>NC_134095.1:161267172-162617172 GCF_000715075.1 Nicotiana tabacum
TCCATGTGGAAAAACATGGGCTAATAAAATTTTGAAAGGTTATAGAGGGTAGTTTTCTCTGGGGCATTTGCATCTATATTCGCTTTTTGTGTCACGTTTTAACTTGTGCCCGCTTTGCAAAAAAATTTCCAAACGTGCATGTCAGAAGGCATTTGCATCTATACCCGCTTTTTGTGTCACGTTTTAATTTGTGCCCGCTTTGTAAAAAAAATTGGAAGCGTATTCGCTTTTTCGCATAACTTCAGCATACGAGGCTGAAGTAGCAAAGGCAATCACGCAAAACTTCAGCATTCTAGTAGCCGGGCCTGAAGTTCAGCTCTAGAGCTGAAGTTTTTGTTTTGTAACTGTCGAACTTCAGCTCTAGAGTTGAAATTTTTGTTTGTAACTGGCGAACTTCAGCTGCTGAAGTTTTTGTTTTGTAACTGTCGAACTGTCAAACTTCAGCTCTAGAGCTGAAGTTTTTGTTTGTAACTGGCTTTTTGTTTGTAAGCTTCAGCTCTAGAGCTAAAGTTTTTGTTTTTGTAACTAGCGAACTTCAACTCTAGAACTGAAGTTTTTGTTTTGTAACTGACGAACTTCTAAGCTTTGCTCTTCCAATATATGATATCAAAAGATCAATTGGACATTTCTAAGAGAAATGTCGTCATGGTTGCAAACAGTTTCAAAAAAAAAAGGCCGAAAAACTTGAACCTCTTTAGTCTCAGCAAATTTACAGCCAATGATGAAATATGACCTCTTTCTGTTTGTTGCTTCTGAGGGACTTCAGTACAGAAAGGAAATTCAGTAACATTTGAATCTTTGTTCAAACTTTAAAGAAAGATATTTAACTACATCTGTTCACTTGTGAAAGAAGAGATGATGGCAAAACCAACGAACTTAACTGATCTCAGCGGCAAATTTCTGGTACTTTTGTACAGAGATGTATTAGTGGTTTTAACTATAATTAAATTTATACATAGCCGTAACAGATTTCTTACAGAAAAGGGAGAAGGAAAAGTTTGAGAAAGAAGAGGCGAATATAACTTTGAGGAGCAGAAGAAGGAGGAGAAAGAGGGCTGAAATTATTTAAAAAGTGGGTACAAGTTAAAAGTTTAAAAAAAAATGGGTATAGGTTAAATGGGGGCGACCAAACAGGACACCCGTGCAATTTTTACGTTTTCTCTTTACTTTTCTTACCTATGCATACCAACCAATACTATTTACCCGGCGCACATAGTTTCTTGATATCGGATCCAAGTCAAATTAAGAAGATCTGTGATTTGGCTTATTTACTTCCTTTTTTTGATAAGAACATTTTTTCACTTTTCTCCACTTTGAATTTATCCCGTGTTTAGCCAACAATGACATATATAAAAAGACCGTCAAGTATGCACAGCCTTTCTTATTCAAAGTTTTAATTTCGTCCCATATTTTCTTGTCGTCACCTAATTAAAACTAAAAGAGCACAACCACGAGGGACCTTTTCCAAAGCTGTGATGTTAACTTCTTGCCTTTTCTCTATCAAATTGGCCGTCTGGGTTATGGTAGCGATTTGTCTATATATACACAGAATAAATAATATCTCATATGATTAGAATTTAAATAGGAATAAAAGCGATAATACTTGCATATATGATCAAAAGCCTTTTCCCTTTTAATTTGCTTTAAGCTTTTATCCAGCGTGAGGGGCAAATTGAAAATGCAAAAAAATAATAAAAGATATACTATGCTATATAATGTAACGATATACTCTTACAATTAGATCTTTTTAGAATTTTTTTGAAATATTTATTGACAAATGATATTATTTCAATTTAATAATTAATTAAATTTTTTAACTCTTTGCGTACAATTGAATACCCTATTGGTATAACTATATACTATACTGATATCATATGTTAGTTAATATTTTTTTGATTGTATTAGCTACATTTAATTGGTACACAATTTGATTTTTCTTTAGTTATAGTATAAAAATGAAATAATAAAAAATAGTGAAAATAGTAAATGAAATTAGATTATGAAGAGAAAAAAGAATATAAAAAAAAAGAAGTTAAATGAAATTAGAAAAGGAAAAAAGAAAAAATAAGAAGAAAACGAGAAAAAAGAAAGGAGAAAAGAAAAAAAAAGAAAAGAAGCATAGAAATAAAAAAGAATTGGAGAATAAAGAAAAAATTCCCCACAAAAATTACTATGAGTAGGAAATGTAATTAGTTTATGGGTAGAAAAACAAATGGGTAGACAAGGATAAATAGTTTTATTTTTGTAGGTAGCTGTGTCATTCTCCCCATAAAATAGGTTAGGGCTGAAGAAGTAAAACTTTAGCCTTTTTCATTATAAAATCAAATAACACCACTATTTTGACTGTCGATAAGAAAAAATGGACAACAATTTTGAGATAAATGGTTATAATATTTGCTATTCAAATTTATGCAACTCTTGCAGGTTGTTTCTTGATAAATAAATAAATAAAATTTCCCCTTGTAAACAACTATTTCCGTGAATGCAATTAACTTTTCTAAGTTGTTTTCCTTTGTAGACAACAATATCTAAGTTCACATGAATAATTTCCAATCGAGTTGAAAAATGATTTAAGGGCCTGTTTGGAAAGTCAAAATTTTTGAAAAATGATAGCCAACTGTCTTATTGGAAAGAGAGATGTAATAATGCGAATATTTATACAACAACTAGCTATCACGTCTTGAAATTTAAAATTTCTCACATGGGTCTCAAGCTCTATTTTAATAACAAGTAATTAGTGGAAATTTCAACATTTAATCTCCTATAAACTCAGTTGATCAGATGGGGAAACAATACCAAGAAAATAAAGAAAAATGGCTAATTTCATTGCAGATACGAAGAACAAGATTCAAGATCTGTTCGTATACCTCGTTTCATGTGGAAAATCATCTAAAGGTAAGAGTTGAAAACTATATTTTCTGGAAAACTTTGCCCTTTTTTTCTTAATTTTCATGTTAGAAACTCCATTTTGTTTTGTGTGTGTGTGTGTTGGTTGGGGGGAGGGGCTAGTTTGGTACGAGAGATAAGGAATAATTAATCCCGGGACTAAATTTAAGAAGAGTTTATCCCATGTTTGGTTGGGAGAAAATTATGATATAATTAATCCCGAATTAATTATCCCGGGATTATAGTGTTTTATTATCCTCATAAAAAGATGAAATAACTAATCCCGAAATAATTAATCCTGGGATAACATCTTTCCAACCAAACGACCCCTAAATGTTAAACGGATTTAAAGTTATATCAATGTAATATTTTTTTCACACAATTAGTGAACTCTTCTTATATGTAATAACATGTTAGCTTCCATTATTTTGACCAAATTATCAACTTGAGTAATAGTTAGCAAGAGATTTACCTATAATTACTCAATGATTTAAGTTATATATACTAACGGTGTAATAAATTTTTATACAATCAGTGTGATTTAACATATTATTTTTACACCATGCCTCTTTATAATTTTAAAATTAAAAAAAAGACCCTTTTAAATCTCTTATGTGTAAAAGACAGATCTCTTACATGTAAAAGTAAATCTCTCATGTGTCAAAAAAAAAGGTAGGGTCATTTCAAGTGAAAATGATATTTGAAAATTAGAGCTGTGTTTGGGAATGAATACAATTTGAAGTTGTTTCTAAATTTTTGTAAGTGATTTGAAGTGAAAATTTTGAAAAATAATTTTTTGAAGTTTTTCAAATTTTTGAAAAATTTCAAAATTCAACTTCGAGTGAATTCAAAAAAAATAAAAAAATTGTTTATGGCCAACCGAGCCCTTAATCATTGTATTAATATTTTTACATACCATCAGTACATAGAACATAAACTCGTGTTCATTTTGTTAGACCAAGGGCCAGCAAAAGATGTAGCAGAAAACTACCAGGATAATGGTGGACTGATAATAATAGATGAAGCAGGAAATGCACCAATAACACCAATTACAGGTGAACAAGGAAATAATGCAGAGGAAGAGCAGCAAGATTTTGCAATATTCCCACCTGGAGATCCAAGAAACAATATAATATATGATGAACCAGAAAATAATAATAATGATGAACCAGCTGCAGGAAATGAACAATATAATGTGCCGCCTGTATACCCTGAAGGTAAAGCAAATGTTCCTAGAGCTCCGGCCAGACGAGCGCCTCCTGGCGGTGGAACTGGTTGAAATAATACAGTCAGACCTCTCTGTAACATCATCCTTATATAAAACTCTAATTTTCTCGGAATTAATTTTTTATGTTATGTTATAATATATGTTCTCTGTAACAGCACTTTACTATAGCATCCAAAAAATATTGGAACAAACGCGACTGTTATAGAGAGATTTGACTGTATTACTCCCTCAGTCTAATTATATGATACTCTTTTCTTTTTTAATCAGTTCAAAAAAAAAAAGAATGATATCTTTCTATATTAAGTAATAATTTAGCTTTAAATTTTTTTTTACTCTTAATGAAATGATTTTAGCCACATAAATTTCTATTATTTATTAATTTAGACCATAAATTTTAAAAGTTTTCCTTTATTTTTCAAACATCGCACCAAGTCAAATACTTCCACATAAATTGAGATGGAAGGAGTACAAACCTCGGAGTTGTTCATTTGAAGAATCCTGCATATGGGGATGAGTACTTTTCATTTTTTTTACTTTGTGTTTGCTATTGTTAGTTCATCCTTCTGCTTTATTTGTGATGTTAATAGCTCATGAACTTTCAGATTATTGGTGATGATTTAATTTCACATCTTGTAATTTCCTCCCCCACTTTTTCTTCCCCTATTTTTTGTATGTAAATTTTTTTTAAAAAATAAAACATAACATGAGCTTCCATATAATTAATTAGGTTAATCGACGAGAACACAGCACATAATATTCTCATTATAGTGTAACTTGATCCACATGCAGCGATAATAGATGTATTTAAAAAAAAATACCCTCTATAGTGGAATAGTATTTGGTCAACTCTAGTAGGCGTGTTCTTATCCTGTTCTTGTTTCTTAACCGTAGGCGGGTTAATTTAGAATTTGAAGTTTTACGACTTTTTATAGCAATTCGAAGTTAAATTTAATAATAATTGAGTTCAAAATTAAATATTTATAAATACCCAATATATTTCCTAATATATTTATAGATCTTGGTAAAAAAATAATAGTGGGTTTCTGTAACCCATTAGTCAAAATGTAGATCCGCTAGTACACGGGTTTCTTTCTAAAAATATTGAGAGAAAAAATTCCTTAGTCCCATTTTATCTACTCCCTCCATTTCAATTTACGTGAACCTATTTTATTTTTAGTCTGTGCCAAAAAAGATCCCTTTCCATGTTTGGAAATAATTTGTCTTTATATATGTTTACCTCAAAAATACGAGTAACAATTAAACTTGATTTGTGGTTTTAAAGATATGTGATTTAGTTCAATACTAATTAATAACCAAGAAGTATAACGTATAAATGAAGAAAATAGTAAATCAAACCAGTGTGCAAGACAGTCTCGACCTCGAGCTAGGTGGCCTCGAGGTTTATTAGGAACAGTGAAATAAGAACATCCAAGGACAATTCTGATAAAATATGAACCAGAAAGTAAGAGAGAATATTCTTTACTAATGATTAATCCTGGTTACAAATGATTGGGGTCCCCTTTATATAATAGAGGAACCCTAAATAAGGTACATTTCTATTTACAATAAGTAATCATATTGGGACAGCTGTCTAACCGCCTAGTACGAACTAATACTAACTCGTACAAATCTATTCCGGAATTTACGCCATGATCTTGGGGACGTGGCGGGAATCTTGCTCATTCTGTTAAAAACTCCTAACAACATTATCTCGAGGCCGATCACGTTCGATCTCGATGTTCATCGGGCATTTTGATATTCAAAGCCTCCCATCGGGCTCGCTCCTGGTCTATTTCGATCGCGCTCTTGAAGTGACCCTCGAGCCCACGAAATCGGGTAGCCTCGATTTCTACCGTATACAGATAGTCCTCGTGTTTCTTAGCGTATAACGACAAGACACTTCTACCGATAAGGACCGTGCTGCTTAGGTTTCGTGCTCTTTGTAATTTTTTGCTTTTGAGGTTGATCGGCCCTTGCTAGGAAATCTTGATCATGACCTATAGCTCTTGTAAAAAGGTTTATACAAAGCCTTTTTCCTTCCATGGCTTCTGAATCTGTTACCCTTTTGTGGGGGTCAAAGCGTTTTAGCATAAAATTCCTTTTGAATGTTCAAAGTTTGAGATAGTAACGACGACAATAAGTTCTGCCCTCGAACATTTCTGATCAATGGTTCCCGAATGATCATTCGAACTTGAGTTTGAGTAGCTCTTAGGCTCAACACTCGATGAGGTAAGGTAGCCCTTGGTCTTGATAGTTAAGTGAGTGCACGCTCGAACTTGAAATAAAAATAGCCCTTAGGCCTTATGGCCAAGTGAGGACATGCTCGAACTTGAGATGAGCTGGCCCTTCGGCTCGAAAGATAGTCCCCGAGTGAGAATTTCTCGAACTCAGGTAGCCCTTGGGCTTAGTAGTTGATAGGTTTTTAATTTCTTTGCCTTATGTTTTGATGATCTAACAAACTTACTGTCAAGGACCAGATAGGGAACCTGACACACTTGGGCTACACTGCAAGTTAACGGATTCCAGCTAAATGTGAATTGCTATAGCTTCAGGAGATAGAGAACCAAACAAGGACTTGATACTCTTGTGGTTCCCTCATAGCAGTACGAAGTCAATTGGACACAGTTGGAAGAGTACTGCCTGCACTGTTTCTGCCTGCACTGGACTGTTTCTAGTGGCCACTTATCTTTTGACCAACTAAAGTGCTTACATCATTCAAGTGATGTCATCAAGGTTTATCAACAAGGAGTTTATATCAAAACATCACTTGAACACTCGTGATATTCATTCAAGCCTTTTACAAAAACTGTGGAAATAATTCTCATGAGCTTGAAGAATAAAGTTAAACGCTACTACGAACCAGTTCCTAAAGTTAGTATTTTGTTGTCCTTAGTAGAGCTGTAACTTTGTGATTGTTCTTATTGTATCTCCTAAATTGCTTAGCCAGAAGCGTTGATTAGGAACCCTCTTGTAAAATCCGTAAACTCTCTGAGTTTATGTTGTGACTAGGTTTAGTCATAAGTTAAAGTCTTTATAAGTATAGAGTGACAAAGTGGCTTGTGGTAAGAGTATTACAAGTTAGTTGAGTTGAATTCTTTTTAATGGAGTCATTACAAAGTGGATTGTAATAGGTGTTTACAAGTTAGTAAAGTTGAAAGCCTACGAGTGTAGGCCATGGTTTTTTTGTCCCCTTGAGTTGGAATTTGTCCACGTAAAAATCCCGTGTCTTATTTACTTACTGTTTTATTAGCATTCTCAGTAGAGGACCAGGTACTCTACTGTTTGGTGGACTCATACAAACTAATAGTGAAGTTTGGTACTTGCTCGAACTCGAAACAGAGTTAGCCCTTAGGCTTCATAGATAGTCCCCGAGTGAGAGTTTGCTCGAACTCGGGTTAAGATAGCCCTTGGGATTTTATGATCGAGTAAGGACTTGCTTGACTACTAAGCCCAAGGGCTACTCGAGTTCAGTACTAATTCTGATAATACATGCTATTTTCACACTTCTTCTTGTCAAAGATTCTTTGTTTTCAGGTTAAACATGTCAAACTCACAAAATGTGCCTGTGCACGGCGATGTCGTTCTTGGATTTCATGGGGAAAGCAAAAATGTAGCTGCTCCGGGAGCCGATGTACCATCGATTAACCCTGGAGAAGTGCCAAATGTAGAACCAGTTGATATTAGTTCACTCATTGCTTTAAATGTGGATTTAGGCGCAGATCCCGGGGGGAAGTGTATGCGGGGAAGTCAGATCTGGTGGCCAAGGAACACAGGGTATATGAGATGGGAAATCAACCTCCAAGTAATATTCAAGATGCTACAAGCTCAACAGATTGCCATCGCTCAACTTCAAAGTCAGAATAAAACTCTAAGTATGGTCGAACTAGGGAACACTCGACGTACTGAGCCGGTGCCGGAGAGGTCAAACGGTAATGGCTCGGAGACTGACCCCACAATTATGAGGATGCTCGAGGAACTCACCAAGAGAATCGAGTCCGGGGAGAAAAGATTGAGGATAATGATAAAATAGTGGAGACTTATAACTCCCGTGTTGATCAAGTACCGAGGGCAGGCCCGATCTTAGAATGACTAGATTCTAAAAAGTTCGTGCAAAGGCACTTCCCCCTAGTGCGGTTCTAAAGCCAATCCCCAAGAAGTTCCGTATGCCCGAGATCCCTAAGTATAATGGGACGACTGATCCGAATGAACACATCACCTCGTATACGTGTGCCATCAAAGGAAACGACTTGGAAGATGACGAAATTAAATCCGTACCGCTGAAGAAGTTCGGGGAGACTCTGTCCAAGGGTGCCTTGATATGGTATCATAACTTACCCCCTAATTCTATCGATTCATTTGCAATGCTTGCAAATTCTTTTGTAAAAGCACACGCTGGAGCCATTAAATTGCAACGAGGAAGTCGGACCTTTTCAAGGTAAGGGATAAAGATAACGAGATGCTCAGGAAAATCGTATCTCGGTTCCAAGCAGAGAGAATGGATTTGCCTCCGGTCACCGGTGGTTGTGCTACTCAAACTTTCACTCAAGGTCTCAATACTCAGAGTTTTATAGCTTCACATCAGTTGAAGCAAAGTTTACTCGAGTACCCGGTTGTCACTTGGGCCGACATACATAATCGGTATCAGTCAAAGATTAGAGTCGAGGATGATCAACTGAGGACTCCTTCAGGGTCCGTTTATCCTAGCAGGCCCATGGGTAGGATCAAATGGGACATCGATCAAGAGCCGAGATCGAATAGAGATTGATATCAACCGTATAACGCAGACCGTAGAAGCAGTGGGTCTAGGCAAAGCTTTGCACGAAATGAGAGGAGAAATGATCGAGGTCAAAATCCACGGTGGGCGCCAAACTGTTTATTTTGAAAATACGAGTAACAATTAAACTTGATTTGTGGTTTTAAAGATATGTGATTTAGGTCAATACAATTAATAACCAAGGAGTATAACGTATAAATGAAGGAAATAAGTAAATCAAACCAGTGTGCAAGACAGTCTCGACCTCGAGCTAGATGGCCTCGAGGTTGATTAGGAACAGTGAAATAAGAACAACCAAGTAAAAGGACAATTCTGATAAAATATGAACCAGAAAGTAAGAGAGTATATTTTTTGCTAATGGTTGATCCTGGTTACAAATGATTGGGGTCCCCTTTATATAATAGGGGAAACCTAAATAAGGTACATTTCTATTTACATTAAGGAATCTTATTGGGACAACTGTCTAACCGCCTAGTACGGATTAGTACTAACTCGTACAAATCTCTTCCGGAATTTACGCCATGATCTTGGGGACGTGGTGAGAATCTTGCTCATTCTGTTACAAACTCGTAACGACATTATCTCGAGGCCGGTCACGTTCGGTCTCGATGTTCATCGAACACTTTGATATTCGAAGCCTCCCATCGGGCTCACTTCTGGTCTATTTTGATCTCGCTCTTGAAGTGACCGTTGAGCCCACGAAATCGGGTAGCCCCGATTTCTATCGTATACAATATAATAATTTATAACCACATAAATATATATGTCTCATTTTATACTACAACTTCAAAAGTCTTTTTTTTTTTTCTTAAACTCTATACCCGATCAAGTAGATTCACATAAATTGAAACAGAGAGTATTATTTTAGCTCTTTTATTAACGAGCTCCCAGTTCCTTTTTTTTTTTCTTTTGTCGCGCTCGTCCTCACGCTGCCCTTTAGTTTACTGTTTTATTTCACAGCCAGCTTCCTTAGCTCGTGCATCTCTCCTGCGAAGCACGAGCTTTGGATGAGCCATCTTCAGTTTTCTTTTCTCTGTCTTTTCATGTCTCGTTTCGCTCTAAATCACCTTCTTTTGATTAACTTTCGTCCAAATACATTGCTACACTTAAGAAACATAAAATGATCGTAAATTCATCCAATAGTAGTGCAATCTTCATCAAATCACACATGATAGGGGACATAAAAATGCCCAAAATATGGACTTTTTGCCAATTATCACACATTGAGAAACTAATAAATACAAGGGGGCTCATATATGAAGTTCGCTGGTTTAGTTGGTTTGTTCCTGAAGGATGAAAAACTCCATCTATCCATATTACAAGCAGGGGCGAATGTAGTGTTCAAGCATGAGTTTAATTGAATCTATAATTTTTGACGCGAGTAAAAATTTATATTTAAAACTAGTGAATATATCCACGCTTCGCCGCGGTAAAAAAAGAGAATAATGAAAACATAAAATTATTATTTTTTCTAGTTGAGATAGAAGAGATTAATTTCTTTTTGTATGTAATTATAAAATTAGTTTTATGTGACAATTTTAAATCTTTTCATCAGAATTTTTTTCTCATGGTTGTTCTTTTTATGAACATATCAAACATAGAACCTTCAACGTCATATCGTATAATTATAATTATAAAACTAATTTTGTAAGTTCGGTTGAGATAGGAGAGATTAAAAAATTTAATGTGCATGTGTATAAAACTAAAGTTATATCACTAACATAAATTTTTTTCTTAGAGTCTCATGGTTGTTCTTATTATGTACATGTCAAATACAGAATCTTCAATTTTATGATTTATATTTATAACTATTATTATAATTATTCTTTCATTTTAAGAAAAATGTCCATTGCATGTAATTCTTTTTCAATATTTAATAGTTGTTGTCAATACCCAAGAACCTCATTGGTGGAAATGAAGGGTTTGGATTACAAGCGTAATTAAATTTTTTCTTGATGTAAGGAAAGAAAATTAAATAATTAATTAATAAAATGAATAATAATTTGCATTATCATTTACTTAAATAGGAAGATATATTGTGTTATATTGAAAAAACTAATATCACAATTTACGTGATTCAATTTGAAAGATTAACTACAAATAAATAAAAAATAAAAATTAAAGAGAAATAAGAACATACAAACAAGTTTATGAAAAAGTAGATAAAAAACATACAATAAGTCTCTCTCTCTCAGAACGAATCAAACTGAAACAAAAAACAAAGTAGATCAAGATCTCAAAAGAGGAAAAATAAAAGAGAAATAAAAACTTACAACTTGCTTAAGAGAAAGTACTTACATAATGTTAACCCACTGTGCTTATTTGGATTATATCACCTGATCGTAGGCAACACAAATGAACACCATTAAATTAGTGAAGATTTTACAGCATTCAGATCTTTTTTAAATATCTATGTCATAACGCAATGTATTTTGTACCTGAGGAACAACATGAGCAACAACTGAACTAAACATTAAGGAAAAAAAATTAAGATATTATACTAAGGAAAACTCAAAATGAATAAAATGTAAGTATTCATAATCTTATGTACCTATAATATTGGTTAGTAGTATAAAACAAAAAGAAGCGTGGCAGTGGATTCCCTCGTTCTTCTTCCTTTCCCATGCTTGTTAGTTGCTCTTCTCTGCCTATTCCTATCTAATATCTAAAGTGAGAAAACTTATGTTTTAGAGATACTCACAGTTCAAGATATGTGAAAAGCAAAATTTATTGAAAATCATTAGTTATTGGGGTGAATTGATGGAAAAGGGAATATGAATAGATTGGATAATGAAACCGTGCTTTAGTTAGTTAAATGAAACGTTAGAACAATAAATAGTATTCGATTAGTAGATGAATCAGTGCTTGCAATTTATGAAACGGTGGAGTAATAATTATTAGACTTTAATTTTTACAATAGCATAAATAAGGAAAAAGCAACAAAAAAAAGCCAAAAAAGGAGAAAAAAGATAAATACAAAGTCTAGCATTTGAGACATGCCACATCACCTTTTTCATTCCCACAATTATATAGATATATAGATTCATTAAAATTTCAAAAATAGTATATATCAATCTATAATTTTAAAATTATAATTGGTTTAATACTAAAAATCTTGAAATTTGAACTCATAAGATTTAAATTCTTGATTCACATCTTATTATAAGTCCTATTAAGGACATCTCTAAACTTTACCCCATTTTGGGGACAATTTACTCCAACCATTCCTCCATTTTTTCCCCAAACTTTTTTACATTCTTCTCTCTCTTCTATATTATATTATTATCTTTCATTTCAATTTCATTTTTTAATTTCCATTAAACAAATTTCATCTTTTATTTTTATTAATTTGTAATTTCCATAATTAAAACAATTCCATAAAATTTTAAATAATATAATTTGTTAGCAATTATTATAGATTAACTAATAATTCAAATAAAAGTGAAATCATTGTGATACAAGATTAATTAAATACATATTACATTACGATAAAATTCATTCAAAATACTAGATAAATATTCAACTTCAACCTCTAGTATTCTCCCATAAATGATCTATTAATGCATTACGAAGTGCAAAATGAGCATCTTTGTCCTTAATTTTTCTATGTCGAAATAAAAATTCTTGAAATCGTTGATTTTCATCTACTGCCAATTCTACATAAAAATAATAAATGCACGAAAATTAATTTATCAAAATTATACACCAAAATTAAGATATAATATTAATATTATAAATATATTACATAAACATAATTAGGTATATATAAAGAGATAAATTAAAAGATTAAATAATAAAATAATAATAAAAAGTGATGAATAGTAATGAGGGAGATGAATAGTGTACCCCATATTTGAGGGAACACTATTCATCCCCCATTTTAGAGGAGGATTGTAGCTAAATTCCCCAAAAAATTTTCCCCATTACGAGGGACGGGGGCAAAGGTTGGAGATGACCTAACACATCTAGATGGACTCATCAATATTATCAAAGAAACTCTTGAATGCTGAGGAGCGGTGATTTCTAAGGATCTATGTTATTGAGGAAAAGCTATGATATTACATGTCATGGCTTATTTGTAATGATCATTAACAATTGAGTCTGTTCATGACAACTTGACATCCGTTATTTTGTTCATCATCTGAATGACTCTAGATTATAGGACGAGAAAGAAAAGAAAAGCAAAGAAAGTTTTTCCAAGACCATTGTGATTTGAATAGTTTATTTACAACTATCAATATTGTTATCTACTTGACAAATTATAGTGGAATTCTAGCTTGCAGTGCTTGCGTTGTCAGTTAATGCTTGTTTTTAAATTAAAGCGGGTCGGATTCACTTTTAATTTATCGCGGGATTGTTATCCCTTATCCCACCAATCAGACGGCCCTAAAGGTAATTGAACGGAATTCTATAGGATTAGTTGTGGCAGACGCAGATTCAAACATTTGCTTCAGACACAAAATTTGGGACTTAGAGTGTACCCTCGTATGGTTGAATCAGTCTCAATCATCACATTTGTGAAGCCTTTATGCACATAAATTTCAACACCTAATTGAATTGCCATTAACTCTGAGTATATATTACTTTGAACGGAATTCTATAGGATTAGGTGAAGGGGAGCCTTGACGTAACTGGTAAAGTTGTTGCAGTGTGACCAGAAAGTCATAAGTTTGAGTCGTGGAAACAATCTCTTGCAGAAATATTGGTTAAGACTGCATACGGTAGACCCTTATCGTCCGACCCTTCCTCAAATTCCGTACATAGCGGGAGCTTAATGTACCAGGTTGCTGTTTGATCTCTAAAATCAAATAGAAGCACACAAACAATCACAGCAACATCTCAAAACACCAAACAGTACCACTCTTATAGTTGAAAGAATGATGGGACAAGTCAATAGTTCAACGGCCTCATCTGAAAGAGAGATGTAATTATGTTGAATTATTATAGAAACCAGTAGCTATCACGTTTCATATTAATGTTTAGAATACTGATGCTATCACGTTTCCTGCGGATCCGAAGCCATTACTTCCACCTTCCGGATACTGATGTTTAGAATTCCATAATTGATATAGAAATGACACAAGTCTTGACACCCTCCAAATGCAAACCTCAGTTTCTAGCCAGAATACAAATTGAAAATCTTGAACTCATTAGAACCATTCCCGAAAGTCATTCACTCTACTCAAACTGCAATTAGCCTGATCAAACGAACCGAACAACCTATGCCTCATTAGCACTTCTAACACTACCGAATATAACCTTACCTTAATGCGACCAAGCAACTTCCTATTCTATGCAACGCATACCCTTACCAATAACCACTCAAGACATCCCGTGATTCTCATACACCTATGAAGCATAATATAACCTTTGTCAAAAAATTTCCTTTACTCGAGCCATCCTCGGTCTCAATTTCTGCAAGCCATAACTGATTCACCAGCACACCTCAAACTGGAACCAACATAGCACCTAACCGTGTAATCGCCTAATCAATAGTAGACTCCCCCACTTGGCTCGAAGCCATAGACCAAATCACACACAAAAACTCATAACGCATATACTCTATTCCTGTCATAATACCATAGTGAGATTAAACTCAATCCTTCATAAGCTCGTAAAACACAGACCACCTGGTACTTTAAATCTTCTGCAAATCTCACATTCATCCTCGCAATAATCAAGCTCACTCTCTTAAGTGACCCAAATTTAATTTCAACACATATTTTTCACTTGTAAATGAGATTTTCTAAAAGATAACAAAAGGATCACACAACCTCAGAACACTCTGTAGGAGATAACCCACCTGCTTTGCCTCCAACTAACATTTCTGTATACTTTCCACTGTCATAAACATTACGCAGTCACTTAGTCTCCCTGAGTCTGAACTCATACCACAACATGAGATTTACTTCACTCCCAACTAGGAAACATGAAAAGATTCTTCACACGCCCATAACTCGGGGCTATACCTCGAATCAAGATGGAATTCAAGCACCTAATAGTTCTTCTATCCTCCAGCAGACCCTTCTCGTTGCTTCCAAATCATATGGATACATCTCGCAGTACTAACATACTCATCACATAGTTATCCAGCCGTCACTTCTACTAATAGGGATACTACCGAACATATAAGTTCAAAAATACTTGCTCACACAATCAGCACCTCGGTGCTCAAGCTATAGGCAAACATCCGGCCTCAAGTCCTCCAGACTGGCCCAACATCAACTCACGAAGATCACATCTTGCCTCTCGATAAGGGAATCACAAGCCATCGATGCACATCTGATACTGAGCGCTCATGTGCGCATACGAACGCGTGGAAGGAATTCAAAGAGTTACATTTCAAGCTGAATCAAGGATGTACGATAAGAATTCAAGAATGTGAAGTTTTTTCCTAAAGGTTCTGCAGCCTCTCGAGGATAAATACAAGCGTCTCCGTACCGATCCGCAAGACTCTACTAAACTTGCTCATAACTCGTGAGACCTATGTAACGTAGGCTGTGATACCAATTTGTCATGACCTCAAACCGGACCCGGTCTTGATGGTGCCTCTCGTGAAGACAAGGCCAACCGACACAAATTACCAAATTCAATTCAATAATTTTAATAAATCAATTTAATGCTTTTTTTTCTAATTAATCAGATATTGCATAATATGAGTTTAAATGAACACTGCGAAAATAAATACAGCCCGACATCGGGGTGTCACAAGTCACGAGCATCTACTAGGGTCAAAATACAATTGAAGGTCTGAAGTGTACAGAATACAGACTAATGAAGTAAAGAGGGAGAAAAGCAGTGCTGCGAACACCAACAGCTACCTTGTTGAACTCCGATGACTCTGCCTCCGATCAGCCAAAACCTGCTACCGAGTGTAGAAATACCTGAATCTGCACACAAGGTGCAGGGAGTAAAGTGAGTACTCCAAGTCAGTGAGTAATAATCATAACTAAAGTCTGAATGGTAAGAAATTACGAAAAGTGCATCAACATGCTGTATAGAAGCAGTTCAAAAACCAATAAGAAAGCAATGAAGTTGTAAAATCCTTCAAACCTCTCAGCTCAGTTTAAACTTCTTTGAAAATGACTTTTTCAACAGTTACACAATTGAATGCAAAACAATTAGTGTAGATAAACACAGAAAATTCGCCCCTCGGTCACAAATACACAATTAAACAGGTAAAAGACAAGCAATTAAGAAAGATAAGCACATAAGTTTCACCCCTCGGGCACAATGTCAACAAATCTGCCCTCGGGCAATATCTCAAAACAATACCAGCCCCTTGGGCAATCACATAGAACAATACCATCCCCTCGGGCTCAATCTCACATCACAATGGATACCCGCGCTCACTGGGGTTGTGCAGACTCCTAGAGGGGCCCCTTACGGCCCAAGCACAATATCAAGTCATCTCGTGACATCATCTCTAGGCTCTCGGCCTCATATCAACAAGTCACCTCGTGGCGTACATATCTCAGGCCCTCGGCCTCATAATCAAAATCAGTGTATCACCGTTGCGGTGTGCAGCCCGACCCAAAAGTATCCTCATAACATAGACCCTCAGCCTTACTCAGTCAAAAATCACATAAGCCACTCGGGCAATAGTAAAACATGATGCTCAACCCAAAATATGATTTAAAATATTATTTCAAGTGTTAAAGCAGAGTTAATATGGTTGCGTTTTGAAAAAAGTGGAAAATAACATAACTGAGTTCAAGCATAAAATCAAAACAGTGAGGAAATATCAACAAAAATCCTCGAAGGGTTCAAACAGTTGGCAGGGAGCCTAGATATGGCATTCAACCCAAATAATGATGATAGCAAATAGATTTCAGTCAAATACGCGGTAAAATCATCAATCGGGACGAACCAAGTCACAATCCCCAATAGTGCATGACCCCACGCTCGTCATCAAGCGTGTGTCTCACTTCAATACAATGTGCAATCCATGATTTCAAACCCTCAGATGGTTCTGCAATTTCTGGTAACTGGTGTCTGATCTCGCAATTTGATATCAGTGTTCGCATTTGCGAAAATTCCCCAATCCTGATAGGCTCGAATTTGTGAGAAAATTCTTCTCGTTTTCTAAGAGTACCTGGGTCGGCATGAGTTCGCATTTGCGATAAAGATGTCGCAATTGCAGGGAGGCCAGAGTACTCATTTGCAAACAATACTTCGCATTTGCGAAGTGGGGCTAGGGCAAGCTTGGTTGCATTTGCGATCATTCTTGTCGCAAATGCGGAAGATCATAGTCGCATTTGCGAACAAGTCATCGCAAATGTGATGAAAGCAGAGTTGGGAGGACTTCGTTTTTGCGACTGTTACTTTGCATTTGCGAACTCCAGGTCGCAAATACGACATCTGTGACTGATCAAATAGCTGAGAAACGAGATTTGTTTTCATTCTCTAAAATTTTCAAACTTAGAAATCCTAGAGGCGATTTTCCCAAGAGCACTTCTTCCCCAAAACATTGGTAAGTGATTCTAACCTATTTTCTTTCAATCTTTCATTACATTTCCTGAGATTTCAACCTAAAATTTGGTATTTTCATGGTGGAAAATGGGGATTTGGGTAGAATTAGGGATTTTCGCAAAATTGGGAATTAGACCTCAAATTGAGGTCAGATTCCAAACAAACTACATAACCGGGCTCGGGGGTGATTGGGAAATTGAGTTTTGGTCCGAATTTCGGTTTTGTACCAAGCGAGCCAGGGAGTTGACTTTTGTTGACTTTTTCAATAATGACCTAAATTGAATCCTTTGCAATCGTGGGTAGTTCCTAAGGCTTAATTTGAATAGTTTGGTTGGTAATTTACTCAACTCTATTGGTTCAGAGGCTTGTTTGAAAGGCAAAGTTGTGGTTAAGCTTTGAATTGATCCTTTGGAGCGAGGTAAGTGTCGAGGTTAACTTTGACGTGAGGGATTAGGACTTGTTTGCCTATTTGCTGCATGTTTAAAATGTCGGGTACAACGTATATAAGAGGTGACGAGTACTTATGCGTTGTTGTTGGGTTAAATCATGCGGGTGAGACTTGTTCCTTGTAATTTATTGCTTAATTTGATCATGTTCTCCATGCTTAGACTAGTTACTCATTATAATGATCGTTCTTACCGTGTTTATGAACTTTGTGATAATTGAGTATTGTTTCTAAAGTTGAGATTGGTATTGTGGAATCATTGTTGAAGTAAGGCTTGTTCTTATTGATCCTATCTTCCTATTGTTACTTGCTCATTGTTATATGGTATGGGAGAGTGTTAATGCACGAAGGTGATGCCGTGCCATATTGTGAGTGTTAATGCATGAAGGGTGATGCCATGCTATGTTGTGAGAGTTAATGTACGAAGGGTGATTTCGTGCCGTATCTATTGATTAATATTAAAAGTAGTAATGTCTCGACCGGTCGTTTTGAGCATTTGCACTTCGCTCGCCAGTTCTCAGGCATGACTAGCCCTGTATGATGCATTATGACTTATGTAAAGACCGATCATTTTGAGAATTTGCACTTCGTTCGCTAGTTTTTGGGCATGAATAGCCTCGTATGATGTATTATGACTTATGTAAATTGTCGGTTTTGATTTTCAGGATAATCGGAATAGATTTGGAAGAACAATTCTCAGCTTGAAGCTTTAAATTTGAAAGGTTTGACCAAGTTTTGACTTTTTAGTATTCGATCTCGGATTTGGATTATTATGAATTGTTTAGCTCCTTTATATGATTTTGGACTTGGGAGCACGTCCGGAATATGATTTGGAGGTCCATGATAGAATTAGGCTTGAATTGGCGAAATTGGAAATTTGGCATTTTTTGGTCGGTAGTGAAAATATTGATATCGGTGTCGAAATAGAAATACGGAAGTTGGAGTAGGTTCGTAGTATCATTTTGACATGTGTGCAAAATTTCAAGTCATTCGGAGGTGATTTGATAGGTTACATCGTCGTTTGTGAAATTTGAAAGTTTATAAGTTCTTATGCTTGAATCCGAGGGTAATTTGGTGTTTTGATGTTGTTTTGAGTGATTCGAAGGTTCAATTAAGTTTGAATGATGTTATGGGATGTGTTGGCATGTTTGGTTGAGGTCCCAAGGGCCTTAGGTGAGTTTTGGGTGGTTAACGGATCAATTCTTGGTTTTGGAAGTTGGCAGAGTTTTTGGTATTTTGTTGCAGAGAATTCCTTCATCGCGTTCGCGAGAGGGCTCTCGTGTTCGCGAAGGAATTTTTCAGAGGGGCAGCTGAGTTGTTCTTTGCGTTCGCGATGTAGTTCCTACGCTCGCGACTAGGTCATCGCGTTCGCATAGAGTCAGCGACCTTTGGGGAGCTTCAGGAGGATAAGCCTATGTGTTTGTGAGGTTTGTTCCGCATTCGCGTAGGGTCAGTCAGCTAGGTCTTCGCATTTGCGCGTGGGTCCCCACGTTCGATAAGGAGGAATTTTTGGTCTGAGGCAGCTTGTGCTTCGCGAACGGGAGGGCGCTATCGCGTTCGCGAAGAGTAAAATCTAGGCAGCAATGTTAAATATCAAAATCGAGGGTTTGAGCCCATTTTTCACATTTTGAGTTAGAGACCACGGAATTGGGCGATTTTTAAGGCAATTTTAGAGAGGTGACCAGCGTAAGTGTTCTTCACTTGATTTTGGTTAGATTCCATGATTGTTCTTGATTTCCACAATCTAAATTGGGAATTGGGTGTAAATTTGAGGAAAAAGAGAAGAGAATTGGAGAGGTGATTTTTGGGGAATCAGATGGCCATTTGATGTTGGATTTTGATAATTTTTGCAAGGGTAGACTCTTGAGTGAATGGACTTTCTAGTTTTGTAGTTTTTGTCAGATTTCGAGACATGGGCCCGGGGGCCGGGTTTGAGCCAAATTCGGGATTTAGAGTTTTGTCCTTTAGCGTATATTGATGATAATATACTGATTTTGGATAGATTCGGAGCATTTGGAGGCCGGTTCGAGAGCCAAGAGCATCACAAATTAGAGTTTTGTCTGGTTTGAGGTAAGTAATGATTGTAAATCTAGTTCTGAGGGTATAAAGCCCCGGATTTCACATTGTTTTACTGCTTTGAGGTGATGCACATGCTAGGTGATGGGCGTGTAGGCGTGCACCATTGGGGATTGTGACTTAGTCCATCCCGTAGCAACTATAAAGTTGCGTATTTAACTAAAACTATATGATACCTATGTGATTTAGAAAATATTTCTATAAATTGGGTTGGGTACTATATTTGGGCCTTTTGCTAAAGCTGTTTGGACCCTTAGGGGCCTTTTTCTTATTATCCTCTCACTGTTTTGATTTAAAACTCTATACTCTGTCATGCTATGTATACTAATTTCATAACTCAGTCTTTATTACTCCGTTTTGATGCAAAAAAATGTTATTTTGGGCTGAGCACCCTGTTTTACTGATAGCCTGAGTGGCTTGAGAGGTTTATGGTTGAGTAAAGCAGAGGGCCTATTTTTGTGAGGATATTTATGGGATCGGGCTGCACGTCGCAACATGTTGTTACTGATTCATGATTCTATAAGGCCGAGGGCCTGATTAATTTATGCCATGAGGTGGCTTGTTATAGCGCTTGGGCTGTAGGAGCCCCTCCGGAGTATGTAAACCCCCAATGAGCGGGTACCCTGAGTGAGTGATATGATATTTTGCCCGAGGGGCTGTTCTTGATTCATGTTGTGCCCGAGGGGCTATTTTCGAGTGATTGTGAGATATGATCGAGGGGCTGTATATGAGTGACAATGATGATTGCCCCAGAGGCTGTTTATGATTTATGTTGCCCGAGTAGCTGTTTATGATTTATTTTGCCCGAGGGGCAGTATACAAGTGAGTTTTGCCCGAGGGGCCATCTATGTTTTCATTATTTTTACTCACTGTTTCATCACTTTGTTTGAAAATAGCTGAAAGATGTCTTAAATGGTTTTTACACATCTTCAAATGATTTTTGCCGAAAACTGGATTTTAAAAACGGGATGATTTGATTCATATACTAATTTAAAAGCATGTTATATTCTACTGAGATTTCATGATATGAACTGTATATGTTTTATTGCTTATCACTATTGCTCAATCTTTATTTACTTTTATTACTTACTGAGTTGGCGTACTCACATTACTCCCTGCACCTTGTGTGCAAATCTAGGTATTTCTGAACCTGGTAGCGGGTGTTGATTACTCAGAGGTATCACTTTGTTTGAAAACTGCTGAAAGATATCTTAAATGGTTTTTACACATCTTCAAATGATTTTTACCGAAAACTGGATTTTAAAACCAGATGATTTGATTCATATACTATCAGACGGTTGTTGTAAGTGCTTATGACTAGTGACACCCCGATATCGGGCCTTCTTTCCATACTTTAGTTTTGATTTAAACTCCTTATGAAGGTTTATTGTTAAATAGCTTGGTTTCATCTTCAAAATGAAAATATTGATTGGTTTTGGTAGTGTGTCAGCTTGCCTAGTACCACGATAGGCGCCATCACGACAGGGTTAGTTTTGAGTCGTGACAAAAGTGAGAGTAAAAGCACGAAGGGTGACATAGGTCTCATGGGTCATGAGAGGGTTTAGTAGAGTCTTGCAAATCGGTACAGAGATGTCTGTACTTATCTTTGAGAGACTGCAGAACCTTTAGGAAATCCCTCATTCTTGAATTCTTATCGTGCGACATTGATTCAGCTTGAAATATAACTCTTTGAATTCCTTCCACACATTCGTATGCGTGCATGAGCACTCGGTATCAGCTGTGCATCGACGACTTATGATTCCCCGAATGAGGGGAGCGATGTGATTCTTTGTGTTGATACTGGGCTAGTTTGGAGGACTTGGGCCAGGTCTTTGCCTGTATCTTGAGCACTGAGGTGTTGATTGTGTGAGCACGTGATTTTAGATTTATATGTTCGGTAGTGTCCCTATTAGTGGAAGTGATGGATAGATGGCTATGTGATGAGTATGATGTGACTACGAGCTGTGTTCATATGATTTGGATGTGACAAGGAGGGTCTACTTGAGGGTAGAAAGGACTATTTGGTGCTCGATTTCCATCTTGATTTGATGTATAGCCCCGAGTAATGGGTGTGTTGAAGGATTTTTTCATGTTGTTTAGTTGGGGAATGAAGTATATTTCCTGTCGTGATATGAGTTCAGACTCAGGAAGATTAAGTTATTGCATGATGTTTATGACAGTGGAAAGGTATAAAGAGATGTTAGTTTGAGACAAAGCAGGTGGGTTATCTCTTGTGAGGTGTCCTGAGGGCGTGTGATCCCTATGCTGTTTTGTAGAGAGTCCTCCTTTACTAGTGAATTATATGTGCTGTAGTTTGAGTTTGGATCGCGTATGAGAGTTGTCTTGACTGTTACAAGGGTGAATGCGATATTTGCAGATGACTTAAAGTAGTAGAGGGTTTGTGTTGCACGAGCTTATGAAGGATTTAGTTAAATCTCACTATGGTATTATGGCAGTAATATAGTATGGACATTGTGAGTTTTGTGTATTTTGTCCTATGGCATTGAGCCAAGTGGGGAGTCTGCTATTTATAGGTTGATTGCACGGCTAGTGTCGTATTAGTTTCAGTTTGAGGTATACTGGCGAATCAGTTGTAGCCTACATGGATTGAGATCGAGGATGACTCAAGTAAAGGAAATTTTGGATAGGGGTTGTGTTATGCTTGATGGGTGTATAAGAATCACAGAATGACTTGAATTGTTATTGATGAAGGATGTAATGTGCATGAAACATGAATTTATTTAGTTACATTAAGGTGGGGTTACTTCTTGGGGTGTTGGAGTGCTAATGGGGTACATGTCATTCAGTTCGTTTGATCAGTCTAATTGAGGTTTGAGCAGAGGGGATGACTCCTGAGAATGGTTCTAATGGATTTAAGATGTATATGTAACAATTAGGGGATTCTTCAGGTTGTGTGCTTGGTTAGAAACTGAGGTTTACATTGAATGTTGTCAAGACTTATGGCATTTATATATCATTATGGATTCTACATATCAGTATCAAGAAGGTGTGGGTAATAGCTTTAGATTCGCAGAAAGTCTCTTTAGGGTAAGTATTTTGAATGTGGTGCTTTTGGGGGTATTTGAGAGAGTATTCTTCGGCTTATGAGCCTTAGACGGTGTGGTTTTGTGCTTGGGTCTCGTGTGGTAAGTCTGGTTGAGGATTACACTATTATGGCAAGGAGGAGTATCAATTTGAAGTAATTTAGAAGGAATTTTGGATAAATAAGACAGCTTGGTAGTAGGTCGGATCGGCATGGTAAGGGATATGATTAGTTCTTTGGGTGCTTATGAGGTAATGAGTTTCTACAGGTGTCTTGTGGCAATGCTCTTGGGTTTTTGGTGACTTGTGTAGCTTGGTTGAGTTAGAAGGATTTAGTCATGACGGTTTAGTTTTGTGCAAATGAGATTCAGAGAGTTCTTGATGGTTTCTACCATGGTTAGAGATGTATATTTTCTACACCGTGAGGAGCATGTGATGTATGGTTATTTTCTCCCAAATGGGATCAAATAGAAAGTTCTTGTCTAGTTGAGTACGTAGTTGCTTGTGGCTCGGAGTGGATTATGAAGTTGTCATATCTATCATAGGATGTCATGGTATATGCGGTACGTCGTGTTGGGTTGAGATTTGCATGTGTAAGGTCACAATTCAATTCTGAAATGAAGGTCATAAATTCTTAGGCAGCATGGACAATTTTAGATGACTAGGTAAATGATATTACGAATTGGTTCGGCTTGATGAGGGTAAACATTTCTGAAAGGGCAATGTGGTTAGGTTAGGATACTTCATTTTTATTGTGGCACTCTCTTGTTTGATCGACTGCTGATATTCGAGTTTGCTTGGTGGAACAGAAGAATTATAGGAGTACCTCTCATGAAATGATCGAGTATTAGAGGTGTGTTAGATATCCAGGCGGTAGAGTTGAGATCGAATATGGTGATTCTTGTGCTTTATGGATTTGGAGACTAAGAGTTCTCATAAACAGGTTATTTTGTGGTTGTGAACTGTAAAGATGTGGTCAAAGCTAGTCAGATGTTGTACGTGCCATGATTCAGTCATTGTGAAATTTAGGAAAGTTATTCATCTATTGTGGGTGACCAAAGTTGATTTGGGCTTCATTGGTAGGCCCAATATGGATGTGTGTTCTGTATCGAGTCGGATATGTTGACTCTGAACTACTATTGTTAAATGAGGTGCCATTCAGTTGTTGATAAGCTTATTCGTGTTCCGATATTTGTTTGTGAGCTACTATTGTATGCTACGCGGGATTGTGATTTGATGATTTTATACACAAATGATATGGTTTTATTTGGGCTTTATAGCGGAATTTGAGTGAGACGGGTATTTAGGTGTTGCATGATTGATTGCGCATTGGATATGTTTTTCGGAATGGTATAGCATTGCATTATTTGCTTCTCCATGGTTATGATAATGCAATTTGGGTCCTTGATGTTGAATTCCAAATGGTTATAGATTTTGAGTAGAGTGGCTCGAGGTATATAATGCAGACCAGTGTTTGGATGAGGTCACGTGTTGTAGCAGAGTTATGTGGAGGTACAATCCTTCAGGTTAAATCCGTGTGTGCTGGTTCTACGATGTGTAATGGGTTCTTAGCATTAGTTGTGGTGGTACCGGTGATCTTGTGGTACATCTCTCTCATTTGAGTCATCTTTTCCATGATTTGAGTACATTTAGATTGTTACTTATTGGTGCGCAGGTTGTGGCTTTAGATTGTATCAATGTTTCATGTCACTAGAGTAGTCGTGTTGTATGAGATGAGGTCATTGAGATCTAGAATGAATACTATCGGATTCGATTTCAGCATGTTGAAAGGATAATATCGGAATTCGGCTTAAATATTTACTATGGTCCTTGCCAAAGGAGATGGAGCTCCATGACTGGTTAATCTGACGAACGGTTATGACTTTCTGCGTGCTTCATTCATCATTGGCAGTATACGAAAGTGTTGGAATGAGGCTTTGGTTTGATAAGAGGTTTATTACCGGAATTGGATTGTTTGAGCAGTTGCTATGAATAGAAGTTATCGCTATGGGTGTTTGAGTTGTGTGGTATATCATGTGATTTCATCTTGAATTGCAGATATGGTTAGATACAACTTGTTCGGACTTATACAATGTATATATGTGAGATTCTGATCTTATAGATAATTTCGGAAGTCAAAATTTAGTTCTAAGGCTTATGGGCTAGGCTGGAATGCGAAATTTCAGTTATGTTATGCTATCAGACCTATATGGGATAGGGTGACATGGGATCACCCCCGGGTATGTGCATAGTGGGGATAGATGGCGATTTGATGGCTTTTGGAACAACTCTGGGCACGTCTGAGGACGAACACATATTTTAATGAGGGAGGATGTAACGACCCGACCGATTATTTTGAGCATTTTCACTTCGCTCGCTAGTTCTCGGGCATGACTAGCCTCGTATGATGTATTATGACTTATGTAAATCGTCGATTTTGGTTTTCAGGATAATCGAAATAGATTTGGAAGAACAATTCTCAGCTTGAAGCTTTAAATTTGAAAGGTTTGACCAAGTTTTGACTTTTTAGTATTCGATCTCGGATTTGGATTTTTATTACTTGGTTAGCTCTTTTAGATGATTTTGGACTTGGGAGCGCGTCCGGAATGTGATTTGGAGGTCCGTGGTAGAATTAGGCTTGAATTGACGAAATTAGATATTTGGCGTTTCCGATCGGCAGTGGAAAGCTTGATACCACGATCAGAATGGAATTCTGAAAGTTGTAGTAGTTTCTTAGTGTCATTTGTGATGTACGTGCAAAATTTCAGGTCACTCGGAGGTGATTTGATAGGTTTCGGTGTCGTTTGTGAAATTTGAAAGTTCATAAGTTCTTAGGCTTGAATCCGAGAGTAATTTGGTATTTTGAGTGATTCGAAGGTTTGACTAAGTTTGAATGATGTTATGGGATGTGTTGGCATGTTTTGTTGAGGTCCCGAGGGCCTCGGGTGAGTTTCGGGTGGTGAACGGATCAATTCTTGGTTTTGGAAGCTGGTAAATTTTTCTGGTATTTTATTGCAGAAAATTCCTTCATCGCGTTCGCGAGAGGGCTCTCGCGTTCGCGAAGGCATTTTTGAGAGGGGAAGCTGAGTTGTTATTTGCATTCGCGATGTAGTTCTCGCGTTCGCGAAGGTTTTGGACTTTAAGGCTACACATTTGCGACCAGGTCATTGCGTTTGCATAGAGTCAACAGCCTTTGGGGAGCTTCAGGAGGATAAGCCTATGTGTTCGTGTGGTTTGTTCCGTGTTCGCAAAGGGTCAGCTAGCTAAGGCTTCGCGTTCGCGAAGGAGGAACTTTTGATCCGAGACAGCTTGTGCTTTGCGAACGCGAGGGCACTAGCGCGCTCGCGAAGAGTAAAATCTGGGCATCAGTGTTAAATATCAAAATCGAGGGTTTGAGCCCATTTTTCATATTTTGAGTTAGAGACCACTGAATTGGCAATTTTTGAAGGTAATTTCAGAGAGGTGATTGGGGTAAGTGTTCTTCACTTGATTTCTGTTAGATTCCATAATTGTATTTTGATTTTCACCATCTAAATTGGGAATTGGGGTGTAAATTTGGGGGAAAAGGGAAGAGAATTGGAGAGGTGGTTTTTGGGGAATTGGATGGTCATTTGATGTCGGATTTTGATGATTTTGATATGGGTAGACTCGTGAGTGGATGGGCTTTTTAGTTTTCTGATGTTGGTCAGATTTCGAGACGTGGGCCCGGGGCGGGGTTTGAGCCAAATTCGGGATTTTTGTTCTAATTTGATAATTTTCATGTGGAGTTCATTCCTTTAGCGTATATTGATGATAATATACTGATTTTGGATAGATTCGTAGCATTTGGAGGCCGGGTCGAGAGGCAAGAGCATCGCGAGTTAGAGTTTTGTCTGGTTTGAGGTAAGTAATGATTGTAAATCTAGTTCTGAGGGTATGAAACCCCAGATTTCACATTATTTTACTGCTTTGAGGTGATGCACATGCTAGGTGACAGACGTGTGGGCATGCACTGTTGGGGATTGTGACTTGGTCCGTCCCGTAGCAATTATAAAGTTGCATATTTGACTGAAACTATATGATACCTATTTGATTTAGAAAGAATTTCTATAAATTGGGCTGGGTATCATATTTGGGCCTTGTGCCAAAGCTGTTTGGACCCTTAGCGGTATCCTCTCAATGTTTTGATTTAGAAATCTATACTCAGTCATGCTATGTTTACTGATTTCATAACTCAGTCTTTATTACTCCGTATTGATGCATAAAAATGTTATTTGGGGTTAAGCACCCTGTTTTACTAATAGCCCAAGTGGCTTGAGAGGTTTATGACTGAGTGAGGCCGAGGGCCTATTTTTGTGAGGATATTTATGGGATCGGGCTGCACGTTGCAACATGTTGTTACTGATTCATGATTTTGTGAGGCCGAGGGACTGATTGATTTATGTCACGAGGTGGCTTGTTTATGAGGCCAAGGGACTGCTTGATTTATGCCACGAGGTGGCTTATTATAGCGCTTGGGCTGTAGGAGCCCCTCTGGAGTCGGTACACACCCAGTGAGCGCAGGTACCCTGAGTGAGTGATATGATGTTTTACCCGAGAGGTTATTCTTGATTCATGTTATGCCCGATGGTTGTTTACGAGTGATTGTGAGATATACTCAAAGGGATGTATATGAGTGATACTGATGATTGCCCGAGGGACTGTTTATGATTTATGTTTCCCGAAGGGCTGTTTATGATTTATGTTACCCGAAGGGCGGTATGTGAGTGAGTTTTGCACGAGGGGCCGACTATGTTTTCATCATTTTTACTCACTGTTTTATCACTTTGTTTGAAAACTGCTGAAAGATATCTTAAATGGTTTTTACACATCTTCAAATGATTTTTACCGAAAACTGGATTTTAAAACCAGATGATTTGATTCATATACTATCAGACGGTTGTTGTAAGTGCTTATGACTAGTGACACCCCGATATCGGGCCTTCTTTCCATACTTTAGTTTTGATTTAAACTCCTTATGAAGGTTTATTGTTAAATAGCTTGGTTTCATCTTCAAAATGAAAATATTGATTGGTTTTGGTAGTGTGTCAGCTTGCCTAGTACCACGATAGGCGCCATCACGACAGGGTTAGTTTTGAGTCGTGACAAAAGTGAGAGTAAAAGCACGAAGGGTGATGCCGTGCAGTATCATTGTTTCATTGTGAAGTTGAGAGTAAAATCACGAAGGGTGATGCCCTGCAATTTTTTTCATTGTATTTAATTGTTTTTATTGGTTAAAAGCATATTGACTGTTCTGGTTATCATTTCCACTGTATTTCTCGTATCCTGTATCCCCTTTAGCATGTCCCCCTCCCAATAGTACATATTTAGCTTTTATTTGTTGTTATCTTCTATGTATGCTGCTATCTGCACATGTTTATTATGTGGGTGTCTTGCCATAGCCTCGTCACGACTTCGTCGAGATTAGGCTCGACACTTACGGAGTACATGGGGTCGGTAGTACTTATACTATAATCTGCACTTCTTGTGCAAACTTTGGTATCAGCCCTAGCTGTTCGTGAGGCGTAGCAGCTTGGATTTTCTCATTGGAGACTCGAGGTAGATCTGTTGTCGTCCGCAGACCTTGAAGTCCCCATTTATTTTCCCTATTTTACTATTTCTTTTCGTTAAAAAACAGTTGTATTTATTTCAGACTCTATTTCTAGAAAATACTAGAAGCTCGTGAGTTGTGAATCTAGATCCGGATTGTATTAGACATTATGTGCTTTATGTTATTTCGCAATGAGTTTTATCTTCTATTTGGCTTAATTGATTTTGTTATTGAAATTGACTAAAATTGGCTTAAAGAATCCTCTAACATTGGCTTGCCTAGCAAGTAAAATGTTAGGTGCCATCACGATCCTGAAGGTGAGAATTCCGGGTCGTGACATACTCCATCAGCAGTTCAAGCTAAAGGACATAGGTGAGGTCAAGTACTTCTTGGGCATTGAAATCTTAAGGTCAGCAACTGGGGTAGTTTTGAATCAAAAGAAGTATGTCCTAGAACTCATTTCTGAAATGGGACTCAGTGGTGCCAAGTCAACAATCACCCCTTTAGAGACCAATATCAAGCTAACAACAATTGCATATGATTAGGCAGCAGGTTCTACAGGCGGCTCACCTTTAGAAGATGTTAGTGCATATCAGAGATTGATTGGTTGTTTGATATATGTGACTACAACAAGACATGATATTAGCAATGCTATTCACACCTTGAGCTAGTTCATGCAACACCCTAAGAAGTTCATTGGGAGGCTACTCTTAGGGTGGTAAGATATCTGAAGAATGCTCCAGGCCAAAGTATATGGTTGAGGTTTGGTCCTGCATCAGAGTTACAATGTTGGTGTGATTCTGATTGGCAGCTTGCCCCAATACTAGGAGATCAGTAATAGGCTATGTGGTAAAATTTGATGAATTTCTTATTTCATGGAAGTCAAAGAAGCAACAAACAGTGTCCAGAAATTCAGCTGAAGCTGAATATCGTAGCATGGCTTCAGCTGTAGCCGAAGTCACATGGTTTCTTGGTCTATTTCAAGAGATGAGAGTTCCCATCAAGCTTCCTTTTCTAGTGCAATGTGACAGCAAATCTGCTATACAATTGGCTGCTAATCCTATTTTTTCACGAACAAACAAAGCATATTGGGATCGACTGTCATTTCATTCATGATAAGATCAAGGAAGGGGTGGTCCAGACTATCTATGTCCATTCCAAGGACCAACAAGCTGATTTACTCACCAAGAGTCTCTCTCAAGCTTCGCATGTTCATCTTCTCAGCAAGCTTTGTGTGCTGAATATATTGCACCCTTCAGCTTGAGGGGGAGTCTTGTGAGCTCAAGTTAGTTAGTGGTAGTTATGGTAGTTAGTATGCCAATTAGTCGGTTAATACATACACTTAATGTCAACTCATGTCCACCTCATAAGTTAATGTTAGTTAAGCGCATTACTTGTATAAATACCATGTATCTTTAGAGAATGAATAGAAGAGAATTATTTTTCAATGCCCGCTTCTTCTTCATTTCTTGTGAGGACCCAAACTGCCCAGTCATGATGGGGCCTATCGTAGTACTAGGCAAGCCGACTCTTTTGCCAAAACAACCCGATATTTCAAAATAAAGACTTCTCCAAGCTATTTAATTAATAAGACTTCATAAGATAAATCTGAAGAACAAAGTGCAGAAAGAAAATCCTGATATCGGGGTATCACTAGTCATGAGCATCTACTAAAAACAAACTGTCAGAAAATGTTAAGACTAATACATTCTAGAAAACAACTAATAACAATCTATATGAAGATAGGAGGGAGAAGAGCAGGATTGCGATCACCATGCAACTACCTTTCTAACTCGACAGATCCGCGACGGATGAAATCAACGCTCGCTAGCACGCCAAGCAACCCTGGATCTGCACACAAGGTGCAAGGAGTAATGTGAGTACTCCAACTCTGTAAGTAATAAAAGTAAATAAAGACTGAACAGTAGGAAATACATAAAGTCCACATCATGAAATTTCAGTAAGTACAACATGCTTTCAAATCAGTATGTGAGTCAAATTATCTCGTTTAAAAATACAGTTTCAATAAAACCATTTAAAAATCTCTTTCAACAGTTTTTTAACAAAATGATGAAACAATGAGTAAAAATGGTGAAAACATAAATAGCCCCTCGGGCAAACATCACTCGTGAACAGCCCCTCGGGCAAAACATCATATCACTCACTCGGGGTACCTGCACTCACTAGGGTGTGCAGACTCCGGAGGGGCTCCTACAGCCCAAACACTATAACAAGTCACCTCGTGGCATAATCAATCAGGCCCTCGGTCTCACATAATCATGAATCAGTAACAACATATTGTGGCGCGCAGCCCGAGCCCATAATATCCTCATAAAACAGGCCCTTGGCCTCACTTAGTCATAACCTCTAAAGCCACTTGGACTATCAGTAAAAACAGGATGCTCAGCCCAAAATAATATTTTATATGCATCAAAACGGGTAATAAAGGCTGAGTTTATGAAATCAGTAAACATAACATGAGTGAGTATGGATCTTAAATCAAAACAGTGAGAGGGTAACAAGAAAAGGGCCCTAAGGGTCCAAACAACTTCGGCACAAGGCCCAAATATGACATTCAACCCAATTTATAGAAATTCTTTCTAAATCACATAAGTATCATATAATTTCAGTCAAATACGCAACTAAATAGTTGCTATGGGATGGACCAAGTCACAAATCTCCAATGGTGCACGCCCATGTGCCCGTCACCTAGCATGTGTGTCACCTCAAAACAGTAAAACGATGGGCAATCCGGGGTTTCATACCCTAAGGACTAGATTTACAATCATTGCTTACCTCAAACCGGTCAAATCCCTACTCTGCGACGCCCTTGCCTCTGGAATCGGCCTCTAAACGTCCCGAATCTAACCAAAAGCAATACAATGTAATCAATACAGGCCAAGGGATTAATTCTAAACGAAAAACTATCAATTTAGACCAAAATCCTGAAATTCACCCAAACCCGGCCCCTGGGCCCACGTCTCGAAATCCGACAAAAATCATAAAACTAGAAACTCCTTTCACTCATGAGTCTATACATACCAAATCCATCAAAATCTGACATCAAATGGTCCCTCAAATCCCCAAATCAAACTCTCCAATTTCCAAGCTCTAACACCTCAATTTCATCCCTAATTTATACTAATTGCATGCTTAAACAACTGAAAATTATCATAATCATGAGTATTGAGCTCAAGAAACTTACCTCAATGAAAACCCGTATGATTCCCTCTTCAAAACTCTCCAAAAAGCTCCAAGTCCGAATAAAAATGGTGGAAGATAACTCAAATTTCGCGAAGGGTTCAGTATATACCTTCTACCCAGGCATCTAACACCTGCGACTCAAATTCTCACATTTGTGCGACCACACCTGTGGTCCAAGCGCCGTACCTGCGGTTTTCACTTATCCGCCTAGCTCCCGCTTCTGCGGTCCATTCCCGGCACTTGCGGTCTCGCAGGTGCGCTTCACCTTCCGCAAATGTGTTCCTGCCCTTCTTAGCCTTGACCACTTCTGCGGCCCTTTCCTCTCTTCTGCGGTCCCACACCTACGGTCTCCACTCCGCAAGTGCGATTATAACAGCTGAAAAAAATCTTCAGCATTCCTCAAATCCCATCCTTGATCCGTCAACCACCCGAAATCAACTCGAGGCACTCGGGACCTCTACCAAATATACCAACAAGTCACATATCAACATTTAAACTTAGTCGAACCATCGGAACACTCAAAACAACATCAAAACGCCAAATCACCCTCGGGTTCAACCCTAAGAACCTCTAAACTTCCGAATTCCGCAAACGGTGCCGAAACCTCGTCCGAATGATCCGAAAATTTACACACGCATCACAAATAAGACTACGAACCTACTTCAACTTCCGGAATTCCATTCCCACCCGGATATTAAAATTTTCACTGCCGACTGAAAATGCCAAATTTACAATTTCGTCAATTCAAGCCTAAACATATCACGGACCTCCAAATCACATTCCGGACGCGCTCCTAAGTCCAAAATCACCTAACGGAGCTAACCGAATCATTAGAAATCACATCCGAGATCGTTTACAGATCAGTCAACATCCGCTTGACTTTTCCAACTTAAACTTCTAAATAGGAGACTAAGTGTCTCATCATACCGAAACCACTCCGATCCCGAACCGACCAACACGATACGATAAAATACAGCTGAAGTGCACATAAAGAAGCAGAAATGGGGAAGCGGGGCTATAATTCACGAAACGACCGGTCGAGTCGTTACATTTTTGTACTCTAGAAGCTTCTGCCATTTGGGCAGTACATAGCTACTGCAAATCTGCTCAGTGTGAGAGCAGATTTTAGCATAAGAGTTGGAAACTATTCCCTCCATTAATTCCAAGCTATCCGAATATGTTACTATTTGCAGCGTGAAACAATTTTTTCTTTGACTATGATTTTTTAAAACCCTTTCTAAATCTTTTGATTTATTAACCATGTTAACTTATACGTTGTATTTTCTTATTAACTTTTAAATATATAAATTTTATTTTATCAATTTTTTTTAAAGAATCTATGCCTGAATTTCACACCAAAACTTGGTGCTTTAACCCTTTACTTCAAACCTTTTTCCCGTAAATTAGATTAGCAGGATTTTCTTGTTCAATTTAGAAATTTTTTGCGTTTTTAATTTATTTTCATTTAGGAACATTGTGTCATAGTTTCAATGGTATGAGTTGAGCTTTAAAAAAATGTAAAAATTTATATAGTCGACATCAACTTGTTTAAGACTGAGGCGTAATAGTAAAGCCTGATGTTAAAGCATATATTTTAACAGCTCCACGCAAACCACCGCCTCCTCCTCCTCAGACTGGTTGAAATAATAGTATAAATTAAGTCCTGAAAATCAAATTACTCGTAGTCAGTGTTTATTTTTTTGTACCTTTGTATTTTCTATTGTGCATCCTTCACCTTTGTTGTGTTTAGTTTCGAAGACTAAAAAGTTATTTGCATCGCATATTTACATTAAACTAATAAATATATAATATATTTTTTGCATATACAGATTTATCACTTAATCATAATTAAATAATAAATAGTTACCGTTCTGGAGTATCAATGAGCTAATGAAGATTACGTTTGTTTAAATTCAATTATGAATTGTAAAAAGAAAAAATAATTAACTTGTAATAGGAGTTTTTTTTAAAAATGTAATGGGAGTTCAAATTTTGTGTTTGGCAATAACTAGGGGTGTCGATTTTTTTTCTTTAAAAAAAGAGTGTCGATGCATATTTAGAAATCGACTAGACCAAGCAACCCAAATCATACTGATTATTAGGGTTTTAAATAAAATTGTAGCTTTTTATGTAAATCTATAACAATACCAAATAGTTAGGATATGTTTTTAACTTTATGAAAATAAACCGTACCAAAATTTATATTTGAAATTAATTTAGTTCTAAACTTTTCATTTTATCATAAAGTGTGACGAGAGAGCAAATACCTTAACGAGAGAAACTAAAATAATATGACGATATGCGACCTTTCGAGGTAGTAACGGACTATTTTCTGGTTGGAATATTTAGATCAATTGGTGATAAATCAGTACTACATTCCCTTATTCCAAAATAGGAATTTGAACCAGACTATTAGAAAATTCCAAGTACCTCCTCCTACTCCTTTTCGGTACGGATAGTAATGTGGATTTGATTTCAACAGCATATTTATGAGTATATATTCTGATAACAATTTCAATTTTTCTCATATCGAAAGTAAGATTCCAAAATCTTTGGTCGTACATAAAAAGATTACTACAGTTGGATATTTCTTTTCGAACAAGCAGATACATTGTTTTCAAGAGGGAAATTACAAAAAGAAAAAAAAATTATTCATGTCAAAACTAATTAATAAAGAAAAAAGTCGCTATAACTCTATAAGTTTTAAAACTACAATCGTTTTACTTAATGAATTCTGGATAGATTATTTAAACATATTAGTACATTAACCAAACAAGATAAAATAACTAAGAAAAAGGGCAGTCTGATGTACTAAGCTCCTGTTATGAGTTGGGTCCGTGGAAGGATCGGACCATAAAAGTTTACTTTATGGAGTCTCACCCTGCATTTCTGCAAGAGGCTGTTTTCACGACTCGAACACGTTACGCCCAGTTATGACAAAGCTCCCTTTCAAAATAACTAAGAAAGAAACAGGACAAAAAACCAAAAATCGAGTAACAATCAAAGAACTTTAGCTAGTGACATATGTTCTGCGAATAATATTTCAAAGTGATGATTATATTCTTTTCATATTCAGCTTGAGTGGGTTATGCTACTTTAAAATCCAGGTAGATAAGGCATACTTGCCCTTATCATGCAAATGATCTAGAAAAATCTAGATATATTCACCAACTTGTAATTCTTCTAGAAATTTTCACCCTTTCAAATAAAACTAACATAGCGCTGCTAATGCCTCTATATATAGCTTCATGTGAGGTTCATGTTTCTCACAACAAGTCAAGCAATCCTTCACTATTTCCTGTAGCTTTCTTTCCTCTTAACCAAAAGCTATATAAAATCTTGGCATTTTGCCAATAATTAAACACATTATTTCTTGAACATATAAACAATATGGATATGGTGATGAAGTTGGGAGCAGCAAGTCCAGTGGTGATATTCAGCAAGAGTAGTTGTTGCATTTCTCATAGCATCGAAACCCTAATCCGTAGTTTTGGAGCAAACCCTACTGTTTACGAGCTCGATAGACATCCAAATGGGAAGCAAATAGAGAAGGCACTAATTGAACTGGGGTGTCAGCCAAGTGTGCCAGCAGTATTTATAGGGAATGAGTTTATTGGTGGTTCTAATGAAATCATGAGCCTTAATGTGAGAAGCAAGCTGAAACAATTGCTCATTAGGGCTAATGCCATTTGGGTGTAAAATTTAATGACTATAGGTAGCAATTTTAGGAGTTTTGATAATAAATATCAACCACTAATAGAGTCTTCTAGCTTCGGACTGCTCTTTTTCTCCTATTTTGCTTCTTGATGTACTAATAATGTTATACAATAACAGTTATAAAAGAAACTAATAGAAATGAACATCTTTATGTATTGCATTTTAATCTAAGGTATTCATCATATCTTATATATACTACATGCAGTGTGTGGTTACATATATGTGTTAGTGTTTTATTATTTTTACAACTCATTTTGAGATTGAGCATTGTCTACTATATGAACTAAATAATATCAAGCTCTTAATAATGATAACGTGCACAATTTCTCATCAAACAACTCTAATTAATGAGCAACAAAGACATGGGAAAGATATCGATATCATGTTCTGATCATGCTCCATTATATATTAATCTCTGTCGTCTCGACTGATTCTGAATATGTGAAGTATTTTAAATTTCTCGCAATGAATACAACCAAGACAAAATATAAAAAAATAAAATAAAATGCTTTTGTTGAGAGTCAAACTCAAAAATTCCGCTTATTAAGTTGGTGGTTTAACCAATTGAGCTACAAGAACTAGTTGCTCTTTTGTTTCAGCTCAAAACAACCAATATCTTGTTTTAGTACTTTCAGATGGATTTTTTTGCTACAAAATTTAAATATAGTTACAAATGGTAATTTTTTGAAAGTATAGTTACGAATGGTAAATATAATGTATATATTTATTGTATCGCATAATTTCTCCCTATTTTATACATTTGTCAATATTTCTTTGTATCAACAATAAGCTACTAGTGCGGGTACGTAGAATCGAATTAATTGTCCCAAATTGCATCCCTTTTGTAGACAACATATCTAACTTCACATGAATTATATCCAATTGAATTGTAACAAAAGGTAAAAGAATTGATTAGGTAGGCACCTTAAATATTCCCCTTCAATACTCCAACTTTAAGAAAATCAATAGTCAACCTTCTTATTTGACAAAGAGATGCAATTACGTGAATAGCAACAATTAGTTGTCACATCTCGAAATTAACAATTTCTCACATGGTTCTCAAGCTCCTATGAAGTTCATTTTGATACGTGGCAAACAATATATACAGCTTATACAAGAAAAGAAAAAATGGCTAACTTCATCGCAGATACGAGGAATAAGATTCAAGATATGTCCGAATACCCTGTTTCATGTGGAAAATCTTCTAAAGGTAAGAAAGAGTTGCAATGGTAATTTGTTCAGAAAAATTCACTCTTTTCTTAATTTTCATTGTACAAACTGTGCTATTTTGGTAGATGTCTTTAATTTTGTCAGTGAGAATTTATATAGCGACCTAATATGTTTGAAATTAAGACGTAATTATTGTTGTTCTTCAATTTTATCAGATCCACAAAGCCAAAGACCGATGTCAATAATAGATGAACCAGGACGGGCGGTGGTACTTGAACCATCACCGATAGATGAACCGAGACGAGTGGTGGTACTTGAACCACCACTGATAGATGAACCAGGACGGGTGGTGGTACTTGAACCACCACCGATATCAATAATAGATGAACAAGGAAATGCACAAGGACAAGAGCTGGTCCAAGAAGAAGAGCAAGAAGAAGGGATCCATGATACAATAGCAGAAAGAGCAACAGCTCCGCGCAAACCACCGCCACCTAATCCTAAGACTGGTTGATAATACAACAAGCATTGGAAATTCTAAAGATCCTTCATTTGAAGAAACTCGTTGGCGTGCATGGTTGTATTCACCTAATTTTTACTTCCCATTTCCATTTAATTATGTTGCCTTGTATAATTATTATGGATGCTGCTATTATTATTATTATTATTATTATTACTATTGTTCTTAGATTGTATTGATATATTATAGTTTGTTACAGTTGTTTGACCAAAAAAGTGTTGAACCTTTTAGTTAAACTAATTAATAGAGAAATGGAGAGTAAATCTTAGCCAAACATAATTAACTCTAGATCCAAACATATTAAATATAAAAATCGAAGTAGGCCAGACTTATATAACATTCCTTAAGATGATTGATAAACATTAAATGTAAATAATAAGCTTACATCTTTAATTTATTGTTCCGTACTTGTAAGAGTAAAGAAGGAAAAGAGGGAAGTTGTTGGTAACTATGAGATCTATCTTTGTTGATTCAACAATAATGATTACGAAGGGTTATAGCCAAAATCTGAACTGTTGGTTCGTTGTTGGAGATCTCCTCTTGTTCTTGTCTTTGATGCCTTGCTCCTCTCTTTTCTTAGATGGGAGCCCCCATTCTTGCTTTCTCCCCTCATATATATATATATATATATATATATATATATATATATATAATATTAATTAAATAAAGAATTATTCAATGGTCTTTATCCAACGTACCCTCTCATGACTATACTCTTCCTTGCCTTCCCAAGTATTACGTCGTACGTGCTGTCGTGCAGGCCTTCTGACGGCTCGATCTCGACAGTGGCCGAGGTACTCGTTGCTATTACGCCTCGTGGGTACAACTACCGTTTGATCGACCCCTTACCATTTTTTTTAATGATAACCCACTTGTGGTCAGATTTTGACCAATACAACAGTACATTTGATGGTAGTTTTATTTTATACAGTCAAACCTCTCTATAACAATATCTCTATATAAAAGCCAGCTTTTTATGGAATATTAATTTTTATGCTATGTTATAATATATGTTCACTATAATAGCACTTTATTATAACAGTAAAAAAAATCCGGAACAAATGAACATGTAATAGAGGAGTTTGAGTACTGTAGTTCTTAATGTATTTCTTAATTCATGGTAAAAGAAAGAAAAAAAGGAAAGAAAAGGAAGAAAAAAAACACAAGAGCAGGAAAATTTAAAGGGCCAAACCGATCGAAAAAGGGAAAAAGAAACAAATGAAGAAACCAAATCACTGAAAACTTAACCCACCATCCGACTGTCCCATCATCAAAATAATATGCAAAGACCAATTATTTTATTTTATTTTTTGTTGCTGAAAATCACTATCAGGGGGCTGTCTATATATATGTTCCTATTTTCTACTATCAGTATCAAGTATGGCATTTTATATACGGGTAAAATCGGGTTTGCCCGATTTTGCCATTATTTCGAGATCGGAGAACTGTATCGAAGGTCAGCCTCGTAATGGATCAGGCTTGAGCACGAAGGCAAGATACCGAGTTTGGAGATCGAGGTACCCATCGAGATCGAGGTTCCCGATGACCGAGATCAAATATGATCAGCTTCGAGCGGAACGCAATAATGGAAAGGAGAAATATCTATAACCGGTCGGAGAACACGGCAAAAATCTCGGAACGGATCAAGTCAAGGGCGGTTGTTTGTAACAATAATGGGATTTACTTCCGTAATTAGAATTGTACCACAATTAGAATTCCTCTAGTATATAAAGAGGGATCCCCATCATTTGAAAACACCTTACATTCATACAGATCAAGGCAATATAATATTTCTCTATTGTTCATCAACTTATTGTTCTTTAACTGTTCTTACTTTATTACTCTCGAGGGTTCATCAGCTCGAGGGCATTGTCCAAGCACCAGTTTGTTTTATATTCTTGTCAATTCACATCATTTATCTCTAAGTTAATCAATTGGTATTAAGTGAAATCACGTATCCTTAAAACCACATTACAAGTTTAATTGTTCTCGAATTTTAGGTAAACAGTTTGGCGCCCACCGTGGGGCTAAGTATAATAGTGATTGCTTAGTATTAACCTTCATAACACACACTGCTTTTACACTTGTTCTTGTAAGTATTTTTGATTTCAGGATTCAACATGTCAAACTCTCAAGTAGTACCCACTCACACTGACACCGGCCCTGGTCTTCATGGTGAAAATGAACACGTAGTCACCCTGGAAAACAGAGTGCCTCCAATCAACCCCGACGCACCATAGAGCGTGCATCCGGTTGATGTCAGTTCTCGTGTCGCCGTTTGTGGGGAGTTAGGCTCCAACCCTGAAAATAGCGTCCGCAGAGATGCCCGTGCAGCCGATCAGAACGCACAAAATGGTGAAGAAGGCGGAATTAGCCTTCGAATGATATTTGACATGCTACAAACTCAGCAGGCTGCAATAGCGCAACTCCAGAATCGGGCACCATGTAGAATCGAATTCGATAGGTCACAGGAAGTTGTTCATAGAGTCGAGCCTGTACAGGAGAAATTGAACGATAATGGAACGGGAGCTGACCCCACCATCACGAGGATGCTCGAATAACTCACTAAAACGATATAATCAGGTGAAAAGAAAATCGAGGCCAATGACAAAAAGGTACAGATGTACAACTCACGGGTTGACCAAATACCGGAGGCACCCCCGATCCTAAAGGGTTTGGATTCGAAAAAGTTCATGCAGAAGCCTTTTCCTCGAAGTGCGGCTCTGAAGCCCATTCCTAAGATGTTCCGTATGCCGGACATACCTAAGTACAACGGGACCACTGATCCTAATGAACACATCACTTCGTATACACACAAAATAAAGGGAAATGACTTAGAAGATGATGAGATTGAATCCATTTTGTTGAAAAAATTTGGAGAAACTTTATTGAAGGGGAAATGATATGGTACTACAATTTGCCACCCAATTCCATCGATTCTTTCGCCATGCTCACCGATTCATTCTTAAGGTCACACGTCGGAGCGATAAAGGTCGCGATCAGGAAGTTGGACCTCTTCAAAGTGAAACAAAAGGACAATGAAATGCTAAGGAAATTTGTATCTCGATTTCAGATGGAGTGGATGGACCTATCCCCACTTACCGATGATTGGGCTGTACAAGCCTTTACTCAGGCTTTGAATGAGTGAAGCTCAATAGCATCACGTCAACTAAAGTAGAATTTGATTAAATATCCAGCGGTGACCTGGCCAATGTGCATAATCGATACCAGTCAAAGATCAGAGTCGAGGGTGATCAGTTGCGAGCCCCATCCGGTTCTGTTTACCCAAACAGGTCCGAATGCAGGATTCAAAAAGACATCGATAGAGAGCCCCGATCAAACAGAGATCGATACCAACCATATAGCTCAAATCGAAGAAACAGCGGGCGGGGACATAATCCCATTCGAAATGATCGAATGAATGATCGAGGGTTCATGAGTAAGAAGGGCTTTGATAAACACATTGAGCCTAAGGAAGCACCGCAGTTATCAGAATACAATTTCAGCATCGATGCTTTAGGTATCGTGTCGACCATTGGACGAATCAAAGATACTAGGTGGTCCAGACCCCTGCAAACCGATCCAGATCAAAAGAATCCGAATTAAATGTGCAAGTACCATGGAACTGATGGTCACATAACCGAGGACTGCAGAAAATTAAGGAAGGAGGTAGCTCATCTATTTAACGAAGGTCATTTTCAAGAGTTCTTAAATGACCGAGCAAAAAATCAATTCAGAGACAAGGATGCAAACAGGAAAAATGAACAGGAGGAACCGCATCGCGTGATTCATATGATCATCGGTGGGGTCAATATCACTCGGGGTCCGACATTCAAATGCACCAAAGTCACAATCACAAGAGATAAGCGTACATAGGACTACTTACCAGAAGATACCTTATCTTTCAACGATGAGGATGCGAAAGGGATAGAACAGCCCAACAACCACGCACTGATAATATCTATCCTTATGAATAAAATTCAAGTTTAAATGTGTGTTGGTGGATCCAGGTAGCTCGACAAATATTATTCGATCGAGGGTCGTGGAGCATCTTGGCCTTCAGGATCAAATTATTCCTGCAGCTCGAGTGCTCAATGGTTTCAACATGGCAAATGAGACCACCAAAGGGGAAATCCCAGTAAACGTGGATGGAACTATCCAGGAAACAAAGCTCCATGTAATCGAATGTGATATGAGATACAACGCACTGCTCAGAAGACCTTCGATCAATAATATAAGGGCGATACCTTCAATGCTTCATCAAATCTTGAAGTTCCCAACACCGGAGGGAGTCAAAACGGTGTATAGCGAACAACGTGCAGCCAAAGAGATGTTTGCAATCGATGAGGTAATACAAGTATCGACTCTAACATCAACAAAGGGACCAGAATCAAAGGAAAAGTAGAAGGTCAAATAGCAACCATAGTCGCCGGCTTCGACCAGAGCAGGAAATTATCAAGGATGATGATTGTATGGTACCTTAAATCTTCATAATCCCCGATGATTCCGATGCCACGAAGTCAACGTTCGAAGAGATGGAACAAGTTATACTGATCGAGCACCAGTCCGATCGAAAGGTATACTTGGGCACGGGGTTAACTCCCGAGCTCAGGGAAAAACTCGTTAAATTCCTTATAAAAAATATGGATTGTTTTGTTTGGTCTCACCTTAACATGATAGGGATCCCACTAGAGATAACCACTTATTGCTTGAGTTTGGACCCGAAGTTCAGACCGGTAAAGCAAAAGAGAAGACCACAGTCCGAGATAAAGCATGCATTCATCAAGGATGAGGTAACCAAACTTCTCAAAATAGGATCCATCTAGGAAGTAAAATATCCCGAGTGGCTAGCAAACGTAGTTGTAGTCCCCAATAAGGGGACTTAGAATGTGTGTAGATTATAAGGACTTAAATAAAGCATGCCCTGAAGACTCTTTTCCACTGCCGAACATCGATCACATGATCGATGCCATGGCTAGCCGCGAGATCCTCAACTTTCTCGATGACTACTCCGGGTACAACCAAATACAAATGAACCCGGAGGATCAAGAAAAGTCCTCATTTATCACTAAGTATGGTACTTATTGCTATAACATAATGTCGTTTGGGCTAAAAAATGATGGTGCTACTTATCAACGCCTAGTGAACCAAATGTTCAAACAAATAGGTAAATTAATGGAGGTTTATATTGATGGCATGCTAGTTAAGTCCCTGCGTGTAGAGGACCATTTGACACATTTGCAGGAAACCTTCGACATATTAAGACAATACAACATGAAGCTCAACCTCGAGAAATGTGCATTCGGGGTTAGTTCAGGCAAGTTCCTCGGCTTTATGGTGTCGAATCAGGGAATCGAGATCAATCCCGATAAAATCAAGGCAATCGAGGACATCACAGTCGTGGACAACATTAAGGTCGTACAAAGATTAACTTGGCGAATAGCTGCTTTAGGCCGGTTCATCTCGAGGTCTTCTGATCGAAGCCACAAGTTCTTCTCACTTCTCAAAAAGAAGAACAACTTTACTTAGACCCTGGAATGCCAACATGCATTGGAATAATTAAAGCAGTACCTTTCAAGCCCACCATTGCTTTATACTCCGAAAGTGGACGAGCAACTCTACTTATATTTGGCAGTCTCGTAGGACGCGGTAAGTAATGTCTTAGTTCGAAAAGAACAAGGTACACAATTTTCTGTTTACTATGTTAGCCGAACTTTAGGTGAAGCAGGGACCCGGTACCCGCACTTAGAAAAATTAGCGCTTTCTCTAATAAACGCCTCTAGGAAATTAAAACCGTATTTTTAATGTCACCTAATTTGTGTTGTAACCACTTAGCCCCTACATAATATTTTTTACAAGCCCGAACTTTCGGGCTGATTGGATAAATGGTTCATCGAAATTAGTGGGTACGATATCGAGTATCAACCCTGAACGACCATCAAGTCTCAAATCTTAACAGACTTCGTGGCCGACTTTACACCAGCCCTCGTGCCTGAGGTCGAAAAGGAACTATTGCTAAAGTCGGGTACATTTTCAGGGGTGTGGACCCTTTTCCAGATGGAGCTTCAAATGTGAAAGGGTCCGGGCTAGACATTGTTTTGAAGCCACCGACATGCAATACGATTAGACAATCTATCAAATCCCCGAAGTTGACTAACAATGAGGCCGAGTAGGGTTGTGCACGAATTTAGAATTTCAGATTTTGGATTCTAGAAAATACAATCCGAATATGGTCCGAATTATATCAGTCAGATCGGATTTTAAAGTTTGGATCGGCTCGGATCAGATTTTGTATTGTATTATTATGCCTCAAAGTTAAACTAAAATGTTTATTTTCCTTGTAAAAGAGGCAATACATTAATAAAAATTCATGTTTATATAATTATGACAGTGCTATGGTGCCAATATAGCTAAATCTAGCAATTTTAAAGGTAATAACTTGGAGGTTGATGTAAAGAAAGTACTGAGTATCCAAAATTAAAGTGCAGTATTTATACATGTCCTAATAATTTCGGATTTTGGATCGGATCGGATCTGATTAAAATATGCCAATCCAAATCCGACCCGAAATCCAAAATTTTAATAAACACAATCTGAAATTTGATCCAATCCGAAATCCAAAATCCAAAATTGAATGGTTCGGTTCAAATTTCGAATATCCGATCCGAATGAACAACCCTAAGGCCGAGTATGAGGCCATGATTGCAGGTCTCGAGCTAGTTAAAAGTTTTTGAGCAGAAGTGATAAAGGCCAAGAGTGGTTCCTAACTCGTGGTTAACCAGGTCAACAAAACCTTCGAAGTTTGAGAAGATTGAATGTAGAGGTGCTTAGACAAATTGCAGGTAACCTTACACCGGTTCAAAGAATGGACCCTACACCATGTACCTCGAGAACAAAACGGTAAGGCCAATTCCCTTGCAAATTTGGGGTCATCAATCGAAGATGATGAAATTAGCTCAGGGACTATTGTACAACTTTCAAAATTGGTGGTCAAAGAAGGCCACGCCGAAATAAACTCCACAAGCCTAACATGGGATTGGAGGAATAAATATATCGATTATCTGAAAAATGGGAAACTTCCATAGGACTCTAAGGAATCGAGGACTCTACCAATGAAAGCTGCACGATTTACATTGGCCGAAGATGGAACATTGTATAGAAGGATGTTCGATGGGACGTTGGAAATATGTTTGGGTCCGGGAGACACCGACTACGTCCTTCGAGAAATTCATGCGGGCACTTGCAGGAACCATTCCGGTGCCGAATCATTGGTTTACAAAGTCATCGGAGCATGGTATTATTTGGACAGTATGGAAAGAGATACTAAGGAGTTCATTTGAAAATGTGACAAATGCCAAAGGCATGCACCGATGTTCCACCAACCCCGAGAGCAACTTCATTCAGTCCTATCCCCGTGGCCATTCATGAAATAGGGGATGGACATCGTTGGTCCTCTGCCATCAGCCCCAGGTAAAGCTAAATTCATTTATTTATGATTGAATATTTCTCTAAATATGTTGAAGCACATGCTTTCGAGAAAGCTATAGATAAAGAAGTTATAGACTTCATCTGGGATCACATCATATGCCAATTCGGGATGCCCGCCGAGATAGTGTGCGACAATGGAAAACAATTTATCGGCAGCAAAGTAACAAAGTTCCTCGAAGATAAAAAAATAAAAAATATATTATCTACACCATATCATCCTAGTAGGAACGGACATGCCGAATCAACGAACAAAACCATCATTCAAAGCCTAAAGAAGAGATTGAACGGCACTAAGGGGAAATGGAGAGAAATGTTTCCCGAAGTACTTTGGGCATATCGGGCAACGACAAAATCTAGTACGGGGGCAACGCCGTTCTCCTTAGTGTATGGCCCTAACGCTCTGATACTGATCGAGGTCGGGGAACCAAGCGTCAAGTTTCAATACACAATGGAAGAATCAAATCACGAGGCTATGAACACAAGCCTCGAATTGTTAGACAAAAAATGGGAAGCCGCCCTCGTCCGAATGGCCGCCCAAAAACAGCGAATCAAAAGATACTATAATCGAAGAACCAATCTTCGACACTTCAAAATAGGGGATTAGTCCTGAGGAAAGTCACCCTCAACATCGAGATCCAAACGAGGGGAAACTCGGCCCAAATTGGGAAGGACCATATCAGGTCCTCAGTATCATCGGAAAGGGATCTTGCAAACTTGGCATGATAAATGGCGAACAACTACCAAATAATTGGAACATATCACTCCCCAAACGATACTATTGCTAAGGTATGACTCTTTTTTTTCTTTTATTATCGATACTAACTTATTGCAGGTGTTTGATCAAAGGCATAGGGACATTCTTCAACACAAAGACCTTAGGTTTTAAAGCATGCATTGCACTCTTTTTCCCTTAGATCGGCTTTTGTCCCACATGGATTTTTCCGGCGAGGTTTTTAATGAGGAATAATTATCTGTGCTACCTGGGGATAATTCAACAGTATCCTAGGCTTCTTAACAATTAACCTCGAATAATGATGGGCATCACCCTCGAATGTTATGTTTTCAAGGAACATGTTTCATGTCAATAGGGTCTCAATAGGAAATTTGTAATGTGCCAAACGGTCAAGTGAACCGTGCCTATGTATATTTCTTAAGCTCTAATGACAAAACATGTACACATAAATGATCTATTGAAAGAAGTACCTTTTCCTTATCAGATATTCATGCCTAAGTGAAATTTCTACTTTGCAATTTCGTACTTATGATATTTTACGGAAACCGGCTCAAGAGCCAATTGCAACTAAAGCTCGAGCAATTAAACCCATACTCGGGGACTGCCATCCGAAAATCGACATGCTGGAATTGTTAAACTTCAAAATCTTAAGATCTTAAAAAGGCAATCCTCGATTTTATAGGCCACGACCACCTCACTCGAGGATTGATACTTCAAACAAGTCTGAAGTATAATCGAGAGACAAGACCAATGGGTAGATATCAAATTAAAGGCTACGGCTAAACTAACACGGTTTGAATATGTCCGAATTCTGTAATCCAACAGGCCTCCAAATATTCTCATAAAATCGATAAAAAGGGCTACCCTCGACAAATTAAATAGGATTTCGATAACATCAACCCTCTAAAACCTTAAGAGGTACCAAATTGTTCGAACTCTCGAACAAACTTATGCTAAGGCATAGCAAAGTTTTTCAATAACACTAAATCCTAATGGGTATAGATCTATCTCATGCTAAGGAATAACAAATCCATATATGATTAAAACTTTTAAGCATAAAAAAGGGAAAAAGCCACTCTTTTGAGGCCATATCGGCCCGGTTCAAGAGTCGAAGGGCCATTACATTGTCAAGCTCGAGGACCCGCCCTTGCTTAACCAAAACCTAAGGGTTTTTTCTACTCCAAGTTCGAGCAAGTACTCACTCTACTATAGAAACTATAATAATCCGATTTCAACAAAATTTTCACAAGGTAACGAAGTGAGTCAAATTTCTCACAAGACCTAAAGTATATCAGAAGTATCATATTGTGAAAGCAAAACAAACTTTTCACGAAATAGCAATCATAGACAAATCGGAAAGAAAAAGGTTCTTTCATATATGCAAAAACATTTACAAAGACCACTTACGATCTTTCAACAAAATCCAAAATTGAAGAAAAAAATTCTAAGTGCCTAATCTTCCCCGGGAGCTTCATCTTCATCTTCTCCGCTCTCGGATTTGCTTGCACTCTCGGAGTCATCATCGTCAAAGAGCAAAGCTTCGGCTTCGGCCTCTAACACTTTCTCATTCTCGATATCGGCCGTGAGGTCAAATATGCGAGCATGAATCTCTTCGAGACTGGCACTTAGAAGGATAATCAAACCTGAGCGACATCAAAATTTCCTTTGCTCGAGCATTAGCGGCTTCAGTATTGGCTCGATAGATGGCCACGACCGCCTCTGCGTTGGCCTTTACTTTTTCCAGTACAGTTGCGGCCTTTGCAAGCTTAGCGGCCAACCGATTCTCGAGCTCTTCAATTTTTTTGGCTCTGGCAAAGCTCTCCTCCTTCATGCTTTGGAGTTGACGCTCAACTGAAGACAACTGGGCTCTAGCCGTATCTTTCTCCGAGGCGAGGAGGTCCATGTTCTGCTTCTACCCCAAAGTCTCTGCTTCTTTCACCTCATCCTCCTTGTGAAGCTGCTCAATATTTTTGGCCTTCTGATGAACCTATAGGATCTAAGTGTTAGTTGCCAATATCAAACTGATATGTCAAGCTCCTAAAAATTTATGTTACTTGCTCGATGAGATCGATATGCTCTTTATGAGCTCTTGCCAATTCAACTCGGAGGTCCCTGATCTCCTCTTCTTTTTGCACATAGAGGAGTTTGAGGGCGTATCTCCCCTCCGTGAGCCTTTTTAAATTAGCCTCACACCGGTTCAGCTAAGCTCAGGATTTGGAAAAAGCTTCCCGATAGAGCGTCACATCCTATGGAGAAAGGAAGGAAATCAGACAAAAGGAAATAAAAGCAAACGTAAACCTAATAATGGGGGCTGAAATCTACCTAGTTTAGGAGTCGATGAGCCTCATCGAAAATCATTGATGCATCCAGGTCGGAAACATCATCGACCCCCATGAAGCAACCACAAAATATGTCATCCCTTTCGTAGGTTGTTCCCACTTTGGGGGTCTCCACAGACTGAGCCTCCCGAAATTGCCCTCCAGAAAATGTGGGGCCGGGTGGTGAATCATCAATATTGATTGCCCCAAGCAAGTCACTTGGGTCACTCTCTCCTTTTCGGAGGGCTGGGTCACTCTCTCCTTTTCAGAAGGCCTCGGAATCGAACCCTTCAGGCATACCCGCTGATTGTCCATCACGGCAGACATGCACACTTACCAGTTGTTTGTCATGGTGGGAGACATCTTCAGCCCCTAATGATTTGGGGACTTTTCTCGGACCATATTCCGATATCTCCTTGGTCCGAAGATGAGCCTCCTCGACCATCACCAGCTCAGCTGCTTTTGAAGCTTCAGCACTTTCGCTCTTTCGAGCCACCAGCTCACAGTCAGCATCTTCCCGCTCATCTTCTTCATCTCGTAGTTTTTTGGTTACGTGATCAGGCAGAGAGGCAGAGTCATTCTTCGACTTACGATCCTTGCTCTTCTTAGGCTTTGGAGTATCAAAAGGTGAGGCCCTTCTCCTCTTCTTATCCTTAGTCGGTTTCGGGGCCTCCTCTTCCCCAGGTGGGGGAGGCCTCATGATAGCTTTGTCTCCAAGACCTATATGGGAGGAAATCAAGTAAAAATAAAAAAGAAGCATTTCACAGGAAGGCATCGAACTTAGACAGAGAAGGTAACCGTGATTTTTGTCCTCCCATTGGCCATCGACCAGATCGCGCCACGAGCGCTCAACGTACGAGGAAGTCGAGGCCAATTTTCGAACCCAACCTGCAAGGTTCGGGATCGCACCGGGCACCCAAAAGACCGCTACATCATAAGAAAGAATGTTGATGAGAAAAGGTAAAGGAAGAAAAACAATCAACAGAAGCTATTGGTGGTTTTGTACTTTCGCTTCATGTTCCATTCTTCAGGGAATGACATCTTCTCGTCCGGGATTATGTCAGAAGTCCTTACTTGGACAAACCGGCCCATCCATCCTCGATCTTTGTCCTCGTCTATGCTCGAGAACAACACCTTTGGGGCCCGATGCTGAAGCCTTACTAATCCGCCTCGATAAAGACAGGGACTGTATAATCTAATAAGATGATCGAGGGTGAAAGACATCCCTTCGACCTTGCTCATGAAAAATCAGAGCAAAATAACGATGCGCCAAAAAGAGGGGTGGATTTGGCCTAGGGTTATGTGGTATTAGCGGCATAAGTCTATTATAATGGGATCGATGGGACGCAACGTGAAAGGGTAAGTGTATACACTTAAAAACCCCTTTCACATGAGTGGTAATAACCTCCTTGGGGGTACGGATTACCACCTCTGTGTTTTTCCAATGGCAGTCTTTTTTCACCTGCTCGAGATCGCCTTCGATTATCGAGCATATATATCTTGACATGGGCTCACATCGGCTATAGACCGTAGAGGGGTTTTCAACTCTGAAATCAGAGGTAAGGTCGCATGGCCCGGGAACGCACTCTTCGATGCGTGGCTCCACCGACGTTTTATCACCAGCCGACTGCGATGAGGAGGCTTTGTCCTTTTGGGGAGCGGTTTTAGATATTTTTTCCATTTCTATGTAAGTTCAGAAAAAAGAAGAAGATGAAGTTTGTTGTTTTAGGAGAGGATTGGCAAACAAGATGTAAATAATTTGCAGAATTGAGGAACTTGAAGGAAGGAGAGCTTTGAAGATTAAGAAAAGTTTTGAAAATAAAGTTTGAGAAAATTATGAAGAGGATCTATTTATAATATTGCTTTGACGGTTTGAAAACACTAGTGGCCGACCATTAACTGGCACTAATTGATGGTCTTGGGAACTATGTAGGCATAACGCTTCAGTCGCTTACGTCACGAGGGTGGCATCGCAATTGGTTGATGTACAAAATCAAAGATTCAATTCGTTTCTTCTCATTACACTCAAAGAAACGAGGGGACTATCTGTATACGGGTATAATCGGGCTTGCCCAGTTTTGCCATTATTTAGCGATCGGAGAACTGCATCGAAGGTCAGCCTCGTAATGGATTAGGCCTGAGCATGAAGGCAAGATACCGAGTTTGGAGATCCATCGAGATCGAAGTCCTTGACGACCGAGACCAAATATGATCAGCTTCGAGCGGAACGCAATAACGGAAAGACAAAATATCCGTAACTTGTTGGAGATCACGGCGAAAATCTCGGAACGAATCAAGGCAAGGGCGGTTGTTTGTATCAATCATGGGATTTACTTCCGTAATTAGAATTGTACCATAATTAGGATTCCTTTAGTATATAAAGAGGGGTTCCCATCATTTGAAAACACCTTACATTCATACAGATCAAGGCAATATAATATTTCTCTATTGTTCATCAACTTATTATTCTCTAACTGTTCTTACTTTATTACTCTCGAGGGTTCATCAGCTCGAGGGCATTGTCCATGCACCGGTTTGTTTTATATTCTTGTTAATTCACATCATTTATCTCTAAGTTAATCAATTGGTATTAAGTGAAATCACATTACATATCCTTAAAACTACATTACAAGTTTAATTGTTACTCGATTTTTAAGGTAAACACATTTGCATTAGTATTATCATATATAGTCACTATTAAGTAAACAAGAATTTGCGACGGGCAAGTTTTGTAGCTAAACAAAAAAATTTGTCATTAATCTTATTTAACGACGGATTAACAATAAATTATCAATAACTTTTGTTAGCTACGAGCGATTAATGACAGATTAGCGACCAAATTCATAGTTAATTCCACTTTATTTTTCTTTAGAAGTAAATATTTTATGCAGTATCTTCTTAAGGATAGGAATCTATTCTAGCTAGATTGATCTTCATTAGAATCTATTTACCCCTTAAAACAAATAACAATTAAATTTGTATGTGATTTAAATGATACATGGTTTAATTTAATACAAATGATCAAAAAGCAACAAGTAATTAAATTAAAATGTAACGAAACGATCAAACCGAATTGACGTAGTAATTAAACCTTGAATTCAACTTAAGTGCCAAGGGCTAGTCTCGATTGAGCCTTCGAGATAGAGTTCCGATTCACATAAACGGATGAACAACCGAAGAATAATTAAACAATTGTTAAAACCAAACCAAATTTTATTACTTTGATATGCGTGTTAACAATGTCAAAAAATTTGGACCCACATGCCCATATTTCTCCTTTTTTATACATTTATGAAAATTTCTTTGTATCAACAATAAGCTACCAGTGCGGGTACCTAGAATCGAACTAAGTTTCCTAAATTGCATCCCTTTTGTAGACAACAATTATCTAAATTCACATGATTTGGTAGGAACCTTAAATATTCCCCATCCTTAGTCCAACTTTAAGAAAATCAATAGTCAACTCTCTAATTTGACAAAGAGATGCAATTATGAGAATAGCAACAATTACCAGTCACATCTCGAAATTAATAATTTCTCACATGGTTCTCAAGCTCTATTTTAATAATAACAAGTAATTATTGAACCTTTCAACAATTAATCTCCTATAAAGTTTATTTTAATCCGTGGGAAACAATAGCTTATAAGAAAGAAAAGATGGCTAACTTCATCGCAAATACAAAGAACATGGTTCAACATCTGTTTGAATACCTAGTTTCATGTGGAAAATCTTCTGAAGGTAAGTAATTTTCTTGGTTGTAATCATATTTTCACATCATTTTAGAAAAACAATGTGATAAAGTAATTTTATAGATATTTTCAATTTTGTTTGTACGAATTCATATAGCTGACTCTAACTTGTTTAAAACTGAGACGTAATTGTTATTGTTCTATAATTTTGTCAGATCCGCGAGACGAAACACCGATATCGAAAATAGATGAACCCGGAAATGCACAAGGACAAGGACGGGTGGTTGTACTTGAACCACCAAATCCAGAATGGGTGGTAATTGAAGAAGAACAAGAAAATGCACAAGAACAAGGGCTGGTTCAAGAAGATGAACAAGAAAATGAACAAGAAGAAGGGTTTCCTGATACAATAGCAAGAAAATCAAGAGCTCCGGGCAAACCACGGCCACCTGGTCCTGGGACTGGTTGAACTCTAATACAAGTCTTGGAAATTCTATTGATGTTCATATGAAGAAACCAGTTGGCATGGTTGTACACGCTTAATTTAAACTTCTCATTTCTGCCTAATTACGTTGCCTTATTGTTGTTGTTATTATAAAATATGTAGGGTAATAATAGGTTATCAGTTGGGTTTTGTTAAATACTTTGTGTATATATTTTGTATCAACCTCTCTACCTTCAATGTGGGAATAACGTTTCCAGATCCCACTCGTGGAATTAAACTGGGTGTATTGTTATTGTTGTTGTTAGTGCCTTGGCGTAACTGGTAAAGTTACTGTTATGTGACCAGGAGGTCACGAGTTCGGGCCGCGAAAACAGCCTTTTGCAGAAATGCAGGGTAAGGGTGTGTACAATAGACTCTTGTGGTCCGGTCCTTTCCCGAACCCCATACATAATGGGAGCTTAATGCATCAGGCTACCTTTGTTGTTGTTGTTGTTGTTGTTGTATATATCATTGTATTGGAAATTGTTTTCTTATTAGTACCAGAAAATGTGGGTTTTAATTTATGTTATATAACAGGTAGAGTTTTAGGCATATTCTAGTTACAAATAAAATTTAACTTTTGTGACTTCAGTTCAATAAATTTTTAGGTTGGTATTTAAGAAATTCACCCGATGAGTAAGATTGAGCTTGATTTGGTATTATAAAAAGCTTTCAGAATCATTAGGATTCTAATTAAATAAAATTAATTCTTTTTAATAAATTATATAACTAAATCCTCATAAGGAGAGGGAATCTATTCCAACTGGAGCGATCTTCATTTATCTCTAAAAGATGTTGGCATATTTTTTTTACCTGAGGGTAAGAAATATTCAAAAGATATCCGTACAAAGAACAAAAAGTAAAAGAAAATAACAATATGGAATATTTTTCTGCTTTAGTTGATAACTAGGGATTTTAATACATTTTATACTCCCTTTTGCTTAAGTTTAAATTAGAAATTTGTACAAAATAGTCCCAAAAGGCTCACAAGTTGTGCTTGATTACAGGTTTGATCGACAAAATGACAAGATGTCAAAGATCAACTCAATAGGAGTGAAACTTGCACAAGTATCAAAGACAAGACAAGCTCAGGCAAAGCAGACCCAGTGCGGTCGCACATTATTCTGTGTGGTCCGCACTCCAGAGAGGTTGATTTCCAGGCAAACATGCAATGCGGACGCACTAGGTTTTGTGCGGTCCGCACTGAAGGCAATGCGGCCGCACTCGATTTAGTGCGATCCGCAGAACCCAAGATCAGAGAGGTGCCAGATTTGAGGATTGAAGCCTATGCTGTCCGCGATCCATTTTATGCGGACCGCACTAGAAGCCTATGCGGCCGCAGTCCATTATGTGCGGTCCGCATTGCCCAAGTGCAGAGAGCTGTATTTTCAAGTTTAGAGCACTAGTGCGGCCGCACACCATTTTGTGCGGTCCGTACTAACCCCGCAAGAGCATTTTTGTCTAGAATTTTTAGCTTAGTATAAATAGCTTCTTTACCCATTTTTAGTGTATCAGATAGTTTTGTAACGTAGTTGCGCTCGTGGGTTCGACTTTCTGAGCTATTTTGGGCAATTTTATCTACTTTTCATCATTGAATCTTGTTATTTACCTTAGTGATTAATTAATATGAGTTGTTTTTCATCTATTTCTTGCTTTTCTTCTTTAATTATGAGTAGCTAGACCCATAAGCTAGGATTGTGGCTCAATCCTAGTGTGGGTAATTGATGAGTCTTGTATTTTAGGGCTAGATTGACTATGGATGTATGATATTTGGGCCAATTTCATGGTTAATTACTGAATTAGTGGTTGCAAATACTAGTTTGTGTTTAGTTGACTAGGGCTCTTCTTGAGAAAGAGAGCCTAAGTCTCCGAAATTGGTCCAACAAGGAATTGGGGCGTACTCGAGAGATTGATAGACCCAATTAAAGGGTTAAACCTCGAGAGAGTAATACCCGACTTGAACCCTAGTTGCTTGTGCAAATTTGCGTACCCAATTGGTCTTGAGAAAGTCAATTCGGGCAAAATCACTCGAACCACCGAGAAGTGTAGAGTGGGTAATATCGTGCAACGGTTATATCATACTCCCCAATTATGTCAATCGTGTCTTAGATTCAATTACCCGTCAATTAACCACCTAGGTGAAAGTCATTACCCTAGTGCCTTTTAAACCATTTGAACAACCCTTTTTAGTTTAACTCTTAGCTTAATCTAGTTGCATTTATCATTTGTATTTTGATAATAGTAGAAGTAAAAAGAAAACCCCAAAAATGAGTAGAAGTGTAATTTGGAATACATACGCAACTCTACACTAGATAGATACTCGATTCTAAATTCTAGCTCTCCGTGGATCGATCCCGACCTTAAATCAGGTAAAAGCTGCTCTGACTCTCTCTCGCTACTCAATAATAGTGCGGAGTAGGCCGCGATCAGTCGACACATGAACATGATCGAGTAACTAGATCTTCTCAGCTATTCCAAACAGTAGATTACATGATCACAGCCATCCTCTTATCATCAATTGATTCTTTCTGAGAAAAAGTGATAAGAAAATGATGGTCCTTTGCTACTTTGAAAGGCTAGTGAAAGAACAGCTTATTTGTTTCGACAAATGACTGCTGAAAAAGCTATATATATAGAGAGAGGGAATTGAAGGTTTTGTTTTCGGAAGGGTATTTCAGTGATTAAAAAACTAGCAGGAATTGTTCGCAACAAATTTTTGTAATACGAAAAATAAACTGCAACAAAAATAATATGAAGAAAAAGTAATTTTATTGATAAATATTTGTGAGTACAATTTTATGTATTCCTTGATTCTCCTCTCTAAAATTCTCCGCCAAGAACGTCGATCAACACTTTGTTGGTACGGGTTGATCTCCGGGAAGAACTTCGTTGATCACTCCTTTGTTGAAGAACTAAGCATTTGATGATTGATCTCTCTATTTGTGGATGCCTTTACCAATTCCAGAGTGTTCTTCTCCAACTCTGAATGTCTAGAGATGTTATGTAACCCCTCTATTTATAATTGTAGATGGATAGTCCAAATACATATGAACTCTCTTGCTTGATTCTGATTGGCTCATGTCATTTAGCCACTTGACGACCTGTGGTTGATTCTTGCTTTTTGACTTGGATTGCCACATCATTTAACGTGGCGTCATCTTTTTGGCTTGCAGTTTGACCAGATATGCCATGTCACTTGACACATGGCATGAGTGTGGGCCTTAAGATGAAATGGACCTTGGACTTGAAAATAATAAAAGGGACTAATTTAACTTGTAAATGCCAAATTAATTATTTAACCCAAATAAAACTAAGATTCAATCCAAATTTTGTATGGATTAAACTTTATAAATTTTATATGTCTACAGATGCCTCTTACTTCAAGTCTTGTCGGGGTGTAGGCTTGCTGAAACGAACAACGAGACTTGATGTACCAGTGAATGTTGATATTTTTATTTCAGCACTTGTGGTGACTTCTACCGGTCAAATCTGAACTTTTATACAATTGCACATTTATGTGAAGTGCTAAATACAATCTCCAAGCAAAAATTAACCTTCCAATACTTTAGTTGTAGAACACGTGTGTGCAATGTAATTTAGTTTGGAAGTAGCAATTGTAAATAATAGTAATGGAAAACTCTTGCAAATTGTTAGACAATTTTCCATGTTAGTCCGACGTTTGCCCTCTTTCCTTTTTTACCAAAAGCAAACAAGGAAAAATATTTATTGACCTGGTAGGACAAGGCAACATTTTTTTTCCTTCTAGAATTCTAATTCCTTGTTTTGTTCACTTATAGCTCATACTTTGTAAGATCCCTATAAAAAGAGGACCAAACCAACTAGTTTTTCAACACAATTGAATATCAAGCTCCTTTGTCTAACTAGATCGAAGCACCAAAACTGATATTAGAGCTTCTTCCATCTTCACTTACTTTCACGAACTGCTTGCACTTGCCTTTTTTTTTCATTGCCTTTTTTATCTCCTTAATTTTTTTTCTTGAATCATGACTTGCTCTCTCTCCCTTTTTTTTTCTTATGCAGCAGATCATTCAATTTAAACAGGTAGAAAAGAGAACTAGAAGCAATCAAGCGCGCACCGTGCAATAACTTGGGGATGTAGTTGTGCTTCCTGTATTGCTTCTTTATTCAGAATTAATCCATATTGAAGGACTCCACCAGCATGAGAAGCCAAATTTGTAAACTTTGAGTAATGAAGATCGCTGTTCAAGACCAAATTTTTTTGATGCAAGTTAAAGATTCGTGCCATGGGCACCGATACCTGCCAAGCTGAACTAAACTGTTCTGCTGCTTCCGATGTCTTTTTTTATGTCAAATCGAAGCGCCATGGTGCTGAATCGTCGTGCTATTTGCACCGTATCTAGAAAAACTTCGTATTGTTGGCATCGAGGATTTCCAAATATTTTTCTTTTACAGGCTTTTGCGAGAGTACCAATGGTCTTTGATATCCTTAAGGAGATGCCAATATGATTTGCAGCAGAACACTTGTCTCATTGTTGCGGCCTGGCGAGAGACATATGAAGTGTCCTTTCAACCTTGGAGACAAAATCCCTACTCTTGGAGGCTTGGAGAGACAATATTTCATCATTGGCGAGCCAATATGTACACCACATCGCATCATTGCAGGTTAACGAAGAAGACAACTGGAGTAGGCCTTTCCAACTTCGACAAGCAAACCCTTAGCGCGTCTCTGTAAAAATATTTATTTCTCGATACAGGAGCGATAAAATCACAAGCCGTTTCTTTCTAAAGAATCATAACACGAGGGTATGGAACATATAAAAAATTTAGTATCAGATTCTTTGAGGATTAGCCGTAATAATATTTTGAAGCTGATAAGCGTGTCCAGCATTTTAACTTTACAACATTGTACAGTCTCGCCAAAAGATTGATATCTCGAGCTAAGAGTGTCTGAATCACGATCCGTTTGTGCCGTTGGAAAGAAATCTCTGACACCCGTCAATCTGAAAATTTCATAGCAGGATTTCTCTCATAATGGCTGCAATAATATTCTAAAGTTGCACCTGATGTATGCCGTACTTGCAATCTAGCTTTGCGCACTCCTGTTGAAAAATTTATATCTCGAGATAAGAGATTCCAAATTGCAATCCGTTTGTGTTGTTATAAAGTAAACTCATAGATCTGAAAAACATATGAACCCAATGGCAGAACTCATTTTGAGTTGGAAACAGAAAATTCTCAAAGTCCACTTAGCTGTAGTAACTTTCAGATTTGTGTAATTTCGGTGAAAGAAATAGTATCTTGAGCTAGGAGACTCCAAATTGCGGTCCGTTTATACTGTTAAAATTAAACCTATAGAGCTGCAACACAAATGAATTTCATGGCCGAACTCTTTTCGAGTTGGAAACAGAAAATTCTCAAAGTCCACCTAGCTGTAGTAACTTTCAGATTCGTGTAGTTCCGACAACAAAAATCGTATCTTGAGCTAGGAGCCTCCAAATTGCAAACAGTTTGTGTTGTTGAAGAGTAGATATAAAATCTACAACATATAAAATGTTTGGGGTAGAACGTTTTCTGGATGGACCATAGTAGTTTTCCAAAGTTGATCTCGTCATCCGTTGAGCTCGCTTCCCATCTCTGAGTTGTCTTATGAATGTTGTTGTTTTCTTGAAATTGACTCTACAGTCTTGAATACAATAACTTTAGCTATTGTGCTTCACAAATATTATCTCTTTATTTATTTCTTTTTCAGACATGCAAAGAAGTTCAGTGAGTCCAGATGGCGGTTTGAGATGTCATACGAGATGCGGAGTCACCCCTTCACCAACTACTGCACTTGATTTGTTGACGGTCTTAAAGTTTATCAATGGCGGCTCCCATGGTGATTGAAGGTTTTTCAAGAGATATGACTTCTTATATATGAGGCATTGAGGATAGTATATTAAAATTAGGTCATATGGACTTGGAAGAAGCATTCAAGGCGAGTCGGCCACAAAGCCTAGTTTACGATCATTTTCATGACTTAGGCTTTTGTATAGGAAAATTTTTAATTCCTTTTGTCTCTATATTTTTTTATGTACCAAATTTTGTACTATTGAAGCAATAAAACATCTTTTATACTTCAAAGTAGATCGTCTCTTTTCCTCATAGATATGTGCCTCTACACTTGGAAGAATTAATGTAATGATCTGATGACGCAAAACTTTTACTTTTTTAAAGCTCATGCAACTGAACTTAGAATAAAACTCTAAGCTACCTACATACCTTGGTGAAGAGGATCAAGTCATAACGTAGTTCAGAGGGGTGAGTTTTTGTTTTTTTTTTTTTCTGTTTTTCCTTTTTTATGTCCTAATTGTTTTTGCCTAGGCCGCCTCTCACGAGGTTTTCAACCTAGCGGACTTTGTTTGGGCTGTACATAGTTTAGTCTCATGCATCAAGGAGCGTCATAACTTACAGTTTAGGCTCGTACGTCGAGAAGCATCAGTGACTTTCATGGGAAGTACTGCTTCAGAAATTTTCCATTGATCGGATCAACTCTAAGACCATCCTTATCAATGATTTTGTATGTGCCACTTCAATAGGCTTCTTTCACAACATATGACCCATCCCATTTTGAGATAAACTTGTCACTTATGCGTTTGTTGAGGATTATTGGTCGTCGAACAACTAATACTACATCTCCCACTTGGAATGATCGTGGCCGCACTTTCTTGCTGAAGGCTCTATCTAGTCAAGCTTGATAACACTCCAGTTTTTGTTGTGCTTCTAATTCTCATCCAATGCCTCTAACTCTGCTAAGCGAAGTTTAGCATTCTCTTCAGACATGAGTGCATCTTGGATTGCGATCCGCAATGATGGAATTTGTTTCTCAAACGGAAGGACTGCTTCCACACCATATACCAAAGAGTAAGAAGTTGCTTGTGTAACAGTTCTGAAGGTTGTCCAGTATGCCCACAAAGCTTCACCAATTTTCTCATTCCAGTCTCGCTTGTTCTTTGCAACAACTTTCTTCAAAAGTTTACCAAGCGTCTTGTTAAAAGCTTCAGCAAGGCCGTTGGCGGATGCATTATAAATTGAAGATTTATGTTGCTTGAAACCGAACTTCCCGCACTGACTCTTCACGAGCTTGTTGTCAAATGGCGTTCTATTATTAGGGATTATGTATCTTGGTATTCCATACCTAAAAATTATATATGACTTGATAAAATCAACAATGGTTTCCTTTTCATCTCCTTGAGTGGAAAAACTTTAGCCCATTTAGAGAAGTAGTCTGTAGCGGCCAATATGTACATCCGTCCCTTTGATGACTTTGGAAGTGGTCCAACAACGTCAAGTCCCCATGCATCAAAAGGCCATGATGCTACAGTTGGGTGAAGAGTTTCTGGAGGTTGGTGGATGTAGTTGGCATGAAATTGATACGCTTGACATCTTTTGCCATGATCCATGCAATCCTTCACCATTATCGCCCAGTAGTAGCCCATCCTCTTGATGCGAAAATGGAGCTTAGGACAAGATAGGTGTTCCCCACATGAGCCAGAATGTGCTTCCTCCATCGCTTGGAGGGCTTCTTCTTTGTCAAGACATCTCAAGAATAGTCCTTCAAAAAAGTGGCGAAACAATGTCCCCTTATAGAAGATGAATTGTGGTGCTCTTTGTTTGATGTCTGTTCTTTGTCGCGGATCCTCGGGTAACTTTCCATGTTCAAGGTATTCTATAAATGGTTGCCTCCAATCTTCTTTTTCAATCACTCGAACAGACGTATAATGGCTTTCGTTGATTTGAAGATCCAAAAGTCTAGGAATAACCCATCGATGACACACATATACCTTTGCTGACTCATTCTCTCCAAGTGCCATTGTCGTGGCCAAGTGAGCCAAAGCATCAGCCTTGCAATTTTCTTCTCTTGGGACGTGGTTTAAGAACACTTGATCGAATTTTTCAAGTAAACCATAAGAAATTGATGGTATGGCAATATATCTTCCTTCTTTACCTCGTAACTCCCCAAAAGTTGGTTGATGATTAGCTTAGAGTCACCGTAGATCTACAACTTTAGAATCTTCATTTCTAATGCCATTTCGAGACCGACGATCAAAGCTTGGTACTCTGCGGCATTGTTGAAGCATGTTTCACCTAAAACAAAAGAGAATGACAAGACTTGGCTTTCTGGAGAGATCAACATGACACCTGCCCCCGCACCATTGCAACGTGTAGATCTATCAAAGAAAATTGTCCATGGTGGAAGCTCTTCGATGAACAAAACGTCTTCATTTGGAAACTCATCTGAAAGCTCCCATTCTGCCAGAAGAGGGTGATCAACTAGAAAATTGGCTAGTGCTTGTCCTTTCACAGCTTTTTGAGGTGTGTATGTGATCTCATATTGGTTAAACAATATGGACAATCTTGCTAGACATCCAGAAAGAACAGGTCGAGTCATCACGAGCTTCACGGTATCTGCTCGAGAGATGAGTTTGATGATATATGCTTCAAAATAATGCCTTAGCTTCTTTGTCGCATAAAGTAAAGCTAATCATATTTTCTCAACAGGCGTATAGTTCATCTCAGCTCCTATCAGAGTTCGGCTAAGGTAGTACATGGCTTGTTCGTTTCCTTCCTTATTCTCTTGAGCAATTAGTGCTAGTGAACGTTCCTATGCCGCGATGTAGAGTAACAAGGGCTTCCCAAGCATTGGCGCTCCTAACACAGGTGGATTCAGCAAGTATTTTTTGATGCTTTCAAAAGTCTTTTGACATGACTGATCCCAATGAAAAGGTATATCCTTCCTCAATAGATGATTGAAGGGTTGACGTCGTCCGGCTAGATTAGAGATGAACCTCCGGATGAATGCTAAGTTTCCTTGGAAACTTCAAAGCTCTCTTAAGTTCTTTGGCTTGGGCATTTTTTGAATGGTGTCAATCTTTGCAGGATCAACTTCAATTCCATGATGATGCACAATGAAGCTAAGAAACTTTCTTGATGTAACTCCAAATGCACACTTGAGTGGATTCATCTTCAGGTCGAATTTTCTTAACCTTTAAAAAATAATTTGAAGGTCTTCAAGGTGGTAACGCCTATTCTTCATCTTCACCACCAAGTCATCAACGTAGCATTCAACCCTCTTATGAAGCATGTTGTCAAAGATGTTTTGCATCGCGCGTTGGTAGGTGACACCGACATTCTTCAAATCGAAGGGCATCACTTTGTATCCATATATCCCTTTTGGAGTTCGGAAAGCATTACACTCTTCATCTTTTGGAGACATTCTGATTTGATTATATCCGAAGGACCCATCCACGAATGACATAGCTTCATACCCTGTTGTAGCATCAACCATGAATTCAATAATTGGTAGCGGGAAGTCATCTTTTGGACATGCCTTGTTTAGGTTTTGAAAGTCAACACAAACACGTATTTGACCATTCTTTTTCTTGACAGGTACAATATTCGATATCCATGATGGGTACTTCGCCTCTCAAATAAATCCCACCTCGATGAGCTTGTTGACTTCGACTTCAATTTGTGACACAAGCTCGGGTAGAAACATGTGTTGCGACTACTTCACAGGGCGTGCTCCACTTTTGATCCCTAAATGATGAACAACTACCTTAGTACTAAGACCAGACATTTCTTTATATGACCAAGAGAAGACATGTTTGTACTCGGTCAACAACTTGGAGTATTCCTCCTCCGCTTGAGGCGTAAGAAGCACACTAATAAAGGTAAGGCATAAATATTTCGGAGTACCTTAATTGAGTTCCTTAAGCTCATCCACAGTTGATTGCCCGCCATCTTCTAGTTGAGGGGGAGCCTCATGTACTTCAACATCAACTTTAAGGCATGGGCTATCTTCCACAATTATGTGATAGGATGTTTTCACAAAGTCTGACTTTTCTTTTTGTCTTCCTTGGATGGTCAACATGGCTTCTTTCTTTTTCTTTGCTTCTTTACAAGGCTGGAAAGTGTAAACAATATTTCTCCTTTGCACCTTCAGCAGACCATCTGTGGATATTGAAAAAATAGACTTCCTCTTCATACGTGATGGGAAAGCACTATAGATTTCTTTGTCAGCAATAACTTCAGAATGATCCCGCTTCTCATGGACTGGCTCCTTATATTTTGACAGTATCTTTCTAGATGTCAACTTCCTTGTGGTCCCTAGGCGACAAAAGATAGAGTTCTTTGAGGTCGTGGAAACTTCTTTTAGATGTTTGGAAGATACACATTCACCTTTGTGACTTAGTCTTTCAAAAACCGAGACCGAATGGGTTTAGCCTCCAATACGATTAAATACTGAAGCCCGTTGTTTTATTTTTTTGCCCTTAACTTCCTTCATCTCCTCTACCGAGGTGTATTGTGACAAATCTATCTCTTTGCTTCTCTTTGATGAAATTTGAAGAGGCTCTGCCAAACTAAACCCCAACCCAAACTTCAGAGTGGTGACGTAGTGCCCTTACTTTCTCAACTTCATTTGGAACTCATTGAGCCCATGTATCTTTTCACTAGTGACTTCGTCTTTGAGTTCTACTAGTTGTGATAGATTGAAGAAGTCATAACCAGACTTTTCAAGCAGTATGAAGGCCTTAGGATCATAGTGCCTTTTTATTTTATCGACTTGGAGATTGCCTTTAGCAGACTCATAAGTCAAGGATGGGATTTGTGCAACTGGGACAGTCAGATGCTCCTTCAAATGTTGGATATCTTTGTGACTCATTTTCTTCTTTGGAGTGCATTCTTGTAGCAAAGGTTGCCCTTTCTTTCGATGCTCAAGTGGAACATAGCGAAAAACCAGATGCTCCCCAGTCTTTGTCTGCATGTCACCTTCAGTTGATGATACCTTAATGAAGATTTTTCCGTTCCCTTCTTAGGCAACTTGGTGGTAGTACATTGAGCCTCATTTTCCTCTTCTGACTTAACCTCATCTTCATCATCTAATGATGGTTTCTCTACTTTCGGTTCACAAGAATCTAGGTAGAATTTTGTGTCTGCAAAGTATGACTCCGTCTTAGTGAAAGGCTTGATGTCTGCATCAATTTTGACTATCTCACCAACTCTTCTGTACTTCAAACATTGATGAAAAGTAGATTATACCACCCCATTCTCATGAATCCAAGGGCGTCCAAGCAACAAGTTGTATGATGTTTTAGCATCTATGACGTGAATCAGGGTGTTTGAATTCATCTCACCAATGGATAATCATATACGAATCATACTTATGGCTCGTTGTCCTCCTTGGTTGAAATCTTGGATTGTTAGGTTACTTTTGGATAACTTATCGATAGAGATCCCAAGCTTTTTAGCACCATCTTTGTCATGATATCGATAGCCGAACCATCATCAACAAGTATGCGATTGAGATATTGTTACCTAATGGACCCTACAACAAACAAAGGTCTATTATGTGGCTTAGACCCCAACAACAAGTCATCATCTATGAATGAAATTGTTGCACAACATGTGACAACTTTTCGGTTATCATGATGTTCTTGTGGTTTTATTGGAGCAGGCTCATCATTGCTTTCTGTTGTTTCGTCAGTACTAGAAACTACATGAGTTGCACTAACGTGACCTCCATGAAGGAATTTTCCAGGAAAGAATTCATGTAATGTGATGGGATTTCAGAACTTCCGCGATAAGGTACTATTAATATTCTTGCTAATAGAACATTTGATATTTCTTGGTGATTGTAGCCTATCTGCATTACTCATCATCGCTCTTGAATTAGGAATTCGTAGCCTAAAAAATGCCTGATGTTTTCGCTTCTTGTGAGTGACTAGAATCCAGCCCTCATCGTTTTTGTCTTTGGAGCGATTGTCTAGGTCTAGTGAACCTTCAAGAGTTTTCCTTGGAATATCAATTTCAACGGGCTCGAATCTTCCAAATTGTAAGAAGGTAGTGCTTGTTATGTTATGCAACTTTGAACACTTCTTTCCCTTGAGCGCAATACTTACAAGATTTGCTTCTGCAGTTTCATCCATGTCTATGATGATTTTTCCTTCACTTACAAGAGCCATGATTTTCTCCTTCAAGACAAAGCATTTCTCTGTACGATGGCTAATGACGCGATGAAACTTGTAGTATTTCTGATCTCCAACTTTGCCAATTTCCTCTTGCCTTTTTGATTCAGGGAGATTGATGATTTTCTTGTCTAGCAGTTCATCAAGGATTATGGGTACGTCTGAATTTGCAAATGGATAAACCTTTGCCTCTAATTCCTTCAAGGTGGGACGACGCTTCTCCTCTTTTGGATATTGACTCGGGGTCTTATCCTCCTTCACTTTTTTTCTTAGTAGTGACCTTCACAGAAGTTGCTTTCACCGCCATTGATTCTTTGGTTTGGTTCTTCGATACAATATTTTTCTTGAACTCCTTTTGATCAGCAAATGGAGATGCCTTTCCATGACTTACGATGCTTAACTCCATGTCGTGTGCTCGTGTTGTTCTTCAAAAGTTCACGGTCTGATCCCTTGTAGAATGTACAAAAATCCCAGTGCATTCCTTGAATGCACATCTCCACAACAGATATTTCTAAAAGGCAATCTTTGCAGTCCAAAATTAACGTCCTCCAATGATGAATGTAATCCACCACGGGCTCATCCTTCCTTTGCTTGGTGCCTGTCAACTGTATCATCTTTGTGATGGTCCGCCATATTGAGCTCTGATGGTGTTTCTTATCATGTCTTGCAATTGTTGGATAGATAATGCCGCAACTGAGGTAAATTGCTTTTCCTTTTGAATGTTTAACTTTGAAATGATTCCTCAACAACTGTTTTCTGGGAGGTGAAGACAAGTGAATGAGGAAGGACATGACTCGACTCTCCAGGTGCATAGACCTCCAATTTGTTCATGAGTTGAGCGATTTGAAGGTCTTTGTCTTCAACAGTTTTCTTCAAGACCTCTATAGTTTGTTCCATCATGAAAAACCTTTTGTCCACGTTAGTTGCGTCAATCATCAAGGCATTGACCTTCGTTGAAACTGAAGAATTCGTCAAATCCTCCAAGGTTTGAGGAGGTTTGAGAAAGTTTATCAAACAGCGAGAATGGGATGTTGCCCCCAGAAATAACAGTTGCGAATGTCATATGAGATCTGCTCTTCTTTTCCATCTCCAAGGAGGCTAAGTATTCGGATTCATCCAAGCCACTAGCCTTGAACTTGCTTTGAGTGATTGGGCCAACATGACTGAGCTCAGCGAATGCGGCAACAGTAGCATCTTTGCATGAAACATCACATATGCGGAAGGCCATTGTAGCTCCAGATCTGAAATTTGTAGCTTTCAACTTGCAAGAAGGAGAGATGAAAGGCAGAATTGGTGCCACTCAGCGTGCCAAAATTTGTTCGCAATAAATTTTCGTAATACGAAAAATAAACTGCACTAAAATAATATGAAGAAAAAGTGATTTTATTGATAAATATTTGTGAGTACAATTCTATATATCCCTTGATTCTCCTCTCTAAAATTCTCCGTGATTTGAGGGCTTGAGAAGCGTCTTTATCGAATGTAGGATGATGCAGACTTCCTTGTGATGTATTTATTCTCCAAGAACGTCGATCAACACTTTGTTGTTACGGGTTGATCTCTGGGAAGAACTTCGTTGATCACTCCTTTATTGAAGAACTAAGCACTTGATGATTGATCTCTCTGTTTGTGGATGCCTTAACCAATTGCGGAGTGTTCTTCTCCAACTCTAAATGTCCCCAGAGAGTTATGTAACCACTCTATTTATAGTTTTCGAGGGTGGACAGTCCAGTTACATATGAACTCTCTTGCTTGATTCTGATTGGCTCATGTCATTTTAGCCACTTGTCGACTTGTGGTTGGTTCTTGGCTTTTGACTTTAATTGCCACATCATTTAACACGTGGCGTCATCTTTTTGCCTTGCAGTTTGACTAGATATGTCATGTCACTTGACACATGGCATGAGTCTGGACCTTAAGATGAAATGGACCTTGGGCTTGAAAATAATAAAATGGACTAATTTAACTTGTAAAACTCAAATTAATTATTTAACACAATTGAATTTAATCCAAATTTTTTATGGATTAAACCCAATAAATTTTATATGTCTACAGATGCCCCATACTACAAGGCTTGTGGGGGTGTAGGCTTGCTCAAACGAACAACGAGATTTAAAGTACCAGTGAATGTTGATATTTTTGTTTTAGCACTTGTGGTGGCTTCTGCTAGTCAAATATGAACTTTTATATAGTTTCACATTTATGTGAAGTGCTAAATACGAACTCCAAACAAAAATTAACCTTCCAATACTTTGGTTGTAGAACACGTGTGTGCAATGTACTTTAGTTTGGAAGTAGCAATTGTAAATTATAGTAATGAAAAACTCTTGAAAATTGTTAGACAATTTTCCATGTTAGTCCCACGTTAGGCCTCTTTCTTTTTTTACCAAAAGCAAACAAGGAAAAATATTTCTTGACATTGTAGGACAAGGCAACATTGTTTCCTCCTAGGATTCTAACTCCTTGTTTTGTTCACTTATAGCTCATACTTTGTTAGATTCCTATAAAAAGAGGACCAAGCCAACTAGTTTTATATCACAATTGAATATCAAGCTCCTCGGTCAAATTGGATCGAAGCACCGAAATTGATACTAGAGCTTCTTCCATCTCCACTTGCTTTCACGAACTGCCTGCACTTGCCCTTTTGTTCATTCCTTTTTTTTATCTCCTTAATTTTTTCTCTTGAATCATGACTTTCATTTTCTCTCTCTCTCTCTATATATATATCTATCTCCCTTCTTTTATGCAGCAGATCATTCAATTTAAATAGGTAGAAAATAGAATTAGAAGCAACCAAGCGCGCGTCATGCAATAACTTGGGGACGTAGTTGTGCTTCTTGTATTGCTTCTTTATTCAAAATTAATCCATATTAAAGGACTCCACCCACATGAGAAGCCAAATTTGAAAACTTTGAGCAATGGAGATTGCTGTTCAAGACCAAATTTTTTTGCCGCAAGTTAAAGTTTCATGCAAGGTCCAACAGTTCAAGCCTTATCTAGAAAGCGTTCTGGGAGCCATTGGACTGTAAACGCAATAGGTAAATAATTTTGACTATTAGTACATATTCAGCAGTCCCTTCTAAGTCCCTCTAGACCTTACCTGAAAGTTGGTTACTTTCAATTTTGTGATGCAATTGCAGTAATTAGAAGGTTTTCCCTGCATGCTCGTCTTTTCTTTGAAAAATTCAACTATATAGTGACATTTTATATAAGCTATAAAAGAGCGGCAGATTGTCTGGTCGAGCCCTATTTTGATTCTTGTATCCTTTTGTCCAAAAAGAAAAACATGGCTAAAACATCAGAAGTTTCTTGTTTTAGTTGGTTCATCTCTCTCATGGATTCAACTGATCTCTTTTCTTATACAGATTCAAAAGAAAATATCAAGAAACTCAAAGTGAAAGTTAATGAAGTGCAATATTTAACGTGTGAAGAACGTATTGTGGTTGATTTTGATTACCTGGATGAACCATTTGGAGATGCACGCGGCCTTCTTTCAGGATTTTGTGGAATTTTAGCATGTGACTGCACTTTATTTCCTATCCACTGTGAGAAATGGTCGAGTTTACCTATCTCATACTTCAACCACGTCTTCGATCAAATTATAAAGGTATAAGCTCTACATTCTTAGAACTATATCACTGTTTTATTTTGGAGAAAGACAACTATATCTCTATTTTATCTTTGAACTTTATACTTGCATTTAATAGACATGCTAACCAATGTTTTATTCTTTAAGCCCAAGTTCTTTTTTAAGACAACCGAGTCAGTTGCACGACAACATGTTTATAAATCTATTGGAAAGAAATGGGCTGCAAATAGGCTTAACTTGTGGAGTGCATCTGAAGACCCACTTAAAAGTAGAGCTGAGATTATTCATAATGTGCCGGATGGAATTCCGCCAGATCAATGGATTTCTTTTGTTGATTACCAATATAAAGATTCAACAAAGGTACTTATGCAACTGCTTCTTCTAGTCTTTATAATTATATTATTGTTTGTTCTTCTAATTGAGTTTCAAGTATATTTTTTATAAGGAAATGCGTAAAAGAAATGCTGAAAATAGAAAAAAACAGAAGATTCCACACACAGGTGGTTCCAAAGCCAACGCTACGAGAAGGGCTGAAATGGTGAGTAAATTAACTTTCTATGTAATTATTTCTAAGTAGTAACTAATTCTGAATTTGATTTTGTATTTATAGATAGCTCAGACTGGACAAATGCCTGGACGAGCTCAAATATACATTGCTACTCATAAGAATGAAGATGGAGTATATGTTAATGAAGAAGTAAAAGAAATATGCGTAAGTTTTTGTGAATTCATAGCTTATCTTAAGAAACAAATCATGAGGACTAATGAGTATGCTAGATAATTGAAGTTTACTCAACATTTAAGTTCTATTTAATGTGTGTTGCAGTTAAAGTTGGCTATTGTCTTGGGTTGCTCAAGAGTGCCTCATCACCTCGTTACTATATGGTTTTACATGATTGACATCCTTGTCATGTCCTGCCTACTTTTTCTACTTGCTACCTGTGCATAGTTTCCTGGAATCTAAATGCCATATGGGTGGCATGCATTCACTCACTGAAATATTTTCTTTGGGCAAGTGAATATCATCTGCAAGTGATTTGAACTATCTAATTAGGGTAAATTTTAAAAAGGGGATGAAAATTTTAGAAAATCTTCTAACATAGGTTGGACAACTAAGCCTAGATTGGAAACAGGTGGGCGTGTCAAGGTATATATGGTTATGCGGATTAAGATATGTATATTTTGACACTAGACAAATGCATTCCTGTTAGTTTAGTTGTGACAATGAGTTTTGTATGTGTAGGAAAAAATTGAGTTAGCTTTGAGTGAAAGCACCATAGACGAGTCTCAAATTTCGCCAAATGATGCCGTTGGTAAGGTGCTAGGAAAAGAGCACTCTGGAAGGGTAAGGTGTTTGGGATTAGGCCCTGTCCCTAGTAAAGTTTTTAAACAAGTAAGACCTCGTTTTGGTGGTACAAGTTCTTCAAGTATTGAAGGTTCATGTTCGTCCCAATGTCAACATAACCATAATCAAATGATGAATGCTCACAATCAAATGATGAATGCTTTCAAGGCATATATGATAATGAAAGAAGGGACTTTACCAGAACAGTTTGTGGGGTTCTTTGATTCTCCTTCGACGATTTCTCCTACAACAGTAAGTAAAGTTCTTCAAATTTTTTTCACTTTAATTTGTCTATTTGCAAAGATAGAGTGGCTTAGATTAGTACAATTCTTGTATGTGTATCTGTTTTCTTTGTATAACTCCTCTCTCTCCCACTATTATATTTTTCTTTCTGATTCTAGCATGAATTAGTCTCACTTTCTAATAGGATGCACAAACATCTTTTTTCTCAGTCCAATAAAAAAAAAAGACTGCAATGTTGATCTAAATTTGATATTTAAGTACAAACGAAGCTTGAAGTGTTGCACTTATTTGCTTACATTATTTAGTAGAACCTACAGTTACTGTAATTTCTGATTCTGACATGATTTTTATACTTTATTTTTTTATGCAGCCAAGTGATGCGGACAGTGGACCCTTTTTGCCAATGGACGCAAGAAGATCATGTGGTGATAGTAATTCTAGAGGCAACCATTGATTTTATTGTAATTGTCTTAGATAATTAATTGTGACGATGTAATTGTGTGGTTGAAGCTGATGTTAGATTGTTGGAGTGAATGTTTTGTGTTTAAAATAGTTTTTGAGTGATGCTACTTAATGTTGACAATTTAGTTTTAAAAACTAATGATATTTTATGATAACGTTTTGTGATTTTATGATATGTTATCGATATCTTTTTACTTTTAAATATATTTTTTTTGCTTTGATTATGATTTACAACTTAATTAGTAATTTTGTCAATAATATATGAATTAAAAAATTCAATAAGGTTATGACTGACTGGAGCTTAAAATATAAGCTAATAAAAAAGAATAAAAATTATATTGCGGAGGTTTACAATCGTCGCAATTCGTAGCTGAAAATTATTTTTAAAAAATTAAGTTTTAAATCTGCGGGGGTCAACCGCCGCGAAGTAACCCCCACTACTTAGTTCTGGCGGTCAGCAAATAACTGCCGCAAAACAATTGCGACGACTCTTATTGTGGGGGTTTTAATGACTGCCGCAACAACGTATTGCGGGGGTTTTAAACCGCCACAAACCTTAAAAATAACCCCCGCAATTAGGCCTTTTTTTTGTAGTGTGAACTAGACTGTTGTGCTGCTTCCGATGTCTTTTTTTTAATGTCAAGCTGAAGTGCCATGATGCTGAATCATCGTGCTATTTGCACTGTATCTATAAAAACTTCGCATTGTTAGCATCGAGGATTTCCAAATATTTTTCTTTTGCAGGATTTTGCGAGTACAACGGTCTTTGATATCCCTAAGGAGATGCACGCGATGCCTATATGATTTGCAGCAAAACACATGTCTCTTTGTTGCGTCCTGGCGAGAGAGACATATGAAATGTCCTTTCAACCTCGGTGACAAAATCTCTACTCTTGGTGGCTTGGATAGATAATATTTCATCACTGGCGAGCCAACATGTACTACATCGCATCATTGCAAGTTGATGCAGAAGACAATTGGAGTAGGCCTTTCCCACTTCGGCGAGCAAACCCTTAGCGCGTCTCTGCAAAAATATTTATTTCTCAATGAAGTAGCAATGAAATTACAAGACTCTTCTTTCTAAAGAATCATAACACGAGGAGATGGAACATATAAAAAATTCAGTACCAAATTCTTTGAGGATTAGCCGCAATAATTTATTGAAGCTGATAAGAATGTCCAGCATTTTAACTTTACGGCACTGTACAGTCTCGCCAAAAGATTGATATCTCGAGCTAGGAGTGTTCGAATTGCGATCCGTTTGTGCAATTGGAAAGAAAACTCTAACACATATCACACATGAAATGTTCATGGAAGTATTCCCGTCATAATGGCTGCAATAATATTCTGAATTTGCTCCTAATGTCTGTCGTACTTGCAATCCAGCTTTGCGCACTCTTGTTAAAGAATTTATATCTCAAGCTAGGAGACTCTAAATTGCAATTAGTTTATGTGGTTAGAAAGTAAACTCATAGAGATAAAACATATATTAATTTCATGCCAAAACGTCTTTCGAGATGGAAACAAAAAATTCTCAAAATCCACCTAGTTGCAGTAACTTTCAGATTCGTGTAGTTCCGGCGAAAGAAATAGTATCTTGAGCTAGGGGCCTCCAAATTGCAAATGGTCTGTGTTTTTGGAAAATAGACATTCAAATATACAACATACAAATTGTTATGGGCATAACATCTTTGAAACGGACGACAATAGTTTTTTCAAAGTTGATCCTGTTGTCGGTTGAGCTCGCTTTCCATCTCTATGATCCTGCGAATGTGTTTTCTTCTTGTTGAAATTGACTTTAAAATCTTGGATGTAGTTACTTTGACTACCATGCTTCACAAATCTTATCTCTTCGATTCCTTTTGCAGACTCGCAAAGGAGCTCAAAGCGTCCGAATATCCGACTGAGATGTCATACAGGATGCGGATATGTTGAAGTTTTGAGCATGCAAAATCTCTATGAGAAAGAAAGAATTATTATAGTAGATCATCTTGCAAAGCCACTCGTTCGCCAATTGTTGCACTTGAATTGTTGATAGTCTTGAAATTTATAAATGGCGTCTCCCACGATAATTGAAGATTTTTTCTAAAAAGAAACAACTTCTCACATATGGGACCTTTAACCAACACTTGCACAAGAGAAGCAACATCCTGCTCGAGGCATAACAACAGGACCCATGGTCAAGAGATCGTCACAACTACTGAACGTGAGAGACGTACATCGGGAATGGTGTATCAGATGTGAAGACGTCATATAGACTCGGAAAAGCATTTAAGACACATCAGCAACAAAGCCTAGTTTATAATCATCCTTATGATTTAGGCTTTTGTACATAAAAATGTCTAGTTCCTTTTGTCTCTACATTTTTGGATGGATCACCTTTTGTACTATTGAAGCACTAAAACATCTTTCGTACTTTAACGCAAATCGTCTTCTTTTCCTCATAGATATGTACCTCTACACTTGAAGAATTTATGTGATGATCCGATGATGCCAAATTTTTATTTTTTAAAAACTCATGCGACTGAACTTAGAATGAAACTTTAAGTTTCCTACGTACCTCGATGAAAAGGATCAAGTCATAAAGTAGTTCAGAAGGGTGAGTTCTTTTTTTTTTTATATCCTAATTTTTGCTTAGGCTGCCTTTTGCAAGGTTTTCAACCTAGCAGACTTTTGTTTTGTTTTTTTGGCCATACACAACTTAGACTCATGCGGGCCAGGAGTATAGCAATGTGCAGTTTAGGCTCATGCATCAAGGAGCGTCATGACTTGCAGCTTAGGCTCGTACGTCGAGGAAGACGTTTCTCAAAAGGTACATCTGTCCCTTTTGATACATGGGGACTTGACGTTGTTGGACCACTTCCAAAGTCATCAAAGGGACAGATGTACATATTGGCCGCTATATGCTACTTCTCTAAATGGGCTGAAGCTGTTCCACTCAAGGAGGTGAAAAAAGAAACTGTTGTCGATTTTATCAAATCATATATAATTTTTAGGTACGACATACCAAGATACTTAATCACTGATAATGGAATGCCATTTGACAACAAGCTCGTGAAGAGTCTGTGTGAGAAGTGCGGTTTTAAGCAACATAAGTCTTTAATTTATAATGCACCCACCAACAGACTTGCTGAAGCTTTTAACAAGACGCTTGTTAACCTTTTGAAGAAAGTTGTTGCAAAGAACAAGAGAAACTGGCATGAGAAAATTGGTGAAGCTTTGTGGGCATACCGGACAACCTTTAGAATTGCTACACAAGTAACTCCTTACTCTTTGTATATGGCGTGGAAGCAGTCCTTCCGTTGGAGCAACAAATTCCATTATTGCGGATCGCAATCCAAGAAGGACTCAAGTATGAAGAGAATGTTAAACTTCACCTAGTAGAGTTAGAGGCATTGGATGAGAAAAGATTAGAAGCGCAACAAAAATTGGAGTGTTATCAAGCTCGACTAGCTAGAGCCTTCAACAAGAAAGTGCGGCCACGATCATTCCAAGTGGGAAACTTAGTCTTAGCTGTTCGACGACCCATAATCCTCTCAACAAACACATAGGCGACAAGTTTACCTCAAAATGGGATGGGCCATATGTTGTGAAAGAAGCCTATTCAAGTGGCGCACAGACAATCATTGATAAGGATGGTCTTAGAGTTGGTCCGATCAACGGACAATTTCTGAAGCAGTACTTCCCATGAAAGTCACCGACACACCTCGACGTACGAGCCTAAAATGCAAGTCATGATGCTTCTTGATGCATGAGCCTAAACTACACGTTGCTACACTCCTGGCCCACATGAGTCTAAATTATACGGCCCAAAAAAAAAAGTCCGCTAAGTTGAAAACCTCGCGAGAGGCGACCTAGGTAAAAAAAATTAGGAGATAAAAAAGGAAAAAAAGAAAAAAAAAACAAAAACTCACCCCTATGAACTACGTTATGACTTGATCCTCTGCACCGAGATATGTAGGAAGCTTAGAGTTTTATTCTAAGTTCAGTCGCATGAGGTTTAAAAAAAAAGTTTGGCATCTTCGGATCATTACATTAATTCTTCCAAGTGTAGATGCACATACCTATGAGGAAAAAAGATGATTTGCTTTGAAGTAGAAAAGATATTTTATTGCGTCAATAGTACAAAAGTTGATACATCAAAAAATATAGAGACAAAATGAATTAGACTTTTTCCTATACAAAAGTCTAAGTCATGAAAATGATTGTAAACTAGGCTTTGTGGCCGACTCGTCTTGAATGCTTCTTCCAAGTCAATATGACGTCTTCACATTTTAATACACTATCCTCAATGCCTCATATATAAAAAGTCATCTCTCTTGAAAAACCTTCAATCACCATGGAAGCCGCCATTGATAAACTTCAAGACCGTCAACAAATCAAGTGCAACAGTTGGTGAAGGAGTGAGTCCGCATTTGTATAACATCTCAGACTGATATCTGGACTCGTTAAAATTCTTTGCAAGTCTGCAAAAGAAATAAATAAAGAAATAAGATTTGTGAAGCACAATAGCTAAAGTTACTATATTCAAGACTGTAGAGTCAATTTCAAGAATACAACAATATTCATAAGACAGCTCAGAGATGGGAAGCGATCTCAACGGATGAAGAGATCAACTTTAGAAAACTACTGTGGTCTATACGGAAGACGTTCTACCCCAAACATTTTATATGTTGTATATTTGGATGTCTAGTCTCCAACAAAACAATCCGTTTGTGATTCAGAGGATCCTAGCTGAAGATACGATTTTTGTTGTGGAACTACATGAATCTGAAAGTTACTGCAGCTAGGTGGAATTTGAGAATTTTTTGTTTCCAACTCGAAAAGAGTTCGGCCATGAAATTCACATGTGTTGCAGATGGTTTTACTTTTTAACAGCGCAAACGGATTGCAATTTGGAGTCTTCTAGCTCAAAATACTATTTTTTTCGCCGGAACTACACGAATCTGAAAGTTATTGCAGCTAGGTGGATTTTGAGAATTTTTTTTTCCAGCTCGAAAGGAGTTCTGCCGTTAAATTCATATGTTTTTTAGATCTATGAGTTTACTTTCTAAAATCATAAACGGATTGCAATTTGGAGTCTCCTATCTCGAGATATGAATTTTTCAACAAGAGTGCGCAAAGCTGGATTGCAAGTACGGGAGACATCAGGAGAAACTTCAGAATATTATTGCAGCCATTATGAGGGAAATACTGCTATGAAATTTTCTAGTACGACGGGTGTCAGAGATTTCTTTCCAACGGCACAAACAGATCATGATTCAGACACTTCTAGCTTGAGAATCAATCTTTTGGCGAGATTGTACAATGCTGTAAAGTTAAAACGCTGGACATGCTTATCAGTTTCAAAATATTATTGCGGCTAATCCTCAAAGAATTTGGTATTGAATTTTGTATATGTTCCATCCCCTAGTGTTATGATTCTTTAGAATGAAGCGGCTTGTGATTTTATTGCTCCTGCATTGAGAAATAAATATTTTGCAAAGACGCGCTAATGGTTTGCTCGCCGAAGTTGGAATGGCCTACTCCAGTTGTCTTCTTCGTCAACCTACAATGATGCTATGTGGTATATGTTGGCTCGCCAATGATGAAATATTGTCTCTCCAAGCCTCCAAGAGTAGGGATTTCAATGCCAAGGTTGAAAGAACACTTCATATGTCTCTCTCGCCAGGCCACAACAAAGAGACACGTGTTTTGCTGCAAATCATATAAGGATCTCGTGCATCTCCTTAGGGATATCAAAGGCCGTTGGTACTCCCACAAAAGCCTGCAAAAGAAAAATATTTGGAAATCTTCGATGCTAACAACACAAAGTTTTTTTAGATATAGTGCCAATAGTACGACGATTCAACCCCATGACACTTCAGTTTGACATAAAAAAGGACATCAGAAGCAACACACCAGTCTAGTTCAGCATGGGTTCTAGTATCAATTTTGGTGCTTCGATATAGTTTGACAGAGGAGCTTGATATTCAATTGTTATGGAAAACTAGTTGTCTTGGTCCTCATTTTATAGGGATCTAATAAAGTATGAGTTATAAGTGAACAAAATAAGGAGTTAGAATCCTAGGAGGAAAAAACGTGGCCTTGTCCTACAAGATCAAGAAATATTTTTCCTTATTTGCTTTTGGTAAAACAGGAAAGAGGCCTAACGTGGGACTAACATAGAAAATTGTCTAACAATTTGCAAGAGTTTTCCATTACTATAATTTACAATTGCTACTTCTAAACTAAATTATATTGCACACACGTATTCTACAACCAAAGTATTGGAAGGTTAAATTTTGCTTGGAGTTTGTATTTAGCACTTCACATAAATGTGCAACTGTAAAAAAGTTCAGATTTGACCGGTAGAAGTCACCTTAAGTGCTGAAACAAAAATATCAACATTCACTGGTACATCAAGTCTCGTTGTTCGTTTCAGCAAGCCTACACCCCGACAAGCCTTGAAGTAGGGGGTATCTGTAGACATATAAAATTTATTGGGTCTAATCCATACAAAATTTGGATTAAATTCAATTGGGTTAAATAATTAATTTGGGCTTTACAAGTCAACATTAGTCCATTTTATTATTTTCAAGCCGAAGACCTATTTCATCTTAAGGCTTAGACTCATGCCATGTGTCAAATGACATGACATATCTAGTCAAATTGCAAGCCAACAAGATGACGCCATGTATTAAATGATGTGGCAATCCAAGTCAAAAAAGTAAGAACCAACCACAGGTCGCCATGTGGCTAAAATGACATGAGCCAATCAGAATCAAGCAAGAGAGTTCATATGTAGCTGGACTGTCCACCCTCTACCACACTAATAGAAATTCGGCAAAAGTCGGTTTTTCAAAATATTTTAATTTTTAATTTTTTTTACGAAACCGACCAACTTTGGTTGGTTTTCTTTGGCGCAAAAATGCAGGAAACTATTTTTGAGTCCCGTGAAATTTATTTTTCAAGAAATCGACCAACTTTGGTCGATTTTTGCAATTAAAATAAATAATAATTAATATTAAAAAAACCTACCAACTTTGGTCGGTAAAATCTATCTGTCATTTTAAAAAACCGACCAACTTTGGTCGGTTATTTTCGTGTAAAAATATAATTAATGAGTATCAATAAATAAAAAGACAATCTTAAAATAAAATGCACCAATGGTCTAGTGGTAGAATAGTATCCTGCCACAGTTCACACCCTGCTTCGATTCCCAAACGGTGAATCTTTTGATTACATAATTAAAATACCGACCAACTTTGGTCGTTTTTTTTTGCAATATTTTTTTTGAAATTAATATATGACCAACTTTGGTCGGTAATTAGCGATCAACTTTGGTCGGTATACAAAAAGCGACCACTAAAATAGCGACCAGGCCTGTTTGGACTGGTTTTGGTCGGTATTTTGCATAAACAGACCAACGTTGGTCGCTTTTTGTGGTCGCTAAAACCCGAATTTCTAGTAGTGTACAACTATAATAGAGGGGTTACATAACTCTTTAGGGACATTCAGAATTGGAGAAGAACATTCTGCAATTGGTGAAGCCATCCACAAACACAAAGATCAATCATCAAGTGCATAGTTCTTCGACAAAGGAGTGGTCAACGGAGTTCTTTCCGAAGATCAACCCGAAACAACAAAGTGCTGCTCGACGTTCTTGGCGATTAAATATATCACAAGGAGGTCTGCATCGTCCTACATTCGAGAAAGATGTTTCTCAAGCCCTCGAACCACGTAGAGTTTCATAGAGGAGAATCAAGGGATATATAGAATTGTACTCACAAATATTTATCAATAAAATTACTTTTTCTTCATATTATTTTTGTTGCAGTTTATTTTTGTATTACAAAAATTTATTGCGAACAAATTTTGATGAAACAACAGAAGCGTCTTTCTCGAATGTAGGATGATGCAGACCTCCTTGTGATGTACTTAATCGCCAAGAACGTCGATCAACACTTTGTTATTACGGGTTGATCTCCGGAAAGAACTTCGTTGATCACTCCTTTATTGAAGAACTAAGCACTTGATGATTGATCTCTCTGTTTGTGGATGCCTTCACCAATTGCGGCGTGTTCTTCTCCAACTTTGAATGTCTAGAGAGTTATGTAACCCCTTTGTTTATAATTGTAGAGGATGTATAATCCAGCTACATATGAACTCTCTTGCTTGATTCTGATTGGCTCATGTCATTTTAGCCACTTGGCGACCTGTAGTTGGTTCTTGGCTTTTGACTTGAATTGCCACATCATTTAACACGTGGCGTCATCTTTTTGCCTTGCAGTTTGACTAGATATGTCATGTCACTTGACACACGGCATGAGTCTGGGCCTTAAGATGAAATGAACATTGGGCTTGAAAATAATAAAATGAACTAATTTAACTTATAAAGCTCAAATTAATTATTTAACCCAAATAAAACTAAGATTCCATCCAAATTTTATATGAATTAAACTTAATAAATTTTATATGTCTACGGGAATAAAATACTAGTAGTAAATATGTTTTGTTAAATCAAAAGTGTAAAGTAGAAAAACTGTAAATTTGGAGTGACCCTAATTTTGATTAATTTTGACTTTTAAATTATGAAAATCAATTACAACTCTATAAATTACTTTATCACATCTTTTTTATAAATAAAATAACTTTTAACTGGATAATGCATGTCTTTATGATGCTTGACAAGAACAATTGATTATTGCATTATTTGTTTACAAGTTCGAGTAGATTCCTTTTTTCTCCTATATGCCTTTTTGCAAATCGGAACACATTCCCCTGCCATTGCTAAAAGAGAAAATGACAAATCATCCTATTGATGGCTGGAAGATTTCATTCATATTATCGTTGAGTCCATTACGCGGACATAAGAAACATATACATTGTATTTACTATTTGTAACTATACTTTAAAAAAGTTTCTTATAGCTCAACTGGTAGACCGCCCACTTAGTAAGTGGAGTTCTTGAGTTTGGCTCTCAACAAAAGCATTTTCTTTCTTTATATTTCTATATTTTATCTTGGTTGTATTCATTGCGAGAAATTTAAAATACTTTACATATTCAGAATTAATTGAGACAGCATAGACTAACAATGGAGCATGATCAGAACATGATATCATTATCTTTCCCATGTCTTTCTTGCTCATGAATTAGAGTTGTTTGATGAGAAATTATGAACGGTATCATTATTAAGAGCTTGATATTATTTAGTTCATATAGTAGACAATGCTCAATCTCAAAATGAGTTGTAAAAATGATAAAACACAACACATATATGTAACCACACACTGCATGTAGTGTATATAACATATCTTGAATACATTGGATTAAAGTGCAATACATAAAGAAAACAACTATAACTGTAATTGTATAACATTATTAGTACATGCATCAATAAGCAAAATAGGAGAAAAAGAACAGTCCGAAGCTAGAAGACTCTCTATAAATGGTTGATATTTATTATCAAAACTCGTAGAATTGCTACTAGCTAGTCATTAATTTTTATACCCAAATGGCATTAGCCCTAATGAGCAATTGTTTCAGCTTGCTTCTCACATTAAGGCTCATGATCTCATTAGAACCACCAACCAACTCATTCCCTATAAAAATTGCTGGCACACTTGGCTGACACCCTAGTTCAATTAGTGCCTTCTCCATTTGCTTCCCATTTGGATGTCTATCGAGCTCGTAAGCTGTAGGGTTTGCTCCAAAACTACGGATTAGGGTTTCGATGCTATGAGAAATGCAACAACTACTCTTGCTGAATATCACCACAGGGCTTATTGCTCCCAACTTCATCACCATATCCATATTGTTCGTATGTTCAAGAAATAATGTGTTTGGCAAAATGCCAAGATTTATAGCGTTTGGTTAAAAGTAAAAGAAGTTGTGAAGGCTACAAGAAATAATGAAGGTTTCTGAAGTGAATTTCAGGCTTTATTTTGTTGTGAGAAACCTGAACCTACCATGAAACTATATAGAGAGGCCTCAGAATTTGTATGTTAGTTGTAAAAGAATAAAGGGTGAAAATTGCTAGAAGAATTGGTGGATTGTTCTTGATCACTTGTATGATAAGAGCATATTGTATGCCTTATCTACCTTGATTCTAAAGTATCATTACATACTCAAGCTGAAAGTCAAAAGAATATAATCATCATCTTTAAAATATTCCCAGAACTTACAAGTCATATATCACTAGCTAAAGTTCAACTCGATTGTTAATTACTCGATCTTTGGATTTTTTTTCTTGCTTCTTTCTTAGTTTTTTTCTTTGATCTAGTTGGTTAATGTACTAAGTTGTGTGTTTATAGCAGTTTTCACTTTCGGGAATAACTTCTCCTGTTTGTATAGGTTAGAGGCAGGGGCAGAGGCAGATCTACCGTTGAAGTTACGGGTTCAGCATATCACAGTAATTTTAACCCATATCTTGTACGTATTTGTAAAAATCCACTTGATATGTATAAATAATTTATTCAAAACCCAATAAGCAAAAAAAAAAAAAAAAACTCTAGGTTGAGAACTCATAACTTGCTTGGAATCCTAGATCAGCCCCTGTTTAGCGGCGATGTATAGTCAACTCTACTTTGTACTGAATCCATTTATAGCAACTTATCTCTTTATTAGATTTCGATATGAACAAAAATATATTTCATAATATCCCCCTTGAAAACAATGTATATGCTTAAGGGAAAAGAAATATATACAGCTAGAATGATATTTTCCTATACAACCAAAGATTTTGAAATCCTACTTTGGATTTGAGAAAAGTGAAATCTTTTTTTTGAGAATATATCCTCATAGACATGCTGTTGAAATCAAGTCCACAATATATATACACCGACAAGGAGGGCGAGGAGGTACCACAGAATTTGGAAGCTTCTTGTCGTTTGGTTGATACATGACTAACTTTGGTTCAAATTCCTCTTTTGGAATAAAGCAGATCACATGATCAAGAAAGGAATTTAGTACTCTGTCATATTTATCAACAAGTGATCTTAATATTGTCGTCCTATATTCTCACTAAGAAAAAACCTCCCTTACTGCCTCGAGAGGTCGCATATTATTATCGGATTCTATTTTTACAAGGGCCAACATTTTGGTCCCTAGCTTATATAACAACAACAGGGGAATAATCCCGAAAAATAATATTCACGATATTAGTGATAAACGCGGACCATTAAGTTATGGTTGAATCAGCAAGAATAAAAATGCAGCAAAAGGACACCAAGATTTTACATGGAAACTCTTCTGAATAAGGGAAAAAATCACGGCCAAAAAGAGCAACTGATATCACTGTCGACGCCCACTTTTTCTACGGGTCGAAATCGGATATACAACATTGGGAGGACAACTCTATTCCCTTTCGAGAATTGGGTTTTGGAATTTTGAAGAGTCGCCACCTAATGATTATAGAGCATTAGGACACTTTGAGAAGGGTTTGAGTTGGAAAACCAGAGTTCGGGTAAGGGCTAGAAATTATCTCGAGGGGAAGGTGTTAGGCACCCCTCAAGATCCACTAGTGTGGTCCCGACCATGTTACAATTGTGACTCTACAAGTAAACAATCAAGGCTCAAATAAGGACTTGCATACAATATTGCAATACTTTTGAAGGTAAGTAGAGAGGACAGAAATTTATGGAAAAAAAAGATTTGAATGGTTTCACTAGAAGAGATGAAAGCAAATAAGGGGAGAGGGGTCCTAGGTTTACGAATAATATGGATCACATCAATGCAATATCTAGCAATCACTCCTCAGAAGAGGGGTCGCACGTGATATTAACGCACCAGTCATCATATCCATATCGACCCTTCCCATCCCGTTAAGGTATTAAAGCGCGGAATAGTATCGTTACTTATTGCATGCTATTACCCATCTCAATCCTATCAGTCCCGGAGGCATATGAGACTACTAATCCTAAAGGGGAGGGAGCTGGGGCTTTTGCAGTTTTTTTAAAAAAGGATAAAATTCTAAGGCGACATTCAAAACATATACAGCAAGAATTGGGAAAGCAAGTAAGCAGATATGGCTCAAACAAACCTCCTTAAATCAGAGAAAATCATATAGTTTAGCATGTCTTACACGTACTGATTAGGTCTGAATTAAACTTAAACATTAAGGCAGGCTGATTTATCACATATTTTCAGATAAGAAGTCCGAATTAGGCCTGCCTGCTGGTTGTAATTATCAAAAACTGATGCAATTATAGTTTTTACCCTAAAGTTTGTCTAGGTGTTAAATGAAACCTATAGGTATGATATCTATTAGTTTCAGAAATAAAAAAGTAAAATGATTGCAGAAAAAAGAATTGTAAATTACAGGGACATAAGATCTGCAGGCGTTAAACATTATTGCTACTGATTTTAGGCTTATGAGCGAGTTGACGATTCAGGTTTGGTTGACAGCTCCTATAAGCATGCTTTCTAGGCGTTACTGATATTAAGCGTTGTTATTGTTATGCAGAAATCCTATAGGCAGGTCATCTATATGCATTTAGTTATTTAAATCTTATAAACAGGTTTGCCTAGTGACAAATGCATATGCAAAATGCAGGAAGTCCTATAGGCATATTACCTATATGATATGCAGAATTTCAAAAACGATTTATAGACATGGTATCTATATGAAGTGCAGAAAAACCTATGAACATGGTATCTACATGAGATGCAGAATTTCAGAAGTATAGTAATTCCCTATGAACATGGTATCTACATGAGATGCAGAATTTCAGAAGTATAATAATTCCCTATGAACATGGTATCTACCCCTTTGCATGCAGGACTGACCCTCCCTTTTTCACTAACACCCCAGCAGTTTATTACAAGATTATTACAGACCAGAATGAATAAGAAAATGAATAAGAAAAAGATAAGAAATATATCAGAAACTAAAAATTCCAACCAAGGAGAGCCTAATTCAGACCCCAGGTCTGAAATATGAAATAAACCAACTTCCAAAGATCAGATTTCCAAAGCCTTCTCTTATCTAGGGTGTTCCAGATATCCAAGGAGTTTCAGGAACTCCAGGCAGTGCTTACACCCAAGATGTTAATTAGAAAGAGTTACAGTGCAGTGTGGAAGAGCCAGCCCTCAGGTGTCCAAGTTCAGAGGGAGCTCATGGATCCCAAAGCAAGGCTCACAAGAGAGGGTCAAAACTTAGGTTCTAAGAATGAGTGTAAGTGCAAGAGAGGGGGTTGGGGAATGCCATGGCAGGCTGGTGGTCATGCCTAGCCACAAGGTAGGCTGGCACACCCCTGACCAAGCCTGTTCAGTCAACAAATAAGAGCACAGACCTATTGAAGGTCAGACTATGGTCTGGGCAGTTATTAGGACACTGCCAGGCCAAGGTCTCAAGCTCAGAATACATATAAGGGGGAAAAGGAATGGGAATTGAAAGAGTTTATGACTCAGGGAGTCCAGTCCATATACATGAACAACAATGTCAAGGGTTGTCATATTTTCTGAACCATAACTCAGCAGACAAAGGGTTCAGGGATGGAGATTCATATAGGAGCAAGAATAACAGGCTTGCAGAAAGCAGTAAAAATAAACAAAGAAAAGATTGAAGCATAAACACATAAGAGAGGGGGCAGAATTTAAACAAAAAGAGACTTACCAGTTGCAAAAAAGTAAGCACAAAGAAAAGCAAGGTACTTGCAGCCAAAACACAATCAGAGAAGAGAGCTTATGTGTTCATAGAAAACTCGAATGTTTTTTTAGAAAACCTAAGTGTATTTGAGCGAAGAAGTGGTGACTTATGCTGTGTGTTGAACTTGTTTTTTGAAAGAGAAGAGGTACATGTATTTATAGTTTTGAGAACGAGTAGAGAATAAGGTAACAAATAAGGTTTCAACACAAACATGAAAATAAACACAGTCAGAATCAATTAACACAGGTATTCCCCTTTAATCAAGGGATTATTACTCAAACGGACACTAATAGGATTAATATAAGGAAAGAAGATCAATTTGTAGGCAGAATGATTGTTACCATAAAAGGAGCAGTAAAACCATATAGTAAGGGATTAAGTCTAAATACAGGAATGTACTTATTTTGGAAGGGATCTGGTAAGGCCAAACAAAGAGAGAGAATCAATTAACCCTTAACGGGCGAGTAAAAAATCAGAATTTCATAAGGAAAAGTTTTGAAAATCAATCACGAGTTTGAAAATCAATCACAGAAGGGACTCAGTATATAAATGAAGTGCACAAGTAATAAGCATGTGAGGCCAAGCTATGGCGAGAAGGAACAACATACAGTAATAGCATAGAGCAAGCATTCATAGCATGATAGTCACGTAGGTCAGGTTTCAGTGATTTAGTAGTAGAGGAAAAGATCAAAAACATGCGAAGAATCAAGTAAAAACCTTTCTGAAAACACAGTCGAGTTTGACAAATAGTCGGAACTCAGAACAAAAAGGAATCACATAAGGAAGAGAGATGCTGAAACAAAAAGAATCAGGCTGAGCAACTTCAGACAGACGAATTGCACGAATAAACTCAAGGGACTCGAATAGACCCCAAAGAACTAGGTTTTTGAAAATTAGTCGAGTTTAGAGGCAATAAACATGTGAAACAAACAAGCGAATTCAGAATCTCAAATAAACCCCCAAAATTAGGGTTTTCAACGCTAATCAGGTGTAAACAAGGTAAATCAAACTAATACAAACAAACAGACTAAGAAACTCAAACAAAATTCCAAAAATTAGGGTTTTCAACATGCTAACTCAAATATAAAAACAACACAAGCAAAACACAGCAAGACATGTCGAGAATCAGAGAAGAGATTCGAAATAACTTAACATGAAACCCTAGTTGAAGAATAAAGAGTTTTGAAAGCAAAATTAAAGAAACTTCGAGAAAAAATGCTTAGAAAGTTCAAAACACACATAGATCCGGAGCAGATCTAAAATAAAATCGGAGGAACCTTAGAGATTAGGGTTTCGTAAGAAACCCAGGTGATGAGGAAGGCTTTGAAAACCATCGATTTAAGTAGGAAAGTCGAAGGTCGAAATCGGATAACCATGACTGTTGAAGACGACCGGAGAACAGTCATCAAGCAAAGTCTTGGTCGAAATCTTTCAAGATCTGGTCATTGGACCTCAGAAACGAGCATGTAGAAGCCATGAGAGGCTAATATAGGCCTCCGATGAGCCTGGGAAGCCATGGATTAGGTGTTTCAATGAGAGGCGACGGCTAGGATTTGAGGTGAGTTGAGAGAGAGTTGAGAGAAAGAAGGGATTCAAAGGCGGCGTCTCTGAAAGAATGAGGTAGGGTTTAGGGTAGTTTGGATTAAAAAAGGTAAGAAGCAACGGTGGCCGTTGATCTAAATGATCAACGGCCGGGATTAAAAGTGGTTTTGGGCTGGGTCGGTTGAATAGGTGCTGGGTCGGGTTAGAGTGGTAATTGGGTTGGGTAATTTGGGCTCAATTTTGGGGTTGAGTTGGGTTAAATTGGGGTGCTAGATTGGCTAAAATTGAAATACAATTGAGGCTAGATTGTAAATAGCCACTTTTCCCATTTTGTTTTATAAAAATAGCAATAACGATTTTAAGAACAAATTAAAAGTACTGGATAAACAAATATTATATAAATATTAATTTAAAAATGCTGGGATTAATTTTATAATTATAAAATGCTATCATTTACAAAATAGACTATAATTGCAAGCAATTTAGCTTTAAAAATGCCAAATGAATTTGTACAAATGTGCAAAAATCACTTTAATTATATTTTGGTGTAAATATGAGGATAAAATAAGTTATTCAACAAAATAATAATTTTGGGAATAATTATTGGATTTTATGGTATTAAAATAGGCAATAAATTGGTTTAAAAATCATTAAAAATACCAAAACTCTTGGGTGTGCTGATATATGCACATATATGCTATTTTAGAAGTATTTTGGGTACAAAAATATCTAGGAATAAATTGGGTATCAACAGCTTCCCCTCTTTACCCGGGAAGGATGAAAGAGTTGTCGGGTAAATATATGATGGCCAATTTTGACCGAAAGAGACGATTTGCAAAGAATTCTGATCGAGCTCTGGCTCTTGAGCTGCCTATATATCCCTGGTCTTACATGAATCAGGCCATATGTAGTTCAGGATCCATCGGCGAAATATGCCGATAGAGTTATTGAAAGGAACGGACGCAATGCCTAAGTTGAGAAGGATAGTTGAAGTCTGATAGGCTGTGAGAACCGAAGTGGGATCGCTACTACTGAGACGGTCGTTTGCTAGCTGGTGTACCTGCAAGTAGGCAATACAGCGTAGATTGCACATAAATTTAAACGTGATGCAAGTTCCCATTGGACCATGAATGTTGTCTTTGGACAGTTAGGATGACGTCCTTGGACCATGACGTCCCGGGCTATGAAGAGCGTAAATAAAAATTCGCAGGCCATGAAATGATGTTCTCGGGCCGTGTAAATGGTGCCTCCGAACTATGATGCCTTTGAATAGGTTGACGATCTTTCAGCCCATGAAATGCAAAAGGTGGCGATCTTTCAGCCGGTACAGAATTTAAATGAAGGTGGCGATGTTGCAGTCGTGCAAGAAAAGTAAAGAGGCGATATTTCAACCATGCAGGATGGAGACAATGCTTAGTCTCGAAAGGCAGATAGAGTAGCCTTATGTAGATGGAGACAGGGCTTAGTCTTGAAAGGCAGATAAGTAGCCTTATATAGATGATGATAGAGGTAGAGCTTAACCTCGGAAGGCAGAAAAGTAGCCTTATGCAAAATGCAGATGGAGACAAAGCTTAGTCTCGAAAGGCAGATAAGTAGCCTTATGCAGTGCAAGAATGTAAAAGGATGATTAGTAGTAAGATCTCTTAGCTGATAGCCGATTACGACAATATGACTGTTGGGGAGATTGTGTACGGATAGCAATTGCGGGCAAGTGATGATTCTGAGAAGTTGCATTCTTGGGAAAATATGCGTACATAAATATACTTAACGATACTGCAAGTCGAGTTCATGCATACAAAGAAAAATCGTGAGTTCTGTAAGGGGAAAAGGTTACTTCGTCTTCCCCGGGCTCTTGACGTTGTGTGTCATTGGGGTATCATCGCTAAGCAACAGCAATTCGGATAATAGTTATGCATGATTTAGTAAATATAACGTAAGTATATAATCGAAAATAGTTTTCTTTAGATAAACCAACGACGTCGACGTGGTTCAAGACATCACAACCTCTTTCGCTTCGGAATTTCAAGGGTCCTCAAAATTCTGCCCCAGTTTGTTGAGCGGACATTTCTGACGGCTGTACTGAATGACTAAAAAAATCGTCTCGGAATTTTGAGGGTCCTCCTCAAAATTCTACCCTAGTTTACTAGGCTGGCGCTTTTGGCGATGCATGGACTAAAATCAACTTCGGAATTTTGAGGGTCCTCCTCAAAATTCTGCCCCAGTTCCAATAGCGGGGAAAATGGAATTTTTATTAAATTGTGACCGAACCCATAGGGCTGCCTACGTATCCCGTCTTAAATGGGAATCAGGTCAGGCGTAGTTCAAATTACATCATAGAGGGCATCATAAGTGGTTACACATAATATCGTTTACTACATCTGAATTGATCGGCTTTGGCCAGATTTCTCCGTCCATTTTTGCAAGAATAAGAGCTCCTCCAGTTAGAACCCGGTGAACCATGTACGGACCCTGCCTATTGGGAGAGAACTTCCCCTTGGCTTCATATTGATGTGGGAATATTTTCTTCAACACCATCTGCCCCGGTGTAAACTTCCTTGGCTTAACTCTTTTGTTGAAGGCTCTGGACATTCTGTTCTGATACAACTGACCGTGGCAAACTACATTCATCTTTTTCCCTTATATAAGGGCTAACTGCTCGTAGCGACCTTTTACCTATTCTGCATCATCCAACTCTGCTTCTTGTATGATCCTTAAGGAGGGAATTTCTACCTCAGCGAGGATGACCGCCTCTGTACCATAAACCAGCTTGTAGGGAGTTGCTCCGGTCGATGTGCGGACTGTGGTGCGGTATCCCAATAAGGCAAATGATAATTTCTCATGCCATTGTTTGTGCCTTTCGACCATCTTCCTTAGTATCTTCTTGATATTCTTGTTGGTTGCCTCCACAACTCCATTCATCTGAGGCCTGTAGGTTGTAGAGTTCTTGTGTTTGATCTTGAATGTTTCACACATTGCTTTCATTAAGTCGCTGTTGAGATTGGAACCATTATCGGTGATGATTGATTCCGGAATTCCGAACCGACCAACAATACGGTCGCGGACGAAATCTGCCACAACCTTCTTAGTGACCGCCTTGTATGATGCTGCATCGACCCATTTGGTAAGATAATCGATTGCCACTAAGATGAACCTATGCCCATTTGATGCGGCAGGATCGATAGGTCCGATAATATCCATTCCCCAAGCGGCGAATGGCCATGGTGAGCTTGTTGCAGTAAGCTCGTTTGGAGGCACCTTTATCATATCTGCATGTATCTGACAACGATGGCATTTGCGAACATACTGGATACAGTCTCTTTCCATAGTCATCCAAAAATACCCTGCTCAGAGTATCTTCTTTGCTAAGACAAAACCATTCATGTGCGGCCCACAGGTCCCTGCATGCACTTCATCCAATAGCCTGGATGCTTCTTTTGATTCGACACACCTTAGTAAACCCAAATCGGGAGTCCTCCTGTACAGGATTCCTCCACTGTGAAAGAAGTTGCTGGATAACCTACGAAGTGTGCGCTTCTGAGTAGCGTTGGCAAGTTCTGGATATTCCGCTGTTGTCAGGTACTCCTTGATGTCATGGAACCATGGTTTCCATCAACTTCTTCCTCAACGTAGGCGCAATAAGCTAGCTGATCATGAATCTTTACTGGGATGGGATCAATGAAATTTTTATCTGGATGCTAGATCATGGACGATAAAGTAGCTAATGCATCAGCAAACTCGTTCTGGACTCTGGGGACGTGCTGAAATTCTGTCTTTGTGAACCTTTTCCTCAACTCCTGTATGTGATGCAAGTAGGGAAGTATCTTAGAGTTCTTGGTTGCCCACTCTTCTCGAACCTGATGTATGAGCAAGTCTAAATCCCTAATCACTAGCAACTCCTGAACGTTCATGTCAATGGCCATTTTGAGCCCCAAGATGCAGGCTTCATATTCGGCCATATTATTGCTGCAAGGGAACCTGAGCTTGGTGGATACCGGGTAGTGTTGGCCGGTTTCTGATACTAGGACTGTTCCTATGCCAACTCCTTTGAAATTTGCAGCTCCGTTGAAAAACAACCTCCAACCATCATATGATTCTGCAACATCTTCTCCTATGAAAGATACCTCTTCATCGGAAAAATACGTTTTTAGGGGCTCGTATTCTCCGTCCACGGTATTCTCAGCGAGATGATCCGCCAAGGCTTGCCCTTTGATTGCTTTCTAGATCACATAAACAATGTCAAATTCACTTAGCAGGATTTGCCACTTGGCGAGCTTACCAGTAGGCATGGGTTTCTGGAAGATATACTTCAAAGGGTCCATTCTGGATATGGGATAAGTAGTGTAAGCACATAAGTAATGCCTCAACTTCTGCACGATCCAAGTCAGAGCACAACAAGTGCGTTCTAAAAGAGAATACCGGGCCTTGTACGGTGTGAACTTCTTACTGAGATAGTAGATGGCTTGCTCCTTTCTCCTTGTTTTATCATGTTGTCCCAGAACACAACCGAATGCTCCATCCAATACCGCAAGGTAAAGCAATAGGGGTCTTCCTAGCTCAGGTCGAACCAAGAACAGCGGCGTTGACAGGTATTCCTTAATTCTGTCAAAAGCTTTCTGACAATCATCAGTCCACTTGGAGGCAGCGTCCTTTTTCAACATTTTAAAGCTAGGTTCACAAATGACCGTGGACTGAGCTATGAACCGGCTGATATAGTTGAGTCTCCCCAGGAAACTCATCACGTCCTTCTTGTTATTTGGCAGCGGCAATTCTTGGATAGATTTGACCTTTGACGGATCCAATTTTATTCCTCAACGACTCACGATGAAACCCAATAATTTACCAGTAGGAACCCCGAATGCACACTTGGCGGGATTCAGTTTCAGATTGTACCTCTTCAGACTGTTGAAGAACTTTCTTAAGTCTTCTATGTGATCCCTGGCTTTCTTGGATTTGATGATGATGTCATCCACATATACCTCGATCTCCTTGTATATCATGTCATGAAATATGGTAGCATGGATCTCATGTAGGTGGCACCAGCAGTCTTCAAACCGAATGGCATAATTTTGTAACAGTACATTCCCCATGGTGTGATGAAAGCCGTTTTCTCTGCATCTTCCTCGTCCATCCATATCTGATGATACCCAGCAAAACAATCAACGAAAGACTGTAACTCATGCTTGGCGCAATTGTCAATTAGAATGTGTATGTTCGACAAGGGGAAGTCGTCTTTAGGACTGACTCGATTAAGATCCCGGTAGTCAACACAAACTCCAACTTTCCCATCCTTTTTTGGCACTGGCACGATCTTGGCTAACCATGTTGGATACTCTACTACCCTAAGAACCTTGGCTTTGACTTGCTTGGTAACCTCTTCTTTGATTTTCAAACTCATGTCGGGTATGAATTTCCTGAGCTTCTGCTTTACTGGCGGACATGTTGGATCTGTTGGCAGTTTGTGAGCTACAATGGATGTACTGAGACCAGTCATATCATCATACAACCAGGCGAATATGTCTTCATATTCCTTTAGGAATTCCGTGTACTCTTTCTTTTCTGATGGTGACCGGTGAACACTGATGCATGTTTCTTTGATATTCTCTATATCTCCCAGATTAACGACCTCAGTTTCATCTAAGTTAGACTTAGGCCTATTCTTAAAATTCTCAACCTCTCTGACGACCTCTTCTGGTATATCATCCTCTTCTGAATCCATATCCGTTTGTTGTGTTGTGTTGCGTTGTCTCGTTGCAAGTCACAAATGTTGGTTCATCATCAAGGCAAGTAATAGTAATGCCCGAAGCTTTTCGGGCCCTGGTGGTTTTGATTGACCAATTGCTGAGGCGTTCTCCTCGGTTCACAGCTTGTATAGAAGGGTCTTCCTCCCCTTCCTCCTCGAAAATAACACAGCAGTCCATATTATCGTCTTCCAGAAACAAATTCTTCATGGCTGCCAATGCTTCATCTTCCTCTGATCCATATATGATGTCTGCTGGCTAGAAAATATGCTCTAGGCGAGGTATCAGATGCTCCAGTGGATAGTAGGGACCGCGCCATGGTGGCGACCAATCATTGAACTCCTCCTAAGTGTTTTCATACCCCAAACCAAATGTAGTACCATGTTTCTTCAGCTTCATGGGTTTGGTGATTCCCTGGAGGTTTTTGCCGAGTCCCTTTCCAGGTTCGTACCCACACCAATTTAAGATACTTTCAATCTTGTTATCCCACCATTTATCCTTGTCTACAGCGTTGACCCTTTCAATGTGGTGGTATGTTTCTCCGCCTATTCTCCTTCTGACTCCAATCATTGGGATGGTCTGGCGACTATATATGTGGTTGCTACCATCGCCATGAATAATCACCTTTTGGCTATTCCATTCGAACTTCACTGCCTGATGCAGGGTCGATGCTACAGCTCCAACGGCGTGGATCCATGGTCGTCCCAACAACAAGTTGTAGGATGCTGGGACATCTATCACTTGAAAGTCAATGTCGAACCAAGTTGGTCCCATTTGCAGGCATAGGCTAATCTCTCTAATAGTAGACCTTTGGGACCCATTGAAGGCTTTGACATTGATGGCTCCATCTTTGATCTCGTATAGGCTCTTTCCCAATGTTCTGAGAGTGATCAGCGAACAGATGTTGAGGCTGGATCCTCCGCCGATCAGGACTCTAGTGATGAAGTGATCCTCTCATTGCACGGTGATGTGTAGGGCCTTGTTGTGACTCAGTCCTTCCGGTGGCAGCTCATCTTCGTGGAAGGTGATTTTGTGGCTTTCCAGTATTTTCCCTACCATATTTGCCATTTCGCCTCCAGTTATGTTGCTGGGCACATAAGCTTTGCTCAATATCTTCATCAAGACATTTTTGTGTGCGTTAGAGCTCTGCAGAAGAGCTAGGATGGAGATTTGCGGTGGTGTTTTGTTCAACTGCTCAACGACCGAATACTCCTTAGCTTGTATTTTCCTCGAAAGATCATCGGGCCCAGTTTCAGTAGTCCGTCTAGAGGCTTGCTTACTTGACTCAACTAGGTGCTCTAGATTGTAAACCCTGCCTGTTCTGGTCATACCTTGCGCAACAATTGCTTCTCCCGTCTTGGTCTTCCCTTTCCTCCTTGCTTCAGCTGTGTAATCCCATGGTATGGCATTTGAGTGGAACGGTGTTATGTCTGACATTGCTACAGGAATAGGTACCCTTGGTGGTAATACAACAACTTCGAAAGGTTCAGGTGCCTTCGGGACTTTAAACTCAACCTTAATTGGTCCGGGAGCCTTTGCAGAAGAAGGTGCTTCAAATTTGAGAGGTATAGACATATTTACTTCATCGCCCTTGGAGGGCTGATTCTGCACAACAATTGGGTTAAGCGTGACCGCTGGTTTCTTTGGCTTATCGCCCTCAGCAATCGATCCTATCGACCCCTTGGTTTCCCAACCATCTTCGATCTCGATCATGTGAATGTCTCCACCTTTGTGATCAGGCAGAGGGTTGTTGCGGACATTAGGAGAAGGCTCCTTTGCTACGATAACCTTATTGTCGATCAGAGTTTGAATCTTGTCCTTCAACGAGCGGCACTCGTCAATAGTATGTCCCTTCATGCCGGAGTGGTACGCACAGGTCTTATTAGGGTTGACCCATTGGGAAGGATTTTCTAAAGTTATGGAAGGGATAGGGGAGACGTAACCAGCAGCTTTAAGTTTCTCATACAACTGGTCAATTGGCTCAGCGATGGCTGTATATTGTCTGGGAGGTCTACGGTCAAAATTTGGTCTGGGTCTAGGGAAATTTTGGTGAGTAGGAAGTGATTGGTAGTGAGAGGGTTGGACATTAGAAGCTTGGTAAATAGGTGCATGTTGAGAGTATCTGGGTGAAGTGGGTTGATATATGGGAGGTGGAGATGATTGGTAAACGGGTGGTGGATTTTGGTAAGAGGGTGCGGGTGCTTGGTAATTCGGGATAGGCTGATATGTAAGTGGAGGTGACGGGTAAGTGTGGTATTTTAGTGATGATTTGGCTCCCTGTACGACCATCACAGCACTCACATCCTTCTTATTGGACGTGCCACCAGACTGTAAAGCCTTGTTGGTGGCCTGCAATGCTTTAAGATTAGTAACCATACCATTCTTAATTCCTTCCTCAATTCTTTCTCCCAGCTTGATGATAACGGAGAATTTCTGGCCCTCGATCAGCATCAACCTCTCATAATATTGTGGATCCTGAGCCCGGACAAAGAATCTGTTCATCTGTTCCTCTTCTATGGCCGGCCTGACCTTAGCAGCCTCTGATCTCCAATGAGTAGCATACTCGTGGAATGTCTCGGTAGGCTTCTTCTTCAAATTCTGGATGTAGAATACATCCGGTGCATTCTCTGTATTGAATCGGAACCTATCCATGAAATCCGATACCATACCTACCCAGCTTGTCCATTTCTTGGGGTCCTGACTGATGTACCAGGATAAAGCATCCTCTTTCAGACTTCTCATGAAGAGTTTCATACGGATTTTCTCATTCCTTCCGACTCCGACCAGCTTATCACAATATGTCCTCAAATGGACTGTGGGATCTCCCGTGCCATCGAACATTTCGAACTTGGGAGGTTAGTACCCCTCTGGAAGTTCAACATCTGGCTGAATGTAGAGGTCCTCATAATTCAGCCCCTCTATACCTTTGTTTCCTTCCATGGCCTGGACCCGGCTGGTCAACTTCTTGAGTTCTGCTGCCAAGTTTCTGATAACAGAGTCCTTGTCATCAGACTCAGGTGCACTTGAGATTGGTTGAGTGTAGTGGGGCACGGTATCTACGTAGATGGGAGTGTTGTGGAGGTGGTCGTTTGTGGTGTTCAGTGGTTCAGGAATGAGTAGTGGAGTGTTGTTTGAAGTGTGGCATGTGTTGCATTGTTGGGCATGAGTGGGTTGCATCTGTGGTTGTGGGGTGTTCTGTGGAGGTGCGGGATTTTGAGCATTTGGAAAGTTGATATCAGGAGCGGTGAGAGAGAATGATAAATTTGCCAAGTTCCGAACTTGGTCCAGTTCTTCTCGAAACTTCAATAATTTCTGCTCAAGTTGGGCAGCAGTTTCCTTAGAAATCGGGGTACCCTGAGGAATCTCAATTCTTTCAATTTCCTTTCTAGCGCTTGAATCTCCCATTCTACCTTTGTTCTTGTTCCGGATAGGACTCGGATGAGGAGGAGGTGGAGGGCCCTTGGATCTTGTACTGTATGATGATGGTGCCAGAATGCACGAACTAACCTTTGGGGAGGGGAATAATAAAATAAAAGAAAAATAAAAAAGGTAACAGGTTAGTGCGGATTATGAGGAAAATATGTTGCAATATTTAAACACATTGTACAAGGATGTAAATCGTGTCCTAATTTGGGTGCCTCGTTGTTCCCGAGGTAGGCCTAGTGACAAATTAATTTGGAGAACTTATAATGCTAAATGCCTCATTTTATTGACAAAAATAAGACGAATCCCAAAACGACACTAAAATAGCGGAAAGTAAAAATGTCACAAATGGCCATTGGCCTTATTACATTAAAAGCGAAAAGAAAGACTCCTAACTACTTGGTCCCAGAAGGATCTTCTTCAGGTCGAATGTTCTCGTTGATCACGTCCTCCAGCTCGCACAGATTTTTCAGTAAAAATGCTATCACCAGACGTTCTCTTTTGCCTTCCTCAGCATTTTGACAGTCGATGACTCTTTTCCTCACTTTCCCTTCCAATTCCAGCAAGTTGTACTCTAGGTATTCTAGCTTCTCACTAGCCTTGGTGACTCTCTCTTTCCATTCGTTGATTTGATTGCTCGGTGGGAGGTTTCTCCACCAAGTCTACAACAGTGAAGGTATGTTTACTATACCGAAGTCAGGAACTTTGTCATTCATTTTATGCAAAACAAAAAGGGTTAAGACATCACCCCCACCAGAATCGACTATTTAATACCAATAATCAACATAAAAAGCATTTAGTTCTCCAAATAAATGTACATAATATGGTGGTGTCCGTTTGGGTTTCAAGGAAACCCAGTGGACTTCGGACAAGGCTATCTTAATGAGTCATTATGTGGACAACATAACTGACTCGGCTAGGTTTAACCATGATGCGTGCATAGGTAAATAGAGTAAGGTTTCTATTGGGTATTAGACAGGTACCCTTGAGCGGACAACTCAAGAGGGAAAGGTACGGAACCGTCAACTGCACCGCTGATCGACTAGTTTTACCGCAAATATGCCTTTTCTGAATTTAAAGGGTGATAATATTGGAAGAGCGCAACCACTCATTATAAGCATTGCTATGGTATTTGTTTGGCACGAGTGGAATATGATGTTGAAGATGTAGTTTACAAGAATGAAACAAATTGACATGTATTTCCACGTTCATAAATGATTACAATAATTGAAGTAATCACAATAGTATTGAAATAAAGCAGTAAAGGAAAGCAGTTAAAGGAAAGAAAGACATGAACAACCAAGTCAGTTTCGTAGTGAAAGAATAAAAGATAGTAAATAAAGCAATTAATGAGATAGTAAAGTCACAAGCAACATGCAATGGTAAAAGCCTAAAGAAGTCCCCAGCAGAGTCGCAATGTTGTCGATGCCCCCTTTTTCTACAGGTCGAAATCGAGTATACGACATTGGGAGGACAACTCTATTCCCTTTCGAGAATTGGGTTTTGGAATTTTGAAGAGTCGCCACCTAATGATTATAGTGCATTAGGACACTTTGAGAAGGGTTTGAGTTGGAAAACTAGAGTTCGGGTAAGGGCTAGAAATTATCTCGAGGGGAAGGCGTTAGGCACCCCTCAAGATCCACTAGTGTGGTCCCGACTATGTTACAATTGTGACTCTACAAGTAAACAATCAAGGATTAAATAAGGACTTGCATACAACATTGCAATACTTTTGAAGGTAAGTAGAGAGGACGAAAATTTATGGAAAAAAAAGATTTGAATGGTTTCAAGAGAAGAGATGAAAGCAAATAAGGGGAGAGCGGTCTTAGGTTTACGAATAATATGGATCACATCAATGCAATATCCAGCAATCACTCCTTAGAAGACGGGTCGCACGTGATATTAGCGCACCGGTCATCATATCCATATCTACCCTTCCCACCCCGTTAAGGTATTAAAGCGCAGAATAGTATCGTTACTTATATCATGCTATTACCCGTCCCAATCCTATCAGTCCCGGAGGCATATGGGACTACTAATCCTAAAGGGGAGGGAGTTGGGGCTTTTGCAGTTTTTTTAAAAAAGGATAAAATTCTAAGGCGACATTCAAAACATATACAGCAAGTATTGGGAAAGCAAGTAAGCAGATATGGCTCAAATAAACCTCCTTAAATCAGAAAAAATCATATAGTTTAGCATGTCTTACACGTACTGATTAGGTATGAATTAAATTTAGACATTAATGCAGGCTGATTTATCACATATTTTCAGATAAGAAGTCCGAATTAGGCCTGCCTACTGGTTGTAATTATCAAAGACTGATGCAATTATAGTTTTTACCCTAAAGCTTGCCTAGGTGTTAAACGGAACCTATAGGTATGATATCTATTAGTTTTAAAAATAAATAAGTAAACTGATTGTAGAAAAAGGAATCGTCAATTACAGGGACATAAGATCTGCAGGCGTTAAACATTATTGCTACTGATTTTAGGCTTATAAGTGAGTTGACGATTCAGGTTTGGTTGACAGCTCCTATAGGCATGCTTTCTAGGCGTTACTGATTTTAAGCGTTGTTATTGTTATGCAGAAATCCTATAGGCAGGTCATCTATATGCAGTTAGTTATTTAAATCTTATAAACAGGTTTGCCTAGTGACAGATGCATATGCAAAATGCAGGAACTCCTATAGGCATATTACCTATATGATATGCAGAATTTCAAAAACGGTTTATAGACATGGTATCTATATGAAGTGCAGAAAAACCTATGAACATGGTATCTACATGAGATGCAGAATTTTAGAAGTATAGTAATTCCCTATGAACATGGTATCTACATGAGATGCAGAATTTCAGAAGTATAGAAATTCCCTATGAACATGGTATCTACCCCTTTGCATGCAGGACTGACCCCCCTTTTTCACTAATACCCCAGCAGTTTATTACAAGATTATTACAGACCAGAATGACTAAGAAAAAGATAAGAAATATATCAGAAATTAAAGATTCCAACCAAGGAGAGCCTAATTCAGACCCCAGGTCTGAAATATGAAATAAACCAACTTCCAAAGATCAGATTCCCAAAGCCTTCTCTTATCTAGGGTGTTCCAGAGATCCAAGGAGTTTCAGGAACACCAGGCAGTGCTTACACCCAAGATGTTAATTAGAAAGAGTTACAGTGCAGTGTGGAAAAGCCAGCCCTCAGGTGTCCAAGTTCAGAGGGAGCTCATGGATCCCAAAGCAAGGCTCACAAGAGAGGGGCAGAACTTAGGTTCTAAGAATGAGTGTAAGTGTAAGAGAGGGGATTGGGGAATGCCATGGCAGGGTGGTGGTCATGCCTAGCCACAAGGTAGGCTGATACACCCCTGACCAAGCCTGTTCAGTCAACAAATAAGAGCACAGACCTATTGAAGGTCAGACTATGGTCTGGGCAGTGATTAGGACACTGCCAGGCCAAGGTCTCAAGCTCAGAATACATATAAGAGGAAAAAGGAATGGGAATTGAAAGAGTTTAGGACTCAGGGAGTCCAGTCCATATACATGAACAACAATGTCAAGGGTTGTCATGTTTTCTGAACCATAACTCAGTAGACAAAGGGTTCAGGGATGGGGATTCATATAGGAGCAGGAATAACAGGCTTGCAGAAAGCAGTAAAAATAAACAAAGAAAAGACTGAAGCATAAACACATAAGAGAGGGGCAGAATTTAAACAAGAAGAGACATACCAGTTGCAGAAAAGTAAGCACAAAGAAAAGGAGGGTACTTGCAGCCAAAACACAATAAGAAAAGAGAGCTTATGAGTTCAGAGAAAACTCGAATGCTTTTTTAGAAAACCTAAGTGTATTTGAGGGAAGAAGTGGTGACTTATGCTGTGTGTTCGAACTTGTTTTTTGAAAGAGAAGAGGTACATGTATTTATAGTTTTGAGAACGAGTAGAAAATAAGGTAACAAATAAGGTTTCAACACAAACATGGAAATAAACACAGTCATAATCAATTAACACAGGCATTCCCCTTTAATCAAGGGATTACTGCTCAAACGGATACTAACAAGATTAATATAAGGAAAGAAGATCCATTTGTAAGCAGAATTATTGTTACCATAAAAGGAGTAGTAAAACCATATAGTAAGGGATTAAGTCTAAATACAGGAATGTACTTATTTTAGAAGGGATCTGGTAAGGACAAACAAAGAGAGAGAATCAATTAACCCTTAACGGGCAAGTAAAAAAATCAAAATTTCATAAGGAAAAGTTTTGAAAATCAATCATGAGTTTGAAAATCAATCACAGAAGGGACTTAGTATATAAATGAAGTGCACAAGTAATAAGCATGTGAGGCCAAGCTATGGCGAGAAGGAACAACATACAGTAATAGCATAGAGCAGGCATTCATAGCATGATAGTCACGTAGGTTAGGTTTCAGTGATTTAGTAGTAGAGGAAAAGATCAGAAGCATGCGAAGAATCAAGTAAAAACCTTTCTGAAAACACAGTCGAGTTTGACAAATAGTCGGAACTCAGAACAAAAAGGAATCACATAAGGAAGAGAGATGCTGAAACAAAAAGAATCAGGCTGAGCTACTTCAGACAGACGAATTGCACGAATAAACTCAAGGGACTCGAATAGACCCCAAAGAACTAGGTTTTTTGAAAATTAGTCGAGTTTAGAGGCGATAAACACGTGAAACAAACAAGAGAATTTAGAATCTCAAATAAACCCCAAAAATTAGGGTTTTCAATGCTAATTAGGTGTAAACAAGGTAAATCAAACTAATACAAACAAACAGACTAAGAAACTCAAACAAAATTCCAAAAATTAGGGTTTTCAGCATACTAAATCAAATAGAAAAACAACACAAGCAAAACACAACAAGACATGTTGAGAATCAGAGAAGAGATTCGAAATAACTTAACATGATACCCTAGTTGAAGAATAAAGAGTTTTGAAAGCAAAATTAAAGAAACTTCGAGAAAAAATTCTTAAGTTCAAAACACACATAGATCCGGAGTAGATCTGAAATAAAATCGGAGGAACCTTAGAGATTAGGGTTTTGTAAGAAACCCAGGTGATGAGGAAGGCCTTAAAAACCATCGATCTAAGAAGGAGAGTCGAAGGTCGAACTCGGGTAGCCATGGCTGGCCGGACAAAGGTTGAAGACGACCGGCGAACAGTCATCAAGCAAAGTCTTGGTCGAAACCTTTCAAGATCTAGTCATTGGACCTCAGAAACGAGCACGTAGAAGCCATGAGAGGCTGGTATAGGCCTCCGATGAGCCTGGGAAACCATGGATTAGGGTTTCAGTGAGAGGCGCCGACTAGGGTTTGAGGTGAGTTGAGAGAGAGTTGAGAGAAAGAAGGGATTCAAAGGCGGCGTCTCTGAAAGAATGAGGTAGGGTTTAGGGTCGTTTGGATTAAAAAAGGTAAGAAGCAACGGTGGTCGTTGATCTAAATGATCAACGACCGGGATTAAAAGGGGTTATGGGTTGGGTCAGTTGAGTAGGTGCTGGGTCGGGTTAAAGGTAATTGGGTTGGGTAGTTTGGGCTCGAATTTGGGGCTGAGTTGGGTTAATTAGGGGTGCCAAATTGGCTGAAATTGAAATACAATTGAGGCTAGATTGTAAATAGCCACTTTTCCCATTTTGTTTTATAAAAAATAGCAATAACGATTTTAAGAACAAATTAAAAGTACCGGGTAAACAAATATCATATAAATATTAATTAAAAAATGCTGGGGTTAATTTTGTAATTATAAAATGTTATCAATTACAAATTAGGGAATAATTGCAATTATATGCAATTTAGCTTTAAAAATGCCAAATGAATTTGTAAAAATGTGCAACAATCACCTTAATATATTTTGGTGTAAATATAAGGATAAAATAAGTTATTCAACAAAATAATAATTTTGGAAATAATTATTGGATTTTATGGTATTAAAATAGGCAATAAATTGGTTTAAAAATCATTAAAAATACCAAAACTCTTGGGTGCGCTGATATATGCACATATATGCTATTTTGGAAATATTTTGGGTACAAAAATACCTAGGAAAAAAATTGGGTATCAACAATCACCATAGCGAGGAATTTTACACTGTGTAGTAACGAGTATAAATACTCCTAAGACCACTACACCCTCAAAAGAAAAAATACTCTTTTGCTTTTTTACACCTCACTATAGTATTTCTAACACTCAGATGTATTGTCTGAGATTGTGGTGTTTTGAAATGAGAGTTGAAGCTCTCTTTTGACAGCCAAAAACTTCACTCTCTAAAGCCTACAATATTTGACAATTTTGCACACAGTTTTCACAATTTCAATAAGGTTGGCTACCAAACCAAACCAAGTCAATAAGATTGACTACCAAATCATACCAATTCAACAAGGTTGACTACCAAATCAATACCAATTCAACAAGGTTGGCTACCAAACCTTTTGAATGATATGGACACCATCAATCTCCCCCTCCAGTCTCATTCATCTAGAGGAGGTAGCACTATCTTCTAGTTTGAGTGCATGCCGACAAGTTCTTTGCATAGCTCGAACTTGTCTCTTAGTACCACCTTGGTCAACATATCTGCAGGATTTTCACTCGTGTGAATCTTTTTGACTTGAAGTGATTCGTTCTCAACTTGCTCACGAATCCAATGATATCTGACGTCGATGTGCTTTGTTCTCGCCTGGTACATGGAGTTTTTGCTCAGGTCTATTGCACTATGACTGTCGCAATAGATAACATACTCCATTTGCCGCAATCCAAGTTCTTGAAGGAATCTCTTGAGCCATATCATTTCTTTGCCAGCTTTAGTAGCCGCAATATACTCCGTTTTAGTTGTAGATAGTGAGACACACTTCTGCAACTTCGAATGCCATGATATAGCTCCCCCTAAAAAAGTAAACAAATATCCGGTAGTGAATTCTCTGTTATCAAGGTCATCTTCCATATCAGAATTTGTATAGCCCTTCAAAATTGGATTTGATCCTCCAAACCATAAGTGTTTATGTGAGATTCCTCTTAGATACCTGAGCAATATCTGGTCGAGTGCACACCATTACATACATCAAACTTCCGACAGTAGAGGAATAAGGAATCTTGGACATTCTCTCTTTTTCCTCCGTTGTTGTAGGACACATCTTGTTGCTCAACATCAGATGACCAGGAAAGGGTGTGTGAACCAACTTAGCATTTTTCATATTGAAGTGCTCCAGTACACGTTCTATGTACTTCTCATGTGATAAGTAAAGCTTCCTTTCGTTTCTCGAACGAGTAATTCTCATGCCCAAAATTTGCTTAGCATGACCCAAGTCTTTCATTGCAAAAGACTTATTCAACTATTTCTTCAACTCGTCAATATTGGAAGCATTTTTGCCCACAATCAACATATCATCCACATATAGCAAGAGGATGATAAAGTCATCATCAGAAAATCTTTGTACAAACACACAGTTATCTGAAGAAGTCTTCTTGTAGCCTTGCTCCCCCATAACAGACTCAAACTTCTTATACCACTGTCTGGGAGCTTGCTTCAATCCATATAGACTCTTCTTAAGTTTGCATACAAGATTTTCTTTACTTTTTACCTTGAAGCCCTTAGGTTGTTCCATATAGATCTCCTCTTCTAAGTCACCATGAAGAAAAGCAGTTTTCACATCCATCTGCTCAATCTCCAAACCAAGAACTGTCCGAATGGAGGACATTTTCATGGCAGGAGAAAATATTTCGTCAAAGTCAATACCTTTCCTTTGAAAAAATCCCTTGACAACCAATCTTGCTTTGTATCTGGCTTCAAACTATGTTCTTCAGCTTTAACTTTGAACACCCACTTGTTTTTCAAAGCTCTCATGCCCTTAGGCAATTTCACCAACTCATAAGTATGGTTCTCATGCCAAGATTTCATCTCATCTTGCATGGCTTCAATCCATTGATACTTGTGCTCATCCTCTATGACCTCCGCATAATATTCAGGTTCTCCCCCATCAGTGAGTAATACATACTCATTGGGTGAATAATGGGAGGAATGAGTACGAGGTCTAGAAGGCCTCCTGAGTGGAATATCTATCTCGTCCATAACTTCATGAGTAGGAGCATCTACCTCATCAACATTAGCATTGTTATCACCATCACCATCAATTTGCTGATCTGGAATATGGTTCTGGGCATCACCATCATCATTAAGCCCACCAACATCACCCGTATTTGTATGAGGAACTTGATCAAGATTAACTAAACCTTCAGAACTTGGAGATTTTAGCTTCTCTGCTTTGTTAATATCTTCAATGGTTTGATCCTCCACGAAGATAACATCACGAATTCTCACGACCTTCTTCTCAATTAGATCATATAGCCTGTAACCAAACTCATCAAGGCCATAACCAATGAAGATGCACTGCCTTGTCTTAGCTTTTAATTTTGACCTCTCATCTTTAGGCACATATACAAAAGCTTTGCAACCAAACACTTTCTAGTGGTCATAGGAAACATCCTTGCCATACCAAAGTCTGTTTGGAACATCACTTTGCAAAGAAACCGCATGGGATAGATTAATAAAATGTGTGGCGGTCAATAAAGCCTCACCCCAAAAGGAATTCAGCAACTTTGCTTCAGAAAGCAAATATCTGACTCTTTCCATCAAGGTCCTATTTATCCTTTCTGCTAGACCATTAAGTTGAGGAGTCTTAGGAGGAGTCTTCTGGTGTCTGATACCTTGTTGCTTGCAGTATTCGTCAAACGGTCCACAATATTCACCACCGTTATCAGTACGAATACACTTCAACTTCTTTCCAGTTTCTCTTTCAACTGAAGCCTGAAACTGCTTAAAGACACCCAACACTTGGTCTTTAGTCTTCAAGATGTAGACCCAAAGTTTCCTTGAGAAATCATCAATAAAGGTAGCAAAATAAAGTGCACCACCCAAAGTCTTTGTCTTCATTGGACCACATAAATCTCAATGCACCAACTCAAGGAACTCTGTCTTTCTTGAAGGAGGATGAGATTGGAAAGAAACTCTTTTTTGTTTTCCAGCCAAGCAGTGCTCACATTTTTCTAATTTTTCACTTTCAAAATTTGACAACAATTTCTTCTTGGCCAGAACATTTAGTCCTTTCTCGCTAATGTGTCTAAGCCTCTTATGCCATAACGTTGAAGAGCTATTGCTCTCAACGGCATTCACCATATCAACACAGGTAGAGGCCGTAGTCTAGTATAGACCACGCCGTTTTTTTCCCACGAGCCACAATTATGGAACCCTTAGTGAGCTTCCACTTTCCAGCACCATTGGTACTGATATATCCCTCATCATCCAAAACACCAACAGAGATCAAGTGCAAACGAACATCAGGTGCATGTTTTATATTGTTTAAAACTAGTTTAGTTCCAATACTAGTTTCCAAACAAATCATTCCAATACCAGCCATCCTAGATACAGTCTCATTACACATACTCAAAGTTTCAAAGTCACCCTGAGTATAGGATGAGAAAAGTTCCTTCCTTGATGTCACATGAGATGTGACACCACTGTCCACAACTCAGCTTGACTCATCACAAGCAATATTTATTAGATCCGCATCAAGGACAGTAACAAGATCTCCTGTAGTGACGGTGGCCACACGATTGCCATCTTCTTTCTTTTCTTCCTTGTCTCTATTCTTCTTTTCAAAATCCGGTAGAACTTCTTTGTGTGCCGATTCTTTCCACAATGATAGTACTTAATATCTTTAAGTCTGCTTCTGGATCCGCTTCTATTATGTTCTCTATTTTGAGAACCCTGATTCTTGCTTTTTCCCCTAGAGTAAGTCACCAAGACATCTGATGAGAAGAAACTTTGAGATTTTCTTCTCATCTCTTTATTTAATAGGCTGCTCTTGGCAAGATCCATGGAGATCACACCATCCGGAGCAGATTTGGAGAATGAAGTTTTAAGAATTTCCGAAGAATCTGGCAGGGAACCAAGTAGAAACAGGCCTTCAATTTCTTCATCAAATTTAATGCCCATAGCAGATAACTGGTTCATGATCCCTTGAAAATTATTCAGATGATCTATCATCGCGGAACCATCATGGTAATTTAAACCTAACATCTGCTTTATCAGAAACATCTTGTTGTTTCCAGTTTTCCGAGCATACAAACTTTCAAGGTGCTCCCATAAGGTTCAAGCATGTGTCTCCCCAGAAATATGGTTCAAAACATTATCGTCAACCCACTGTCTAATAAAGCTGCAAACCTGCCTGTGTAACAAATTCCACTCTTCGTCTGATTTATTATCAGGCTTTATAGTGGTAAAGACAGGTTGATAAAAATTCTTTACATAAAGCAAATCTTCCATTTTTTCCCTTCCAAATGGCATAATTTGTGCCATTCAAAGTAACCATTTTACTAGTGTTGGCTTCCATTGTTTATCACAAATACAAATACTATTTATTGGAAGACCAAAGTAATTCTTTTCTGATGTGGAAGTTCAGACTGTGCTGCAACCACAGAGCATACTCAGACAGAACTTTGGCTCTGATACCACTTGTTGGGAATAAATCTCGAAAAAATAATATTCACGATATTAGTGATAAACGCGGACCACTAAGTTATTGTTAAATCAGCAAGAATAAAAAACAGCAAAAGAACACCAAGATTTTACGTGGAAACCCTTCTGAATAAGGGAAAAAACCACGGCCAAGATGAGCAACTGATATCACTATAGCGAGGAATTTTACACTGTGTAGTAATGAGTAGAAATACTCCTAAGACCACTACACCCTCAAAAGAAAGAACACTCTTTTACTTTTTTCCACCTAATTACAATATCTCTCACACTCTATTTTTCTTCACAGATTATTTTCTTATAGTCTATGGAATACCTTGTTCTCTCTCACTCAGATGTATTGTCTGAGATTTTGGTGTTTTGAAATGAGAGTTGAAGCTCTCCTTTTATAGCCAAAAATAATATTTAACAATTTTGCACACACTTTTCACAATTTCAACAAAGTTGGCTACCAAACCAAACCAAGTCAACAAGATTGGATACCAAATCATACCAATTCAACAAGGTTGGATACCAAACCTTTTGAATGAGATGGACACAATCAACAAAAACAAAAAGCTAGTGTAACTTTGCAAGTGAGATTTGGGAAGGGTAGTGTATATGCAGACCTTATCCTTAACATGACACGAAACACCTACGAGGCCCCCGGGATCCCTTCCAATTACACTAGCCTATCCCAAAACATGACACGTACTTGCTCGAGGCCTCAAATCACACAAAACAATATCGAAATCATGAATCGTACCCCAATTCAAGATTAATAAACTTTAGAACTTCAAACTTCTACATTCGATGCTGAAACCTATCAAATCACGTCTAATTAACCTCAAATTTTGCACACAAGTCACATTTTGATTTTACGGACCTACTCCAACTTTCAGAATCGGAATTCGAACCCGATATCAAAAAGTCCATCCCCGGTCAAACTTCCTAAAAACCTTCAAATTTTCAACTTTCGCCAAATGACCCCGAAATGACTTACGGACCTCCAAATTCACATTCAGACTCGCTACTTAGACCAAAATCACGATATGAAGCTATTCCCAAGCTCGGAATCCCAAACGGACATCGATAACATTAAAATAGACTTCAACCCAAATTTATGAAATTCTTCCAAAATGCCAACTTTCCGTAATAGGCGCCAAAACGCTCCCAAGTCATCCAAAACCTGATCTGGACATACACCTAAGTCCAAAATTATCATACGAACCTGTTGGAACTTTCAAATCCCCATTCCGAGGTCGTTTACTAAAAAATCAAACCTTGGTCAACTCTTCCAACTTAAAGTTTCTGAATTTAGAATTTTCCTTTAAAATCAACTCCGAATTTTCCGAAATTCAATTCTGACCACACGTGTAAGTCATAATACCTGAAGTGAAGCTACTCAAGGCCTCATACTAGTGAACGATGCGCTAGAACTGAAAACAACCACATGGATCGTTACATTTGTTCTCTTACTTTGTCCTTTTCATGAGAATCAAGCATCCTAGTAATAGTATTATTTTCTTTACCTTAGGTTGCAAGTATTAGGTATTTGTCCTGATTTCTTACTGTTTAACCAAAAAATTGGAATTTTGGTCAAAGCTTATTTTAAGAAGTACTCGGGCTACTGATAATCAAGTAAAAGAATATTTTTGCAATGGAAAAGGAAAAAATTAGAATGTGTAATAACAAAGCAATTGATATAAAGGTGAGTAAACAAGTATATTTCAATAGTAATCAGAATGTGTCCATACTTATGTCATTTCTCTTCCTTTTATAGTTATTTCTAAGAACAACGTCTCTTCCCTCTCATAATCGAGTCACTATGAGCATTTAATGACATTAATAAAATATTATAACTGGCAATCGTAACTGTTTCGTGAAGATTTTGTAATGTTTCCAATTATTCATGCTCATTAATTGAAGATTTAGCGAATCTATACTTTTTGCTGTCTTGGATCATTCCACCGGTGTCTCTTCAAATTATGAAGAGACCCGAGCGACCGTTCCTTCTTGTCTTCTAGACACTTTGCTCGTACCTATTAAGACTCGCATCTCTTTAAGTACTCCTTGCCAACTGTCACTCTTCTAATAATCCACGTGTCTTGACATGTAAGCCACATAATTAATTCCAAGTGTAATATTGATTTTCCCCAATACAAATAGTCCCCCCCCCACCCACTTGCCAATTATTGAGCAATTGAATATTTGGGAAGTGGATCTCATTAAAGCGGGAATTTTTGTTGTCGTTTCCCATACATCATTATACCTTCTTCTGAATTGATACATTGTATGTCCCTTCCATTTAATGTATTTGAAAAGTGGTGACCAACAATTGGTTCAACAATTCTTCTGCGAATTCTAGGGCTTTTTACGGCTACATCAATCACGAAGTGATAGTTTTGATAATGACGTTTCCATCATTACCTTTTTACATTACGGTTGCTTCTGAGTATAAATATATCTTTTGTCCTTTCTTTCATGAAAAAGTTTTCCATAACTTGTTTGTTCAATTTATTCTACTTCTTCGTATAACAATGTCTTCTCCAAATCCTCAAAAAAGTTCTTATTATAGACGAACTCTCCTTCGCTCCTATTTATTGGAAGACCAAAGTAATTCTTTTCTGATGTGGAAGTTCAGACTGTGCTGCAACCACAGAGCATACTCAGACAGAACTTTGGCTCTGATACCACTTGTTGGGAATAAATCTCGAAAAAATAATATTCACGATATTAGTGATAAACTCGGACCACTAAGTTATTGTTAAATCAGCAAGAATAAAAAACAGCAAAAGAACACCAAGATTTTACGTGGAAACCCTTCTGAATAAGGGAAAAAACCACGGCCAAGATGAGCAACTGATATCACTATAACGAGGAATTTTACACTGTGTAGTAATGAGTAGAAATACTCCTAAGACCACTACACCCTCAAAAGAAAGAACACTCTTTTACTTTTTTCCACCTAATTACAATATCTCTCACACTCTATTTTTCTTCACAGATTATTTTCTTATAGTCTATGGAATACCTTGTTCTCTCTCACTCAGATGTATTGTCTGAGATTTTGGTGTTTTGAAATGAGAGTTGAAGCTCTCCTTTTATAGCCAAAAATAATATTTAACAATTTTGCACACACTTTTCACAATTTCAACAAAGTTGGCTACCAAACCAAACCAAGTCAACAAGATTGGCTACCAAATTATACCAATTCAACAAGGTTGGATACCAAACCTTTTGAATGAGATGGACACAATCAACAAAAACAAAAAGCTAGTGTAACTTTGCAAGTGAGATTTGGGAAGGGTAGTGTATATGCAGACCTTATCCTTAACATGACACGAAACACCTACGAGGCCCCCGGGATCCCTTCCAATTACACCAGCCTATCCCAAAACATGACACGAACTTGCTCGAGGCCTCAAATCACACAAAACAATATCGAAATCATGAATCGTACCCCAATTCAAGATTAATAAACTTTAGAACTTCAAACTTCTACATTCGATGCTGAAACCTATCAAATCACGTCTAATTAACCTCAAATTTTGCACACAAGTCACATTTTGATTTTACGGACCTACTCTAACTTTCAGAATCGGAATTCGAACCCGATATCAAAAAGTCCATCCCCGGTCAAACTTCCTAAAAACCTTCAAATTTTCAACTTTCGCCAAATGACCCCGAAATGACTTACGGACCTCCAAATTCACATGCAGACTCGCTACTTAGACCAAAATCATGATATGAAGCTATTCCCAAGCTCGGAATCCCAAACGGACATCGATAACATTAAAATAGACTTCAACCCAAATTTATGAAATTCTTCCAAAATGCCAACTTTCCGTAATAGGCGCCAAAACGCTCCCAAGTCATCCAAAACCTGATCTGGACATACACCTAAGTCCAAAATCATCATACAAACCTGTTGGAACTTTCAAATCCCCATTCCGAGGTCGTTTACTAAAAAATCAAACCTTGGTCAACTCTTCCAACTTAAAGTTTCTGAATTGAGAATTTTCCTTTAAAATCAACTCCGAATTTTCCGAAATTCAATTCTGACCACACGTGTAAGTCATAATACCTGAAGTGAAGCTACTCAAGGCCTCATACTAGTGAACGATGCGCTAGAACTGAAAACAACCACATGGATCGTTACATTTGTTCTCTTACTTTGTCCTTTTCATGAGAATCAAGCATCCTAGTAATAGTATTATTTTCTTTACCTTAGGTCGCAAGTATTAGGTATTTGTCCTGATTTCTTACTGTTTAACCAAAAAATTGGAATTTTGGTCAAAGCTTATTTTAAGAAGTACTCGGGCTACTGATAATCAAGTAAAAGAATATTTTTGCAATGGAAAAGGAAAAAATTAGAATGTGTAATAACAAAGCAATTGATATAAAGGTGAGTAAACAAGTATATTTCAATAGTAATCAGAATGTGTCCATACTTATGTCATTTCTCTTCCTTTTATAGTTATTTCTAAGAATAACGTCTCTTCCCTCTCATAATCGAGTCACTATGAGCATTTAATGACATTAATAAAATATTATAACTGGCAATCGTAACTGTTTCGTGAAGATTTTGTAATGTTTCCAATTATTCATGCTCATTAATTGAAGATTTAGCGAATCTATACTTTTTGCTGTCTTGGATCATTCCACCGGTGTCTCTTCAAATTATGAAGAGACCCGAGCGACCGTTCCTTCTTGTCTTCTAGACACTTTGCTCGTACCTATTAAGACTCGCATCTCTTTAAGTACTCCTTGCCAACTGTCACTCTTCTAATAATCCACGTGTCTTGACATGTAAGCCACATAATTAATTCCAAGTGTAATATTGATTTTCCCCAATACAAATAGTCCCCCCCCCACCCACTTGCCAATTATTGAGCAATTGAATATTTGGGAAGTGGATCTCATTAAAGCGGGAATTTTTGTTGTCGTTTCCCATACATCATTATACCTTCTTCTGAATTGATGCATTGTATGTCCCTTCCATTTAATGTATTTGAAAAGTGGTGACCAACAATTGGTTCAACAATTCTTCTGCGAATTCTAGGGCTTTTTACGGCTACATCAATCACGAAGTGATAGTTTTGATAATGACGTTTCCATCATTACCTTTTTACATTACGGTTGCTTCTGAGTATAAATATATCTTTTGTCCTTTCTTTCATGAAAAAGTTTTCCATAACTTGTTTGTTCAATTTATTCTACTTCTTCGTATAACAATGTCTTCTCCAAATCCTCAAAAAAGTTCTTATTATAGACGAACTCTCCTTCGCTCCTACCAGAAGTAGAAGAGGTCGTAGATTTCATAGTTTGGTGTCAGTTTCTATATGAGGTTCTTCTTCTCAACCTAGTTCTACTCCTCCATCATCTTTTAGAAGTAGAGCTTCTTTTTCACATAGGTTTTTTGCTAGAAATTGGGATTCCAGCCAACTAAATCGTGAACCTACGGTTGATGAGATTATCCCTGCTGAATTCTTTTTTTACTCTGATAGAGAATCGATTAGGAATCAAGTCACCTTTATAACCTCACATAATCGTGCTGATGTTTACTCTTCCTAGATTACTAAGGGTTTGATTTCTGTTATTCGTAGAGATTGTCATTGGAAATATGATTTTCCAATTCTGGCACCCAATGAAAACCGAAGGATCACTTCTTTTAAGGCTAGTTTTTCTTTTGTTTATACGTATCCCTGCACATTAGGTTTTAGGCCTCCTATTGACCCAATTATTAGCTTTGTCGTTTCTTCGATGTGTGTTTAGGAAAGATTAGCCCCATTCTATGGAGGGCTGTAGCATGCCTTAAGTATTTGGCTAACCTGGCTCAATTACATTTCACTTTTTATCATCTAATCTATCTCTATTCTCCCAAATTATTCTGTCATGGGGTTTTCACTCTCGTGGCGAGGAGCAAGAGAGTTTTAGTCAGGCTTGAGGACGATAAAGATCGTGGCTGGTACGCTCGTTTTGTTGCTGCTCATACAAGTGGGTTAGTAGGTGAAGAGAATATGCCCTTCCCTGAGAAGTGGAACTTTGCATGTAAGTTTCCCTTTCAAATTTTTTTCTTTTCTCTTTTTTTATATAGAGCCGGTACTTTCTCGTAACTGTTTTGCTTTTCCTTTTCAGTAACCATGGGAACGCTAAGGAGATTTTCGGTTTCCATGGGTGGGTAGAAAAATTGTTAACAATTGCTTCTATAGATGTAGGATTTTAGAAGTACCTTTCAAATAGATTTGGGTGGAATTTAAAACTCATAGTAATTTTTCTCTTCCACTTTTTCCTTTTTCTCTATTCACTTTTGAACTCATTAACCCTTCTTTTTATTAGGGTTTCCCATTCGGAGTGTGAGTGCTGAATCAATTGCGTCTTCAAGGCTCTCTCTAGCAAGAGCTCAGGAAATAATATTGAATTCTTCATCGAAAATAAAAGTTGATAGACCGTAGGACTCTAAAGATGAAGAGGAGTGGGATGGAAGCTTTTAGATCGTAAGCCTCGGGCCAAAAGACGTTTCATTTCGGATGACGAAGCTACTCCTCCTCCTTGTCCTATTTTCGTGATCAAGCCTGAAGAAGCTAATTTAGTGAGTTCTGATAAAGAGACGCCTGCAGAACCCCGTGATTCTACTGACCACCTCTTTTCTCGTGGGTTTGATGATGAAAATTTTGGCTCAATTTTTTAGGAAGTACCCCTTGCCTCTTTTTCCGTGTCTGCTCCAATGGTACCTTAGTTGCCTGCTTCTACTGCTGCCGCTATTACTCCACCCGTAGCTATTTTGACTTCTTCAACCGTTCCTAGTACCACTACTTCTCGTACTGAAATTGGTTCTTCTAGTGGAAGCAAGATGATGAAACAAGTTACCATGAGATTCCTGCCGATGGTAACCTTTTGAAGAAGTCAGGCCAGGCTGACGTGTGGCTAAAACCTTTGATAGGCCCGGTTGAGAAGTCAAAACTGGAAAGTCATAGCTCTCTAACGTGGATGAACGATATCATGCAATAATCCTTGAAGGTATAAACTCTTTTTTATCTTATGTAATTCTCCTTTCATTAGGATCTCATCTTTTGTTTTTATGTAGATTAATCTCATTGGTATGGAGATGATGAAAAGGGTTGTCCATACGGAGCAGTTAATGCATGACTATCACACTGAGGTAGATAATTGGAAAGAGTAGTATGGGAGCCTTCAACTTGAGATGGAAGTTTTAGAGGAGAATAAATGTACCTTGAAGAAACAAGTAAAGGTTATGGCAGTAGAGCTAGCAGTTGAGAAAGCCTCTTCCAATCAAGCGGGCAAAGGACAAGAACCTCCTAGAGTCTTCTTTTGATGAGCAACTTTCTAAGGCCACCGAAGAGATCAGAGGTTTGAAGGCCCTGTTGAATGAAAAAGAAGTTTATGCTGGCGAGCTTGTTCAAGCGTTCACCCAAGCTCAAGAAGATCTCCGAGTGTCTTCCGATAGGGTCCAGTTTTTTGGAGAGTTCATTTGTTCCCGTGCAGGCTTCTTATGATGCTGCCTTAGCTGAGAAGGAAGTTCTTAGGAATGATATTGAACACTGGGAGAGAGATTACGAAGCTCTTGAGGACAAGGCTGCTGTTGAAGTAAGTTGGGATTTTCTGAATGCACGCCATGATACTCTTATGGAGGCAAGTTGGGAAGGTTTTGACTTGGCTGCTGAGATAGCCAAGATCAAGGAAACAATTGAGAAAACCTAGCAAAACCAGAGTTTTTCTTCACCCGTGGCTGATACTCCTGAGGGTGATGAAGCTAATCCTGGTGAAGTGGCTTTTCAACCTTCTTCTACTCAAGCTGCCCATTCTAGTCCTGATGATACCGTTGCTGGTTCAGATTCTGCCCCTCAGTGAAATTTGTTTTAGAAAATTTGAAGTGTGTTGCTTGTTTTTTTATTTGGTGGAATAGTAGAAAGTTTTAACCCTGGTCCCATTTAGGGGTAGTGTTTTTGGAAATATAATACCCTTAGTCAGTTTTAGGGGTTTTGTGCGAAGGAAATTAAGTTGAAACTAAGTTATTAAGATATTGTAATGTGTTTGTTCAACTTTTATGATATCTTTGTTTCGAGTTTCTGATTTACTCTTTTAGTGTTTGTTTACCCAGGTTTTTTCTTTATAAGTTTGGGGCTTTATTTTCCACTTTAATTCTAATATGTGGGTTTTTCTTTTACCCTTTAACTTTTGCATTAAAAATGCTTTGTTAAATTCATAACATTTTGAACCAAGCAAGAGTTATAAAAGAGGGTTCTTGTATATACGACACTTAATGAAGAAGACGTCTCAACTTCATAATGGTGTAAACATACGAAAGAAGAAACAGGAACACACATCTTTCTTGGAACAACTTTGAGAAAAGTTTTATTTCATTCGAACTTGTTGAACTAAATAATACTTTACATGTATTTAAGTATCATCTATAACTTTTCAGTAAACACCTCACAAGACACGCCATACAAATAATGCCTCCAAATCTTTAACGCATGAACAATGGCAGCCAACTCTCGATCCTGAACAGGATAGTTCTTCTCATGGGGCTTCAAATGACGAGAAGCACAAGAAATAACTCTACCCTCCTACATCAACATACACCCAATACCAACTCTCGAAGCATCACAATACACTATATATAAACCTGAAGTTGATGGCAAAACTTACACTGAAGCTGCGGTCAAGGCAATTTTGAGCTTCTGAAAGCTCGTCTCACACTCATCCGACCACCTGAATGGAGTTTTGAGTCAATTTGGTCAAGGGTAATGCTATAGATGAAAATACCTGAATGAATTGACGATAATAACCCGCCAATCCAACAAAGTTGTGAATCTCTGTAGCTGAGGACGGTCTGGGCCAACTATGAACCGCCTCTATCTTATTTGGATCAACCTGAATACCCTCGCTGGACACCACGTGCCCCAAGAAAGCCACTGAACTGAGCCAAAAATCACATTTGGAGAACTTTGCATAAAGCTTCTCCTCCCTCAACCTCTGCAACACAACTCTCAAATGCTCCGCGTGCTCCTCCTGACTATGCAAGTACACCAGAATATCATCAATGAAAACAATCATGAACGAGTCGAGATAAGGCCAAAACATGTTGTTCATCAAATGCATGAACATCGTTGGGGCATTGGAAATCCCAAAAGACATCACAAAGAACTCATATAGAACGTATTGGGTCCTGAAAGTTGTCTTAAGAATATCCGAGTCCCTGATCTTCAACTGGTGATACCTTGAACGGAGATCAATCTTGGAGAACACTCTCACTCCATGAAGCTGGTCAAATAAATCATCAATACGAGGCAAAAGATACTTATTCTTGATTGAAACTTTGTTGAACTGCCTGTAATAAATGCACATCCTCATCGTGCCATCCTTCTTCTTCACGAATAGAACATGCATACCCCAAGGCGACACATTAGGCCGAATAAACCCCATATCAAGGAGTTTTTGAAGTTGCTCCTTCAATTCTTTCAACTCCGCCGGTGTCATCCAATACGGTGGAATAGAAATAGGCTGAGTGCCCAGCACTAGATCAATACCAAAATCAATATCCCTGTCCAGTGGCATGCCCGGCAGGTCTACAGAAAACACATCGGGAAAATCCCTCACAACAGGAAAAAATCAATACTAGGAGTCTCTGCACTAACATCCCTCACAAAGGCTAAGTATGAAAGACAACCTTTCCCAATCATCCGTTGGGCCTTCAAGAATGAAATCACCCTACTGGGAACAAAATCAGTCGAACCTCGCCACTCAATCCATGGCACACCAGGCATAGCCAATGTCACTGTCTTAGCATGAAAATCCAATATAGCACGACACAAAGATAGCCAATCCATGCCCAATATCACATCAAAGTCCACCATACAAAGTAACAAAAGGCCACTCGGGTCTCCAGACCCCCAATAGTCACCACACATGACTGGTATACACGGTCCATAACTATAGTATCACATACCGGAGTAGCCATATGAATAGATGAAACAAGAAACTCACGAGGCATATCCAAATAATGAGCAAAGTTTGATGACACATATGAAAAAGTGGGACCAGGATCAAATAATACAGAGGCATCTCTGTGGCAAACTGAGACAATACCTGTAATTATAGCATCTGAACCAATAGCATCTGGTTGGCTGGGAGTGCATAGAATTGGGCGTGACCACCACCCGATCACCCTCCCCCTCTACGGTGACCCCTAGCTGACTGACCCCACCCCTAGCTACCTGCGCGGGTCGTGAAGTAACTGGAGCTGAAGTCGAGGGCTAAACCCTCTGCCGAGACGGACCCTCAAGGAGACGAGGACATTGCCTCCTCATATGACCAAACTCTCCACACTCGTAACAACTCTCTCGTACGGGGAACAGGGACTAAGGGAACCCTACCACCGGAATGACCAGTAGAAGGACCTGGCATGGAAGAACCCTGAACCGATGGAGCACGGGATGAACTTTGGTCTAGTAGGGCACTAAGTGATGAATGGCCCTGATGTGGGCTGTGAGAACCATGATCCAATGACGCCCTTCGATGAATTGGGCGTGCTGACTGAGCATGTCTGAATGGGCAGCCTCTTTTGTGTTGAAACTGGCCTCTCGAAGGAGCACCACCAAAACTACCAGATCTCCGAGGCCTTTTAGCCCCCCTCTCATCTCGCTTCTAGCGATGAACTGACTCAATCTCGCGATCAATGTCAACAACCTCCTCAAAAGTAGAACCTAACACCCTTTCCCTAGTCACGAGAATCCGAAATTGATATGTGAGGCCATTAACGAACATTTTGATCCTCTCTTTATCCGTACGAACCAACAAAACAGCATGACGAGCTAACTCCGAGAACCTCATCTCATATTGCATCACAGTCATATCTCCTTGACGCAACTGCTCGAACGGTCTGCGCACCTCTTCTCTACGAGACTATGGCTCATACCTCTCCAAAAAGAGAACAGAGAACTACTACCAGGTAAGGGGTGCTGCATCAAAAGGCCTATGCCTCTCATAATCCTCCCATCAAGTAAAGGTAGCTCCAAAAAATTGAAAAGTAGTAAATGCTACACCACTGGTCTCCAGGATACCCACTGTACGAAGAATCCTCTGACACTTATCCAAGAAACTCTGGGCATCCTCGCCTTCTATACCACTAAAAGTCGGAGGCTGAAGTCTACCAAACCTCAATCGATGCTGGTCGTCGTTAGGCATAACTGGTACCACACACTCCTGAGCTGGTGCAACCGGCTGGGCTGGAGGTGCCCCCGGTGTCTGAAGTCCCTGCATAACCTGCTCAGGTGTGCGGCAATGGGAGTCTGAGTACCTCCCCCAGCCTGAGAAGTAGTTGCAGCCGTAGTAACTGAGACTGCTTGAGCCAATCCAGTGCACACTTATAGAATTGAGCTAGGGCCTCCTAAAGGCCTGAATCACAATAGGCACATTCAATGCCTGAGCTGGTGCTGCTTGAGCGTCCACAACTGGAACATGATCCTGAACTGGGGCGGCTGGTGGATCTACAGGTGCTGCCCTAACTGTTGTGCGGGCTACACCCCTACCCCTACCATGGCATCTATCGCGTCCCCAGCCTCTAGAGGCCCCAACTGGTAGTACTGGTAGTCGTCCGTCCTGACAGGTAGCACGTGTTCTCACCATCTGTAAGAGAATAGAATAATAGAAGTTTAGTACTAGAATCAACAGATTGCACGACAGGAATTTCAAGAATGTGAAGTTTTTCCTAAAGGTTCTATAGCCTCCCGAGGATAAATACAGACGTCTCTGTACCGATCCGCGAGACTCTACTAAACCGGCTCATGAATCGCGAGACCTATGTAACCTAGGCTCTGATACCAACTTATCACGACCCCAATACCCCGGCCGTGATGGCGCCTATCACAGTACTAGATAAGCCAACACAATATTAGCCACAATGAATTCTTTTTATAAAACCATTTTCTAAAACTGATTAAGTTTCAAATTCTCACATGAAATATATAAATCAACGGAAATATGCGAAAATCAGTACAAAATATACTAACACAGCCTGAATTCGGTGTGACTAGTCATGAGCCTCTTTATACAACCAAGACACTATCTGAATAATACAAAATAAGTCCAAAACAACAAAATACAAAAATAGGAGGGAAGGCAGGGCTGCGAACGCCGTGCAGCTACCTTCCGATCCCCCGTGAAACTCTGAGAGTGCTGGAAGCTCTCACTCTGATGCTCGAGCACCTGGATCTGCACACAAGGTGTAGGGAGTAACGTGAGTACACCAACTCAGTAAGTAACTAAAGTAAATAAGGTCTGAGTGCAGTGACGATCAATTTAAAACCATCTAAGAGTTTTCAACAGAAATATCAAGTCAAACCAGCAGTGCCAGAGTCAGTTATCTCGTAAAACTTCAGTTTCAATTAAAATACTTTTGAAATCATTTATTCAACATTTGTTTTACCAGAGTCTCAGTATAAAAAGAAGAGTGAAAGCAGCAAAATGTCATAAACGGGCCCCTCGAGCAAGGTATCACTCGTCAGTACAACCTCTCGGGTAAACCTCTCAGTCACTCGTGACTCAATCTCGTCAATCAGTACTCACATTCAGCACTCCGGCTCAATAGATATCTCATAATAATAATAATAATAATAATAACTCATAATAATAATAATAGTAATAACCGCTGCGGCGTGCAACCCGATCCATAGTTTATAGTCGACTACGCTCACTAGGGGTGTACAGACTCCAGAGGGGCTCCTACAGCCCAAACGTCATATCGTTGCGGCGGGCAACCCGTTCTAACATATATCACTGCGGGGTGAAACCCGATCCATATAAGTATCGCTGCAGTGTGCAACCAGATCCATAATGTATATATAATCCTCACAATTAGGTCCTCAACCTCTTTCAGTTATTAACCTCACGGCCACTCGGGAATATCAGTGAAAATCAGGGAACTCGGCCCAAACAGTTTTCATATATTAAGAAGTAGAGTAATGAAACCAGATTAAACAATAAACAGGTAAAACATGACTGAGGATATGCTTTCAAAACAAATAGTAGTAAAAATACTCCTAAGGGTCTAAACAGGTCGGCACAATGGCCCCAAACATGGTGTACAACCCAAAATATAGTATCAATCTCTAAAATAAGGGATATCATAAGATTTTAAATCAAATACGCGGCTTAATAATTTCTACGAGACGGACCGAGTCACAATCTCTACTGATGCACGCCCACATGCTTGTCATCTAGCATATGTGTCACCTCATTTATCAAAATAATACGATATACCGGGGTTTTATACCCTCTGGTACAGATTTACAATGGTTACTTACCTCAAACCGGATGAAATACTATTCTACAACGCCTTTGCCTCTCGACTCGGCCTCAACTTGCGTCGAATCTATCCAAAATTAGAATTACAACATCAATATATGCTAAGGGAACGAAGCCCATGCGAAAATTATCAATTTATATCAAAAGTCTCGAAATTGGCCCAAACCCGACCCCCGAGCCCACGTCTAAGATTCCGATAAAAATCACAAAACTAGAATCCTTACTCTCTCATAAGTTCATACATACCAAATACATAAAATCCGACCTCAAATGACCCCTCAAATCCTCAAATCAAAGTCTCCAATTTCAAGCCCTAACTCCCCAAATTCTAGGCTTCAAATCCCACTAATTTCATGTTTAAAAAATTAAGAATCAACATAGGATCGAGTTTTAGGTTCAATAATCTTTCCTCAAAGAAGTTCTCTTGAATTCACCCTTCAATCTCCCCCAAAAAACTCCAAAACCGACTCAAAAATGGTATGGCAAAAAATCGCTTAAATGGCCTTTTAAACATTCTGCCCAGCGATTTAAAATTCCTTAATCGCGATCGCGAAGCACAAATGCTGACTGACCTCATCTAACCTTACACGACGGCAATAAACTCCACGCGATTGCGAAGCTCGGCCTTTGCTAACTTACGCGATCGCGGTCTAACCATCACGATCGCATAGAACAACCTCACCACCTCACATTAGCTCCTTCTCTCCTATGCGAATGTGACATTGACCACGCGTTCGCGAACCATAACCTCACAAATCAAATGCGATCGCATTCTGACCTTCACGATCGCACTAAACAAATTCCACCTCTTCCCCACAAAGCCTATGCGAACGTGGACCCTTCTATACGATCGCAATGAACAAATGTCTGCAACAGACTTGAAGGAAAATCTGAAACTTTTCAAACATGAATTTGATACGTTTAATGACCCGAAACTCACCCAAGACCCTCGGGGCCTCAACCAAACATGCCAACACATCCCATAACATCATTCAAATTTGTTACAACCCTCGGAATGCTCAAAACAATATCAAAACATCAAATCATCATCGAATTCAAGCCTAAGAATTCCAAAAACTTCCAAATTCCGCTTTCGATCAAAAAGTCTATCAAACCTCGTCCGAATGACTTGAATTTTTGCACACACGTCACAAATAACACAACATCTATTCCAACTTCCGGAATTCCATTCTGACCCCTGTATCAAAATCTCCCCTATCAACCGGAAAACGCCAAAATTCCAATTCGCCAATTCAAGCCTAAATCTACTCCGGACCTCCAAAACCCATTCTGATCACGCTTCTAAGTCCCAAATCACCTCCCGAAGCTGTCCAAACCATCGAAATTCACATTCGAGCCCTTTTCACATAAGTCAACATCCAGTTGACTTTTCCAACCTAAGATTACTCAAAAGAGACTAAGTGTTTTATTCCTTTCAAAAACCTCTCCGAACCCAAACCAACCAACTCGATATCACATAATAAAGATGAACAAGACAATAAGAAGCAGAAATGGGGAAAATAGAGCGGTAATTCATGAAACAACCGGCTGGGTTGTTACACTACTTCAGCTGTTCTTCTATTTAGCTGCAACCGAGCTCTTTTTTGTGGTCTCGACTGAAACTAATTTTTAACATTCAAGTCTAACGCCAGACTTAATTACTTCACCATACTTGGTTTGATCATTTTATCTCATTTTAATTCAATTACTTTTTGTTCTTTGATCATTTGTGTTAAATTAAATCACGTATCCTTCAAACCCTTGATAAATTTTATTGTTATCCATTTTAAAGGTAAATAGTTTGGAACCAGCCATAGGGCTAAGGATAATAGTGGTGATTTAATACGAATCTTTATAATACACATTATTTTATACTTGTTCTTTGAAGTTTGATTTCAAGATTATTCAATATGTCAAATTCCCAATCTGCTCACTTACGTGTTGATGCCGAATTAGGACACCACGGTAAAAATAACAATGTGGTGCCAAGAAACAACATACCCTCATCGACCCTGATGGTGTTCCAACCACTGACCCAGTTGATGCCAATTCACAGGTCGCTATCAACTTCAACCTACCAACTAACCCCGATGACAACATTCACGGGGCACCTTGGACATCGAGGAACCCTAAGGGGGAGGTGATGGAGTTAGCATACGTTTGATTTTTGAGATGTTGCAAGTTTAGCAAGTTGCCATAGCACAACAACAACAACAAAAACCTAGTATAGTCCCACAAGTGGGGTCTGGGAAGGGTAGTGTGTACGCAGACCTTACTTCTACCCACATGGGGTAGAGAGGTAGTTTCTGATAGACCCTCGGCTCAAGAAGACAAAAATACAAAAAGAGATAATATATCAGTACCATCATGGAAATAATAACAACAACACAAAAACCAGTAAATAGATGAAAGGAGGAAATAATAACTAGTAAATAAGGCCCGACACTATAAAAATGGAAAAGTAGTGTAAACACAGCACTGGCCACTAGCAGTCTAAGACTAAAATCGTATCAGCCTAGCCTCACACTGGTAGACTAAATATGCTCAACTACCTCCTAACCCACAACCATAATGCTCGACCTCCACAGCTTTCTATCGAGTGCCATGTCCTCGGAGATCTGAAGCCTTCGCCATATCCCGCCTGATCACCTCTCCCTAATACTTTTTAGGCCGTCCTCTACCTCTCATCGTACTTACCAACGCCAACCGACCGCACCTCCTTACCGGGCATCCAAGATCCTCCTATGAACGTGTCCGAACCATCTGAGTCTTGCTTCCCGCATCTTGTCATCAATAGGAGCCACACACACCTTCTCCCGGATATCTTCATACCTAATCTTATCCATCCTAGAGTGCCCGCACATCCACCTCAACATCCTCATTTCTGCTACTTTCATCTTCTAGGTATGTGAGTTCTTAACTTGCCAACACTTAGCCCCACACAATATGGCCGGCCTAACCACCGCTCTATAAAACTTACATTTGAGTAGCAGATGCACTTTCTTGTCACACAGGACTCCATATGCTAACCTCTATTTCATCCACCCCACCCCTATACGGTGTGTGACATCCTCGTCGATCTCACTATCTCTAAGGATAAATGACCAAAGGTACTTGAAACGGCCCCTCTTGGAAATGACCTACGATCTAAGCCTCACCTCCATGCCCGCTTCCCTCGGCTCGGCACTAAACACAAGATATTTCGTCTTCGTCCTGTTTAACTTGAAACCCTTTGACTCAAGGGCTTGTCTCCAAGCCATAGCATAACTACAGATTCAAAATCACACACACAACACGGCTAAACCTGAATGGTTGGAGAAGAAACTCTAAGGGAAGAACGGATTGTCATAGAACCCAACACGTCCAGACCCGTGGAAACATTCGAGGTGATGAAAATGATCGTGGAACCGATAAAACGGTGGAATCCAGCAAATAGAAACTAGGAACTTACAATTCGTTGATCAGATCCCGGGAGCACCTCCGATATTAAAGGGATCAGATGCCAAAAAGTTCATTTAGAAGCCTTTCTCCCCGAGCGTGGCACCAAATCTAATTCCAAAAAGGTTCCAAATTCCCGATATTTCCAAACACAATGGGACCACAAATCCAAATGAGCATGTGTCCTCCTACACATGCAACAAAAGGCAATGACCTTGAGGATGATGAGATCGAGTTGGTATTGTTGAAGAAATTCGGGGAAACCATGTCCATGGGAACAATGATATGGTATCAAAACTTACCTCCAAGTTCTATTGATTTATTTGCTATTCTTGCAGATGCATTTGTTAAATCCCATACCGGAGCTATTAAAGTTAAGACAAGGAAATTGAATCGGTTCAAATTCAAGCAAAGGGACAATGACATATTTAGGGAATTTGTGTCGAGATTCCAAATTGAATGAATGAACCTGCCTCTGATTGTAGAAGATTTGGCCGTTCAAGCATTTACTCAGGGACTCAACCCCTGAAGTTCGTTTGTGTCTCAACAACTGAGGCAAAATCTGGTAGAGTATCCAGCGGTTACCTAGGTCGATGTCCACAATATGTATCTATCAAAGATCAGCAACTAGGGTCTCTCTCGAGGTCGGTTTATCCCTATAGAGCAAACGACAAGTCTAAAAGAATAGTGGATCAGGAGTCGAGGCTGCCCCGAGACTGATACCAGCTTTACAATTTAGATAGAAGGTGAAACAAACCTAGTCGCTATCCGACCAGGAACGATAGAAGAAATGATCAGGGTCCGAACAATCGAGGGTTGGTGAATAGAAATAGTTTTGACAGTTCACCCGGGGTTAGAGATGCCCCGAGGCTATCAGAATATAACTTCAATATGGATGCAGCAGTATAGCATCAGCCATCGATAACATCAAGGAAACTAAGTGGTCGAGGCCATCCTAGTTTGATCCGGAATAGAGGGATCATAATTTGATATGCAAATATCACGGTACTCACGTGCACATAACCGAGGTTTGTCAGAAATTAAGAGAATAAGTGGCTTGCCTATTCAACAATGGGCGTCTTCGAAAATTCCTAAGTGAGCGGGCCAAAAATCATTTCAAGAATAAGGTCACCAATAAGTATATCGAGCAGGAAGAACCTTAACATGTGTTTAACATGATTATCGGAGGGGTAGACGTTCCACAAGGACCAATGATAAAATGTACTAAAATTTCTATCACAAGATAAAAACGAGCTCGAGATTATGTTCCGGAAGGATCCATCTCGTTTAGTGATGAGGACGCTGAGGGCATCATTCAATATCACAATGATGCACTGGTAATATCTGTACTCATAATAAATCTCAAGTTAAGCGTATGTTAATTGATCCAGGTAGCTCAGCCAATATCATCCGATGGAAAGTCATGGAACAACTAGGGCTGTTGGATCAGAATGTAGCAGTAGTTCGATTATTGAAAGGGTTCAATATGGCGTGCGAGACAATGAAGGGTAAAATCACCCTACCGGTCAACATAGCCAAAACCATTCAATAAATGAAGTTCTATGTATTCTAGGGGGGATATGAGGTACAACGCCTTATTTAGGGGACCATGGGTTCATAGCATGAGGGCAGTACCATCGACCTTGCACCAAGCGTTGAAATTTCCAACTCTAGGCAAAATCAAAACAGTATACGGGAAACAACCGGCCGCAAAGGAGATGTTCTCCATCGAAGAGGTGATCCCAGCACCCGCGATCACAACATAAAAAAATAAGGGATTATTCAAAGAGATAGGCACCAAATAGAAATCATAAATCTCGGATTCGACCGAGCCGGGAATACGGAGAAACGTCTAATCGATGAAGAAGATGATTTCGGGGTCCCGAGATATTTCGCAGCACCCAATAACGCTGATGCCACCAAGTCAACGATCGAGGAACTGGAACAAATCATATTGTTTGAGCGGTATGGGGCTAACCCGATGCTCAGGGAAAAACTCATTGATTTTCTTAAAACTAATGTCGGTTGCTTTGCCTGGTCCTACTTTGATATGACATGAATCACACCCAAGATAACAACTCAGAAATTGAGTTTGGACCCGAACTTCCACCCGATTAAACAAAAGAGAAGGCCAAAGTCCAAGGTCAGGCACGCATTCATCAAAGATGAGGTATCCAAACTTTTAAAAATAGGATCCATTCGGGAAGTTAAATACCCAGAATGGCTAGATAATGTAGTCGTCTTACCTAAAAAGGGAAACAAACTTTGAATGTGTGTATATTATAAGGATTTGAATAAGGCATGTCCAGAGGACTTATTTCCTTTTCCTAACATCGATCGAATGAACGATGCAACAGCAGGGAACGAGACATTGAGCTTTCTCGACACCTATTCGGGGTACAACCAAATATAGATGGATCTGTAGACCAAGAGAAAACTTCTTTTGTAACTAATTCAGCTCTTATTGTAATAACGTGATGCCATTTGGGTTAAAAAATGTGGGTGCCACGTATCAACGCCTAGTTAACCGATTGTTTGAGGAACAAATAGGGAAATCAATGGAGGTTTATATTGACGATATGTTAGCTAAGTTCGTACGAGCAAAGGACCATTTGAAACACTTGCAGGAAACCTTCGACATACTAGGGGAATACAATATGAAGTTGAACCTAGATAAGTGTGCCTTCAGAGTCGGCTCAGGCAAGTTACTTGTCTTTATTGTATCTAATCGAGGAATAGAGATCAACTTGGATAAGATAAATGCCATATAAGATATTATTGTGGTCAACAACCTCAAAGAAATGCAAAGGCTGATCGGGAAAATAGCAGCATTGGGCCGATTTATTTACATATCATTAGATAAGAGCCACCGATTTTTCTCGATAATAAAGAAAAAGAGCGACTTCTCTTGGACCCCGGAGTGCCAGAAGGCTTTGGAAGAACTAAAACAATATATATCAAGCCCTCCTTTGTTGCACACCCCAAAGGCTAACGAGCAGCTATACCTTTATTTGGCGATAATCGAGGTAGCGGTAAGTGGTGTCCTGGTTTGAGAAGAAGAAGGTACGCAGTTTCCTATATATTATGTTAGTAAAACCTTAGATGATGTCGCAACGAGGTATCCATACCTAAAAAAATTGGCGGATGCCTTGCTAAGCGTATCTATGAAACTAAAACCATATTTTCAATGTCACCTTATATGTGTCGTGACCTTGTATCAGTTAAGGAATGCTATGCATAAAGTCGAACTCTCAGGCTAGCTGGCAAAATGGGCCGTAGAGATTAGCAGGTACATTATTGAATACAAACCCAGAGCTACTATGAAGTCCTAGATATTCGTAGACTTCGCGGTTGATTTCATGATGGCCATGATCCTCGAGGTCGACAAAGAATTATTACTTGCCTCGGGGACTAGATCGGGGGTATAGACTCTATTCACTGACTGTGCCTCCAACGCGAAAGGGTCTGGGTTGGGTATTGTACTAAAACCCTCCATATGTAGCATAATAAGTCAATCGATTAGAACCGTGAAATTGACTAATAATGAAGCCAAATATGAGGCTATGATTGCATGTCTAGAATTAGCTACAAGCAGTGGCTAAGGTAATCGAAGCCAAGTGCGATTCCTTCCTCATTATTAACCAGGTCAACGTAACATTCAAAGTCAAGGAATACCAGATATGGAGGTATTAGGATATATTGCGGATAACATTACATCGGTTCAAACAGTCGACACTGCAACATGTACCCCGAGATCAGAACAGTGAGGCCTCGGCTAATTTAGGATCGTCGGTGGATTCCAAAGAATTTAACTCAGGAATGGTGGTGCAATTAATGAGCTCAATAATGGAGACCGGTCATGCCGAGGTAAAATAAACAAGTTTGACTGGGGATTGGAGAAACAAATATGTGGACTACCTTCAGAAAGGGAAACTGTCATCGAATGCTAAAGAATCGAGCGCCCTTCGAATTAAAGCTACCAGGATTCGCTTGGTTGAAGGAAACTATACTAAAGGTCATTTTTCGGACCATTAGCAAGATGTCTAGGGCCCAGGGAAATAGATTACGTGATGAGGGAAGTCCACAAGGGGAGTTGCGGAAGCCATTCGGGAGCAGAATCTTGGTTTGGAAATTGAGCAGGGCCGGGTATTATTGGAACGAAATGGAAAAGGATTCAGAGTATAAAAAATGCTATGAAATGCCAAATGCATGCCCCAATGATCTACTAACCAGGGGAGCTGCTTCACCCGGTCTTTTCCCCTTTGTCGTTCATAAAGTGGGGAATGGATATCGTAGGACCTTTAGCGTGGGAAGCTGGTAAGTCTAAGTACATCTTGCTCATGGCCGATTACTTCTCTAATTGGGTTGAAGCACAAGCGTTTGAGAAAGTTAGAGAAAATGAGGTTATCAACTTTATCAGGGACTATATTATCTGCTGATTCGGGATACCAACCAAAATTTTGTGTGATAATGGGAGACAATTCATTGGCAGTGATCGGGTCCAATCCTACACCACTACATAGTGGCTAGAGCAGTCGATGCAGCTTTTACCCGAGAAGGTCGGGATCGAATCCACAGGGAGCTAATGTAATATTTGGAGTTAGGTTCTTATCTAATCTAGCAGTGTGTAGTGTTCTTGATTACACTTCCAATCATTCTTGTTTGTTTATTGCTTCTAATTTTATACTAATGATGCATGAAATTAAGCTAAGTAGATATTTTTGTAGGGTTTTCTAAATGGGTATAGAGGCACTAGGGAAGTGACTTACTCCTAGGTGAGTATCTAACGGGATCTAGAACTTAGGACAATAATGTTATAGTTGGGATCGTGATATAGCCAATGCACGAAGCTACTCACTCTACACCTCTCAGTAGTAAGAGTGACGTTTGGCTTTCTCAAGCCGAATTGGGTGTTCAATTTGTGCAAGCAATGTTGGCTCAAGTCGGGTATTACTATCTCTAGGTTTAACCCTTTAATTGGGGCTATTAATCTCTTGAATACACCCCAATTCCTTGTTGGCCTGAATTTCCTAGACTTAAGCTCTCTTTCTCAAGAAGAGCCTAAGTCTAAAAGGCACAAATTAGTGTTTCCAACTACTAATTCCACATAGAAAGCATAAATCAGGACAAATACCAATCACCCATAAACATCTAAGCCCTAAAATAAAAGACCCATTAAATACCCACTAGGTTTGAGCCATAACCCTAGCTAATGGGTTTAGCTACTCATAACTGAGGAAGAAATCATAGATTGAGATGAAGAATAATCCATAAATTGTAATTACAAGATAAGAGTCTAAGATTAATTGCTAATAAGCTACAAAATTACTCAAAATAGACAAAAGTCGGCGTTCATGTGCTCAGCTCACATAAGATAACCTAAAAATCTCAAAAGAAAGTATTTATACACAGCTAAATTTTTCGGACAAAAATTCCCCTAACGGAGATACCGCTGACAGCGGAAAATGAACCATTGTAGCCGTGAGGCTACCGCGGCCGCGTAAAATCAACCGCAGACCGCGGTCTTCTAGATTTAGCTTCAACTTTGGCTCTCTGAATCTCTTCTCCGCGGGCCGCGGTAAAAGAACCGCAGTTGCTGTAGAGGTACCGCGGTTGCATAAAATAACTGCGGACCACGGTAACTAGCAATCCCAAAAATGCATCCCTCTAAACCTTGCCACCGCCGACCACGATAAAAGGACCACCGTCGCAGTGGGTCCTCTACGTCTGCGATAGATTTCCTGTTGTAGCACTGCTTTGACTTGGCTTTGAACTTGTGCAGGTTTCACTCCTTTTTGAGCTTGTTATGACATCCTTTTCTCTTCTTAACCAAACACTGCAAACAAGCACAACAAGTTTGCTTTTAGGAATACTTGTACACATTTTTAATCCAAAACTCAAGCAAAAAATAGTATAAAAAAGACTAGAATCCCTAGTTATCAGACAACAAAGTCAATAAGTTCTTTGAAGATCACAAAATCAAAAATATTTTATCGACCCCTTATCACCCGAATACGAACGATCAGGCGGAGTCGAGCAACAAAACCATACTGTAGAACCTGAAGAAAAGGTTGATCGACTCAAACAAAAGTGGAAAGAAATTCTGCTCAAGGTCCTACATAAGTATCGAACAACTTCAAGGTCGAGTACCAATAAGACACCATTTTCTCTAGTCTATGGCGTAGAAGCTTTAATTCCGATAGAAGTGGGAGAATCAAGCTTAATGTTATGATATGCTACGGGAATATCGAATGACGAGGCCATGGCCACAAGTCTAAATTTACCAGAAAAAAGCAAGAAGCTATCAGGGTATGGTTAGCAGCTCAAAAGCAGCGAATGAGAAGATATTACAACCGAAGGGCAAACCTTTGACACTTCCAAGTCGGGGACTCAGTATTAAGGAAAGTCACACTATACGCCAAGAACTCGAATAATGGGAAACTAGGTCCGAAATGGGAAGGGCCATACAGAGTCACTGGTATAACCGGAAAAGGCTCGTACCAAGTTGATTCCAAAAATGGCGTACAACTACAAAAGAACTGGAATGTGGCACACTTGAAGCGGTACTACTATTGAGGTATGAATGCCTAAATTTCTTTGAGGTTTATTATCCTTTGAACTAACCCGTGCAGGTACTTAATCAAAGTCAAGTCCAATAATTAGGTCTGAAAGCACGTGTTGTACTCTTTTTTCCTTCGTCCGGTTTTTTCCAGAAGTGGGTTTTACGGCAAGGATTTTAACGAGGAAATAGTAAAGTGCTACTATAGTTTGGATACTGGTCTAGGACCGAGGGATGAAGACTAGCTTTATCGGATCAATAGTGTTCGAGCCCTCAAAATTCGGCCTCGAGCACTAGGGGACTATCACACCCTGATCAAGAACCAAAGATCTAATTTTGGAAATTTCAAAACAAAGCTATTCGACATCGAAAGTCAAGGCTTGAATAGTAGGATTTATTGTAAGGGTCAAACGGTCGAACGATTCGTGCCCGTATAGTTTATTCTCTCTGTGGCGGATAGTTCTTGTATCTTCAATTACTTCTCTTCATTTAAAGTAATAAAGTGGGAAATTTTCCTTCTATGCTTCATTGGTTCACGCTTACACGAGTAATATTATAATTATGTCACTAAGAATAAATATTGGGTTCAAAACCTCTAAGCCTACGAGCCATTATTAATCGGGGCATGAAACCCCGAAGGCAATAAGAGTCCACGAGACCATGCCTAATCATTCAAAGACCCCTAAGCCTAAGAGTCGTCCCGAACCGAGGGCTGCTGTCCAAAAGCCAGGCCAGGCGAATCGAGTTACTGAACCCCGAAGGCACCAAACACACAAGGCAGGGCCTAAATATGAAAAGCTATGGCCAACTTAAGGTACGAAGCCATTGGAGATTTGACCCCGATATTCAAACGAGTCGAAAACGTCCGAGTTCGTACATATAAAAAGCAAGGTCCTTACACATCCATAAAAAGTTATGTTCGATTTGATCAAATCAATCAGTCTCGAATTACAACTATAAAAAGAGCCACATTTGGCAAAGATTAACTGTGTCTGGATAAATCATTTGAATATTTAATAAAAACTTCATTTTATTTGTTATCGGATTCTTCAATGTCAAAACAACTCGGAGTCGTTACTTGACCCAGGTCCTATTTGGGATTTGGGAGTTGAACAATTTAATCAATGTCAAATTTTATGCTAAAGCATTGATGATTTATTAAGTCCGATACACAAGTTATATATCCTAAGTCCTAAACATAAGCAAATGTAGAAAAGTTAAATGACACAATATGTAGCTGAAGGGTAATTTCATATATGATGTAAACTATGATTCCACCAAACTGTATAGAGAACCTGGCTCTGTATCAGTTCCCATAAAACACACATACAATGATAAATAACTAACACAACAATATTTTATGTGGAAAACTCTCAGCTCACGGGATTAAAACCACGACCTACACTCGTAGGATTTCAACTTCTCTAACCGAGCAACTTTAGATTACAACCTATTGTAACCTTTAATCTCGCAATCCCTCACCGACTTGTAATAACTATATTGTAAGCCTCTTTGTAATAACTCTATTACAATGCTAACCACTTTGACTAACTCTAGTCAAACACAAACACAAAGGATTTACAAAGGTATCCGACGAGATGCTTCTAAGTAAGATGACTAGGAGATACAAGTGAATAAGATTAATAAATATACAATAATACTAAGGATACACAATGTACTCAATGCTGGAATATGGTCATTCGTTATGTTGTTGCTTTGTTCTTCAATGCCTTGGAGTAAATGAAGGCGACTGCACAGTTGAGAGTTAAATATATTTTAGGGTATGCAAGTGTATCTCATCCGTTACCTCATGTTGGTAATATATAAGTGAGGTCACTAGGATGATGCAAGCAAGTGTCCAGTATACAACATGCTTCAACAGTGATTGCTACACTATTGCGTGTGCAGTGCTGCAGCTTTAACAGCTATAACGAGTTGATTTGTACTGTAACCGGAGAAACTAATATCCATCTGTTCCCTCTGTCGTTCCCTTAACTGATTTTATTGGAACTTGTGTTAGACATTTGACTTGTTATTCTGAGAACGAAGAGGCTTTGTATCAGGTTCCCTATCTGGTTCTCATATGAAGTTTGTTAAATCATCAAAAAAATGCATATATATATTCACCGAAAGATATTTGTAGAGGCACGAGAAAACGGCTCTTAAAGCGTACAAATTCAAGAAAAGACAAAAATAAGCTAAGGCATTTCTTGCCCAGTCTTAATCAGAGCCCAACTCACTATCCGAACCCTCAGGTTGGTACCTCACATTAGCCTCAGCTTCGAGCCTCTTGGCCTTTTTGATATCGACTGCTAGGTCGATCCCCGGGTCTTGGACCTCCTTGATAGCCTATCTCTGAGATAGCCACTTCATGTACTCATCCTTCGTTATAATATGGTGTCGGCTATTTCAATATCAGTCATATACTGGGCCAACATGTCCTGGGCTTCCAAGACCTCGTTCAAAGCCACCTCTAATTTGGACTTCAGCGCAATATACTCTTGGCCAAGAGCATCACGTTCTGCAACGACCGAGGTGAGTTTCGCCCTGAGCTCCTCATTCAGCTGAGACCATTTGCCGGCCTTTTTCTTCATCACTCGGAGCTGCACTTTGGTCGATGACAAGTCCTCTTCGGTGGCATCCCACTCCGATGCTAGTTGATCAATTTCTCCCCTCATCTCATCAACTGAGCCTTGACCTTGTCGATTTCGGATCTAAGCTGGTCGATCAAAGTTACATTCTCCTGGACCTGCAAGGTTGCAGCTTTAGCATTTGTGTTTAACATTTCTTTGTTGATCTCGACCACTCTTACCTTTTCAACCAGAAGAGCATGGTCCTGTTTCGCTTTCAATGACTCCTTTTAGGCTTTCTCCAGTTCGTCTTGGAGGCCAGAGTGGCCGACCATGTCCTTAAGGACTTCATCCTTCTACTCATAAAGAACATTGTACATCTTTGTTTCCTGGAAATACTTCTTGATCGAATTCGAGGTGACTTACCTCCATCCTGGACCGGTGAAAGATTTCATGATGGAGCACTGAGACCTGAGATATAAAGAAAGAAAATCATTGAAACACCGTTAAGGTATAGGGAATTCATTAAGATGAAAAGGAAGAAGGTATACCATATTCAGTGCATGTTGAGTGTCGTTGAAAAAAGGCTTGGCCTGTCTACCTAGTTCATCCTCTATTGGTCTTCTTCGGTTACCAAGGAACGAAGATAGCTAGCCACTCTGACTTTTCTAAATAGCATGCTAGTAACCGTTGGTATTGTGAACATGGCTGACTTTTTCCGTTCAGGGTCCATACTCGGGGCGAAAAACTATTTTTTGAGCTTTGTACTCGAACTCGGCTCACCTGAAACCGGTTACATGACACTTTTTGAGATCTCTAGGAGGCCAAAGTCGTAGTAATCCTCCAGTATGCCGACATCCACGCCCTTAAAAAATAAGTAAGGGCATCATCAATGACCCGGGATGCTTCGGTTGTTTTCTCTTTGACGGCCTGAGCATCATCTAAAATGGCCTCCATACGAGGCGGTGACTCCTGAATGTGGATGACTACGGCGCTTTTAGAGGCAGCCCTCCTTAGGGCTAGAGGGGCTTCTTTCAAAGCAGTATCCACTTGTTCTTCTCTGAGCCATCGAGCTGAGGAGGACTCAACCTTTGGAGCATCCCCCTCTAGGGCCACCAACTCTAGGTCAGCATCGATCGGCTCATGAGTGATGAACTCCATGACACCGTCATCCTCGGAAAAGTCATTGAGCCTATGAAGAGCCTTGAAATATGGGACCTGGGCACCCGAAGCTTTTTTGGTGCTCTTTCTTACCCTGAGCATAATCCTTTTCCTCTTCTTGGCCTCAGCAAGAGCGGCCGAGGAGTCAAGGGATCTCTTCTTCTTTTTCTTTCTTTTCTCTTCCTTCTTCACAGCAGCTTAGACAATGGGCTATAGTGAAACAGAGGGTTTTGTAGGCGGGGTCGAGGCTATGACATCAGTGATTTTCTGAAGTTTGGTGGTCTTAGGCAAACCTGTAAAAAAAGAAGAAAAACGAACTTAGTCATAGCAATGACAGAATAAAAAATGGCCAGGAAATAATTCAACCAAAAGGGGGTGGGGGCATTCACGGTGAGAACGAGCTTCGCACTTACCTATGGAGAGCTTATGTCACTCATGCTTGGGATATGTGAGTTGTTTTCATCCCACTCCCTAAAATGCGGGATCACATTCGAGACTCGGGCGACAACTGTATGTTAAATAAAACAAGTCATGAGAACGAAAAGTAGATACAAGAAAGTACTTTTGCGACTGAAGAAGAAGTAAAATTATATTTTGGGTTCCACTTCTCGGGGAACGACATGAACTTGGAAGAAATGAGGTCCTTGGTCTCCGAACAAACCGACCCTGCGAACCTTGGTCCATATCCTGGTCTATGTAGGAGAAGGGAGTTTTCTTTGCCCGACAAGCAAGTTGATTAACCCCCCTAGGAAGATTCTGGGACTGTAAACTCAGAGCAAGTGGTCGACAGTGAGTTGAGGCTCCTCCGTGTTGTTTGCAAAATAATGGAGGAGAGTCATGATCCTCCAAGAGGATGGGTAAACCTGCCCAAGGTAGATTTTGTACCTTTTACAGAACTCGAGGATCCCCGTATCATTTCACTTAAATATCATTTCACGTGTGTCGTGATGTCCTCATCAGGACTGGGAATGACTATGTCATTGCCTTCCTATTTCCAGTCCTCTCAGACAACTTTAAATGTCTCCTCGGTGATGGAGCAAACGTACCTCCATGCTTCCTCACCTCGGTCTCCTTGTGCGGAGGCTTTCTCGACCTTGAATTTGTTATCTATGGAACAACCTCTAGGGATAAAATATGTAAGGGGAGGCCCTGGGGCTAGTATCGGAAGCGTTGCCTCGGTGCCAGTAGTCGAGGAAGAAGTCGTCGGTGCAGTATTTTGTGGTACCGATTTTGAAGTCTTAGGCATCTTTATCTGAAAATATGAAGGGTTAAAGATTTGAAGGCAAGATATGAAAGTTAGAAGATGAAATATGAAGATGTGAAGAACATGTTATGAAAATTTGAAGGATTGATAAATAGATGAAAAACTCGAGGGTAACTCAAGGAAGTTTGAAATCAGAAAGTAAAAAAGTGAAAATAGGAAACCGGTAGTTTTATAAGAAATTAGTAATGTGGCATGGCGTTTCGAATTTGATAACTACTGAGGATGATAAATCGGCGGCTGATGCGTATTCAAAATCAGAGCGACGTAACCGATGAGACGTTCGGTTCGTCAACTTGCTCATGGAGTGTGAGAGAAGGAACTGGGGTCAATAAGTTACTTCCCATCGCTCCTATAATCTACTCTCCGAGAAGTGAGGGGACTATCTGTGTACAAGTAAAATCGGGGATAAAGTTACCCCTAATTTTCCATTGAGAAACAAGGAACAACGTTACTCGTTTCTAGCTCAAGTAAGACTGAGGGTGCCCGTGGATTGGAACCAGGAGCGGACGAATGATACGTCTGGAATCGAGCATGGCTGATCCCAGGGAGATTCCAGCTCGAGCGATACGAAGAATCGAGGGTAAAGGAAAAGACGGTTAAAGAAGAAAAATGGAGAGCCGAAATATCCGCCATCAGCCGGATATTACGGCGCGAATCACGTTCGATTTTGGTTGTAGATTGTGTTTTCGTGAGAGAAAAGGAAAGAGAGGATTTTTACCTTATTTAGACATGTATTAGAGTTAAAACTCCTCTATTATATAAAGAGAAGAATCCTTTCATTTTTTGACACTATTACTGGCACGCAGATAAAATTGATCATCTATTTTGTTGCAATCAAGCTCTTTTCTGAGGGCTCGACTGAAACCGATTTTTAGCATTCGAGTTTAACGCCAGACTTAAATACTTCGCCATACTTGATTTGATTGTTTTATCTCCTTTTAATTTAATTACTTACTGTTCTTTGATCATTTTTATTAAATTAAATCACGTATTCTTTAAACCGCGTATAATTTAATTGTTATCCATTTTAAGGGTAAACAACTTTCACATAAAATAAGATGAATTGGAGGGAAGAATATCTTAACAAGGGAAAATACAACACTACGATGATATGCGACCTTTCGAGGTAGTAAGGGTGCTTTTTCCTGTAGAGAGAATATATTTGATCACTTGATGATAAGTCTGACACATGAGTACTGCATTACATTCTTTCTTGATTAAGTGATCTGCTTTATTCCAAAAAAGGAATTTGAATCAAGTTAGTCATTTATCGATCAAACTAGGAGAGGCCTCCAAATTTCTCTATGGTATATTAGTACCTCCTTTTCGGTACGGATAAAATGTGGACTTGATTTCAACAGCACGCCTATAGGCTATAGCTATAAGTATATATTCTGAAAAGATTTCATTGTTCTCAAATAAAAAATAAGATTCTGATATTGTTAGTTGCTGAGGAAAAGGTAACTTTCTTTTTCCTTTTGCATGTTTTTAAGAGGGCATTATTGTAAAGAGCCGTCCGGTGCACAAACCACTCCGTGTTCATACAGAATCGAAGAAAGGGTCACACCGTGAGAGGTGTGATGTAGATATCATACCCTGATTCAAGTATCAGTGATTGATTTCATGGATCGAACCCGTAACGTATAGACTTGAAAGAATATAGGAAGCTTAATTAGTTTATCTACGTTAGATATGTAAAGTGCTCAAGATCGTTTGCGAATATTTCAAAGGAAGTTATATTCTCTTTTCGTTATCAAGATTGTAGAATGTGATGCAGCTGCATTTATCATACAAATAATCGAAGAAAATTAATACCTTGGATATTATTCACCCACTTCGCCTTTTGGGAAAATTGTCATCCTTTAATATCTAACCACTTTAAGCCTTTTATATAGCTCTCTCCAATTCAGGTTACCATATCAAATCAAGAAACTCAATACACAAAGCTTTCTATTCTCTAGCTCGTAAATTGCCTACACAAATTTCATCCAATACAATTCTTTCACCAAAGATCACTTAAACATTATGGATATGGTTATGAAGTTGGGAGCACAAAGTCCAGTTGTGATTTTTAGCAGAAGTACTTGTTGCATGTCTCACACTATTGAAACGTTAATCCGAAATTTCGGAGCAAATCCTACAATTTATGAACTTGATAGACTTCAGAATGGGAGAGAATTGGAGAGGGCATTGATTGAATTAGGGTGTCAAACAAGTGTGCCTGCTGTGTTCATAGGAAATGAATTGGTTGGTGGTTCTAATGAGATATTGAGTCTCAACATTAGAGGCAAGCTCAAGCAATTGCTCATAAGGGCTAATGCAATTTGGGTATAGAAATAATGCTTTTAAGTTTTAATTTTCTAGCTAAAATATCTAGGACTTGATGTCATTTTTTTTTGGCAGAGATACACCTAGCTATTGAGGTTCTTTTTCTGTCTTTTTCCTTTTTAAATAAAAAAACTTGGGGCAGTTTTTTTTATCTAGCTCCAACTTGTTATTGATGTATCAATAATGGTACGTTTTGGCCATAATATAATGACTACTTGCTGCATTACTGATTCATATCCTAACATCCACACCCTAACATTCTTGCAAAATTTCTGACCTAACGTACTAATTATAAGTCGTTTCATGGAAAGTTCTATCAATCGCTTTATTGTGAAAGACCAAATTGACCCATTGTGTCCGTGTTCATCAAGGTTACACAAATCAAGTCCATAAATGTATGACGGCAAAAAAAAAAAAAAAACTTGCGTCCATAATCACTGTTATCTCAGCCTCCGTATGAATATTCATTTGCCATAATGAATATTAATCCATTATCTACACTAATCGATTTGAAGAGAAAGCTTAATCCATTATCTACACTAATCGATTTGAAGAGAAAGCATACTTTACAAAGGTCATGCCTCACTTTATATCTAATTTGATGAATTGGGTATTACATGAGATATTAGTGTACAACAGTAGAATATTATCATATATATATATCATGGGAGTTGGTTAGTTAGTTAGTGAAGTGGGGTGTCTATATGTAGTTAGTTAGCCAATGTAACAGTAGCTCTTTTCTTCCTCATTTTCTGAAATACAGAGCTCAGCTCATTTTTTCTTTTCTCTCAACTCTCTCTAGTTAGCGATTCCATTGTTGATTCATACAATTTGTTCATGGTATCAAAACTGAATCGCGATTGCGAGTTGAATCCGTCGATTCTGTTTAATTCATAGTAATCTCAACCTTCGAATTGCAGTTTCTAAGTAAGAATTAACAATGGAGGCGAAGACAGATCTTGACCACAATCACCCTCAGTTTCTTCACCCATAGGACATCACCGGAGCTCCCATCATCTCAATTCAGTTGACTAGTTCAGAAAACTATTCCACCTGGAGTCGTGCGATGGAGATCCAGCTGTTAGGAAAGAACAAGCTAGGGTTAATCGACGGTACTCTAAAAAGGGGGGATTTTGATACAGAACTAGGTCATCAATGGGATAGATGCAATGTCATTGTCCTAGGGTGGATTATGAGCTCAGTATCGAAGGAATTGATTACTGGAATATTATATGCCAGAGATGCGAGAAAAGTGTAGGAGGATCTGAAAGAACGATTTAATAAGGTGAATACATCACGTGTCTATCAACTACAAAATACCATAGCAACAATAACTCAAGGAACAGACAGTGTTTCAATTTATTTTTCTAAGCTCAAAAATTTTTGGGATGAATTTGACAGGATGGTTCCTCCTCCATGTGACTGTGCTAGCTCAAAGAGTTTCATCAAATTCATGCAAAACTAGAAGGTATTGAAGTTTCTAATGAGCTTAAATGACAACTATGAACTAGCTCGTAGTCAAATTCTTATGACCAGTCCAACACCAAGTATCAACAAGGCATATGCAATGCTTATTGAAAGGGAAAGTCAGAGGTCATTGGCTAATACTTCTACTATTGGTAAAAGAATTGACTTAGCTGCTTTACTAGCTGGTAAAGGAGGAAATTACCAAAACTATCAGAAACCAAAGAGAAGCTGGAATGTGCAATGTGATTTTTGTCACATGAAGGGCCATACAAAAGAGGGATGCAACAAGATAATTGGTTATCCTCAAGACTTCAAAACTAAGAAGAAAGGAACACAAACACTGCATATAATGTTCATGTTGAGAATCTTAATCCTAATTTTGCAGGTGTTGATGATAGAAGAGGAGAAATACCAGAAGCAATAAAGAAATGAAACTGGCAAAGAGCACCTCAACTCACAACAGATCAATATGGCCAGATTATGAAGTTTCTCAACAAAGATACTCCAGAGGATGTAATGGCTAACATGTCAAGTACAACTTACTCCTTTATGGCTAAGATAGCAAAGGAAAATTGGATAGTTGATATAAGAGCAACTAACCATATGGTAGATGATTTAGGAATGTTAACAAATGTTAATAACATTAGCCCTATTAGAGACAAAAAAGTTCACTTGCCTAATGGAGAATGTACCATTGTGTCACATGTTGGGAATTGTAAAATCAAAAAAACTGCGGAAATGCAAGATGTACTGTATGTTCCTGAGTTTATATACAATTTTCTTTCAGTATCAAAGATAACAAGAGACTTACATTGTTTTGTCTTTTTTTACCTTGACTTTTCCCTATTCCAGGACCTCTCAAATGGGAAAGTGATGGGGATTGGTAGAGAGAAAGATGGATTCTACTTACTAGTCCCAAAGTCTTCTCTTAAATCTGACAGCAATGTACCAACAGTCAAAGGGTTAAGTGTACAGACAACAAAGGATAACATATCTCTATGGCACAAAAGATTAGGGCATACATCTGGAGGATCTTTGAAGGAGCTTCTGGGATATAAATTGGAGGATTGCAAATCTGTAATAGATAGTTGTGATATATGTCAAATGGCAAGACATGTGAGACAACCTTTTCCATTAAGCAGTACTAAAACTACTAAAAAATTCAACTATTGCATTTAGATGTATGGGGACCCTGCAGTGCACCAACATTTGATGGTAATAAGTTCTTTCTCACAATTGTAGATGATTAATCTTGTGTGACTTGGATCTTTCTCTTGCAATTTAAAAGTGATGTCATGAATGTTTTTAAGTCATTTCTTAAGCTGAAACAAACACAATTCCATGGAATAGTTCAGACAATTAGGTCTCACAATGGTGGAGAGTTTGTAAATTCAGCTATGCAGGACTTATGTAAATCTATGGGAATAGTTCACCAGAAAATATGTGTCTGTACACCATAGCAAAATGGTGTGGCTAAGAGAAAATACAGACATTTGCTTGAAGTTGCAAGAGCTTTCAAATTTCAAAGTCATATCCCTATAAAATTCTGGAGACATTGTGTTCTGGCTGCAACATATGTTATTAACATGCTAGCATCACAGGCACTCGATGGTAAGTCACCATATGAATTGTTCTTTGGTCGGAAGCCTTCCATTTTTCTCATCTGAAAACACTAGGATGCCTTTGTTTTGCAAGTGCATTACCCAGGACAGATAAGTTTGCTAGTAGAGCTATCAGGGCTGTCTTTATGGGGGTATTCTGGTGTCACTAAGGGGTATATCCTATATGATTTTGATAGGCACAAATTCTTTGTCAACATAGATGTGGTGTTCAAGGAATCTGTGTTTCCTTTTCATGCTTCAAATGATGATCTTAGGAAACAAATCAAACCTTGTATTCCCAATACTACTAATGATGTTTTTAGTTTTGAAGGTGGAAATACAGATGACCCTATCGCTACAACTACTGAGCAGCTACATGTGCTACATGATAATGCAGAAGACATTATCCATGATATTGAGCATTTACATAGTTCAGACAACATTGCACAAGATTCACCTTCTGAAGACAAACATCCTAATACCCTAAGATCACAGAGGGAATCTAAAGAACCAGTCTGGCTGACAGATTATGTGACCACAAGGAAGTTAGGAAACACTACTTTATACCCTATCAACAATTATGTCACATATGATAATATTTCTCCTTCTTATCAGGCATACTTGGGGTGTATTTTCTTTAGTTGTTGAGCCTAAAACCTTTCAGGAAGCTTCTAAGGATGCAAGATGGTTTGAGGCTATGCAAACTGAAATTCAAGCCCTGCAAGACAACAAGACTTGGAATATGGTTCCCTTGCCTCAAGGGAAGACATCAATAGGTTGTAAATGGGTCTACAAGGTCAAACTTAAGGCCAATGGTGATGTGAAAAGATTCAAAGCAAGGTTAGTAGACAAAGGCTACAAACAAAGAGAGGATCTTCATTACAATGAGACCTTCTCCCCTGTAGTAAAAATTACCACTGTGAGAACTGTACTTTCATTGGTAGCCATGCATAATTGGCCAGTCCACCAGCTAGATGTCTATAATGCTTTTCTGCAAAGTGACCTACATGATGAATTTTACATGCACTTACCACAGGGTTTATAAGTGAGAGGGAGTCTGGATTGTTATGTCAACTTGTAAAATCTCTCTATGGTCTGAAACAAGCAAGCAGACAATGGAACTTAAAGCTGACAGAGGCATTGTTACAGGCTGAGTTCAAGCAAAATAACTTAGGCCATTCATTATTCATCAAGAGGAATGGAACAGATATAGTGGTAATACTAATATATGTCGATGATATGTTGGTTACAGGAAACAACTTGCAGCTGATTGAAATTACCAAATCCTTTTTACAACAGGCCTTCAAGATCAAAGACTTAGGTGAATTGAAGTTTTTTCTTGGCACGGAGTTCAACAGATCCAACAAAGGTATTCTGATCAATCAAAGAAAGTATGCATTGGAAATAATATCATAATTGGAATTAAGTGGAGAAAAACCAACCTGGACCCCATTAGAGACAAATGTCAAGCTGACAATTCCAGAACTGGATCAGTTGATGGGTACAACAGAAGATCAAATGTTAGAAGATGCAGGCCAATATCAGAAGCTTATTGGAAAGCTATTACACCTAACTACGTCCAGAACAGACATTGCATTCTCAGTACAGACTCTTAGCCAATTCATGCAGCAGCTATAAGAGTGGTAAAGTACATTAAAAAAGATCCAGCACTGGGGATCTTATTGAACAGTCAATATTCAAGTGAGATTAATGTTTTTTGTGATGCTGATTGGGCCTCATGTCCTAACACTAGGAAGTTAGTGTCAGGGTACCTAATCAAGCTTGGAGAGTCTGCAGTTTCATGGAAGCCCAAGAAGCAAAACACAGTTTCTAAAAGCTCAGCTGAAGCTTAATATAGAAGCATAGCAAATGCAGTCTCAAAAGTTGTTTGGATAACGGCATTGCTAAAGGAATTGGGAACAGAAGTGAAACTTCCAGTATATGTACATAGTGATAGTAGGGATGAATACAAATAGCAACAAATCCATCATTTCACGAAAGAACAAAACATGTAGAGATCGACTGTCATTTTATTAGACAAAAAATACAGGAAGGACTGGAGAAGACTCAATATATTCCTTCAAAGGAGCAACTAGAAGATGTTTTGACTAAGGGATTAGGAAGGCCACAACATGAGTATCTAGTTGGCAAGCTGGGAGTGCTCAATATTTTTGCACCCACCAGCTTGAGGGGGAGTGATGAATTGGGTATTACATGAGATATTGGTGTACAATAGTAGAATATTAATATCACAATTTGTTAACAGTATATGTGTGTGTGTGTTAGTGAAGTGAGGTGTCTATATGTAGTTAGCTAGTTAGCCAATGTAACAGTAACTCTTTTCTTCCTCATTTTTTGAAATACAAAGCTCAGCTCATTTAATTCTCTCTTCTCTCAACTCTGTCTAGTTAGGGATTCCATTGTTGATTCACACAATTTGTTCATAATTCATATACTAAAATAATGAATTAATCCTTGTCATTGTCAAAGCATCGCGGATATATTCAGAACTGTCAATTCCAAGAATAAGAGGAATATTTATTTGGAGTAATATCCAAACATATGAACGTGCCAAGATGAATATAACTACTTTTTTTTATACTATCAAATTATAAGCTTGTACAATAACGATTGAACTTGAAAGGGGGTTCACTTTGAAACTTGCTTTAGACGAATTCCTCATTGGGATGAGGGTGGAAAGTTAATGGCCATAAAATGGAGAGTTCATGATTCAACTGTTGAGACGCATTTTAAGTTCCAGCCTAAACGGACAAAACATGCAGCTTTAAAAGTTGGACGTGAATTGACAATGCATTGACAGTTAGGCTTAACCGTGACAATTAAACCCATTGTAGAGAAATGTTGGATAGGAATTATAACCAGATGATAAGAATTGGTTTAACTCGTCACATAAGAACCCTCCAATAATTATATTTTCATCTCCTAAGTAACACTAACCCTGTTATCTCTCACATAATTCAATTCAAGTTAGTCCAAACTTTGCATAGACAAAAGACTATTTATAGCCAACAAATTAACAAACCAATATTGTAGAGCCAAGTTAATTTAATAAATTAGTGGGAACGAAGAGATTCATCACTGATGAAAGAATTTATGACTTACTAATTTAATAATTTAGTGGGAATCAAGGAGCTTATGAATGCCAAAACTAATTGGTAATTTTTGTATGGCAAAATACATAGTCTACCCATTAACCTTGCAGCGAAATCCCTGTTACACACCTCTCGTTCACGAATTTTTTTTTACACACTCAACATTTTAAACGTGTGTCTAAGATACACTACTTTTGACCAGGTAGCACTCACGTATTTACGCACAAAACGTGTGTGAAGCCCATAAAAAATTTCATATTTTGTCTACCCCCCCCCCCCCCATCTTCTTCCTCAAACCATCCTCCCCCTCATCTTCTTTCCCACGTAGAATTTTTGAAAGAACATAAAATTTCAGATGTAAAAATTGAACAAGTTCTGTTAATTTATTGTTCAAATATTGTGAAAATCATTTATTTGTGATAGATTTAAACACTTTAACAATAGTATTGATGTTTTGGGGAAAAAATCTAAAATCCAAAATTGTTGGGGTATTAAAAAAGCTTGAAAATCCAATTGAGTTGTTGAACTCAATTTGTTGCTTGATTTTTTCGGCTAGTTATTTAGATAGTGTGGTTGAGTTTTGGTGGTGTTAGAAACTTTCTCAAAAACAATCATGGCGACGGCAACAATGGTTCTTAAGATAGAAAATGAAAAGATGAAGAAGATAGGGTTTAATTGTAGTTTATAATGTTTTTCCCCTTTTTAAAATCAATGACACATGTCACGACCCTATTAGGGCGTGACTTTCACGTTATCTGAAAAATTGGTCGAGCACAAAAGTGATGTATCTTAGGCACACTTTTAAAAGATTGAGTGTATAAAAAAATTTCCGTGAGTAAAAGATGTGTAGCAGAAATTTCACTGCAAGATCGATGGGTAAACTATATTTTTTGCCTTTTGTATTGAAGCAAATTCAAGTTACATTAACGTCAAAATGAAAGGAAATAAATTGAATCATGAATATGACTGAATCCATCTCTATCCAATGCGTTAATTTCTCCTCGTCAAGTACGCTAGAATCAAACTGGGGAAGAAGACAGAAGAGTACCAAATGTCGTCCCTTGCTGTCGTTTTGAAATATTCTAACAACTTCTTTGAATTAAATGGCCGTAAAGATTGACTGAATTGGTTGCATAAGTGGTTCCCACATGAGAGATTTCTCTCACTAGTAGCCTTCCCTGTCAGAGCTCATTGCAGCGGACGTTCCTAGTGTGATTTACATTTTCTGTGTAGTTTGTGAGCTATTACACAGTGAGCAGCTCATTATCCAATACGCATCCGAAGGATAGCGTCTACGAATTTTCCTGGGAATTTTTGCAAAAAAAAAACCTTCTGAATTACTCCTTACATTTTTTACGTGACATATTTTTTAAACCATCCCAAAATAACGATATTTTTTATATTTAAAAATAATTTAAATTTTTTTTTAATTTTTTTATAAATGACATAATTATTTTGGGGCCCATATTAAATAAAAGAAGAAAAAAAAAACTAAAGGAAAAATGTGATTGGTGGAAAAGAAAGCAAAGGGTAGGCGGCAACTGGTTTTGATAGAACTATTAGTTTTGGTATTGCAATATGCAAACATTCTGATTGGTTGGTTCAATGGTGGAGGCTTCTATATAAGGAGCTTCAGTTCTCTTATTTCAGTACACCAAAACGAGAGAAGTAAAAAGCAGTGAGAATAATCTATAAATTATTGTCTGTGAGATAAATAGTGAGAGGTAATAATATTATAGTGAGGTGTTTAAAATAAAGAGTGTTATTTCTTTCGAAGTTGTAGTAGTCTTTTGACACTATTAAGTTGTAATATTATAGTGGTAATATTGTTCCGCTTGGATATTGTATTTTACCCCGTTAAAATATTTTGTGTCGTTGTTACTCTCTTGTGTTATTGTTATTTACCGTGAATATTATTCCTGGACGGGATATATTATTTTTTCTAACAACGTCGTATCAGAGCCATGTCGAGTAATGGTCCGATGTCTTTTCAGTATCCCCGTCTCACAAAAGATAATTATGAGAAATGGTGTCTACGCATGAAAGTCATTCTTGGCTTCCAGGATGTGTGGGAAATTACAGACATAGGGTATGCAAAACCCGATAATGGGGAAGCTCTGCCTCAAAATGAAAAAGAGGTCTTGGCAAAGACGAGGAAGAAGGATCAACAAGCCCTCACACTCATCCACCAATGTTTGGATGATACCATGTTTGAGAAGGTGGCTGATGCTACCACCTCAAAGGAAGCTTGGGGGATTTTACAAAATTCTCTTCAAGGAGTTGACAAGGTGAAAAAGGTAAAACTTCAAACTCTAAGGGCTTATTTTGAAGTTTTAAAAATGAAAGAATCCAATTGCATCTCGGATTATTTTTTAAAAGTGAAGGCTGTTGTAAATCAACTAAGACGATACAGGGAGGACATAGAAGATGTCCGTGTGGTAGAAAAGATCCTTCGCACTTTAACACCTAAATTTGATTTTGTGGTGTGTGCTATTGAGGAGTCTAAAAATTTAGACTCTATGATGGTGGAGCAATTGGAAGGTTCTTTACAGGCCCACGAAGAAAAGATCAAAAGGAGACAAGAAGTGCCATTGGAATAATTTCTTAAAACTCAGGCATCCTTCAAGGATTATGGAGGTAAAATGAGCTATCGAGGAAATAGACGAGGACGAGGCCGTGGCGGTCATGGAAGAGGAAGAAGTAACGGTAACAACTTCAACAATGAAGTTAAAATCCACCAAACACTCAGAGGTCGTGATCGTGGACATAGAGGAGGAAGAGGGCATGCCTACTACCAAGAAAATAATGGACAAAGGTATGACAAATCAAAAATTGAATGAATTGTCATAAATTTGGCCATTACTCTTGGGAATTTCGTAGCAATGTTGAAGAAAAAGCTAACCTTGTTGACAACAAGAAAGAAGAAGTTGAGTAAACGTTATTGATGGCACTCAAAGAAGAAGACAGAGATGATTGCAGCTCGTGGTATTTGGACAATGGAGAAAGCAATCATATGTGTGGATACAAAGAGAAGTTTGTGGAAATCAATAAAACGGTGGGAGGTAATGTGTCCTTTGGAGATACCTCAAAGATTCAAATCGAAGGGATAAGTACGATTCTTATCTCCTGTAAAGATGGTAGTCACAAGCTAATTCAAGATGTTTATTATGTGCCAAAATTAAAAAGTAATATTTTGAGTTTCGGCCAACTTTTTGAAAAGGAATATGACATTCAAGTGGGATTCTAATTGCTAAAGTGCATATGGCAAAGCATAGATTATTTTCTCTGAATTTTAAAACAATTGATGCAAAGTGTTTGAAGGCTAATGTGCAAGATAAATCATGGTGTTGGCACATGCGATTTGGGCACTTGAATTTTGAAGCACTCAAATCAATGGGAGAAAAGAACATGGTACATGGTCTACTATCAATCAAACATCCAAATCAACTGTGTGAAACTTGTCTTCTTGGAAAACATGCAAGGAGGAGTTTTCCAAATGAGGCCATGTCAAGATCAACTAAACCGCTTCAGCTTGTCCACACTGATGTGTGTGGACCAATCAATCCACCTTTCTTTGGAAAAAGTAAATACTTTTTTTTTGGCGAAGAAATTTTTTTATTTCATCACCGCGAAACTATTACAAGCTTTTCCTCAATACTTTCCACTTTTCTCCTATTTCTTTCTATATACACATATATTAGGTAAAAGTAAATACTTTCTACTCTTCATTGATGACTTTAGTAGAAAGACTTGGGTTTATTTCTTGAACCAAAAATCTGAAGCTTTTGCTACTTTTAAAAATTTCAAAGTACTTGTGGAGAAAGAAAGTGGGTATGAAATTAAAGCTCTAAGGTCCGATAGAGGAGGCGAATTCACTTCAAACAAATTTAATGACTTATGTCAATCTCATGGAATTCGTCGCCCTCTAATGATACCTTATTCACCCCAACAAAATGGTATTGCAGAGAGAAAGAACGAACGATTCTTAATATGGCTAGATGTATGTTGAAAGCTAAAAGTATGCCCAAGTAATTTTGGGCCGAAGCTGTTTCTTGTGCAGTTTATTTGAATAACAGGTCTCCAATAAGGAATGTTAGAGATCAAACTCCTCAATAAGTATGGAGCGGAAGAAAACCAAGTGTCAAACACTTGAGAATCTTTGGGAGCATAGTCTATGCTCATGTGCCACATCAAGGGAGAGCAAAGCTTGACGATCGAAGTGTCAAGCATGTGTTTGTTGGCTATGATACAAGTTCAAAAGGCTATAAGTTATACAACCCAAGCAGCGACAAGGTGGTGGTAAGTCGCGATGTTGAATTTGATGAAGAATTGGCATGGAATTGGGAAGCTCGGGAAGAAACTTCATATGATTTTCTTCCATAATTTGGTGATAAAGAAGAACCAAATACCGTGGAACCTATGCAGGATACAACTCCACCTCCTTCTCCAACCAATGTTGCATCTCCTTCTTCTCAAGAAAGTTCGAATGAACAGCCACAAAGGACAAAGAGTATTCAAGAGCTCTATAAGGACATAGAAGAAGTTACTAATTTTGATTTTTTATGTTGTCTCTTTGCTGAAAGTGAACCAATGAACTTTGATGAAGCTGTTACAAACAAAAAGTGGAGACAAGCCATGGAGCAGAAGATTGAGTCAATAGAGAAGAACAACACTTGGGAGTTAACAACTCTTCCCAAGGGTCATCGAGCAATTGGAGTGAAATGGGTATACAAGACAAAGAAGAATGTCGATGGAGATGTGGAGAGATACAAGGTGCGACTTGTGGCTAAAGGCTGCAAGCAAAGGCAAGGCATTGATTATGAAGAAGCCTATGCACCTGTTGCCCGCATGGAGATGATTCGTTTGCTGATCTCTTTGGCGGCGCAAATGAAATGGAAGATCCATCAACTAGATGTCAAGTCAGCCTTCTTGAATGGATATCTTGAAGAAGAAGTCTATGTTGAACAATCATTGGGCTTCGTGGTCAAAAACCATGAAGATAAAGTGTTGCGGTTGAAGAAAGCTTTATATGGATTAAAGTAAGCCCCACGAGCATAAATGCATCGACAAGTATTTTCAAGATAATGGGTTTACTCGTTGTCTCCATGAATATTCTCTTTACCTTAAAGTTCATACTAATGGAGATATATTACTTGTTTGTCTTTATGTTGATGATATTATTTTCACGGGAAATAACTCAAGTTTGTTTGAAGCTTTTAAAAAAGATATGTCCCATGAGTTCAAGATGACAGACGTAGGGCTCATGTCATATTACTTGGGCATAGAAATGAAGCAGATGGATGAAGGAATTTTTATCTCTCAAGAGAGCTACACAATCGAGATATTGAAGAAGTTCAACATGCTCGATTGCAACCCCGTGAACACACCGATGGAGAGTGGGACAAAATTGTCCAAGTTTGATGAAGGAGAAAAAGTAGATCCCACATTTTTCAAAAGTCTTGTGGGAAGTTTGAAGTACTTGACTTGTACCAGGTCAAATATACTCTTTGCAGTAGGAGTAGTAAGCCATTTCATGGAAGCTCCTACCTCCATTCATTTGAAAGTCGCTAGAAGAATTCTTCGCTACCTAAAAGGTACGACTTATTTTGGTTATTTTATTCCTCTTCTAGTGATTTCAACTTTATAGGATATTGTGATAGTGATTATGCGGGAGATATTGATGATAGAAAAAGCACAACTGATTTTGTGTTTTTCTTGGGTAATTCTGTTATTTCTTGGAGTTCAAAGAAACAATCAATTGTTACTCTCTCGACTTGTGAAGCTGAATATATAGCAGCAACATTTTGTACATGTCATGCTATTTGGCTGAGAAGATTGTTGAAGGAGCTCAATTTACCACAAATTGAAGCTACAGAGATTTGTATTGACAACTAAATCCGCACAGGCACTCGCGAATAATCCAGTGTATCATGATCAAAGCAAGCATATTGATACAAGGTATCACTTCATCAGAGAATGCATTGCCAAGAAGGAAGTCGAGCTCAAGTATGTGAAATCTCATGATCAAGTTACTGATATTTTTACCAAGCCTCTCAAATTTGAAGATTTCCAAAGATTGAGATCATGTCTTGAAATGAAGAGGAAAAATAAAAAATAAGGAAGAGATTTGTGGGGCCCATATTAAATAAAAGAAGACAAAAAACTAAAGGAAAAATGTGATTGGTGGAAAAGAAAGCAATGGTAAGCGGCAACTGGTTTTGATAGAACTATTGGTTTTGGTATTGCAATTTGCATGTCATGGGCTGCTTTCTAGACACGCTCATGACCCATGCAGTATGCAAATTACATATGCAAACATTCTGATTGGTTGGTTCAACGGTGGAGGCTTCTATATAAGGAGCTTCAATTCTCTTATTTCAATACACCAAAATAAGAGAAGTAGAAAGCAGTGAAAGTAATGACAGATTGTTGTTTGTGAGATAAATAGTGAATGGTAGTAATATTGTAGTAAGGTGTTTAAAATAAAGAGTGTTATTTCTTTCGAAGTTGTAGTAGTCTTTTGACACTACTAAGTTGTAATATTATAGTGGTAATATTGCTCCGCTCGAATATTGTATTTTACCCGTTAAAATATTTGGTGTCGTTGTTACTCTCTTGTGTTATTATTATTTACCGTGAATATTATTCCTGGGTGGGATATAATATTTTTCCCAACAATTATATGGCCACATAAAACAGGACAGGTTTAATATCACAATTATTAGACGATGGAGCAATACCTTAACAACAGAAAATAGAACAATATGATGAACATGATATGCGACCTTTCGAGGTAGTAAGGAAGTTTTTTTCTGGGAAAGAATATTTAGATCACTTGATGATAAATATGACACAGTACTACATTCTTTTTTATCAAGTGATCTACTATATTCAAAAGGAATTCGAACCAATTTAGCCACATATCGACCATACTAGAAGAAGTTTCCACGTACCTCCTCTTACTCCTTTTCGGTACGGATAGTAATGTGGACTTGATTTCAACAGCATATCTATGAGTATATATTCTGAAAAAGATTTCAGTTTTTCTCAAATCAAATGTAAGATTCCAAAATCTTTGGTTGTATTGAAAAATATCACTCTAGCTAGTTGTATTGGAAAAAAACTGAATTTATATTAAAGATGATGTGGCATGACACGTGGATTAGTTGAATGGTCAAAGAACAGCAATTGACTAAGAGGCACGGATGAAAACAGCCACGGGAAGAAGAATTTAAATAGGCACGAGACGACGTATAGATACGAGTCTCGTACCAATTTAAATTATTTACAAGTCAACGGATTAGAAGGCATTGAAAGCAAGGATCAGATGACAGAAAGGAGTCCAAATTCATTATTAAACATTTGATACGTTATAAAGTTGGTATTTAATAGGAATGATTGTATAACGACTTATTTAATGTCATTTATTACTCATGATTATATCATTAAAGCTGGGGCTTTATTCCTTTACCTAGAATGATCTATAAAAGGAAGAAGTATCATTATTTGGAAGGACACGGAATACTATTGAGAATTCATTGAAATACTTATCTATTTGCTTTTCACCATTGTTCTCAAAAGTATTTTATTTTTGTCTCCTGATTATCAGTAACCCGAATTTCTTTTTTAGCTTTGACCAAGGACTCAGATTTTTGGTTAAACAAATTGGTTCCGTTACCGGGAAACTGATAATCTTTCCTTTTAAGCTATATCTTATCTATTATCGTCACCATATCAAACAACAACGCCGACAACAACAGTAACAACACATTGGGAAACCATGAGAATCAAATACATCAAAATCAAGATATCGTGGTTCCCTCTCCTTTAAATTCACCACGTCAATCTCGTGAAGGCACTCCTGTTACTGAATCCCGTGCTGATCAATAAGAGCAATCTGAACATTTTGAAGGAGTTACAACTGAAGCTTTGCAAAAGCTAATCGATGCACAAGTCAGCAAAGCTCTTCAGGCACTTGTTAGTCGATTGCCTGCTGCGCCACCTACACCAACTCCTAATAATAATACATTGGAGAACCCCCGTTCTGGTCTTGATAATTCTGGAAACGGAGCAACCCCCAGTGAACCACAAGAAGGGGTACCAGGTAATTTAAATAATTCATATTTGCAAAATTTAGTACTAACCTTGCAGAAACAGCTTAAGGAACAAAATGAGCGTATTGAACAAATCCCTGGAGTTCCACCTGTAATAAAAGGAGTAGACATGGATAAATACTCACAACAACCATGGAAGCCTAGTGCTGCTCCCCTTCCAATTTCGAAAAAGTTCAAAATGCCTGACATCCCGAAATATGATGGTACTACAGACCCACATGACCACGTAACTGCATTTACAACCGGCATAAAAGGCAACGACTTGACCAAACAAGAAATTGAATCAGTATTGGTCAAGAAATTTGGAGAAACACTCACCAAGGGTGCATTAACCTGGTATTCTCTTTTATCTGAAAATTCTATTAATTCTTTTGCTGAGCTTGCAGATTCTTTTATTAAAGCACATTCGGGAGCACAAAAGGTTGAGAAAAGGATGGAAGATATTTTCAAAATCAAACAAGGGGATTCAGAGTTGCTTAGAAACTTCGTTGATAGATTCCTGCGTGAAAGAATGACTCTACCTCGTGTGCCTGACAAATGGGCCGCCATAGCTTTTGCAAGTAATTTAAATGACAAAAGTTCTGAAGCCACAAGACGACTCAAAGAAAGTCTTAGAGAATTTCCTGCAACCACATGGAATGATGTTTACAACAGGTATAGCACGAAGCTGCAAATCGAAGAAGATACCGTACCTAAGCTCCATCATGAAGAAAGGGGCGGTACCCGAAGGTCAGAAACCGAAAAAAGATCAGGTAAAATAGGTACGATCCATATATGGGACCCGCAGGAAAGGACCCACGGTCGAAACAAGATAGCCAGCAATACGATCAAAAGTCAAGGAACCGGGATTCTGGCTCTTCTTCAAAGTTCAGGAATGATCGGAACAGACAAGAATCACGTGATGATGTCAGGAGTTTAAAGGCACGATTCGGTGGATATAATTTTAACGTCTCAACTTCCGAGCTCGTAGCTGTTTTAAGAAGCATGGGAGATAAGGTACGGTGGCCGAAAGAGATGCGGTCAAATCCAAGTAGACGCAATCCGGATCATTGGTGCGAATTTCACAACGATCACGGGCACAAAACTTCAGAATGCAGATTCCTGCAAAGTGAAGTAGATCATTTATTGAAGCAAGGGTACCTCACTGAGTTATTTAGTGAGAAAGGAAAACAAGCTTATATGAAAAACAGACAAGAACCACCACAACCTCCTTTACCCAAGAGGACAGTGAATGTCATAAGCGGGGGAGAAGATATTCATGGCATAACTTACACAGCTTCCAACAAGGTTTCTAAGGTAACGATTACACACGGGAAACGGGTGCGGCAGGTCCTTGAAAATGAAAGCATTTCGTTCGATGACGCAGATACCGAAGGAGTGACAACTCCACATAATGATGCACTGGTAATATCTTTACTTGTACATGATACTAATGTAAAACGAGTTTTGATTGATCCAGGAAGTTCTGTTAATATTATATTACTAAGGGTACTGCGGGAAATGCAAGTTGAAGACAAAATGTTACCCAAGGCGCACACTTGTCAGGCTTCGACAATTCAAGTGTAGTAACAAAAGGTGAGGTAATACTAACAACTTTTGCTATGGGTGTTGTGAAGGAAACTAAATTTCAGGTAGTTGATATGGAAATGGCCTACAATATGATCATGGGAAGGCCATGGATACACGATATAGATGCTGTCCCATCAACCCTCCATCAGGTTATCAAATTCCCATCACCATGGGGATTTTGTCAAACTCGTGGGGATCAGCAGATGGCTAGAAGTGTCAACGCTGTAACAAGTACGAGCGCCGTAAATAAAGCAAAATAGCAATTACAGGAAACAGTTGAAGGTAAAAAAGATCAAACTTCAACTGAACAAGAGAAAACAGATTTGGATTCAAGGCCTGACACAATTCAAGAACCTGAAGAGAATGAAAGCATCAAAACGACGATTGAAGAGCTTGATGCAGTGATGTTATTTGATCAACGGTCTGAACGGAAGGTTTATATCGGGGCTAATTTAAACACGAACATGCGAGGTATGATAATCGAATTTTTAAAAGATAACTTAGATTGCTTTGCTTGGTCCCACGCTGATATGACAGGGATACCACCAAATGTGATGACTCACAAACTCAACGAGGACCCTTCTTTCACACCAATAAAGCAAAAGAAACGGAAACAAGGTGCTTTCAAGAACCAGGTGATTCAGGATGAAGTCCAAAAATTATTAAAAATCGGATCAATCCGTGAGGTAAAATACCCTACTTGGTTAGCTAACACGGTGGTTGTACCCAAGAAAAATGGTAAGTGGCGTGTTTGTGTAGATTATACTGATTTAAATAAAGCCCGTCCAAAAGATTCCTTTCCCTTACCACATATAGACCAACTAATTGATGCGACCGCAGGTCATGAACTTTTAAGTTTTTTAGATGCATACTCAGGATATAATCAAATCAAAATGGATCCTGTTGATGAAGAAAAAACTTCTTTCATCACAGACAAGAGGACTTATTGTTATAAAGTAATGCCCTTTGGTCTCAAAAATACTGGGGCAACCTATCAAAGGTTGGTCACCAAAATGTTCCAAGAACATTTAAGGAAAACAATGGAGGTATATATAGATGATATGCCCGTCAAAACCCAGCAATCTCATGATCATATTTCTCATCTATCTATTACTTTTGAAATTTTGCGAAAATTTAATATGAAACTCAACCCAGAAAAATATGCATTTGGAGTTGCATCAGGTAAGTTTTGGGTTTTCTTGTTTCTAACCGTGGTATTGAAGTGAATCCTTCTCAGATCAAAGCAATAGAAGAAATCTCGGATATCCTTACTAATAAAAAGGAAGTACAACGATTAACGGGAAGAATTGCAGCTTTGGGGAGATTTATTTCCAAATCCTCAGACAGGTGTTTTAAGTTTTTCTCTGCACTTAAAAAGCAAGATCATTTTGAATGGAATGAAGATTGTCAGCAAGCCCTTAGAAATTTGAAAGCTTATTTGTCAAAACCACCGTTGTTGGCAAAACTGAAGATAGGGGAAAAACTTCTCATTTATCTAGCCGTATCTGAAGTCGCGGTAAGTGCTGTTTTAGTCCGCGAGGACCAAGGTAAACAATCTCCTATTTATTACGTAAGTAAGTCCTTATTGGAAGCTGAGACACGATACCCACAGCTAGAAAAATTAGCATTAGCTTTGGTCATGGCATCTAGAAAGTTAAGACCTTATTTTCAATGTCATCCCATTGTTGTAGTTACTGCTTTTCCGCTTCGAAATATTTTGCATAAACACGAACTTTCAGGAAGATTAGCAAAATGGGCTATAGAACTAAGTGAATATGAAGTTATTTATCAACCCAGGACCGCTATAAAGTCTCAAGTACTAGCTGATTTCGTGGCTGATTTTAGCCAGGGGATGCATTTAAAAGCAGAAAAAGAATTATTAGTTTTTAATGGTGCGAACCCGGGGACTTGGGTTTTATACACTGACGGTTCATCTAATGTAAAAGGGGCAGGCTTAGGAATAGTCCTCGTACCACCTGCGGGTGAGACCATTAGACAGGCTATAAAATGTCATTCTATAACTAACAATGAAGCAGAGTATGAAGCTGTAATTGCAGGTTTAGAATTGGCACGAGAACTCGGCATAACACAGATTATAATCAAGAGTGATTCTCAACTCGTGGTTAATCAGATGCTGGGGACTTATACAGCCAGAGAGTCACGAATGCAAGAATACCTCGCAAAGGTACGGGAGTTAATAAAGCAATTCCAAACTTGGAAAGTAGTGCAGGTCCCAAGAGATGAAAATGTAGAGGCAGATGCTTTAGCAAACCTTGCATCCGCAGCAGACGTGGCAAACAATATAGATGCTTCAGTCATACATCTATTTCATTCCGTTCTTGAACCTGACAAAAACGAGGTAAATTTTAATCATCTAACATGGGATTGGAGAAATGAAATTGTTGCCTTTTTACAGCATGGAACCGTGCCTAATGACAAAGGAAAGGCTTACGCGCTTCACAAAAAAAGCTGCACGATATTGTTTATATCAAGGTAATCTTTATCGAAAGATGTTCGGCGGACCACTAGCAAGGTGTCTCGGTCCCTCTCAAACCGAATATGTCATGAGAGAAGTACATGAAGGACATTGTGGGAATCACGCAGGAGGACGGTCACTGGTAAGAACGTTAATTCGCACAGGATATTATTGGCCTAAGATGGAAGAAGAGGCAACCAGTTTCGTGTCCAAGTGTGATAAATGTCAAAGGTACGGCGATAATATGCACAGACCAGCTGAGTTACTACATCCTGTTTTAGCCCCTTGGCCCTTTATGAAATGGGGAATGGATATCGTAGGTCCACTTCCACAAGCAAAAGGTCAGGTAAAATTTCTACTTGTACTTACAGATTATTTCACTAAATGGGTAGAAGCAGGGGCATTTAAACAGGTACGAGAAAAAGAAGTTAAAGACTTCATATGGCGAAATATAATATGCCGCTTTGGAGTACCAAAGGAGATCGTGTGTGACAATGGACCACAATTCATTGGAGCACAAGTTACAGAATTTCTTCAAAGTTGGCAGATCAAAAGAATAACATCTACGCCATATCATCCAGTGGGGAATGGACAAGCGGAATCAACTAACAAAGTTATTATCAATACCTTGAAAAAGAGGTTACAAAATTCAAAAGGTAATTGGCCTGAGGGGCTTATCGTACAACGACCAAAACAGGCACTGGAGAAACACCATTTTCGATGGTTTATGGTACGGAAGCCTTAATTCCAGTTGAAATAGGTGAGCCAAGCACACGGTACGATCAGGCAACGGAGGAATCCAATAATGAGGAGATGCGGGTTAGCCTAGATTTACTTGAAGGAAGAAGAGAAGCTGCTTTGATAAGGATGGCAGCACAAAAGCAAGTAATAGAACGATATTACAATAGGAAAGCACGCCTCAAATTTTTCAAAATTGGGGACTTCGTGCTTAAAAAGGTGTTCCAATCTGCAAAAGCTGCTAACTCAGGAAAGCTAAGTCCAACATGGGATGGACCATACAAAGTCCGTGGCATTGCGGGAAAAGGAGCATACCAGTTGGAAACAATGGATGGTAAAATTTTACCCTCACATTGGAATGCTGTCCACTTAAAAAGATATTACTTTTAAGAAAGTACCTACGGTCAGGTATCATCATGTTAAAATTTCTCTATTGGTTTATTAATATTTTACTAACGATTTTAGATGCTAGGCAAAATATCCTAACTCGTGCCAAATGAAGAGTCACAACCTGCAAGGTAAAATGGAGTATTCTTAAATTCCTAGCCCAGGGTTACAATTAATCTGATGGAAATACACACGAGTTAGGCAGTCTTCATCTATAATCGCACCGTCGAGTCCCGTATATCTTTCTGTTTCAGGAAAAGGGCCAAAGTAAAAGAAATAAACAAATGCTCGAGGCTTCATACTTCACCGCTCAAACACTTGGGGGACTACATATTATACACAGATATGTGTAGAAAGAGATAGATACGAGTATCGAATAAAAATCGGCTACAAAGAAGCAAGTGTTGAGAAAAAGTTACGAAGTCTTCAGCATTCATGAGAACAACAGAGTCATCTCTCAAACTCATAAACAAAGTCACCTCTCAAACCCTTCTTAACATGTAAAGATAGGGTCATGACTATGTACTGAAACAGGTTATGAAGAAAAACCTTGTTTATTTTATGTTATTTACAAATCTGTTACAAGAAAAACAGTTACGAGAAAGTTGTAGATGTATTGTAATACATGTAACAGTCAAACACTTGTTAAAAGTTTATGAATAAAAACTTGCCAAAGTTGTTTCATATAAAACGTGTGTTTTCCTATTACTTTCATCGTATTATAACACCATTATGAAGTTGAGACGTCTTCTTCATTAAGTGTCGATAAAATAAAAGGGCCCTCTTTTATAAGCCTCATGTCAATAAGTCATGGTAAGAATCATAAAGCATTTTCAAAGGATAAAAATGCTAAACTATTCTATAAGTCCTAAATAAGTAAGGAAAAGGCAAGAGTAGAACACATTGAAGTACTAACAAAACTTCTTGATATAATTAAAAAGACTAAGTAGAAACTTAGTCAATAAAAGTTTATACAAGTTCCCCATTATGATAACTGGGGACTTTCACCAAAAAATCCCTTAAAAAACTAAGGGATAAAACCATCATTCAATTGAAGGGGTTGTCACGGAAGCTTCAACTTCCACAGACTGGGTTATAGAAGTTTCACCCTCTGAAGCTGGAATAGCAACATTTTCAGTGAAGCAGGAATTGTAATCCCAATTGCTGTAGTATTCACTTCCCCATTTAAAAGTTCTTCTGTTCCAGGAACTTCAAGTGCAGGAGAAGGAGTATCAGTAGACTGTTGGCTTTTCTCGATGGTATCTATGACTTTGGCCAGTTCAGACTGCAAGTCAAAACCTTCTTGAGCATCTTCTGTCAAAGCATCACGACGAGAATTCAGGAAAGCCCAACTCACTTCTATGTTAAAATTTTCCTCTAGAAATCCATATTCCTTTTCCCACACAGCAAGATCGTTTTTTAAAATTTGATATTCAGCTAAATGGGAATCAAGGGAAGCTTCAAGAGAAGCATGAGAACTCTTCAAGGCATGAATCTCATCAGAAGAAGTTTGTAAGTCAGCCTGAGCTTGAGTCAAGCTTTGCACTAACTCTCCTGCATATTCTTCCTTTCTAGCCAAAAGTGCCTTTAGCTCTCTAACTTCTTCACTAGCTCTGGATAATTGTTCTGACAAAGAGCATTCCAAAAGCTCTTTGTCTCTTTTCAATTGGCTTGAAGAGGCTTTGACAGTTGCCAGTTCAGAAGTTAAACCACGGTTTTGCTGCTCCAGGAGATTTTTATCTTCTTGCAACTCTTCTATGGTCCCTTGAGCATTTTCGAACTGCTCCTTCCAATTGGTTGCTTCAAGCTGGGCTCCCCTAGCTATTTCCTCAGCCTCGTGGACAGACTTTTCAGACTCACGAGCTTTTCTTTCCAGTAGGGAAATTCTTCTCATTAATTCCGTGCCAATAAGGTTAGCCTACAGAGGTAAGTCATGGAAATGAGAGTTTGAAGATAATTTTAAAAAAAAAAAAACTTGTTGGTAAAAATACCTTCAAAGTAGAATGAACTACGTCATTCATCAAAGTTAAGCAGCTATGGCTCTCCATCTTCTTCTTCTCGATATCTCCAATTAGAGGTTCGAGCCAAACATCGGCTCTGCCGGTCTTCCTCAAGAGGCTATGATTGGCAGGAACCTCCAAAGTAACACTTCTCATTGTCATATTTCCGCTGCTAGAACTTGTCTCTGTATGATGAACAGAGGGAAGAGGAGCAGTGGAAGGAATGGAGGGAAAAGATGTAGAAACCAACACCGGAGCGGAAGCAGGTGCGGTCGAAGCAGCCAAGGGAACGAATATAAGAGCGGTAGAAATTGGCAAACAAACGGAAGTTGTCAAAACTGGTAAAGAAATACTTACGGCTGGCAGAGGAATGGAGGAAATAGGAACAAATGAGGAAAGAGGAGCTTCATCAAAAACAGGTCCGAGCTCGCCACTCCCGAAACCACTGTCAAAAAGGTGCTGAATTGACTCATTATTATCTCTTGGTTCGGCATCCTCATCAGATTGAATCAAAACAGGCTCGGTGGCGGAGGTACGAGCAGGAGTGTTTTCAATTTCATTATCAATGATTATTCATCTCCTGGCCCTTGGCCTAGTAATTAGGGAGGTACCCTCCTCTTCTTCTTCAGAACTTTCCTTTGTAGCTTTTCTTTTAGGCAGCAGGGCTCGAGCCTTATCTAAATCCAGAGCAGCATTCGCAGACATGCGAATGGCCATAGCTACTTCAGCCGTCATTCCTCTAATGCCAAATCCTAATTAAAGAATGGATATACATGATTAAAGTTGAGGAAAAAGTGCTTAACATGTAAAACAAAAATTTTTAAAAAGGGGGGATACCATGTGTTTTGACTTTCCAGCCATGTAAAGAAGAAATTGATTTCCAAGTTCTCTGCTCCCTAGTAGCAATCTTCAAAAGTGAGTCTACCCAACCACGAAAGTTGGGAATAGGTTCCACATCTCCCATGGTTGCTACAAAAAACCAAGAAGGGACGAGGTTAAAAACAACATTCTTTTGAAATTCTCAAAAGTAGGTACGGTAAATAAGAGGAAACCTACGTTCAAAATTTCACTTCTCAGGAAAGGGAATATTTGTTTCGCCAATCAAGTCCACTGTACGGACAACAACGTAACGGATATACCATCAACGATCTTTATCATCCTCAGGATTTACCAAAACTTTTTTGCTCCTTGCAGTTAAGGTGAAAACCCCATGGCGTATTAAGTTGGAATGGTATAGATGAATGAGATGAGAAAAGGTGAAATTGACATTGGCCTTGGATGATAAATATCTCAAACAAGCCACTGTTCTCCACACCAATGGACCAATTTGGGCCAAACAAATTGTAAAGAAACGACAAAAATCGAGAATAACTGGGTCAATCGGAGGATTAAAACCTAAAGTGAAAGGGTAAGTGTAAACAGAAGAATACCTATTTCTAAAAGAGGAAATTCTTTGATTTGGGGAAGGAATTGACATTCGGAGACTATCCTTCCAGTTACAATCTCTTCTTATGGTTGGGATTGTAAGCTCGGTTACTAATGTTGGGTAAGTATCGGCTCTTTCTAAATTTTTAATTTGTTTTCGAAGAGACGTTTTGTCACTTTCAAAAGACAAATCGCCGGGAACTATATCATCAACTGAGGGTTCTTGAGAAGGATCAAGAATTTCCCTACTCTTAGAAGAAGGGGCTTTTGGGATAGAACTCCTTGAAGAAGAACCAGAGGAGCCGCCTCGCGTAGATTCTAACCCTGTTCGAAGCCTACCTCCTCCGCCTCTTCTGTGTCTAACAGGGGCATTGGGGAACTGATCTAGAATTGGAACTTTTTTACGGTTAGGGTTTGAAGAAGACATTGTTAAGAAGGAAGTATGTGCTGAAGATTTGTGAAGAAGACAAAGGAAGACAAAGTTATGTGTAAAATGGGAACCGTCAACTTTTTAAGTGTAATGATGAAAAGCCTATAATAAAGGCAGCTATCACTTCGTAAATAGTGAAAATGAAGAAGTCTCGAAAAAGGGTATGAATAGCGGAATCAATTAGAAAATGACACATGGACAGAACATTAAATGGAAAAGACTGCTGAGATGTTAGTACTGTCATAAGCATTAATTGTGGCAAAAATTCCTTTTACATGAAGATCCACTTCCCAATTATTTAATTGATAAAAAATGGAAAGTGGGGGGACTATCTGTATTGGAAAAAAAACTGAATTTATATTAAAGATGATGTGGCATGACACGTGGATTAGTTGAATGGTCAAAGAACAACAATTGACTAAGAGGCACGGATGAAAACAACCACGGGAAGAAGAATTTAAATAGGCACGAGACGACGTATAGATACGAGTCTCGTACCAATTTAAATTATTTACAAGCCAACGGATTTGAAGGCATTGAAAGCAAGGATCAGATGACAGAAAGGAGTCCAAATTCATTATTAAACATTTGATACGTTATAAAATTGGTATTTAATAGGAATGATTGTATAACGGCTTATTTAATGTCATTTATTACTCATGATTATATCATTAAAGCTGGGGCTTTATTCCTTTACCTAGAATGATCTATAAAAGGAAGAAGTATCATCATTTGTAAGGACATGGAATACTATTGAGAATTCATTGAAATACTTATCTATTTGCTTTTCACCATTGTTCTCAAAAGTATTTTATTTTTGTCTCCTCATTATCAGTAACCCGAATTTCTTTTTTAGTTTTGACCAAGGACTCAGATTTTTGGTTAAACACTAGTGACATATGTTCTTGGAATATTTAAAAAATGCTGGATAAAATAGGTAAAAGGGAAAGTTTTAGTATGTTATGATGCTTTAGAATCCAAGTAGATAAGGCAAACTTTCCCTTATCATACAAGTGATCTAGAAAAATCTAGATATATTCACCAACTTGTAATTCTTCTAGCAGTTTTCACCCTTTAAAAATAATTAATATACAACTCTGAGAACTCTATATATAGCTTCACAGAGTTCATGCTTCTCACAACAAATCAAGCCTTCATTACTTCTTGTAGCCTTCACAACTTCTTTAATTTCAACTTCACCAAAAGCTATATAAATCTTGGCATTTTGCCAATAAACTCATTAGTTGTTGAACTTATAAACATGGATATGGTGATGAAGTTGGGAGCAACAAGCTCTGTGGTGATATTCAGCAAGAGCAGTTGTTGCATTTCTCATTGCATCGAAACCCTAATCCGTAGTTTTGGAGCAAACCCTACTGTTTACGAGCTCGATAGACATCCAAATGGGAAGCAAATAGAGAAGGCACTAATTGAACTAGGGTGTCAGCCAAGTGTGCCTGCAATTTTTATAGGGAATGAGTTTGTTGGTGGTTCTAATGAGATCATGAGCCTTAATGTGAGAAGCAAACTAAGACAATTGCTTATTAGAGCTAATGCCATATGGGTATAGAAATAGCAAGTCTACGAGTTTTTGTAGTAAACCAACCATTTATTGAGTCTTTTAGCTTCTTCGAATGGTTGTTTTTTCTCCCATTTCTCTTCTTGATGTATTAATAATGTTATAACTTTGGTAATAGTCATTTGCTTTGGCAATCTAGTGGCGGTTTTGTTTACAGCTGATGATCACATGAAAATAAAAGTTAACAACAATGCGAATCTTTATGTAATGCACTTTAATCCAAGGTATTAATAATAATCTTATACTACATTGTACATGCATTAAGTTTTATATATAATTTTGACATTTTACGTAAATGTTGGGATGTGCCCTTCCCCGGATCCTACGTAAATTTGGCCGGCCTTTCCCCGAATGGCTTTCTCTTAAACTAACAACGTAACATATTCTAACAGGAGACCGCATGGCACATAATGCAACTATTCCTATCTACAAAAGCTTTGAGGTAACATTAAACGAATGAAATCTTCCATCCATCAATTGGAATATCTGTCTTTTCCTGTTTTATGCGAGTTCAAGGGAATGACAAAGGTGACCCAATTTGCAGAATGCATATTACAGGAGAACAGGGAATGTGCGAGCTAGACTCAAGAACTCGAACTTGTTCACGAATAATTAATGTTAATTCATTTTCTCTGTATGGTTCCAAATTTATCAAATATCCACAAAATGACTACTTTTTCCGTTTAAAGTGGGATATATAAAGGATGTAAATAACTGATTTCCTACTTTTGTTGTAGAGTTTGTGGACTATTAGAACTGAGTTTTAAGATTTAAAATTAACAACTAATACAAACTTATTCCATTAGTTAAGCTAACTTATTCACTTGAGCTGACTTCATGCTAGAAATCTGGGAAAACTTGTAGATACATTATGCTTGTATATAATTATGCATCATCACCCATTGCTCTGTCAAAAGATCAGCCATTTTGTTATGGTATTAATAGAGGACCTTTTTTTAAATAAAGAAAAAGATTTTAAGACTTGATCTTGGATTGCTTATACATTCTATCGAGTTTAACATTTAAAGCAGATTTTACCCTAACATGACTCTCCGCAATTTGTCACTTCAGACTTTAAACCTTTATCAGCTTGCATATGTTCCAACATTTACTGATGATCCAATTCTTTAATTGCTTCATTCATTAATGGACGTGGCTGTTTGAATCGAAATAATCACATGTCATGCGACAACTAGTAAAACAAATTCTGACCGACAATAAATTAGACAACCAAAGAGAAATATATCAAAAGAGACACAAACATTTAGCGTGATTCGGTCGTCTGACTTATGTCTACAGACGGAGATGAGTAATTCACTATATAAAAAGAGAGTACAAATATGGGAGAAAAGGAACTAGCCAAATATGGAAGATTTATAATTTCCTTCAAAAGAAAAAAACTCAATTATGATAAATATGTTGCCCTTTCCTTCAAGAGATAGGAAAATCAAATATGGTAAGTGTATTGGGGAAAACCAATATTATACTTGAAATTAATTATGTGGCTCACATGTCAAGACACGTGGATTATTAGAAAAGCGACAACTGGCAAAGAGTACTTAAAGAGATGTGAGTCTTAATAGGTACGAGCAAAGTATCTAGAAGACAAGACAGAATGATCACTCGGGTCTCTTCATAATTTGAAGAGACACTGGTGGAATGAACCAAGACAGCAAAAAGTACAGATTCGCTAAATCTTCAATTAATGAGCATGAATGATTGGAAACGTTACAAAATCTTCACGAAACAGTTACGATTGCCAATTATAACGTTTTATTAATGTCATTAAATGCTCATAATGACTCGATTATGAGAGGGAAGAGACGTTGTACTTAGAAATAGCTATAAAAGGAAAAGAAATGACATATGTATGGACACATTCTGATTACTATTGAAATATACTTATTTACTTTGCTTTATATCAATTACTTTGCTATTACAGATTCTAATTTTTTTCCTTTTCCTATTATTTTACTTGATTATCAGTAGTCCGAGTACTTCTTAAAATAAGCTTTGATCGAAATTCTAATTTTCTGGTTAAACAAATTGGTTCTGTTACCGGAAATCTGATAATCTTCTTACTTTCCAAATCCGTTCTTTTGTAAAAGAAAATCATGTTGAACGTCAACGACAACAACCAACAAAACTTACAAAATCAGCAAGGTGACGGAACTTAGCAACATCAGCTAAATCAACAAGGAGATAGAATTCCAATCCACTCCCCACGAAACTCTCCTCGACAATCTCGAGAAGGGACTCCTAACATATTTGAATCAAATATCAATGACCAACATGAGAATGATCAAGCTATTAATGCAGCGTTGAAGCAATTAATCGCCCAACAGGTCAACAATGCTCTTCAAGCTTTTGTCAGCAGGTTGCTGACTGTACCACCAACTCCACCTCTGAATAATAATGCAACCATAGAAAATCCCCGCACTGGACTCGCTAATTTAGGTAGTGGAAGAACTCACAGCGAATCTCGTAATGGAGGGTCAGGTAACCCAGTTAATTCTGATTTACAAAGTTTAGTACTAACTTTGCAAAAACAGCTCAAGGAACAGAGTGATCGCATAGAGCAGATACCCGGTGTACCACCTATAATCAAGGGAATAGATATGGAAAAATACTCTCAACAATCTTGGAAGCCAAGTGACGCTCATTTGCCAATTCCAAAAAAATTCAAGATGCCCGATATCCCAAAGTACGATGGAACAACTGATCCACGGGATCACGTAATGGCATTTACTACTAGCATAAATGGCAATGACTTGACCAAGCAAGAAATTGAATCAGTATTGGTCAAAAAAATTGGAGAAACACTCACGAAGGAAACACTGACATGGTATTCTCTTTTACCTGAAAATTCTATTGATTCTTTTGTTGAGCTTCCAGATTCATTTATCATAGCACATTCGGGAGCTCAAAAAGTTGAAAAAAGGATGGAAGACATTTTTAAAATAAAACAAGGAGATACGGAGCTACTCAGGAAATTCGTAGACAGATTCCAGCGTGAAAGGATGATGTTGCCACGTGTACCCGATAACTGGGCGGCTATGGCATTTGCCAGTCATCAAAATGAGAAAAGCTCAGAAGCCACGAGGAGACTCAAAGAAAGCTTAAAAGAATTTCCAGCAACAACTTGAATGATGTTTACAATAGATACAACATAAAGCTGCGGATGGATGAAGATACTATCACTCAATCTTGGAAAGATGAAAGAGTAAGTTCAAGGCGGGCAGAAACTAAAAAAAGGTCCGGTAAAATAGGTACGAACCTTATATGGGACCAGCAGGAAGGGATTCACGTTCAAAATAGGAAAATCCAAGATATAACCCTAGGTTAAGGGACAGAGAATCGGGTTTGTCGTCGAGGTTCGGAAAGGAGCGAAACATGCGAGATACGCAAGATGACGACAGAGGTTCAAAAGTAAAAATTGGTGGCTACGATTTTAATGTAAGATAAGAAGCATATGAGATAAGGTACGGTGGCCAAAAGAAATGAGATCGAACCCAAACAGGAGGAATCCTGAATTTTTGTGTGAGTTTCACAACGATCACTGTCACAAAATGGTGGACTGCAGATTGCTACAAGGTGAAGTATAGCATTTATTAAAACAAGGTTACTTAACTTAATTGTTTAGTGAAAAGGGAAATCAAGCATATATGAAGAATAGGCAAGAACCGCCAAACCTCCATCACCAAAGAGAATAGTTAATGTTCTAAGTGGAGGAGAAGAAATTAATAGTGTAACATATACGGGAGAAAAGAAGGTGTCAAAAATCACGGTCACCTACGGGAAGCGAGTTCATCAAGTTTTGAAAGAAGATAGTATTATATTTGATGATGCAAATGCAGATGGCATGCTGATCCCACATAATGATGCACTGATAATATCTTTACTTGTACATGATACTAACTTAAAACGAGTTTTGATTGATCCAGGAAGTTCTGCAAATATCATTCTGTTAAGAGTGGTAAATGAGATGCAAGCCAATGATAAATCGGTACCCAAAGTGCGGACCTTGTCTGGTTTTGACAACTCAAGTATTGTAACAAAAGGGGAGATAATACTCACCACATTCGCAGAAGGAGTAGTCAAAGACACCAAATTTTAAGTGACAGAAATGGACATGGCGTACAATATGGTTCTCGGTAGATTGTGGATTCACGAAATGGATGATATTCCATCTACCCTACATCAAGTTATCAAGTTTCCTTCATAATAGGGAATACGACTAATCTGTAGTGATCAACAGGCTTCTCGAAGCATTAACTCAGTGGCAGATTCAAGCACGAAAAACGATGAAAAAATAGCAATTACAGAATTCAGTTGAGGATGTAGCAACACAAGCCTCAACTGTAGACGGGCAAACAGATGTAGACTCGAGGCCTGATACTATTCAAGAACCAGAAGAAAATGAAAACATCTAAATAACAATCAAGGAACTAGAAGCTGTGGTATTATTTGTAAATTGGACGGACAGAAAAGTCTACATTGGAACCAACCTCATCCCGGAGATGGAAAGTAAGTTAATTGAATTTTTAAAAGCTAACGCAGATTGTTTTGCTTGGTCACATTTAGATATGACAAGTATACTAATAAGTTAGGATTTTAACATGTTCTATGCCCCTACTTGCCTATGCTTTGATCATATATTGTTACAAAATAGCCTTAAAAGGCTCACAAGTTGTGCTTGATTGCAGGTTTGATTGACAAAGTGAGAAAATGTCAAAGATCGGCTCAAAAAGGAGTGAAACCTACTCAAGTATCAAAGACAAAGAAATCTAAGGAAAGAAGGCCTAGTGCAGACCGCGCAAAGTTGAATGCGGCCGCACTAGGTGGTTCAGAGAGTTGGTAAACCAGGCTAGAGGCAACGCGGCCGCGGTACACGTCTCGCGGTCCCCGGTGAAGGCTCCACGGCAGCACTACTCTTTTGTGCGGTCCGCAGTCATGAGATTTAGAGAGATGAAAGTTTGCAAAGCTAATGCCATGCGGTCCGCGATCGTGATTGCGCGGACCGTGCCAGCTCCCTCCATGGCCGCGGTCCATTCTACGTGGTCCGCGGAGTCCAAGTTCAGAGAAGCAAAAGTCAAAGTCAAAGAGCCCAGTGCAGCCGCGGTCCATTTAGTGCGGCCCTCACTGACCCTGCAGGGGTATTTTTGTCCAGTTTTTCCAGCCTAGTATAAATAGAACATTTTACCATTTTTTAGGTCATCTTTGGTATTCAGACGTGAGTTGCGCTCCTGAGAACGATATTTGTCGCCATTTTTGGCACTTTTGCTTTACATTTACGATAGATTCTTGTAGTTTAATTTTAGCAATTAATTAATATGTTTAGTTCTTCATCTATTTCTTCAATTTCTTTATCTAGCATGAGTAGCTAAACCCATTAGCTAGGGTTGTGGCTCAACCCTAGTGTGGGTAATTGATGGGTGTTGCCATCTAGTATTAGATCGGCTATCAGTGTTTGCTGTTTGGGTTGATTTTATGTTTTAATCTAGAATTGGTGGTTGCAACCACTGATTCAAGCTTAGTGGGTTTAACTCTTCTTGAGAAAGAGAGTTTATGAACCCAAAATTAACCCAACAAGGAATTGGGATGGCCTCATGAGAAATAATAGTCCCAATTAAACCTCGAGAGAGTAATTAGCCAACTTGAACCCTAGTTGCTTTGTCTAATTTTCCTACCCATTTGGTCTCGAGAGAGTCAATTGGGCAAAATCACTCTCTCTACTGAGAGGTGTGAGAGTGGATAATATTGTGCAACGGTTATAGCATAAGCCCTAATTAGGTCAATCGAACCTTAGTAACATCTACCCGTTAATTAGCCACCTAGGTAGCGTCACGACCCTAGTGCCCTTCTTCCCATTAGATGCAACTTAACAATATTCTCGTAGCATAATTTAGTGTTAAACAATAAAATTTATAAAAATAGTTATAATTCGAAAACCCAAAAATGTTGGAAGTGACATTTGGAACAAATACACACTTCTAGTCTAGATAGATACTTAACTCCATTCCTATCTCCCTGTGGAAATTGATCCTGACCCTCATATCGGGTAAAAGCTATTGCAACCCGCTCTTCCTACCTTTTAGTAGTGTGGAGTTTGAAGCGATCACTTTTTGGCGCCGTTCCCGGGGAGCTTACGGTGTTGACTATTTGTTTATTTAGTTTTGTGTTTTGCTTCTCTTTCCTTCTTGTTTACAAATTTTATTTGTGTCGATCAATCAGGTACAAATGGCTCTTAATTCAAATGACCCTCTCGGCAATGTGATAGTAGGGGAGGAGGTAGAGGATCTAGAACAAGATGAGGTCTTACCTCAAGTTCCACGGAGAGGCCGAAATGCCAATGTAAATGCAAATGAGAACAACAATATTCCAGACCCTCCTCCACCACCGCCGAGAGTGGCTCCCATAGTTTTACCAAATCAAGGATACGCCAGTGCTATTGTTCCTCCCCGAATTCGGGCGGGGAACTTTCAAATCACAAATGTTATGTTGACCTTGCTCGAGCAAATAGGGTATTTCACGAGCGCCTCCGATTAAATGCCTACACGCACTTGAAGAGGTTCGTGGATACATGCTGGGGTAGCAAATAGACAAACATGTCCGAGGATGAGTTGAGATTGAGGTTTTCCTGTTCTCTCTTCGGGGTAAAGCATTGGATTGGTTAGAAAGGCTCCCCAATAATTGTATTGCAACATGGGATGAATTGGCGGACAAATTTATTGCCAAGTTCTTTTCTCCAAGTCATATGGCAGCCCTTTGGGATGAAATTCTAGCCTTCAATCAAGAGCGAACCTTTGCACGAGATATGGGAAAGATATAGAACAATGGTGAAAGAGTGCCCTAATAACGATATGACCGAGGCTATGATTCAACAAACCTTTTATCGATGAATCAACACCACAAATCAATGCATTTTGAACCAATTGGCCGGAGGGAACTTTATGAAACTTTCTTACCAAGAGGCATGTGATGTACTTGATGAAATGGATGACACCTCTTCGTCATGGCAAAGCCGAGCAAATGTGCCCCAAGGTGACCCCATGGTCATCCATTTGCACAAGGAATTGCACGATCATGGTCAAGTTATTGCTGAGCTTACTACTACTATGAACCAACTGGCTAAGGCGCAGTTACAACAAATCTAAAATCCGCGCCAAGTCAACGCAATGGAAGGTGTCACTATTCTTAAAAGAAGGCAAAGAGGGCAACAATCTCAAGGGAATTGTGAACAATATGACAATGATGGTAGTGGGTTTTCAAATGAGTGTTATGATGACCAAAGTGAAGAGGTTCAATATGTCAACAACTATCAAGGCAATAGAAGCAACTCTTCTAACCAACAATGGCGACCTTAAGGAAATCGGGGCAATCAACAACAAGGCTGAGGTAATTGGAATAACAACAATCAACAACAAGGTGGTGGCAATTGGAATAACAACAACCCAAACAACAATTGGGGTAATCAAGGCAACCAAGGGAATTGGAATTGTGATAACAATAATTGGGGCAACAACAACAATCAAGGCGGGTGGAACAACAATGGAAACCAAGACAACAGCGGGATGGGCTTTCAAAGGCCCCCAATGTACCAACAACCGAGCAATCCACCCCATTTCCTTCTCAAGGTCCTAGTTCTTTCGGAGGTGATACGGGAAGAATTGAAAGCATGTTCGAGCAAATGATGAAAAAGAACTAAGATTCTGATGCTCAATTGGCTTCTCATAATACATCTATCCGGAACTTGGAGGTGCAATTACGCCAAATCTCTCAAACGTTGAATGCTCGTCCTAAAGGTGCTCTACCAAGTGATACGATAGTGAACCCGAAGGGTTGTATAACAATCATGTGATGGCGCTTACAACAAGAAGTGGGAGAGGCGGTGATGTGAATGCCTCAAAGCAAAAGCAAGTTGTGGATGAAGATGTTGAGTTGCGTGATAATAATGTACATTTGGTTGTTGAAGATGTGGATAAAGAAAATGTGAACAATGATGTGAGGATTGATATTGATGAGGCCGAGGTAGAAACTCAAGATGTCGTGAACCCGTCTAGGGAACACGTGATTGACATGCCCGAGCCGGTTGTGCCAAGAGCCAAGGCTCCTTTGCCAAGGCCACCTCCACTTTATCCTCAGAGGCTCGCGAAGCAGAAGAATGATAATCAGTTTAAAAAGTTCATTAATATGATGAAGAGCTTATCTATTAATGTGCCATTGGTAGAGGCACTTGAACAAATGCCGGACTATGCAAAATTCATGAAAGACTTGGTCACAAAGAAACGTTCTATGGATTGTGGGACTATAAAGATGACTCACCAAGTTAGTGTTATAGTGCATTCAATGGCCCCAAAACTTGAAGATCCCGGTGCTTTCACCATTCCTTGCACCATTGGGAGTGTGGATTTAGCAAAGTCCCTTTGTGACTTGAGGGCTAGCATAAATTTGATGTCGTACTCGGTCTTCAAGACTTTGGGAATTGGACAACCTTGACCTACCTCAATGAGACTTCAAATGGCGGATCAATCGATGAAGTGACCTTTGGGCATAATTGATGATGTACTTGTCCGGGTGGATAAGTTTATATTGCCGGCCAACTTTGTCATATTAGATTGTGAGGTGGACTTTGAAGTGCCAATTATTCTTGGTAGACCTTTCCTAGCTACGAGGAAGGCATTGGTTGATGTTGAAGAGGGTGAGTTGACTTTTCGAGTGGGGGATGAGAATGTGGTATTCCATGTTTGCAAATCAATGAGACAACCCAATAGCACGAAGGTGTGTTCATTTGTGAACATTGTCACAGCTGTGATAGTGGATGACACAAGTTCCATGATCCATGTTGAAGATCCCCTTGAGGCTGTGCTTCTTAATATGGATGTCAATGATGATGCAAGTAGAGTGGAGTGTGTGAACGCATTGCATGGTATGGTTTCATATTCATATGAGCCTAGGAAGCTATCTTTGGATCTTGAAAACCGCAAAACTCCACCAACAAAGCCATTGATTGAGGAGCCACCGGTGTTGAAGTTGAAGCCACTTCCTCCACACCTCAGGTATGAATTCTTGAGTTCAAATTCTACATTACCTGTTATTCTTTCATCTTGATTAACTAACATGCAGGTTGACGCCACTTTGGCGGTACTTCAAAAGCGGAAAAAGGCGATTGGATGGAAATTAGCCGACATTCAGGGTATAAGCCTCGCATTTTGCATGCATAAGATCATTTTGGAGGAGGATGCAAGGCCTTCCTTGGAGCATCGAAGAAGACTAAATGAGGCGATGCAAGAGGTGGTAAAGAAAGAGGTTATCAAGTGGCTAGATACTGGGGTGGTTTATCCTATTTCTGACAGTTCGTGGACTTCTCCGGTGCAATGTGTGTCGAAGAAGGGTGGTATGACCGTGGTAACTAATGACAACAATGAGCTCATTCCCACTAGAACATTCACTGGGTGGAGAGTTTGTATGGATTACCGAAAGCTGAACAAGGTGACTAGAAAAGATCATTTCCTATTGCCATTCCTTGACCAAATGCTTGATCGTCTTGTGGGTCGGGCTTTCTATTGCTTTCTGGATGGTTACTCAGGGTACAATCAAATTCTAATTGCCCCGGAGGACCAAGAGAAGACCACCTTTACATGTCCTTATGGCACATTCGCTTTCTCTAGAATGTCATTTGGATTGTGTAATGCTCTGGCAACCTTCCAACGTTACATGATAGCTATTTTCACCGACATGGTGGAGGATATCTTGGAGGTCTTCATGGATGATTCAGCGTGGTTGGGGATTCTTTTGAGGAGTGCTTGGTAAACTTGGATAGAGTGTTGGCCCAATGTGAAGACACCAACCTTGTTCTCAATTGAGAAAAATGCCATTTTATGGTAGAAGAAGGTATAATGTTGGGTCACAAGATCTCGAAGCGAGGAATTGAAGTTGATAAGGCCAAGATTAAGGTTATTTCGAGGCTCCCTCCCCCTACTTCTGTCAAAGGGGTGAGGAGTTTCCTTGGGCACGCGGGTTTCTACCGGAGGTTCATAAAGGATTTTTCTAAAGTGGTACATCCGTTGTGCAAGTTGCTAGAGAAAGATGCAAAGTTCTTGTTCGATGAGAGTTGTATGCAAGCATTCGAGCTTCTTAAGATCAAGTTGACTTCTACCCCCATCATCACCGCACCAAATTGGAACTTTCCTTTTGAGCTCATGTGCGATGCTAATGACATTGCGATTGGGGCTGTTTTGGGACAAAGGATCAACAAAATGTTCCATCCGGTGTACTACGCAAGTAAGACTATGAATGAGGCTCAAAGGAACTACACAGTCACCGAGAAGGAGTTATTGGCTATTGTTTTTGCTATGGAATACCTTTTGGGGGCCAAAGTGATAGTGCATACCGACCATGCCGCCCTTAGGTATTTGATAACCAAGAAGGACTCAAAGGCAAGATTGATGAGATGGGTATTGCTTCTCCAATAGTTTGATTTGGAAATTGTTGACCGAAAAGGGAGTGAGAATCAAGTGGCAGACCACTTGTCCGGTTTTGAAGAGGGGGGAGGCCTTGTGATGGCCTTGAGATAAACGATGCATTTCTCGATGAGAAACTCCTTGCGGTGTCAATGAATGGAATGTCGTGGTTCGCCAATGTCGCAAATTATCTTGTTACGGAATCATCCCGTGTGAGCTCTCTTCCAACAAAAGGAAGAAGCTCAAGCGGGATAGCTTGGATTTTTATTGGGGCAAGCCATATTTGTTTAAGATGTGCACCGATGGTATGATTCGACGATGTGTCCCGGAGGAGGAACAATTGGGTATTTTGGAGGCTTGCCATTCCTCTCCCTATGGTGGCCATCACGGCGGGGCAAGAACATCTTCTAAAGTGCTTAGTTGCGGATTTTATTTGCCTACCTTGTTTAAAGATGCGGGTGATGTAGTCAAGAGATATGATGAATGCCAAAGTGCCGGTGGAATTTCTAAAAGGGATGAGATGCCCCTCAATACAATTCTCGAAGTGGATATTTTTGATGTTTGGGGCATCGATTTTATGGGTCCTTTTGTGAGCTCGTGTGGTAACACTTACATTCTCGTGGCGGTGGACTATGTCTCAAAGTGGTTTGAAGCTGTGGCTTTGCCCAACAATGAAGCCCGGAGTGTTGTGGCATTTTTGAAAAAGAATATCTTCACATGGTTTCGCACTCCTCGTGCTATCATTAGTGATGGGGGTCTCACTTTTGCAACAAGACTTTCGACACGTTGCTTTCTAAGTACGGTGTCAATAATAAGGTTTTGACCCCCTATCATCCTCAAGCTAGTGGCCAAATGGAAGTCTCCAACAGAGAAATTAAGAGTATCTTGTCTAAAACTGTCAATGCTAATAGGATCGATTGGTCGAAAAAGTTGGATGACACTCTTTGGGCATATCAGACGGCTTACAAAACTCTGATTGGTATGTCTCTGTATCGGTTGGTGTTTGGGAAAGCTTGCCATCTTCCGGTGGAATTAGAGTACAAGGCCATGTGGGCTTTGAGGAAGTTGAACTTAGAATGAGATGTTGCGACAAATATTCGGGTTGAACAACTTAATGAGTTCGATGAGTTTAGATTCCATGCCTACTCTAGCTCATCCTTGTACAAGGACAAAATGAAGTACCTTCACGACAAATATGCTCAGGGCAAGGAGTTAAAGGTTGGAGATATGGTTCTCTTGTTCAATTCCCAGTTACGTCTGTTTTCGGGTAAGCTCAAGTCAAGTGGAGTGGGCCTTTTGAAGTTGTGTTCGTGACCCCATTTGGTGCTCTCGATCTAATGAACAAGAATAGTGAAGTATTCAGAGTCAATGGACATCGAGTCAAACATTATCTTGGGAAATTTGATGATATCCATGTGGCGGCACTTCTCCATCTAAAGTGATGTGCTGGTAACATACGTCGTGCCGCGACGTTAAATCAGGCGCTGTTGGGAGGAAACCCATGTCTTTTTCTTTTTATTGTTTTTTGTGTTTTTCTTGGTAGTGTAGGTTTGATTTTTGAGCTAACTGATTGTGAGATGTTGCAGGGATTGAGTTGATGCAGTGTAAAATAGTTTGAAAAAAGTTGACTAGTCTCTGAAGTTTGCCAGTGCGGCCGCATTGTACTTTGTGCGGTTCACATTGGTGATGGTCAAAAGTGGTGCTATCTGATGTTTGTCACTATAGCCGCATTCCATTTAGTGCAGTCCGCAGTGGACCTCCGCGGCCGCGGTTTGCTTTTGTGCGGTCCGTAGAGGTTGCCTTCTCAAGATTCAAGTGAAGAAACCCAGTGCGGTCCGTAGTCGGTTTGCGAGGCTGCACTGGTAGGTGAGGATGTGTCCCATTTCTTTTCTATAAATAGACACCAAGGAACACCCTTTACACTTTTCGAACTCTTAAAACTCAGAAGCCTAAAAGCACTATTCACACTCTCATTTGATTGTAATTCTTGTTTGCACTGAGTTGCATTCCATCTTCACAATCTGGTAACATTTCATCCATATTTCATTGATTAATTTTATACTTACCTTTTATTTTCATGCCTAGTAGTCTTAGCTTCTTTTTCTTCTTTATTTATCTGTTAGCGTAGGGTAGTTTTAAATGCTGGGTTTGTGTGTTGAATATGCTTAGTGATTGGGCAACTGAGTAGGGACAAGTTAGGTGTAAAAATTGAACAAAAATAGCATAAACTTAAACCCTAACTTAGTGCCTGTGCAAAATACTCTCTGCGGCCCACGGTCGCTTTGTGCAGTCTGCGGTGCCCTGACGCGGTCCGCATGGCCATTTTGTGTAGACCGCAGTGCCCAAGTGATTGAAATTGAACCTATGCCCAGCGCGGCCACATTGCACTTTATGCGGTCCGCGCTGGCCCACCGCGGTCGTGATCCCACTTTGTGCGGACCGCGGTGGGGAGATTCAGAGAGATGTTTTTCAGGGCTTTATCCCAATGCAGACCGTGGTCGCCTTTGCGCGGTCCGCGGTGCACCCAATAAGGCCGCACTCCTTTTTGTGCGGGCCGCGGTACACTGTTTCTTCAATATGTTCTGCAACTTTTGATCTTCTGTTCTGCAATTCATTTTCCACAAATCTTTTTCTGTTTGTGTTGATACTAACAAAGCTAGATGTTTATGCTTGCAGGCAATGGTTAAACAAAGAGGCAAAGGCTCGAAATAACCTGGCCGAGGTAATTCCTCTCGGGGATGGAAGCAAAGGATGGTAAAACTCACTCCCCAGGCTAGAAAAAACATAAAGTATATGAGAAAAGCAATCAAAGCGGCCGACAGAGCCATTGACTACTCGGGGAGTGAGTATGAGCCCTCCCGGGAGATCTCTTCAGATTCAGTCCCACTATACATCCTGTATCCGGAGAACGCCATACATAGAGACACCCCTACCTCTTCCCCCGATGCTCGAGATTTAATCAACATTTCTTCTGGGTCGTCTGAGGGCTCAGCGGCAGGTAGTGGGGATGAATATTCTACCTCTCCCACAGTGTCAATATCTGGAGAGGGTGCTAGAGGTGATGAGGGAGATGGGGAGTTACCTGGGGGCGGTGTGCCTCAAGTTGGGGGTGTTGACCGGACTAGAAATTCCGTTATTTGGGAAGATAGATTCGTCAACCAAGTGGCATTTCACAAGTTCAGGGAATGGTGGCTGGCACGAAAGTTAATTCTTGAGAGGAGTTTCATTGACAGAGACCTTCTACCCTACACCCCAATGTACATAGATAGTTTCAAGCTCGAATAGATTGGGAGCACTTCAAAGATAATTGTGTAAAGGTGAATGAGCACATGGTCAAGGAATTTTATAGCAATGTGGCCCACATCTTGAAGGGCACTAAAGTGACCAAAGTGCGAAACAAAAATGTGGTATTTACCGGGAAGGCACTAAATGAATACCTGGGGTTTAACGAAGAAGATGAGTCCCTTTACAATGAAAAGTTGGCAATGGGCGAGGAGCTTCGTCCATGGTTAGCCTCATACCTGGCAGTCCCGGGTATGGTTCCAGAGTGGTTGCAAGCAGGGGTCAAAATACTTCGGAGGACTTTTAACTTTGAGGCTAGGGGATGGTTGACTTTAGTGTGCAGTCGGCTCGATCCCACTACCCATGATCAGACTATTCCGCTTGACGGGCTATTCTTGTTGCATCTATTATGGCAGGATACCCTATCAACGTGGGCAATGCGATGTCCCGCGTCATTTTTGCAGTGAGGGTTGAGCATGATCGGAACTACCCTTTTCCCAGCACCCTCACTATGTATTTTAAGGACCTAGAGGTGGAGAAGAGACCTTTTGACATCAAGGTCATACATAAAAAGGCTTTCTGAGGTTCCCGTACATACAGAGGACCCGGGGACCACTCATGTTCCCATGCATACAGACGATGCTTAGGGAGCTCCTATATCCTTTCATCTTGATTTTTGATGCTTATTTGTTTAGTTGGCATTGGGAACAATGCCAGCTTTCATTTGTGGGGGTGCGCCCTACTTTTTATCTGGATGATTGTATATATAAAGTTACATTTTTGTATATATTTATCCCCTTGTATATTCTAATCCCCTATTATAAATATTCATTCTATTTTCTATTTTCGTACAATTATTTTATTTTTAGCTTAGTAGATAGGCTCTCAGCCTTTTTGTTTCATTTTTTGCGCTTTTAATAAGCCCTAGGTTTTTTTAATGCAACGGTTCTTTCTAAGGGTGGAGTATTGTGCGAACCGGGTAGCTCTTCCCGGTGATGGATGACGTGACAACCTTCTTAAGGGTTTGAGTCTGTTTTTTATTTTTCTTTTGTTTTTAGTAGTTTATAGTTAAGGGTATCTCAAGCAAATCTTCACTTGGGCCTAACACATTTGCCTTTGATCTCATGGTCAAAGACAAGTGGTTGTGTTTAGGATGGTGAAAGTTGTGACCTTGAGACTTTTGTTTTGACCAAATAAACATCATGTGGTCTTTCGGGACTATTGTGTGCTCAATCGTGTCTAAGGTTGTTATGGGCCCCCGACTCTATGTCTTTAGTAATCCTTGAGTGTGTGTGGTGAGAAATCGAATTGTGAGTCCAAGTCCCTAGTTAGTGGTCTATAACTTGACCTGAATGTTTGTTGAGGCAAAATTTTGAGTGAAATTGGACTTGAGAAGTGATTACAGGCTCTCCTTTATCCAAATAATAGTCGAACAATTCCATAGCCTACCAAGGATATAATCCCTAGCTAACCCTTTTGAGCCTTAAACCTTTTTCTTTTAAGAACCAATGCTACAAGCCTATACCCGTTCTAAATTATACCCTCTGTTGGCACCCAATCACCCCTTTAGTAATGGCAAAAGTCTAAGTTTGGGGGGGGGGGGGGGGAAACAAGAAAGGAAAAAAGTGGTAAAAGGTACAAAAGCAAAAGGAAAGTAAGGCGATGAAAAAGAAAGAAAAGAAAAAGACAAAAAGAAAGCCCAATGTGCAAAGAATAAAACGGGATTCAGGAAAAACAAAAGTGAAAAAAGTGTGGAAAAAAGTAGAAAAAGAAGAAATACTTTGAATTGCATAAGAAAGAGTGACAATGTGTCTCTCTAACCCCTTGAAAAGAAGTGAAATACTCAAAGAGTCAAAGAGAATTGTTCCAAAATGAATCAAAAGAAGTGCTTAAGGGAAGATGGAACCCATATAGACCAACAACTTTTTCTACCCTGAACCAAAACCCTTCACATTGACTCCACAAAAGTCCTATATGATCTTGAGTTGGATGACGCTCGCATTAGTGGATACTTACATGAGGGTCAAGCATATGGTACTTAGAGTCGCACTTGTGACCTTTCCTTAAGAGAGACAAGTGAATTCCCATTAACCTTGGTTTGTGTGCTTTTACTCTAAAAGGTGAGGTTTGCATAGGGAGAGTTGAGGATGTGGGAGTTTGGGTTCCACTGCGACCAAAGTAATTGAGAGAGTTCTTTGATGTAATGAGTCAATTCTTGATGCTCTTGTGTCCCACTTGATCCGTAGTTTTTCAAAGTTTAAATTTTGTTAATGATCCATTCGTATTGAGGGCAATTGTTAGTCCCAATTGATGCTTGTTGAGGTTACTTTAGGACAGATGGAATTACTTGGATTTTCCTTTAAGGGGTGGGTTTTATTTTGTTTGATTGAGGACAAGCAAAGGTTTAAGTATGGGGGAGTTGATAAGTTAGGATTTTAAGATGTTCTATGCCCCTACTTGTCTATGCTTTGATCATATATTATTACAAAATAGACCTAAAAGGCTCACAAGTTGTGCTTGATTGCAGGTTTGATCGACAAAGTGACAAAATGTCAAAGATCGGCTCAAAAAGGAGTGAAACCTGCTCAAGAATCAAAGACCAAGAAATCTAAGGAAAGAAGGCCTAGTGCGGACCACGCAAAGTTGAATGCAGCCACACTAGGTGGTTCAAGAGTTGGTAAACCAGGCTAGAGGCAACGCGGCCGCGATACACATCTCGCGGTCCGCGGTGAAGGCTCCGCGGCCGCACTACTCTTTTGTGCGGTCCGCGATCATGAGATTCAGAGAGATGAAAGTTTTCAAAGACAATGCCATGCGGTCTGTGATTGTGATTGCGCAGACCGCGACCGCGGTCCATTCTACGCGGTTCGCAGAGTCCAAGTTCAGACTAGCAAAACTCAAAGTCAAAGATCCCAGTGCGGCCGCGGTCCATTTAGTGCGGCCCGCACTGACCCCGCAGGGGTATTTTTGTCCAGTTTTTCCATCCTAGTATAAATAGAACATTTTACCATTTTTTGATCATCTTTGGTATTCAGACATGAGCTGCGCTCCTGAGAACGATATTTGTAGCCATTTTTGGCACTTTTGCTTTACATTTACGATAGATTCTTGTAGTTTAATTTTAACAATTAATTAATATGTTTAGTTCTTCATCTATTTCTTCAATTTATTTATCTAGCATGAGTAGATAAACCCATTAGCTAGGGTTGTGGCTCAGCCCTAGTGTGGGTAATTGATGGGTGTTGCCATCTAGTGTTAGATTGACTATGGGTGTTTGCTATTTGGGTTGATTTTATGTTTTAATCTAGAATTGGTGGTTGCAAATACTGATTCAAGCTTTGTGGGTTTAACTCTTCTTGAGAAAGAGAGTCTATGACCCCAAAAATTGACCTAACAAGGAATTGGGATGGACTCATGAGAAATGATAGTCCCAATTAACGGGTTAAACCTCGAGAGAGTAATTACCCTACTTGAACCCTAGTTGCTTGGTCTAATTTGCCTACCCATTTGGTCTCGAGAGAGTCAATTGGGCAAAGTCACTTTCTCTACCGAGAGGTGTGAGAGTGGGTAAAATTGTGCAACGGTTATAGCATAATCCCCAATTAGGTCAATCGAACCTTAGTAACATCTACCCGTCAATTAGCTACCTAGGTAGTGTCACGACCCTAGTTCCCTTCTTCCCATTAGATATAACTTAGCAATATTCTCGTAGCATAATTTAGTGTTAATCAATAATTTTTTAAAAATATAGTTATAATTCGAAAACCCGAAAAAGTTGGAAGTGACATTTGGAACAAATACACACTTCTAGTCTAGATAAATACTCAACTCCATTCCTAGCTCCCTATGGAAATTGGTCCCGACCCTCATATCGGATAAAAGCTATTGCGACCCACTCTTCCTACCTTTTAGTAGTGTGGAGTTTGAAGCGATCATATACCACCGGAGGTAATGACCCATAAACTGAATGAAGTTCCAACATATCCACCTGTCAAACAAAAGAAAAGGAAGCAAGGTTCCTTAAAGAATAAGGTGATTCGGGATTAGGTACAAGAGCTTTTAAAAATCGGGTCTATCCGCGAGGTAAAGTATCCAGATTGGTTAGCTAATACTATAGTAGTGTCCAAAAAGAATGGTAAGTGGCGAGTTTGTGTGGACTATACTGATATAAATAAAGCTTGCCCTAAAGATTCTTTCCATTACCACACATAGATCAACTAATTGATGCTACTGCAGGACATGAGTTATTAAATTTTTTAGATGCCTATTCGAGATATAATCAGATAAAAATGGATCCTCTAGATGAGAAAAAACTTTCTTTATTACAGACAGGGGGACTTACTGCCATAAAAATTATGCCATTCGGTCTAAAGAATGTTGGGGCCACATAACAGAGGCTAGTGACCAAGATGTTTCAAGAACATTTAGGAAAAACCATGGAGGTTTATATAGATGATATGCTAGTCAAATCACAAAAAGTAGGGGATCATATTCAACACTGTCAGATACGTTTCAGATTCTTCGCAAATTTAACATGAAGTTAAATCCTGAGAAATGTGCATTTGGCGTGTCGTCAGATAAGTTCTTGGGATTCCTTGTTTCTAACCGTGGCTAACCAAGTGGCGGATTTCTTAGCTAAATTGGCTTCAACCACTTCTGTTAGTAATATATATTTATCCGTCCAACAAATCCCTAAGAGAGCCAAAGGTCCTTTCATTTTGGACAAATTTCAAGTACCTAGCATTAGGACAAAATACGACAAGGCCAATTGTTTTGTTAGTTAAACTTATTTTGTATAGGCACACAGTGGCGCAGCTGTAGGTTTCACTTCTGTGTTTTTTGGAAGGATACTTGTATCCTTGTGTTGTAATATGTGGAGGTAAGGCCATCCCCCCTCATTTTTATGAAGATAATACAACACACCCAGTATTTAGCTGGGAAACTTTAAAAAAAAAGGTAAATCCTGAGCAGATTAAGGCTATTGAAGAAATACCAGATATACTTACGAGCAAAAAAGAAGTACAGTGGTTGAAAGGTTAGGGAGATTTATTTCCAAGTCATCGGAAAAATGCTTTAAGTTCTTTTCATCCTTAAAAAAGCAAAATCAATTTGAATGGCCTGAAGAATGTCAATAAGCGCTCAGAAATTTAAAAGCATACTTGTCAAATCCACCATTGCTAGCCAAACCAAAGGACGGAGAAAAACTACTCGCCTACCTTGCTGTTTCGGAAGTAGCGGTAAGAGCCGTATTAGATCGAGAGGACCAAGGTAAACAATCTCCAATTTATTATGTTAGCAAGTCTTTATTGGATGCTGAAACTCGATATCCTCATTTAGAAAAACTTGCACTAGCATTAATTATGGCATCTAGAAAATTAAGGCCTTATTTTCAATGTCATCATATCTCTGTAGTAATTGCCTACCCCTTACGTAATATATTGCATAAACAAGAGTTATCAGGTAGGTTAGCCAAATGGGCTATAGAGCTAACTAAATATGATTATCACATATCAACTTAGAACTGCAATAAAGTTACAGGTTTTAGCAGATTTTGTGGCATATTTTAGCCCAGGAATGCAGACAGAGGCAGAAAAAGAACTGCAGGTATTTAACAGGTCTAATCTAAGTTCTTGGACCTTATTTACCGATGGCTCTTCAAATGTAAAGGGAGCAGGTTTAGGCATTGTCTTGATCCCACCTGCGGGAGAAACTATACGACAAGCCACAAAATGACATCCTATTACTAATAATGAAGCAGAATATGAAGTTGTGATCGTCGGTCTAGAATTGGCACGAGAGCTCGGATAGAGCAGGCCATAATCAAAAGCGGCTCGCAACTCATAGTTAACCATATGCAGGGGACTTATATAGCTAGAGAGGCGAGGATGCAGCAATATCTAGAAAAGGCACGAGATTTAATTAGACGGTTCCAAACTTGGAAAATTGTGCAGATACCAAGAGATAAGAATGCTGAAGCAGACGCGTTAGCTAATCTAGCATCCACAGCAGAAGTGACCAATGAAGAGAATGCTTCTGTAATACATTTATTTCATTCGGTACTCGACCAAGATAAAAACCAGGTAAATTTCAATAATTTAACTTAGGATTGGAGAAACGAAATTGTCAGTTTTTTGCAGTACGGAATACTACCTGAAGATAAGAAAAAGGTTCAAGCACTTTGTTAAAAGGCTACTCGTTACTGTTTAGATCGGCACAATCTATTCGGTGGCCCTCTAGCGAGGTATCTCGGACCTTCTCAAACAGAATATGTGATGAGGGAAGTACATGATGGACATTGTGGAAATCATGTCGGAGGAAGATCCTTGGTGAAAACTTTAATTAGAGCAGGGTATTACTAGCCAAAAATGGAAGAAGAAGCAGAAACTTTTGTGGCTAAATGTGATAAGTGCCAAAGGTATGGTAACAACATGCATCGACCAGCTGAATTATTACATCCGGTTGTTGCACCATGGCCTTTTATGAAGTGGGGGTAGATATAATGGGTCCACTACCACAAACTAAAGGCAATGTACGATTTCTATTAGTAGTCACTGATTATTTTACTAAGTGGGTAGCAGCAGGTGCCTTCAAACAGGTACGAGAATAAGAGGTCAGGGACTTCATATGGCGAAATATCATATATTGTTTTGGAGTTCCAAAAGAGATCGTGTGCGTTAATGGCCCGTATTTCATAGGTGCGCAAATCACATAATTCTTTCAAAGTTAGCAGAAAAAAGGATTACCTCGACACCTTATCATCTAGTGGCGAATGGACAAGCTGAATCAACAAATAAAGTTATTATCAACAACTTGAAGAAAAGACTAGAAGAGTCAAAAGGCAAGTGGCCAGAGGTGCTACCTGGAGTCTTGTGGGCTTACCGAACAATAGCAAAAACAAGTATGGGAGAGACACCATTCTCACTTGTGTACGGTACTGAAGCCATAATTCCAGTTGAAATAGGGGAGACAAGTACGAGATACGCTCAATCTACTGAAGAGGCAAATGAAGAGGAGATGCGGGTAAATCTTGATTTGCTTGAAGAAAAGAGAGAAACTGCCTTAATAAGGATGGCTGCGCAAAAATAAGTTATTGAGCGATATTACAATCGGAAAGCTCGTCTCAGATACTTCAAGATTGGGGACTACGTACTCAAGAAAGTATTTCAATCCATAAGAGAAACCAATGCAGGAAAGTTGAGTCCAAATTGGGAAGGACCTTACAAGATTCGAGGTATCGCAGGAAAAGGTACATATGAACTTGAAACCATGGATGGCAAAGTTCTACCCTTGAGTTGGAATGTTGTTCATCTGAAAACGTACTATTTCTAAGGAAAGGAAATACCTATGGTCAGGTATCTTCAGCTACAATTTTTGTTTTTGAATAGTTAAAATTATACTAACAATTTTATATGATAGGCAAAAAGCTAGCCCATGCCAAATGATGATATTAGACCGGAAAGACACACTGAAGAAACATAACTCCCGGTCTAGGGTTGCAACTTTTCTGATGGAAATATAAAGGGTTAAGCAGTCTTCATCTAAATTATACCTCCGAGCCCCGTATATTTTTCCTTTTCAGAAAAAGGACCGCATGGAAGGAATAATCAAGTGCTCGAGATTTCATACTTCAAAGCTCAAACACTTTGGGGACTATATAATATATGTATAAAGAAGGCAAAGAAGACTAGAAAAATTAAAATTCAAGTCAAGCCTAAAGTTTACTCAACAAATCTCAAGTTCAGAACAAAGTCACAAGCCAAAAACACAAGCTTGATTCAAAAACCTATGAAGGATACACTCATGGATGTAAATCCTAAAGTATTACAAATGTTTAGGTTAAAGGCTGTATTTAGTTATAGGTTATAAAGAAACCCTTGAATTTTTTACAAATCTATTGTAAAGAAAACAGTTACTCCAGCACTTGTTCAAGCAGAAGGATCTCAATTTGAGGAAGCGGAGAAGTTTGGAGCTACTAAAGGATTATGATATTATTATATTGTATCATCCGGGAAAGGCCAATGTGGTGGTCAATGCCTTGAGTAGGAAGGCGGTGAGTATGGGGAGTTTGGCGTATATTCTTGTTGGGGAGAGACCTCTTGCAAGTGATGTTCAGGCCTTGGCCAACCGGTTCATGAGGTTGGATATTTCGGAGCCCAGTCGGGTGTTGGCTTGTGTGGTTTCTCAGACTTCTTTATTTGATCGCATCACAGAGCGCCAGTATGATGATCCTCATTTGCTTGTCCTTAAGGACAGAGTTCAGCACGACGATGCCAGAGATGTGACTATTGCTGATGATGGGGTGTTGATGATGCAGGGTCGGATATGTGTGTCCAATGTGGATAGGCTTCGGGAGTTGAATCTAGCGGAGGCCCATATCTCACGATATTCAATTCATCCGGGTGCCGCAAAGATGTATCAGGATCTGAGACATCACTATTGGTGAAGGAGAATGAAGAAGGACATTGTGGGATATATATCGCACCCCTTTTTTCTTTCCTCCCCTTTTTACGAGGAAGAAAAGGTCCGAGTTTAGACATTTATAGGGGTAATAACTCATTTCTTTTTGGGAATTGGGTATTTTGAACAGTTGCCCCCTAACGGATTATGGTGTGTTAGGGAACCTAGAGCAATTATGTCACGACCCAAACTGGAGGGCCATGACTAGCACCCGACCATACTTGCCGAGCACCAACGTACATTTTATCTAACCTTTTTTTATTATCCTTTAGGGTTGACGAGATCAATATAAATGGTAGACATTGATCATGGACAACCAACAATAAAATATGATGACATGAACATACATAACATGGGATGACCAGACAATCAAGAAACTATATATAAGGTACGAGCTACCACGCTACCATGAAAGACTATACAACAAAAACCAGTCGACAAGGCATACCAAACTATACATGAGTCGACACCTATCTATGAGCCTCTAAATGAACATAAGTGTTAAAACATAGCCGGAACAGGGACCCGACATACCCATAATGTCTATAACAAAATGCATACCAAGACCACGGCAAGTCCGGAGAAGGGATCTCGCGAATCACTGCTGAACTGGACAACCTACTGTGGTGGGGGAGCTGCACCTGCCTGTCTATCAGGGCCTACAGCACGACATGCAGCGTCCACAAACAAAAGGACATCAGTACGAATAAAGTACTGAGTATGTAAGGCAGGGAACCATAAATACGAACAGTAATGTAAGCAGGGATAAAGAATATACAACCTGGAACATCTGAGTACCTCTGAGGGCTACTGACATGCAATGCATGATACATATGTATGTATACATAAACTTTTAAAACATACGCCTCTGTGGGCATCATCATCATTATATCGTACCCAGCCGTAATAGGCTCGGTAAAAATGTACCTGGCCATTATAAGGCTCGGTAGGATCGTACCCGGCCACGTGGAGCTCGGTAAAACCCAACTGATCAGTTGTTGCACAATAGGTGCCGTACCTGGCCGACTATAGCGCGGCTCGGTAGAGTAAAATAGATGCATATATATAATGCATGCTCGACTCATGGAATCACATTCTAAACCTTTCGGAGTGACGTAAGGTCGATATCCTCTGTACACGTTATTAGGACTAACTCTTCACTATGAATCTTATAATAATCAATAAGTACCAACAATATTGAAAACATAAGAATAAGAGAAGCAACATTAACATCAATCGTTCCATAAGAGGGAAAGCAATGTAAGTACTGCTAGCTTCTAAGAGTAGAGTATCTTTGGAAGCTCGTTCATTAAATTATGTACAATTGGGGTCGTGCAAAAGAAGGAAAGGGATAGCCTCACATACCTTGTATATATTTCCCCAATCGCAAGCTATGCAATTGTCACAACTCCTTAGTTTACAATAAGAGAAACGATACTATCGTTATCATTTAAGCGTCATAACTATTACGTATCGACCACAACCTATTTTATGCTGAAACGGACAACACCTCCCCTATATATATGACTTTACACCATTCAAAACAATCACCAAACAGCCCAAATAATATCAATAATAAACATATTGAGCCTCCCAAAATAGTCCACGCACAACCTAATTACATCATACATACGACGGCCACCGTAGTCGTGTCAAACGACCCGGAAATGTTACGAATAACTATCATCCCACAAAATTACATATATATGGTGTTTCTCCACACCCTTCCACCTCCAAAACTCCACAAAATAGAAGTAAACACGCAGCCCAACAGCAACACAAAACAGTCCACAAAACAGATCGCTACAAGTAAATAGCTCCAACTCACGGCTTCCGAGCACCGTCATGTGAGTTCTTACATGTATAGAACGAATAACCATGAATTCATAGCAGAGAAAAGTATGAAATATGGAAGTAACTTACCTTACTTGTTGGATAACTCAGCCCTTCCCTTGGTTCTTCAAACTCTAGGTTTTACCTTCAAATAGAACTTGAAAGAGAGGGAAAATCGATTAGGGTTTGTGTGAGATTTTTGGGGAGGAGTTGCAGGGGTTAACTTTGGTTTTGAGAGTATTAAATATGGATGAAATAACTGAGTTCATAACCCTTAAAAGTCCTCTCTTGGCCGACTTAGGTCTTTTAATTTTGTCCTATCATTTTGGCAAGTAGGTGATGCACCTACTTGTCATCTACCAATCTGCGCAGGCTTGCAAAAATATGAATATCTCTATACTCCGAGATCGTATTGACAAACGGTTTAATGGGTTGGAAACTAGACTCATAGATATTAAATTTTGTGGGTAGATCACCCCGTAATTCCTTGTAAATTAGGAGAAAAGCTTAGAAACATTTGACAGAATGTTTAAGTAAAATTATGAACCTAAGTTGCGACAACGTTTGTCGACTTTTGTTTCATAACTTATTTGAATTCAAGACTTATGATACGGATATTACATGATTCAAATACCTTAATACATGACCTCTTGATTGTATTAAGAACCTCTAGGTTTTCCTAAAAATATGAGTTACAACATTCTTGATTCATTTAACTTCTAATACTTGTTAATCACCCTTATACACCCTTGTATCCCTTAAGACCAATAGGATTAACTTCTTATCATCTCAAAGGTAATTCCTTCTTGGATTTATGTTAACTAATATATGGCATGAACTAATACGTGTGGATATGGGTTGTAACACCCTTCCCCCCGAAGGAACATTCGTCCTCGAATGTAAGGGTTCATGGGGAGTTTAAATTGTCGTGGATTCCAGCCAAGTTTCTCCCATAAATAGAGGACAAACTTGCAAGCACTTAACTCAATGTATGGCCTTACAAGAGTATTCAAAGCATTATGAACATGTACATTATCTGCATATTTCCATTTTGTATTAAGGAAGAGTATTCTCAAGTTATTGCTTACCTCATAGAGCCATTTCACCTTCCAATGTATCATGTGTTCCACCAGCATCCTTGTTATCTTCATTCTGGAATAGGTACGGGTATTTAGACTTCATCTCTTCTTCTGCTTCCCATGTCATTTCTTCCAAATTCTTGTTCCTCTACAATACTTTTACGGAAGCTACATCTTTTGTTCTCAGCTTGCGGACTTGTCGATCTACTATAGCCACTGGCACTTCTTCATATGATAGGTCCTCTGTAACTTGTACATCTTTGATAGGGACGACTCGAGAAAGGTCTCTAATACATTTCCTCAACATAGATACATGGAATACCGGGTGGACAAATTCCAATTCGGATGTTAATTTTAACTCATAAGCAACCTGTCCAATCCGTCGAAGAATTTTATACGACCTGATATACCTTGGACTCAGCTTACCTTTCTTCCCAAAATGCATAATACCCTTCATTGGTGAGATCCTCATGAAAACCCAATTACCAACCTCAAACTCCAGATCACGACATCGGACATCGGAATAAGATTTTTACCTGCTTTGTGCCGTCCTCAATCGCTCCTGTATCACTTTCACCTTCTCAATAGCTTGGTGAATCAAATCTGGCCCATATAATTCTGCTTCACCGACTTCGAACCATCCAACTGGTGATCTACATCTCCTCCCGTATAGTGCCTCATATGGGGCCATTTTAATACTAGAATGGTAGCTATTATTGTAGGCGAATTCTATGAGTGGAAGATGGTCATCCCAATTTCCCTTAAAATCTAGAACACATGCTCGTAGCATATCTTTCAGTGTCTGAATGGTACGTTCAGCCTGTCCGTCAATCTGCGGATGAAATGCAGTACTGAGATTCACTTGTGTGCTTAAACCCTTCTGAAAAGACCTCCAAAAGTTAGTTGTAAATTGAGCTCCTCGGTCTGATATAATAGATACCGGCACACCATGAAGCCTAACAATCTCCTTGATATACAACTTCGCATAATCTTCAATCGTGTAAGTTGTCTTAACTGGCAGAAAATGGGCACATTTTGTAAGTCGATCAATTATCACCCAGATGGAGTCAAACTTATGATAAGAGCGAGGTAATCCAATAATGAAGTCCATATTAATCACCTCCCATTTCCAGGTCGGAATCTCTATATTCTGAAGCAATCCACCGGGTTTCTGATGTTCTATCTTTACTTGTTGACAATTGGGACACTGGGCTACAAATTTTGCAATAGACTTCTTCATGTTATACCACCAATACTGCTCCTTGACATCATGATACATCTTTGTCGAGCCGGGATGGATAGAATATCGGGATTGATGAATCTCATTCATAATCTTCTCTCGCAACCCTGCTACATTAGGCACACATAATTGGCCCTGGTATCTCAGTTCCCCATCTCTTCCGATCTCAAAAGCCATACTTTTACACTTCTAAATGCTCTCACTAATCGTACTAAGATAGGATCTTCATATTGTCGTGCTTTTACCTCGGCTACCAAAGATGATTCTGATGTATTCTGTACAGTAACACCTCCGTCATCAGATTCTAACAATCTGATTCTCATATTGTCTAGCTGATGAAGCTCTTTAGTCAACCCCCATCTACCTGCCTCAATATTTACTAACCTTCCCATTGATTTACGGCTGAGAGCGTCTGCCACAACATTGACGTCGTAGTCTTTCAGCAATTCAAGCTACCTACGCTGCCTCAAATTCAACTCTTTCTGTTTGAAGATGTATTGTAAACTCTTGTGATCTGTGTAGATGTCAACATGGACGCCGTATAAGTAGTGCCGCCATATCTTCAAAACATATATTAGTGCAGCCAATTCCAAATCATGGGTTGGATAATTCTTTTCATGCTTTTTCAGTTGTCTTGATGCATAAGCAATCACCTTCCCACGCTGCATCAATACGCACCCCAAACCTATACCTGAGGCATCACAATATTCCACATAACCTTTTGTTCCTTCAGGGAGAGTGACCACTGGTGCAGATGTCAATCGATTCTTCAGCTCCTGAAAACTACGTTCATAAGTGTCAGACCACTGGAACTTGGTAGCTTTCTGTGTTAACTTAGTCAATGGTGATGATATAGAGGAAAACCCTTATACAAACCGCCTATATTATCCTGCTATCCCTAGGAAGCTGCGGACTTCTGATGGTGTTGTAGGTCTTGGCCAATTCTTTACTGCATCGATCTTCTAAGTGTTGACACTAATACCCTCGTCAGATATCACATGGCCAAGGAATGCTACTGAGTTCAGCCAAAATTAACATTTGGAGAGCTTAGCATATAACTTACGATCCTGAAGCGTCTGTAATACTATCTGCAAGTGGCCCGCATGTTCCGCCTCCGAACGAGAATACACTAGAATGTCATCAATGAATAAAATCACGAACACATCAAGATGGGGCCTAAATATAGTATTCATGAGATCCATAAAAGTTGCTGGGGCATTTGTTAGCCCGAACGACATCACCAAGAACTCAAAGTGCTTGTATCTTGTCCGGAAGGCCGTCTTTGGAATATCCTTCTCCTTAACCCTCACCTGATGATACCCTGAACGTAAATCAATCTTGGAGAAATACTTGGCACCCTGGAGTTGGTCAAACAGGTCATCAATTCTTGGAAGTGGATACTTGTTCTTTATAGTAAACTTATTCAACTGTCGATAGTCGATACACATCCGTAACGACCCGTCTTTCTTCCGCACGAATAGGACTAGTGCACCCCAAGGTGAAGTGCTAGGCCTAATAAAGCCCTTATCCAGCAAGTCCTTCAACTACACCTTCAACTCTCTCAACTCTGCTGGCGCCATTCTGTATGGAGGGATAGAGATCGGTTGAGTGTCAGGCAACACATCAATGCTAAACTCAAACTCCCTTTCAGGAGGAAGGCCTGGGAGTTCATCTGGGAAAACATCTAGAAATTCGTTGACCGCGGGGATTGATTGTAAAGTAGGCGGTTTCACCTCCGCATCCCTAACGCGAACGAAATGATAAATGTAACCTTTTGAGATCATTTTACTTGCCTTAAGATAGGAAATAAACCTACCTTTCGGTGTAGCAATATTCCATTTCCATTCAATGATGGGTTCACCAGGAAATTAAAACCTAACGATCTTCGTACGACAGTCAACATTTGCATAGCATGAGGCCAACCAGTCCATTCCCATTATCACATCAAAATCAACCATTTCTAACTCAAATAAATTTGCCGAGGTTTGACAACTACAAATCATCACAGTGCAACCTCTATATAGCCTTCTAGCAATCACCTAATCTCCTATCGGAGTAGATACTGCAAAGGGCTTACTTATCAATTCACGTTCAATGCCAAACTTATTAGCCACAAAGGGTGTAACATATGATAATGTAGATCCCGGATCAATCAGCGCATATACATCATAAGAAAACACAGATAATATACCTGTAACAATATCTGTAGACGACTCGAGATCCTGTCGACCTACTAAAGCATAGGTTCGATTTTGACCACCACTCGAACTCGGCACTGCACCTCTACCTCTACCATGACTTGTCGACTGCTGAAAACCCCGTGCTGGAGGTCGAACTGATGAGGAAGAAGCAGACACAGATCCAGTCAGCTGAGCCATACCATCACCTCCCCTGTTAGGACAATCTCGCATCATATGGCCAGGCTGTCCGCAAGAATAACATGCATCAGAACCTCGATGGCACAGTCCAAAGTGGGCGTTGTCGCACTGATCACAACATGGTATTGTGGGTCTCGTCTGACTAGTATCCCTATGATGTTGCGAGCCTGATGCCTGCGAACTATGACATGGACTAGAATAGGTAAATCGATCATATCGAGGCCTCTGAAATTGTGGAGGAGCACTAGCTACAGGTGACGCCTAACTCCTCGAAGACTGGGGCCTGACGTTGCCTCTGAAGTCATTAGAATACCTTCCAAATCTCGCCCTCTTATGTTGGCCCCTATCCTGCTCCCTATCTGCCCTATGCTGGCGCTTACGATCCGCTAGGGTCTGGGTATAAGATTGAATATGGGAAATATCAGTGCCATCCACTAAGGAGGCTGTCGTGCACTTATTTATCAGATGTGGTCCCAACCCATTCACGAACATATGCACCCTATCACTCATCTCGGCCACCATATGGGGAGCATACCTTGCCAAAGAATCAAACTACATACTGTACTCTCGCACACTCATATTACCTTGTCTAAGGTTCAAGAACTTATCAGCTCTAGCTCGTCGTATCTCAACTGGCAAGTAGTGACGAAGAAAGGCCTCAAAAAATTCCTTCCACACAGCTGGAGGAGCATTCGGACCCCTGGATCTCTCCCAACTATCATACCAGAGAACCGCTAAATCTCGTAGCCGATAAGAAGCCAACTCTACTGCCTCTATATCACTAACATGCATAACCCGAAGTGTACGATGAACCTGGTCAATAAAAGTCTGTGGGTCCTCCTTCGGGTCTGATCCGGTAAACACTGGAGGGTCTAAATTAATAAAATCACGAACTCTTGTACTAACTGGTTTCTCAGCAGCACCTGTATTCTGCCTCTGAGCCTGAGCAGCTACCAAGCTAGTCAATAACTGCAAAGCACTCCGCATATCCTGGTCTGGAGTGCCAGACGGAGGAACTGGAGGCGCTGGGTGCCTTCTAATATCCTCTGGAGGAGATGGAGTAGATGAGGTATGAGAGGGCATCTCACTCTGAGCCTCACTTTGTCCTGCTCTGACTTGGGGCACCTGACTGGTACCCTCTCCCGCTGCTGTATCAAGCTGTTTACTAATTGTTTGCTTCCTAGTCGAAGGCATCGCTAAAAGAAAACAAGGTGAATATTAGAGACGAACACTTACGACTCAACTCTACGCACGATCTAGAGTCAGGAAGAAGGTAACAACCCTAGATGTCATGTAGCCTCCTGATTATAAATGTGGCACGCTACACATCCATAACCAAGACTCTACTAGACACGGCTCATAGACAATCCCTAGGACAGACTTGCTCTGATACCAAGTTTGTCACAACCCAAAGTAGAGGGCCATGACTAGCACTCAACCATACTTGCCGAGCACCAACATACATTTTATCTAACCTTTTTTTTATTATCCTTTAGGGTTGACGAGATCAATATAAATGGTAGACATGGATCATGGACAACCAACAATAAAATATGATGGCATGAACATACATAACATGGGATAACCAAACAATCAAGAAACTACATATAAGGTACGAGCTACACGCTACCATGAAAGACTGTACAACAAAAACCAGCCGACAAGGCATACCAAACTATACATGAGTGGACACCTGTCTATGAGCCTCTAAATGAACATAAGTGCTGCAACATAGCCAGAACAGGGCCCCGACATACCCATAATGTCTATAACAAAATGCATACTAAGACCACGGCAAGTCCAGAGAAGGGATCTTGCCAATCACTGTTGGACTGGACAACCTACTATGGTGGGGAGCTGCACCTGCCTGTCTATCAGGGCCTGCACCACGACATGCAGCTTCCACAAACAAAAGGACGTTAGTACGAATAAAGTACTAAGTATGTAAGGCAGGGAACCATAAATACGAACAATAATGTAAGCAGGGATAGAGAATATACAACCTGGAACATATGAGTACCTTTGAGGGCTACTGACATGCAATGCATGATACATATGTATGTATACATAAAATATTAAAACATACACCTCTGTGGGAATCATCATCATCATATCGTACCCAGCCATAATAGGCTCGGTAAAAATGTACCCGGACATCATAAGGCTCGGTAGGATCGTACCCGGCCACGTGGAGCTCAGTAAAATCCAACTGATCAGTGGTTGCACTATAGGTGTCGTACCCGGCCGACTATAGCGCGGATCGGTAGAGTAAAATAGATACATATATATAATGCATGCTCGACTCATGGAATCACATTCTAAACCTTTCGGAGTGACGTAAGGTCAGTATCTTCTGTACACGTTATTAGGACTTACTCTTCACTATGAACCTTATAAGAATCAGGAAGTACCAACAACATTGATAACATAAGAATAAGAGAAGCAACATTAACATCACTCATTTCATAAGAGGGAAAGCCATGTAAGTACTGCTAGCTTCTAAGAGTAGAGTATCTTTGGAAGCTCGTTCATTACATTATGTACAATAGGAGTCGTGCAAAAGAAGGAAAGGGATAGCCTCATATACCTTGTATATACTGCCCCAATCGCAAGCTATGCAATTGTCACAACTCCTTAGTCTACAATAAGAGAAACGATATTATCGTTATCATTTAAGCGTCATAACTATTATGTATCGACCACAACCTATTTTACGCTGAAACGGACAATACCTCCCCTATATATATGACTTCACACCATTAAAACAATCACCAAACAGCCCAAACAACATCAATAATAAACATATTGAGCCTCCCTAAATAGTCCACGCACAACCTAATTACATCATACATACGACGGCCACCGTAGTCGTGTCAAACGACCCGGAAATGTTACGAATAACTATCCGCCCACAACCCTACATATATATGGTGTTTCTCCACACCCTTCCACCTCCAAAACTCTACAAAATAGTAGTAAAACACGTAGCCCAATAGCTCCACAAAACAGTCTGCTACAAGTGAATTACCATGAATTCACAACAGAGAAAAATGTATGAAAGATGGCAGTAACTTACCTTACTTGTTGGATAACTCAGTCCTTCCCTTGGTTCTTCAAACTCTAGGTTTTACCTTCAAATAGAACTTGAAAGAGAGGGAAAATTGATTAGGGTTTGTATGGGATTTTTGGAGAGGAGTTGCAGGGGTTAACTTTGGTTTTGAGGGTCTGAAATATGGATGAAATAACTGAGTTCATAACCCCTTAAAAGTCCTCTCTTGGCCGACTTAGGTCTTTTAATTTTGTCCTATCATTTTGGCAAGTAGGTGATGCACCTACTTGCCATCTACCAATCTGCGCAGGCTTGCAAAAATATGAATATCTCTATACTTCGAGATCGTATGGACAAACGTTTTAATGCGTTGGAAACTAGACTCATAGATATTTAATTTGGTGGGTAGATAACTCCGTAATTCCTTGTAAATTATGATAAAAGCTTAGAAACATTTGACGTAATGTTTAAGTAAAATTATGAACCTAAGTTGCGACAATGTTTGTAGACTTTTATTTCATAACTCGTTTGACTTCAAGACTTATGATACGGATATTATATGATTCAAATACCTTAATACATGACCTCTTTAGTGTATTAAGAACCTCTAGGTTTACCTGAAAATACGAGTTACAACATCCTTGATTCGTTTAACTTCTAATACTTGTTAATCACCCTTATACACCCTTGTATCCCTTAAGACCAATAAAATTAACTTCTTATCATCTCAAAGGTAATTCTTTCTTGGATTTATGTTAACTAATATATGGCATGAACTAACGCGTGTGGATATGGGTTGTAACAAATTAACTCTTGGATTGGTTCGTGTTTCCAAAGATTTAGGGTAAGGGCTCGAAATAACCTTGAGGGAAAGGTGTTAGGCACCCCTATTGGTCCACAACTGTGGTTCCCGGCCGAACTTATATTTATGAATTAGTCCTTTAACAGATAAGTAGTTGAAACAAATAAATAAAGCATGTTGGGCATTGTATGGCTCAAATAATAAGACACAGAATTTGAACAAGGTATGCGCATAGAAAGAAAGTAATGTTTTTAAGCAAAGGGGATTTGGAAAAGAGGGGTCCTAGGTTGGTTAGCCTACAGGATCACCCCACGCAATGCCCGGTAAACACTCCTCAATGAGGTGCTACACGTGACATTAGCGCGTAGTCATCCTATCCCATTTTACCCAAGTCCCTCCCCTTGGTCATAGCCCAAAACGTTCTAATAACCTTGACAACGTCCTATGCGTGCACTACCCGTCCCTTCCTTGTGGTCCTGGAGGTATTTTAGGACCTCTAAATCTAGGCAGACAACCCCTAAGGTGTTTTAAAAGGACAAAATTCTAGGCGACAGGAAAGAACAATTAGGACTGCATATAAAACAAGTTAGAGGCTCACAGTTACCTCCTCAAATATACCACATGAATGCACATCTTCAAACAACATTCAAAAAGAACAAATCCTAGAACATGATATGTAAGTGAGCAAGGGTTATAAAGTACTAAATTAGGCCAATATGTGAAGGATCCTATTTAACTTGCCTACTGATTAAACCTATTAAATCTAAAAAACTTTAAGTAGCATAAATGCAGTTTCAGAGTTGCAGGATTTAAAAATTCCCTATAGGCATGCTTAACGCAGAATAGTGATGTCCTAAGAGCATGATAACTACGTCTGGTGTAGTAAAACAGTGAGCAGTTTTAAACAGGCATTTGAGGTCCTATAGACATGCTTTCTAGCAGTGGTGAATGAAGATAGTGTTTAATAGATCGATTAAAGAAGCGGACAATAAGACAATTTCAAATGAAATAGCACGAATTAAACTAAATTGATTTTAATTCTATAGTCAGAATTTATGATTTTTATTCCCTATAAGCATGATATCTAGATGTTGTTCGAAACTTATAGGCATGATATCTAATGAAAACAAATATAAATACACATTGTAACAGAAACTGAGCTTGATCACATTCTATAGGCATGGTATCTACTTATGAAGTTGATTTTTTAAACATATGGACATGATTTCTATTGTTGGAACCACTTAAACCTTATAGGCATGATTTCTAGCATGGTAAGGCAAACATAATAAGTATAAAATCCTATAGGCATGGTTTCTACCCATATTACCCCTACAGATATGTAACTACCCACCCCTTTTCACTAATAACCCCAATATTCGTTTACAAATAATTATTACAAACCAGATGAATGAATTACACAAATAGATAAAAGAAAAAGAAGAAGTTACACAATAGGGAGCCTGAAGCAGGCCCAAGTAATTTCCCAAACCTCCAATAGCCTCAAATGCCAAATTCCATAAACAATATCATTATCTAGGTGCGTCAGAGTTCCCTAAGGATCTCAAGGATCCCGGGCAGTGCTCACACCTAGACTTTATAATCAGAATTGAGTAAGTGCAGTGTGGAAGAGCAAGCTCCAGTGCATCAAAGTTCAGAGGGATCTCGTAGGGATCCCAAGGTAGTCACACACTGGAGGGGCAGAACTTAAGGACCTAGGAGTGGAGTGGGGTGCTTAACATAGTTTTGAAAAGGTTTTGACAAGAAGAACAGTACTGGATTGATTCAATAAGTAAAGAAGTTTTTTGAAAATAAGGACTGATTAGTAGTAAAACAGTTTGGAAATAGTGTAAATATTTTTAAAGAAAATCAGCAAGCAAACATGCTGGCTATAGGACAAATAGGTCCAGCATCTCTTAACAACAGAATTCACACAGGGGTAGCGGGAATTAGGGACATACAGAACATATCAATGTCATAGTGAAGCACATAACAACAGGAAAACAGATGTGTTTCTAAAGTTTTGTAGGATTAAGGAATTAGTCATACAACTGGAAGTAGAGACATAGAGCATGAATTACAGAACAACCATGTGGAAACATATTACACTTGGACATATTAAACATAGAAACAAGGTTACCTCGAGATATTAGGCAGCTTAGCAAAACAGATTAAACCAAAACCTAAGTAAACAAATTGATCAAAACATACTGACATACATAGGACAACTCAGGTTGAGGCATGCTAGATAAAGCAATAGGCAGATCCTTAGACATACTAATCACAAGTTAAACAAGACAGAATTCATACATGCTAGTGATTAAGCAGTTTAGTTTAGGCATGCTAGGTGAAACAATGATTTAGACATGCTAGTTACACATTGAACAACCAAATAGTAAGTAGGAATAAGACTGGAAATCAATTAACTAAAGCAATAATAGAACACATAGGGTTTTGTACTTGAAATTGAATTAGGATATACCAGTTAAGGAGAGAAAATACAGAGTATAGAGCAGGTGTAGTGCAATAACTAGCCTTGGCTTACAGCCGACTAGTTCAGTAAAAGTAGAAAGTTAACAAGAAAGAGTAGAGAGATTTTAAGTGTAAGAGAGAGTTATTGAACTAGTGTTCGTCTAGAGGTGAGAATATAGGAGAATATATATAGTAGTTGAGAGCAGAGTAAATAAGGTAAAGGATTTCAGTCTTCAACAATTAAGGAAGCCACATAATCAGTCAAGCACAAAATCAGCAAGTCTTCCCTTAATTAAGGGGTAATTAACCAACACTAAAGATCAGGACATATTTAAGGAAAGAAAATCAAGTAAGACTTAGGTACAGAGTAGACAATTAGGGGTAAATACACAAGGGTTCAATTAAGGAAACAGTTAGTGAAGAATTAGTAAATAACACGGTTAATCAAATAAGGTAAGAAAACTAAATAAGGTTGCAAAATATAGAAATAATCAAGAATCAGCATATAGGTATTACCACAGCAAATCAGTGAATCAAGGACTCAAAATAATACTGATTTGCGGAAAGTAACATAGGTTTCCATGAATAAGCAAATAAGCCAAGTTTAAACAGAAAGAATTGAAGGTTTAAAGGAAAGTTTTCAAATCAAACCAAGAAACAGGGAATTTAGAATCAGTCGAAGAGAGAGTCGTGAAAAGAGTTAGCGTTTAGCATATAAATAAAGTAAGACATGGATAGTCAAGAGTCTACATACAACTCTAGCAAGCATGAAAGTTAAACAATACTATATTCAATGATAAAGAGGCAAGTCTTGAACAGTCAAGATGGACAAAAACATATAGAATCAGTGTAAATATAGTCTAAGAAACTCAGTAGAAACATATCAAGTCAAGATAGTCACGAGAAATCACAGAAAGTCAAAAACGAGAACCAGTCAGTTATGCTGATACACAGAACCAAATGAAGAACCCCTAAAAATTAGGGATTTCAATATAGATGAGTTAAAGATGTAGTAAACTCATAGAATTAGTCAATATATGCAAGAAATAGAAGTTTAAACACAAAGAATCAGTTAAACAAGGTTTTGAAAAAGAAGTTCCGAAAACCCTAATTTTAGAAGATGATGAAAAATGCTTGAAATCATACGATTCTTGTAGAAAACCTCAAGGACAGTGTAAAACATTCATGGAACAAACTCAAATCGTCCTAGATCTGTACAGATCTAGGAGGTATAGAAAAGAAATTAGGATTTCGAAAGAACCCATATAGAGATGAAGAAACCTGTCTAGAATCCCAAGGATCGTAGCAAATATAGAATGATTCTGCTTGAAATCACACTGGAATAGCCATGAACAGGCAGGAGATGAACCCTAGATGCAAGTCGGTATGGCCCTGGGCCCTTGAAGACCTTAGAGAAGGAAAGCATGGCATGAGAGAAGCCATTGGAGACTTAAGAGACGATGAGAGGTCACCAGAGATGGCCGAAGATGGAAGGTCGGCAGTTGAAGATTAGGGTTAGGTTGAGAGTGTTTTGAGGGCAGAGAGGATTTTAAGGCGGCGGATGTGGAGAAATGGTTAGGTTTGGGGGTCGCATGGAACAAAAAAGGAAAGAACAAATATGGGTCGTTGATCTGAAAGATCAACGACCATGATCTGATGGGTTTTGGGTCGGGTAGGTGTACTTAGGGCCTGGGTCGGGTAATTTAATCTAAAATTGGGCTAGGTATTGGTTTGAATTGAGGATAAGATTGAAATACAAATTGGCTAATTTATAAATAGCCAATTTAACACTATATAATTTATAGTAAATAATAGATAATTTCTAAAAAATAATTTCGTGTACCAAAATGATTTAAAATAAATATTCAACATTTTAAAAATATAGAAGATCATTTTTATGTATATAAATGTAATTATACATTAATAGGGCTAATATTGCAATTATATGCAAATTGGCTTTAAAAATATAAATGCAATTATGAAAATGCACAAAAAATATTTAAGCACTATTTTGGCATAAATATAGGATTTAGATAGCTAAATTGCCACAACAACTAATTTGAGGGATAATTATTGGAAATTTTATAAGTAAAAGGGGAAGAAATAAATCAATTTAAAGTCTTTAAAAATATAGGAAAATTATAAAAACCTTGTGAAGGCTTATATATGAATATATATGGTATTTTGAAGGTATTTATTCATATAAAAAATATATAAAAAATTGGGTATCAACAGCTGCCCCTCTTTACCTGGGAAGGATGAAAGAGTTTTCGGGTAAAGAAATGATGGCCAATTTTGACCGGACGGGATGTTTTGAAGGACAGAGGCCGGACTCCGGTGTTCGAGTTATCTACATGAGAGGTTAAGGTTCGGGACAATTGAAGGAACTGGAGCGAGATCGCTCTTGCTAGGATAGTGGTTGCAATGCTTTGGAATCATTGCAAGAACGGACACGAGGTGCCGAAGTGGCTATGGTGAGAGGTAAGGTTTGGGACAGTTGAAGGAACTAGAGCGAGATCGCTCTTGCTAGGATAGTGGTTGCTTACTAGTTACCTGTAGATAAAAGATGCTACAATATGTATTTGCGAAAATTTAAACATGATGCAGATTCCCTTTGGACCATGAAGGTTGTCTTCGGACGGTTAAAGATGACGTCTTTAGACCATGACGTCCTGGGCCATGAATTGTTTAGTGAGGGATTTGCAGGCCATTAAATGATGTTCTCAGGCCATGAAAATGGTGCATCCGAACCATGATGCCCTTGAATAATGATATGCAAATTTGAGAAAGATCCTCAGGCCATGGCATGGTGTCTTTCAGCTATGAGGATGATCCCTTTAGACTATGACGCCTTCGGATAGATTGATGATATTTCGGCCCATGATATGCAATAATGATAAGACACGGCTTAGTCTTATGAACTGGAGGGCAGAGCTTAGCCCTATTGAAAAGCAAATAGATAGTGCTAGAAATATAGCGATATTTGTGCCGAGAGGGACACTGCTTAGTCCCATGCAGATGGGGAGGCAAAGATTAGCCTCATGCAAATATGGAGGCAAGGATTAGCCCTATGCAAGTAGGGAGGCAGGGATTAGCCTCATGTAGGTGTGGAGGCAAGGATTAGCCTCATGCGGGTATGGAGGCAAGGATTAGCCTCATGCAAATTGGGAGGCAGTGATTATCTTCATGCAGGTATGGAGGCAAGGATTAGCCTCATGCAAATTGGGAGGCAGGGATTAGCCTCATGCAGGTATGGAGGCAAGGATTAGCCTCATGCAAATAGGAAGGCAAGGATTAGCCTCATGCAAATAGGGAGTCAAGGATTAGCCTCATGCGAGTATGGAGGAAACGATTAGCCTCATGCAGGTATGGAGGCAAGGATTAGCCTCATGATTGGGAGGCAGGAATTAGCCTCATGCAGGTATGGAGGCAAATATTAGCCTCATGAAATAGAGAGGCAAAGATTAGCCTCATGCAAGTAGGGAGGCAAGGATTAGCCTCATATGAGTAAGGAGGCAAGGATTATCCTCATGCATGTAATGAGGCAAGGATTAGCCTCATGAAAATTGGGAGGAAGGGATTAGCCTCATGCACGTATGGAGGCAAGGATTAGCCTCATGCAAATAGGGAGGCAAGGATTAGCCTCATGTAAGTAGGGAGGTAAGGATTAGCCTCATGCAAGTAGGGAGGCAAGGAGTAGCCTCATGTAGATATGGAGGCAAGGATTAGCCTCATACAGGTAGGGAGGCAAGGATTAGCCTCATGCATATAGGGAGGCAAGGATTATCCTCATGCAAGTATGGAGGTAGGGATTAGCCTCATGCAGATATGGAGGCAGGGGTTAGCCTCATGCAAGTAGGGAGGCAAGGATTAGCCTCATGCGAACAGGGAGGAAAGGATTAGCCTCATGCAAATGGGGATGCAAGGATTAGCCTCATGCAGAAAGCAAGTAGTAAGTAAAAGCAGCATAGGTCTTAGCTGGAGATGTATATTCGGTGTCTAATGGCCTGATTGATAGTGATCTTGCTGCATGCATATATTTGTGGATGTTATCGTCATGTCAGATGTGCTTGCGTTCAAAGAAAAACTGTAAGTTCTGTAAGGGGGAGGTTGGTTCATGCTTCATCTGTCGGTCTTCGCTTTGCTCCGTTCTGAAAACCTTTCGAGTTCCCCTAGGTGACACCTGACTATTACAAAAATAGAGTTTTCGCAAAAATATGCAGTTATTGATAAAAAAATAGAATTATTTAGAAATATGTTGATACATTAAGTAATTTTAGATGAACCAGTGACTACAACATATCTCAAAGGCATTGCAGCTCTCTTATATTGAAATTTTGAGGGTCCCCCTCAAAATCCTTCCCCGGTTCGGTAGTTGATCTTTGACTGTTTGCAGATAATAGGCCTTGCTGAACTTCTCAAAATTATGCCCCAGTTTCTTAACTGACTTTCTGGCATCCGATGGCGTTGGCTGGACTTGCTCTGGAATTTAGAGGGTCCTCCTCAAAATTTTGCCCCAGTTGCTAAACTTGTGGGAAATAAAAAATTTATTATGATATGACTGAACCCATAAGGCTTCCTATGTATCCCCTCTTAAATGGGAATCAGGTCAAGCGTAGTTTAATTACATCAGAAGAGAAATGTAAAATAATCTAGGCATAGTATCTCTTGACTACGTCTGAATTGATTGGTTTTGGCCAGATTTCTCCATCCATTTCTGTGAGTATGAGTTCTCCTCCTGTCAGTAATCTATGAACTATGTACGGACCTTGCCAGTTGGGAGAGAATTTCCCTTTGGCTTAATCTTGATGTGGGAAGATTTTTATCAATACCAGCTGCCCTGGTGCGAACTGTCTTGGTTTTACCCTTTTGTTGAAAGCCATGGTCATTCTGCTCTGGTAAAGTTGGTCGTGACATACCGCGTTCATCCTCTTTCCATCTATGAGGGCCAATTGTTCATAGCGGCTCCTTATCCACTATGCATCGCTGAGTTCAGCTTCCTGTATGATTCTTGAAGAAGGAATCTCCACCTCGACTGGGATGACAACCTCGGTACAATAAACCAACATGTAGGGAGTTGCCCCGGTCGATGTGTGAACCGTAGTGCGGTATCCCAATAAAGAAAAAGGTAACTTCTCATGCCATTATTTGTGGTTCTCTACCATTTTCCTTAGTATCTTCTTGATTTTTTTGTTAGCGGCTTCTACAGCTCTGTTCATCTGAGGTCTGTAGGCTATGGAATTCTTGTGCTTGATTTTGAAAGTTTCACACATATCTTCCATCAGATTACTGTTGAGATTGGCGGCATTATCAGTAACAATGGATTCGGGAACACTGAATCAGCAAACAATTCGATCTTTGACAAAATATGCGACGACTTTCTTGGTTACAGCTTTGTAGAACGCAATCTCTACACATTTTGTGAAGTAATCAATGGCTACCAGAATAAACCTGTGTCCGTTTGAAGCAGTGGACTCAATCGGACCAATAACATCCATTCCCCATGTGGAAAACGACCAAGGTGAGCTTGTTGCATTAAGCTCGTTTGGCGGCTCTTTTATCATATCGGCGTGCATCTGGCAATGAAAGCACTTGCGGACATACTGGATGCAATCTGTTTCCATGGTCATCAAAAAGTAACCGGCCCTAAGTATCTTCTTAGCCAAGACGAAACCATTCATGTGTGGGCCACAAGTCCCAACATGTACGTCCTCAAGTAGTTTAGAAGCTTATTTTGCGTCTACACATCTTAGCAATCCCAAATCGGGAGTTCTTCTATACAAGGTCCCTCCGCTGTGGAAGAAGTGATTGGACAATCTCCGGAGCGTGTATTTCTAAGTGTGGTTTGCATGCTCCGGATATTCTCCCTTTGACAAATACTCCTTGATGTCATGGAACCAAGGTTTTCCATCTATTTCTTCTTCAACATGAGCACAATATGCCGGCTAATTATGGATCTTTACCGGAATGGGATCAATATAATGCTTATCTGGTTGTTGTATCATAGATGACAAAGTGGTCAATGCATCGGCAAACACATTCTGAATTCTGCTCACATTATATAATTCATCTTCGTGAACCTCTTTCTCAATTCTTGCACATGGTGCAGATACAACAATATCTTGGAATTCTTGGTGGCCCATTCTCCCTGTACCTGGTGTACAAGCAAATCTGAATCACCGAACACCAACAGCTCCTGAATGTTCATGTCGACTGCTATGTTGAGTCCTAGTATGCAGGCTTTGTATTCCTCCATGTTGTTGGTGCAGGGAAATCTGATTTTAGCAGATATCGGATAATGCTGACCCGTTTCTGATATCAAAACTGCTCCAATCCCTAATCCTTTGAAATTTGCAGCTCCATCGAAGAACATCCTCCAACCATCATATGCTTCGGTAATGTCTTCCCCTATGAACGACACTTCTTCATCAGGAAAATATGTTTTCAAAGGCTCGTATGCTCCTCCCACCGGATTTTCAGCAGAGTGATCTGCCAGTGCTTGTCCCTTGACCGCCTTTTGAGTTATGTAGACGATATCAAACTCACTTAGTAGTATCTGCCACTTAGCCAACTTCCCGGTCGACATAGGTTTCTAGAATATATACTTCAAAAGGTCCATCTTGGATATGAGATAAGAAGTGTAGGCTGATCGCAACCAACTCTGCATCACTAATAAGTAGGGAGAGAGGGTCTCAATAGCTTTTACCCGATTTTGGGTCGGGACCGATTTCCACAGAGAGCTAGAAAGGGGGGTTGAGTATCTATTTAGGTTAGGATTGCGTATTGGTTCCAAATTGCACTTCTATTCATTTTTGGGTTTTCTTTTATAATTCTACTATTATCAAACTACAAATTATAATTGCAACTAGATTAAGCTAAGAGTAAAATGCTACAAGTTGATCAAATATTCTAAAAGGCACTAGGGTAGTGACTTTTATCTAAGTGGCCAATTGACGGGTAATTGCATCTAAGACACGAGTGACATGATTGGGGAATATGTTATAACCGTTGCTCGATATTACCCATTCTCACACCTCTCGGTAAAAAAATGATTTTTCCCAATTGACTTTCTCAAGACCAATTGGGTATGCATATTTTCTCAAGCAACTAAGGTTCAAGTCGGGTATTACTCTCTCGAGGTTTAACCCTTTAATTGGGATATCAATTCTCTTGAGTCCATCTCAATTCCTTGTTGGATCAATTTCGGAGACTTGGGCTCTCTTTCTCAAGAAGAGCCTAAGTCAACTTAGCACAAACTAGAGTTTGCAATCACTAATTCAGTAATTAAACAATGAAATTGACCCAAATAGCAAATATCCATAGTCAATCTAGCCCTAAATTGCAACACCCATCAATTACCCATACTAGGGTTGAGCCACAACCCTAGATAATGGGTCTAGCTACTCATACTTGAAGAGAAAAATAGAGAAATAGATGAAGATGAACACATATTAATTAATTTTTAAGCTAAATACAAAGATTCAATGATAAAAAGTAAGTAAAAATGCCTAAAATGGCTACAAGATACGTTCCCACGAGCACAACAGCTATTCGAAAATGTCTGATGCCCTAAAAATGGAAAAAGATTTTATTTATACTAAGCTAGAAAAACTGGACAAAAATGCCCCTGTGGGGTCACTGCGGACCGCATAAAATGGTGTGCGGACGCACTAGGCTCTTGAACTTGAAAACTTGGCTCTATGAACTCAGGCTCTGCAGAACACACAGAATGGACCGCGGCAGCGGAGGCTTCTAGTGCGGTCCACACAAATAGGACCGCGGACCGCACAGGCTTGAAAGCTCCAACTTCACCCTCTCTGAACCTTGGCTCTGCGGACCGCACAGAATGGTAGTGCAGTTGCATTGTCTTCAGTGCGGATCGCACAAAACCTTCTGCAGCTGCACTACCTTAATGCATGAAGTACCAGCTCTCTGAATCTCCTTAGTGCGGTCTGCACAAAGTGTAGTGCGGCCGCACTAGGCCTGTTTTTTCTGAGTTTGTCTTGTCTTTGGTACTTGTGCAAGTTTCACTCCTTTTGAGCTGATCTTTGGCATCTTGTCACTTTATTGATCAAACCTGCAATCAAGCACAACTTATGAGCCTTTTGGGACTATTTTGTATGAATTTATAATCAAAGCGTAAGCAAGAAGGAGTATAAAATGTGTCAAAATCCCTAGTTATCAACTCCCCCAAACTTAAGCTTTTGCTTGTCCTCAAGCAAACAAAATAAGACCCACAAACAAAATAAGACCCACCCCTTAAGGGAAAATCCAAGAAATTTTCAGCTATCCTAAAGCAACCTCACTGGCATCAATTGGGACTAACAATTGCCCTCAATACAAATGAGTCATTAACAACATTTAACCTTTGAAAAACCATGGATCAAGTGTGACACAAGAGCTTCAAGAGTTGACTCAACACATCAAAGAACTCTTTTGTATTACTTTGGTCATTGTGGAACCCAAACTCATACATCCTCAACTCTCCCTAAGCAAACCTCACCTTTAGAATAGTGGCACTCAGAACGAGGTCAATGGAAGTTCACTCATCTCTCTCAAGAAAAAGTCACAAGTCCGGCTCTAGGTACAATATGCTTGCCCCTTATGTGAGTATCCACTATTGTAAGCTCCATTCAACTCAAGATCATATAGGGCTTTTGTGGAGATATTTTGAAGGTTTTTGGTTCAGGGTAGGAAATGTTTTGGTCTAAGTAGGCTCCATCTTCCTTTAAGCACTTTTTTTGATTCGTTTGGCACACATTCACTTGACTCTTTGAGTCATTTCACTTCTTTCTAAGGGGTTAGAGAGACACACTGTCACTCTTTTTTATGCATTTCAAACCTTTTCTCCTTTTTCAACTTTCCACACCTTTCATTCTTTGCTTTTCTTGAATCCCTTTTTATTCTTTTTCACATTGAACATTCTTTTTGTCTTTTTTGCTTTTCTTTCTTTTTCATTGCCTTTCCCTTTTTTTCATTTTTGTGCCTTTTTACCACTTTGTTGTCATCCTCATCTCTCCCCCCAAAACTTATACTTTTGTCATGTGCTATAGGAAAGATCGGGTGCCAATAGATGGTATCTTTTAGAATGGGTATAGGCTTGTATCATGGTTCTTGAAAGAAAAAGGTCTAAGGCTCAAAAGGGTTAACTAGGGATCATATCATTGGTAGGCTATGGAATTGTTCAAACTATCATCTGGATCAAGGAGAGCCTATAATCACGTCTCAAGTCAAAATTCACTTAGGATTTCGCCTCAACAAACATTCAGGGCAAGTTCTAGACCAATGGCCTCGCAATTCAATTACTCACCACACAAGCTAAGCGATTGCTAAAGACATACAATCGGGGGGCCACAACCATCTTAGATACGATTTGAGCACACAATAGTCCCGAAAAACCACTTGATGATTATTGGTCAACACAAGAATCTCAAGGTCACGACTTTCACCATCCTAAACACAACAACTTATTTTTGACCATGATATCAAAGGCATGTGCTAGGCCCAAGTGAAGCTTTGCTTGAGGTATCCTTAACTACAAACTACTAAAAACAAAAAGGAAAACGGACTCAAACCCTTAAGAAGGTTGTCACGACATCCATCATTGGGAAGAGCCACCCGGTTCACACAACACTCCACCTTTGGAAAGAACCGTGGCATTAAAAAAACCAAAGGCTTATTGAAAACGTCCAAAACAAAACAAAAAGCTACGAACATAAATAAGAAGCTAAAAACGACGAAATTTTTTGTGGAAAATAGAATGAATATATATAAGAGGGGATTTGAATATACAACGGATGGGATGAATATATACAATGTGATATAACTTTATATACAGACCAAAAGTAAAATAAAAATGCAATAAATATAACTAAATATCAAATTATATACAGACCAAAGATGAAAAATCAAGAAAGCATAAAAATGTATCAATATATATACAGTCATCAATTAAATGAATAGTAGGGCCTACCCCCTCAAATGAAAGTTGGCATTGTCCCCAATGCCAACTAGTCTAAATAAGCACCAAAAAGATAGAGAAAAAGGATATAGAAGACTCCCTAAGCCCTGTCTGTCTACATAGGATCATGGGTGGTCCCTGGGTCCTCTATGTGCTCGGGAACCTCGAACTAGTTCTGTGGTCTGCTCCTCTGCTACTGGAACCTGGGCCTGGACCGCGACAGCTTTGGAACTGGTACATCCTGTGGCTGACTGGAGGAAGTCTACGGTGGGTCCACCAACTGGATGATAGCATCATCAGCTCTAGGAATCCTCTTCCTCCTCTTCAAAGGCTTCTGTGTCTGCTCTGGCTATGGGTGAGCTGCTGGCACTGGGTCATCAAGCAACAAGTCTAAAGGCAGTTGGTCAGCCTTCAGTCTATCAACATCTACCCGTAGCACCTTCACGGACTTCTTGGAGGCCCGTGACTTCCGCAACTTCTTATGCACCTTATCAAGCTCCCTGAGAGCCTTGCTATGTGAATCGACTGCCTTTGAGAGCGTAGCCTGAGTATCGAGGATCTTCTTCTGGTTGTCAAATATCTCCTTGAGCGCATGCTCTATCGACTGTAGCACTTGTGGAGCTGGGGGAACTGACTGAGCCTCTACAGTGGTAGTCAAAATGGACAACTTGGATGAGGCAGTCTGCATCCAGTTGTTGATACTCAAAAGTGTCTGGCTCAGACGGTGGGCAGTAATAGGATAGGCTCAGGTAGATGGGATCTCCGGGCCTGCTAATGTGTATGGGCCAAAAGGAATGGCTGAGGATGTGGATGGACCGGGAGGGATATATAGAGATGTGGAGGTATGGTCATCAGAAGACACTACCTCAACCGACTCCTCAGACTGGCCAGTTGGAGCAGTAGCTGGTACTTTGTAGTTCTTGCTCTTGGGGTTGTCATCCCCCTTCATGATATACCAGGAAAATGGGGTTGTCGCCTTGACCTTGATGTCATATGGCCTCTTGTCCACTTCTAGGTCCTATAAGTACTCAGTGAGGAAATTGGGGAAAGGGTAGTTCCGGTCATGCTCCGCACCCACTATCGTGATAATCCGGGACATCACATTCCCCACATTTATGGGGTACCCCGCCATAATCGAAGCAACCAATACAGCCTGGTGGAGAGGAAGGGTGTTGTCATGAGTGGTAGGGTCCAACCGGCTGCAAACAAAAGTCTCCCATCCCCTCGCTTCAAAGTTCAAGGTCCTTCTCAATATTTTGACCCTAGCAATCAACCAATCGGGGACAGTACCTTGGATTTCCAGGTACTGTGCTAGCCATGGACAGACCTCCTCACCCATCTCTTCTCCATATACAGAGTCTCATCCTCCTCATTGAAGCCTTGGTATTCATTAATCGACTTCCTATCAAATAACACCTTGAGGTTCCGAACTTTGGTCACTTTGGAGCCCTTTTTAATGTGGGCTACATTGCAATAAAACTCTTTGACCAAGAGTTCATTGGCGTCCACACAAGCATCTAGAAAGTTCTCCCAACCCACTCTAGTTCTAAATTGTCTCTACACGTTGGGGTTGTGGGGTAGTAAGTCTTTGTTAATGAAACTCCGCTCCAGTATCAACTTTCTCACCAGCCACCACTCCCTAAACTTATGGTACGCCACTTCACTTACAAACCTATCCTCCGAAGCTTCGAGCTTCCTAGTTCTAGAAATGCCTCCCACTTGAGGCTCACCACCTTCAGCTGCTCCCTCATCTCCCTGTATATGCTCCTCACCTCCTTCTGCACCCTCCCCGGATAATGAAGCTGTGGGAGAGGTGGATTATTCCCCACTACTTTCACCTAAGCCCTCAGACGACCCAGAAAAAATGTTCACTGATGCTTGGGCAGTGGGGGAAGGGGAGAAGTGTCTCTATGTCTGGCCCTCTCCGGATACGGGATGTATTCTGGGATTGAGTCCGAAGAAATCTCCCGAGAGGGCTCGTACTCACTCCCCAACATGTCAATGGCTCTGTCAACCGCATTTATGGCCTTCCTCATATTCTTGATGTTCTGCCTATCTTGGGGAGTGAGTTTGACCATTTTCTGTTTTCCACCACGGGAGGATTCACCTCTGCCGGGTTGTTTCGAGCTTTTTCCTCGTTGTTTAACTATAGCCTACAAGCACAATCAAATGAACTTGTTAATATCATTCTAGCAATTAAAAGCAGTGTTATAGAATGAGTTGTAGATCAGTCATGAAGAATTGCAGACAATTGCAGAAACAGCCTAGTGCGGACCGCACAAAATGGAGTACGGCCGCACAGGGGTCAGTGCGGACTGCACAAAATTGACTGCGGTCCGCACATGGGTGGGGTTCAGAATACCCTCCCTCTGTATCGTGTTAGTGCAGACCGCACAAAACAGTAGTGTGGCCGCACAAGGGCCAGTGCGGACCGTACAAAATGTAGTGTGGCCGCACTGCCCAATGTTCAGCTTCCCAGTAGTTCTTCAGTGCGGTCCGTACAAAATGGTACTGCGGACCGCACAAGGGCACCGCGAACCGCACAAAAATGACCGCGGTCTGCACTGAGTGCCCAAAAATGGCACTAAATTAGGGTTCATGAAATTTTGCCTTAAAGTCCAATTTTCCACCTAATTAGTGTCCCTAAATCATTTACCAGTCCATTAAACTAACAAAGTCCTCATGAATTCAAAATTTAACTGCTCTAGCCTAGGTAATTGAAATAAATACGGGAGGAAGAAGAAAAGAAACTAAGAAAAGCAAAAATTAAACGAAATTACAAAATTAACAAGGAAAAAAAATGATTTCAAAGTTACCAGTTATGAGATGAATTGAGGAATGATGATCCTAAGTAGTTAATTACGAGCAGAGATACGAATGAACAATGTTTATAAGCTCTGAGGTTCAAATTTTGTGAAAAGAGTAAAAGGGGTCCCTCAGGGTCTATTTATAGAAAAACCCTGGAGCCCATTTTCACCAACCAGTGCGGTCCGCACTGCACAGTTATGTTCAAACCTGAGAAGGCAACGCTCTGCGGTCCGCACAGAATGGACTGCGGCCGTGGAGGTGCAGTTTGGACCGCACAAAATGTAGTGAGGCTGCACTGGCAAACTTCAGAGAGGTCTCGATTAACCCTTCACCAGTGCGGACTGCATAAAATATTGTGCGGCCGCATTGGCAACTTCAGAGACCTGTGGATATTTTCACCATATCTTATACTGCATCAACACAACCCTGCAACATCTCACAACTAGTTAGCCCAAAAATTAATCCTATACTACAAAGAAAATCAAATAAAACAAGAAGAAAAACACATGGGTTGCCTCCCAAGAAGCGCCTGATTTAACGTCGCGGCACGACGCAGGTTACCATTACATCATTTGAATTGAAGAAGTGCCACCACGTGGCTGTCATCAATTTTCCCAACATAATGCTTGACCCGGTGCCCGTTAACTCTGAAGACTTCACCATTTTTATTTTTCAAATCAAGAGCACCAAAAGGGGTCACAAACACAACTTCAAACGGTCCACTCCATTTGGATTTGAGCTTTCCCGAAAACAGATATAACCGGGAGTTAAACAAGAGAACCAAATTACCTACTTTGAACTCCTTCCCATGAGCATATTTATCATGAAGGTACTTCATTTTGTCCTTATATAAGGATGAACTGGAGTAGGCATGGAATCTAAATTCATCAAGTTCAATGAGCTGCTCCACACGAAGATTGGCTGCAACATCCCACTCAAGATTAAGCTTACTCAAAGCCCAGATGGCCTTGTGCTCTAACTTAACTGGTAGATGGTAAGCTTTCCCAAACACCAACTGATACGGAGACATACCAATTAGAGTTTTGTAAGTTGTCCGATAAGCCCATAGAGCGTCATCCAACTTCTTCGATCAATCTGTCCTATTTGCATTGACCGTCTTTAATAATATGCTTTTGATTTCCCGGTTGGAGATGTCCACATAACACTTGCTTGAGGGTGATAGGGGTAGAAGCTTTGTGATTGACATCGTACTTAGAAAGCAACGTGTCGAAAGCTTTATTGCGAAAATGAGATCCCCCATCACTAATAATCGCACGGGGAGTGCCAAACCTTGTGAAAATGCTCTTCTTAAGAAATGCAACAACACTCTAGGATTCATTGTTAGGCAAAGCCATGGCTTCAACCCATTTTGAGACATAGTCAACCGCCACGAAAATGTAAGTATTCCCACAAGATCTAACAAATGTACTCATGAAATCGATGCCCCAAACATCAAAGATATCCACTTCAAGAATGGTACTGAGAGGCCACTACAAGAAAAAGCCTTATTTAAGACCAACCTTTAGGGACGAGTTAATAATCTCGTCACTAATAATATATGTATTAAGACGGCATTATATTGTGGTCCTTAATGCTTTATTTTATTATGAAGATAATAAATCTGGTCCCAAAAAAAATAGTAACTGGTCCCAAATTATAATTGAGAGGCCTTGAGTGGGAGAGACTGCCTCCAAATCTAATGCCAAAATATTAAAAAACTATTATTTTCTAAAAATTAGGTGCCAAAATTAAAAAGTAAAAGGTTCTAAAAACAAAATTAAACCTCTGTATTCTCAAAACATAGTACCGCATAAAATCCTCTGCCCTAATCTTCGTCTAGCTAGCGTTAGAGCCGGTCTCGCTTATCTGGTCGTGTGCGAAATCGATCAACTGATCATCTGCCCTAGTTTCCATCTCCTTCTTTGAGAATCCAAGGCATGCCTCCTCTTTCAAGTTTCTCTTTTTCTTCTCTATGCGTTCTGATTTCGCTGATTGCAGATCTTCTACTTCTTCTTCTTCTTCTCCTCTAACATTAAAACATTGGTATTTTTCGTTTATATAATCAGTGGAAAGATTATTGGGTTGGGATTCCTAATTTGATAATTTAATTTTCTGAAGTGTATTCAAGTTTGTAGCATATTGTTTAAAGAATATTATTTCATTCAAAGTGCACACCAGTTTTGAAAGTTAATTATTCATTGAATGGCACATAGTTTTATGTATTCAGTGAGGGATTAATCGTGAGGATATTTGGGCTGCTATAATTTTTACTGTTGTTTGCTCAAGTTTGTTGTTTTGGATTTCTTCTATAAACTGATTGTTGGGTGTTGTTTCTGAAGGTTTATACTACTGACATTGTGAATATTTTTGTGTAGTTTACTTTTCCTTAGTTTCGTTGAGCATGCTGATTTATTTTCTCTTGTGTACATGAGCTATATCCCTTTTATATGTTGAGTTTTCAAGATTTATTGCTATTACTCATATTCTAAAATTATTTTTCAATTGCCCTATTTAATTTGTTGGGAATTAGGTCTCAAAGGCTTGATATGTTGGTTTCAGCTACATAATTGAAGCTTGTAAGATGTTAAAAAAAATAATTATGGGTATCTGTTATTCCGTCATCTAGCAAAATAAAAAATTCTTTGAGCTTTATGGGTTTTTATTTGTTTCGTTTTACTTCTGATCTTCTTTAAATTTGTGTATAGTTTATATTGTTCCTTAATGGGTCTGCATATTTCTTTCTATTATGTTATATTGTGGACCAAACTGGTTGAATATTGGAATAGGAGGGGTTCAAATGGAGTGGAATTGAGATTCTGGATTGGTAAAGCTAATTAAACTAGTTTGAGATTAAGACGTAGTAATTACAGTTTGTATTTAAGATTTATTTTTCAGTTATGATAATTCAATAATATTTGTATTTTCTTTGATCTTTTTCTTTGACTCATGACCTTTCTCCAAGATTATGGAACCTAGTAATAAATGAATGCAACTTGTTGATAATCGGCTCGATGAAGCCTACTTAATTGGAGTGCAAAAGTTTTTGGATTATGCTTTTCAGAAAATAGGAGAAGAATATGAAATACGATGCCCATGTATCAAATGTTGTAATACAACTTTAGGAACTCATAAGACAGTTGAGACACATTTGAAAGTATATGGAATAATTCAAAATTATACTTTATATCATCACGGGAAAAAGTTAGGTGAGCCACTGTCAGAATCAGAAAATGAAGACGGTGATGAACAGGGGTTCTTCCCTTTCATTTGCTTTTATAAGTATTCCCCAGATCAGTGTTGTGGTTTTAAAATCCCTGTGTCCCTCTCATTAATACGAGAAGAGCAACTTATGATATTGCATGTCATAACTCTACTATGAGAGTAGGATGAAGTTACTTGCATATCAGCGAAGGGGGTTGATAGAATATTCTTTCAAGAAGCATATATTTATCCATGTAAAACAACATTAATCATGTACACATAATTCGCGATAAGATGCTAAGTGTTGTTTAATTTCTATGTTGTTTCGATTTGTAATAGAAACATCTGTGGGTGCTGTCCAGATTACTATTAGAAGATATTTCATTATTTTCTTTCTTCCCCTCTCCTGGTTTTCTTAAGTTGATGGATAACGAGTCAGAAAGGGGTATTCTGTTGCTAGTCATATTTTCAATTGAATGTTGCCTGGAGTTATAGACTGATTACTTCTGTGATTCAGTAACTTAAGTCAGTTCCTTCCATGGACTGTTTTCGATTTTGCCATGTGTTTGTTGCATCTTGGTCATATAACCATTTTGCCAACAGTTACATATCCGTGCTAAAACTCTGGATGATATGAAAATCGGTGGGAAAGAGTGATTTCATGCTGTAAGTTATAGACAGAGAGAAATATATTCATTGGAAGTTTCTGACGTAGCTCTCAACTCCTTTTGTAGAGACATATCTATGCAAAAATATACTCTAATAATATGTTTGCAGCATGGCTGTTAAATCTGACTTGAGCAGTTGAGTTTCATGCTAGTACATCTGGAATATCCTTGATTTATAGACCTTTGTATTGTATCTCTAGTGCACCTTACAGTTCCATCTCTAGTGAACCTTACAGTTCTGCATAACCTATCTCTGTGATTTTGCCTTCATCATCCTGGAGGCCAAGTGTTCAAGTATATATTGTATGTTGGAATATTAAGTTTATTCTAAAGAATTTTAGAAGATCAACTTATTAATGTAATCTTAATGTTTCACAAATTAGGCGAGAAGCAACAGAAATGCGGCAAATCGAGCTAAGTTGAAGATGCTTCATCATATTGGTAGCAAGCCTATTCGTGAGATAATTTATCAAAAGGTATTATCATAAAATTTCTATTTTCATAATGAAAAATATTTACGAGCTGTTATTTGACATGTTTGCCTTTGATGTAAAGGGTGGAAAAGATGGCAACCCACCGGATTTGGCAACAATTTTCTTTGAGACCCGTAAGAAAGATAACAAACTTGTTGAACCTGAAGCAATTGAAAAACATGTATGTTTGATAAATTGAATATGTAAATTACTTGAAATTATGGTGGATTCTGATTTTAAATGTTCTTTTTATATATTTTGTGGGCCCAAATCGAAGAAATAATTCAAGCAGATCCATCTCTACCTAGCATAGATATTGTAGAAAAATGTTGTGGACCTCAAACTCGTAGCCATGTGTTTAGATTTGGGGGTGGAGTGAAGGCGAAAGACTTGAAAGGTGGAACTTCTTCAGAGGCTGAATTACTATCCGAGCTACGTTCAACTCGAGAAGAAAACAAATCTTTGAATGAGGAAAACAAATCCTTGAATGAGCGCTTGTCTACCTTAGAAGATGAGATGAAAGAAATGAGAAAAATACGAGAGTACTTCGCTGCTCAACAATCACATGTCCCGCTTACAACGACATCTCTCGTTTCAACTGAATGACCACTATTTTTGTCTGCTGACCAAGTTAGTAACAATATACCCAACTTTTTAATTTTATTCATAATTTGCGTATAGTCAATTTCTATATTACAGATTTATTTGACTTCACCCTTCTAAAAGGATAACGATTTAACTAATGTACAATGGTGTAGTAAGTAGTCATAGCTTCCTATGTAATTTCAATCTTTAAGCAAAGAACTTATCAAATTCGAGTTAGGTTCGAACTCATGACATGTGTCTACTCCACACATCACGCACTACTCACTAGCGGTGTTTAAATATGTATTATTAGCTGTATGGAAACTAAGTTATCACATTAGTAATGTTAGAAACAAGACGTAGATCTTATTTCTTCAATTTAGTTTTGTGCTACTATAAGTCTGTAACAAACCAGAGCTTTGAAAATTCTAGCAGCTGAAACTACATATGGGTCTTCACATGCTAGAAACTACAAAATCTCTGCACGAAAAGAGGTGGTCTACCTTGGAATTTTCATATATTCCCTTGCCCAAAGAACATATTAACTTTCAAAACAAATTGAAATAAAGTGAAATAAGCACCAATCCAAAAAGATAATGTGGTCCAAACCACAGTTAGATTCATGATATATCTCCTAGCACCAGTCTAGTTCGTCAATAATGTGGGTAGAAATCAAAAGAGACCAAGATCAAATCGCATCAAAGATAATAAAACCTTAGGTGATTTCTTCTCATCTACCTGAATTTTGATGAATAGAGTTTTTCGATACCTGCGTCGGTGGAGTAAGCAGATATCTAGTGAAATAGTCAAGGTACATACAAGCTGACTCAAACAACATCATAAAATGAGAAGATTGTCATAAATATCCAAATCGTAAAAGAAAGACCATCTGTCCACATTATACACAAGGTCCCTAGTAGTCCAGAATTTCAAATCAAAATCATACAAGTGACAAGTTGTGGGAAGGGATGACCACTTGCTTCTAAAAATGAATACTTTCCAACATACAAAATGACAAACAAATTATAGTGTCACAACTTGTAACACTATAGATGGCGCTGCTTATCGGAAAATCCAGTAGACAATAAAAATAGAGGATCTGAAGCATCAGAAATGAACATCCCCAACTGATTGTTGTGATCCAAGTATCATGTGCATTGAGAAGTCCAACAAGCAATGGTTCATTCAAGTCAGGGCTGTTCATGATAGAGTACTCATCTGGTTTATGAATTCTCCAAAATTATAGATGCTCGCGGATAATTTCTTTATGGTGTATTTTGAATTATATTGGTAGAACATGATTTTGAATGTCCTGTTTATTTGTTGTATGTCTTGTTTGTTCCGTACATAGCTGGTGATGTCTGTGCTCAGTAGAAGTAGATGATATGGTTCTCTTATGATTAAAAATTCCAAGTTTATACAATGCGTCATATAGAGTCCTACCCGATTTTGAATGTCCCACCCGATAAGCTATAAACACATGTAGTTGTGTACCCAAGACTGTTATGTTCTTAGGGATCTGTCTCTTGACATATGTCATTAGTAGTTTGGGTCCTGAAATTTGTCAAACACTGAAGTAAAAGTCTTTTTGGCCTTTCTGTACATTTTTTAACTTGATTTTCCTATCCTTTTGCCTCTTCATAATTTTTGTGTTTACCTGAATTGTGCTAGTTTTTCACCAGCAAAAGTTTATTCTTTTGAAACACTATGAATCTTTACTATTTCATGTCAGCCATGCTGGTTTAATAATCATTTGAATTATGTGAACAGTGGCTCTCTGTGTCAATTAGTTTTGGCCTGGCCTAAACGCAGAATGTTTGATTGAATGAATGACTTCTTTGCCGTTAAAGCTTAGATGATCTGCCAACATTCTGTTCTCTTTGTGTTTGTCAGAAGCATTTCATATCTTTTACTTATACCTTAGCCACTTGTAGGTTATAGTTGTCGCTCTCAATCTCAACAATAAAGTCCTCAATCGCCCCTACATCATAGGTTTCTTTTGTCAAGCTAGAAATTAGCCTAGTGATGTTGTTATCTATTCATAATAGTTGGTATCTTGAATGGTAAATCTCGAATTGTCGTACCGAGATTTATCGAACCAAAGTAAGATTAACTAACCCAAAGCTTTTCTAATTAATTTTTCTTATATTCTTGTAGCATTGTTGATGTTGCTGGATAACACCTGGTGAATTTAGACTGCTTTTGGGGTAAGCGATTTAACAATTGCTCATTTAAAATTATATATGTTATTTTACCAATAGTTATTTATCATTTTTTCAATCTTTTGTACTGACAGGTTTTGAAGACTGAAGCTACAAGTCAAGATTCAAGTTTAGAATATGCACAAGCTCATTATTATTTTGCTAAATGTTATGCAAAACTTGATATCATAGTCTAGCTCAGGATGATAGCTAAGTTTTTTTTGTTGAGGTGTTGAGAAAACATAGAAAGTAACATCATCATGGGATTTCAACTTGATATCTTATATTTTTATATCTAGATTTTTCAATAACAATTTGATATTGATTGATAAAAATTACTTTTTGTGGCATTGAGCTTTTAGGACTACTCATGGTTATTAAGAGACCATGAATACGATCGCTAAATTATAAAATTATTTTAAATAGTGACGTCGTCTCTAAACATAATCTAGGACCAGTTATAGGTTGGTCGCGAAAATGGTAACGATGGGAATGACGACCAGGTTTTTTGTGCGTCTCTAAAAGATAATTTAGGACCAGTTATAGTTAGTCACTAAAACGATTTAACGATGGGAATATATATATTTTTTTCATCATCTATTAGGGACGAGAAATGTAATCTCTAAAACTTATTCAAGACCAATTTTTTTGTCCGTCTCTAAAAGATAATTTAAGACCAGTTACAGTTGGTCGCTACAAATATTTCACGACAGGAATAAATAATTCTTTCATCGTCTATTAGGGACGAGAAATGCAGTCTTTAAAAGTATTTAACGACCAGATTTTTTGTCCGTCACTAATGTGATTTAACGACCAGGTACTAAGACTCGTCGTTATTGACATTTAGCGTCGAAGGCTATTACGACGGGTTACGACCAGCCTTTTCACATCGCAATTTGCCCTTTTAGGACCAGATTTCAACCTTTAGGGACCAGAATTCCCTTCCTTAAAGGCAATTTTTCTTGTAGTGAGCATCTCATCCCTTTTTGAAATTCCACCCGCTCTTTGGCATTCGTCACACTTCTTCACAAAATCACTCGCATCTTTGAACAAGGTTGGCCAATAGAATCCACAACCAAGAACTTTCGAGGCGGTCCTCACCCCACCATAAGGTGAAGAATGGCAAGCCTCTAAGATGCTCAATTGTTCTTCCTCCGAGACACATCTACGAATCACACCATCCGTCCAAATCTTGAACAAGTATGGCTCATCCCAATAGAAATCCAAACTACCCCACTTGAGGTTCTTCCTTTGGTTAGAAGAGAGCTCACACGAGATTACTCCGGTCACAAGGTAATTGGCAACATCGGCAAACCATGGCATATCATTCATTGACACCGCAAGGAGTTGTTCGTCGAAAAATGAATCATTGATCTCAAGGCCATCACAAGGCCTCCCCTCCTCCTCCAAACGGGACAAGTGGTCCGCCACTTGGTTCTCACTACCTTTCCTGTCCACAATTTCTAGATCAAACTCTTGAAGTAGTAACACCCATCACATCAATCTTGCCTTGGAGTATTTCTTTGTCATCAAGTACCTAAGGGTGGCATGATCGGTGTACACTATAACCTTGGCCCCCATAAGATACGATCGGAACTTTTCCATTGCAAACACTATGGCCAACAACTCTTTTTCGGTAACCGTGTAGTTCCTTTGAGCCTCATTCATGGTCTTGCTTGCGTAGTACACCGGATGAAACATCTTGTTAACCTTTTGACCCAAGACAGCCCCAACCGCAACGTCATTTGCGTCACATATGAGCTCGAAAGGCGAGCTCCAATTTGGTGCGGTGATTATTGGGATAGTGGTCAACTTAAGCTTGAGAAGCTCAAATGCTTGCATACATCTCTCATCGAACACAAACTTTGCATCTTTTCTAGTAGCTTGCACAAGGGGATTACCATCTTTGAAAAATCTTTTATAAACCTCCGGTAGAACCCTGCGTGCCCAAGAAAACTCCTTACCCCTTGACGGAAATGGGGGGAGGAAGCCTTGAAATCACATCTATCTTGGCTTTGTCAACTTCAATTCAACGCTTTGAAATCTTGTGGCCTAACACTATGCCTTCCTCCACCATGAAGTGGCATTTTCCCCAATTAAGCACGAGATTGGTGTCTTCACATCAGGCTAATACTCTATCCAAATTTCTCAAACACTCTTCAAAGGAATCACCAACCACACTGAAATCATACATGAAGACCTCCAATATATATTCCACCATGTCGGTGAAAATAGCCATCATGCATCGTTTGAAGGTCACTGGAGCATTACACAACCCGAACAGTATCCAAGAGAAAGAGAAGATTCCATATCGACAGGTAAAGGTGGTCTTCTCCTGGTCCTCTAGGGCAATTAAGATTTGATTATACCCCGAATATCCATCCAAAAAGCAATAAAAAGCACGCCCCGCAAGACGATCAAGCATTTGGTCAAGGAATGGCAATGGGAAATGATCCTTTCGGGTCACATTGTTTAGCTTTCAGTAGTCCATACATACCCCCCATCCGGTAACTACCCGAGTGGGAATAAGTTCATTGTTGTCATTTGTTACTATAGTCATACCACCCTTTTTCGATACATATTGCACCGGAGAAGTCCATGAGCTATCGGAAATGGGGTACACAACACCAGTATCCAACCACTTGATCACTTCTTTCTTCACCACTTCTTGCATTGCCTCATTCAATCTTCTTTGATGCTCCAAGGAAGGATTTGCATCATCCTCCAAGATAATTTTGTGCATACATAATGTGGGGCTTATTCCCCGAATGTCAGCCAAAGTCCATCCAATTGCCCTTTTTCGCTTTTGAAGCACCGCCAAAGTGGCCTCAACCTGCACGTTAGTAAGGCAAGAAGAAAGAATAACTGGTAAAATAGAATGTAAGCCCAAGAACTCATACCTGAGGTATGGAGGCAGTGGTTTCAACTCCAACACTGGTGGCTCCTCAATTGATGGTTTTGTTGGTGACGTTTTCCGGTTTTCAAGATCCAAAGACAATTTTCTAGGCTCATAGGAATAAGATCCCATTCTATGTAAAGCATTCACGCACTCCACTCGGCTTTCATCCTTATTGACATCAAGATTTAACAATATGGCTTCCAATGGGTCCTCCATATTGATCATTGCACTGGTGTCATCAATTATCATTGTTGTGACGAGGTCAACAAAAGGGCACACCTCGGTACTGTTGGGCTGCTTCATCTATTTGCACACATGAAAGATGACCTTTTCATCTCCCACTCTGAAAGTGAGCTCACCCGCTTCAACATCAACCAATGCCTTCCCCGTTACAAGGAAAGGCCTTCCCAAGATAATAGGAACCTCATAGTCCACCTCACAATCCAAAATCACAAAGTCGGACAACAATATCAATTTGTCCACTCGGACAAGCACGTCATCAATAATGCACAAAGGTCGCTTCATCGATTGATCCGCCATTTGAAGTCTCATTGAGGTTGGCCTAGGTTTCCCAATACCCAAAGTTTTGAAAACCGAGTAGGGCATCAAGTTGATACTAGCTCCGAAGTCACATACAACCTTGGCAAAATCCGCACTCCCAATGGTGCAAAGAATGGTGAAAGCACCAGGATCTTCAAGCTTCGGGGCCATTGAACGCACTATAGCACTTGTAAGCACGTGATTTTTGCCCTATATGAGAATCACTCCCAAAAAATTCAAATAAAATGATTTTCCTTGGTGTGCAATTTTGTGAGATTTTATGATATTTTTGGATAATTGTTTGTATTTGTCTATGTTTGTTTATTTGTTAGATTAATAAAAAATATACAAAAATATGTCGCATTTTGCATGTAAGATTTAATTCTATAATTGTTAGTAATTAAATTAGTTTTACAAAAATTAAAAATTACAAAAACAGACATCTTTTGCATATTTAGCATTTAATGTCCAAATGAACAATTTTATGTTTAATTATTACTTAATTGTACGTTAATTGTTATTGGGAGTTAATTTTCGCTTTTATAACTTAATTTAGTTCTTAATAATAATTTAAGTATTTTTATAATTTAGTTTTAGAAAATAAAAGAAGAAAAAAGAAGAAAAATACAAAGAAAAATCGGATTGGGCCACTTCTTCAAATTTCAACCTCAGGCCCAAATAATTGCCCAATCTTCCCCACTACCCGGTCCACTTCAAACCGGGTCGACCCGGTCCACCCCACTAACCCATTAACCCAACACCCCTTCTTCATTTTTGTCCTAACACAAAACAAAAAAAAAGGAAAAACAAGACAAAAAACCTAAAAAACTAAAAAAAAAAAGCCATCCGCCTCCCTAAGCTTGGCTTCTTCTTCTCCAAGCATCGTCCATGGCTACCCTCAACCAGTTGCTTCTGCCTTCTTCTTCCTCAACCTCACCCTCGTCGTCCATGGCTGCCCTCAACCAGTTGTTTCTGCCTCCGTCTCCGACGAAGCGACCATCATCGCGACTTCATCTTCGTCGTTCGACGTCAAGCTCGAGTTTGAGCTCGATGTCCATGACTGCCCTCCTCCACCTCGCTTATTCTGCTTTCCTCTACTCCATAGTAGCTAACGAAACACACCCTCCACCACCTTCTTATTCCAGTCGCAAGATCCAGCTCCACCACGCCTGAGCTTCGGCGTTCATCTCCAGCCAAACCTCACCGCCATGAAAGCTGGCCAAAACCAGCAGTGAAATGCATCCAAAACACCCCCAAAAACGTCTTCAAAGCAGACTACCAAAGCATCACTAAAATGAACCCAAATCTCAGTAAACAACCTCGAAGACTCAGCTGAAAATCAACACCAAATAGTCCCGAAACTCGGACAAAAACGAACCAGCGCTGCTGCTTCTGCTTCACCTTCCTCATCGTCGTCCATGGATATTGTTGCTGCTCGAGCACAGTTTCTGCTGCGTCGACTGTTGCTGTTCCTCATCGACGACCTTAGTCATTGAACGCAGCAGCATGTCGACTGAAGCATAGCTGCTTCAGCTGCGTCCGCCACAGTCCGTCGACCTCGCTACTCCATCATCTTCGCTTCTTCATCGTTGTTTTGAATCGGTTAGTTGGTTTACGTTTCAAATTTCATCCATATTTTGTTCGTTGTTTTTCGGATCCAAAATCGATAAATGATTCAATTCTTGTTTGTTTGTCCGTCGTTGAAATAATTTTTTTTAGTTTGTTCATATGTTTTGTTGAATTAATTTTTAGATTTCAAATGGAAATTTAATTAGTTGTTTTTATGTTTATTTCATGTTGTTTTATTGTTTAGGTAAATATTTGTTAGATTCAAATTGAAATTTAATTAATTATTTCTTCAATTTGTTTCATGTGTTGTTATGTATTTTCCAGAAATTATTAATGTTGTTTGAATTCGTCATGTTTGTTGTTTAAAAAATAGATTTAGTTCATGTTCATCTTTATTTGAAGTTCATGTTTAATCCAGTGATTTAATGTGAGTTTATGTTCGTTTTTGATTTGTTGTTTTAATTTGAATCATGTATTTTGTTGTTTCTTTGCTCATTCATTTTTGGTCTAAGTTAACCAGGATTGGTTCCCGATATGGTTAATTTACTTCCATTAATTTTGAGTTGTGTTGTTCATCGTGTTCATATGATTTGTTGTTGAAGATTGTTGAGAAATTGGTCATCTTGGCTATATTTTGGTTAAGTTATGATTAATTGATTGTTTAGAGCTGATGGTGGTAGTTTGGTAAATTGCAATCCGTTCAGGGGTAAAATGTTAATTGCAATAAGGTCGGAGGGGCAGTTTGGTAATTGAAAATTATTTTGATTCTTTATGTTAAGCATGGGGGACAAAATATAATGGGGTGTGGGTGATATAATTGTTTAACATAATGGGGGACAAGACAAAATGTAATGGGGAGGAATATTGTATTTGTTTATGTTAGGCATGGGGGACAAATTATAATGGGTTGGGGATGTGGTATTTATTTAATGTAGGCATGGGGGACAATGTTTAAAATAAAGGAAACATTAAGTAGTGGGGACAAAGCATGCCATTAAGGAATATTTGGGGCTAGGGTCTTGCTATATATAGAGTCATTCTTGACATTAAAAGAGGACCAGAGATTTAAGGGAGAGTTTTAGGACTTGAACATTAAAAAGAAATGTTTTTACACTTAAGTGCGGACAGACTTTTACACTTGAGATAGCTTTAGACTGAAAGAGAGAAAGACAACTTGAACTCCTACTTGAATAAATTCTGTTTGTCTTTTCTCGAGTGTTATTCAAAAATAAGTAAACTACTGCATATTGTATCCGTCTCTCTTCTGCTTTAACTACGATTGCACTTGGGTATTGCTGATTTTTCAATCCGTTGCTGGGTTATTCTACTGGTTGTTACTGGTTTGCGGTATTGCGGAACCTGCTGTTGCTGTGTTATTATTGCTGCTGACTTCTCCTTCTTTTTCTTGTACTGCCGTTTCCAGGTACACATTTGTATACTCTCGGATTGAAGAGAAATGAAATATTAATCAGGCTTTGTTCCTGTTGAATCCCTCCTGTTAAATTTGTGTTTGAATATAATTTTTCTTTCTTTGTATAAAATGTAGTTGATTGATTTAAATGAGTAATGATGTCGCATATGTATAACTTCTTCCTCTAATAATGTTAGTTTAAATTAATCAAAGAATAGTTAATCTGTTTTGATATTATGGTGTGTCGATCTCACGTTTTAGTATTATTGAATAATAGAATATAGAATGAAAGCAGTTTTTCTTTGTGCAAACTCGATCGCAATTTTCCATTCGCATTAGCCGTAAACTAATAACTAATAAGTTATGTTTTAGCATGTAATTAATTAAGAGATTTTCTTTTATTTTAGAGACGAACTTAATAGAAAAATATAGTCACTGTAGGTTTATCCTTTTAAATAAAAATAAGACGAGCCTCGACAAACAAAAATGCACAAGCTGCGGGGCCCTCTAAATGTATATATTAAAATACTTAGAATTCGGGACAGGCCGTTTAGCGAATTTTACGGCCTTCCCAAAATAACAATACGCTAGTTGCTTTAGGCGCACCTTTAATAATTTACCCTTCTTAAACACGGGTGCACATTGATGTGACCCAAAATCCAAATCTCAACGGAGTCGGAATGTGTTAACAACTACGGGTGCATTGATTGTGACATGGTTCGAGATGCATTTTCAATAAAAGCGGTTTAAACTTAATAAAAGCACATAAGTCACAACATGTATTTAAATCAGATATTTAGCCATTATAACAATTTAAGCGACCGTGCTAGAACCACGGGATTCGAGGGTGCCTAACACCTTCCCTCGGGTCAACAGAATTTCTTACTTAGAATTTCTGGTTCGCAGACTTCATTTGGAAAAGTCGAAAATTTCCTCGATTTGGGATTCAAGATAAACCGGTGACTTGGGACACCAAAAGCCAAACCTTTCCCAAGTGGCGACTCTGAATTAAATAAATAATCCCATTTCGAATATTGTCACTTTAATTGGAAAAACTCCCTCGCGCATTTAACCCTTCGGGGCGGGGCGCGCAAAAGGAGGTGTGACAGCTCTGGCGACTCCGCTGGGGAGAAGCTCACCCAGAACCACTGGTTTAGGGTTCAAGAATTCAAGCTTAGAATAATTGTTATGTTTAGATTTATTATCTGATATTTATTACGTGTTTTGACATAACGTGCTAAACGTTGTCTTTTACCGCTTTGATATTATCTGAAATGTATATAAACTGTGCTGAACCCTTCTCTCTTCACCTCCGGGGAGAAGCTCGCTGGTCGAGGCTCCCTATTCTGTTAGTGTCAATACCTGAAATAAGAAAGAGGACGGATAAGTTACGAAGTCGGACGGCCTTTTGGTTCCCGGTAAGTTGCCCCTCCTCGACTCGAGTTGTCCGCTCGAGTACACAGTCTAGAACATCTACCCAGGTTATAAACCTAGTATAATGAAACATCATGCCGGATCCCTAGTAGGAACGCTTATTTGCATCATGTTGCATTTGACATAGGGGACTCAACACAGGGGTTGGGTCCGTCTAGGACAGGCAACCTTGAATGAAAAGACCATCCTGCTGCATCCCGTTTGTTCTGCGCATCTATTTGCTTCAGATCTGCATGTTGACCGGTTTCCGAAAAATTTTCAAAAAAAAAGAATAGCAGGGTAGGGAGATAATTACTTATTCTTTTGGAAAAAAACCCAATGTCCAAGTAATGTCAAAACCTCACCGGAATTTTCTTTAAAAAAATTATATAAAACAAAATGAAAACAAAACATGTCTTTCAGTTTGACTATTCATTTTAATCACTTTCAAAATCCAAAATATATATAAATAAAAAAAATCAAAAAATTTATCGTTTCATTTGTAGTACCTCTTTAAAAGATTTTCGAAATTTCAAAAAAAAAATGAAAAAAAGGGAAGTTTAAAATGTATAAGTATTTCCTTGGTCTCTTTTCAAAAAATAAATAATAAAAAAAAACATATAACAAAATTCCAAAAAAAAAAATAGTTATTCTTCTTTTCTTTAAAGGATTTTATTTTTGTTTCCCCTATTTTGATCCGACAGAACTACGCGGGTCTGATTCTCACCGGATGTGAGATACGTAGGCAAACCTCATAGGTTTCGACCCCAATTTTCAAAAAATATCCAAAAATATTTTCCTTTAGTTCCTTCTTTATAAATCTTTCCTTAGAAAATGCAAAAAAGAAATAAAAAAATAATATAGAAGTTTTCTTTAAACTCAAATAAAAAAATAATAGTTTCCTTCTTTCTGAAGTCTTTCATACGAAAAATGAAATAAGAATTAAAAATCAGCAACAAAAATCCAAAAATACTCTTTTCTTTTTTAGTCTTTCTTTTGTAAATGTCCATAAAAATAAATATTTGAAAAATTAATTCCAAAAACTATTTTCGCTTTTCTTTAGAAGTGATTTTGTAAATAAATAAAAACTCAGAAATTCCAAATCATTTTCTTAAAAGTCCCTCTTTCAAAATTTAAGAGGCAACATCATAAATCAAAAAAAATATATTCTTTCTTCCGTAGAAAAAGGTGAAACAAATGAAAAATCAAACAAACACATTTTTTTTCTTCTTTTTTTAAAAATAAAAATAATATATATATATATTCCCAAAGTTCAAGTCAAAAGCAAATAACTTTTTTAGAAGTCTTTCTTTAAAAAATAAAACAAAAATCAAAATAAAAAAAATATCTTCTTTCTTCTTTTAAAGCATTTCTTTCGAAAATTCCAAAAAAAAAAAAGAGTTAGTTTACTTACTCCATTCACGATCGTGAGAACTACGCCGGTTTGATTCTCGCAGGGTGCGAGATACGTAGGCAACCCTCATCGGGTCCAGCCTCCCCTTTTTCAGAAATGTCCAAAATGTCAGAATTTTAATTTATGAGTCAAGTGATGCCGTTTTGTCAAGAATAGCCAAATGTTCCCGAAAGGGACGCCGGAAGGCTGACTTTGCACAAACAGCCATTTTTGGTCATTTTGAACTTTGACCAATTTGCCCGACAGCCTTGGAATCCTCGTCCCCGAGGCTCTGTGAGGCCATGTTCCCAATGTCGGATCATCATTCTGGAAAAAAAAATCAAGTGATGTTGTTGTTGTCAAAAACGGCCAAATGTTCCCGAAAGGGACGGCGGAAGGCTGACTTTGCATAAACGGCCACTTTTGATCATTTTTTAGAGTTTTGATCGGCTGACCTTCACAGCCTTAAAATCTTCATCCCCGAAGTGCTGAAAGGTCGTGTTCGAAAATCGGATCTTTCTTTCTAAAATATAGTCAAATCATTTTTGAGTCAAATCATTTTTGCTTAAATCACCTTAATAAATGTGCAGGATGAGCACAATGCAAAATAAACACTTGTTTCTTTATTTTCGCACTTGTTAGGCCCGAACTACGCGGGTTTGATTCTCACCGGATGTGAGATACGTAGGCAACCCTCATTGGGTCCAACCCCACCTTTTGCTAAAATAGCCAAAATCAATAAATAAATAAAAACGTGTCAAATTTTAAATTTTGCCATAAATAAGTTGGGTGGTGTCCAACCTTCCCTTTTGCTAAAAATAGCCAAAAATATATGTCAAATTTTAAATCTGTCATAAATAAGTCAGGTGATGTTGTTTTGTCATAAATAGCCGAATGTTCCCGAAAGGGACGCCGGAAGGCTGACTTTGCATAAACAGCCACCTTTGGGTCATTTTTTAAGGTTTGGTCCAGTTGACCCACACAGCCTTAAAATCTTCGTCACCGAGGCGTTGAAAGGCCGTGTTGGCAATATTGAGTTTTCGAATTTGAAAAACGATAAAAAGAGTCATAAATAAGTCAGGTGATGCTGTTTTGTCATAAATAGCCGAATGTTCCCGAAAGGGACGCCGGAAGGCTGACTTTGCATAAACAGCCACCTTTGGGTCATTTTTTAAGGTTTGGTCCAATTGACCCACACAGCCTTAAAATCTTTGTCACCGAGGCGTTGAAAGGCCGTGTTGGCAATATTGAGTTTTCTAATTTGAAAAATGATAAAAAGAATCATAAATAAGTCAGGTGATGCTGTTTTGTCATAAATAGCTGAATGTTCCCGAAAGGGACGCCGGAAGGTTGACTTTGCATAAACAGCCACCTTTGGGTCTTGTTTAGTATTTTTTGTCCAGTAGACCCACACAGCCTTAAAAACATTCGCCCCGATGCGCTGAAGGGTCGTGTTTGCAACACCAGGTTTTTATTGTAATTTGAAAAAAAAACAACAAACAAAAAAAAACAAAGAGTCAGCGGTCGGGTGAATACCGTTTGAATTTTGTCATAATAAGCCGAGCCAACTTCGGTCGCATCTTAAACCGTTCTTGCCGAAGTAGCCTTAGAGTATCTTTCAGTTGTCGAAAGGTTATTTTCGTAAAAGAACGAACAAGTTTGTAAAATGATCCTCCCCGGCTTCAAAATTCATGTGAAATTTGGAAGGGGCCACATTTGCAAAAAATAACCGTTCGGTTGCATTTTGTGAGTGTTGAAACCCAATTTTTTATTATGAAAAAAAAATGTTTCATTACTTTTACCTTTCATTTGGCCCGAACTACGCAAGATCTGATTCATGCGGGGTCATAATACGTAGGCAATCTCCATCGGATTCGATCATAGCTATAAAATAAATTGAGAAAAAAAAACTGAAAGAAAAGGAAAAAGAAAATCGAGTGAAAAAGAAAATAGAAAAAAAAACAAAAAAGGAAAAAAGAAAAAAAAAGAGTGCAAAAAATAAAAGAGCGGCAAAAACAAGATCAAGAGTGACTAAAGAGAGGCAAGAATAAAAGAAAAGAGGTACATAGTGAAGAGGACTAGTTTAGGGTCGGGATGAAACATGCAACCCGTTCAAACACATGGTAAAAGCGTTTAACTGTTTAGGTGCATTGCATCTCATCGTGCGATTTCCTATATGTTAAATGCTTCAAAACTAACAAGGTTGTGTGTGTGAGTAAATTAGCCAGGTTCTGTTCAGGTGATTGGTTTTGTTGGTATGCAGTGATGAGCAGCCTTGCACGCGGCCACAACATTATACACAAAACTGAGCTCCACCTCCCAGAAACGCCCATCCTTACCAAGCTCCATATAGTCCCCCAATCAAATGTTCATCAGTACAATCCTCACCCAAGAGAGTCTTTCAAAAGGAATCAGTTCACCTCTATTGGTGAATCATACTCAGGCTTGTTCCAAAAGCTAGTCAGGCGAAGTCTGCTGCAGCCAGTGGCCCCAAATCGGCCAAACACCGAGTCACCCCTCCCCGCATCGAGCTGATACTAGATGTGAATGCCACTCTGGAGTAGTGGGGCACGGTACAAAGGACTGTTGGTCATTGGACCCTCAAAATGGCAGTTGAAGACTTGATTGAAGCTGAAAGAATCATTCCCCGGGACGAAAAGGTTCCTAATATGATGAACATTCCCCTGCCTACTCTCACAAATGGGCCAATAGACGGAATGATCTGTGAAGCTGAGGAATTTGATCTGGCACTGAAGGCTATTGCAGCCATTGCCGAGACAGAAGAAAAGCCAAAAAATGATTGTCAAGCCTGAAAGTTCCCCATCAGACGGGAGTCTCGGTAGCCTGTCTTGCTATCCTTTCTGCATCTGGATTATCTTAGGGTGTGATCCAGATGTTTTACTTTATTGTCTTACTTTCCGATATAAACCCTTCTATCTATAAAAATTAAAAAAAACAAAACAAAAAAAAGAAAATCAAATGAAATTGATATTTCATTTTCCCGGAATGTCTCTTTTCTTAAATCTTGTCAATTTTCTCATTCTCTTTTAGTTCTGTTAAATGCAGATTTCAATAATATGACATGCTTGCGGACTTCATGCCCGGATCTTAAAACTCTGTCAGACCTCGAAATAATGAATCAAGAATTGGGTCGTCATGAAGAATAGCTTAAGGAAACAAGACAAAGAGTTGGAACAACTGAAGGAAAATTGATTCCCGAAATTGGAAAGGTCCATACATTACAACAAGAGTACTGCCAGAAAGAGTGCGTTGTACTTGGGACACATCGAAGAAAATGTCCTTGAAATAACTGTCAATGCAAATGCAGTCAAAAGGTACTATGTTGGATCCTTTATATAATAAAATCTTGTCCGTTTGAGATGACGAAGGCTTTCATTCTCGCTACCCAAACACTATCAACCCTTTGCAAAACCCATTTGAGCTGGTTACTCTTCTTTGATTACCCTCTTTGGAACCTGAAAATATTATTGAAAATAAAATGAAAAAGAAAAATGAAAGAAGAAGAAGAAAGAATTGGAAAAATAAGAAAATATATATGCAAAAAAAAATCCAAAAACAAAAGTGGTCTGAACTACGTCTGACTTGATTCCGAAAGGATACGTAGGCAACCTCTCCTTGGGTTTCAGTCACACCAAAATAAAATCCAAGAAGTCCCCCAAAAGTGAAACTGGGATAGAAGTTATAATGGTTCGGCAATGATCCCGCCCAAAAGGTTCCAAAGTTGTACTTCAACCCAAATTCTTTTTACCCCAAATCTTGTTCAAGTCCTTCTGATCAATCGGCAAAGCGGTTCAAAATGGGAGGATGGAGTTATTTGGACCTGATACAACAAAATGAGAAGAATAAAATGAGAGATTCTTATTGGTGAAAACCCACACGGGCACCATAAGGCCACGGTAAGCAGAGAAAATCAAATGAGAAGTCTTGTTAGTGAACACCCACACGGGCACTATAAGGAGATGGTAAGAAATGAAATGAAAATGCCAGCTCGTGAAAACCCGCAAAGGGCACCCATGATCGAAAATGAGATCCTCACAACCACCGTCATCAACAGAGTCCTAGCAAGGTTCCTCGGTATTCAAAGCAAAGTTGTGATAAATTTTTGGGAGTCAGATGGTTTACACAGATCAGGCATCCAGTCCAAAAGGCATGTCATGTTCATTGAAGTCCGCATGTACTCCAGATAAGTCCTTCTCTCCTTTCCCCGAAAGGGACACTTGTAGTTTTAAACTCTCTCCATTCAATTATTTGTTTCTCTTTGAATCCCTTTTGGTCTAACACTGTTCCAAAACCAAGACAAAGAAAGATTGGCAAGACTGATTTACAGGGCTTTCGTTTGATACACGCTAATGTGCAAAAGGCACCCAGCCTCAGCAGGTGCATCAAGTCGACCTCGACTGGCCATGGCGGCCGATGCTCAGGAATCAAAACTCTTGGAAGGAGAAAATCAAATTAAAGCGCCTATAAAGGCAATTAAAATTGAAAGGGTTGAGTTTCACATGGCTAATCGCCTCAGCAAAGTCGAAGAAACCAAGGTACCCCCAAATGCTCTAAAATTGAAGTTGGAAGAAAGAAGACAGAAAAGAAAGGCCTACAAAGGCAAAATAAAGTTGGAAAGGTTAAGTCCCACGCGACTAGCCATTGTAGTTAGGTTTGAGAATCAAAAAATCCCTGATGCTCCGAAAAAAGAAAAAAAAACAATTGATTGAGCCTGAACTACGTTTGACTTGATTCCGAAAGGATACGTAGGCAGCCTCTCTCTGAGGTTCAGTCACACCAACAATAAAATCCCATTTACCCTGAAATTGAAACCGAGGCACGTCAAATGGTTTAAGAGTCATAGTATCATCTACCTCTCTTTACCAAGCACAACCCTTCAGATTAATTACCAAAGGTAGCGGGAAGCCAAGAAGCGTCACGAATGGAGACCGGCACACTCTAAATTGAGAGAAATAAAATGAGAGAGTCTCGACGGTGAAAACCTACGGGCACCGCGAGGCGACGGGAGTAGAGAACCAAAATGAGATAGCTTGTTTAGTAAAAAACTCGCAAAGAGTGCTATCAAGCGACGACAGGAAGCGAAATGAGAGAGGTCGACTAGCGAAAACCCGCAAAGGGCGCTATTGGCCAAAAGGATGACTCCACCTCAAGAGATTTTGGCATGTCCCACCGTTTTGAAAACGCAGATCCATTTTGGTTCAGGGGGAAATGCAAGTTCATTGAAGGTCAGGCGTCCAGCCCAAAAAGCATGTCATATCCATTTAAAGTCAGCATTGTTTCCCTCAGATAAGTCTTTCGTGTCCCGAAAAGGACACTTCTTTTCTGAAATTTTCTTTCTCCGTGTCTTTACTTTATTTTTTCTTTAAATCCCTTTCATTTTTAACCCCAAGTCCCAGATATACTGAAAAGGATAGGTGGCAGGTTTGGTTTCACGAAATTCCGTCTCATGAAGGAAAATACCTCGTTTCATTGGTACGTTTGTCTAAACCTGATGGATCATAATGTTGACTGCATTTGGAGTAAAGTCACAAAAAGAATAAAAGGGAAGAGAATCCACTTTGTACAAAAGTGGGGAAGAGAATCCACTTTTTCCCCAGCATAGCCTACCCAAACAAATCAACAGCAAGTCCGCCTTGTACAAATCCCCATAGGGCTTTCCTTTTGTACAAATCCACATAAAGAATCCACTTTGTAAATATTCCCCAAAGAGTTTGCCCCAGCGAAATCCCCACAGATTTTTCCCTCTTGTGCAGATCCCCACAGGGTCTCCCTTTGTTTTAAAAAAAAAAGATTTCCCCAACAAGTCCCCAGCAGGTCCCTTTGTAAAGATTTCCCAGCGAGCTTACCCCAACAAATCCTGGAAAGCCCGTTTTGCAACAAATCCCCAGTAAGTCCCCTTTGTACAAATCCCCACAGAGCATCCCCTTGTACAAATCCCCACAGAGTATCGCCAATAAAATCCCCGTTGAGAATCCCCAAGCAAAACGGGACACAAAAAAAAGAAGCCTGACAAGGCAAATCATCATAGAATTTGGAAATACAAGCCTGAACAGTCCAAAAGGGTTTCGCCATTTGAATCCGATCAATGGCAGGACTTCTCAACAGAAATAAGGACGCAACAAAGCAACTGGAACAATCAAGGTCACCGAACCAACCGCCATTTCCGAACTAACAATTGTTCTTTGTTTGAGAAGTTGAAACAAGTATAATCCAAGACAACCGTGCAAGAAGCAGGTGTTACCCAAAGAAAAGGTACATGAGTACAAGAAAAAGTTCGGCAATAAGGAATCCACTCGAAAGGTAAGTTTCCACGAAATTCTCTTTTACCTTTTACTAAAACAAGAAAATTCAAAAAAGGGGTGTCTGTTAGTATTCTCGAACTTTTTCCATTTAGTCAGCATTAGGGTTTTAAACCCTAAACTGAACTCTTTTCCTTCAGTCAGCATTAGGGTTTTAAACCTTAAACTGAACTTTTCCCTTTAATCAGGATTAGGGTTTTAAACCCTAAACTGAAATCTTCCATTTAGTCAGCATTAGGGTGTCAAACCTTAAACTGAACTTTTCCCTTTAATTAGGATTAGGGTTTTAAACCCTAAACTGAACTTTTTCCTTTAATCAGAATTACGGTTTTAAACCCTAAACTAAACTCTTTCCTACAGCATTAAGGTTTTAAACCCTAAACTAAACTTTTCCTTTAGTCAGCATTAGGGTTTTAAACCCTAAACTGAACTTTTTCCTTTAGTCAGTATTACGGTTTTAAACCCTAAACAGAACTCTTTCCTTTAGTCAGCATTAGGGTTTTAAACCCTAAACTGGACTTTTCCTTTAGTCAGCATTAGGGTTTTAAAACCCTAAACTGAACTTTTCCCTTTAGTCAGAATTAGGGTTTTAAACCCTAAACTGAACTATTTTCCTTCAGTCAGCATTAGGGTTTTAAACTCTAAACTGAACTTTTTCCTTTAGTCAGCATTAGGGTTTTAAACCCTAAACTGAACTCTTTTCCTTTAGTCAGCATTAGGGTTTTAACCCCTAAACTGAACTTCTTCCATTTAGTCAGCATTAGGGTTTTAAACCATAAACTAAACTCTTTCCTTTAGTTAGCATTAGGGTTTTAAACCCTGAACTGAACTTTTACTTTAGTCAGCATTAGGGTTTTAAATCCTGAACTGAACTCTTTCCTTCAGTCAGCATTAGGGTTTTAAACCCTAAACTGAACTTTTCCCTTTAATCAGGATTAGGGTTTTAAACCCTAAACTGAAATCTTCCATTTAGTCAGCATTAGGGTGTCAAACCTTAAACTGAACTTTTCCCTTTAATTAGGATTAGGGTTTTAAACCCTAAACTGAACTTTTTCCTTTAATCAGAATTAGGGTTTTAAACCCTAAACTGAACTCTTTCCTTTAGTCAGCATTAGGGTTTTAAACCCTAAACTGGACTTTTCCTTTAGTCAGCATTAGGGTTTTAAAACCCTAAACTGAACTTTTCCCATTTAGTTAGCACTAGGGTTTTAAACCCTAAACTGAACTCTTTTCCTTCAGTCAGCATTAGGGTTTTAAACCCTGAACTGAACTTTTACTTTAGTCAGCATTAGGGTTTTAAACCCTGAACTGAACTCTTTTCCTTCAGTCAGCATTAGGGTTTTAAACCTTAAACTGAACTTTTCCCTTTAATCAGGATTAGGGTTTTAAACCCTAAACTGAAATCTTCCATTTAGTCAGCATTAGGGTGTCAAACCTTAAACTGAACTTTTCCCTTTAATTAGAATTAGGGTTTTAAACCCTAAACTGAACTTTTTCCTTTAATCAGAATTAGGGTTTTAAACCCTAAACTAAACTCTTTCCTACAGCATTAAGGTTTTAAACCCTAAACTAAACTTTTCCTTTAGTCAGCATTAGGGTTTTAAACCCTAAACTGAACTTTTTCCTTTAGTCAGTATTACGGTTTTAAACCCTAAACAGAACTCTTTCCTTTAGTCAGCATTAGGGTTTTAAACCCTAAACTGGACTTTTCCTTTAGTCAGCATTAGGGTTTTAAAACCCTAAACTAAACTTTTCCCTTTAGTCAGAATTAGGGTTTTAAACCCTAAACTGAACTATTTTCCTTCAGTCAGCATTAGGGTTTTAAACTCTAAACTGAACTTTTTCCTTTAGTCAGCATTAGGGTTTTAAACCCTAAACTGAACTCTTTTCCTTTAGTCAGCATTAGGGTTTTAATCCCTAAACTGAACTTCTTCCATTTAGTCAGCATTAGGGTTTTAAACCATAAACTAAACTCTTTCCTTTAGTTAGCATTAGGGTTTTAAACCCTGAACTGAACTTTTACTTTAGTCAGCATTAGGGTTTTAAACCCTGAACTGAACTCTTTCCTTCAGTCAGCATTAGGGTTTTAAACCCTAAACTGAACTTTTCCCTTTAATCAGGATTAGGGTTTTAAACCCTAAACTGAAATCTTCCATTTAGTCAGCATTAGGGTGTCAAACCTTAAACTGAACTTTTCCCTTTAATTAGGATTAGGGTTTTAAACCCTAAACTGAACTTTTTCCTTTAATCAGAATTAGGGTTTTAAACCCTAAACTGAACTCTTTCCTTTAGTCAGCATTAGGGTTTTAAACCCTAAACTGGACTTTTCCTTTAGTCAGCATTAGGGTTTTAAAACCCTAAACTGAACTTTTCCCATTTAGTTAGCACTAGGGTTTTAAACCCTAAACTGAACTCTTTTCCTTCAGTCAGCATTAGGGTTTTAAACCCTAAACTGAACTCTTTTCCTTTAGTCAGCATTAGGGTTTTAAACCCTAAACTGAACTCTTTTCCTTTAGTCAGCATTAGGGTTTTAAACCCTAAACTGAACTTTTTCCTTCAGTCAGCATTAGGGTTTTAAACCCTAAACTGAACTCTTTCCTTCAGTCAGCATTAGGGTTTTAAACCCTAAACTGAACTTTTTCTTTAGTCAGCATTAGGGTTTTAAACCCTGAACTGAACTCTTTCCTTCAGTCAGCATTAGGGTTTTAAACCCTAAACTGAACTTTTCTTTTAGTCACATTAGGGTTTTAAACCCTGAACTGAACTTTTCCTTTAGTCAGCATTAGGGTTTTAAACCCTTAACTGAACTTTTCCTTCAGTCAGCATTAGGGTTTTAAACCCTTAACTGAACTTTTCCTTCAGTCAGCATTAGGGTTTTAAACCCTAAACTGAACTCTTCCCTTTAGTCAGCATTAGGGTTTTAAACCCTAAACTGAACTTTTCCCTTTAATCAGGATTAGGGATTTAAACCCTAAACTGAACTTTTTTCCTTCAGTCAGCATTAGGGTTTTAAACCCTAAACTGAACTCTTTTCCATTTAGTCATCATTAGGGTTTTAAACCCTAAACTGAACTCTTCCCTTTAGTCAGCATTAGGGTTTTAAACCTTAAACTGAACTCTTTCCTTTAATCAGGATTAGGGTTTTAAACCCTAAACTGAACTTTTTTCCTTCAGTCAGCATTAGGGTTTTAAACCCTAAACTGAACTCTTTTCCATTTAGTCAGCATTAGGGTTTTAAAACCTAAACTGAACTCTTCCCTTTAGTCAGCATTAGGGTTTTAAACCCTAAACTGAACTTTTCCCTTTAATCAGGATTAGGGTTTTAAACCCTAAACTGAAATTTTTTCCTTCAGTCAGCATTAGGGTTTCAAACCCTAAACTGAACTCTTTTCCATTTAGTCAGCATTAAGGTTTTAAACCCTAAACTGAACTCTTTCTTGTAGTCAGCATTAGGGTTTTAACCCCTAAACTGAACTTCTTCCATTTAGTCAGCATTAGGGTTTTAAACCCTAAACTGAACTTTTTCATTCAGTCAGCATTAGGATTTTAAACCCTAAACTGAACTCTTTCCTTCAGTCAGCATTAGTGTTTTAAACCCTAAACTGAACTTTTCCTTGAATCAGCATTAGGGTTTTAAACCCTAAACTGAACTCTTCCCTTCAGTCAGCATTAGGGTTTTAAACCCTAAACTGAACTTTTCCTTTAGTCCGCATTAGGGTTTTAAACCCTGAACTGAACTTTTTCCTTCAGTCAGCATTAGGGTTTTAAACCCTGAACTGAACTTTTTCCTTCAGGCAGCATTAGGGTTTTAAACCCTGAACTGAACTCTTTCCTTCAGTCAACACTAGGGTTTTAAACCCTAAACTTAACTTTTCCTTTAGTCAGCATTAGGTTTTAAACCCTAAACTGAACTTTTCCTTTAGTCAGCATTAGGGTTTTAAACCCTAAACTGAACTCTTTCCTTTAGTCAGCATTAGGGTTTTAAACCCTAAACTGAACTCTTCCCTTTAGTCAGCATTAGGGTTTTAAACCCTAAACTGAACTTTTCCCTTTAATCAGGATTAGGGATTTAAACCCTAAACTGAACTTTTTTCCTTCAGTCAGCATTAGGGTTTTAAACCCTAAACTGAACTCTTTTCCATTTAGTCAGCATTAGGGTTTTAAACCCAAAACTGAACTCTTCCCTTTAGTCAGCATTATGGTTTTAAACCCTAAATTGAATTTTTTCCTTTAATCAGGATTAGGGTTTTAAACCCTAAACTGAACTTTTTTCCTTTAATCAGAATTAGGGTTTTAAACCCTAAACTGAACTCTTCCCTTTAGTCAGCATTAAGGTTTTAAACCCTAAACTGAACTCTTTTCCATTTAGTCATCATTAGGGTTTTAAACCCTAAACTGAACTCTTCCCTTTAGTCAGCATTAGGGTTTTAAACCTTAAACTAAACTCTTTCCTTTAATCAGGATTAGGGTTTTAAACCCTAAACTGAACTTTTTTCCTTCAGTCAGCATTAGGGTTTTAAACCCTAACTGAACTCTTTTCCATTTAGTCAGCATTAGGGTTTTAAAACCTAAACTGAATTTTTCCTTTTAGTCAGCATTAGGGTTTTAAACCCTAAACTGAACTTTTCCCTTTAATCAGGATTAGGGTTTTAAACCCTAAACTGAAATTTTTTCCTTCAGTCATCATTAGGGTTTCAAACCCTAAAGTGAACTCTTTTCCATTTAGTCAGCATTAGGGTTTTAAACCCTAAACTAAACTCTTTCTTGTAGTCAGCATTAGGGTTTTAACCCCTAAACTGAACTTCTTCGATTTAGTCAGCATTAGGGTTTTAAACCCTAAACTGAACTCTTTTCCTTTAGTCAGCATTAGGGTTTTAAACCCTAAACTGAACTCTTTCCTTCAGTCATCATTGGGGTTTTAAACCCTAAACTGAACTTTTTCCCTTTAGTCAGCATTAGGGTTTTAAACCCTAAACTGAACTTTTTCTATTTAGTCAGCATTAGGGTTTTAAACCCTAAACTGAACTCTTTTCTTGTAGTCAGCATTAGGGTTGTAAACCCTAAACTGAACTTCTTCCATTTTGTCAGCATTAGGGTTTTAAACCCTAAACTGAACTCTTTTCCTTTAGTCAGTATTAGGGTTTTAAACCCTAAACTGAACTCTTTCCTTCAGTCAGCATTGGGGTTTTAAACCCTAAACTGAACTTTTTCCATTTAGTCAGCATTAGGGTTTTAAACCCTAAACTGAACTATTTTCATGTAATCAGCATTAGGGTTGTAAACCATAAAATGAACTTCTTCCATTTTGTCTGCATTAGGGTTTTAAACCCTAAACTGAACTCTTTTCCATTAAATCAACATTAGGGTTTTAAACCCTAAACTGAACTCTTTTCCATTTAGTCAGCATTAGGGTTTTAAACCCTAAATTGAACTTCTCCCTTTAGTCAGCATTAGGGTTTTAAACCCTAAACTGAACTCTTTTACATTTAGTCAGCATTAGGGTTTTAAACCCTAAATTGAACTTCTCCCTTTAGTTAGCATTAGGGTTTTAAACCCTAAACTGAACTTTTTCCCTTTAGTCAGCATTAGGGTTTTAAACCCTAAACTGAACTTTTTCCCTTTAGTCAGCATTAGGGTTTTAAACCCTAAACTGAACTTTTCCATTTAGTCAGCATTAGGGTTTTAAACCCTAAACTAAACTTTTCCCTTTAGTCAGCATTAGGATTTTAAACCCTAAATTGAACTTTTTCCCTTTAGTCAGCATTAGGGTTTTAAACCCAAAACTGAACTTTTTCCCTTTAGTCAGCATTAGGGTTTTAAACCCTAAACTTAACTCTTTCCTTCAGTCAGCATTAGGGTTTTAAACCCTGAACTGAACTCTTTCCTTCAGTCAGCATTAGGGTTTTAAACCTTAAACTGAACTTTTCCCTTTAATCAGGATTAGGGTTTTAAACCCTAAACTGAAATCTTCCATTTAGTCAGCATTAGGGTGTCAAACCTTAAACTGAACTTTTTCCTTTAATTAGGATTAGGATTTTAAACCCTAAACTGAAATCTTCCATTTAGTCAGCATTAGGGTGTCAAACCTTAAACTGAACTTTTTCCTTTAATCAGAATTAGGGTTTTAAACCCTAAACTAAACTCTTTCCTTTAGTCAGCATTAAGGTTTTAAACCCTAAACTGAACTTTTCCTTTAGTCAGCATTAGGGTTTTAAACCCTAAACTGAACTTTTTCCTTTAGTCAGTATTATGGTTTTAAACCCTAAACTGAACTCTTTCTTTTATTCAGCATTAGGGTTTTAAACCCTAAACTGAACTTTTCCTTTAGTCAGCATTAGGGTTTTAAAACCCTAAACTAAACTTTTCCCTTCAGCATTAGGGTTTTAAACCCTAAACTGAACTCTTTTCCTTCAGTCAGCATTAGGGTTTTAAATCCTAAACTGAACTTTTTCCTTTAGTCATCATTAGGGTTTTAAACCCTAAACTGAACTCTTTTCCTTTAGTCAGCATTAGGGTTTTAAACCCTAAACTGAACTTTTTCCTTCAGTCAGCATTAGGGTTTTAAACCATAAACTGAACTCTTTCCTTTAGTCAGCATTAGGGTTTTAAACCCTGAACTGAACTTTTCCTTTAGTCAGCATTAGGGTTTTAAACCCTGAACTGAACTCTTTCCTTCAGTCATCATTAGGGTTTTAAACCCTAAACTGAACTTTTCCTTTAGTCAGCATTAGGGTTTTAAACCCTGAACTGAACGTTTCCTTCAGTCAGCATTTGGGTTTTAAACCCTAAACTGAACTCTTTCCTTCAGTCATCATTGGGGTTTTAAACCCTAAACTGAACCTTTTCCCTTTAGTCAGCATTAGGATTTTAAACCCTAAACTGAACTTTTTCCATTTAGTCAGCATTAGGGTTTTAAACCCTAAACTGAACTCTTTTCCTGTAGTCAGCATTAAGGTTATAAACCCTAAACTGAACTTCTTCCATTTTGTCAGCATTAGGGTTTTAAACCCTAAACTGAACTCTTTTCCTTTAGTCAGCATTAGGGTTTAAAACCCTAAACTGAACTCTTTCCTTCAGTCAGCATTGGGGTTTTAAACCCTAAACTGAACTTTTTCCCTTTAGTCAGCATTAGGGTTATAAACCCTAAACTGAACTTTTTCCTTCAGTCAGCATTAGGGTTTTAAACCCTAAACTGAACTCTTTTCTTTAGTCAACATTAGAGTTTTAAACCCTAAACTGAACTTTTCCATTAATCAACATTAGGGTTTTAAACCCTAAACTGAACTCTTCCCTTCAGTCACCATTAGGGTTTTAAACCCTAAACTGAACTTTTCCTTTAGTTCGCATTAGGGTTTTAAACCCTGAACTGAACTCTTTCCTTCAGTCAGCATTAGGGTTTTAAACCCTGAACTGAACTTTCTCCTTCAGTCATCATTAGGGTTTTAAACCCTGAACTGAACTCTTTCCTTCAGTCAGCACTAGGGTTTTAAACCCTAAACTGAACTTTTCCTTTAGTCAGCATTAGGGTTTTAAACCCTAAACTGAACTTTTCTATTAGTCAGCATTAGGGTTTTAAACTCTAAACTAAACTCTTTCCTTTAGTCAGCATTAGGGTTTTAAACCCTAAACTGAACTCTTCCCTTTAATCAGGATTAGGGATTTAAACCTTAAACTGAACTTTTTTCTTTCAGTCAGCATTAGGGTTTTAAACCCTAAACTAAACTCTTTTCCATTTAGTCAACATTAGGGTTTTAAACCCTAAACTGAACTCTTCCCTTTAGTCAGCATTATGGTTTTAAACCCTAAATTAAACTTTTCCCTTTAATCAGGATTAGGGTTTTAAACCCTAAACTGAACTTTTTTCCTTTAATCAGAATTAGGATTTTAAACCCTAAACTGAACTCTTCCCTTTAGTCAGCATTAGGGTTTTAAACCCTAAACTAAACTTTTCCCTTTAATTAGGATTAGGGTTTTAAACCCTAAACTGAACTTTTTTCCTTCAGTCAGCATTAGGGTTTTAAACCCTAAACTGAACTCTTTTCCATTTAGTCATCATTAGGGTTTTAAACCCTAAACTGAACTCTTCCCTTTAGTCAGCATTAGGGTTTTAAACCATAAACTGAACTCTTTCCTTTAGTCAGGATTAGGGTTTTAAACCCTAAACTGAACTTTTCCTTTAGTCAGCATTAAGGTTTTAAACTCTAAAATAAACTTTTTCCTTTAGTCAGCATTAGAGTTTTAAACCCTAAACTGAACTATTTCCTTTAGTCAGCATTAGGGTTTTAAACCCTAAACTGAACTCTTTCCTTTAGTCAGCATTAGGGTTTTAAACCCTGAACTGAACTTTTTCCTTTAGTCAGTATTAGGGTTTTAAACCCTAAACTGAACTTTTCCTTTAGTCAGCATTAGGGTTTTAAACCCTAAACTGAACTTTTTCCTTTAGTCACCATTAGGGTTTTAAACCCTAAACTGAACTTTTCCTTAAGTCAGCATTAGTGTTTTAAACACTAAACTGAACTCTTTCCTTTAGTCAGCATTAGGGTTTTAAACCCTAAACTGAACTTTTCCTTTAGTCAGCATTAGGGTTCAAAACCCTAAACTGAACTTTTCCTTTAGTCAGCATTAGGGTTTTAAACCCTAAACTGAACTTTTCCTTTAGTCAGCATTAGGGTTTTAAACCCTAAACTAAACTCTTTTCTTTAGTCAGCATTAGGGTTTTAAACCCTAAACTGAACTCTTTCCTTAAGTCAGCATTAGGGTTCTAAACCCTGAACTGAACTCTTTCCTTCAGTCGGCATTAGGGTTTTAAACCCTGAACTGAACTCTTTCCTTCAGTCAGCATTAGGGTTTTAAACCCTGAACTGAACTCTTTCCTTCAGTCAGCATTAGGGTTTTAAACCCTGAACTGAACTTTTTCCTTCAGTCAGCATTAGGGTTTTAAACCCTGAACTGAACTCTTTCCTTCAGCCAGCATTAGGGTTTTAAACCCTGAACTGAACTCTTTCCTTCAGTTAGCATTAGGGTTTTAAACCCTAAACTGAACTTTTTCTTTAGTCAGCATTAGGGTTTTTAACCCTAAACTGAACTTTTCCTTTAGTCAGCATTAGGGTTTTAAACCCTGAACTGAACTCTTTCCTTCAGTTAGCATTAGGGTTTTAAACCCTAAACTGAACTTTTTTCTTTAGTCAGCATTAGGGTTTTAAACCCTAAACTGAACTCTTTCCTTAAGTCAGCATTAGGGTTCTAAACCCTGAACTGAACTCTTTCCTTCAGTCGGCATTAGGGTTTTAAACCCTGAACTGAACTCTTTCCTTCAGTCAGCATTAGGGTTTTAAACCCTGAACTGAACTCTTTCCTTCAGTCAGCATTAGGGTTTTAAACCCTGAACTGAACTCTTTCCTTCAGTCAGCATTAGGGTTTTAAACCCTGAACTGAACTCTTTCCTTCAGTCAGCATTAGGGTTTTAAACCCTGAACTGAACTCTTTCCTTCAGCCAGCATTAGGGTTTTAAACCCTGAACTGAACTCTTTCCTTCAGTTAGCATTAGGGTTTTAAACCCTAAACTGAACTTTTTCTTTAGTCAGCATTAGGGTTTTTAACCCTAAACTGAACTTTTCCTTTAGTCAGCATTAGGGTTTTAAACCCTAAACTGAACTTTTCCTTTAGTCAGCATTAGGGTTTTAAACCCTAAACTAAACTCTTTTCTTTAGTTAGCATTAGGGTTTTAAACCCTAAACTGAACTTTTTCCCTTTAGTCAGCATTAGGGTTTTAAACCCTAAACTGAACTTTTTCCCTTTAGTCAGCATTAGGGTTTTAAACCCTAAACTGAACTTTTCCATTTAGTCAGCATTAGGGTTTTAAACCCTAAACTAAACTTTTCCCTTTAGTCAGCATTAGGATTTTAAACCCTAAATTGAACTTTTTCCCTTTAGTCAGCATTAGGGTTTTAAACCCAAAACTGAACTTTTTCCCTTTAGTCAGCATTAGGGTTTTAAACCCTAAACTTAACTCTTTCCTTCAGTCAGCATTAGGGTTTTAAACCCTGAACTGAACTCTTTCCTTCAGTCAGCATTAGGGTTTTAAACCTTAAACTTAACTTTTCCCTTTAATCAGGATCAGGGTTTTAAACCCTAAACTGAAATCTTCCATTTAGTCAGCATTAGGGTGTCAAACCTTAAACTGAACTTTTTCCTTTAATTAGGATTAGGATTTTAAACCCTAAACTGAAATCTTCCATTTAGTCAGCATTAGGGTGTCAAACCTTAAACTGAACTTTTTCCTTTAATCAGAATTAGGGTTTTAAACCCTAAACTAAACTCTTTCCTTTAGTCAGCATTAAGGTTTTAAACCCTAAACTGAACTTTTCCTTTAGTCAGCATTAGGGTTTTAAACCCTAAACTGAACTTTTTCCTTTAGTCAGTATTATGGTTTTAAACCCTAAACTGAACTCTTTCTTTTATTCAGCATTAGGGTTTTAAACCCTAAACTGAACTTTTCCTTTAGTCAGCATTAGGGTTTTAAAACCCTAAACTAAACTTTTCCCTTCAGCATTAGGGTTTTAAACCCTAAACTGAACTCTTTTCCTTCAGTCAGCATTAGGGTTTTAAATCCTAAACTGAACTTTTTCCTTTAGTCATCATTAGGGTTTTAAACCCTAAACTGAACTCTTTTCCTTTAGTCAGCATTAGGGTTTTAAACCCTAAACTGAACTTTTTCCTTCAGTCAGCATTAGGGTTTTAAACCATAAACTGAACTCTTTCCTTTAGTCAGCATTAGGGTTTTAAACCCTGAACTGAACTTTTCCTTTAGTCAGCATTAGGGTTTTAAACCCTGAACTGAACTCTTTCCTTCAGTCATCATTAGGGTTTTAAACCCTAAACTGAACTTTTCCTTTAGTAAGCATTAGGGTTTTAAACCCTGAACTGAACGTTTCCTTCAGTCAGCATTTGGGTTTTAAACCCTAAACTGAACTCTTTCCTTCAGTCATCATTGGGGTTTTAAACCCTAAACTGAACCTTTTCCCTTTAGTCAGCATTAGGATTTTAAACCCTAAACTGAACTTTTTCCATTTAGTCAGCATTAGGGTTTTAAACCCTAAACTGAACTCTTTTCCTGTAGTCAGCATTAAGGTTATAAACCCTAAACTGAACTTCTTCCATTTTGTCAGCATTAGGGTTTTAAACCCTAAACTGAACTCTTTTCCTTTAGTCAGCATTAGGGTTTAAAACCCTAAACTGAACTCTTTCCTTCAGTCAGCATTGGGGTTTTAAACCCTAAACTGAACTTTTTCCCTTTAGTCAGCATTAGGGTTATAAACCCTAAACTGAACTTTTTCCTTCAGTCAGCATTAGGGTTTTAAACCCTAAACTGAACTCTTTTCTTTAGTCAACATTAGAGTTTTAAATCCTAAACTGAACTTTTCCATTAATCAACATTAGGGTTTTAAACCCTAAACTGAACTCTTCCCTTCAGTCACCATTAGGGTTTTAAACCCTAAACTGAACTTTTCCTTTAGTTCGCATTAGGGTTTTAAACCCTGAACTGAACTCTTTCCTTCAGTCAGCATTAGGGTTTTAAACCCTGAACTGAAATTTCTCCTTCAGTCATCATTAGGGTTTTAAACCCTGAACTGAACTCTTTCCTTCAGTCAGCACTAGGGTTTTAAACCCTAAACTGAACTTTTCCTTTAGTCAGCATTAGGGTTTTAAACCCTAAACTGAACTTTTCTATTAGTCAGCATTAGGGTTTTAAACTCTAAACTAAACTCTTTCCTTTAGTCAGCATTAGGGTTTTAAACCCTAAACTGAACTCTTCCCTTTAATCAGGATTAGGGATTTAAACCTTAAACTGAACTTTTTTCTTTCAGTCAGCATTAGGGTTTTAAACCCTAAACTAAACTCTTTTCCATTTAGTCAACATTAGGGTTTTAAACCCTAAACTGAACTCTTCCCTTTAGTCAGCATTATGGTTTTAAACCCTAAATTAAACTTTTCCCTTTAATCAGGATTAGGGTTTTAAACCCTAAACTGAACTTTTTTCCTTTAATCAGAATTAGGATTTTAAACCCTAAACTGAACTCTTCCCTTTAGTCAGCATTAGGGTTTTAAACCCTAAACTAAACTTTTCCCTTTAATTAGGATTAGGGTTTTAAACCCTAAACTGAACTTTTTTCCTTCAGTCAGCATTAGGGTTTTAAACCCTAAACTGAACTCTTTTCCATTTAGTCATCATTAGGGTTTTAAACCCTAAACTGAACTCTTCCCTTTAGTCAGCATTAGGGTTTTAAACCATAAACTGAACTCTTTCCTTTAGTCAGGATTAGGGTTTTAAACCCTAAACTGAACTTTTCCTTTAGTCAGCATTAAGGTTTTAAACTCTAAAATAAACTTTTTCCTTTAGTCAGCATTAGAGTTTTAAACCCTAAACTGAACTATTTCCTTTAGTCAGCATTAGGGTTTTAAACCCTAAACTGAACTCTTTCCTTTAGTCAGCATTAGGGTTTTAAACCCTGAACTGAACTTTTTCCTTTAGTCAGTATTAGGGTTTTAAACCCTAAACTGAACTTTTCCTTTAGTCAGCATTAGGGTTTTAAACCCTAAACTGAACTTTTTCCTTTAGTCACCATTAGGGTTTTAAACCCTAAACTGAACTTTTCCTTAAGTCAGCATTAGTGTTTTAAACACTAAACTGAACTCTTTCCTTTAGTCAGCATTAGGGTTTTAAACCCTAAACTGAACTTTTTCCTTCAGTCAGCATTAGGGTTTTAAACCATAAACTGAACTCTTTCCTTTAGTCAGCATTAGGGTTTTAAACCCTGAACTGAACTTTTCCTTTAGTCAGCATTAGGGTTTTAAACCCTGAACTGAACTCTTTCCTTCAGTCATCATTAGGGTTTTAAACCCTAAACTGAACTTTTCCTTTAGTCAGCATTAGGGTTTTAAACCCTGAACTGAACGTTTCCTTCAGTCAGCATTTGGGTTTTAAACCCTAAACTGAACTCTTTCCTTCAGTCATCATTGGGGTTTTAAACCCTAAACTGAACCTTTTCCCTTTAGTCAGCATTAGGATTTTAAACCCTAAACTGAACTTTTTCCATTTAGTCAGCATTAGGGTTTTAAACCCTAAACTGAACTCTTTTCCTGTAGTCAGCATTAAGGTTATAAACCCTAAACTGAACTTCTTCCATTTTGTCAGCATTAGGGTTTTAAACCCTAAACTGAACTCTTTTCCTTTAGTCAGCATTAGGGTTTAAAACCCTAAACTGAACTCTTTCCTTCAGTCAGCATTGGGGTTTTAAACCCTAAACTGAACTTTTTCCCTTTAGTCAGCATTAGGGTTATAAACCCTAAACTGAACTTTTTCCTTCAGTCAGCATTAGGGTTTTAAACCCTAAACTGAACTCTTTTCTTTAGTCAACATTAGAGTTTTAAATCCTAAACTGAACTTTTCCATTAATCAACATTAGGGTTTTAAACCCTAAACTGAACTCTTCCCTTCAGTCACCATTAGGGTTTTAAACCCTAAACTGAACTCTTCCCTTCAGTCAGCATTAGGGTTTTAAACCCTGAACTGAACTCTTTCCTTCAGTCAGCATTAGGGTTTTAAACCCTGAACTGAAATTTCTCCTTCAGTCATCATTAGGGTTTTAAACCCTGAACTGAACTCTTTCCTTCAGTCAGCACTAGGGTTTTAAACCCTAAACTGAACTTTTCCTTTAGTCAGCATTAGGGTTTTAAACCCTAAACTGAACTTTTCTATTAGTCAGCATTAGGGTTTTAAACTCTAAACTGAACTCTTTCCTTTAGTCAGCATTAGGGTTTTAAACCCTAAACTGAACTCTTCCCTTTAATCAGGATTAGGGATTTAAACCTTAAACTGAACTTTTTTCTTTCAGTCAGCATTAGGGTTTTAAACCTTAAACTAAACTCTTTTCCATTTAGTCAACATTAGGGTTTTAAACCCTAAACTGAACTCTTCCCTTTAGTCAGCATTATGGTTTTAAACCCTAAATTAAACTTTTCCCTTTAATCAGGATTAGGGTTTTAAACCCTAAACTGAACTTTTTTCCTTTAATCAGAATTAGGATTTTAAACCCTAAACTGAACTCTTCCCTTTAGTCAGCATTAGGGTTTTAAACCCTAAACTAAACTTTTCCCTTTAATTAGGATTAGGGTTTTAAACCCTAAACTGAACTTTTTTCCTTCAGTCAGCATTAGGGTTTTAAACCCTAAACTGAACTCTTTTCCATTTAGTCATCATTAGGGTTTTAAACCCTAAACTGAACTCTTCCCTTTAGTCAGCATTAGGGTTTTAAACCATAAACTGAACTCTTTCCTTTAGTCAGGATTAGGGTTTTAAACCCTAAACTGAACTTTTCCTTTAGTCAGCATTAAGGTTTTAAACTCTAAAATAAACTTTTTCCTTTAGTCAGCATTAGAGTTTTAAACCCTAAACTGAACTATTTCCTTTAGTCAGCATTAGGGTTTTAAACCCTAAACTGAACTCTTTCCTTTAGTCAGCATTAGGGTTTTAAACCCTGAACTGAACTTTTTCCTTTAGTCAGTATTAGGGTTTTAAACCCTAAACTGAACTTTTCCTTTAGTCAGCATTAGGGTTTTAAACCCTAAACTGAACTTTTTCCTTTAGTCACCATTAGGGTTTTAAACCCTAAACTGAACTTTTCCTTAAGTCAGCATTAGTGTTTTAAACACTAAACTGAACTCTTTCCTTTAGTCAGCATTAGGGTTTTAAACCCTAAACTGAACTCTTTCCTTTAGTCAGCATTAGGGTTTTAAACCCTAAACTGAACTTTTCCTTTAGTCAGCATTAGGGTTCAAAACCCTAAACTGAACTTTTCCTTTAGTCAGCATTAGGGTTTTAAACCCTAAACTGAACTTTTCCTTTAGTCAGCATTAGGGTTTTAAACCCTAAACTAAACTCTTTTCTTTAGTCAGCATTAGGGTTTTAAACCCTAAACTGAACTCTTTCCTTAAGTCAGCATTAGGGTTCTAAACCCTGAACTGAACTCTTTCCTTCAGTCGGCATTAGGGTTTTAAACCCTGAACTGAACTCTTTCCTTCAGTCAGCATTAGGGTTTTAAACCCTGAACTGAACTCTTTCCTTCAGTCAGCATTAGGGTTTTAAACCCTGAACTGAACTTTTTCCTTCAGTCAGCATTAGGGTTTTAAACCCTGAACTGAACTCTTTCCTTCAGCCAGCATTAGGGTTTTAAACCCTGAACTGAACTCTTTCCTTCAGTTAGCATTAGGGTTTTAAACCCTAAACTGAACTTTTTCTTTAGTCAGCATTAGGGTTTTTAACCCTAAACTGAACTTTTCCTTTAGTCAGCATTAGGGTTTTAAACCCTGAACTGAACTCTTTCCTTCAGTTAGCATTAGGGTTTTAAACCCTAAACTGAACTTTTTCTTTAGTCAGCATTAGGGTTTTAAACCCTAAACTGAACTCTTTCCTTAAGTCAGCATTAGGGTTCTAAACCCTGAACTGAACTCTTTCCTTCAGTCGGCATTAGGGTTTTAAACCCTGAACTGAACTCTTTCCTTCAGTCAGCATTAGGGTTTTAAACCCTGAACTGAACTCTTTCCTTCAGTCAGCATTAGGGTTTTAAACCCTGAACTGAACTCTTTCCTTCAGTCAGCATTAGGGTTTTAAACCCTGAACTGAACTCTTTCCTTCAGCCAGCATTAGGGTTTTAAACCCTGAACTGAACTCTTTCCTTCAGTTAGCATTAGGGTTTTAAACCCTAAACTGAACTTTTTCTTTAGTCAGCATTAGGGTTTTTAACCCTAAACTGAACTTTTCCTTTAGTCAGCATTAGGGTTTTAAACCCTGAACTGAAATTTTCCTTTAGTCAGCATTAGGGTTTTAAACCCTAAACTAAACTCTTTTCTTTAGTCAGCATTAGGGTTTTAAACCCTAAACTGAACTCTTTCCTTAAGTCAGCATTAGGGTTCTAAACCCTGAACTGAACTCTTTCCTTCAGTCGGCATTAGGGTTTTAAACCCTGAACTGAACTCTTTCCTTCAGTCAGCATTAGGGTTTTAAACCCTGAACTGAACTCTTTCCTTCAGTCAGCATTAGGGTTTTAAACCCTGAACTGAACTCTTTCCTTCAGTCAGCATTAGGGTTTTAAACCCTGAACTGAACTCTTTCCTTCAGCCAGCATTAGGGTTTTAAACCCTGAACTGAACTCTTTCCTTCAGTTAGCATTAGGGTTTTAAACCCTAAACTGAACTTTTTCTTTAGTCAGCATTAGGGTTTTAAACCTTAAACTGAACTTTTCCCTTTAATCAGGATTAGGGTTTTAAACCCTAAACTGAAATCTTCCATTTAGTCAGCATTAGGGTGTCAAACCTTAAACTGAACTTTTTCCTTTAATTAGGATTAGGATTTTAAACCCTAAACTGAAATCTTCCATTTAGTCAGCATTAGGGTGTCAAACCTTAAACTGAACTTTTTCCTTTAATCAGAATTAGGGTTTTAAACCCTAAACTAAACTCTTTCCTTTAGTCAGCATTAAGGTTTTAAACCCTAAACTGAACTTTTCCTTTAGTCAGCATTAGGGTTTTAAACCCTAAACTGAACTTTTTCCTTTAGTCAGTATTATGGTTTTAAACCCTAAACTGAACTCTTTCTTTTATTCAGCATTAGGGTTTTAAACCCTAAACTGAACTTTTCCTTTAGTCAGCATTAGGGTTTTAAAACCCTAAACTAAACTTTTCCCTTCAGCATTAGGGTTTTAAACCCTAAACTGAACTCTTTTCCTTCAGTCAGCATTAGGGTTTTAAATCCTAAACTGAACTTTTTCCTTTAGTCATCATTAGGGTTTTAAACCCTAAACTGAACTCTTTTCCTTTAGTCAGCATTAGGGTTTTAAACCCTAAACTGAACTTTTTCCTTCAGTCAGCATTAGGGTTTTAAACCATAAACTGAACTCTTTCCTTTAGTCAGCATTAGGGTTTTAAACCCTGAACTGAACTTTTTCTTTAGTCAGCATTAGGGTTTTAAACCGTGAACTGAACTCTTTCCTTCAGTCATCATTAGGGTTTTAAACCCTAAACTGAACTTTTCCTTTAGTCAGCATTAGGGTTTTAAACCCTGAACTGAACGTTTCCTTCAGTCAGCATTTGGGTTTTAAACCCTAAACTGAACTCTTTCCTTCAGTCATCATTGGGGTTTTAAACCCTAAACTGAACCTTTTCCCTTTAGTCAGCATTAGGATTTTAAACCCTAAACTGAACTTTTTCCATTTAGTCAGCATTAGGGTTTTAAACCCTAAACTGAACTCTTTTCCTGTAGTCAGCATTAAGGTTATAAACCCTAAACTGAACTTCTTCCATTTTGTCAGCATTAGGGTTTTAAACCCTAAACTGAACTCTTTTCCTTTAGTCAGCATTAGGGTTTAAAACCCTAAACTGAACTCTTTCCTTCAGTCAGCATTGGGGTTTTAAACCCTAAACTGAACTTTTTCCCTTTAGTCAGCATTAGGGTTATAAACCCTAAACTGAACTTTTTCCTTCAGTCAGCATTAGGGTTTTAAACCCTAAACTGAACTCTTTTCTTTAGTCAACATTAGAGTTTTAAACCCTAAACTGAACTTTTCCATTAATCAGCATTAGGGTTTTAAACCCTAAACTGAACTCTTCCCTTCAGTCACCATTAGGGTTTTAAACCCTAAACTGAACTTTTCCTTTAGTTCGCATTAGGGTTTTAAACCCTGAACTGAACTCTTTCCTTCAGTCAGCATTAGGGTTTTAAACCCTGAACTGAACTTTCTCCTTCAGTCATCATTAGGGTTTTAAACCCTGAACTGAACTCTTTCCTTCAGTCAGCACTAGGGTTTTAAACCCTAAACTGAACTTTTCCTTTAGTCAGCATTAGGGTTTTAAACCCTAAACTGAACTTTTCTATTAGTCAGCATTAGGGTTTTAAACTCTAAACTAAACTCTTTCCTTTAGTCAGCATTAGGGTTTTAAACCCTAAACTGAACTCTTCCCTTTAATCAGGATTAGGGATTTAAACCTTAAACTGAACTTTTTTCTTTCAGTCAGCATTAGGGTTTTAAACCCTAAACTAAACTCTTTTCCATTTAGTCAACATTAGGGTTTTAAACCCTAAACTGAACTCTTCCCTTTAGTCAGCATTATGGTTTTAAACCCTAAATTAAACTTTTCCCTTTAATCAGGATTAGGGTTTTAAACCCTAAACTGAACTTTTTTCCTTTAATCAGAATTAGGATTTTAAACCCTAAACTGAACTCTTCCCTTTAGTCAGCATTAGGGTTTTAAACCCTAAACTAAACTTTTCCCTTTAATTAGGATTAGGGTTTTAAACCCTAAACTGAACTTTTTTCCTTCAGTCAGCATTAGGGTTTTAAACCCTAAACTGAACTCTTTTCCATTTAGTCATCATTAGGGTTTTAAACCCTAAACTGAACTCTTCCCTTTAGTCAGCATTAGGGTTTTAAACCATAAACTGGACTCTTTCCTTTAGTCAGGATTAGGGTTTTAAACCCTAAACTGAACTTTTCCTTTAGTCAGCATTAAGGTTTTAAACTCTAAAATAAACTTTTTCCTTTAGTCAGCATTAGAGTTTTAAACCCTAAACTGAACTATTTCCTTTAGTCAGCATTAGGGTTTTAAACCCTAAACTGAACTCTTTCCTTTAGTCAGCATTAGGGTTTTAAACCCTGAACTGAACTTTTTCCTTTAGTCAGTATTAGGGTTTTAAACCCTAAACTGAACTTTTCCTTTAGTCAGCATTAGGGTTTTAAACCCTAAACTGAACTTTTTCCTTTAGTCACCATTAGGGTTTTAAACCCTAAACTGAACTTTTCCTTAAGTCAGCATTAGTGTTTTAAACACTAAACTGAACTCTTTCCTTTAGTCAGCATTAGGGTTTTAAACCCTAAACTGAACTCTTTCCTTTAGTCAGCATTAGGGTTTTAAACCCTAAACTGAACTTTTCCTTTAGTCAGCATTAGGGTTCAAAACCCTAAACTGAACTTTTCCTTTAGTCAGCATTAGGGTTTTAAACCCTAAACTGAACTTTTCCTTTAGTCAGCATTAGGGTTTTAAACCCTAAACTAAACTCTTTTCTTTAGTCAGCATTAGGGTTTTAAACGCTAAACTGAACTCTTTCCTTAAGTCAGCATTAGGGTTCTAAACCCTGAACTGAACTCTTTCCTTCAGTCGGCATTAGGGTTTTAAACCCTGAACTGAACTCTTTCCTTCAGTCAGCATTAGGGTTTTAAACCCTGAACTGAACTCTTTCCTTCAGTCAGCATTAGGGTTTTAAACCCTGAACTGAACTCTTTCCTTCAGTCAGCATTAGGGTTTTAAACCCTGAACTGAACTCTTTCCTTCAGCCAGCATTAGGGTTTTAAACCCTGAACTGAACTCTTTCCTTCAGTTAGCATTAGGGTTTTAAACCCTAAACTGAACTTTTTCTTTAGTCAGCATTAGGGTTTTTAACCCTAAACTGAACTTTTCCTTTAGTCAGCATTAGGGTTTAAAACCCTAAACTGAACTTTTCCTTTAGTCAGCATTAGGGTTTTAAACCCTAAACTGAACTTTTCTTTTTAGTCAGCATTAGGATTTTAAACCCTAAATTGAACTTTTTCCCTTCAGTCAGCATTAGGGTTTTAAACCCTAAACTGAACTTTTTCCCTTTAGTCAGCATTAAGGTTTTAAACCCTAAACTGAACTCTTTCCTTTAGTCAGCATTAGGGTTTTAAACCCTGAACTGAACTTTTCCCTGTAGTCAGCATTAGGGTTTTAAACCCTAAACTGAACTTTTCCTTTAGTCAGCATTAGGGTTTTAAACCCTAAACTGAACTCTTTCCTTTAGTCAGCATTAGGGTTTTAAACCCTAAACTGAACTTTTCCCTTAGTCAGCATTAGGGTTTTAAACCCTAAACTGAACTTTTCTCTTTAGTCAGCATTAGGGTTTTAAACCATAAACTGAACTTTTTCCTTTTAGTCAGCATTAGGATTTTAAACCCTAAACTAAACTTTTCCCTTTAGTCAGCATTAGGGTTTTTAAACCCTAAACTGAACTTTTCCCTGTAGTCAGCATTAGGGTTTTAAACCCTAAACTGAACTCTTCCCTTTAGTCAGCATTATGGTTTTAAACCCTAAATTAAACTTTTCCCTTTAATCAGGATTAGGGTTTTAAACCCTAAACTGAACTTTTTTCCTTTAATCAGAATTAGGATTTTAAACCCTAAACTGAACTCTTCCCTTTAGTCAGCATTAGGGTTTTAAACCCTAAACTAAACTTTTCCCTTTAATTAGGATTAGGGTTTTAAACCCTAAACTGAACTTTTTTCCTTCAGTCAGCATTAGGGTTTTAAACCCTAAACTGAACTCTTTTCCATTTAGTCATCATTAGGGTTTTAAACCCTAAACTGAACTCTTCCCTTTAGTCAGCATTAGGGTTTTAAACCATAAACTGGACTCTTTCCTTTAGTCAGGATTAGGGTTTTAAACCCTAAACTGAACTTTTCCTTTAGTCAGCATTAAGGTTTTAAACTCTAAAATAAACTTTTTCCTTTAGTCAGCATTAGAGTTTTAAACCCTAAACTGAACTATTTCCTTTAGTCAGCATTAGGGTTTTAAACCCTAAACTGAACTCTTTCCTTTAGTCAGCATTAGGGTTTTAAACCCTGAACTGAACTTTTTCCTTTAGTCAGTATTAGGGTTTTAAACCCTAAACTGAACTTTTCCTTTAGTCAGCATTAGGGTTTTAAACCCTAAACTGAACTTTTTCCTTTAGTCACCATTAGGGTTTTAAACCCTAAACTGAACTTTTCCTTAAGTCAGCATTAGTGTTTTAAACACTAAACTGAACTCTTTCCTTTAGTCAGCATTAGGGTTTTAAACCCTAAACTGAACTCTTTCCTTTAGTCAGCATTAGGGTTTTAAACCCTAAACTGAACTTTTCCTTTAGTCAGCATTAGGGTTCAAAACCCTAAACTGAACTTTTCCTTTAGTCAGCATTAGGGTTTTAAACCCTAAACTGAACTTTTCCTTTAGTCAGCATTAGGGTTTTAAACCCTAAACTAAACTCTTTTCTTTAGTCAGCATTAGGGTTTTAAACGCTAAACTGAACTCTTTCCTTAAGTCAGCATTAGGGTTCTAAACCCTGAACTGAACTCTTTCCTTCAGTCGGCATTAGGGTTTTAAACCCTGAACTGAACTCTTTCCTTCAGTCAGCATTAGGGTTTTAAACCCTGAACTGAACTCTTTCCTTCAGTCAGCATTAGGGTTTTAAACCCTGAACTGAACTCTTTCCTTCAGTCAGCATTAGGGTTTTAAACCCTGAACTGAACTCTTTCCTTCAGCCAGCATTAGGGTTTTAAACCCTGAACTGAACTCTTTCCTTCAGTTAGCATTAGGGTTTTAAACCCTAAACTGAACTTTTTCTTTAGTCAGCATTAGGGTTTTTAACCCTAAACTGAACTTTTCCTTTAGTCAGCATTAGGGTTTAAAACCCTAAACTGAACTTTTCCTTTAGTCAGCATTAGGGTTTTAAACCCTAAACTGAACTTTTCTTTTTAGTCAGCATTAGGATTTTAAACCCTAAATTGAACTTTTTCCCTTCAGTCAGCATTAGGGTTTTAAACCCTAAACTGAACTTTTTCCCTTTAGTCAGCATTAGGGTTTTAAACCCTAAACTGAACTCTTTCCTTTAGTCAGCATTAGGGTTTTAAACCCTGAACTGAACTTTTCCCTGTAGTCAGCATTAGGGTTTTAAACCCTAAACTGAACTTTTCCTTTAGTCAGCATTAGGGTTTTAAACCCTAAACTGAACTCTTTCCTTTAGTCAGCATTAGGGTTTTAAACCCTAAACTGAACTTTTCCCTTAGTCAGCATTAGGGTTTTAAACCCTAAACTGAACTTTTCTCTTTAGTCAGCATTAGGGTTTTAAACCATAAACTGAACTTTTTCCTTTTAGTCAGCATTAGGATTTTAAACCCTAAACTAAACTTTTCCCTTTAGTCAGCATTAGGGTTTTTAAACCCTAAACTGAACTTTTCCCTGTAGTCAGCATTAGGGTTTGAAACCCTGAACTGAACTCTTTCCTTCAGTCAGCATTAGGGTTTTAAACCCTAAACTGAACTTTTCCTTTAGTCAGCATTAGGGTTTTAAACCCTAAACTGAACTTTTTCTTTAGTCAGCATTAGGGTTTTAAACCCTAAACTGAACTCTTTCCTTTAGTCAGGATTAGGTTTTTAAACCCTAAACTGAACTTTTCCTTTAGTCAGCATTAGGGTTTTAAACTCTAAAATAAACTTTTTCCTTTAGTCAGCATTAGGGGTTTAAATCCTAAACTGAACTATTTCCTTTAGTCACCATTAGGGTTTTAAACCCTAAACTGAACTCTTTCCTTTAGTCAGCATTAGGGTTTTAAACCCTGAACTGAACTTTTTCCTTTAGTCAACATTAGGGTTTTAAACCCTAAACTGAACTTTTCCTTTAGTCAGCATTAGGGTTTTAAACCCTAAACTGAACTCTTTCCTTCAGTCATCATTGGGGTTTTAAACCCTAAACTGAACTTTTTCCCTTTAGTCAGCATTAGGGTTTTTAACCCTAAATTGAACTTTTTCCATTTAGTCAGCATTAGGGTTTTAAACCCTAAACTGAACTCTTTTCCTGTAGTCAGCATTAAGGTTGTAAACCCTAAACTGAACTTTTTCCCTTTAGTCAATATTAGAGTTTTAAACCCTAAACTGAACTTTTTCCATTTAATCAGCATTAGGGTTTTAAACCCTAAACTGAACTCTTGTCTATTTAGTCAGCATTAGGGTTTTAAACCCTAAACTGAACTTCTCCCTTTAGTCAGCATTAGGGTTTTAAACCCTAAACTGAACTCTTTTCCATTTAGTCAGCATTAGGGTTTTAAACCCTAAACTGAACTTCTCTCTTTAGTCAGCATTAGGGTTTTAAATCCTAAAGTGAACTTTTTCCCTTTAGTCAGCATTAGGGTTTTAAACCCTAAACTGAACTTTTTCCCTTTAGTCAGCATTAGGGTTTTAAATTCTAAACTGAACTTTTCCATTTAGTCAGCATTAGGGTTTTAAACCCTAAACTGAACTTTTCCTTTAGTCAGCATTAGGGTTTTAAACCCTAAACTAAACTCTTTCCTTCAGTCATCATTGGGGTTTTAAACCCTAAACCGAACTTTTTCCCTTTAGTCAGCATTAGGGTTTTAAACCCTAAACTGAACTTCCCCTTTAGTCAGCATTAGGGTTTTAAACCCTAAACTGAACTCTTTTCCTGTAGTCAGCATTAAGGTTGTAAACCCTAAACTGAACTTCTTCCATTTTGTCAGCATTAGGGTTTTAAACCCTAAACTGAACTCTTTTACTTTAGTCAGCATTAGGGTTTTAAACCCTAAACTGAACTCTTTCCTTCAGTCAGTATTGGGGTTTTAAACCCTAAACTGAACTTTTTCCCTTTAGTCAACATTTGGGTTTTAAACCCTAAACTGAACTTTTTCCATTTAATCAGCATTAGGGTTTAAACCCTAAACTGAACTCTTTTCCATTTAGTCAGCATTAGGGTTTTAAACTCTAAACTGAACTTCTCCCTTTAGTCAGCATTAGGGTTTTAAACCCTAAACTGAACTATTTTCCATTTAGTCAGCATTAGGGTTTTAAACCCTAAACTGAACTTCTCCCTTTAGTCAGCATTAGGGTTTTAAACCCTAAACTGAACTTTTTCCCTTTAGTCAGCATTAGGGTTTTAAACCCTAAACTGAACTTTTTCCCTTTAGTCAGCATTAGGGTTTTAAACCCTAAACTGAACTTTTCCATTTAGTCAGCATTAGGGTTTTAAACCCTAAACTAAACTTTTTCCCTTTAGTCAGCATTAGGGTTTTAAACCCTAAATTGAACTTTTTCCCTTTAGTCAGCATTAGGGTTTTAAACCCAAAACTGAACTTTTTCCTTTAGTCAACATTAGGGTTTTAAACCCTAAACTGAACTTTTCCCTGTAGTCAGCATTAGGGTTTTAAACCCTAAACTGAACTCTTTCCTTTAGTCAGCATTAGGGTTTTAAACCCTAAACTGAACTCTTTCCTTTAGTCAGTTTAGTCAACAATAGGGTTTTAAACCCCAAACTGAACTTTTTCCCTTTAGTCAGCATTAGGGTTTTAAACCCTAAACTGAACTTTTTCCCTTTAGTTAGCATTAGGGTTTTAAACCCTAAACTGAACTTTTCCCTTTAGTCAGCATTAGGGTTTTAAACCCTAAACTGAACTTTTTCCCTTTAGTCAGCATTAGGGTTTTAAACCCTAAACTGAACTGTTTCCCTTTAGTCAGCATTAGGGTTTTAAACCCTAAACTGAACTCTTTCCTTCAGTCATCATTGGGGTTTTAAACCCTAAACTGAACTTTTTCCCTTTAGTCAGCATTAGGGTTTTTAACCCTAAATTGAACTTTTTCCATTTAGTCAGCATTAGGGTTTTAAACCCTAAACTGAACTCTTTTCCTGTAGTCAGCATTAAGGTTGTAAACCCTAAACTGAACTTTTTCCCTTTAGTCAATATTAGAGTTTTAAACCCTAAACTGAACTTTTTCCATTTAATCAGCATTAGGGTTTTAAACCCTAAACTGAACTCTTGTCTATTTAGTCAGCATTAGGGTTTTAAACCCTAAACTGAACTTCTCCCTTTAGTCAGCATTAGGGTTTTAAACCCTAAACTGAACTCTTTTCCATTTAGTCAGCATTAGGGTTTTAAACCCTAAACTGAACTTCTCTCTTTAGTCAGCATTAGGGTTTTAAATCCTAAAGTGAACTTTTTCCCTTTAGTCAGCATTAGGGTTTTAAACCCTAAACTGAACTTTTTCCCTTTAGTCAGCATTAGGGTTTTAAACTCTAAACTGAACTTTTCCATTTAGTCAGCATTAGGGTTTTAAACCCTAAACTGAACTTTTCCTTTAGTCAGCATTAGGGTTTTAAACCCTAAACTAAACTCTTTCCTTCAGTCATCATTGGGGTTTTAAACCCTAAACCGAACTTTTTCCCTTTAGTCAGCATTAGGGTTTTAAACCCTAAACTGAACTTCCCCTTTAGTCAGCATTAGGGTTTTAAACCCTAAACTGAACTCTTTTCCTGTAGTCAGCATTAAGGTTGTAAACCCTAAACTGAACTTCTTCCATTTTGTCAGCATTAGGGTTTTAAACCCTAAACTGAACTCTTTTACTTTAGTCAGCATTAGGGTTTTAAACCCTAAACTGAACTCTTTCCTTCAGTCAGTATTGGGGTTTTAAACCCTAAACTGAACTTTTTCCCTTTAGTCAACATTTGGGTTTTAAACCCTAAACTGAACTTTTTCCATTTAATCAGCATTAGGGTTTAAACCCTAAACTGAACTCTTTTCCATTTAGTCAGCATTAGGGTTTTAAACTCTAAACTGAACTTCTCCCTTTAGTCAGCATTAGGGTTTTAAACCCTAAACTGAACTATTTTCCATTTAGTCAGCATTAGGGTTTTAAACCCTAAACTGAACTTCTCCCTTTAGTCAGCATTAGGGTTTTAAACCCTAAACTGAACTTTTTCCCTTTAGTCAGCATTAGGGTTTTAAACCCTAAACTGAACTTTTTCCCTTTAGTCAGCATTAGGGTTTTAAACCCTAAACTGAACTTTTCCATTTAGTCAGCATTAGGGTTTTAAACCCTAAACTAAACTTTTTCCCTTTAGTCAGCATTAGGGTTTTAAACCCTAAATTGAACTTTTTCCCTTTAGTCAGCATTAGGGTTTTAAACCCAAAACTGAACTTTTTCCTTTAGTCAACATTAGGGTTTTAAACCCTAAACTGAACTTTTCCCTGTAGTCAGCATTAGGGTTTTAAACCCTAAACTGAACTCTTTCCTTTAGTCAGCATTAGGGTTTTAAACCCTAAACTGAACTCTTTCCTTTAGTCAGTTTAGTCAACAATAGGGTTTTAAACCCCAAACTGAACTTTTTCCCTTTAGTCAGCATTAGGGTTTTAAACCCTAAACTGAACTTTTTCCCTTTAGTTAGCATTAGGGTTTTAAACCCTAAACTGAACTTTTCCCTTTAGTCAGCATTAGGGTTTTAAACCCTAAACTGAACTTTTTCCCTTTAGTCAGCATTAGGGTTTTAAACCCTAAACTGAACTGTTTCCCTTTAGTCAGCATTAGGGTTTTAAACCCTAAACTGAACTTTTTCCTTTTAGTCAGCATTAGGATTTTAAACCCTAAACTGAACTTTTCCTTCAGTCAGCATTAGGGTTTTTAAACCCTAAACTGAACTTTTCCTTTAGTCAGCATTAGGGTTTTAAACCCTAAACTGAACTTTTCCTTTAGTCAGCATTAGGGTTTTAAACCCTAAACTAAACTCTTTCCTTTAGTCAGGATTAGGGTTTTAAACCCTAAACTGAACTTTTCCTTTAGTCAGCATTAAGGTTTTAAACTCTAAAATAAACTTTTTCCTTTAGTCAGCATTAGAGTTTTAAACCCTAAACTGAACTATTTCCTTTAGTCAGCATTAGGGTTTTAAACCCTAAACTGAACTCTTTCCTTTAGTCAGCATTAGGGTTTTAAACCCTGAACTGAACTTTTCCTTTAGTCAGCATTAGGATTTTAAACCCTAAACTGAACTTTTCCTTCAGTCAGCATTAGGGTTTTTAAACCCTAAACTGAACTTTTCCTTTAGTCAGCATTAGGGTTTTAAACCCTAAACTGAACTTTTCCTTTAGTCAGCATTAGGGTTTTAAACCCTAAACTAAACTCTTTCCTTTAGTCAGGATTAGGGTTTTAAACCCTAAACTGAACTTTTCCTTTAGTCAGCATTAAGGTTTTAAACTCTAAAATAAACTTTTTCCTTTAGTCAGCATTAGAGTTTTAAACCCTAAACTGAACTATTTCCTTTAGTCAGCATTAGGGTTTTAAACCCTAAACTGAACTCTTTCCTTTAGTCAGCATTAGGGTTTTAAACCCAAAACTGAACTTTTTCCTTTAGTCAACATTAGGGTTTTAAACCCTAAACTGAACTTTTCCCTGTAGTCAGCATTAGGGTTTTAAACCCTAAACTGAACTCTTTCCTTTAGTCAGCATTAGGGTTTTAAACCCTAAACTGAACTCTTTCCTTTAGTCAGTTTAGTCAACAATAGGGTTTTAAACCCCAAACTGAACTTTTTCCCTTTAGTCAGCATTAGGGTTTTAAACCCTAAACTGAACTTTTTCCCTTTAGTTAGCATTAGGGTTTTAAACCCTAAACTGAACTTTTCCCTTTAGTCAGCATTAGGGTTTTAAACCCTAAACTGAACTTTTTCCCTTTAGTCAGCATTAGGGTTTTAAACCCTAAACTGAACTGTTTCCCTTTAGTCAGCATTAGGGTTTTAAACCCTAAACTGAACTTTTTCCTTTTAGTCAGCATTAGGATTTTAAACCCTAAACTGAACTTTTCCTTCAGTCAGCATTAGGGTTTTTAAACCCTAAACTGAACTTTTCCTTTAGTCAGCATTAGGGTTTTAAACCCTAAACTGAACTTTTCCTTTAGTCAGCATTAGGGTTTTAAACCCTAAACTAAACTCTTTCCTTTAGTCAGGATTAGGGTTTTAAACCCTAAACTGAACTTTTCCTTTAGTCAGCATTAAGGTTTTAAACTCTAAAATAAACTTTTTCCTTTAGTCAGCATTAGAGTTTTAAACCCTAAACTGAACTATTTCCTTTAGTCAGCATTAGGGTTTTAAACCCTAAACTGAACTCTTTCCTTTAGTCAGCATTAGGGTTTTAAACCCTGAACTGAACTTTTCCTTTAGTCAGCATTAGGGTTTTAAACCCTAAACTGAACTTTTCCTTAAGTCAGCATTAGGGTTTTAAACCCTAAACTGAACTATTTTCTTTAGTCAGCATTAGGGTTTTAAACCCTAAACTGAACTTTTCCTTTAGTCAGCATTAGGGTTTTAAACCCTGAACTGAACTCTTTCCTTCAGTCAGCATTAGGGTTTTAAACCCTGAACTGAACTCTTTCCTTCAGTCAGCATTAGGGTTTTAAACCCTGAACTGAACTCTTTCCTTCAGCCAGCATTAGGGTTTTAAACCCTGAACTGAACTCTTTCCTTCAGTTAGCATTAGGGTTTTAAACCCTAAACTGAACTTTTTCTTTAGTCAGCATTAGGGTTTTATACCCTAAACTGAACTTTTCCTTTAGTCAGCATTAGGGTTTAAAACCCTAAACTGAACTTTTCCTTTAGTCAGCATTAGGGTTTTAAACCCTAAACTGAACTTTTCTCTTTAGTCAGCATTAGGATTTTAAACCCTAAATTGAACTTTTTCCCTTTAGTCAGCATTAGGGTTTTAAACCCAAAACTGAACTTTTTCCCTTTAGTCAGCATTAGGGTTTTAAACCCTAAACTGAACTCTTTCCTTTAGTCAGCATTAGGGTTTTAAACCCTAAACTGAACTTTTCCCTTAGTCAGCATTAGGATTTTAAACCCTAAACTGAACTTTTCTCTTTAGTCAGCATTAGGGTTTTAAACCATAAACTGAACTTTTTCCTTTTAGTCAGCATTAGGGTTTTAAACCCTAAACTGAACTTTTTCCCTTTAGTTAGCATTAGGGTTTTAAACCCTAAACTGAACTTTTCCCTTTAGTCAGCATTAGGGTTTTAAACCCTAAACTGAACTTTTTCCCTTTAGTCAGCATTAGGGTTTTAAACCCTAAACTGAACTGTTTCCCTTTAGTCAGCATTAGGGTTTTAAACCCTAAACTGAACTTTTTCCTTTTAGTCAGCATTAGGATTTTAAACCCTAAACTGAACTTTTCCTTCAGTCAGCATTAGGGTTTTTAAACCCTAAACTGAACTTTTCCTTTAGTCAGCATTAGGGTTTTAAACCCTAAACTGAACTTTTCCTTTAGTCAGCATTAGGGTTTTAAACCCTAAACTAAACTCTTTCCTTTAGTCAGGATTAGGGTTTTAAACCCTAAACTGAACTTTTCCTTTAGTCAGCATTAAGGTTTTAAACTCTAAAATAAACTTTTTCCTTTAGTCAGCATTAGAGTTTTAAACCCTAAACTGAACTATTTCCTTTAGTCAGCATTAGGGTTTTAAACCCTAAACTGAACTCTTTCCTTTAGTCAGCATTAGGGTTTTAAACCCTGAACTGAACTTTTCCTTTAGTCAGCATTAGGGTTTTAAACCCTAAACTGAACTTTTCCTTAAGTCAGCATTAGGGTTTTAAACCCTAAACTGAACTATTTTCTTTAGTCAGCATTAGGGTTTTAAACCCTAAACTGAACTTTTCCTTTAGTCAGCATTAGGGTTTTAAACCCTGAACTGAACTCTTTCCTTCAGTCAGCATTAGGGTTTTAAACCCTGAACTGAACTCTTTCCTTCAGTCAGCATTAGGGTTTTAAACCCTGAACTGAACTCTTTCCTTCAGCCAGCATTAGGGTTTTAAACCCTGAACTGAACTCTTTCCTTCAGTTAGCATTAGGGTTTTAAACCCTAAACTGAACTTTTTCTTTAGTCAGCATTAGGGTTTTATACCCTAAACTGAACTTTTCCTTTAGTCAGCATTAGGGTTTAAAACCCTAAACTGAACTTTTCCTTTAGTCAGCATTAGGGTTTTAAACCCTAAACTGAACTTTTCTCTTTAGTCAGCATTAGGATTTTAAACCCTAAATTGAACTTTTTCCCTTTAGTCAGCATTAGGGTTTTAAACCCAAAACTGAACTTTTTCCCTTTAGTCAGCATTAGGGTTTTAAACCCTAAACTGAACTCTTTCCTTTAGTCAGCATTAGGGTTTTAAACCCTAAACTGAACTTTTCCCTTAGTCAGCATTAGGATTTTAAACCCTAAACTGAACTTTTCTCTTTAGTCAGCATTAGGGTTTTAAACCATAAACTGAACTTTTTCCTTTTAGTCAGCATTAGGATTTTAAACCCTAAACTAAACTTTTCCCTTTAGTCAGCATTAGGGTTTTTAAACCCTAAACTGAACTTTTCCCTGTAGTCAGCATTAGGGTTTGAAACCCTGAACTGAACTCTTTCCTTCAGTCAGCATTAGGGTTTTAAACCCTAAACTGAACTTTTCCTTTAGTCAGTATTAGGGTTTTAAACCCTAAACTGAACTTTTTCTTTAGTCAGCATTAGGATTTTAAACCCTAAACTGAACTTTTCCTTCAGTCAGCATTAGGGTTTTTAAACCCTAAACTGAACTTTTCCTTTAGTCAGCATTAGGGTTTTAAACCCTAAACTGAACTTTTCCTTTAGTCAGCATTAGGGTTTTAAACCCTAAACTAAACTCTTTCCTTTAGTCAGGATTAGGGTTTTAAACCCTAAACTGAACTTTTCCTTTAGTCAGCATTAAGGTTTTAAACTCTAAAATAAACTTTTTCCTTTAGTCAGCATTAGAGTTTTAAACCCTAAACTGAACTATTTCCTTTAGTCAGCATTAGGGTTTTAAACCCTAAACTGAACTCTTTCCTTTAGTCAGCATTAGGGTTTTAAACCCTGAACTGAACTTTTCCTTTAGTCAGCATTAGGGTTTTAAACCCTAAACTGAACTTTTCCTTTAGTCAGCATTAGGGTTTTAAACCCTAAACTGAACTATTTTCCTTCAGTCACCATTAGGGTTTTAAACCCTAAACTGAACTCTTTTCCTTTAGTCAGCATTAGGGTTTTAAACCCTGAACTGAACTCTTTCCTTCAGTCAGCATTAGGGTTTTAAACCCTGAACTGAACTCTTTCCTTCAGTCAGCATTAGGGTTTTAAACCCTGAACTGAACTCTTTCCTTCAGCCAGCATTAGGGTTTTAAACCCTGAACTGAACTCTTTCCTTCAGTTAGCATTAGGGTTTTAAACCCTAAACTGAACTTTTTCTTTAGTCAGCATTAGGGTTTTATACCCTAAACTGAACTTTTCCTTTAGTCAGCATTAGGGTTTTAAACCCTAAACTGAACTATTCTCTTTAGTCAGCATTAGGATTTTAAACCCTAAATTGAACTTTTTCCCTTTAGTCAGCATTAGGGTTTTAAACCCAAAACTGAACTTTTTCCCTTTAGTAAGCATTAGGGTTTTAAACCCTAAACTGAACTCTTTCCTTTAGTCAGCATTAGGGTTTTAAACCCTGAACTGAACTTTTCCCTGTAGTCAGCATTAGGGTTTTAAACCCTAAACTGAACTTTTCCTTTAGTCAGCATTAGGGTTTTAAACCCTAAACTGAACTCTTTCCTTTAGTTAGCATTAGGGTTTTAAACCCTAAACTGAACTTTTCCCTTAGTCAGCATTAGGGTTTTAAACCCTAAACTGAACTTTTCTCTTTAGTCAGCATTAGGGTTTTAAACCATAAACTGAACTTTTTCCTTTTAGTCAGCATTAGGATTTTAAACCCTAAACTAAACTTTTCCCTTTAGTCAGCATTAGGGTTTTTAAACCCTAAACTGAACTTTTCCCTGTAGTCAGCATTAGGGTTTGAAACCCTGAACTGAACTCTTTCCTTCAGTCAGCATTAGGGTTTTAAACCCTAAACTGAACTTTTCCTTTAGTCAGTATTAGGGTTTTAAACCCTAAACTGAACTTTTTCTTTAGTCAGCATTAGGGTTTTAAACCCTAAACTGAACTCTTTCCTTTAGTCAAGATTAGGTTTTTAAACCCTAAACTGAACTTTTCCTTTAGTCAGCATTAGGGTTTTAAACTCTAAAATAAACTTTTTCCTTTAGTCAGCATTAGGGGTTTAAACCCTAAACTGAACTATTTCCTTTAGTCACCATTAGGGTTTTAAACCCTAAACTGAACTCTTTCCTTTAGTCAGCATTAGGGTTTTAAACCCTGAACTGAACTTTTTCCTTTAGTCAGCATTAGGGTTTTAAACCCTAAACTGAACTTTTCCTTTAGTCAGCATTAGGGTTTTAAACCCTAAACTGAACTTCCCCTTTAGTCAGCATTAAGGTTTTTAACCCTAAACTGAACTCTTTACTTTAGTCAGCATTAGGGTTTTAAACCCTAAACTGAACTTTTCCTTTAGTCAGCATTAGGGTTTAAAACCCTAAACTGAACTTTTCCTTTAGTCAGCATTAGGGTTTTAAACCCTAAACTGAACTCTTTCCTTCAGTCATCATTGGGGTTTTAAACCCTAAACTGAACTTTTTCCCTTTAGTCAGCATTAGGGTTTTAAACCCTAAACTGAACTTTTCCTTTCAGTCAGCATTAGGGTTTTAAACCCTAAACTGAACTTTTCCCTTTCAGTCAGCATTAGGGTTTTAAACCCTAAACTGAACTTTTCCTTTAGTCAGCATTAGGGTTTTAAACCCTAAACTGAACTCTTTCCTTTAGTCAGCATTAGGGTTTTAAACCCTAAACTGAACTTTTCCCTTAGTCAGCATTAGGGTTTTAAACCCTAAACTGAACTTTTCTCTTTAGTCAGCATTAGGGTTTTAAACCATAAACTGAACTTTTTCCTTTTAGTCAGCATTAGGATTTTAAACCCTAAACTAAACTTTTCCCTTTAGTCAGCATTAGGGTTTTTAAACCCTAAACTGAACTTTTCCCTGTAGTCAGCATTAGGGTTTGAAACCCTGAACTGAACTCTTTCCTTCAGTCAGCATTAGGGTTTTAAACCCTAAACTGAACTTTTCCTTTAGTCAGCATTAGGGTTTTAAACCCTAAACTGAACTTTTTCTTTAGTCAGCATTAGGGTTTTAAACCCTAAACTGAACTCTTTCCTTTAGTCAGGATTAGGTTTTTAAACCCTAAACTGAACTTTTCCTTTAGTCAGCATTAGGGTTTTAAACTCTAAAATAAACTTTTTCCTTTAGTCAGCATTAGGGGTTTAAACCCTAAACTGAACTATTTCCTTTAGTCACCATTAGGGTTTTAAAGCCTAAACTGAACTCTTTCCTTTAGTCAGCATTAGGGTTTTAAACCCTGAACTGAACTTTTTCCTTTAGTCAACATTAGGGTTTTAAACCCTAAACTGAACTTCCCCTTTAGTCAGCATTAAGGTTTTTAACCCTAAACTGAACTCTTTACTTTAGTCAGCATTAGGGTTTTAAACCCTAAACTGAACTTTTCCTTTAGTCAGCATTAGGGTTTAAAACCCTAAACTGAACTTTTCCTTTAGTCAGCATTAGGGTTTTAAACCCTAAACTGAACTCTTTCCTTCAGTCATCATTGGGGTTTTAAACCCTAAACTGAACTTTTTCCCTTTAGTCAGCATTAGGGTTTTTAACCCTAAATTGAACGTTTTCCATTTAGTCAGCATTAGGGTTTTAAACCCTAAACTGAACTCTTTTCCTGTAGTCAGCATTAAGGTTGTAAACCCTAAACTGAACTTCTTCCATTTTGGCAGCATTAGGGTTTTAAACCCTAAACTGAACTCTTTTCCTGTAGTCAGCATTAAGGTTGTAAACCCTAAACTGAACTTCTTCCATTTTGTCAGCATTAGGGTTTTAAACCCTAAACTGAACTCTTTTCCTTTAGTCAGCATTAGGGTTTTAAACCCTAAACTGAACTCTTTCCTTCAGTCAGCATTGGGGTTTTAAACCCTAAACTGAACTTTTTCCCTTTAGTCAATATTAGAGTTTTAAACCCTAAACTGAACTTTTTCCATTTAATCAGCATTAGGGTTTTAAACCCTAAACTGAACTCTTGTCTATTTAGTCAGCATTAGGGTTTTAAACCCTAAACTGAACTTCTCCCTTTAGTCAGCATTAGGGTTTTAAACCCTAAACTGAACTCTTTTCCATTTAGTCAGCATTAGGGTTTTAAACCCTAAACTGAACTTTTCCTTTCCGTCAGCATTAGGGTTTTAAACCCTAAAGTGAACTTTTTCCCTTTAGTCAGCATTAGGGTTTTAAACCCTAAACTGAACTTTTTCCTTTCAGTCAGCATTAGGGTTTTAAACCCTAAATTGAACTTTTCCATTTAGTCAGCATTAGGGTTTTAAACCCTAAACTGAACTTTTCCTTTAGTCAGCATTAGGGTTTTAAACCCTAAACTAAACTCTTTCCTTCAGTCATCATTGGGGTTTTAAACCCTAAACCGAACTTTTTCCCTTTAGTCAGCATTAGGGTTTTAAACCCTAAACTGAACTTTTCCTTTAGTCAGCATTAGGGTTTTAAACCCTAAACTGAACTTCCCCTTTAGTCAGCATTAGGGTTTTAAACCCTAAACTGAACTCTTTTCCTGTAGTCAGCATTAAGGTTGTAAACCCTAAACTGAACTTCTTCCATTTTGTCAGCATTAGGGTTTTAAACCCTAAACTGAACTCTTTTACTTTAGTCAGCATTAGGGTTTTAAACCCTAAACTGAACTCTTTCCTTCAGTCAGTATTGGGGTTTTAAACCCTAAACTGAACTTTTTCCCTTTAGTCAACATTTGGGTTTTAAACCCTAAACTGAACTTTTTCCATTTAATCAGCATTAGTCTTTAAACCCTAAACTGAACTCTTTTCCATTTAGTCAGCATTAGGGTTTTAAACTCTAAACTGAACTTCTCCCTTTAGTCAGCATTAGGGTTTTAAACCCTAAACTGAACTATTTTCCATTTAGTCAGCATTAGGGTTTTAAACCCTAAACTGAACTTCTCCCTTTAGTCAGCATTAGGGTTTTAAACCCTAAACTGAACTTTTTCCCTTTAGTCAGCATTAGGGTTTTAAACCCTAAACTGAACTTTTTCCCTTTAGTCAGCATTAGGGTTTTAAACCCTAAACTGAACTTTTCCATTTAGTCAGCATTAGGGTTTTAAACCCTAAACTAAACTTTTTCCCTTTAGTCAGCATTAGGGTTTTAAACCCTAAATTGAACTTTTTCCCTTTAGTCAGCATTAGGGTTTTAAACCCAAAACTGAACTTTTTCCTTTAGTCAACATTAGGGTTTTAAACCCTAAACTGAACTTTTCCCTGTAGTCAGCATTAGGGTTTTAAACCCTAAACTGAACTCTTTCCTTTAGTCAGCATTAGGGTTTTAAACCCTAAACTGAACTCTTTCCTTTAGTCAGTTTAGTCAACAATAGGGTTTTAAACCCCAAACTGAACTTTTTCCCTTTAGTCAGCATTAGGGTTTTAAACCCTAAACTGAACTTTTTCCCTTTAGTCAGCATTAGGGTTTTAAACCCTAAACTGAACTTTTCCCTTTAGTCAGCATTAGGGTTTTAAACCCTAAACTGAACTTTTTCCCTTTAGTCAGCATTAGGGTTTTAAACCCTAAACTGAACTTTTTCCCTTTAGTCAGCATTAGGGTTTCAAACCCTAAACTGAACACTTTCCTTTAGTCAGCATTAGGATTTTAAACCCTAAACTGAACTTTTCCTTCAGTCAGCATTAGGGTTTTTAAACCCTAAACTGAACTTTTCCTTTAGTCAGCATTAGGGTTTTAAACCCTAAACTGAACTTTTCCTTTAGTCAGCATTAGGGTTTTAAACCCTAAACTAAACTCTTTCCTTTAGTCAGGATTAGGGTTTTAAACCCTAAACTGAACTTTTCCTTTAGTCAGCATTAAGGTTTTAAACTCTAAAATAAACTTTTTCCTTTAGTCAGCATTAGAGTTTTAAACCCTAAACTGAACTTTTCCTTCAGTCAGCATTAGGGTTTTTAAACCCTAAACTGAACTTTTCCTTTAGTCAGCATTAGGGTTTTAAACCCTAAACTGAACTTTTCCTTTAGTCAGCATTAGGGTTTTAAACCCTAAACTAAACTCTTTCCTTTAGTCAGGATTAGGGTTTTAAACCCTAAACTGAACTTTTCCTTTAGTCAGCATTAAGGTTTTAAACTCTAAAATAAACTTTTTCCTTTAGTCAGCATTAGAGTTTTAAACCCTAAACTGAACTATTTCCTTTAGTCAGCATTAGGGTTTTAAACCCTAAACTGAACTCTTTCCTTTAGTCAGCATTAGGGTTTTAAACCCTGAACTGAACTTTTCCTTTAAGTCAGCATTAGGGTTTTAAACCCTAAACTGAACTTTTCCATTTAGTCAGCATTAGGGTTTTAAACCCTAAACTGAACTTTTCCTTTAGTCAGTATTAGGGTTTTAAACCCTAAACTGAACTTTTCCTTTAGTCAGCATTAGGGTTTTAAACCCTAAACTAAACTTTTTCCTTTAGTCAGCATTAGGGTTTTAAACCCTAAACTGAACTTTTCCTTAAGTCATCATTAGTGTTTTAAACCCTAAACTGAACTCTTTCCTTTAGTCAGCATTAGGGTTTTAAACCCTAAACTGAACTCTTTCCTTTAGTCAGCATTAGGGTTTTAAACCCTAAACTGAACTTTTCCTTTAGTCAGCATTAGGGTTCAAAACCCTAAACTGAACTTTTCGTTTAGTCAACATTAGGGTTTTAAACCCTAAACTGAACTTTTCCTTTAGTCAGCATTAGGGTTTTAAACCCTAAACTGAACTCTTTTCTTTAGTCAGCATTAGGGTTTTAAACCCTAAACTGAAGTCTTTTCTTAAGTCAGCATTAGGGTTCTAAACCCTGAACTGAACTCTTTCCTTCAGTCGGCATTAGGGTTTTAAACCCTGAACTGAACTCTTTCCTTCAGTCAGCATTAGGGTTTTAAACCCTAAACTGAACTCTTTCCTTCAGTCAGCATTAGGGTTTTAAACCCTGAACTGAACTCTTTCCTTCAGTCAGCATTAGGGTTTTAAACCCTAAACTGAACTTTTTCTTTAGTCAACATTAGGGTTTTAAACCTTAAACTGAACTTTTCCTTTAGTCAGCATTAGGGTTTAAAACCCTAAACTGAACTTTTCCTTTTTGTCAGCATTAGGGTTTTAAACCCTAAACTGAACTTTTCCTTTAGTAAGTATTAGGGTTTTAAACCCTGAACTGAACTTTTTCCTTTAGTCAACATTAGGGTTTTAAACCCTAAACTGAACTTCCCCTTTAGTCAGCATTAAGGTTTTTAACCCTAAACTGAACTCTTTACTTTAGTCAGCATTAGGGTTTTAAACCCTAAACTGAACTTTTCCTTTAGTCAGCATTAGGGTTTAAAACCCTAAACTGAACTTTTCCTTTAGTCAGCATTAGGGTTTTAAACCCTAAACTGAACTCTTTCCTTCAGTCAGCATTAGGGTTTTAAACCCTGAACTGAACTCTTTCCTTCAGTCAGCATTAGGGTTTTAAACCCTAAACTGAACTCTTTCCTTCAGTCAGCATTAGGGTTTTAAACCCTGAACTGAACTCTTTCCTTCAGTCAGCATTAGGGTTTTAAACCCTAAACTGAACTTTTTCTTTAGTCAGCATTAGGGTTTTAAACCCTAAACTGAACTCTTTCCTTTAGTCAGCATTAGGGTTTTAAACCCTAAACTGAACTTTTTCCATTCAGTCAGCATTAGGGTTTTAAACCCTAAACTGAACTCTTTCCTTTAGTCAGCATTAAGGTTTTAAACCCTAAACTGAACTTTTCCTTTAGTCAGCATTAGGGTTTTAAACCCTAAACTGAACTTTTCCATTTAGTCAGCATTAGGGTTTTAAATCCTAAACTGAACTTTTCCTTTAGTCAGCATTAGGGTTTTAAACCCTAAACTGAACTTTTTCCTTCAGTCAGCATTAGGGTTTTAAACCCTAAACTGAACTTTTCCTTTAGTCAGCATTAGGGTTTTAAACCCCTAAACTGAACTTTTCCATTTGGTCAGCATTAGGATTTTAAACCCTAAACTGAATTTTTCCTTTAGTCAACATTAGGGTTTTAAACCCTAAACTGAACTTTTTTTAGTCAGCATTAAGGCTTCAACCCTAAAACTGAACTTTTGTCCATTCAGTCAGCATTAGGGCGCCAACCCTAAACTGAAATTTTCCCCAGTTAGTTAGCATTAGGGTTTCAACTCTAAACTGAACTTCTCCCCAGCTAGTCAGCATTAGGACTCCAACCTTGAACTGAACTATATCCATTCCGCCAGCATTAGGGCTCCAACCCTTAACTGAGCATTTGATTGTCAGCCAGCGTTAGGGCTCCAACCCTGAACTGGCCGTTTTTACCTTATGGCAATATTAGGATCCAATCCCGGAGTTGAATTTTTTAAACCAGAATTTTCCAATCCCTTCATCAATTCTATAAACTTCCCGGCAATTAACTCCCGAAATTTTCATAGTGAAACTGGGGCAGAATATTTTGTTCGTTTGTTTTTTCCCGCAGGTCTAACCTTGAGGCGCATGGATCTAGATGACCCACGAGATGAGTCTCAACCCAGAATAAAGAAAAGAAGAAAAAAGAAAAAAAAGAGCAAAAGAAAAAAGGAAGATGTTCCCACATATTGGAACAAACAAAGGGCAGGTCGCTCAAAAATTGGATCAAATTCCCGAGCTCCGCCAATCCCATTTCATTCAATACTACAGAAATAAACAAGTGTCTACAACTTGCAAGCATCAAGATTTGGATCGAAGTCTACAAGCAGAATCAACTAAGACCCAAGATCAAGTTGCAAAAGAATTATAGATAGGAATTTTGTAACTAGCGGTTGGCAGGCATAAATAGTTAGTTCAATTTCAATTTCCTTTGGTTGTAATAAGGCGGTTAGTAAAGCGGTAGTAGCAACAACAACAACAGTAACAACAAGCATTGCAGTCCCACGGTAGTCCCAGCTACCAAAACTTCCCGAACTACATTAACCTGATTCCCTTTTAGCCAGGGATATGTAGGAAACCTTTGAAGCAAATGTTCGGTTAAATCTTTTTAAAAAAAAAATGCTTCACACGGAGTACTCGGATGGGCAAAAATCGCTCACTTTATCTTTGCGCGAAAACCCTTAGTGTCTTCGGGCAAAGAGGGGCAGCTGTAAGCACATGATTTTTGCCCTATATGAGAATCACTCCCAAAAAATTCAAATAAAATGATTTTCCTTGGTGTGCAATTTTGTGAGATTTTATGATATTTTTGGATAATTGTTTGTATTTGTCTGTGTTTGTTTATTTGTTAGATTAATAAAAAATATACAAAAATATATCGCATTTTGCATGTAGGATTTAATTCTACAATTTTTAGTAATTAAATTAGTTTTACAAAAATTAAAAATTACAAAAACAAGCATCTTTTGCATCTTTAGCATTTAATGTCCAAATGAACAATTTTATGCTTAATTATTACTTAATTGTGCGTTAATTGTTATTGGGAGTTAATTTGCGCTTTTATAACTTAATTTAGTTCTTTATAATAATTTAAGTATTTTTATAATTTAGTTTTAGAAAATAAAAGAAGAAAAAAGAACAAAAATACAAAGAAAAATCTGATTGGGCCACTTCTTCAAATTTCAACCTCAGGCCCAAATAATTGCCCAATCTTCCCCACGACTCGGTCCACTTCAAACCGGGTCGAACCGGTCCGCCCCACTAACCCATTAACCCAACACCCCTTCTTCATTTTTGTCCTAACACAAAACAAAAAAAAGGAAAAACAAGACAAAAACCCTAAAAAACTATAAAAAAAAAGCCATCCGCCTCCCTAAGCTTGGCTTCTTCTTCTCCAAGCATCGTCCATGGCTACCCTCAACCAGTTGCTTCTGCCTTCTTCTTCCTCGACCTCACCCTCGTCGTCCATGGCTACCCTCAACCAGTTGCTTCTGCCTCCGTCTCTGACCAAGCGACCATCATCGCGACTTCATCTTCGTCGTTCGACGTCAAGCTCGAGTTTGAGCTCGATGTCCATGACTACCCTCCTCCACCTCGCTTCTTCTGCTTTCCTCTACTCCATAGCAGCTAATGAAACACACCCTCCACCACCTTCTTCATCCAGTCGCAAGATCCAGCTCCACCACGCCTGAGCTTCGGCGTTCATCTCCAGCCAAACCTCACCGCCATGAAAGTTGGCCAAAACCAGTAGTGAAATGCATCCAAAACACCCCCAAAAACATCTTCAAATCAGCCTACCAAAGCATCACTAAAATGAACCCAAATCTCAGTAAACAACCTCGAAGACTCAGCTGAAAATCAGCACCAAATAGTCCCGAAACTCGGACAAAAACAAACCAGCGCTGCTGCTTCTGCTTCACCTTCCTCATCGTCGTCCATGGATATTGTTGCTGCTCGAGCACAGTTTCTGCTGCGTCGACTGTTGCTGTTCCTCATCGACGACCTTAGTCGTTGAACGCAGCAGCATGTCGACGACCATAGCTGCTTTCAGTTGCATCCGCCACAGTCCGTCGACCTCGGTACTCCATCATCTTTGCTTCTTCGTCGTTGTTTTGAATCGGTTAGTTGGTTTACGTTTCAAATTTCGTCCATATTTTGTTCGTTGTTTTTCGGATCCAAAATCGATAAATGATTCAATTCTTGTTTGTTTGTCCGTTGTTGAAATAATTTTTTTTAGTTTGTTCATATGTTTTGTTGAATTAATTTTCAGATTTCAAATGGAAATTTAATTAGTTATTTTTATGTTTATTTCATGTTTGTTTTATTGTTTAGGTAAATATTTGTTAGTTTAATGTTTGTTAGATTCAAATTGAAATTTAATTAATTATTTCTTCAATTTGTTTCATGTGTTGTTATGTATTTTCCAGAAATTATTAATGTTGTTTGAATCGTTTGAATTCGTCATGTTTGTTGTTTAAAAAATAGATTTAGTTCATGTTCATCTTTGTTTGAAGTTCATGTTTAATCCAGTGATTTAATGTGAGTTTATGTTCGTTTTTGATTTGTTGTTTTAATTTGAATCATGTATTTTGTTGTTTCTTTGCTCATTCATTTTTGGTCTAAGTTAACCAGGATTGGTTCCCGATATGGTTAATTTACTTCCATTAATTTTGAGTTGTGTTGTTCATCGTGTTCATATGATTTGTTGTTGAAGATTGTTGAGAAATTGGTCATCTTGGCTATATTTTGGTTAAATTATGATTAATTGATTGTTTAGAGCTGATGGTGGTAGTTTGGTAAATTGCAATCCGTTCAGGGGTAAAATGTTAATTGCAATAAGGTCGGAGGGGTAGTTTGGTAATTGAACATTATTTTGATTCTTTATGTTAAGCATGGGGGACAAAATATAATGGGGTGTGGGTGATATAATTGTTTAACATAATGGGGGACAAGACAAAATGTAATGGGGAGGAATATTGTATTTGTTTATGTTAGGCATGGGGGACAAATTATAATGGGTTGGGGATGTGGTATTTATTTAATGTAGGCATAGGGGACAAGGTTTAAAATAAAGGAAACATTAAGTAGTGGGGACAAAGCATGCCATTAAGGAATATTTGGGGCTAGGGTCTTGCTATATATAGAGTCATTCTTGATATTAAAAGAGGACTAGAGATTTGAGGGAGAGTTTTAGGACTTGAACATTAAAAAGAAAGGTCTTTACACTTAAGTGCGGACAGACTTTTACACTTGAGAGAGCTTTAGACTGAAAGAGAGAAAGACAACTTGAACTCCTACTTGAATAAATTCTGTTTGTCTTTTCTCGAGTGTTATTCAAAAATCAGTAAACTACTGCATATTGTATCCATCTCTCTTCTGCTTTAACTGCGATTGCACTTGGGTATTGCTGATTTTTCAATCCGTTGCTGGGTTATTCTACTGGTTGTTACTGGTTTGCGATATTGCGGAACCTGCTGTTGCTGTGTTATTATTGCTGTTGACTTCTCCTTCTTTTTCATGTACTGCCGTTTCCAGGTACACATTTGTATACTCTCGGATTGAAGAGAAATGAAATATTAATCAGGCTTTGTTCCTGTTGAATCCCTCCTGTTTAGATTTGTGTTTGAATATAATTTTTCTTTCTTTGTATAAAATGTAGTTGATTGATTTAAATGAGTAATGATGTCGCATATGTATAACTTCTTCATCTAATAATGTTAGTTTAAATTAATCAAAGAATAGTTAATCTGTTTTGATATTATGGTGTGTCGATCTCACGTTTTAGTATTATTGAATAATAGAATATAGAATGAAAGCAGTTTTCCTTTGTCCAAACTCGGTCGCAATTTTCCATTCGCATTAGCCGTAAACTAATAACTAATAAGTTATGTTTTAGCATGTAATTAATTAAGAGATTTTCTTTTATTTTAGAGACGAACTTAATAGAAAAATATAGTCACTGTAGGTTTATCCTTTTAAATAAAAATAAGACGAGCCTCGACAAACAAAAATGCACAAGCTGCGGGGCCCTCTAAATGTATATATTAAAATACTTAGAATTCGGGATAGGCCGTTTAGAGAATTTTACGGCCTTCCCAAAATAACAATACGCTAGTTGCTTTAGGCGCACCTTTAATAATTTAACCTTCTTAAACACGGGTGCACATTGATGTGACCCAAAATCCAAATCTCAACGGAGTCAGAACGTGTTAACAATTACGGGTGCATTGATTGTGACGTGGTTCGAGATGCATTTTCACGACGTTGCAATTCTATAAAAATAAATGAAAATAATAAAAGCGGTTTAAAACTTAATAAAAGCACATAAGTCACAACATGTATTTAAATCAGATATTTAGCCATTATAATAATTTAAGCGACCGTGCTAGAACCACGGGATTCGAGGGTGCCTAACACCTTCCCTCGGGTCAACAGAATTCCTTACTTAGAATTTCTGGTTCGCAGACTTCATTTGGAAAAGTCAAATATTTCCTCGATTTGGGATTCAAGATAAACCGGTGACTTGGGACACCAAAAGCCAAACCTTTCCCAAGTGGCGACTTTGAATTAAATAAATAATCCCATTTCGAATATTGTCACTTAAATTGGAAAAACTCCCTCGCGCATTTAACCCTTCGGGGCGGGGCGCGCAAAAGGAGGTGTGACAGCACTAACTTGGTGAGTCATCTTTATAGTTTCACAATCCATAGAACGCTTCTTTGTAACCAAGTCTTTCATGAATTTTGCATAACATGTCATTTGTTCAAGTGCCTCCACCAAAGGTACATTAATAGATAAGCTCTTCATCATATCAATGAACTTTTTAAACTGATTATCATTCTTCTGCTTTGCGAGCCTTTGAGGATAAGGTGGAGGTGGCCTTGGCAAAGGAGTCTTGGCTTTTGGCACAACTGGCTCCGGCATGTCAATAATGTGTTTCCTATACGGGTTCACATCATCTTGAGTTTTCACCTCGACTTCTTGAATACCAATCCTCACTTCATTGTTCACATTTTCATCAACCACATCTTCAACTACCAAAGGGACTTCGTCATCTTGCAACTCAACATCATCATTCGTGACTTGCTTTTGCTTAGAGGCATTCACATCACCGCCTCTCCCACTTCTTGTTGTAACCGCCATAACATGATTGTTCCCACACTTTGGGTTCACTACCGTATCACTTGGTAGAGCACCCTTCGGGCGAGTATTCAATGACTTAGAGATTTGGCCTAATTGCACCTCCAAGTTTCGGATAGAGGTGTTATGAGAAGCTAAATGTGCATCGGAATCCGCATTCTTCTTCATCATCTGCTCGAACATCATTTCAATTCTACCCATATCATTACCCGAAGAACTACGACCTTGAGATGGAAATAGTGGTGGATTGTTTGGTTGTTGGTACATTGGGGGCCTTTGAAAGCCTTGCCCCCGGTTTCCTTGGTTTCCATTATTCCATCCTCCTTGATTATTATTGCCACCCCAATTATTGTTATTACCATTCCAATTCCCTTGGTTGCCTGATTGTTGTTCTGATTGCCCCAGTTGTTGTTTTGGTTGTTGTTCCTCCAATTACTACTGTTTTGTTGTTGGTTTCCCCAATTGCTTTGAGGTCGCCACTGTTGTTGGTTGGAAGAGTTGCCCCGTTAGCCTTGATAGTTGTTTACATATTGAACCTCTTTACTTTGGTCATCATAACTATCATTTTGAAAACCAACACATGCATCATCAAATTGCTCAGAGTTCCCTTGGTTTTGTTGCCTTCTTTGCCTTCTCTTGTTGACAAGCATATTAACACCCTCCATGTCATTCACTTGACGAGAATTTTGGACTTGTTGTAACTGTACCTTAGCCAATTGATTCATAGTAGTTGTCAACTCCGCTATAGCTTGCCCATGGTCATGTAATTCCTTGTGTAAATGAATAATCGTAGGGTCGTCTTGAGGTACATTGGCTCTACTTTGCCATGCAGAAAAAGTGAAAGTCATCTCATCAAGTACATCACATGCCTCATCATATGACAGCTTCACAAAGTTGCCCCCGACAAGTTGGTTCACTATGCATTGAATTGTTGTATTGATGCCCCGGTAGAAAGTTTGTTGGATCATAGCGTCAGTCATATCATTATTGGGGCATTCCTTCACCATCGTTCTATACTGCTCCCAAATCTCATGCAAAAGTTCTGTGGGCTCTTGCTTGAAAGCCAATATCTCATCTCGTAGTGCCGCCATATGCTCGAGTGAAAAGAATTTAGAAATGAATTTATCCGCCAACTCATCCCAAGTTGTGATGGAATGGTTGGGGAGTCTCTCGAGCCAATCTAATGTCTTTCCCCGAAGTGAGAATGGGAAAAGTCTCAAACTAAGAGCATCCTCGAACTCATTCGTCTCTTTGCTCCCTCAGCATGTTTCTACGAACCCCTTGAGATGTTTATAGGAATTTTGATCCGCAGCGCCAGTGAAGTACCCACGCTGCTCAAGTAAGGTCAACATCACATTGGTTATTTGAAAGTTGCCCACCCGGATTCTGGGTGGGACAATAGCACTTGCATAACCCTGATTCGAAAGTACTCTGGGAGCCACTCTTGAAGGTGGCGGAGGAGGGTCTGGAATATTTTCATTTGGATTAGCATTGGAATTGCGGACTCTACGATGTCCTTGAGGTACAAGAGGCACCTCATCTTGTTCAACATCATCTACCTCCTCCCCTGCAATCATGTTTCCAAGAGGGTTATTAGCGTTGTTCAATGACATATTAGTACCTGAGTAGTAACACAAACAAGTAAGTAACAAAGAAGGAAACAAGAACAATACACAAAACTAACTAAATAGATAGCCAAAACCGCTAGCTCCCCGGCAACGGCGACAAAAAGTGATTGCAGCCAACTCTGCACCACTAATAAGTAGCGAGGGAGGGTCGCAATAGCTTTTACCCGATTTTGGGTAGGGATCGATTTCCACAGAGAGATAGAAAGGGGTTGAGTATCTATTTAGGTTGGGATTGCGTATTGGTTCCAAATTGCACTTCTATTCATTTTTGGGTTTTCTTTTATAATTATACTATTATCAAACTACAAATTATAATTGCAACTAGATTAATCTAAGAGTAAAATGCTACAAGTTGTTCAAATATTCTAAAAGGCACTAGAGTAGTGACTTTCACCTAGGTGGCCAATTGACGGGTAATTGCGTCTAAGACGCGACTGACATGATTGGGGAATATGTCATAACCGTTGCTCGATATTACCCATTCTCACACATGTCGGTAGAAAGAATGATTTTGCCCAATTGACTTTCTCAAGACCAATTGGGTATGCATATTTGCTCAAGCAACTAAGGTTCAAGTCGGGTATTACTCTCTCGAGGTTTAACCCTTTAATTGGGACTATCAATTCTCTTGAGTCCATCCCAATTCCTTGTTGGATCAATTTCGGAGACTTAGGCTCTCTTTCTCAAGAAGAGCCCAAGTCAACTTAGCATAAACTAGTATTTGCAACCACTAATTCAGTCATTAAACCATGAAATTGTCCCAAATAGCAAATACCCATAGTCAATCTAGCCCTAAATTGCAACACCCATCAATCACCCACACTAGGGTTGAGCCACAACCCTAGCTAATGGGTCTAGCTACTCATACTTGAAGAGAAAAATAGAGAAATAGGTGAAGATAAACACATATTAATTGATTGTTAAGCTAAATACAAAGATTCAATGATAAAAAGTAAGTAAAAATGCCCAAAATGGCTACAAGATACGTTCCCACAAGCGCAACAACTATTCTAAAATGTCGGATACCCTAAAAATGGAAAAAGATTCTATTTATACTAAGCTGGAAAAACTGGACAAAAATGCCCATGCGGGGTCAGTGTGGACCGCACAAAATGGTGTGCGGCTGCACTAGGCTCTTGAACTTGAAAACTTGGCTCTCTAAACTCAGGCTCCGCGGACCGCACAGAATGGACCGCGGCCACGGAGGCTTCTAGTGCGGTCCGCACAAATTAGACCGCGGACCGCATAGGCTTGAAAGATCCAACTTCACCCTCTCTGAACCTTGGCTCTGCGGACTGCACAGAATGGTAGTGCGGCCGCATTTCCTTCAGTGCGGACCGTACAAAACCTTCTGTGGCCGCACTGCCTTAATGCCTAAAGTACCAGCTCTCTGAATCTCCCTAGTGCGGTCCGCACAAAGTGTAGTGCGGCTGCACTAGGCCTGTTTTTCCTGAGTTTGTCTTGTGTTTGGTACTTATGCAAGTTTCACTCCTTTTGAGCTGATCTTTGACATCTTGTCACTTTATTGATCAAACCTGCAATCAAGTACAACTTATGAGCCTTTTGGGACTATTTTATATGAATTTATAATCAAAGCGTAAGTAAGAAAGAGTATAAAATGCGTCAAAATCCCTAGTTATTATAGGCATAGAAGTAGTGCCTTAATTTCTGAGTTGTCCAGGTCAAAGCACAACAAGTGCGTTCAAGCAGAGAATACCATGCTTCATAAGGTGTGAACTTCTTGCTCAAGTAATATATGGCTTGCTCCTTTCTTCTTTTCTCGTCATGTTTTCCCAAAACACATTCGAAGGCTCCATCTAATATAGATAGATAGAGTAGCAAAGGTCATCCCGGCTCTAGCGGGACCAGCACTGTTGGTGTGGATAGGTACTCATCACATCCTTTTTGCTCTTAGGTGGCGGTAACTCCTGAATAGCCTTGACTTTAGATGGATCTAGCTCGATCACTCGATGACTGACGATGAATCCCAATAACTTTCCTGCGGGAACCCCGAATGCACACTTTGTGGGGTTTAGTTTCAAATTGTACTTCATTAGCCTGTCAAAGAACTTTCTCAGGTCTGCTATGTGATCTGCGGCCCTCTTCGATTTGATAATAACGTTGTCCACATACACCTCTATTTCCTTGGGTATATATCATGGAAGATGGTTGTCATGGCTCTCATGTAAGTGGCCCCAACATTCTTCAGACCGAATGGCATCATCTTGTAACAGTACACACCCCACGGTGTGATGAAAGCTGTTTTTTCTGCATCTTCTTCATCCACCCAAATCTATGATAACCCCCGAAACAATCTACAAAGGATTGGAGTTTATGCTTGGCGCAATTATTGATCAGGATGTGTATATTTGGCAGTGGGAAGTCGTCCTTGGGACTTGCTCTGTTTAAATCCTGATAGTCAACACATATTGTGACCTTCCCATCCTTCTTCGGAACTAGCACAATGTTAGCTAACTAGGTTGGGTACTTAACAACCCTAAGAACTTTGGCTTTGATCTACTTGGTAACTTCCTCCTTGATTTTCAGGCTCATGTTTGGTTTGAACTTTCTGAGTTTCTATTTTATTGGCGGACACATGGGATTGGTAGGCAGCTTGTGAGCCACTATGGATGTGCTCAAACTGGTCATGTCATCATATGACCATGTGAAAATATCCTCATACTTTTTAGGAAGCGAATGTATTCTTCCTTCTCTGTTGGTGACAAGTGAATGCTGATACGAGTCTCCTTGATAGTCTCGGCGTCTCCCAGATTTACTGCTTCGGTCTCGTCCAGATTGGACTTAGGCTTATTCTCAAAATTTTCGACCTCCTTGAAAATTTCCTCGAGTATCTCATTTTCTTCATCTGAATTACTATTCTCATGTTGCGTTGCCTCATTACATGTCACAGTCACTGGTTCATCAGGAAAAGTAATAATAATGTTGTAAAAAGGAAGAGTGTAAAGATAGTAGTGAATAATAAAGAGCAAATGCATTTGATTAAAACTAAAAAAATCGTCCAGACAAAGTACGGCTCGATGAATCGAGCATTTATTTTAAAACAAGTAAATCTTAAAACAAAATTACGGGAAATCTTAAATGCATAGAATGGCTTATAGAAGTAAATTCTGCTAAGCTACCCAGGGACTCGGCGGGCTCAGGATGGTGTGGCGGTCCAGTTCCTAAGAACAGCTCCCTTCTTCATTGTCTGAATAATGAAGCCTTCTTCCTCCTACTTCTCAATTCCGGCACTGCAATCTATGTCTTCATCCTCCAAGAACAAATTCTTCAACCTAGCTAGTGCTTCTTCTTCTGCAGTCCCCCATATTGTATCACCCTGGTGAAAAGCTTGTTCCAGACGTGGCACTGGCTACTCAAGGGGGTAATATGGTTCACGCCATGGAGTCGACCAATTTCTATACTCTTGACATGTGTACTGGTGTCCGAGCCCAAAGGTGGTATCATGATTTTTCAGATGTATTGGTTTGGTGATACCTTGGAGGTTCTTTCCCAACCATTTGTCGGGTTCATATCCAGACCATGCTAGTATGCTTTCTATTTTGCTACTCCACCACTTATCCTTTTCGGCGGTATTGACCCGTTAAATGTGATGATAGTTTTCCCCTCCTAGCCTTCTTCTATGTCCAATGGCCAAGATGGTTTGACAAGTGTAAAAGGGGTTACTCCCATCTCCATGAATGATAACCTCCTGACCATTCCATTCAAATTTCACGGCTTGATGTAATGTGAAAGGTGTGGCTCCAGCGGCATGGATCCATGGTCGGCCCAACAGAAGGTTATATGAGGCTGGTATGTCGAGTACCTGAAATTCGACATCAAACCCAGGTGGCCCCATCTGTAAGCAAAGGTTGATTTCCCCGATCGTGGCCCTCTAGGACCCATCGAAAGCTTTCACATTCATGCTTTCTACCCGTATTTCATGGAAGCCTTTGTCCAACCTCTTCAGAGTGTCCAATGGAAAAATATTTAGGCTTGAACCTACATCAACCAAGACCCTGGCAATGAAATTATCTTCAAATTGCACCGTAATATGCAATACTCGATTGTGATTCAGCCCCTAAGGTGGCAGCTCATCTTCGTGGAAGATAATCTTATGACTTTTTAGTACTTGACCAACCATGTTGGTCATTTCTCTGCTAGTGATGTTATTGGGTACATAAGCCTTGCTCAACAGTTTTATCGAAGTGTTCTTGTGTGCCTCTAAATTCTGCAATAGTGACAGGATAGATATCTAAGCAGGGACTTTATTTAGATGGTCAACAACAGAATACTCCCTTGCCTGTACTTTCCTCCACAGGTCATCTGGCCCGATCTCAATGATAGGCTGCCTAGTAGTGGCATCCTTACTTGATCCTCCCAAATGTTCCAGCATATAGACTCTTCCAGTTCTAGTCATTCCTTGTGCGCTATCAGATTCCTCTACCTTGGCCTTCCCTTTTTTCCGAGCCTCGGAAACATAATCCCAGGGTATTGTTTTTGAGTTGAATAGGGGTGTGGTTGAGACTGTCACAGTGAAAGGTGTGACCACTTCTACTTCAAATGGAGCGGGGGTGGTTACAGGTGGAGCCACCTCCACCTCGAATGGAACTGATGCAGTTACCTCAACCTCGATTGGTGCCTGAGTCTGTACCACAATAGGAGTAAGTGTGACTGCAACTTTAAAGTCATCGCCTTCTCGAATAAGCCCGATCGACCCCTCAGGGTCCCATTCTTCATTCGCCTCTATCACATGTACACCATCACCTGTATTATCATGGAGGGGATTGTTGCGTACATTAGGTGCGACTTCCTTTGCTTGTATGACCTTGTTGTCAATTAGCGCCTGGATCTTATCCTTCAAGATTCGGCACTCGGCAGTGGTGTACCTTTTCATACCGGAATGGTACGCACAAGTTTTGTTCGGATTGACCCATTGGGATGGATTTTCTAATGCCACAGTGGGAACAGGAGTGACATAACCCTCTACTTTTAACCTTTCATACAACTGGTCGATGGGCTTAGCAATGGCGGTGTATTGTCCAGGTCGCTTGCGGTCAAAGTTGGGTCTTGGTCTTGGATAATTTTGGCGAGCTGGTGGTGATTGAAAGTGGGATGGTTGGGAGTTATAGGCGTGATGGACAGTGGTTGGTTGGGAATATTTGGTAGATGAAGGTTGATATGTAGGCAGTGATACTTGGTATGTGGGCGGAGGTGTTTGATATGTGGGTGGAGGTGTTTGATATGTGGGAGGAGGTGTTTGATAGATAAGTGGAGATTTTGGACCCTGGACCACCTTTACTACCCCAACGCCTCTCTTCTTCGATATGCCACCTGATTCTAGTGCCTTATTGGTGGCTTGCAGTGCCTCGAAGTTCTTTACCATCCCGCTCTTGATTCCTTCTTTGATTCTTTCTCCAAGTTTGATTCATATGTTATTTGTCTAAGGATGGCCTGACCTTGGCCGCTTCCGACCTCCAACGAATAGTATACTCACGAAAAGTCTCAGTAGGTTTCTTCTTAAGATTTTGAATGTAGAAAACATCTGGTGCATTCTCTATGTTGAACCTGAACCGGTCTATGAAATCTGACGCCATACTTACCCAATTGGACCATTTCTTGGGATCCTGGCTGATGTACCAAGACAAAGCATCTCTAGTAAGATTTCTCATAAAGAGCTTCATCTGGTTCTTTTCATCTTTCCCGACCCTGACAAGCTTGTCACAATAGGTCCTTAGATGAGCCCTGGGATCACCTGTGCCGTCGAACATCTTGAACTTGGGAGGTTTGTACCCCTTAGGCAGTTCCACATCTGGCTGTATGCACATGTCTTCATAGTTTAAACCTTCTATTCCTCTGTGGCCTTCAACACCTTGAACTCGGCTTGTTAACTTCTTGAGTTCTTTAGCCATGTTTTTAGTGAGCAGGTCCTTCTCGAAGGATTTCGGTGTATAGGAGATTGGTTGGGTAGAATGAGGTACAGTTTCCACATATATAGGGTTGCTTTGATGAGTTCCAAGGATTTGGGTGTAATGATGGTCATTGATGGAGTTTTGGGGATTGGGAATGGGTTGTGGAGTATTTTAGGGAGTGTGGTAAGTAGTGGTTAGTGGGTACTAAATTGGTTGATGGTGATGTTGTAGCGGAGTTGGTATTGGCAACGGATTAGGATTTTGGAGTGGAGTTGTGTATTGATTTGGTACGGGGGGGATTTTGGTTTTGTGTGTTCTGAGGAGGTGCTGGTTCTTTGCGTTATGTTGGTGGATGTCAGGGACATTTAAGGTGAGTGACAGGTTTGCCAAGTTGCGAACCTGCTCAAGGTCTCCTTGCAGTTCCAGTCTCAAGACTAGATCATTTGGGGCCGGAGTACTATGGCATCTGAGTTTTCTGCGTTCTCAATATTCTCCTTTCGGATACCACTTAAGTCGTCCATTTTTGCTTTTTCTCAGCCTTTTGTGTTGCTTGGAGGAGAAGGAGGTGGAGGGCATCTAGATCTAGTATAATATGCTGATGAGGCCAGTATGAGTGAACCAACCTAAGGGGATGGGAATAATCAAAACTAAAGAAAAAACAAACAAAAAAAGTAACAAGTCAGTGAGGATTCTGAAATGTTTGTAGTATTTAAACACATATTGCGGAAATGTAAATTCGTATCTTAATTTGGGAACCTCGTTGTGCCCAAGGTAGGCCTAGCGACAAATAAATTTTGGAGAACTTTAAATTCCAATAAATGCTTTATTTCATAATATAAAAATAGACGAATCCCAAAACAACACTAAGACCATAAAAATAAGTCACTACTGGCACTTGGCCTTATTACATTTTTAGGAAAAAGAAAATAAATCTAGCCTATTTGGTCCCATAAGGACCTTCCCCCGATGCGATCTTCCGGACTCCATCATATAGATCCCCTAGCTCGCACAGCCCCAGTAGCAAGTAGGCCCTGGCCAGATGTCCTCCTTTAGCTCCTTTAGCTCCTTCAGCGTTCTAGCAATTTTCAATCCTCTTTATGACTTTACCTTCCAGCTCCACTATTCCTCGCTCCAAATATTCCAGTTTCCTGTTAGAAGTGACTGCCATCTCTTTCCACTCCCTGATCAACCTCACATTCCTCTCATGTATTTTCCAGTGCTCATTCTTAGAGTCATGGACCCTCTTGTGTAGCCTGGTGTATTTGACTTGAGCTTCAGCTTCTTTATCTATGATTTTGTTCCCTTGATCGGACCCTGGTGTCACCATTCCTTTCATATTGTCCTCTAACCATGCCGGGTAGAGAGGCTCGCACCCTGCATGATACCTATCTGGCTCAACGGTGTTCTTCTCCACAATGATTTTGTAGTGCCACATGTGCGGAGCTTGGCACTTGTAAGGGACGTCATCGTCTTGGAAGTCTGCCCTGAAATGACTCATCTTGACAATCCTTTGTACAACCTGTTTCCTGCATGCTTGCCTCATAACTCGGATAGGGACATATGGGTATATCCATCTTAACTCGATCAGTACCAAGTACGGAGCATCCCTGGATCTGATGATGAATTCATCTGTTGGGAACCATTCAAACATCCATTTCACATGTTCCTCGGTCAGGTTGTCGAAGAACCCTACCTATTCTTTAGAAATTTCTAGCTGAGCAAACCTATCTAGAATGTAAGTCATCCGCTTGGGGTGATGGAAGGCAATATGGTCGTTCCAAGCCCTTCACGGAAATTCTTGGCAATAGTGACCCTTTTGGAAATATTCCAACAACCACAACTGCAGCAACAAGTTACAACCCTCGAAATGCTTGACCCCTCTTTGACAGCGCTCCAAAGCCCTATAGATGTTAGCTAAGATCATGGGAACTATGTTATATGTCTGTACATTAATCCCTTCCATCAAAGTCTTGGCGACCATGGCCAACCTAGTGTGGATTCTTCCCTTTTTAATTGGGAACACTATCAGGCCTAGGAAGCATACAATGAATACGAACACTCTGCGGTGGATGTGACCCAGAGAAGTGAGAGAGATCTCATCATGGTAGGTATGGAAAGACTTGCTATGGCCATACCTCTCATATAGGTATTCGAAAGGTATGTAAGATTCCTTCAAGCACACTAGGTCGACATTCTTCTTCAGACCCATCATCTTTAAAAATCCCCTACCAGTATGGTTTTGTGGTACCAATAGCCCAGGACTATCCCAAACTAACCCTGCAAGCCCTCTAATTTCTTCTAGAAGCGGTGTTATTTCTATGTCACCGAAACGAAACACAGCCCTTTCGCTATGCCAGAATAAAGTGGTGGCCTCGATCAACTTGTTCTTTGGCTCAATATCTATCAACAAAGGCAAGTTACCCAGGTACTTTCTCACATGTTTCTTGTCGCTTGAGGAAAGGTCCTCCCACCAATCTAGCAGCAATGGTGGAATGTTGCTAACCATACCGAATCTGGGGACCTAGTGCCTCATTTTCTGCAAAACAAAAGGGTTGGCCCTTACCCCTACCAGACTCGACTATTTATACACTTACGATCAGCATATTGGCATTTAGTTCCCCAAATTAATGCACAGAACGTGGTTGTGTCCGTTAGGATTATGGAAACCCCAGTGGACTTTGGATAAGGCTTATCTTAAAGGATCATTATGTGGACAACATAACTGATCCGACTAGGTTTGACCATGATGCATGCATAATTTCAATCAGAGTAAAGCTACTATTGGGGTTTTAGACTAGCACGCTTAAGTGGACAACTTGAGGGGGAAGGCACGGAACCATCGACTGCACCGCTGATCGATTGGTTTTATCGCAAATAAGCCTTTTCGAATTTAAGGGAAATGAATAGGAAGAGCGCAACCACTCATTTAAGCATTGCTGTAGGATTTGATACACACGAGTGGAATATGATGTGGACCATGATATATGCAGCAATTAATAGCATGTAGTCAAGTATTTGCACGTAAGAAAAATAAATACAGTATTTAAATAATTGAAATATAGTTACGGAAAAAGAAAACAAAGAGAAAAGTCGGTTTCATGAATAAATGCTTAAAATAGGCAGTTAAGTTCAAATAAGGGGAAAGGGTACGAGATAAAACATGCCTGGACCAATTCACAAAAAATAAGTTTGTTATGTTAAGAGCCTAAAGGTATCCCCAGCAGAGTCGTCATGTTGTCGTGCCCCCTTTTTTCTTTCTTCCCTTTTTTACGGGGAAGAAAAGGTCCAGGTTTCGACATTTATAGGGGTAATAACTCATTTTCTTTTGGGAATTGGATATTTTGAAGAGTCTCCACCTAATAGATTATGGTGCGTTAGGGCACCTAGAGCAATTAACTCTTGGATTGGTTCGTGTTACCGGAGATTTAGGGTAAGTGCTCAAAATAACCTTGAGGAGAAGGTGTTAGGCACCCCTCTTGGTCCATAATTGTAGGCCCCGGCCAAACTTATATTTATGAATTAGTCCTTTAACAGATAAGTAGTTGAAATAAATAAATAAATAAAGCATGTTGGGCATTGTATGACTCAAATAATAAGACACAAAATTTAAACAAATTGTGAGCATCGAAAGAAAGTAAAGTTTTTAAGCAAAGGGGATTTGGGAAAGAGGGGTCCTATGTTGGTTAGCCTACAGGATCACCCCATGCAATGCCAGGTAAACACTCCTCAATGACGGGCTACACATGACATTAGCGCGTAGTCATCATATCCCGTTCTACCCAAGTCCCTCCCATTGGTCATAGCTTAAAGCATTTAATAACCTTGACAGCGTCCTATGCGTGCACTACCCGTCCCTTCCTTGTGGTCCTGGAGGTATTTTAGGACCTTGGGCAGTTCTAAATAACCCCTAAGGTGTTTTAAAAGGAGAAAATTCTAGACGAAAGGCAAGAACAGTTAGGAATGCATATAAAACAAGTTAGAGGCTCACAGTTACCTCCTCAAACATACCACATGAATGCACGTCTTCAAACAACATTCAAATAGAACAAATCCTAGAACATGATATCTAAGTGAATAGGGGTTATAAAGTACTGAATTAGGCCAATATGTGAAGGATCCTATTTAACTTGCCTACTGATTAAACCTGTTAAATATGAGCAACTTTAAGTAGCAGAAATGCAGTTTCAGAGTTGCAGGATTTAAAAACGCCCTATAGGCTTGCTTAACGCAGAACAACGATGTCCTAAGAGCATGATAACTACGTCCGGTGTATTAAAACAGTGATCAATTTTAAACATGCATTTGAGGTCCTATAGTCATGCTTTCTAGAAGTGGTGAATGAAGACAGTGTTTAATAGATCGATTAAAGAAGCGGACAATTGATTAAGACAATTTCAAATGAAATAGCACGAATTAGACTAAATTGATTTTAATTTTATAGGCAGAATTTCTGATTTTTATTCCCTATAAGCATGATATCTAGCAGTTGTTAGAAACTTATAGGCATGATATATAATAAAAACAAATGTAAATACTCGTTATAACAGAAACTGAACTTGATCACATTCTATAGGCGTGGTATCTACTTATGAAGTTGATTTTTTAAACCTATGGACATGATTTATATTGTTGGAACCACTTAAACCCTATAGGCAATTTCCAGCATGGTAAGATAAACATAACAAGTATAAAATCCTATAGGCATGGTTTCTACCCATATTACCCCCACAGATATATAACTACTCACCCCTTTCACTAATCACCCCAATATTCGTTTACAAATAATTATTACAGACCAGATGAATGAATTACACAAATAGATAAAAGAAAAAGTTACACAATAGGGAGCCTGAAGCAGGACCAAGTGATTTCCCAAACCTCTAATAGTCTCAAAGGCCAAATTCCATAAATAATATCATTGTCTAGGTGCGTCAGAGTTCCTTATGGATCTCAAGGATCCTGGACAGTACTCACACCTAGACTTTATAACTAGAACTAAGTAAGTGTAGTGTGGAAGAGTCAGCTCCAGTGTATCAAAGTTCAAAGGGATCTCATAGTGATCCCAAGGCAGTCACACACTGGCGGGGTAGAATTTAAGGATCTAGGAGTGGAGTGGGGTGCTTAACATAGTATTGAAAAGGTTTTGATAAGAATAATAGTACTGGATTGATTCAATAAGTAAAGGCGTTTTCTGAAAATAAGGACTAATCAGTAGTAAAACAGTTTGGAAACAATGTAAACATTTTTAAAGAAAATCAGCAAGCAAATAGGCTGGCTATAGGACAAACAGGTCCAGCATCTCTTAACAACAGAATTCACACAGGGGTAGTAGGAATTGGGGACATACAGAATACATCAATGTCATAGTGAATCACATAACAACAGGAACACAGAATCTTTTCTAAAGTTTTATAGGATTAAGGAATTAATCATACAACTGGAAGTAGAGACATAGAGCATGAATCACAGAACAACCATGTGGAAATATATTACACTTGGACAAATTAAACATACAAATAGGGTTACCTAGAGATATTAGGCAACTTAGCGAAACAGATTAAACCAAAACCTAAGTAAACAGATTGATCAAAACATGCTGACATACATAGGACAACTCAGGTTGAGGCATGCTAGATAAAGCAATAGGTAGATCCTTAGACATACTAATCACAAGTGAAACAGGATAGAATTCATATATGCTAGTGATTAAGCAGTGTAGTTTAGGCATGCTAGGTGAAACAATGATTTAGACATGCTAGTTACACATTGAACAACCAAATAGTAAGTAGTAATAAGACTGGAAATCAATGAACTAAAGCAATAACATAACACATAGGGTTTTGGACTTGAAATTGAATTAGGACATACAAGTTAAGGAGAGCAAACACAGAGTATAGAGAAGGTGTAGTGCAATAACTAGCCTTGGCTTACAGCTGGCTAGTTCAGTAATAGTAGAAATTTAACAAGAAAAAGCAGAGAGATTTTAAGTGTAAGAGAGAGTTATTGAACTAGTGTTTGTCTGGAGGTGAGAATAGAGGAGTGTGTGTGTGTATGTGTATATATATATAGTAGTTGAGAGCAGAGTAAAATAAGGTAAAGGAAATTAGTCTTCAGCAATTAAGGAAGCCACAGAATCAGTCAGGCACAAAATTAGCAAGTCTTCCCTTAATTAACAGGTAATTAACCAACGGTAAAGAGCAGAACATATTTAAGGAAAGAAAATCAAGTAAGACGTAGGTACATAGTAGACAATTAGGGGTAAATACACAAGAATTCAATTAAGAAAACAGTTAGTGAAGAATCAGTAAATAACACGGTTAATCAAATAAGGTAAGAAAACTAAATAAGGTTGCAAAATATGGAAATAATCGAGAATCAGCATATAGGTATTACCATAGCAAATCAGTGAATCAAGGACTCAAAATAACACTAATTTGAGGAAAATAACATAGGTTTCTATGAATAAGCAAATAAGCCAAGTTTAAACAGAAAGAATCGAAGGTTTAAAGGAAAGTTTTCAAATCAAACCAAGAAACAAGAAATTCAGAATCAGTCGAAGAGAGAGTCGTGAACAGAGTTAGCGTTTAGCATATAAATAAAGTAATACATAGATAGTCAAGAGTCGACATACAACTCTAGCAAGCATGAAAGTTAAACAATACTAATTCAATGAGAAAGAGGCAAGTCCTTAACAATCAAGATGGACACAAGCATATAGAATCAGTGTAAATTTAGGCTAAGAAACTCAGTAGAAACATATCAAGGCAATATAGTCATGAGAAATCACAGAAACTCAAAAACGAGAATCGGTCAGTCATGCTGATACACAGAACCAAACGAAGAACCCCTAAAAATTAGGGCTTTCAACATAGATGAGTTAAAGATGTAGTAAACGCATAGAATCAGTCAAGATATTCAAGAAATAGAAGTTTAACCATAAAGAATCAGTTAAACAAGGTTTTAAAAAGAAGTTCCGGAAACCCTAGTTTTAGAAAAAGGTGAAAAACGCTTGAAATCATACGATTCTTGTAAAGAACCTCAAGGATAGTGTAAAACATTCAAGAAACAAACTAAAATCGTCCTAGATCTAGGAGGTATAAAAAAGAAATTAGGGTTTTGAAAGAACCCATATAGAGATGAAGAAACCTGTTTTGAATCCTAAGGATCGTAGCAAATATAGAATGATTCCGCTTCAAATCACACTAGAATAGCCAAGAACAGGCAGGAGATGTACCCTAGATGCATGTCGGCATGGCTCTGTGCCCTTGAAGACCTTAGAGAAGGCAAGTGTGGCATGAAAGAAGCCGTTAGAGGCTTAAGAGACGATGAGAGGTCACCGAAGATGGTTGGAGATGGCCGGAGATGGGAGGTTGGCGGTTGAAGATTAGGGTTAGGTTGAGAGTGTTTTGAGGGAAGAGAGGATTTTAGGGCAGCGGATGTGGAGAAATGGTTAGGGTTGGGTGGTCGTTTGGAATAAAAAAGGAAAGAATAAATATGGGTCGTTGATTGATCTGATGGGTTTTAGGTCGGGTAGGTGTACTTAGGGCCTGGGTCGGGTAATTTAATTTGAAATTGGGCTGGGGTATTGGGTTGAATTGAGGCTAAGATTGAAATACCATTTGGCTAAGTTTTAAATAGCCAATTTAACCTTATATAATTTATAATAAATAATAGATGATTTCTAAAAAGTAATTTTGTGTCCTAAAATGATTTAAAATATATATTTAATATTTTAAAAATATAGAATATCACTTTTATCTATATAAATGTAATTATACATTAATAGCGCTAATATTGCAATTATATGCAAATTGGCATTAAAAATATAAATGCAATTATGAAAATGCACAAAAAATATTTAAGCACTATTTTGGCATAAACATAGGATTTAGATGGCTAAATTTACACAACAACTTATTTGAGGGATAATTATTGGAAATTTTATAAGTAAAAGGGGAAAAAATAAATCAATTTAAAGCCTTTCAAAATATAGGAAAATTATAAAAACCTTGTGCATGCTTATATATGTATATATATGCTATTTGGAAGGTATATATGTATATAAAAATATATATAGGGAAAAATTGGGTATCAATAATATGTAACTTGGTGTCTCAATTGTCAACAGGTGAAATATGAGCATCAGAGACTGGGTGGCTTACTTCAGCGGATGGATATTCCAAAGTGGAAGTGGGAGCAGATCACCATGGACTTTGTAGTTGGGATCCCACAGACTTTGAAGAAGTTCGATGCTATTTGGGTGATTGTGGATCGGCTGACCAACTCTGCGCATTTCATTCCTGTGTGTACTACCTACTATTCAGAGCGGTTTGCAGAGATCTATATCCGAGAGGTTGTTGTTTTGCATGGTGTCCCAGTTTCCATCATTTCAGATAGAGGTACTTAGTTTACTTCACAGTTTTGGAGGGCCGTGCAGTGAGAGTTAGGTACTTAGGTTGAGTTGAGCACAGTTTTTCACCCTCAGACAAACGGGTAGTCCGAGCACACTATTCAGATATTGGAGGACATGTTGCATGCTTGTGTCATCAATTATGGAGGGTCATAGGATCAGTTTCTACCGCTCGCGGAGTTTGCTTACAATAACAGTTATTAGTCGAGTATTCAGATGGCTCCATACGAGGCTTTATATGGGAGGCGGTGTAGATCTCCAGTTGGTTGGTTTGAGCCCGGCGAGGCTAGACATTTGGTTACAGACTTAGTGTAGGATTCTTTAGACAAGGTGAAGGTAATTCAGGAGAGGCTTCGTACAGTGCAGTCAAGACAAAAGAGTTATACTGACAGGAAGGTTCGTGATATGTCCTACATGGTTGGGGAAAAGGTTTTGTTGAAGGTTTCACCATGAAGGGTTTTATGAGATTTGGGAAGAAGGGTAAATTGAGTCGTCGGTTCATTGGGCCTTTTGAGGTGCTTCGGAGGATTGGGGAGGTGGCTCATGAGCTTTCTTTGCCACCTAACTTATCGAGTGTGCATCCGGTATTTCATGTTTCTATGCTCCGGAAGTATATTGGTGATCTGTCTCATGTTTCTGATTTTAGCATGGTTCAGTTAGATGATGATTTGACTCATGATATGGAGCCAGTAGCTATTTTGGAGCGTCAGGTTCGAAAGTTGAGGTTAAAGGATATAGCTTCAGTGAAAGTGCAGTGGAAAGGTAGGCCCGTGGAGGAGGCTACCTGGGAAACCGAGCGGGAGATGCGGAGCAGATATCCTCACCTATTTGAGGCTTCAGGTATATTTCTTGACTCGTTCGAGGACGAATGTTATTTTAATAGGGGGAGGATGTAACGACCCGACTGGTTTTTTCATGAGTTACAGCTCTGTTTCCCCATTTCTACTTCTTATTGTCTTGTTCAGCTGTATTATGTGATATCGGGTTGGTTGGTTCGGGTTCCGAGAGGTTTTGGAAAGGAATGAGACACTTAGTCTCTTTTGAGTAAGCTTAGGTTGGAAAAGTCAACCGGATGTTAACTTATGTGAAAAAGGGCTCGGATGTGAATTTTTGTGGTTCGGATAGCTTCGGGAGGTGATTTGGGACTTAGGAGCCTGATCGAAATGGGTTTTGGAGGTCCAGAGTAGATTTAGGCTTGAATTAGAGAATTGGAATTTTGGCGTTTTCCGGTTGAGAGGGGAGATTTTGATATAAGGGTCGGAATGAATTCCAGAAGTTGGAGTGTGTTTGTTGTGTCATTTGTGACGTATGTGCGAAAATTTAGGTCATTCGGACAAGGTTTGACAGACTTTTTGATTGAAAGCGGAATTTGGAAGTTTTTGGAATTCTTAGGCTTGAATCCGATGATAATTTGATGTTTTGAGGTTGTTTTGAGCGTTCCAAGGGTTGGAACAAGTTTGAATGATGTTATGGGATATGTTGGCATGTTTGGTTAAGGCCCCGAGGGCCTTGGGTGAGTTTGGGATCGTTAAGCGGATCAAATTCATGTTTGAAAAGATGCAGATTTTCCTTCAAGTCTATTGCAGACATTTGTTCATTGCGATTGCATAGAAGGGTCTGCGATTGTCACACCTCTTACATACAACCCCGGAAGGGTGTATATAGGTGGAGTTTTTCCAACTTAAAGTGACAATCGAAACGGGATTATTTTTATTAAAGTTCAGAGTCGCCACTTGGGATAATTTATGGTGTCCCAAGTCACCAGTTCAAATCCCGAATCGAGGAAGAGATTGACTCTGTATTACAATCCGAGTAAGGAATTTTGTTAACCCGGGAGAAGGTGTTAGGCATTCCCGGGTTCCGTGGTTTTAGAACGGTCGCTTAACTGTCGTATTTAGCTTCTTTATCTGATTAATTTTTGTCACACCTCCTTTTTACGCACCCGGGAGGGCGCAGAGGAGTTTTTTCCAATTAAAGGTCAATCGAAACGGGATTGGTTTATTTATTTCAGAGTCGCCACTTGGGAGATTTAAGGTGTCCCAAGTCACCAATTTTAATCCCGAATCGAGGAAAAGAATGACTCTATATTACAGTCTGCGTACCAGAAATCCGGATAAGGAATTCTGTTAACCCGGGAGAAGGTGTTAGGCATTCCCGAGTTCTGTGGTTCTAGCACGGTCGCTCAACTGTTATATTTGGCTTATTTATCTGATTTTTAATACAATATGAACTTATGTGCAAATTTATCTTTTAACCGCTTTACTATTATTGTTTTTAAAAGAAATGTGAACATCATTTAAAACACGTCTTTGGACTACGTCACATGAAATGCACCCATAATCCGGAACACATTTTATTTGATGTTTTGGGATCGGGATTTGGGTCGCATGAAATGCACGCCCATGTTTAAGAAAGTAAATTATTAAACACGCGCCTAAAGAGACTATCGCGTTATTATTTTGGGAAGGCCACGAAATTCACTAAGAGGCCCTCCTGAATTCTAAGTAATTTAAAACGAGTATTTACTGAGGGCCCCGCAATTTGTATTTTTATTCGGCGAGGCTCATCTCATTCTTATTTTTAAAGAATTTGCAACGTCATGGAAATGCATCTCGGGCCACGCCACAATCAATGCGCCCGTGACTAGAGACATATTTCGACTCCGTTGAGATTTGGATTTGGGTCACATAAATGTGCACCCGGGTTTAGGGAGATAACATTATTAAAGGCGCGCCTAAAGCAACTAGCGCATTATTATTTTTGGTAGGGCCGCGGAATTTGCTAAACGGCCCGTCCCAGAATCTAAGTATTTAATACACATATTTTGTGAAGGCTCCGCAATCTGTACATTTTTATTTGGCGAAGCTCATCTCGTTTTTATTATTTTTGAGGGCAAACTTAAGGCAACTACGATTTTCTACCAAAAGCAACGATTCTAACAGGTAATAATATCCATGGTAAAAATGAAAAATCGAATAACCTCGTTCATATGCTCACATTCACTTTAAGCATGCAGTAACTAAACTTAGAATAAACATTTTTACGCAACAACAAAAATTACATTGTTGACATTCATAAATATCGAATATTCTCATTTTTTTTGAACCATAATACGCAAAACGAATGAAATGAAACAAAGGACGAAGAACACCAACCTTCAAACCTCGACAATTCTAGAACGACAAACAGTGCCTCCTACGGAACTCGAACCGGACTTCACTGAACAAGGCACAACAACGAAAAACCCGGAACAAACTCGACGAACCGGACCTCGACTCAGCTTTTGGACTTTGGACTGGAACTTGACTTCAACTCGACCTCACTGACAGACTGTTTGGTCGACGACTGTGGGGTCGACGGGCAGTGTTTGACGGGGAGGGCTCCTAGGTTTTTGCTAGGGTTTTGTGGTGAGGAAGAAGGCGATGGGGCTGGGGTTTTGGGCAGTCGGGAAGGTGACGCAACAGCAGCAGCGACAGCTGCTGCTCGACGGGGCTGGTGGTTGACGACGAGGGGTCAGCTGTTGGCGGACTGCTTGGTCGACAAGGCTGGATGACGGGACTAGTGCGTGGTGTTGAGCTGGTTTTTGGACGTAAGGGGAGTGTCACGACTGGAGGGTCAGTTACGAGAGGGTTCGACGGGTCTGGTTTTTCCGGTGGGAAGCTTAGGAGGAGGAGGGGTGTGGTCGTTGATGGTGGTTATGGCGTCGGGGCAGGTGGTCGACGAGACTAGGGCTGCGACGGGGGGTGGGACTGACCTGTTGGTTACGACAGTGGGTGATAGGGAAGCTTTGGCTGGTCGTGTTGTGACGGAGAGGAAGTGGGTGTTCGGACGAGATGGTGGTGCGAGGAGGTCGACGAGTGAAGCAGCGGCGGGGACTGGCGGTGGTGACGAGGCAGCAGGTTGACGGGGATGGTGCGTGGGGGTGCCGGAAGGTATGAAGGAGCTTAGTGGTCGTTCATGGTGGTTTTGGGCAGTAGGGGTGTTGGTCCGGTGCTAGGGGGAAGTCCGGAAATGGAGTCCTTTTTCTGTAGGGTTTTCTTTCTTTCTTCTTTTTTTGAAGAAGAAAGAGGAACAGTAGTCCTCTTTTAAAAAATTTCAAAGTCTCTCCTGGTCCTTTGTTCTTTTCCGTGTTTTGTACTGGGTTTTGCCCAGAAAAATGAGCCCACTCGTGGTGGGGTTCGAGGCATATGTCCCCCACGCGTGGTGGGGTTCCCCACGTGTCCTGGACACGGTTTATTATGGGCTAGGTCCGAAAATTAGGCCTAAAACCGGGTAGTTTGAACCCGAATATTATTCTTTTGCCCGGACCTGAGAAATAGGAACACGTTGCTTAACTAGTCCTATGTAAGTAAAATAACTACCAAAAATAAGACTAGTGTTTAAACAAAACTATATCTTTTTTTTTAAATATTTTCAAGATTTAAAATAGCTACAAAATATTAATAAAACTATTTTTTGTAATTTTCGTTTTTAAATATTAAGATAAATATGAGGTAATATTTTTGTATTTTTTCAAAATTATAATGACTATAAAACCTTAATAGAACTATTTGTAATTTTCGAAATTATATAAAATACCAAAATAAAGTGCAATTTTTGTATTTTTCAAGTTTATGAGAGGTACATAAACTAAAATTTATATATGTATTTTTTTGAAATTTTCTTTTTGCAACGAAATAAAGTAAAAAGTTAAAATAGCTATACTAGACCCAATTTCACATATTCACGCTAAAAATGTAAAAATTCTCGGGGAGGGTCAAAAATCACGTGCTTACAGCTGCCCCTCTTTGACTGGAAACACGAAGAGTTTTCCGACAAAGAATGACTAGACGTGTTTTTGACCCGACCATTACTTGGACGGACTACACTTAAGGAAAGGGAGGGATTGTGACCGAGCCCTGGTATCTGAGCTGCCTACATATCCTTGGTTATACAGGAATCAGGCCATGTGTAGTTCGGGATGAGAGATATAGTGAAGTGTACCGAGGTGAAGAGCCGATCGAGGTGCCGTTCCGTTGAGGTTCCCGTCCGCAGTCCTGTCATTACAACAAAAATGAAAACTGAAAAAGACCAACTAAGCCTATCAGCTACTAGTTACAAGGATTCCTATCTCTTAAGTCTTCTGAAACTTGGTCTTGAGTCTTGAATGGTGCTTCATACAGACTTTGGATCTGAACCTTGATACTTGCTAGTTGTAGGTGCTAGTTCTTGAGCAGACCACATTTGTTCTCCACTTCCGTAATTTGGGTTCTTTTTCTTTTTTTCTTTTTTTTTCTTTTTCTTCTTGTTTTTTTTTTGTTTTTTGGTGACCAGCTTCTGTTGATCATCCCAGACTGTGGACTTGCATTCTTGGGGCGAGCTTCTTGTTGCTTCTGTCTTGGATTGAGTGCTGGGGATTTTTGTTGTAACCTTCTGCTTTCCAGTGGGTCACTGCTTGATCTTGAAAAATGTTTCCCCATTCTACAAGCGGACTCCTGACTTCTTCTATCTTCGACACGCAACAACCTCCGTTCTACAGGTGGGTCCCTGACAATCAAAACAAACAAAACAAACAAAATTTTCTAACCCAGTTTGTACTGGGAAGATTTGTGAGTCGTTAGCAAAATTGTAACTCACTTACACTACTGATGCAATGATGAGAGTAAACTAAGGCTAGGATGTGCATCTCCTATGAGTAAAACCAAAACTCTTGCTAGCAAATGTGTCTGCTAAAAAAAACCTCAATGACTCAAACTAGAAAGTGTGTCTTCTATGGTTGAATTGGAATGAGCTAAACTAGGAAGTGCGTCTCCTAAGGGTGAAAACTTCAGTGACTAGAACTAGGAAGTGTGTCTCCTATGAATAAAATCTCGATTAGGAAGTGCGTCTCCTACGGGTAAACTTCAAAAACTGGACTAGGAATTGTGTCCCCTATGGTCGAACTTAAAATGAATCAAACTAGGAAGTGCATCTCCTAGGGGTGAAATCTTTTTTAGGAAGTGCGTCTCCTATGGGTGAAACTGAACTTAGGAAGTGCGTCTCCTATGGTAAAACTGAACTTAGGAAGTGCGTCTCCTATCGGTGAAATATTTTTAGGAAGTGCGTCTCCTATTGGTGAAACTGAGCTTAGGAAGTGCGTCTCCTACTGGTGAAACTTATCTTAGGAAGTGCGTCTCCTACTGATAAAACTTGCTTTAGGAAGTGCGTCTCCTATGGTGAAACTGAACTTTAGGAAGTGCGTCTCCTATGGTGAAACATATCTTAGGAAGTGCGTCTCCTATGGATGAAACTTGCTTAGGAAGTGCGTCTCCTATTGGGTGCAATAAACATAGGAAGTGCGTCTCCTACTGGTGAAACTTTTTAGGAAGTGCGTCTCCTACTGGTACAATGGATTTAGGAAGTGCGTCTCCTACTGGTGAAACTTGCTTAGGAAGTGCGTCTCCTACTGGTGAAACTTGCTTAGGAAGTGCGTCTCCTACTGGTGAAATATTTTTAGGAAGTGCGTCTCCTATTGGTGAAACTGAACTTAGGAAGTGCGTCTCCTATGGTAAAACTGAACTTAGGAAGTGCGTCTCCTATCGGTGAAATATTTTTAGGAAGTGCGTCTCCTATTGGTGAAACTGAGCTTAGGAAGTGCGTCTCCTACTGGTGAAACTTATCTTAGGAAGTGCGTCTCCTACTGATAAAACTTGCTTTAGGAAGTGCGTCTCCTATGGTGAAACTGAACTTTAGGAAGTGCGTCTCCTATGGTGAAACTGACTTAGGAAGTGCGTCTCCTATGGGTGAAATGAACTTAGGAAGTGCGTCTCCTATGGTGAAACTGAACTTTAGGAAGTGCGTCTCCTATGGTGAAACTGACTTAGGAAGTGCGTCTCCTATGGGTGAAATGAACTTAGGAAGTGCGTCTCCTATGGTGAAACTGAACTTTAGGAAGTGCGTCTCCTATGGTGAAACTGACTTAGGAAGTGCGTCTCCTATTGATGAAACTTGCTTAGGAAGTGCGTCTCCTATTGGTGAAACTTGCTTTAGGAAGTGCGTCTCCTATGGTGAAATGAACTTAGGAAGTGCGTCTCCTATGGTGAAACTGACTTAGGAAGTGCGTCTCCTATTGATGAAACTTGCTTAGGAAGTGCGTCTCCTATTGGTGAAACTTGCTTTAGGAAGTGCGTCTCCTATGGTGAAACTGACTTAGGAAGTGCGTCTCCTATTGATGAAACTTGCTTAGGAAGTGCGTCTCCTATTGGTGAAACTTGCTTTAGGAAGTGCGTCTCCTATGGTGAAACTTGAACTTTAGGAAGTGCGTCTCCTATGGTGAAACTGAACTTTAGGAAGTGCGTCTCCTATGGTGAAACTGACTTAGGAAGTGCGTCTCCTATGGTGAAACTTGCTTAGGAAGTGCGTCTCCTATTGGTGAAACTTGCTTTAGGAAGTGCGTCTCCTATGGTGAAACTGAACTTTAGGAAGTGCGTCTCCTATGGTGAAACATATCTTAGGAAGTGCGTCTCCTATGGGTGAAATGAACTTAGGAAGTGCGTCTCCTATGGTGAAACTGAACTTTAGGAAGTGCGTCTCCTATGGTGAAACTGACTTAGGAAGTGCGTCTCCTATTGATGAAACTTGCTTAGGAAGTGCGTCTCCTATGGTGAAACTGAACTTTTAGGAAGTGCGTCTCCTATGGTGAAACTATTCTTAGGAAGTGCGTCTCCTATTGTGAAACTGACTTAGGAAGTGCGTCTCCTATTGATGAAACTTGCTTAGGAAGTGCGTCTCCTATTGGTGAAACTTGCTTTTAGGAAGTGCGTCTCCTATGGTGAAACTATTCTTAGGAAGTGCGTCTCCTATTGGTACAATGGATCTAGGAAGTGCGTCTCCTATTGGTAAAACTTAACTTAGGAAGTGCGTCTCCTATTGGTGAACCTATTCTTAGGAAGTGCGTCTCCTAATGGTAAAACTGAACTTAGGAAGTGCGTCTCCTATTGGTGAAACTGAACTTTAGGAAGTGCATCTCCTATGGTGAAACTGACTTAGGAAGTGCGTCTCCTATTGATGAAACTTGCTTAGGAAGTGCGTCTCCTATGGTGAAACTGAACTTTTAGGAAGTGCGTCTCCTATGGTGAAACTATTCTTAGGAAGTGCGTCTCCTATTGTGAAACTGACTTAGGAAGTGAGTCTCCTATTGATGAAACTTGCTTAGGAAGTGCGTCTCCTATTGGTGAAACTTGTTTTTAGGAAGTGCGTCTCCTATGGTGAAACTATTCTTAGGAAGTGCGTCTCCTATGGATGAAACTTGCTTAGGAAGTGCGTCTCCTATGGTGAAACTGAACTTTTAGGAAGTGCGTCTCCTATGGTGAAACTATTCTTAGGAAGTGCGTCTCCTATTGTGAAACTGACTTAGGAAGTGCGTCTCCTATTGATGAAACTTCCTTAGGAAGTGCGTCTCCTATTGGTGAAACTTGCTTTTAGGAAGTGCGTCTCCTATGGTGAAACTATTCTTAGGAAGTGCGTCTCCTATTGGTACAATGGATCTAGGAAGTGCGTCTCCTATTGGTAAAACTTAACTTAGGAAGTGCGTCTCCTATTGGTGAACCTATTCTTAGGAAGTGCGTCTCCTAATGGTAAAACTGAACTTAGGAAGTGCGTCTCCTATTGGTAGAACTAAACTTAGGAAGTGCGTCTCCTATGGGTGAAATGAACTTAGGAAGTGCGTCTCCTATGGTGAAACTGAACTTTAGGAAGTGCGTCTCCTATGGTGAAACTGACTTAGGAAGTGCGTCTCCTATTGATGAAACTTGCTTAGGAAGTGCGTCTCCTATGGTGAAACTGAACTTTAGGAAGTGCGTCTCCTATGGTGAAACATATCTTAGGAAGTGCGTCTCCTATTGGTGAAACTGAAACTTAGGAGGAAATGCATCTCCTATGGGTAAAAATAAACTTTAGGAGGAAATACATCTCCTATGGGTAAAGACGTGGAATGTATGCCTCTGTTATCTGGGCGGGCTCCCAATTTCAAGACCTAAAAGTAAATACTGAAATGTATTCCTCTCGTTATACAGGTGGGCGCCTGGTAAGAATTTTAAAGACTGAAAGTATTCCTCTCGTTATACAGGTGGGTGCCTGTTTGTAAAGATATGAAAAATGATATGCCCGTATTATGCTGGTGGGTGACCTAGAACAGAAATGAAAAGACAGAAATGTATTCCCGCATTATACTGGTGGGTGACCCAGAACATAAATGAAAAGACAAAAATGTATTCCCGCATTATACTGGTGGGTGACCTAGAACAGAAATGAAAAGACAAAAATGTATGCCCGCATTATACTGGTGGGTGACCTAGAACAGAAATGAAAAGACAAAAATGTATTCCCGCATTATACTGGTGGGTGACCTAAAAGACAAAAATGTATTCCCGCATTATACTGGTGGGTGACCTAGAACAGAAATGAAAAGACAAAAATGTATTCCTCTCGTTATTCAAGTGGGCGCCTGTCTTCAACAATAACTTTGAAAATAAGATCCTATTTGAGGGCGGATGAACCCGACATATCCTATTTGAGGGCGAATGGACCCAACATATCCTGTTTGAGGGCGGATGAACCCGACATATCCTATTTGAGGGCGGATGAACCCAACATATCCTATTTGAGGGCGGATGAACCCGACATATCCTATTTGAGGGCGGATGAACCCGACATATCCTATTTGAGGGCGGATGAACCCGACAGATCCTATTTGAGGGCGGATGAACCCAACATATCCTATTTGAGGGCGGATGAACCCGACATATCCTATTTGAGGGCGGATGAACCCGACATATCCTATTTGAGGGCGGATGAACCCAACATATCCTATTTGAGGGCGGATGAACCCAACATATCCTATTTGAGGGCGGATGAACCCAACATATCCTATTTGAGGGCGGATGAAGGGATTTGATTTGGGTCACATGAAATGCACACCCGAGTTTAGGAAGGTAATGTTAATTAATATACGTGCCTAAAGAGACTAACACGTTATTATTTCTGGGAAATGCCGTGAAATTCGCAAAACGGTCCGTCCCAAAATCTAAGTATTTTAATACAACCATTTATCGAGGGCCCCGCAATTTATGTATTTTTGTTTGGGCGAGGCTCATCTCATTTTATTTTATTTTTTTTTAAAAGGCAAACCTAAAGCGACTACGATTTTCTATTTTATTTGTCTTTAAATAAAAAAAATCCTAATTAATTACCATATTGAAAGGACCAAGTTCTTATAATTCAATATCAACCAATCAGGCCCAATAACTGAATGAGTAAAGTAGGACACTTTCCACAAGTGGTTCAAAACAAATCAGGCTTCATCTAGAGAGGGCTGAACAATTTGAGCCCATGACGAGCCCATAAACGAATTGCACATTATTTCACAATCAGTAGACCACCCAGACCATTCCATTTACTTAACAGCGTACATATTGGCAAACATGAGCATTAATTTCATTTATAAGGGCTGGAGATGAAATGGCCTTTCATCATACTAATATGTCGTGTATTCTTTCCAAAATGGGATATATTTATTGCTTTTGAATCCAAAACAACACCAAGTATTTTAATACCCTTAATAAGACTGCACTAACATAAAAACAGAAACATGTCCAGCAATCTGAGTTAATTGTAATTTCCCACTAGTAATATAACAAATCTAAATTGATTCACGCTAATGCTGGCATTTTTTTATCACTTGCAGTTGTTCAAGTATTGAGTTACTAACTACAAATTAAGATCTAAATCCAACTTTCATAATTATGTTATTACTAATATCGACCATTAACTAACCACCAAACAAAGTCATACTAAGCTAATACATTAACAATTTAATACACATTAATAGTCCGAACAGTCCAAACCAAACTAAAGCAGTCCTAATTATAAAGGCCCTACATCCATTGTTCATGTAACACAAAACTACAACTAACCAAATAAGTGCAATAATCTATCTAACTACGAACAATAGAAAGTAATCCACGCACGTAAATCTGATGAACATTTTATTTCAACTCCAGTTCAAGGTTACACTGACGTGAGTTCGAAGTTGTGTGTACCTGAAGTGCGAATCAAGTAGAAAAATGAGAAGTCAGCAGCAGTAACAGTTCCAGGGAACCAGTTATAATGAAGCAGCAGTCAACAAACGAGTTCAACAACCCAGAAAGGATTCAGTAGTTCAAAAATGAATTGAAGACCAAGCAGAATCAACAAATTAACCCAAAACTATATCAAACAACCAGAAAATGAACCCAGCATATCCACACACTTAACAGATCACCATAGTCAACTCGATTTAATCAGATTCAATGCCCAGCTGACCCAAATTGCCTTCAGACCTCAAATACCAAATAGAAACAAAGGAATTCAAACAGTTTTGGATCCTAATTGAGCTAGAAACTTGAATTAAGTGCTGAACTCTGAAAATGACTTAAGGAAACTAATGTAGGAGTAGTTTTATATTTGGACTTTTCTACTGCTTTTGTGTTTGTTTTTGGATTTTTGGCAGAATCTAAAATCTAAAAGGGGATTTGAGCTATAAGAGTTCAGAGTTTGAACTTTTTTTTTTATTTGAAATTCAAATTCTGAAGCTCAGATCTGCAGAATGATTTTTGGGAGGGGGAGGGGGAAATTTTGGGGCTCCCAAAAATAAACTCCCCAATGAAGGTATTTGTGATGCCTTTTATAGGCCTAGCAGAGAGCAGCCTCCCCATTTTAGTTTACCACTCATTACCTCTTTTATTTCAACTTTGGTCCTTTAATCATTGACTTGTTACCCAAGTTATACCCTTGTTTTACTGAAAAGTACCTGCATACCCGCATATAGAAGCTTCTAGGAAATTTTAGCTAAATTTCATACCCATGAATTAACCCAATTGCCCTTAGTTTCAACTCAAAATTACAGTCATAACCAAACTACTTTCTAAACTATAAATTGAGCTACAACTGACAAATGAAATCCTATTTTACCACTGTCTAATTATCGATGAAACAGGATTAACAATCAGAACTAAGTAAACACCATTAAACTTATACCAATCTAGTCGGGTTCCGAGAGTCGGGTCCCTCGTTGACTTTTGGTTGACTTTTTAATGTGAAATTTTAAGTCAATGTTTTATTATCCGGAATTATATGTATTTTAATGAAGTTATACAATTAATTTGGATAGATTTGAGTCTCTCGGAAGTCAATTCAAGCAAGAAGGATATTTTGGAATATCGGCCTAACTTCAAAAAGGTAAGTGTTTGATCTAACCTTAGTTTGAGGGATTAGGAGTTGTGTCCTATTTGTTATGTGTTAATTGTTGAATACGACATATAGGCATGGTGACGAGTATCTATACGTTGGTGTCAAGCATGTCCGTGAGTCTTATACTATGATTAATGTGACTATATTTAGTATTGTACAGGCTCTATATGATAATTTCTATTGAGGAATAAGACTTGAGGAAGTATTATTGTTAATTGAACACGGTAGAGCGTTGGCTCAAGTTCAGAATTTAATTGTTGAACATGGTAGAGTGGTGGCTCAAGTTGAGAATTAAATTGTTGAACATTGTATAGCATTGGCTCAAGTTAAGAATAGAATTGTTGAACATTATAGAGCATTGGCTCAAGTTGTGAAGTAAACGTGAAAGAAGAAAGGAGAGAGAGAATCATGATATAATAAGCAGACAGAAAATCTAATGTACATAGAACGATTATCAATATAAGCCTTCTAACTACAACAATACGATCACTAACAAAACCACAAAACAACAAAAATTAAACTGAAATAAAAAGCTAACCTATAAAGGCATCAATTAATCAGGACAAACGTATTAATCAAAAGAAGGAAAAAAATCTATTGAATTAAGATGAACGACTAAGCTTAAAAACTTAAAATCAAGTATTGAAACAAGAACAAACAAAAAAAAATAAGGATGAAGAAGAAAAGACTCACTGGCCAATTTGGAATCAATATTCGACTAACTTCAGTAAAGTTCGAGGGCCAATATCATTGAATTCACCATGCAGGAAGCACGGAGACTCGGGTGTGTTAATTTGAAGTCGATGGAATGAATTGGAGTTCTTTTTTTTTGAGTTTGGATTCGAAATTCGAAGGATTCGGTCATGATTTGATGCAGACTATTTACATATTAGTGACGAGGAGACTGAGGCGATGCAAGGGTGTAATTTTGGAAGCCATTGGGTAGCGGCGCCACCGTGGGCGACGGAGATGACCAAACCTTTTTGATTATTCGAGAGGTTCCAATAGAATTCGAGATGAAATAATGGCAGATTCGTGATGGGGACATTAAGGCGGTTTAGGGGTGTGAATTTGAGAGTCACCGGAGACAGTGACGTTTTCTCCGGCGGCGGCGTTGGTGGCGTTACAAGGATGAGTACGAGGAAGAAGCAGATGTCTCTAGGGTTAGAATTAGATTCGGACAGTTTTATTAATTTGTCAAGAGTGAACACGGTCCGTTGGATTAAGCAGGATGAAGGGTCGGGATTGATTGACGCCGAAACGGCGTCGTTTGGTCATTTAAAAAGGCAGGCCGGGTTTAGGGCACTGGGCTGGGTCGGTTTGGGTATGGATTTTAAAGGTTATTTTGTTTGGGCTTACCCATTTGGCCCAAATACAGGTCTCTTAAAACCAACCCTCTTCTATTTATTTTCTTTTTCAATTGTTTCTTTTATTTCTTTTCCTTTGTTTTTGCATTTTGTATTTTTGAATTATTTTTTCTGATTTTATAAAGATGCAAAAATTAAAACAAAGACCTAATATAACTCAAAGTTGAACTAATTACCTCCTAAAATTGTTTAAAAACTATTCCATGACGAATTCACAATTAAAATGCAAAAGTGAACTATTTTTGTTATTTTCTTCACGTTTTATTCTAAAACAAATTAACCCCTAATTAATTCTAAAATATGAAATTAGATCCTAAATGCAGATGTATATTTTTTGTATTTTTCATATGAATAAAAATGCACAGATAAAATGCAACAATTACCAAAAAATAACACCAAAATTCACAAAAGTTGTGAAATAATAAAGAAATCATTTTGTTTGGAATTTTTGGGAATAATTCATATATAGGGCAAAAATCATGTGCTCACAGCTGCCCCTCTTTGCTCGAAAACATGAAAAGTTTTCGGGCAAAGATAAGTGAGCAAATATGAGCGATTTTTGCCCGTTTGAATATTCCGTGTGAAGCATTTTTGAAAGAGTTGACCGCACCCTGCTTCGGAGGTTGCCTACATATCCTGGGCTAAACAGGAATTAGGTCAGTGTAGTTCAGGAGTGTCTGGTAGCTGAGACTACCAGGAGCTGTGATTTCACTGCGATTACTGCTGCTACTACTTGCTGACCTCCCTTGTTACACCATGTCAACAATAAAAGAAGCTAGACTAAGCTATGAACTACAAATTACAAAAGTCCTATCTAAAGTCTTCAAACTTGCTCTTGTACTTCCTCATTGTCTTGTTGTCTTGTATTCTCTTGGTGAAATCCATCGTTGACACTTCAAATTGCAAACTGAGATGTTGTTCCTTCTTTTCAAATTGCTGAACTCGAATGTATTCCCTTTTTGTACGGGTGGGCTCCCGACTTCTGAACTTGAACTTGAAATGTATTCCTCTGTTCTCCAGGCGGGATCCTGACTTCACAAAATAGACACAACAAAGAAAACTTTCTGCCCCAGTTTGGAAACTGGGTACATGTTACCGGATATTAATAAGAATTGAAAACTAAAACTTGACTTGTAATACCTCTGTTATACAGGCGGGCTCCTGGCTTCAAAACTTGAACTGTATTCCTCTGTTCTCCAGGCATACAAAACAAAGAATTCGAAAGCTAAAACTTAAATTATACTCCCTTGTTCTCCAGGCGGGCTCCTGACTTCTGAACTTGAATGTATTCCCATGCTCTCCAGGCGGGCTCCTGACTACTGATTTGAAATGTATTCTCGTGCTCTCTAGGCGAGCTCCTGACTTCAACGAAACATACGAAAACAAGAAAAAATTTCTGCCCCAGTTTGGTATCTGGGCACATGGGTGAGTGTTACTAAATCATAAACCAACTATTACTAAAAAAATTGAAAGTTAAGTCCTATTATCTAGGGAGGTCCTGACAATTCCTAACAATTATGATCCCAAGTTATATCTTCTACAGGTATTACTTTCTCTACATCATGTTATCTACAAGGATTATAAGACTACATCCTATTATCCAGGAAGGTCCTGACAACTCCTACTTTGAATTTTATCCTAAACATGCAAACTTTGAGACCAACTTACATTCCCCTATGTTATTCCTGACTATCTCGTATTTTAATCATACCACACTTTGCGGTCAAACCTGATTACTGCTTGTTTTTCCTTCATGGAGGATTCCCCGAAACGACCGACTTTTCCTGCCCCTGTTTTAATCAAAGAAAATTTCGTCAGTTTTAAAAATGGTGGTTAGTTGATGGCATTTTGCTGAAACATCCTTCCACCGCATTGCTTTGTTTCTTCCGGTTTCCCTGAACTAGCCCTGAACCGCTTGATGTTCTGACTAACTTTCAAACCTTTTGACATCTGACAACCCGAGTGTTCTGTACCCATGCTGTTGTTTCCTACCTCTGACCCCTTCGTCTGAACCTTTACAATTACCACGACATTTCCCAATCATTCCACCGATGAAACTTCCGGTGATTCCCTGTATTCCACCTTACATCATGTTATCCTTGACATACCCCGACCACACTGTGCTTTATAACTTTTAGAAGCTGGTAGTGAGCTTTAAAATTCCTCCCCATTTTCTTTGAACAAAACTGACATTGAACATTTTAGACAGATAAAATCCTCAAAAGAAATGAAATGCAATGATTTTATGAGTTAAGGATAAGAAGAATTCAAAACCGGATGATTGCTAAAAAAGAAAAAAGAAAAGAAACTTATCTGACCGGACCAGCTGGCACCAATGGTCATGACATGCCTTTCGGACTAATCGGCCCAATTTGTCCAACTAACCAACTTTCATTTGCCATACTTTGTTGTCCCAGAATTTCCATCACTTGATTACTTTACCCAAACCTTAACCTTGTTCATCATGCGGTGCCTCGAAATAGTTTTCCACCAACAGACCATTCTCGATTAGCCATTTCTCAACTCACTTTCGCCTCAAGGTGACCGGGAGGGTTTTCACCCATAAGACTCCCTCATTTTATTTTTCTCTCAACTCTCATCGCCTTATGGTGCCTGTGACGGTTTTCACCAATAAGACTCTCTCATTTTTTTTATTTTTTTTTTGCTTGAACCAGAGTGTTGCCCTGGTCATGAATTACCTCTACCTGCTCGACTTGGCATTTCTCAAAGACTGATCAGAAAGTCTTTCTTTGGACTGTAATGTAAGCTTTTGGATGGGTTAGAAAGAAGGGTATAAAAGGCTCAAAACAATTCAACATGGGTTACAAACTACAACTTTCGGAATCCAATTTCTCACAACAATCACAACTTCTGCCCCAGTTTCTTGCTTGGGGGCTTTTCGATTTTTATTTTGATGAGACTGAACCCCAAAGAGAGGCTGCCTACGTACCCTTTCGGGATCAAGTCAAACGTAGTTCACGTCATAGAGACTATGTTGTTGTGTTTTTTTTTTCTTTTCTGTTCTTCTTTTCCTTTCTTTTCTTCATTTTCTTTTCTTTTCCCTTTCTTTTCTTTCTTCTTTTCACTTTCAATTTTCTTCTTCTTTTCCTGCTTTCTTTTACTTTTCTTTCTTTTTCTTTTTCTTTTCATTTTCTTTTCTTCCGCACTCGCGTTTCTTAATGGTGCCATTGATTCCGAAAGAGGGATATGAAAGAGAATAAGTAAGGCTCAAAGGGGATGACAAGGAGTAAAAGTGTTTAGATAGCAGAACAAAACGCCTTCGTCATTTCAATCTTTAAAATATGCCAAATACAAACAAGTACAATCAAAATAAAGAAATCATACATAGTATCTCTTGACCGCATCGGAATTGATGGCCATTTCTACACATTTTCCTTCCACGTCTGTGATCTGTCAGATATAATGCACCATTAGACAACACTCTGGCTACGACAAATGGTCCCTGCCAATTTGGAGTGAACTTTCCTTTTGCTTCGGCCCAATGAGGCAAAATACGTCTCAACACTAACTGTCCCTCTTCAAACTTCCTCGGATGCACTTTCTTTTTGTACGCTCTTTCCATTCTTTGCTGGTACAACTGACCATGACACACTGATACCAATCTCTTCTCGTCAATCAAACTCAACTGCTCAAGGCGGCTTTTCACCCATTCATCATCATCGATCTCAGCCTCCGCAATGATTCGAAAAGACGGGATTTCCACTTCTGCGGGTATCACTGCTTCCGTGCCATACACCAAAGAGTAAGGAGTCGCCCCCACTGAAGTACGAACAGTGATGTGGTATCCCAACAATGCAAAAGGCAGCTTTTCATGCCACTGTCTAGATCCTTCCACCATTTTCCGGAGTATTTTCTTTATATTCTTATTGGTCGCCTCAACCGCACCATTTGCCTTAAGGTGGTATGGAGTAGAATGACGATGAGTAATCTTGAACTGCTCACATGTCTCCTTCATCAAATTACTGTTGAGATTAGCTCCATTGTCTGTAATGATCACTTTGGGTATCCCAAACCGACAGATAATGTTCGAATGCACAAAGTCCACTAAAGTTTTCTTGGTCACGGACTTGAATGTTTTAGCCTCTACCCACTTGGTAAAATAATCTATAGCCACCAAAATGAACCTGTGAGCATTTGACGCTGCTGGCTAAATTGGCCCAATAACATCCATGCCCCATACCATAAAAGGCCATGGTGCAGACATCGTGTGTAACTCCGACGGTGGAGAATGAATCAAATCTCCATGCACCTGACACTGATAACATTTGCGTACATAGCTGATGCAATCCCGCTCCATCGTGAGCCAATAATAACCTGCTCGGAGAATCTTCTTTGCTAAAACATACCCGCTCATATGAGGTCCACAAACTCCGGCATGTACCTCAGTCATGATAGATGTGGCCTGTCTCGCAACAATGCATCTCAACAACCCGAGGTTTGGATTTCTTTTATACAACACTCCTCCACTAAGGAAAAACACGCTTGCCAACCGTCGAATTGTTTGTTTCTGATCACCTGTAGCCTGTATCGGATACACACCCATTCTGATATATTCCTTGATGTCATGAAACCACGGCTTACCGTCAAGTTCCTCTTCCACTACATTACAATAAGCGTGCTGATCGCGACCTGAATCTGCAAAGGGTCCACGTAAGCCTTATTCGGATGGTGTAACATCGACGCCAGATTAGCCAACGCATCGGCCACTTCATTATGAATCCTTGGAATGTGCTTGAAATCTATTGACTGAAACCGCTGACAAAGCTCATGCAAACATTGTCGGTACAGTATAAGCTTTAAGTCCCGTGTTTCCCATTTTCCTTGAATTTGGTGTACTAATAGGTCCGAGTCACCTATGACCAAGACTTCCTGGACACCCATATCTACAGCTAATCTCAACCCCAAGATACATGCCTCATATTCTGCCATGTTGTTCGTACAATAGAAATGAAGCTGAGCTGTAACAGGGTAATGTTGCCCTATTTCAGAGATAAGTAACGCTCCTATTCCCACGCCTTTCATGTTTGTAGCCCCATCAAAGAAAAGTTTCCATCCTGTCTTCTCAACTTGTTCCAACTCTTCAACATGCATCACCTTTTCATCAGGGAAATAAGTCTTCAAAGGTTCATAAACTTCATCAACCGGATTCTCGACCAGATGGTCCGCCAAGGCCTGTACTTTCATCGCATTCCGAGTCACGTAGACAATGTCAAACTCTATGAGCAGGATCTGCCACTTTGCAAGCCTCCCTATTGGCATAGGCTTCTGAAATATATACTTTAACGGATCCAAACGAGATATGAGGTAAGTAGTATAAGATGACAAATAGTGTTTTAGCTTTTGTGCCACCCAAGTTAGGGCGCAACATGTCCTTTCAAGATGAGTATACTTAACCTCGTAGGGTGTGAACTTCTTGCTGAGGTAATAAATGGCCTGCTCCTTCCTTCCAGTGATATCATGTTGACCCAATACACAGCCGAACGAATTGTCCAATACCGTTAAATATAGAATCAAAGGTCGCCCTGGTTCTGGCGAAACCAACACGGGTGAATTTGACAAATACCCCTTTATCTTATCAAACGCCTCCTGACATTCATTTGTCCACTTGACCGCAGCGTCTTTCTTTAACAGCTTAAAGATAGGCTCACAAGTTGTCATGAGCTGGGCGATGAACCTGCTGATATAATTCAATCTCCCCAGCAAACTCATCACCTCGGTCTTGTTCCTCGGAGGTGGCAATTCATGGATGGCCTTGACTTTTGATGGATCCAATTCAATACCCCGACGACACTACAAACCCCAACAACTTTCCAGACGGCACCCCGAACACGCATTTTGCAGGATTAAGCTTGAGATTGTACATGCGAAGCCTTTGGAAGAACTTTCTCAGATCCCTGACATGGTCAGATTGCGGTCTAGACTTTACAATCACATCGTCCACATACACCTCGATTTCCTTGTGTATCATATCATGGAATATTGTTGTCATTACCCTCATATAAGTTGCCCCAGCATTTTTCAAACCAAACGGCATGACCCGATAACAGTATGTTCCTCATGGCGTGATGCATGCCATCTTTTCTGCATCTTCCTCATCCATTAAAATCTGATGATAACCCGCATAACAATCCACAAAAGAACCAATCTCATGTTTGGCATAATTATCAATCAATATGTGGATGTTCGGCAGCGAAAAATTGTTTTTTGGACTTGCCTTGTTAAGATCCCGATAATCGACACACACCCTGGTCTTGCCATATTTCTTCGGCACAAGCACAATATTAGCTAACCAGGTGGGATACCGTGTAACCCGAATGACCTTCGCGTCGAACTGCTTGGTAATCTCTTCTTTGATCTTTACACTTATGTTCGTTTTGAACTTTCTCAGCTTCTGCTTGACGGGAGGGAATGCCGGGTCAGTGGGCAATTTGTGAACCACTAAATCAGTACTTAGCCCCGGCATATCATCATACGACCATGCAAAAATATCCTTGTACTCAAACAATGCTTTGATTATCTCCTCCTTGAGCTGTGGCTCCAGATGAACACTTATTTTAGTTTCACAGACATTGTCTTGGTCCCCTAGATTAACTGCTTCTGTGTCATTTAGGTTAGGTTTGGGTTTTTCTTCAAAGTGACTTAATTCTTTACTAACTTCCTCATAGGCCTCGTTATCATCATATTCCACCTCATCATCACACTCGATTTCTTGTACTATTATTTCTGAGTTAGATTGGCTTTTAAAACTGGGCCGAAGATTCCTCATGCATTTCATGTCATTGATATCAGCATAAAAAGAACTATACAGAAAAGAAAAGAAAAAAAATGGAAACAAAATTAGGAATTAAGAAAGAAAAGGAATTGCATTTCATTGAATGTACAGATAATAGGGTTTTAACTCATCCAAACGGATGGAACATAGTAACTAAATTACAAACCCTGGAATAATCCAGGTGAACAAAAGGAAAACAAAACCCATTACCGCGACTCCTTCCAAGATGGAAAAGGAGTGGCTTCCCAGTTGTTGACATTAGCACATGGCCCAATGTACTGTATATCTGCTTTGCTCGACCTTTCCCCGGCCTCAACCATGTTCACCTCAGCAAATACCCTCTCAAGCCCTTTCTCCAAGTTCCCATCCGCACCAATCAGTGGACCAGACACCTTTGCCAATAATTGCTTCTCGATACTTGGCCTGACGAAGAACCTGGACAGACATGGAATTGGTTTGGGAAGAACCCAGACTATTTTCTTCATCTTGCGGGGTCGTCTCACATCCGTCGCCGTATCCTTGAACCCCAGACCAAAGGTATCCAGATTCTTGGGCAAATAAACTGGCTGAACAATACCTTGCAAATCAGCACCCAACCCTTTGCCTGGTACAAACCCATTTTTCAACATTTCAGAGGCTACCATGGCAGTTGCAGCTATTATTCTGGTGTCCAGGACGCTTTTCCCTTCAGGAACCTTTTCTACCGAGACTGTGTCGAAAACCTGGTAAACCCATGGCCACTTATCATCATCAGTCTCTATGAAGGGTACGATGGCATCACTTACAGTGCTCATATTGTCTTCCCCATGTACTACTATCTCTTGTCTATCCCACTCGAATTTGACCATCTGATGTAGTGTAGAAGGCACCGCTTTGGTAGCGTGGATCCATGGTCGCCCCAACAGAAGATTATAAGACACCGCCACGTCTAACACCTGAAACTCCATGGTGAACTCGACCGGACCAATTGTCAATTCAAGTATAATGTCACCCACTGTGTCTGTACCACCACCATCAAACCCCCGAACGCAGATGCTATTCTTATGAATTCTGTCATCATCAACCTTCAACTTGTCCAATGTAGACAAAGGACAGATATTGGCACTGGACCCATTATCAATCAGTACTCAAGTGACTACCGAATCTTCACATTTCATGGTCAAATAAAGAGCTCTATTATGTTTTGTACCCTCCACGGGCAATTCATCATCAGAAAATGTCACTCTGTTTACCTCAAAGATTTTGTTCGCGATTTTATCCAAATGATTCACTGAAATTTTATCGGAGACATGAGCTTTGTTCAATAACTTCATCAGAGCCCGGCGATGTTCATCCGAGTGGATAAGCAATGAAAGAAACGAGATTTGGGCTAGTGTTTTCCTTAGCTGCTCAACAATAGAATAATCTTGCACTTTCATCTTTTTCAAAAACTCTTCTACCTCTTCCTCCGTAATAGCTTTCTTAACTGGCACCGGATTTTCCTTGGGAGCCCTGGCCTTTCTCAACTCTTCGGGGGAAAAACAAGGTCCCAAGCGAGTTAAACCTTGTGTTTCGCAGACTTCCTCTTTGATTTCCTTCCCCTTGTAGGTCACAACTACCTGTTCATACTTCCACGGAATGGCTTTACTGTCAATTATTGGTAACTGGGTTACTGGCTTTATGACAACTGGTTCTATGTGAGCCCCCTTCACGACTACCGCAGGTGTGCTTGATACTCCCCGCACCACTACCTTGATCGGCTCTTGTTTCTTCGCAACAATGGATGATCCTTTCCCCATCACCACAACTGGCTTGTTGTCTATACTTTTCAACTGAACCGCTGGTTTCACACTAGTTGACTTTTCATTCACTTTGGCTTTGCTAGAACGGATCATCATGACCGTCTGTGAGGGCTTCTTAAGCTCTGCTCCCTTATGTATCAGTTCAATCATGTTGGCCTCATGATGCGCTGGCAACGAGGTTCTGGTTAATATTGGGTGCCTCAGGGGCCTGAACCTCGATCTTGTTTGTGTCAATAAGCTCTTGCACAACAGTTTTCAATCTCCAACATTTCTCAGTATCATGTCCGGGAGCCCCTGAACAATATTCACAGCTCACTGAATGGTCCAGATTCCTAGGAAGTGGATTTGGCATTTTGGGCTCAACCGGGTTCAATAGGCCTAACTGCCTCAGTTTGTGGAAAAGAGTGGTATAGGATTCTCCCAGCGGAGTGAATGTTTTCTGTTTCTGTATTCTCTCGTTTCTGAAATTTTGGTTTAGGCAGAAGCCGGATCCTGGCCTGTGAGACCTCGGGGGTGGATATGTGTTTTGAGGAGCTGAGTATGTATTTTGGGGTGCCGGAGCACACCATTGCGCGTGAGCCGGAGGCTGGGTATAAGTTTGGGCATGGTGGACGGAAAAGTGTGGCTCTGGTGGTGGATAATAGTGTTGAGGAGGGCCATATGGGGTATACGAATAATTTGGGTGGTGGGGTCTGGGTTGGTTGTAATAGGGTGAAGGGTTTCTAGACCTAGACCATGCTCCGGATTCGACAGTTGCAACCTCTTCTTTCTTCTTCTTCCCAAACACACACCTAGTGCCGTTTTAAATGGCTTGGGTGGTTGCTTTGATTGCTGAATAACTCATGATCTTATTGGATTTGAGTCCCTCCTCAACCATGCCTCCCATTTTCATGACATCATTAAAGGACTTGCCCACTGCTGACACCAAATGACCAAAATAGGTGGGCTCCAAAGCCTGCAAGAAATAATCAACCATTTCACTCTCTTTCATCGGGGGTCAACCCTCGCCGCTTGCTCTCTCCAGCAGAACCCATATTCTCGAAAGCTCTCACCGGGCTTCTTCTCGATCTTTGTCAATGACAGTCGATCTGGGATGATTTCAAGATTATATTGAAAATGACAGGCAAAGGCTTGGGCCAAGTCATCCCAGGTGTACCACCTGCTATGGTCTTGTTTAGTATACCATTCCAATGCCGATCCGCTCAAACTTTGGCTGAAATATGCCAACAGCAATTCATCTCTCCCTCCTGCTCCTCTCATCTTGCTACGAAATCCCCTTAAATGTGCTACTGGGTCGTCATGGCCGTCGTACAAATCAAACTTAGGCATCTTGAACCCGGCCAGTAACTGAACATCTGGGAACAGACATAAATCTTTATAGTCCACACTTACTTGGCCTCTAACCCCCTCATGTCTCGGAATGATTGCTCCAGGCTTTTGACCTTTCTGATCATCTCCTCCTGTTAAGGATTTTTGGGCGGCTTCTCGGTGCCTGCCGTGAGATCAAGATTAGGGGTATAAGAGTAGGGTTCTGGGACTTTGAAGGTAGGCTCAGGGGGATAATATTGGTTGTCATGCGTATGGAATAGAGGTTTACTGGAGGATCGGTGTAGGGTAGCAAGCGGAGGTGCCACAAAAACGGGAGTGATTGGTGGAGGAGAGTATGAGACTTGTTTGGATGGAGGAGCTTGTAATGTATGAGAAGTGGTGCCTTAGCATTGTTGGTAGAGGGGAAATGCTGGAGATGAATTCACAGTGGGTGGCTCCTGAGGCTGAGCCAATGGTGGGATATAAGCGGGGTTAGCGGGATAAACTGGCGGTAGATACCCCTTCGCCCAGGCTTGGTACATTTCAGCCATCTGTTGCTTCAGCTTATACATTTACTTCCTTATTGCATGAACGTCCATTTCTTCTACTTCTTTCGATGGGTCAGCAATACTCGTATCAGATTCCGGGCCAGTCATGTTCACTTTATCTTTAAACCGGGTGTTGCATGGATGGGTTGCCAGAATGCCAAACAACTAACCACCTACCTGAACTCAAAATCAACAACAGCTTGGTCAATAGTTAGGGCATGAGCAGATTTGATAACCGCACGTTGGGGAATGAATGCACCTAAGTAGTTTAACGGATTCTATTATGCATTTGCTCGGTTGCTTGCGTCATCCCGGCTTTTATTTCCAATGGCAACTTTCTTTCTCTTTTTGCTTCCTTTTTCCCTTCTTTCTTTCTTTTTTTTCCCTGCTTTTCTTTCTTTTCTCTATTTCCTTTTCAATTCTTGCCTTTATTTTCTGCTTATTTTGGTTCTCTCACTCCCTCGACTTCTTATTTTCACTCTTTCTTATTTTTCCGCTCTTTTACTTTTTTCTGTTTTTCTTTCATTTTCTTCCCTCTCTCTTTTGCTTTTCTCTTAAGGTTACGGCCGAATCCGATGAGGATTGCCTACGTATCGTAACCCCGCACGAATCAGACCGAGCGTAGTTCGTGAAGATAAGTGCGAAAAGTAAAGAGACAATTTTGGAAATTTTTAATTTTCATTAATAAACATTCTATTACAAACTAGTCGCTTTCAGAAAGGAAAATAACAGACTCGAAACCAAACCAAATACAAACTCAAGAACTTCTGACAGACTCTGACGCGAAAGGAAAAAATGACTCTAAGACAACAGACTCTAAGGAGAAAGAAAATGCAGACTCGACCTACGAATACATTAAAGCTTTAAATTTGGGTGCCCGCGGGGCGTCATCCGGCCTTGCCGCGGGTTTAGGTGTAAGGCCCCTTTCCAGTTGTTCTAATTCATACATGATTTGCTTCACAAATACCATCATTGTCGAGAAGAAAGTAGTGCGGGTCATGTTTTCACACACCCGACATTTCCTGGTAATAGCATGAGCAATAGTCAAAATTTTGTCCCTAATTCGGTCTTTCTCCAGGAGTAGGCGTTCTATCTGATCCCCTCTAGCCTTCAAAACCCGAGAATCATGCAGATGTTGTTTCTGTAACTGCTGTATTTCATCTTCCATCAAGGCCATTAGATCATAGCAGTGTTCACTTTCGGTTTCAATAGCCTTGGCTTGTTTAGCCGCCTCGCTTTCTAGGGTGCTCACCTTCCTTTTTAGACTGGCAATGGTCTTTTCATAATCTTTCCTCGCCTGATGTAAGTACTGTGTGCGCTCTTTTGTTCTTTTTGCCCATTGTGCTTGGAGTTGTGCTATGGTATCCTTAGATTTCTTCAAATCATCCCGGCACTCACTGATTTCCCTTTTCAAACCTTTTATTAACCACTCATCCGACCGACTCCTTTGTTGGTTGTCAGCATCTATCCTCATTTGTCGGATATGGGCTTTTAGCGCCTCATTTTCTTGGGCCAATTTGTTCTTTTCTCCCCGCTCGGCATCAACTTGCAAACTATTTTCAAATTCCATGTCTCTAATCTGTCGCTTCAGCTTGCCTATTTCTGCCCTATAACCCTCTTCTTTTGCTAACCAACCCCATTGCTCTTGTGAATCATTAGTAAACTGTTGGACATGGGCTCTTTTGGCGGGCCTTTGAAGAATCTGGAACCTTTTCCCAAACCGCGCATTATACTTTGGGTCCACCTCACCTTTAGCCAGATCTCGGACCATAGTCTTAGGCTCGAGGAACCGGCATTCGTTCCATAATTTGCAAATTTTATCTTCCGGGAATGTGGCTCTCGGACTCAACTCAATGACGTGCTTGCTCAAGTCTTCATCTTTGGGGACGACTTGAAACCTTCCCAGTTGGTGTAGTACCCGATGGGGAGCATACGGTTGGATACTCCGAACACCCATTAAAAGAATATGACACTCTCCCACTGACATATATAGCACCTCGGTAATGGGCAACCACCCAAATGCCCATTCAATTTGATCGTCAATCAATAACCTCAGTCGTATGAGCCAAGCTTCGGTACCTTCAGGAAATGCAATACCCCTTACCCGCTTTTCAAATTCTTCGATACAGCTTAACCCCAGTCAGCCCATAGTTCATGTACCCTGCCCGGTGGCACAGATGTTCTTGCATCCACAACTGAAGTAATAAATTGCAACCTTGGAAAAAATTTCCTCCCTCCCTGCACACAGTCAATGCTCGGTAAATTTCTGACAAAATTAGGGGGACTATAGTGCTATCTGCCCTTTTAATCGCAACATCAACCATCCCCACAAGACCTGCCTCTGTTTTCTTATCTTCTCGTGGGCAAATCACAATTCCCAGGAATGCCGTTATGAACGCCAAGGTTCGTCTTGCTTCCCACTTAATTCTGTTTCCAGCATGGGTCAGTCCCAGATTTGGTTCTTCGAAACCCCGAGGATTACCATAACGCTGATACAGGAACTGAAGAGTGCAACATCCTCCCGACAAATCATCATTCTGAACACTCCGGCTGATGTTTAGCAAATCCAAAAATTTGTGCGGAGATATCGGTCTTGGTGACAACAAATATTGACCCCTCAGATTTCCATTCAAACCCGCATAACCCGCGACTTCCTCCAGCGTGGGCATAAGCTTAAAACCCCCAAAGCGAAACACATTGCGGATCGGGTCCCAAAATGGTATTAAGGCCTCGATGACATCCGACTTAGGCTTGACATTTAGTAGACCGACAAGACCTCCCAGGATTCTAGCCACTATTTCTTTGTTGCCTTCTCCCAGATCATTCCACCACATGTGGAACTGGAGCGGGACCTCATTAAGTACGGTGAAAGATTTGTTTGCCTTTGTGCTCATCCTGCACATTTATTAAGGTGATTAAGAAAAAGGTAAATTTATTTGATTCAAAACAAAACTACTATTTTTTGTTTTTTTCAAACTAAAATGAAGGACCCGGTTTTTCAAACACGACCTTTCAGCACTTCGGAGATGAGGATTTTAAGGCTGTGTAGATTAACTGATCGAAATCTTAAAAATGACCAAAGGTGGCTATTTATGCAAAATCGGCCTTTCGGCGTCCCTTTTTGGGACATTCGGCTATTTTTGACAAAAACGGCATCACCCGATTTATTTATGACGATAATTAAAATTTGACATTTTTGGCTATTTTTGCAAAAGGGGAGGTTGGACCCGATGGGAGTTGCCTACGTATCTCACATCCGTGAGAATCAACCCTGCGTAGTTCGGGCGGAGAAACTAGCTATTTTTGAAAACAAGATTCTTTTTCCCTTTTTTTCCTTTCATAACAAACAAACAAACTATTTTTCTCCCCCGTTTTTGAAAACAAGACAAACTAAAATAAAATATTCTTTTCCACGCATATTTGCTTTTTGAGTAAAACAAACAATTAAAAACATAAAATATTTTCTTTTTATTTTTTTCTCAAAATTTCGGCAGAGTTTCGACAGTACTTGGCATTGGTTTTATTCTAACAATAGGTAATTAACTCTCTACACCGCTATTTCCTCTCTCTCTTTTCTTTTCTCAAATTTCTGATATTCCCGAGATTCAGAAACCGGTCAGCATGCAAGCCCGAACAAATAAGTGCACAAAAAACTTGGATGCATCAGGATGGTCTTTTTCATTTCAGGTTGCTTGTCCTAGACGGACCTAACCCCTGTATTGAGTCCCCTAAGTCAAATGCACATGATGCAAATAAGCGTTCCTACTAGGGATCCGGCATGAAGTTGAGTTATTCTAGGTTCAGAACCTGGGTGTTTGCTCTAGACCTGGCTTACCTGAGCGAACAGCTCGAGCCGAGGTGGGGCAGCGTACCGAGAATACATAAGCTTCGCCGGCTTTGCAACTTGTCCAAACCTCGTTCTAAATTTGGGATATGACTCTAACAGAAAAGAAGTCACACGAAGTGCACACTTCTTCATGATTTAGAAGACTCACAGAGAAGAGGGATTTCGCAACAGTTTATATACAGTTCACGGAATATCAAAGCGGTAAAAGCAATCACTTAGCACATTAGGCCCCAAATCATGTAACAAAATGAGATAATGGATAAAGCCAACTATAACAATTATTCTAAGCTCGAATTCTTGAACCCTGAACTAGAGATTCTGGGTTCGGTCCCCAGTAGAGTCGCCAGAGCTGTCACACCTCCTCTTACGTACACCCCCGGAAGGGTGTATATAGGTGGAGTTTTTTACAACTTAAAGTGACAATCGAAATGGGATTATTTTTATTAAAGTTCAGAGTCAAAACTTGGGATAATTTATGGTGTCCCAAGTCACCGGTTCAAATCCCGAATCGAGGAAGAGATTGACTCTATATTACAGTCTGCGAACCAGAAATCCGAGTAAGGAATTCTGTTAACCCGGGAGAAGGTGTTAGGCATTCCCGGGTTCCGTGGTTTTAGAACGGTCGCTTAACTGTCGTATTTAGCTTCTTTATCTGATTAATTTTAATACATGATAGACCTATATGCCGATTTTAACTTTTAACCGCTTTTATTTAATATTTAAAGAAAGTTGAACGTCGTTTAAAACGTGTCTTTGGATCGCGTCACATGAAATGCACCCGCAATCCTGAACACATTTTATTCAATATTTTGGGATTTGATTTGGGTCACATGAAATGCACACCCGAGTTTAGGAAGGTAATGTTAATTAATATACGTGCCTAAAGAGACTAACGCGTTATTATTTCTGGGAAATGCCGTAAAATTCGCTAAACGGCCCGTCCCGGAATCTAAGTATTTTAATACAACCATTTACCGAGGGCCCCGCAATTTATGTATTTTTGTTTGGGCGAGGCTCATCCCATTTTATTTTTTATTTTTTTAAAAAGGCAAACCTAAAGCGACTACGATTTTCTATTTTATTTGTCTTTAAATAAAAAAAATCCTAATTAATTACCATATTGAAAGGACCAAGTTCTTATAATTCAATATCAACCAATCAGGCCCAGTAACTGAATGAGTAAAGTAGGACACTTTCCACAAGTGGTTCAAAACAAACCAGGCTTCATCTAGAGAGGGCTGAACAATTTGAGCCCATGACGAGCCCATAAACGAATTGCACATTATTTCACAATCAGTAGACCACTCAAACCATTCCATTTACTTAACAGCGTACATATTGGCAAACATGAGCATTAATTTCATTTATAAGGGCTGGAGATGAAATGGCCTTTCATCATACTAATATGTCGTGTATTCTTTCCAAAATGGGATATATTTATTGCTTTTGAATCCAAAACAACACCAAGTATTTTAATACCCTTAATAAGATTGCACTAACATAAAAACAGAAACGTGTCTAGCAATCTGAGTTAATTGTAATTTCCCACTAGTAATCTAACAAATCTAAATTGATTCACGCTAATGCTGGCATTTTTTTTTATCACTTGCATTTGTTTAAGTATTGAGTTACTAACTACAAATTAAGATCTAAATCCAACTTTCATAATTATGTTATTACTAATATCGACCATTAACTAACCACCAAATAAAGTCATACTAAGCTAATACACATTAACAATCCAATACACATTAATAGTCTGAACAGTCCAAACCAAACTAAAGCAGTCCTAATTATAAAGGCCCTACATCCATTGTTCATGTAACACAAAACTACAACTAACCAAATAAGTGCAACAATCTATCTAACTATGAACAACAGAAAGTAATCCACGCACGTAAATCTGATGAACATTTTATTTCAACTCCAGTTCAAGGTTACACTGACATGAGTTCGAAGCTGTGTGTACCTGAAGTGCGAATCAAGTAGAAAAAGGAGAAGTCAGCAGCAGTAACAGTTCCAGGGAACCAGTTATAACCCAGCAGCAGTCAACGAACGAGTACAACAGCCCAGAAAGGATTCAGAAGTTCAAAAATGAATTGAAGACCAAGCAGAATCAACAAATTAACCCAAAATTATATCAAACAACCAGAAAATAAACCCAGCATATCCACACACTTAACAGATCACCATAGTCAACTCGATTTAATCAGATTCAATGCCCATCTGACCCAAATTACCTTCAGACCTCAAATACCAAATAGAAACAAAGGAATTCAAACAGTTTTGGATCCTAATTGAGCTAGAAACTTGAATTAAATGCTAAACTCTGAAAATGACTTAAGGAAACTAATGTAGCAGTAGTTTTTTTTTTGGACTTTTCTACTGCTTTTGTGTTTGTTTTTAGATTTTTGGCAGAATCTAAAATCTAAAAGGGGATTTGAACTATAAGAGTTCAGAGTTTGAACTTTTTTTTTTAATTTGAAATTCAAATTCTAAAGCTCAGATCTGCAGAATGATTTTTGGGGGGGAATTTTGGGGCTCCCAAAAAAAAACTCCCCAATGAAGGTATTTGTGATGCCTTTTATAGGCCTAGCAGAGAGTAGCCTCCCCATTTCAGTTTACCATTCATTCCCTCTTTTATTTCAACTTTGGTCCTTTAATCCTTGACTTGTTACCCAAGTTATACCCTTGTTTTACTGAAAAGTACCTGCATACCCACATCTAGAAGCTTCTAGGAAATTTTAGCTAAATTCCATACCCCTGAATTACCCCAATTGCCCTTAGTTTCAACTCAAAATTACACTCATAACCAAACTACTTTCTAAACTATGAATTGAGCTACAGCTGACAAATGAAATCCTATTTTACCACTGTCTAATTATCGATGAAATAGGATTAACAATCAGAACTAAGTAAACACCATTAAACTTATACCAATCTAACTAATAAGCAGACAGAAAATCTAATGCACATAGAACGATTATCAATATAAGCCTTCTAACTACAACAATACGATCACTAACAAAACCACAAAACAACAAAAATTAAACTGAAATAAAAAGCTAACCTACAAAGGCATCAATTAATCAGGACAAACGTATTAATCAAAAGAAGGAAAAATCTATTGAATTAAGATGAACGACTAAGCTTAAAAACTTAAAATCAAGTAATGAAACAAGAACAAACAAAAAAAATAAGGATGAAGAAGAAAAGACTCACTAGCCAATTTGGAATCAATATTCGACTGACTTCAGTAAAGTTCGAGGACCAATGTCATTGAATTCACCATGCAGGAAGCACGGAGACTCGGGTGTGTTAATTTGAAGCTGATGGAATGAATTGGAGTTTTTTTTTTGAGTTTGGATTCGAAATTCGAAGGATTCGGTCATGATTTGATGCAGACTATTTACAAATTGGTGACGAGGAGACTGAGGCGATGCAAGGGTGTAATTTTGGAAGCCATTGGGTTCGAGATGAGATAATGGCAGATTCGTGACGGGGTCATTAAGGCGGTTTAGGGGTGTGAATTTGAGAGTCACTGGAGACAGTGACGTTTTCTCCGGCGACGGCGTTGGTGGCATTACAAGGATGAGTACGAGGAAGAAGCAGATGTCTCTAGGGTTAGAATTAGATTCGGACAGTTTTATTAATTTGTCAAGAGTGAACACGGTCCGTTGGATTAAGCAGGATGAAGGGCCGGGATTGATTGACGCCGAAACGGCGTCGTTTGGTCATTTAAAAAGGCAGGCCGGGTTTAGGGCACTAGGCTGGGTCGGTTTGGGTATGGATTTTAAAGGTTATTTTGTTTGCTCTTACCCATTTGGCCCAAATACAGGTCTCTTAAAACCAACCCTCTTCTATTTATTTTCTTTTTCAATTGTTTCTTTTATTTCTTTTCCTTTGTTTTTGCATTTTGTATTTTTGTATTATTTTTTCTAATTTTATAAAGATGCAAAAATTAAAACAAAGACCTAATATAATTCAAAGTTGAACTAATTACCTCCTAAAATTGTTTTAAAACTATTCCATGATGAATTCACAATTAAAATGCAAAAGTGAACTATTTTTGTTATTTTCTTCACGTTTTGTTCTAAAACAAATTAATCCCTAATTAATTCTAAAATATGAAATTAGATCCTAAATGCAGATGTATATTTTTTGTATTTTTCATATGAATAAAAATGCACAGATAAAATGCAACAATTACCAAAAAATAACACCAAAATTCACAAAAGTTGTGAAATAATAAAGAAATCATTTTGTTTGGAATTTTTGGGAATAATTCATATATAGGGCAAAAATCACGTGCTCACAGCGATCGCGTAGGCTTTGTGGGGCAGAGATGGAATTTGTTCAGTGCGATCGCGAAGGTCAGAATGCGATCGCATTTGATTGAGAGATTATGGTTCGCAAATGCGTGGTCAATGTCGCGTTCGCGTAGGAGAGAATGAGCTGGTGTGAGGTGGTGAGGTTGTTCTATGCGATCGCGTGAGTTAGACCATGATCGCGTAAGTTAGCAGAGGCAGAGCTTCGCGATCGCGTGGAGTTTACTGCGATCGCATAAGGCTAGACGATGTCAGTAAGCTTTTATGCTTCGCGATCGCGAGGCATTTTCTGTAATCGCGATTAAGGAATTTTAAATCGCTAGGCAGAATGTTTAAAAGGCCATTTTCGCAATTTGTGGCCATAGTTTACCATTTTGAGTCGGTTTTGGACCTTCTTGGGGGAGATTAAAGGGGTAATTCAAGGGCACTTCTTTGAGGTAAGATCAATGAACCTAAAACTTGATCCTATGTAGATTCTTACTTGTTTAAACATGAAATTAGTGGGATTTGACGCCTAGAATTTGGGGAGTTAGGACTTGAAATTGGTGACTTTGATTTGAGGATTTGAGGGGTCATTTGTGGTCGGATTTTGATGTATTTGGTATGTATGAACTCGTGAGAGAGTAAAGATTCTAGATTTGTAATTTTTATCGAAAACCGAGACGTGGGCCCGAGGGTCAAGTTTGGGCCAATTTTGGGATTTTTTATGTAAATTGATTATTTTCGCATGGGCTTCGTTCCCTTAGCTTATATTGATATTGTAATTCTGATTTTGGATAGATTCGATGCGAGTTGAGACCGAGTCGAGAGGCAAGGGCATCGCGGAGTAGTATTTTATCCGGTTTGAGGTAAGTAACTATTGTAAATCTGGACCTGAGGGTATGAAACTCTGGTATTTCGTATTGATTTGATAAATAATGTGACACACATGCTAGATGACGATAGTGTAGGCGTGCACCGGTAGGGATTGTGAATTGGTCCATCCCGTAGCGACTATTAAGCCGCGTATTTGATTTGAAATTTTATGATATCCCGTATATTAGAGATTGATACTATATTTTGGGTTGTACCCCATGTTTGGGGCCTTGTGCCGACCTGTTTAGACCCTTAGGGGTATTTTTACTACTTTCCTCACTCTATTTATTTTAAAAGCATATCCTCAGTCATGTTTTACCTGTTTATTGTTTAATCCGATTTCATCACTCTATTTCTTAATATATGAAAACTGTTTGGGCTGAGTTCCCTGATTTTCACTGATATGCCCAAGTGGCCGTGAGATTAATGACTGAGAGAGGTTGAGGACCTAATGGTGAGAATTATATATACATTATGGATGGGGTTGCACGCCATATATATATATATATAAAAACTATGGATCAGGTTGCACGACGCAGCGATACTTATATGGATCGGGCTGCACGCCACAACGATATATGTTGGATCGGACTGTGCACCGCAATGATATGACGCTTGGGCTGTAGGAGCCCCTCCGGAGTTTATACACCCCCAGTGGGCGTAGTCGACCATAAACTATGGATCGGGCTACACGCCACCGCAGCGGTTATTATTATTATTATTATTATGAGATATCTATTAAGCCGGAGTGCTGAGTGTGAGTACTGTTGGACGAGATCTGAGTCACGAGTGACTGAGAGGTTTGCCCGAGAGGCTATACTAACGAGTGATACCTTGCTCGAGGGGCCCGTTTATGACATTTTGCTGCTTTTACTCTTCTTTTTATACTGAGCCTCTGTTAAAAAAATGTTGAATAAATGATTTCAAAAGTATTTTAATTGAAACTGAAGTTTTACGAGATAACTAACTATGGCACTGCTGGTTTGACTTGATATTTCTGTTGAAAACTCTTATATGGTTTTAAATTGTCGTCACTGCACTCAGACCTTATTTACTTTAGTTACTTACTGAGTTGGCATACTCATGTTACTCCCTGCACCTTGTGTGCAGATCCAGGTGCCCGAGTATCATAGTAAGAGCTTCCAGCTCTCTCAGAATTTCACCGGGATCGCAAGGTAGATGCACGGCATTCGCAGCCCCGCCTTCCTCCTTCCTATTTTTGTATTTTGTTATTTCGGACTTATTTTGTATTATTCAGACAGTGTCTTGGTTGTATTTAGAGGCTCATAACTAGTGACACCAGATTCGGGCTGTGTTGGTATATTTTGTACTGATTCCTGCATATTTTTGTTGATTTAGATATTTCATGTGAGAATTTGAGACTTAATCAGTTTTAGAAAATGGTTGTATTAAAAGAATTCATTGTGGTTAATGTTGGGTTGGCTTGCCTAGTACTGTTATAGGCGTCATCACGATCGGGGTATTGGGGTCTTGACAAGTAGGGTTGTGCACGGATATGATCAGATCGGATTTAGCACATTTCGGATTTCGGATTTCGAATTCTAGAAAATGCAATCCGAATCCGATCTGAATTATAACGGATCGGATCAGATTTTAAAGTTTGGATCGGATCGGATTTCGGATCATATTATTATGACTCAAAGTTACAAACTAATATGTATATTTTCTTCGTAAAAGAGATAATACATTAAGAAAAATTCATGTTTATGCAATTATGAGAGTACTATGGTGCCAATATAGCTAAATCCAACAATTGTAAAGGTAATAGCTTGGAGGAAGATGTAAAGGAAGTACTGACTATCCGAAATTAAAGTGTTAGTATTTATACTTGCCCTAATAATTTCGGATTGGATTGGATTAAATTATACCAATCCGAATCTGATTTGAAATCCAAAATTTTAATAAATACAATTCGAAATCCGATCTAATCCGAAATCCGAAATTGAATGGATCGGTCCGGATTTCGGATATCCGATCCGGACCGATCCAAATGAACAACCCTAAACTAAAGAAGACTTGAACAATTGCTAAAAGCCAAAAATAAACTTTATTGCTTTGATTTGCATGCCAGTAATAGTGTCGAAAAATGAAAGAGTTCTCGTCTTTATATAATAGAAGAGTTTTAACCCTAATACAAGTCTAAATAAGGTAAAAATCCTCTATTTACTTTTCTCTCACGAAAACACGATCTACAGCCAAATTGAGCGTGATCCGCGCTGTAATATCCGATTGATGGCGGATATTTCGACTCTCTGTTTGTCTTCTTTAACCGTCTTTTCCTTTATGATCATAAATAAACATTCCCAAGCTCTTTCTTTATGATCATATATTTAAGGGAATGATTAAACCATCCCATAGTTGGTGTTATTTATTACTTCCATGAGCACATATGAAAATTGCAAGAACTTTAGCATATGGATATGAACTAGTAGTGTAGAAAGTGATCATTATGGCTAAAAGGCCTCTTTAGCCATAATTAAAAAGAAGGAAAAAACTCAATAGTAGGAATATCACTGCCCAAAAATGACATCAAGACCTAGACTTTTCAGCTAGCAAAATAATTATTACTATACCCAAATTGCATTAGCCCTAATGAGCAATTGCTTGAGCTTGCCTCTAATGTTGAGACTCATGACCTCATTAGAACCACCAACCAATTCATTTCCAATGAAAACAGCAGGAAAACTTGGTTGACACCCTAATTCAATCAATGCCCTCTCCAATTCCTTCCCATTCTGAAGTCTATCAAGCTCATAAATTGTAGGATTTGCTCCGAAATTTCGGATTAATGTTTCGATAGTGTGAGACATGCAACAAGTACTTCTGCTAAAAATCACAACTGGACTTTGTGCTCCCAACTTCATCACCATATCCATAATGTTTATATCTTTCTTGTGTTGAAAGAAGAATTTGTGAAGGTTACTAGAAAAGAAAAGCTTTGTGTATTGAGTTTCTTGATTTGATATGGTAATTTGAATTGGAGGTAACTATAGTATATATAAGGCTTAAAGTGGTAAGATAGAAAAGGATGACAATTTTCCCAAAAGGGCGCAAGTGGGTGAATAATATCCAAGGTATTAATTTTTTTCGATCACTTGTATGATAAATGCAGCTGATCACATTCTACCATCTTGATAATGAAAAGAGAATATAACTACCTTTTAAATATTCCCCTAACAATCTTGAGCACTTTATATATGTGATGTAACGTGGATGAAATGAATAAGGTTCCTGTATTCCAACAAGTTACAATATAACGTGGAAAAAGAAAGTTATCAAGCTGGAGTGATCTTTTCCCATACAACTAAAGATATCAGAATTTTACTTTTGATTTGAGAAAAAACGAAATCTTTTTTCAGAATATATGCTTATAGATGTACTACTGAAATCAAGTCCATATTACTATCCGTACCGAAAAGGAGGAGGTAGTACTAATAATACAACAGAGAAATTTGGAGGCTTATCCTCCTAGTTTTGGTTGATACATGACTAACTTGGTTCAAATTCCTTTTTTGGAATAAAGTAGATCACTTGATAAGAAAGGGAATGTAGTACTCTGCCATATTTGTCATCACGTGATCTATATATATTCTCTTCTAGAAAAAATCTCCCTTGCTACCTCGAAAGGTCACATATCATCATACTGTTCTATTTTTCCCCGTAAAGATATTGTTCCTTCTGTTTTATTTCATGCGAAAGTGTTTGACTGGACATTGAATTTGAATAAAAAATTTTAAACTTAGGGGTCGTTTGGTATACGGACAAAATTGTATCGGGATTATAGTCTCAGGATTATAATTCCGGCACTAATTTATACCACATAAAAGATGGAATAATATATATACCCACAATTAATGATATAAAGTGGAATAAGATGGGATAAATGGGATGAGATTTGAGATTATGTTTAAACCTTATTTGGTTAGAGGTACAAATTTTTATACCTCCAATCAAACAAGGTACAAATTTAATCCCAACTCTTATCCCACCTAATACATCATAACAAACGACCACTTAGGGTTTTAGATGTATAATGGCATTTATGTCACTATAATATCATGTCATTAAAGGGTCATTTGGTTGTATAACGAGATATCCAGAGATTAATTAACAATTCAAGGATTATAATTTGGGGTTGTTAATCCGACATCCATATGGAATAGTTAATATATAACTATTTTGGTATACAACTAGTACCGGTATATATTAACTAATAATATCCATAACAAAATATAGGATAAATACAATCCCAAATTTAATTCCGGGATTATAATTTTAATCTTGACAAATAATCAAACTACCCTTAAGGGTATAACAGAAAGTTTAAAATTGAATTATTTCTAAATATTAAAAAAAAATATTCTTTTTGAGAGACCAAAGAGGAAAGTGTGCTATATAAAATAGAATAAAGGGAGTAGAATGTAACGACTAATTCAGGCAATTAGCTGTTAAAACATTTCGAAACGACAGTGCAGACATGTCTTTTTCCAGTTTGATTACGGCGTATTTGACAAGGATAAATTAACGCATTGGATGAGATGGATGCAGTCACATTCATCTCATTGTATTTTATATCATTTTAAGATTTATCCAAGTTGAATTTGCTTCAAATACGAAAATACCAGTTAAGTTTCTTAAAATTGATTTGTTATAAATGCTAAATATTAAAGACTGCCTATGATATCTAGGTACTCTCTCCGATCTACAATAAATGACCAATTTGTTTTTTTTATTTTGGTCCAAAATAAGTGTTCATTTATATAATTAAGAAAATATTCAATTTGTTTTTCCAATTAAATAGTTTCTTTTACTCCAAGTTGAATTTGCTTCAAATATTTAATTAAGGGTAGTTTAGTCGCACTAACTATTTTTGTTTAGATTTTAGTATTTTCTTAATTGGTGTGCCCAAAGCAAATTGGTCAATTATTGTGGACCTGTAATACCCTATATAATAATAATAATAATAATAATAATAATAATAATAATAATAATAATAATAATAATAATAATAATAATAATAATAATAATAATAATAATAATAATAATAATAATAATAATAATAATAATAATAATAATAATAATAATAATAATAATAATAATAATAATAATAATAATAATAATAATAATAATAATAATAATAATAATAATAATAATAATAATAATAATAATAATAATAATAATAATAATAATAATAATAATAATAATAATAATAATAATAATAATAATAATAATAATAATAATAATAATAATAATAATAATAAATTTTTATAAAGCACTATCTTTTAGTAGTAATTAGCCAGTTATAGATACTATTTGCTATATTACGGATTATAGATACCTTTTATGTGGTTATAAGATGTATTTGATGTATTTAAGCTATTGTTATTCATGAATACAGTAGCAAAAATAGGTGTGAATCGGGGAAGTCCAGCTAATCAGTTGTTGTATTCGAGTGTATTCGACTGTATTCATGGAGTGAAACATGGGATTACAGCTGGACAGATTATTGTATTCGACTGTATTCACGGCGTGAAATAGGGGATTACACTGTTTTTAAAAGGGAAAGTGAATCAATTAACATAATAGACTCCTAATATAACTCAACAAACTCAATTATAACACACAAATTTTGTATTTTCAGTTATAAAAAAGATTCTCAACCGAAAAATACCCCAAAAACATAGCAATCTTCAGAGAAATTATATAATACATCTGAATACATAAATTATATTAATTAAAAAAACATATGAATACATTCATGGCATATAGAGAGATAGTGAATACAATGAAATACATGGAATACAACGAGATACATTGAATTACAATAAAAAAAGACAATGAAATACATGAAAATACAGCGTGATACGTTGAAAATACATTAAAATATATTAACAGAAAATCAAGTTGCTCAGCCCCAAAATCCGTCGTCTTTGTTCAAGAACAAACCCTAATTTTCAGCTACTCCTATTGCAGCAGATACAACAACAACGTCAGATGTATTTGTCACCTACTCCGAATCTCAATATCAAATATGGGTTTCGGAGTTCTCTCGCTATAGCCGCTATTGTTTCTCAAAATTGTGTTTCAATGGCGGTAGCGAGTGGCTTAGCGACCTCTTTTGTAGGTGACAGCTTTCATTGTGATAGTTTAAGTTCTACGTCTTGTTCTTCGTCTTTTTCTCCTTCTGTGGGTTGTTTTCGGCGTTAAGTCAGATTATTCGGAACGGTCGGAGAATTAAGCCGGTGGGTTATTCGATGAAATCGCATTCTTTGAGCCCAAGATGTGAGGTTGCTTCGAACTCGGTGGTTAATAATGGTGAAAAGGAATCTAACCACAGAGATAAAGAAAATAGTATAACTGAATAGCGTATTTAGTGGCTTAGGGGTAGGAGGTATACCAAAATTAGATATTTTGTTATAAATAATAAAAGGTATCTATAGAATATAATTTTTTAAATGGTATTTATTTAAAATAAATAAGGTGTTAACCTTTGCTATAGGATGTAAAAATTCCAAAAAGAAAAAGAAAAAAAAGAAGAATAAGGATTTTAAAAGGGCGCGAAGCCATTCTCTGGAAAACCTTAGAAAAATATAAAGGGGGAAAGCAGCAAGCTGCGCAAAAAAAAAAAAAAAAAAAAAAAGAACAGGAGCAGCGGGTTTCAGAGAAAAAAAAAAGGGGGAGGGGAAAGAAAAGAAGAAGAAGAAAGCTTTGGGCAAAGGCCTTAAGAAGAATTGGGAATTGAAATTAAAAGTATTCGACTCAAGAGGTTAACCTTCTTCTTCTCATCTGTTGAATTATTTCACTATATTTATGCAATTCATGTGGTACAACGGAATTCAATATCAACTTTCTTTTATATAAAAAGAAATATACAATTACTATGGAGATAACAAGGCTATAAGGGTTTGGTTTAAGCAATGATAGGTCTACTTCTAGAGGAATAAATTATATTAAATAGTTTGAAATTTATAGAATTATGGACTAGTTCTATGATTAAATGTAAATACCTTTTTATTTACAAGATTTTTGGGCTAATTTAAATTACTCATAGTATGGGTAAATATAAATCCACAAATTAAAATTCAAACATGAACCCCGATGATTGGATTTTCTAAAATAGCTATGAATTAGCCTAACTAAGGAAATTAACATGGGATCAATATTATGTAATTATAGATTGATTGGAGGAATTTGTACGAATTGCTCGAGGTGAAGCATTTGGTATTTCGGCACAAGTACTGTGAGTAGTAATCTTACCGCAATTTGTGTTTTCATAACTTGCATGATTTACACATGATTCTTAATATGAATATGTTACTGATTATTTTAAGTTGCACGTGGGACAAGTCTTTTACTCGATATGATATCGAAATAGTTATTTGAGAAGATTACCGTTATTTTAAATATTTTCATTGTCACTAGATCTGTTTTACTGTTACTTGAATTTACTGTTATCGAAAAGAAATTATATGATTTGATAAGAACCTAAATGTCTTATATTGTTTTAAAATATTTTCGATGAGTATATACGGATTACATAGACAAGTATAAATAGGAGTAAACATTGAAGGATCCCGTAGCTAACGGCGGGTTCGTTAGATCTGGTGCACCTTGTAATTACAGATTACCATTATATCCCTCGCTAGTGGGAAGGTAGAACTAGCATACCGTTATCGATTTCCCTCGAGTAGGGACTACCGTTTTATTTGACTTCTTGCGAAGAAGTCCATAGTTATACCGATTACATGATTCGTTCATTGAAACCTCCCAAATATGAATATTGATATTAGACAGTGGTTACCGAGTTTATTACCGAACTATTAATTGTATTATACTACAAGAAAAGCATGACGAGACTGAAAATTATTTATTATTTCTGAAAGGGCATTTTTATGTTATTTTTTGTTTGATATACTAGCATGTTTTCTGACTTGTGCCCAATAAAAATGGTTGTGGTTAAGTGTTATTACTCACTGAGCTAGCGACTCATTTCCCGCTAATTTTTTTTACAGAGACAGCAGTTGACGTAGGCGAGGATTTTGTTAATTAGAGCGCACAAGTTGATATTTCTCGGTGAGCCTCGCACTTGTTCGCGTGGGCAGAGATTTTATTTATTGTTATGGTCTTTTCATTGAACTCTTAGAGTCGCTCCATATTCATTATTTTAGTGTCATGAGTATTCTTTTGTTATTTTAGTCTTATGTTGAGTACCGTTCTCATTTATCAAAGTTGTACATAAATTAGTATTTCTAGTGGTTAGTTGGTGGTTTAGTTATGGTGGAGACTTGTATTGGTTAATTGACAAGTTGTCAATTGTTTGGTATGATATTAGGATGTTTGGTTGTTAATTTGACACAGGAAAATTTTTGGGATGTTCCAAAAACATGGGAAACTCTGTTCGATTTTCTGTAAAATTACCGATGAGGCTTACTTGGGAGCATTTGCTCCTAAGCGCCGGTCAATCCTGAATTGGGTCGTGACAGGACCGGAGGGAATACTACTTTCGAATTTAGTTGTCAGTATTACTCCCTCCGTCTACTTTAAGCGATTTTTTGGCTATTTTTACACATATTAAGGATTTCAATTATTAGCATTAATTAACAATGAAATTGACCATATTAACCTTAATTTGTTCATTGGAAATATAACAAACTACTCTTATAGCTCATTAGGCCAAGCTGCAAAAATCAACTTATTTTGAGAAGTGCTTTTTTTCAAAAGTATTTTCTCAAAAGTTCTTTTGGGTGAGAAGCAGTTTGTGTTTGGCTAATTAGTTTGAAAAGCACTTCTAAGTAGCAATAGTGTTTGGCCAAGCTTTAAAAAAACTGCTTCTAAATGTATTTTTCTCAAAATTGTTTCTCAAAAAAGTGTTTTGGGAGATAAGCTACTTTTTTCTGCTTCTCCTCAAAAGCACTTTTTTCCTTCCAAAAGCTTGGCCAAACACCTCAATTAAAAAACACTTTTGGCCAAAAAGAAGCTTGGCCAAACAAGTTATTAGGTTCTTTACTCCAAGGTAACTTTGGAAAGAAAAAAAAAATTAATTCCTTCTTGATATCTGAAAAATAAATATTATGGACCACAAAAAAATACCAAAAAATCACTTAGAGTGAATCGGAGGGAGTATATAATATCTAGTGCATTAGTCTCTTCATTTCCCATAAAACTTTATATTAACTTGGCTATACAATTGGTTTGTTACTTTGTTGGATATATATTGTAGTCTTTTGTCTGTGTAAAGTTTAGAAACTTGAGTTTAGTTATGTGAGAGTTTATTAACAAGTTACCGTTGTCTAGAAGATGAATATCTTTTTGTCCAACTCTTATCTCATTGGAGGACTCTTTTTCTATTCAGTGCTCTTGTATTTTCTTCTATTTTCCCTGTGATCACTATTTCGACGTCTACTTTTAGAATCTCAATAGTTTCAATAAGGAGTGTAATTATTGCGGTCAGGCTTAACTCTCACGTTTTTGTTGTTCCGACTCGTTCTTTCTAGTCATATAGCTTTGTCCTTTTAGACTTTAACCCAATAAGTGTCTCGATAGTTGAATCATAAACTCGCCCTTTAACATAATCACATTAATTAATCATCATACTCTACTCTTGTAAGGTTCATATTAACCTTCACAAGCTATTTCTTCATGATCATATATTTAATGACTTGATTAAACCATCCCATACCATGAACACAGAACTAAGAAATTTTACCAAAAGAACTTTAAGATGTGGATATGAATTAGTAATGCAGATACTGATATTTGATTATGGCCAGAATATTCCTTTATTAATACATCAACAACAAAATTGGAGATGAAAAAAAAAAACCTCAATAGTTAGGTACATTGCTGCCCAAAAATGACATCAAGCCTTACACTTTTTAGCTAGAAATTAAAAGTATATATTTCTATACCCAAATTGCATTAGCCCTAATGAGCAATTGCTTGAGTTTGCCTCTAATGTTGAGACTCATGATTTCATTAGAACCACCAACCAATTCATTTCCAACGAACACAGCAGGAAAACTTGGTTGACACCCTAATTCAATCAATGCCTTCTCCAATTCCCTCCCATTCTGAAGTCTATCAAGTTCATAAATTGTAGGATTTGCTCCGAAATTTCGGATTAACGTTTCAATAGTGTGAGACATGCAACAAGTACTTCTGCTAAAAATAACAACTGGACTTTGTGCTCCCAACTTCATCACCATATCCATAATGTTTAAGTTATCTTTTGGTGAAAGATTTGTATGGGAAGAAATATATATATGTGTAGGCAACTAGCTAGAAAAGAAAGGCTTTGTGTATTGAGTTTCTTGATTTGCTATGGTAACTTGAATTGGAGTGAGCTATATATATAAGGCTTAAAGTGGTTGAATATAAATGTATGAAATTTTTCGTAAAAGGGCAAGTGGTTGAATATCCAAAACTATTTTTTACACCATTTGTATGATAAATGCAGCTGCATCACATTCTACAATCTTGAAAATGAAAAGAGAATATAGCTACCTTTTAAATATTCCCCCAATGATATTCTCTAGCACTTTATATGTAACGTGGACAAAATGACTAAGCTTCCCATATTCAAACAAGTTACATATCATTCTTAGTTTGCTCCATAAAACTAAAGTCCTTTAACAATTTATTTTGGTTTACATTACAAATAAGGGGTCGTCTGGTTTAGATACTAGTTATGTGTTTGTGATTATAGTTCAAGAATTATTTATGTGATGATTAATTAATAATCGAAGGGAATGTTATATCATGACGATTAATAATGAAGGAACTGTTATGCAGTATAAAAGGGATTGTTGTTATACCAAAATTACTTATTCTAACGCCATTTTGTCTTTAAATAGTCTAATTTTCGTATTGTTATTTTACATTTTATCCCACATAAAATAATGCATAGATTTGTGCATAAATTAATGTAGATATTATTTGATATCGCCAACCAAAAATGTCGTGATTATTTTTTCTATACGACCAACCAAATGTATAGTAATATATATATATATATATATATATTCTGACGTTAGTCATAACACACAATCAACAAAACGACCCGAAGTGTATGTGACTTTATTAGCTTATGTTTTACACCCCATATTGTTCACAAGAACATATTAAGGATAGTCTATAGGGACATAATCTCTTTCCTCTCAATAATATATTCCGTACAAAAAGAGGAGTAAGATGTAGATAACTTTCCAACTTTTTGTTTACAAATTTAGCTGATTTGGAAAATTGCTTTTGAAATATTCCAAACAGCTGCATCACCTGGTGTAGTAAAAATGGCACTGTACTACTTGTTCTTATCACATTGAGTTATTCTTGCGAAGATAAAAATGACCTCAAGCAAGAAGGGTCGATTGCTACTTCGAAAGGCCATATTCTTGAATAAGGAAATGATTTTCATTTTCTTTTCATTTATTTTCTTCTCCTAGACAGGAGGGGGTAGAGGTCAAAAATTAGAGAAGCCTCAGCTAGAAGGTGCAAGCGGTTAGCCCCAATGAGCAGCAGGAGAGGTAGAGGTATGCCTAAGAAGTCTTGGGGAGAGGTTATTAGGTGGGACATGGCGCGGCTGGAGCAGACTGAGGACATGGCCCTAGACAGGAGGGTGTGTAGGTCAAAGATTAAAGTAGAAGGTTCGTAGGTAGTCGCGTGTTTTTGTTTGTCTTACTTAGTTCGCTAGCTTTAGTGTTAGTATGATATCTTTTATTTATAGATGACTATTACTTGTTGGGTTAAAAAATAATATATCCCGCCCAGGAATAATATCCACGACAAATAATAATAACACAAGAGAGTAACAACGACACCAACTCTTTTAATGGGGTAAAAATACAATACCCGAGCGGAGCAATATAACCACTATAATATTACAACTTGGTAATGTCAAGAGACTACTACAATTTTAAAAGAAATAACACTCTTTATTTAAAGACACCTCACTACAATATTACAACCACTCACTATTTATCTCACAGACAACAATCCGTGGATTACTCTCACTACTTTGCTTTCTGCTTAGCTTCTCTCGTTTTTGGTGTGTCTAAACCGAGAGGGAATCATCTCTATTTATAGGCAAAGTTGCCAACCTCTCAGCCAAACAAATTTGACTTTTGCATTGCTTAGCCGCCCATATGCAATTTTCCTAGCAGCCTGTCTTCTCCAACTTTTCCATCTTCTTTTTATGTCCTTTGGTAGGTGAGGTATGGACCCCATAAATCTCTCCCTTAATTTTGATTTTTCTTCTTCATTCCAAATCTTGTTCTCAATCTTTGAAAATCTTCAAACTTGAGAACCTTTGTGAAATATCTGCAACTTGATCATGAGACTTCACATATTTGAGCTCGACTTCCTTCTTGGCAATACATTCTCTGATGAAGTGATATCTTGTATCTATATGCTTGCTTCGATCATGATACATTGGATTCTTCGCGAGTGCCTGTGCTGATTTGTTATCAATACAAATCTCTGTAGCTTCCATTTGTGGCAAATTGAGCTCCTTTAATAATCTCCTTAGTCAAATAGCATGACAGGTACATGATGTTGCTGCTATATATTCGGCTTCACAAGTCGAGAGAGTAACAATGGACTGTTTCTTTGAACTCCAAGAAATAACAGAATCACCTAAGAAAAATACAAAAACAGTTGTACTTTTTCTATCATCAATATCTCCTGCATAATCACTATCACAAAATCTCACAAGGTTGAAATCATTAGAAGAAGAATAAAATAACCTAAAATCGATCGTACCTTTTAGGTAACGAAGAATTCTTCTAGTGACCTTCAAGTGAGTAGAGGTAGGAGCCTCCATGAAGCGACTTACTACTCCAACTGCAAAAAGTATATCTGGTCTGGTACAAGTCAAGTACCTCAAACTTCCCACAAGACTTTTGAAGAATGTGGGATCCACTTTTTCTCCTTCATCAAACTTGGACAATTTTGTCCCACTTTCCATCGGTGTGTTCACGGGGTTGCAATCGAGCATGTTGAACTTCTTCAATATCTCCTTTGTATAGCTTTCTTGAGAGATAAAAATTCCATCCTCCATCTGCTTCACTTCTAGGCCCAGGTAATATGACATGGGCCCTACGTCTGTCATCTCGAACTCACGGGACATATCTTTCTTGAAAGCTTCAAACAAACTTGGGTTATTACCCGTGAAAATAAGATCATCAACATAAAGACAAACAAGTAAGATATCTCCATTAGTATGAACTTTAAGGTAAAGAGCATATTCATGGAGACAACGAGTAAACCCATTGTCTTGAAAATACTTGTCGATACAACTATTCCATGCTCGTGGGGCTTGCTTTAATCCATATAAAGCTTTCTTCAACTACAACATTTTATCTTCATGGTTTTTGACCACAAAGTTCAATGGTTGTTCAACATAGACTTCTTCTTCAAGATAGCCATTCAAGAAGGCTGACTTGACATCTACTTGATGGATCTTCCATTTCATTTGCGCCGCCAAAGAGATCAGCAAATGAATCGTCTCCATGCGGGCAACAGGTGCATAGACTTCTTCATAGTTGATGCCTTGCCTTTGCTTGTAGCCTTTAGCCACAAGTCGTGCCTTGTATCTCTCCACATCTCCATTAACATTCTTTTTTGTCTTGTATACCCATTTCACTCCAATTGATCGATGACCCTTGGGAAGAGTTGTTAAATCCCAAGTGTTGTTTTTCTCTATTGATTCGATCTCCTCCTTCAAGGCTTGTCTCCACTTTTTGTCTAAAACAGCTTCATCAAAGTTCATTGGTTCATTGTCAGCAAAGAGACAATATAAAAATCAAAATTAGTAACTTCTTATGTGTCGTCATAGAGCTCTTGAATGCTCCTTGTCCTTTGCGGCTGTTCATTTGAACCTTCTTGAGAAGAGGGAGATGCAAAATTTGTTGGAGAAGGAGGTGAAGTTGTGTATTGCATAGGTTCCACAGTCTCTGGTTCTTCTTCATCACCAAAGTATGGAAGAAAATCATATGAAGTTTCTTCCTCAGCTTCCCAGTTCCATGTCAATTCTTCATCAAATTCAACATCACGGCTTACCACCGCCTTGCCGCTGCTTGGGTTGTATAGCTTGTAGCTTTTTGAACTCGTATCATAGCCAATAAATACATGCTTGACACTTCGATCGTCAAGCTTCACTCTCCCTTGATGTCGCACATGAGCATAGGCTATGCTCCTAAAGATTCTCAAGTGCTTGACACTTGGCTTTCTTCCACTCCATGCTTCTTGAGGGGTTTGATCTCTAACATTTCTTGTTGGAGACCTGTTAGTCAAATAAACTGCACAAGAAACAGCTTCGGCCCAAGATTCCTTGGGCATACTTTTAGCTTTCAACATACATCTAGCCATATTAAGAATCATTCGATTCTTTCTCTCTGCAACACCATTTTGTTAAGGTTAATAAGGTACCGTTAGAGGGCGATGAATTCCATGAAGTTGACAGAAGTCATTAAATTCATTTGAAGTGAATTCGCCTCCTCTATCGGACCTTAGAGCTTTAATTCATAGCCACTTTCTTTTTCCGCAAGTACTTTGAAATTTTTAAAAGCAGCAAAAGCTTCAGATTTTTGGTTCAAGAAATAAACCCAAGTCTTTCTACTAAAGTCATCAATGAAAAGCAGAAAGTATTTTCTTTTACCAAAAGAAGGTGGATTGATTGGTCCACACACATCAGTGTGGACAAGCTGGAGCGGCTTGGTTGATCTTGACATGGCCTCCTTTGGAAAACTCCTCCTTGCATGTTTCCCAAGAAGACAAGCTTCACACAATTGATTTGGATGGTTGATTGTTGGTATCCTATGTACCATGTTCTTTTCTCCCATTGATTTGAGTGCTTCATAATTCAAGTGCTTAAATAGCATGTGCCAACACCATAATTCATCTTGCACATTAGCCTTCAAACACTTTGCATCAATTGTCTTAAGATTCAGAGAGAATAACCTATTCTTAGCCATATGCACTTTAGCAAAGAGAATTCCACTTGAATCTCTAACCCAAAGATGCATATTTTTCATGTGAATGTCATATTCCTTTTCAAGAAGTTAAGCCAAACTTAAAATATTACTTTTTAATTTTGGCACATAATAAACATATTGAATTAACTTGTGACTACCATCTTTACAAGAGATCAAAATCGTACCTATCCCTTCGATTTGAACCTTTGAGGTGTAACGACCCAACCAGTCGCTTTGAGATTTTGCACCTTGCTCGTCAGTTCTCGGGCATGACTTGTCCCGTGTGAAGGATTATGACTTATGTAAATCATTGGTTTGGTTTTCAGGGTAATCGGAATGAATTTGGAAGAACAGTTCTCAGTTTAAAGCTTAAAATTTGAAAGGTTTGACCAAGATTTGACTTTTTGGTATATGATCTCGGATTGGAATTTTTATGATTTGGTTAGCTCTGTTAGGTGATTTGGGACTTGAGAGCATGATCGGAATGAATTTTGGAAGTCCGTGGAAGGTTTAGGCTTGAATTGGCGAAATTGAGATTTTGGCGTTTTTCGGTTGATAGGTGAAATTTTGATATAGGGGTCGGAATGGAATTCCGGAAGTTGCAGTAGCTTTGTTATGTCATTTTTGTTGTGTGTGCAAAATTTCAAGTCATTTGGTCGGGTTTTTTATCAAAAGCGTAATTCGGAAGATTTTGGAATTCTTAGGCTTGGATTCGATGCAAATTTGGTGTTTTAATATTGTTTTGAGCGTTCTGAAGGTTGGAACAAGTTTTAATGAGATTATGGGTTATGTTGACATGCTTGTTTGAGGTCACGAGGGCCTCGGTTGAGTTTCGGGTGGTCAACCGGACCATTTCTTATTTTGGAAAGTTGCAGAAAATTTGTTCAGTGTTGCAGGCATTTGGCCTTCGCATTGCGAGTAGGCCCTCACGTTCGCGAAGGATTAGCTGGTAAGGTTGAGATTTTAGCCTTCGCGTTCGCGAAGGAGGCTCCGCGTTTGTGAAGGGCTGGGTTCGTTGTGCATCGCGTTCGCGAGGCAGTCCCGGCATTCGCGTAGGGGAAGTGAGCAGCTGGGTTTGAGGATTTATGTGTTCTTCGCGTTCGCGGGAAGCGAGTCACGTCCGCGTTGGGTTAAGGAGCCAAGCCTTCGCATTCGTGAGTGGTAGGACGTGTTCGTGATAAAGGAAATTTGGTCAAAGTAATTTTGTGATTCACGAACGCGAGGCTTTGACCGAGTTCGCGAAGAAGGATTTTTATGCCTGGGCAGAATGATTTAAAAGGGCTATTCCGCGCTTTTGAGGCTAAGAACCTCCATTGTTAGCCGATTTTAAAGCTTAGGAGAGCTAATTGAAGAGGTAATTCAAGAAGATTTCTTGGAGGTAAGATTTTTGAACTCAAAACTCGATTCTTGTGTGAATTTCACCTAATTAATCATGGAATTAAGCCTAAAATTAAGGAATTAGGGCTTGAATTTGGAGAGTGTAAATTTGGGATTTGAGGGGCCATTTGAGGTCCGATTTTAATGTTCTTGGTATGTATAGACTCGTATGAGGATGAGAATTCCATTTGTCACACCTCCTTTTTACCGCGCCAGCAGGGGTGCGTGGGAGTTTTCTCCAATTGAAGGACAGTCGAAATGGGATTTGTTTATTTGTTTCAGAGTCGCCACATGGGAATTTTAAGGCGTCCCAAGTCATCAGTTTTAATCCCGGAATCGAGGAGAATATGACTCTGTTTGTTATTCTGCGAACCAGAAATCCTGAGTAAGGAATTCTGTTAATCCGGAAGAAGGTGTTAGGCATTTCTGAATTCCGTGGTTCTAGCACGGTCGCTTAACTGTTCTTATTCTTGGCTTAATTATCTTGATTTACTAAATACCCTTTTTCTTGTTACCTGATTTTATTACCGCTTTCGTTTAGATTGTTTATAAATTAAAGATTTTCTTGAAACGAATCACGCGTACGTATATTCGCCTTGTCTATTTTTATAAACGTAAAGAATCGTGTCACGCATACGTGTACACAATAAGATTGACAATATTTTTTTTTATTAAAATATCATACGTTCGAAATTTAAAATAAAATTAAGAACATCGTCACCCTTATATTTAAACAGTGAACTGCACATCTCGGGTTATATGAAATTATTATTGATAGTCTCCGAAGAACCCCTTTTTATTAAATATTCGCTCGAAGTTGCGCGAACGCATAATCCGAATTGCTTTTAGAAATATAATCAGGTTACGCGAACGCATCCCTAATCATGCAAATATTTTGATGGTAGTATAAATTTGTTTACAAATTGTTTATTACATCCATATTATTTTTATGTGAAAATCATGAGAAATCCCCATTTGAGATGCCCTTAAATTCTTTGGCAAGAATTCACAATTTATTAAATGTTGACCGCTGATTATATTTTTTTACGTGTGAATTATATTCTTCCGAGCCATTCAAATTTTAGGAGTAAAAATAAACAAAGTGTGATTAATACTACCATTTTTCTCGTAAATCCAATATATGTATACCCAAAAAGTGAATTGCATATGAAACTAAAAAAAATTGATTTATGAAAGGAAGAGATGTTTTCGAAGAATTTTCATTATTTTATTTAATGCAAACTCTATTTCTACATACCATTGATATAAAATGTTGCAATTCGTGCTTATACATCCCATCTCATTCTCATATACTTGTTTTTAATCCAAAATTATAATTGCTTAGTTAATTTGTTTATGACGATAAATAATCAAATTGATGAAAAAAGGGGTTATTATTCGAATCGATTCAATAAAATTGCATTACATGCAACATAGTTGTACGCCTGAACCGTTCATAATATTCTAACATCGTAACGAGCTATATCAACTCACCTTACTCATATGATTATATATATACCCGTCATCATGCCATATATGAACATATAACTTATATCAATCTAAACAAAATCATATTTTTTACAAGATATACTAATAATGTAATTTCTTGATACTTCCATTCTACTTTACATTTAGCTAAAAATATTACGGGATGTAATCAATGGCCCATTTTTATGCCATATTCCCTATTTTGACAATTCAAATATAACTATACTAATGAGATTTCGAAATGGATAACATTATTACAAAACTTTTATACGAATTTCAAAATAAGACAATTAACTTATAGCCATCGTGTCGAACTCACTACTAGTTAACCAACATGAAACAAAGCTGAAATTTAAACTAACGAACTTAAATGAATAAAAGATAGAATTACAATTCGAGCTTCATTTATTTGTCATGTTGAAAGCTTTGCATGACAAGAGTTTACAGATATGTACCTGGAAATGAAGGTAGAAGAAGTAGATTTCAGCAGTAGCAGCAGTAACAAAGCAACAGAATATACCAATAACTCAGCAGGTTTGATCAAGACCCGTGAAACCAGACGAGCAGTAACAGAATTTTAAGAAAAATTTCAGATTTGAACCAAACAATACCAATAAAACAGACCCGGACAGATTCCAGAAAACAATGTTTCTGATTTTTCTTTTCTTCTTCTACGTCTGTTTCAGATTGTATGTGTGTGTGTGTGTTCTCTTTTTTGTTTCTTTTTCTGTTTTCTTCCTCCTCTTCAGATTTCTATTTCTGATTTTTTCTGCTTAATTTTCTTTCTTTTTATCTCCCTCTATGTGTATTCTTTCTCTTCAATGTGTCTATCTAATTTTCAGATTTCTCTCTCTCTTTCTGTTTTTTTTTTCTTCTCTTAAAATCTGAATTCTCTCTTAAAATCTGAATTCTCTCTCTTAAAAGCAGATATCAGTTTCTTTTTCAAATCTCTCTCTCAAATCCCCTCCCCTTTAAAATCTGAATCCCTGTATTTATACAGGTCTGCCCCTTTCCTTTTAGTGCTGCTTGGACCCCCTTCTTCTTTTAAAAATCAGAAATTCCCATTAAAAACTGCTTTTACTACTTTAAATCCCATTAAGTGATCTTTTCCTGATTTTCAGCATTCCCATTACCCTTTGTTTCCCATTATCTCATTAAGTAATAGCCATTATCACTCCACTATCAGCACACTACTATTATCACATTACCCTACTGTTTCTATCCCAGAAATAACCCTGAAAATCCCTTAATATTACTGTTATTACTGCCCCAGACCAAAACTGCCTAAACCTTAACAAAATTATCTGAATTAAACTGTTTAGCAGCTAATAACCAATTCCTAAATCAAACAAACATTCTGTCTTTTCACTGATAGCTAATTGATCTAACAAACCCAATGTCTAATAGCTACTGGATAAAAGCTAAATTCAGATTGAACACTGATCTTGCATACAAACATATTAACAATATACAGAACTCAACAGAACATTTCAACTGAAATTCAAAACTGAACAAAGAGCAACAAATGCAGGCATTGTCAGTATTGACACTGCCCTGAACTTAATGCTCAGAAATCAACATACATAACACCTATTTGATGAACTTACTGATTTGCAAACAAACATGATTTAATTTACGATACTAATCAACTGACTTTCTACAGTGATTGTCAACAAACAGTCCATAAAAATAGAAACAGATTGTTTCAATTAGTATTATCATAAACGAGAATTCATAATATAACTAATCGACGAACTTAATCGAGTCGATTACACACATTGTAAATAATCGCAACCAACAGAAACAATTCATATTTTGCTCAAGTAGACGGGTATGAGACAGAATCACATAATTAAACAAACAAAAATATGAAAAATTACACAGACAACTAAAATAGGCAACAATATATATAGTAAACAAAAAGAAAAATAGGAAAAAATACCTCGGAATCTTTAAATTATGTGGACCCAAACTTGACTTTGAATTCGGACCTTTTTTGAAATCAAACAGACCTTAGTCGAAGTATTTTCAATTGAAAATACTTCGACTAAGGTCGATTAGACCCCAATCTTCTATTTAATTCGGGCAAATTCCATGTTTTAAAATTTTTAGGGTTTCTGATTCTTGGATCTTAAATTCGAACACTTCTGGGCAGATTCAAAGGGAACCAAAGATAACACAAGGGTGAGGGAGGCCTAGGGGTCATTTGGTGTTAGTTTGGAAGAAATCTGAGTGAGTTCATATTTGGCTCGAACCTTCAAAAGAAGATTCGAAGAGTTCTGGGGTGATTCGAACCAAACCAACACCAGATCCACAACGAGGGTAGTTAGGGGGAGCTATGGTGTTAATTTGGGGCTGGTTGGTTTAGATCTGAGTTTGGATCGAATCTTCAAATGAAGATTCGAGAACCTTCAGGAGGATTCGAGCCAAGTGGCTAACATATTTGGATAGAGGATGGTCAGGGGGTTCCGGGGTGTTAAGATGGTGACCGGCGGCGTTGTTGCCGCCGGGTTTCAGGCAATGGGGAATGAGGGCGGCTAGGGTTAGGGTGTGTTTTTCCGGAGATGATGATGAACAGTGGAGAGGGGGGTGTTTAGTTAGGGGGTCGGGGTAGGGATTTGGATTTATATAGGGATGGGGTGGATTGATACTGGCCGTTAGATCAGGCAGAATGGATGGCCATGATCTATATGCTTACATGAACGGCATCGTTCTGGTTTAGTTGGGGAATGGGTCGGCCCGGGTACTGGATCGGGTAGGGATCACGGGTTAGATCAAAATCCTGGGAACCCTTGGATCAGAAGTAATGAACGGCCCCGATCTATTTCAACCATACGACGTCGTATGGTTTGCATTTGTAATTAAATGACCGGGCATCATCAAACGGCGTAGTATTTACCCTATACTACGTCGTTTGATGGTTTTTGGGTTGACTGACTTGGGCTGGGTAAAATGTATTGTTTTGGGCCTGAATATTTTTGTCAAATAAATGGCCCAGTCAGTTTTTCTTTACATTTTAATCAACTCTTTCAATTTCCAATTTTATTCTTTAATTATTAAAATCCTAATTAAAATTATAAAAACAAAATTACTCTTACAAAATATTAATTACTTTTAACAACTATTAACACATAGACAAAACATTAATCACACAGTGAAACATTTAAAATAGAATAAATGCGTATTTCTTTTTTTTTTTGATTTTATTTTAATTAACTCTTAAATGCATAATTAAATCCTAATTATGCATGCAACATGTGTTTTTTATTTTATTTTTCATTTTAACAAACAAAGTAGACATTTACGGACATAACACAAATATTTAATAAATGCCACTCAAATTCTAAAAATTGCACACTAAGCAAAAAATTGTTTTATCATTACTTTTTTTTATTTTGTTTTGGAGTAATTTTCGTGAGGCAAAAATCACGTGCTCACAGCTGCCCCTCTTTGTGCGGAAACTCGAAGAGTTTTCGTGCAAAGATAAAGTGAGTGGATACGAGCGATTTTTGCCCGTTCAAATACTCCGTGGGAAGCATTGTTTTGAAATATTTGATCGAACCTTTGCTTCAAAGGTTTTCTACATATCCTTGGCTATAAAGGAATCAGGTCACTGTAGTTCGGGAAATTTTGGGTAGCTGGGGCTACCATGGGACTGTGAAGTTACTGCTGTTTTGTGCTGCTTTTGCTGCTTGCTGACCTCCTTATTACACCTTGCTTCAAAGATAAAACAAAAGCTAAACTAGACTATGGTATATGAATTACAGAATCTTATCTAGATCATGCCCTTGCGTTTCTTGTTGTCTTGATGTCTTGGTGAATTTTGGACATCTTTTTCTTCTGACTTGTTCTGCATTTCCTTTCATTGTGTCCCGTATTTCCTTTATTTGTTTGGGACTTCTTGTTATTATTGCTGGGGATTTGGTTGGAATCCTCTGCTTTATTGACTTTACGTGTGCTCCTTTCTCACATGGGCGGGCTTTTGACTTTAACCGTAATGTCAAACTATATTGCCATTCTGTTCTTCAGGTGGGTGCCTGACTGCTGATCCTTCAATTGTATTTCCTTATTCTCCAGGTGGATGCCTGATTGCCTTTTCGATCCTTCATCCTTGTTATCCAGGTGGACGCCTGACTTCTTCTTAATTTTTTCATCCTCATTCTCCAGGTGGACGCCTGATTTCTTCTTTATTTCTTCATCCTCATTCTCCAGGTGGACGCCTGACTTCTTCTTTAATTTCTTCATCCTCATTCTCCAGGTGGACGCCTGATTTCTTCTTTAATTCTTCATCCTCATTCTCCAGGTGGACGCCTGACTTCTTTTTAATTCTTCATCCTCATTCTCCAGGTGGACGCCTGACTTTTTTTTTATCTCTCATCCTCATTCTCCAGGTGGACGCCTGATTTCTTCTTAAATTCTTCATCCTCATTCTCCAGGTGGACGCCTGATTTCTTCTTTAATTTTTCATCCTCATTCTCCAGGTGGACGCCTGATTTCTCCTTTAATTCTTCATCCTCATTCTCCAGGTGGATGCCTGATTTCTTTTTAATTCTTCATCCTCATTCTCCAGGTGGACGCCTGACTTCTTTTTTATCTCTCATCCTCATTCTCCAGGTGGACGCCTGATTTCTTCTTTATCTCTTCATCCTCATTCTCCAGGTGGACGCCTGATTTCTTCTTCAATTTTTCATCCTCATTCTCCAGGTGGACGCCTGACTTCTTCTTAAATTCTTCATCCTCATTCTCCAGGTGGACGCCTGATTTCCTTTTCGATTCTTCATCCTCATTCTCCAGGTAGACGCCTGATTTCTTCTTTAATTCCTCATCCTCATTCTCCAGGTGGACGCCTGATTTCTTCTTCAAATCTTCATCCTCATTCTCCAGGTGGACGCCTGACTTCTTCTTAAATTCTTCATCCTCATTCTCCAGGTGGACGCCTGATTTCCTTTTCGATTCTTCATCCTCATTCTCCAGGTGGACGCCTGATTTCTTCTTTAATTCCTCATCCTCATTCTCCAGGTGGACGCCTGATTTCTTCTTAAATTTTCTTTATCCTCATTCTCCAGGTGGACGCCTGACTTCTTCTTCAATTCTTCATCCTCATTCTCCAGGTGGACGCTTGATTTCTTCTTAAATTCTTCATCCTCATTCTCCAGGTGGATGCCCGATTTCTTCTTTAATTCCTCATCCTCATTCTCCAGGTGGACGCCTGACTTCTTCTTAAATTCTTCATCCTCATTCTCCAGGTGGACGCCTGACTTCTTCTTAAATTTTTTATCCTCATTCTCCAGGTGGACGCCTGATTTCTTCTTAAATTCTCTTCATCCTCATTCTCCAGGTGGACGCCTGATTTCTTCTTAAATTCTTTCATCCTCATTCTCCAGGTGGAAGCCTGACTTCTTCTTAAATTCTTCATCCTCATTCTACAGGTGGACGCCTGACTTCTTCTTAAATTTTTCACCGGGTGTTTCTTGACACAAATGTTGTTTTTGCCCCTGTTTCAAATCAAAGAAACAGGTGGGGCATTCTTGCCGACGGTGGGGCTTCTCTTCGTCTTGTTTTATTGCCTTGGAATGGTTGAAAAGACTGTTTTGTCCTTGTAATTGATCCTTAACTATAGGATCCCCAACTGTATGTTTTCCTTCAAACCTTTTTAACCGTAATCATATGTTTCTCTTGACATTGCTGATCCGCTTTTGATTCCACTTTTCTTACACCCATATCTTATTATTTTTTATTACCTCCTGCCCATCATGGTCGTATTTGTCTCCTATGCAACCTTGAATTTTGGTAGTATACCTTGACATTCCTTCTTATTTGTTCGGAACAAAGCTCATCTCAAAAGTTTTTAGAAGAGTAAGATTATTAGTGACGCAAACATGACGATTTCGACAATCTAAAATGAAAAGAAAAATCCAAATTTGGATGATTGTTGGAGAAGGAATAAAGGACTTATCTGATTGGAGTCACTGGCTCCAATGATCATGGTATGCATTTTGGATTAGTCAACCCAGTCTTTTAACCAACCTCTTTTCAATTGTTTCATTTTGTTTTCCCAAATTTTCCACAACCCAATTTTCTTTTGCCAATTTACAAACCTTATTTGGGTCGATGTATCTAAAAGAGTTTTCACCGGCAAACCTTCCTCATTTGTTCATTTTTTTTTCTTTTCGCCTTATGGTGCCTGCGAAGGTTTTCACCAATAAGACTCTCTCATTTTACTTTCTCTCAACTTTCGTCGTCTCATGGTGCCCGTGTGGGTTTTCACCTATAAGACTTTCTCATTTTTACTTTCTTTTCTTGTTGGATCAGAGTGTTATGAACCATCTTCATTTGCTCGACTCGGCATTTTCTAAGATTGGTCGAAAGGTCTTTTTGGTATGGAGTTGGAATGGAAAGTTATCAAAAGTTAAACAGTTTTGATATGGGTTTACAATTACAACTCTTGGAATCTTTTTCTTATTTCCAATATAATTCCTGCCCCAGTTTCTTGATTGGGGTCTCTTGATATTTCTTTTTGTGCACATTATGCATATCGTGCACCCTATGACCGAGCCGTGAGGCGCCTACGTATCCTTCTTGAGGAATCAGGTCAAACGTAGTTCACTACAATAATAGTGATTTTTTTTTTAAATTATATTGTTCATATTTGATTTTCATTGATTTCAAGAGAGGGTAGGAAAGAAACAAATGTGGTTCAAAGGGGAAGCAAGGGGTATAGTGTTTGGATAGCAGAATAAATTGCCTTTGTCATTCCAATCTTCGAAATAATGCCGAATACAAACATTTATGCATAATATCTCTTTACCGTATCAGAATTGATAGCCATGTCTATGCATTTTCCTTCGATATCTGTTAAACATAGTGCACCATTTGATAATACTCTGGTCACAATGAATGGTCCTTGCCAATTCGGGGCAAATTTGCCTTTTGCCTCAACCTGATGTGGAAGAACACGTTTCAGCACATGTTTACCCACTTCAAACTTCCGGGGACGCACCTTTTTGCTGTATGCTCTTGCTATTCTTCTTTGATACAATTGGCCATGACATATTGCGGCCAATCATTTTTCATCAATCAAGTTTAACTGTTCCAGACGGGTTTTGACCCATTCATTATCATCAATCTTTGCTTCGGCGATGATCCGAAGGGAAGGAATTTCAACTTCTACAGGAATTACTGCCTCAGTGCCATATACCAACAAATAAGGAGTTGCTCCTACTGAAGTGCGAACAGTGGTGCGATATCCCAATAACGCAAATGGTAGTTTTTTGTGCCATTGTCTTGAACCTTCTACCATTTTCCGAAGTATCTTCTTTATGTTTTTGTTGGCTGCCTCGACTGCTCCATTCGCCTTGGGCCGATATGGGGTAGTGTTGCGATGTGTAATCTTAAACTGTTGACATACTTCCTTCATTAAGTTACTGTTAAGATTAGCACCGTTATCTGTGATGATCACCTTTGGGATTCCGAATCGACATATGATATTTGAGTGGACAAAATCGACCACAACTTTCTTGGTCACTGATTTGAATGTTTTGGCCTCAACCCATTTGGTAAAATAATCAATGGCTACCAGAATGAACCTTTGCCCATTGGATGCTGCAGGCTCAATTGGTCCAATCACATCCATGCCCCAAGCGACGAAGGGCCATGGTGCCGACATTGTGTGCAACTCGGATGGTGGAGAATGAATTAAATCCCCGTGTATCTGGCATTGATGACACTTGCGCACAAAACTGATACAATCTCGCTCCATGGTAAGCCAATAGTAACCAGCTCGGAGAATTTTCTTTGCCAATACATATCCACTCGTGTGGGGTCCGCAAACTCCCGCATGCACTTCAAACATGACGGTTGTAGCTTGTCTGGCATCTATGCATCTTAACAATCCAAGGTCTGGTGTTCTTTTATACAAAACTCCTCCGCTCAAGAAGAATCCATTTGCCAATCGCCTAATGGTTCTCTTTTGATCCCCTGTGGCTTGTGCTGGATATATCCCCATTCTGATATATTCCTTGATGTCGTGGAACCATGGTTCACCGTCAAATTCCTCTTCAACCATATTGCAGTAAGCGTGCTGATCGTGGACTTGAATATGTAGTGGATCCACATAAGCTTTGTCCGGATGGTGCAACATTGATGCCAGGGTAGCCAATGCATCGGCAACCTCATTATGGATCCTTGGAATATGCCGAAACTCCACTGATTGAAAACGCTGACAAAGATCATGTAGACATTGTCGGTATGGTATGAGCTTCAAGTCTCGGGTTTCCCATTCTCCTTGAATTTGATGTACCAGAAGATCCGAATCTCCCATGACTAAGATTTCCTGGATACCCATGTCTGCGGCTAGCCTTAACCCCAAAATACAAGCTTCATATTCAACCATATTATTGGTGCAATAAAATCGTAGTTGAGCCGTAACAGGATAGTGGTGCCCTGTTTCAGAAAAGATTATAGCTCATATCCCGACTCCTTTCATGTTAGCGGCCCCATCAAAGAAGAGTTTCCAGCCAGGTTTTTCAATTTGCTCCATCTCATCGATATGCATTATTTCTTCATCGGGAAAATAGGTTTTCAATGGCTCGTACTCCTCATCGACCGGGTTTTCGGCTAAATGATCGGCCAGTGCTTGGGCTTTCATTGCAGTTAGAGTCACATAGATGATGTCGAATTCTGTGAGCAATATCTGCCACTTTGCAAGTCTTCCCGTTGGCATAGGCTTTTGAAAAATATATTTCAACGGATCCAAACGCGAAATAAGGTAAGTAGTGTAGGACGACAAATAGTGTTTCAACTTCTGAGCTACCCACGTTAGGGCGCAACATGTCTTTTCTAGATGAGTATACTTAACCTCATAAGCTATGAATTTCTTGCTAAGGTAGTAGATGGCCTGTTCTTTCCTGCCGGTGAGGTCATGTTGCCCCAATACACAACCAAATGAATTTTCCAAGACCGTCAAGTAAAGAATCAGAGGTCTTCCTGGCTCCGGCGGGACCAGCACGGTTGGGTTCGACAAGTATCCTTTTATCTTATCAAACGCTTCTTGACACTCATCGGTCCATTTGACCGCAACATCCTTTTTCAACAATTTGAAAATAGGCTCACAGGTTGTCGTGAGCTGTGCAATAAACCTGCTGATGTAATTCAACCTCCCTAACAAACTCATTACTTCAGTTTTGTTCCTTGGAGGTGGCAATTCTTGGATGGATTTGATTTTTGATGGGTCTAGCTCGATGCCTCGCCGACTGACTATGAATCCCAGCAACTTTCCAGATGGAACTCCAAATGCGCATTTGGCAGGGTTAAGCTTGAGATTGTACCTGCGAAGTCTTAAGAAGAATTTCCTCAAATCCCCAACGTGGTCGGCCTGATGCTTTGATTTTATGATCACATCGTCCACGTATACCTCAATCTCCTTGTGTATCATATCATGAAACACTGTGGTCATTGCTTTCATGTAAGTTGCCCCGGCGTTTTTTAAACCGAATGGCATTACTCGGTAGCAATAAGTTCCCCATGGTGTGATGAATGCCGTCTTTTCTGCATCTTCTTCATCCATTAGAATTTGATGATACCCGGCATAACAATCCACGAAAGATCCTATCTCATGCTTGGCGCAATTATCGATCAAAATATGGATATTGGGTAATGGGAAATTATCCTTTGGACTTGCTTTATTGAGATTGCGGTAGTCGACGCATACTCTAATTTTTCCATCTTTCTTTGGCACGGGAACGATATTAGCTAACCAAACAGGATATCGAGTGACTCGAATGACCTTTGTTTCCAACTGTTTAGTGATTTCTTCCTTAATTCTCACACTCATATCAGACTTGAATTTTCTCAGCCTCTGCTTGACAGGAGGCACCATTGGATCGGTGGGCAATTTGTGAACCACCAAATCAGTGCTCAAGCCTGGCATGTCGTCATATGACCATGCAAAAACATCTTTGAATTCTATGAGTGCTTTAATTAACTCTTCTCGGATCCTTGGTTCGAGATGGACACTTATTTTAGTTTCCCGGATATTATTCGTGTCCCCTATATTGATGTCCTCGGTATCACTCAGGTTAGGTTTGGTTTTTTCCTCAAAGTGAATTAACTCTTTACTAATCTCTTCAAAAGCCTCATCTTCATCATATTCCGATTCATAATCACAATATATTTCTTGAATTATTATTTCGGAACCAGATTGATTTTTAAGACTGGGCTGAGGATTCCTCATGCATGCCATATCACTAGAGCCAGCGTAAAAAGAACTGTACAGAAAAAGAAGAAAAGGAAAAGAAAACTATCAGGAATGATAATGAAAAAGGAAACTGTATTTTATTGGATGATGAAAGATAACAAGGTTTGCACACTTCAAACAAACTGTAAGATAAGTATTGGGATTACAACCCTGAGGTAACCCAAACAAACTGAAGGAAAATCAAAAAAATAAACTACCAAGACTCCTTTCGAATGGGGAGAGGAGTGGCTTTCCAATTATTAAGCTTTGTTTCTGGCCCACCGAATTGAACTTCTGCGTTGCTACAACCTTCCCTGCTTTCTACCATATTCACGTCGTCAAACAATTTCTCGAATCTTTCAATTAATTCCTCCTCAAGATTGACCAAGGATTTAGGAATTGTTGTTATCGGGCGATTTTTAGCACCGGTCTTGACAAAAGACTTTGATAGATATGGGACTAGTTTTGGAAGAATCCATGCTTTTTGTTTCAGCTTTCTGGCCTTTCTCACGTCGGTGACAGTGGGTATGAATCCCAAACCAAATGTTCCCCAGTTCTCGGGGAGAGATACTGGTTGTATAATTCCTTGCAAAGATGAGCCCAGACCTTTGCCGGGTATAAAACCATTTTTTAACATTTCATAGGCTATCATGACTGATGCAGAGGTTATCTTTGGATTCGGAATGTACTTCCCCTCTGGAATTTTCTCTACCGACACTGTATCGGACACTTGGTATACCCATGGTCCCTGGTCATTTTCTATTCCCTCGACCGGTACAATGGCACTGTTGTGAGCATTTAAACTTTCTTCCCCATGCACAACTATTTCTTGATGATCCCATTCAAACTTGACCGCCTGATGTAGTGTTGACGGGACTGCTTTAGCAGCATGGATCCATGGTCGACCCAACAACAAATTATAAGAAACAGTTATGTCCAGTACTTTAAACTCCATCGTGAATTCAACCGGCCCTATTGTCAGTTCCAACACTATGTCGCCAAATGAATCTCTGCTTCCACCGTCAAAACCCCGTATGCAAATACTATTCTTCTGGATCCTCTCCTCTTTGATTTTCTATTTGCTTAAAGTGGAGAGAGGGCAGATGTTTGCACTTGACCCGTTGTCAACCAATACCCGGGTTACTACGGAGTTTTCACATTTCACGGTGAGGTAAAAAGCTCTGTTGTGCTCAGTACCTTCCACAGGCAATTCATCATCAGAAAATGTAATTCTGTTTGCCTCAAAGATTCTGTTGGCTATTCTTCCCAAATGATTTACAGAGATTTTTTCAGGAACATGAGCCTCATTCAGGATTTTCATCAAAGCCAGACGGTGCTCCTCTGAATGGATCAGTAATGACAACAATGAAATTTGAGTGGGTGTCTTCTTCAATTGATCCACAACAGAATAGTCATGGAGTTTCATTTTTCTTAAAAACTCTTCCGCTTCTTCTTCCGTCACAGCTCTCTTTATTGGTGTTGGATTATTTTTAGTTTTTCTTAACTCTTCGGGAGTAAAACATCTTCCCGAACGAGTCAAGCCTTGCACCTCACAGACTTCTTCCTTGACTTCTTTTCCCTTGTACATTACAGTCACCCGTTCATAGTTCCATGGAATAGCTTTGTTTGTTGATCACTGGTAGCTGGGTTACAGGTTTGATAATAACCCGATCTATACGGGCTCCTTCCACGACTACAATGGGTTTGCTGGCAACCCCTGGTACTATCACTTTCAACCTTTCTTGCTTTGTGGCAACTTTGCTCGAAGACCCCTTCTCGACTACCACAGATGGTTCATCACCATTTCTGTTCTGCTTAGGTACCGGCTTCTCCTCTGTTAACTGCTTATCTGGCTTGGCTTCATGAGACCTGATCATCATGACAGTTTGTGACAGCTTCTTTGTCTCCCCATCAGCTTGTACGATTTCTATCATATTGGCCTCCTGATGGGCTGGCATTGGATTTCTGTTGATATTGGGAGCTTCGGGGGTTTGAACCTCGATTTTATTAGTATCGATCAGCTCTTGTAGTGCATTTTTTAAATGCCGGCATTTTTCCGTATCATGGCCTGGTGTACCGGAACAATACTCACAGCTAATGGTGTAGTCCAGATTCTTTGGAGGAGGATTGGGTAGCCTGGATTGTATTGGTCTTAGCATGTCCAGCTGTCTCAGCCTGTGGAACAGACTAGTGTAAGACTCCCCCAATGGAGTGTAGGTCTTCTTTTTCTGTTCCCTTTCTCCCCTGAATGCTGGCCTAGGCCTGAAACCTGGTCCGGGATAGGCTCGTGGGTAAGTACTTGGTATGGCAGGAGCACGCCAATTAGCGTGAACAGGTGGCTGATTGTATGCTTGCGCATGGTTAATGGAAAAATAAGGTTCCGAAGGGTGATAGTAGTGTTGGGATGAATTGTGGTGGTAAGTTGATTGGCGAGGTCGTTGTTGATTATAGTAAGGCGGTGAACCTCTGGGTCCCGACCAAATTCCTGAATCAACTATCGCTGCTTCCTCCCTCTTCTTTCTTCCGATTCCTCCTACCCCGCCTTGAATAGCTTGAGTAGTTGCCTTAATTGCTGAATAGCTCATGATTTTATTTGTCTTGAGGCCTTCTTCCACCATACCTCCCATCTTCACTACTTCGTTGAATGATTTCCCTACCGCTGAAACCAAATGGGCATAGTAAGTTGGTTCCAAGGCTTGGAGGAAGTAGTCTACCATTTCACTCTCCTTCATAGGAGGATCCACTCTTGCTGCCTGTTCTCTCCACCGGAAGCCATACTCTCTGAAACTTTCATTGTGTTTCTTCTCAAATTTTGTCAAAGATAGTCGATCTGGGATGATTTCCATATTGTATTGGAAATGGTATGCGAATGCCTGTGCCAGGTCATCCCAGGTGTACCATCTCCCATGGTCCTGGCGTGTATACCACTCCAAAGCTGATCCGCTTAAACTTTGACTGAAGTAAGCCATCAATAATTCATCCTTTCCCCCAGCTCCTCGCATCTTGCTGCAGAAACCCCTTAAGTGGGCTACTGGGTCGCCGTGCCCATTGTATAGGTCAAATTTAGGCATCTTGAAGCCAACTGGTAATTGTACATTTGGGAACAAGCACAAATCCTTGTATGCTACACTGACTTGCCCACCTAATCCTCGCATGTCTCGGAACGATTGTTCTAGACTTTTGACCTTCCTGAACATCTCTTCTTGTTCAGCATTTTTGGCTGGCTTGTCAATTTCGGTTGGGAGGTCAAAACAAGGAGTAGTTGAATGGATTTCGGAGGCTTTGAGGGTGGGCTCCGGGGGGTAATATTGGTTGTCCTGGGCCTGGAATGTAGGCTCACTAGGAGATTTATGGAGTGTAGTTGTGGGAGGTGCCACAAAGACGGGAGTTACAGGTGGAGGAAAGTATGGAACTGGTTTAGGAGGGGGAGACTGCGGTGTCTGAGAGGTGGTGCATCGGTAGTGTTGGTAGATGGGGAAATTTGGGGATAATTCAGTGGTAAGATTATCCTAAGTTTGGGCCATTGATGGAGCAAGGTTAGTTGGGTAAGATGGGGGTAACTGCCCTGTAGACCAGGCCTGGTACATCTCAGCCATTTGCTGCTTGAGTTTAAACATCTCTTCTTTCATTTTCCCGACATCCATCTCCTCTAGCTCAATACCTGTGTCAACATCTAGGATAGACATACTTTCGGGTATTGGTCCTTTTGATCTCGTGTGATAATGATAATACGCCAGTATACTCTTTAGAGAAACTAACTGCTTGAATTCTGGAAATGAACAAACTTGTTAGTTTTGAGAGTTTAACACATATATAATTACACGTTGAGATGCAATGCTCCTAGACAAGTAACCCCTTTCTATTATGCATTTGCTTGGCTGCTTGTGTCGTCCCAGCTTTCTTGAAATTTTTATTGTTACTCACTTTTATTTTATTTATTATATTCCTTATTGTGGTCGAATCTTATAGAGATTGCCTACGTATCATGCCCCCGCATGAATCAGACCTTGCGTAGTTCAGACCGTAAGGCAAACACTTTTATTCATTATACAAAGATGGAACAGACATTACATTTGAAAACCTTATAAGAAAATGGTTTGAAACACACACACTTAAATCAAAATAAAAGATACAACTCTTAACATCTCACAACATGCCCTACTTTCCACTTTTGTTGTCAATCATTTGATTATCTGCTCAATGTGGGGCTTGACCTGATAGACCTCCCAGCGTACGATACATCCTTTCCAACTCCATTGCTAGATGACGGGCAAAAATGGGTGCATGCTCTGTAAACCTTTCATAATCCATTCCTTGGCAGTTTACATAACTTTGAGAGGTGTAGACCGCCAGGTCGTGGATTTGTGCCCTGAAATCTTGGAGACGTTGGTCTTGGTTCTGCAATTGCTGCTGGCGAGTGGTGGCTATATCTCTGACACGGTCTTCACGATCTAGAGCTGACTCTAATAGAGCTTGGAGTCTGGCCTGCTCTAATCTTGCCTGCGCTCTTTCTCTGTCGATGTCCGCTTGTTGATGTTCTCTATTGTATCTTCTTGCCTCTTCTAGTTGTGCACGAAGTTGGTCTTCTGATCGTATCCAATGGTCTTTTTCCTTCTTGAATTGTGCCCTGTCTTCTTCGGATTGCCTTACTTGGCGTTCCTTATTAGATCTGGCTTCTTCGTTTAATTGTTGGATTCTTTCTTTTGCTTTGCTCAACGCCCTTTCGTTTTTAGCAAGAATGGAATCATAATCTTGCATTCTTTCAAAAAGATTGGCGATGGTTTTTTGATCCTTCCAACTCCTCATTGGTGTTTCAGAAGCCTTTTTCATTTTTTTAAATCGAGCATGAAGATTTTCCTTCTCACAAGCTAGACTCTTCTTCTCGCCTTCGGCTTCTTGTGCTTGCAAATCTTTCTCCAGACTGAGGCTCCTCAGATTTTCCTTTAGGGCATGGATAGTTGCTTTGTACCCCTTTTCCTTTTCTCCCCAAATCAACCGCTCTTGGATTTTATCATTAAAGTTTTGAACATGGGGTCTTTTTGTTGGCCTACTTAGCTCGGGTTCTGGTACATCATCCACGCGAGACCGTTTCTCAAACCACCTTGCATACCCAGGATTTATTTCACCCCTTGTAGTGTCTGGGACTTGAGTATCACTTTTCAAGTATCGACATCCATTCCACATCTGCTGAATTAGAGCCTCGGGAATAGTGGCTTCAGGGTGTAATTCGATTACTTGCATACTCAAATCTTCATCATCAGGAACTACTTGGTATCTCCCTAGTTGTCTTAGGACTCTTAGTGGCGCATATGGCTGGATGCTTCTCAATCCCAATAGTAGCAAATAACTATTTGAGGTTGACATGTGTATCACTTCCCTCATCGGGAGCCATCCCAAATTCCACTCAATTTGATTTGCCGTTAAAGCCCTTAGATGAGATACCCATGCTTCTATCCCTTCTGGGGACTTATAATCTTTTGTTCTTTCCTCATAACTCTCGATGCAATTATCATTGCTTGGCCCATACTGTATGATCTTGGGCTGTTGTTGGAGATGTTCAATCACCCACATTTGCAACAAAATTTTGCATCCTTCGAAGACTTTTGCTCCTGATTTACATAAAGTCAACGCCCGATAAATGTCTGAGAGAATGATTGGGACAAGGGTGTGATTTTCCTTGGTGGTGAGGACCTGCACAACTTTCGCGGTGCGAATATCAATTGTTTGCTCTTTGTTTGAGAAGACCATGATTCCTAGAAAAGCCACTATGAAGGCGAACCGACGGTGAATCTGCCAGGTGTCTTTGTTTTGCTTGTTAGTAAGGCCTTTCTCGTGAATTTCAAATCCATCTGGCTTTCCGAACCTTGAATACAAGAAGTTGAAAGAACAACATCCGTTGATGACATTGCTTTTCCTGATTTGATTACTGATGTTCAGAAGACCGAAGAATCGATGTACCGAGGGAGCCTTTATAAATATTAGGTTTTGATTTCTTAGACTTCCGTCAAAACCAGCATATCCAGCTATCTCCTCTAATGTAGGAGTAAGCTCAAAATCAGAGAAACGAAAGACATTGTGAACAGGGTCCCAAAAAGTTACTAACGCCGCAATCAGATCATCACGGGGTTTAACTTTCATAATATCTGTGAGATTTCCCAAATGTTTGACGACCCATTTTTGACCATCTTCGCTAATTCATACCACCACATTTGAAGCTGAAATAGAAACTCGTCTGTATTCGTGGATGGGGAGTTTTGTGTGGTGCTCATTTTGTATCTGAAATTTAATTTTAATAAAGTCAAGACTCATTTTGAAAATATACACTAAAAAAAAATCATTTTCAATTTTTATTTATTAAACACTTTTTATTTCAAGATTTAAAACTATTTTTTGGGAATTTTCTAAAAATAACCCATTTTATTCCTCGGCTCTCAAAAATATTTTCAATTAAGCTAGTCAACAAGCAAATCCGAGGCAAATGAATGCACAGGTAGCAAGTAGGATGCATCAGGATGGTCTTTTTATTTCGGGTTCACCTGTCCTAGATAGACCCAACCCCTGTGTTGAGTCTCCAAGGCCAAATGTACATGATGCAAATAGACGTTCCTACTAGGGATCCGGTACATGGCCGAGTTATTCTAGGTGAAAAACCTGAGGCATATTGTTCTAAACCTAGCTCACCCAAACGGACAGTTTGAGCCGAAGTGGGGGCAACGTACCGGGAGCACGAAAGTCTACCCGGCCTAGTTACTTGTCCCAACTTCGTCTTATTTGGCATGACTTTAACAAAAAGGTGGGCCACGCGCACGTGTGCACCATAAATTTAGAAGACTCAGAAAGAAGGGGGTTTCGTAGCAGTTGTATATATTCATAATTCAAATAATATTAAAGCGGTAAAAGTGTCATTTAGCACATTGGGCATATATCATGTAAAAAAAATCAGATAATAAATAAAGCCAAATATAACAGTTATTTAAAGCTCGAATTCTTTAAACCCTGAACCAGTGGTTCTGGGTTACGGTTTTCAATATTGATTCCCCAGCAGAGTCGCCAGAGCTGTCACACCTCCTTTTTACCGCGCCAGCAGGGGTGCGTGGGAGTTTTCTCCAATTGAAGGACAGTCGAAACGGGATTTGTTTATTTGTTTCAGAGTCGCCACCTGGGAATTTTAAGGCATCCCAAGTCACCAGTTTTAATCCCTGAATCGAGGAGAATATGACTCTGTTTGTTATTCTGCGAACCAGAAATCCTGAGTAAGGAATTCTGTTAATCCGGAAGAAGGTGTTAGGCATTTCCGAATTCCGTGGTTCTAGCACGGTCGCTTAACTGTTCTTATTCTTGGCTTAATTATCTTGATTTACTAAATACCCTTTTTCTTGTTACCTGATTTTATTACCGCTTTCGTTTAGATTGTTTACAAATTAAAGATTTTCTTGAAACGAATCACGCGTACGTATATTCGCCTTGTCTATTTTTATAAACGTAAAGAATCGTGTCACGCATACGTGTACACAATAAGATTGACAGTATTTGTTTTTATTAAAATATCATACGTTCGAAATTTAAAATAAAATTAAGAACATCGTCACCCTTATATTTAAACAGTGAACTGCACATCTCGGGTTATATGAAATTATTATTGATAGTCTCCGAAGAACCCCTTTTTATTAAATATTCGCTCGAAGTTGCGCGAACGCATAATCCGAATTGCTTTTAGAAATATAATCAGGTTACGCGAACGCATCCCTAATCATGCAAATATTTTGATGGTAGTATAAATTTGTTTGCAAATTGTTTATTACATCCATATTATTTTTATGTGAAAATCATGAGAAATCCCCATTTGAGATGCCCTTAAATTCTTTGGCAAGAATTCACAATTTATTAATTGTTGACCGCTGATTATATTTTTTTACGTGTGAATTATATTCTTCCGAGCCATTCAAATTTTAGGAGTAAAAATAAACAAAGTGTGATTAATACTACCATTTTTCTCGTAAATCCAATATATGTATACCCAAAAAGTGAATTGCATATGAAACTAAAAAAATTTATTTATGAAAGGAAGAGATGTTTTCGAAGAATTTTCATTATTTTATTTAATGCAAACTTTATTTCTACATACCATTGATATAAAATGTTGCAATTCGTGCTTATACATCCCATCTCATTCTCATATACTTGTTTTTAATCCAAAATTATAATTGCTTAGTTAATTTGTTTATGACGATAAATAATCAAATTGATGAAAAAGGGGGTTATTATTCGAATCGATTCAATAAAATTGCATTACATGCAACATAGTTGTCGCCTGAACCGTTCATAATATTCTAACATCGTAACGAGCTATATCAACTCACCTTACTCATATGATTATATATATACCCGTCATCATGCCATATATGAACATATAACTTATATCAATCTAAACAAAATCATATTTTTTACAAGATATACTAATAATGTAATTTCTTGATACTTCCATTCTACTTTACATTTAGCTAAAAATATTACGGGATGTAATCAATGGCCCATTTTTATGCCATATTCCATATTTTGACAATTCAAATATAACTATACTAATGAGATTTCGAAATGGATAACATTATTACAAAACTTTCATACGAATTTTAAAATAAGACAATTAACTTATATCCATCGTGTCGAACTCACTACTAGTTAACCAACATGAAATAAAGCTGAAATTTAAACTAACGAACTTAAATGAATAAAAGACAGAATTACAATTCGAGCTTCATTTATTTGTCATGTTGAAAGCTTTGCATGACATGAGTTTACAGATATGTACCTGGAAATGAAGGTAGAAGAAGTAAATTTCAGCAGTAGCAGCAGTAACAAAGCAACAGAATATACCAATAACTCAGCAGGTTTGATCAAGACCCGTGAAACCAGACGAGCAGTAACAGAATTTTAAGAAAAATTTCAAATTTGAACCAAACAAAACCAATAAAACAAACCCGGACAGATTCTAGAAAACAATGTTTCTGATTTCTTTTCTTCTTCTACGTCTGTTTCAGATTGTATGTGTGTGTGTGTTCTCTTTTTTGTTTCTTTTTCTGTTTTCTTCCTCCTCTTCAGATTTCTATTTCTGATTTTTTCTGCTTAATTTTCTTTCTTTTTATCTCCCTCTATGTGTATTCTTTCTCTTCAATGTGTCTATCTAATTTTCAGATTTCTCTCTCTCTCTTTCTGTTTTTTTTTCTTCTCTTAAAATCTGAATTCTCTCTTAAAATCTGAATTCTCTCTCTTAAAAGCAGATATCAGTTTCTTTTTCAAATCTCTCTCTCAAATCCCCTCCCCTTTAAAATCTGAATCCCTGTATTTATACAGGTCTGCCCATTTCCTTTTAGTGCTGCTTGGACCCCCTTCTTCTTTTAAAAATCAGAAATTCCCATTAAAAACTGCTTTTACTACTTTAAATCCCATTAAGTGATCTTTTCCTGACAGCATTCCCATTACCCTTTGTTTCCCATTATCTCATTAAGTAATAGCCATTATCACTCCACTATCAGCACACTATTATTATCACATTACCCTACTGTTTCTATCCCAGAAATACCCCTGAAAATCCCTTAATATTACTGTTATTACTACCCCAGACCAAAACTGCCTAAACCTAAACAAAATTATCTGAATTAAACTGTTTAGCAGCTAATAACCAATTCCTAAATCAAACAAACATTCTGTCTTTTCACTGATAGCTAATTGATCTAACAAACCCAATGTCTAATAGCTACTGGATAAAAGCTAAATTCAGATTGAACACTGATCTTGCATACAAACATATTAACAATATACAGAACTCAACAGAACATTTCAACTGAAATTCAAAACTGAACAAAGAGCAACAAATGCAGGCATTGTCAGTATTGACACTGCCCTGAACTTAATGCTCAGAAATCAACATACATAACACCTATTTGATGAACTTACTGATTTGCAAACAAACATGATTTAATTTACGATACTAATCAACTGACTTTCTACAGTGATTGTCAACAAACAGTCCATAAAAATAGAAACAAATTGTTTCCATCAGTATTATCATAAACGAGAATTCATAATATAACTAATCGACGAACTTAATCGAGTCGATTACACACATTGTAAATAATCGCAACCAACAGAAACAATTCATATTTTTCTCAAGTAGACGGGTATGAGACAGAATCACAGAATTAAACAAACAAAAATATGAAAAATTACACAGACAACTAAAATAGGCAACAATATATGTAGTAAACAAAAAGAAAAATAGGAAAAAATACCTCGGAATCTTTAAATTATGTGGACCCAAACTTGACTTTGAATTCGGACCTTTTTTTAAATCAAACAGACCTTAGTCGAAGTATTTTCAACTGAAAATACTTCGACGAAGGTCGATTAGACCCCAATCTTCAATTTAATTCGGGCAAATTCCATGTTTTAAAATTTTTAGGGTTTCTAATTCTTGGATCTTAAATTCGAACACTTCTTGGCAGATTCAAAGGGAACCAAAGATAACACAAGGGTGAGGGAGGCCTAGGGGTCATTTAGTGTTAGTTTGGAAGAAATCTGAGTGAGTTCATATTTGGCTCGAACCTTCAAAAGAAGATTCGAAGAGTTCTGAGGTGATTCGAACCAAACCAACACCAGATCCACAACGAGGGTAGTTAGGGGAAGCTATGGTGTTAATTTGGGGCTGGTTGGTTTAGATCTGAGTTTGGCTTGAATCTTCAAATGAAGATTCGAGAACCTTCAGGAGGATTCGAGCCACGTGGCTAACATATTTGGATAGAGGATGGTCAGGGGGTTCCGGGGTGTTAAGGTGGTGACCGGCGGCGTTGTTGCCGCCGGGTTTCAGGCAATGGGGAATGAGGGCGGCTAGGGTTAGGGTGTGTTTTTCCGGAGATGATGATGAACAGTGGAGAGGGGGGTGTTTAGTTAGGGGGCCGGGGTAGGGATTTGGATTTATATAGGGATGGGGTGGATTGATACTGGCCGTTAGATCAGGCAGAATGGATGGCCAGGATCTATATGCTTACATGAACGGCGTCGTTCTGGTTTAGTTGGGGGATGGGTCGGCCCGGGTACTGGATCGGGTAGGGATCACGGGTTAGATCAAAATCCTGGGAACCCTTGGATCAGAAGTAATGAACGGCCCCGATCTATTGCAACCATACGACGCCGTATGGTTTGCATTTGTAATTAAATGACCGGGCATCATCAAACGGCGTAGTATTTGCCCTATACTACGTCGTTTGATGGTTTTTGGGTTGACTGACTTGGGCTGGGTAAAATGTATTGTTTTGGGCCTCAATGTTTTTGTCAAATAAATGGCCCAGTCCGTTTTTCTTTACATTTTAATCAACTCTTTTCAATTTCCAATTTTATTCTTTTATTATTAAAATCCTAATTAAAATTATAAAAACAAAATTACGCTTACAAAATATTAATTACTTTTAACAACTATTAACACATAGACAAAACATTAATCACACAGTGAAACATTTAAAATATAATAAATGCGTATTTCTTTTTTTTTTATTTTATTTTAATTAACTCTTAAATGCATAATTAAATCCTAATTATGCATGCAACATGTGTTTTTTATTTTATTTTTCATTTTAACAAACAAAGTAGACATTTACGGACATAACACAAATATTTAATAAATGCCACTCAAATTCTAAAAATTGCACATTAAGCAAAAAATTGTTTTATCATTACTTTTTTTTTTGTTTTGGAGTAATTTTCGTGAGGCAAAAATCACGTGCTCACACCATTGATGTTAATTTCGTCGGATTCCGAGACGTGGGCCTGAGGCCTGGGTTTGAGCAATTTCGAGATTTTTGATGTAAATTGGATATTTTCGAGTGATCTTCGTTACCTTTGAATATTTTAATGATTATGTACTGATTGTGGATAGATTTGGAGCATCCGGAGGTCTATTCGTGCGGGCAAGGCACCGCGGGCTAGAGTTTGGACAGGATCGAGGTGAGTAATGATTGTAAGTGATGTTCTGAGGGTTTGAAATCTCGGATTGCACATCGTAGTGCTATATTGAAGTGAGACAAACATTTGATGACGAGCGTGGGGTTGTGCACTATTGGGGATTGTGACTTGGTCTGTCCCGATTGATGATTTTACCGTGTCTTTGACTGAAATCTATTTGCTATCATCATTATTTGGGTTGAATGCCATATTTGGGCTTGTGCCAACTATGTGAACCCTTCGGGGATTTTTATTGATGTTTTCTCACTATTTTGATTTTATGCTTGAACTCAGTCATGTTATTTTCCACGGTTTTCAAAACTCAGCCATGTTTACTCTGTTTTAACACTTGAAATGATATTTTAAATTATATTTTGGGTTGAGCATCATGTTTTACTATTGCCCGAATGGCTTATGTGATTTTTGACTGAGTAAGGCTGAGGTCCTATGTTGTGAGGATACTTTTGGGTTGGGCTGCACGCCGCAGCGGAGATACACTGATTTGATTATGAGGTCGAGGGCCTGAGATATGTATGCCACAAGGTGGCTTGTTGATATTGATATGAGGCCGAGAGCCTGTTTTTGATGCCACGAGGTGGCTTGATATTGCGTTTGGGCCGTAAGGGGCCCTCTCGGGAGTTTGCACACCCCCAGTGAGTACGGATACCCATTGTTATGTGAGATATAGCCCGAGGGGCTGATATTGTTCTATGTGATAGCCCGAGGGGCTGGTATTGTCCCATGTGATTGTGCCCGAGGGCAGATTATTGGCACTGTGCCCGGGGGGCGAACATTATGTGCTTATCTTTCTTATTTGCCTGTCATTACCTATTTAATTATGTATTTGTGCCCGAGGGGTGGATTTTCTGTGTTGATCTGCACTAATTGTTTGGCATTCATTTGTGTAACTGTTGAAAAGTCATTTTCAGAGAAGTTTAAACTGAGCTAAGATATTTTAAGAGATTTTTGAGCTTCATTGCTTTCTTACTAGTTTTTATACTGCTTCTATACAGCATGTTGATGCAGTTTTCATGATTTCTTACCATTCAGACTTTAGTTATGATTATTACTCACTGAGTTGGAGTGCTCACTTTACTCCCTGCACTTTGTGTGCAGATTCAGGTATTTCTGAACCCGGTAGCGGGTATTGGCTGATTAGAGGCAGAGTCATCGGAGTTTAGCAAGGTAGCTGTCAGCGTTCGCAACACTATTTTTCTCCCTCTTGATGTCCTTGGACTGTATTTAGCATGTTTCAGAACTTAGTTGTATATTAGACCTTAGTAGATGCTCGTGACTTGTGACACCCCGATGTCGGGCTGTGTTTGGGCTGTATTCCACACATTATAAAATCTTTTGCTTAGTCTTTGGCTTATTTACTCATGCATAGACTGTTTATAGATGTTTTAACTGTTTTAAAATAATTTGAATTGGGACTAGTAGGCTGGCCTAGTCTTCACGAGAGGAGCAATCACGACCAGGTCCGGGTTTAGGGTCGTGACAAGTTGGTATTAGAGCCTAGGTTACATAGGTATCACGAGTCATGAGCAGGTTTAGTAGAGTCTAGAGGATCGGTACGGAGACGTCTGTATTTATCCTCGAGTGGCTGTAGAACCTTTAGGAAAAACTTCAAATTCTTGAATTCTTATCGTGCGTCCTTGATTCAGCTTGAGATGTAACTCTTTGAATTCCTTCCACGTGTTTGTATGTGCGTATGAGCGCTCAGTATCAGATGTGCATCGATGGCTTGAGATTCCCTGATTGTGGGGCGAGATGTGATCTCTGTTAGTTGATGTTGGGTCAGTCTAGAGGACTTGAGGCCGGATCTTTGCCTATAGCTTGAGCACTGAGGTGCTGATTGTGTGAGCAAGTGTTTTTGAACTTATATGTTCAGTAGCGTCCCTATTAGTGGGAGTGACGGCTGGATGTCTATGTGATGAGTATGCTAGTATTGCGAGATGTATCCATATGATTTGGAAGCGACAAGAAAGGTCTGCTGGAGGATAGAAGAACTATTAAGTGCTTGAATTCCATCTTGATCGGAGGTATAGCCCCAAGTTATGGGCATGTAAAGAATCTTCTCATGTTTTCTAGTTGGGAGTGAAGCAAATTTCATGTTGCGGTATGAGTTCAGACGCAAGAAGACTAAATGACTGCGTAAAGTTTATGACGATGGAAGGTATGCGAAAAGGTTAGTTCGAGGCGAAGCAGGTGGGTTATCTTCTGCGGATTGTTCGGAAGCTTGTGTGATCTTTATGTTGTCTGTTAGAAAATCCCATTTGCAAGTGAAAGATATGTGTTGTAATCTAAATTGGGTCACTTAGGAGAGTGGGCTTGACTGTTGTCAGAGTGAATACGAGATTTGCAGAAGATTTAGAGTACTAGATGATCTGTATTTTCACAAGCTTACAAAGGATTTGAGTTTAATCTCACTATGGTATTATGACAGCAATAGAGTATATGCGTTGTGAGTTATTGAGTATGTTTTGATCTATGGCTTCGAACCAAGTAGGGGAGTCTGCTATTGATTTATTGATTGCACGGTTATGTGCTATGTTGGTCCCAGTTCGAGGCATTCGGGCGAATAAGTTATGGCCTACGGAGATTGAGACCGAGGATGGCTCGAGTAGAGGAAAATTCTTAACAAAGGATATAGTATGCTTCATAGGTGTGTGAGAATCACAAAATGTCTGGAATTATTGTTGGTAAATGATGCTCGGTGCATAGAGCAGGAAGCTGCTTGGTTGTTCTAGGATGAGGTTACACTCTGCGGTGTCGGAGTGCTATTGAAGCACGGGTGGTTCTATTCGTTTGATCAGGCTAATTGCTATTTGAGTAGAGTGAATGACTCTCGAGAATGGTTCTGATGTGTTCAAAATTTTACATGTAACAATTGGGTATTTTCAAGTTGTATATGTGGCTAGAAACTGAGTTTTCATTGGAAGATGTCAAGACTTGTGGTATTTTCTATATTAATTATGGAATTCTATATATCAGTATCAGGAAAATGAAGGCAATGGCTATGGATTCGTAGGAAGTCTCTTTAGGGTAAGAATTTTGAACGCGGTGCTATTGAGAATATCTAGAGAGTATTCAGCGGCTTATGGACCATAGGACGGTGTGGTTTTGATGCTTGGGTCTCATGTGGTAAGTCTGTGTTAAGCAATTGTGATGTTATAGCAAGAAGGAGGATCAAGTTGAAGGTAAGTCAGAAGGGAACTCGGACAGATGGGATAGCTTGGTAGTAGGCCAAGTCGGTATGGTAAGTACATGATTAGATCTTGGATGATTACGAGGTAATGAGTTCTACAGGTATTTCACGGCAATGCTCTTGGGTTTTAGTGGCCTGCGTAGGTTGGTTGAGTTAGGAGGATTCAGTCCTGACATGGCTTGTTTGTGCAGAGGGGAGTCGGAGAGTTCTTGTCGAGTTCTACCATGGCTAGAGATGTATATTTTCCGCTAGCGTGAGGAGCATGGGATGTATAGTGATTTTCTGTTAGATTGGGCTCAAGGGAAAGTTCTTGGTTGGTTGAGTACATAGTTGCTTGTGGCTCGGAATGAGATATGAAGTTCTCACGTTACCTTAGGGTGGTATAGCATATGCGGTATATTGTGAAGGATTAAGATTGTGTGTGTAAGGTTACGGTTCAGTTCAGAAAGGAAGGTCATAAAGCTCTTAGGCAGCAGGCAGTATCATATGATTGAGAAATAGTATTGCTAATTGGGGGAAATTTTGACGAGAGTAGAAGTTTCAGAAAAAGGCAATGTGGTTAAGTTAATGGTATTTCAGTAGTATTGCGGCACTTTCTTTCTAGATCGACTGTTGATATTCGAGTTTGTTTGGCGGTACAGAAGAAGTTTATAGTATCTCTCGTGGAATGATTGGATATTAGAGGTGTGGTATGTATTCGGACGGCAAAAATGGGATCAGATATGGTGATTCATGTACCGTATAGATTTGGAGACGGGGAGTTCTCATATTTAGATTATGTTATGGTTATGGGTCGCGTGAATCCACACTATTTAGTGACTATCGGGGTTTGGAGACCCGAGCGTATCTTTTGTTGCTTGGTATGTTAGATTTTGGATGTGATATTGGGTTCAGATGGGTTGTCTCCATGTTGTGTCATTCTGGACTATTGCGTTAAGGCGGCGTTGTGGGCTATGTCGGGAATGCCACGGATTGAGTGGTGAGGTTCGACGGATTATGTTCCTGGTAGAGTGGTTTCATATTTCGAAGACCCAACGGAGGGCTGGGAAGGATTGCCTTCATTATTTGGGCTCTCGTGAGGGACGTCAGTGCAGAGGCTCCTCATAGTGATTCAGTTCCGATGGTGAGGGACTTTTCGGATGTGTTTTCTTATGGTCGAGCATGTCGCCAGGCAAGGTTGTTTATTTCGGTATTGAGTTGATGCAGGGCACCGTATTGTATGGCACCGGCAGAGTTAAAGGAGTTGGAGGAGCAGCTTCAGGATTTCCTTGATAAGGACCTCGTTGGCAGGCCAATATAGATATATGTTCTAACTTGAGTCGGCTTGGTTGGCTCTGAATTGTATAGTTGGGGGATGTGTTGATTCGATTGTTATTGAGCTTATTAGTAATCTGGGGGGATATATGAGTTACCTTTCTGTGTTGCGAGGTGTTATGATTTGTTGGTTATCGGCACATGGGGTGCGGTGTTATTGGGACCTCTCAGTGGAATTCAAGCGGGAGAAGTATTGGATATTGTTTGGCGGGTGGCACATCGGTTATGTCCTTTCACGTTGTGTGGTGTTATGTATCTGCTTTACCGTGGTTATGATGATGTACTTTGGTTCTAGGCATCAATTGCGCTTGGTCGTCAAGCTCGAGCAGAGTGACTTGTGGTGTTTCATGTGGAACAGTGTTTGGATAGGATCGTACTTTGCAGCGAAGTTATGTGGAGGTATGACCTTGCGGGATAGATTCGTGTGTTATGTTTCTATGATGTGAGACGGGTTCTCGGCCTTGCGTTGTGGTGGTATCGGTGAGCTTGCGGTACAGCTCATTTATTTGAGTCATTTTTCATGATTTGAGTATGTTCGGATTGTTGCTTATTGGTGCGTGGATTGCGCAAGTTGCAGCTTTAGTCTGTATTGAGGTGTCATGTCACCAGAGTGATGTTGGATTAGATGAGATTGTTGGGGTCTTTAATGAATACAATCGAATTCAGTTTCAGCATGTTGGAAGGATAATATCGAGGTTCGGCTCAGAATTTTGCTATGGTCTTTTCCAAAAGAGAAGTGGCTTCATGAATGGTTAGTTTGAGAAATGGTTATGGTTTATTGCGTGTTTCATATATCATTAGCAGTATATAGAAGCATTGGAATGAGGCTTTAGTTGATAAGAGGTCTTCTATCGGTATTCGATTGTTGTGTGCAACTGCTGTGATCAGAAGTTATCGCTACCAGTGTTTGAGTTATGTGGTATATCTTGTATATTGCACCCGAGGTTGCAGGTATGAGTTATTACAGCTGGTTCGGGCTTATTCTGAATATAGATGTGAGATTCTAATCTTGTGAATGATTTCGGAAGTGAAAATGTGATTCTAAGGTTTATGGGCTAGGTTGGATTGTGAAATTTCAGTTACATCGTGTTATCGGGCCTATATGAGATAGGGTGACGTGGGATCACCCCCGGGTATATGCATGGTAAGGTTATTCAGCGATTGGTTGGCTTTTGGAACAACTTTGGGCACGTTCGAGGACAAATGTATGTTTAAGTGGGGGAGGATGTAAAGACCCCGACCGGTCATTTTGAGCTTTTGCACCTTACTCGTCAGTTATCGGGGATGACTTGCCCCGTGTGAAGGATTATGACTTATGTAAATCATTGGTTTTGGTTTTCAGGGTAATCAGAATGAATTTGGAAGAAGAGTTCTCAGTTTAAAGCTTAAAATTTGAATGGTTTGACCAAGATTTGACTTGTTTGTATATGATCTCGGATCGGAATTTTTATGATTTGGTTAGCTCCGTTAGGTGATTTGGGACTTAGGAGCATGATCGGAATGCATTTTGGAAGTCCGTGGAAGGTTTAGGCTTGAATTGGCGAAATTGAGATTTTGGCATTTTCCGGTTGATAGGTCAGATTTTGATATAGGGGTCAGAATGGAATTTCGGAAGTTGCAATAGCTTCGTTATGTCATTTGTGATGTGTGTGCAAAATTTCAGGTCATTCAGACGTGGTTTGGTCAGGTTTTTGATCAAAAGCGTAATTCGGAAGATTTTGGAATTCTTAGGCTTGAATTCGATGCAAATTTGGTGTTTTAATGTTGTTTTGAGCGTCCCGAAGGTTGGAACAAGTTTGAATGAGATTATGGGTTATCTTGGCATGCTTGGTTGAGGTCCCGAGGGCCTCCGATGAGTTTCGGGTGGTCAACCAGACCATTTCTTATTTTGGAAAGTTGCAGAAAATTTGTTGTTCAGTGTTGCAGGCATTTGGCCTTTGCGTTCGCGAGTAGGCCCTCGCATTCGCGAAGGGTTAGCTGGTGAGGTCGAGATTTTAACCTTCGCGTTCGCGAGGGAGGCTCCACATTCGCGAAGGGCTGGGTTCGTTGTGCATCGCGTCCGCGAGGGAGTCTCCACGTTCGCGTAGTGGAAGTGAGCAACTGGATTTGAGGATTTATGTGTTCTTCGCATTCGCGGGAAGGGAGTCGCGTCCGCATTGGGTTAGGGAGCCAAGACTTCGCGTTCGCGAGTGGTAGGACACGTTTGCGATGAAGAAAATTTGGTCAAAGTAATTTTGTGCTTCGCGAACGCGAGGCTGTGACCGCGTTCGCGAAGATGGATTTTTATGCCTGGGCAAAATGATTTAAAAGGGCTATTCCGCGATTTTGAGGCTAAGAACCTCCATTGTTGGGCGATTTTGAAGCTTGGGAGAGCTAATTGAAGAGGGAATTCAAGAAGATTTCTTGGAGGTAAGATTTTTGAACTCAAAACTCGATTCTTGTGTGAATTCCACCTAATTAATCATGGAATTAAGCTTAAAATTAAGGAATTAGGGCTTGAATTTGGAGAATGTAAATTTGGGATTTGAGGGGCCATTTGAGATCCGATTTTAATGTTCTTGGTATGTATAGACTCGTATGAGGATGAGGATTCCATTGATGTTAATTTCATAGGATTCTGAGACATGGGCCCGGGGGCCGGGTTTGAGCAATTTCGAGATTTTTGATGTAAATTGGATATTTTCGAGTGGGTTTCGTTCCCTTTGCATATTTTAATGATTATGTACTGATTGTGGCTAGATATGGAGCATTCGGAGGTCGATTCGTGCGGGCAAGGCATCGCAGGCTAGAGTTTGGACCGGATCGAGGTGAGTAATGATTGTAAGTGATGTTCTGAGGGTTTGAAACCTCGGATTGCACATCGTCGTGCTATATTGAAGTGAGACACACGCTTGATGACGAGCGTGGGGTCGTGCACTATTAGGGATTGTGACTTAGTCCGTCCCGATTGATGATTTTACCGCGTCTTTGACTGAAATCTATTTGTTATCATCATTATTTGGGCTGAATGCCATATTTGGGCTTTGTCCAACTATGTGAACCCTTTGGGGATTTTTATTGATGTTTTCTCACTGTTTTGATTTTATGTTTGAACTCAGTCATGTTATTTTCCAAGATTTTCAAAACTCAGCCATGTTTACTCTGTTTTAACACTTGAAATGATATTTTAAATCATATTTTGGGTTGAGCATCATGTTTTACTGTTGCCCGAGTGGCTTATGTGATTTTTGACTGAGTAAGGCTGAGGTCCTATGTTGTGAGGATACTTTTGGGTCGGGCTGCATGCCGCAGCGGAGATACACTGATTTGATTATGAGGTCGAGGGCCTAAGATATGTATGCCACAAGGTGGCTTGTTGATATTAATATGAGGCCGAGAGCCTATTTATGATGCCACGAGGTGGCTTGATATTGCGCTTGGGCCGTAAGGGCCCCCCCGGGAGTTTGCAAACCCCCAGTGAGCGTGGATACCCATTGTGATGTGAAATATAGCTCGAGGGGCTGATATTATTCTATGTGACAGCCCGATGGGCTAGTATTGTTCCATGTGATTGTGCCCGAGGGGCTGGTATTGTTCTGAGATATTGCCCGAGGGGCGGATTGTTGACACTGTGCCCGAGGGGAGAACATTATGTGCTTATCTTTCTTATTTGCCGGTCATTACCTGTTTAATTTTGTATTTGTGCCCGAGGGGCAGATTTTCTGTATTGATCTGCACTAATTGTTTGGCATTCATTTGGGTAACTGTTGAAAAGTCATTTTCAAAGAAGTTTAAACTGAGCTAAGATATTTTAAGAGATTTTTAAACTTCATTGCTTTCTTACTAGTTTTTGTACTGCTTCTATACAACATGTTGATGCAATTTTCGTGATTTCTTACCATTCAGACTTTAGTTATGATTATTACTCACTGAGTTGGAGTACACACTTTACTCCATGTACCTTGTGTGCAGATCCAGGTATTTCTGAACCCGGTAGCGGGTATTGGCTGATCGAAGACAGAGTCATCGGAGTTTAGCAAGGTAGCTGTCAGCGTTCGCATCACTGCTTTTCTCCCTCTTGATGTCCTTGGACTATATTTAGCATGTTTCAGAACTTAGTTGTATATTAAACCTTAGTAGATGCTCGTGACTTGTGACACCCCGATGTCGGGCTGTGTTTGGGCTGTATTCAGCATATTATAAAATCTTTTGCTTAGTTTTTGGCTTATTTACTCATGCATAGACTGTTTATAGATGTTTTAACTGTGTTAAATAATTTGAATTGGGACTAGTCGGTTGGCCTTGTCTTCACGAGAGGTGCCACCACGACCGGGTCCGGGTTTAGGGTCGTGACATAAGGTATCTCCAAAGGACAAACTACCTCTCACCGTTTTATTGATCTCCACAAACTTTTCTTTGCATCCACACATATGATTGCTTGCTCCATCGTCCAAATACCACGAGCTGCAATCATCTATGTTTTCTTCCTTGAGTGCCATCAATAATGTTGACTCATCTTCTTCTTTCTTGTCATCAACAAGGTTAGATTTTTCTTCAACATTGCTACGACATTCGCAAGAGTAATGACCAAATTTATGACAATTATAACACTCAATTTTTTATTTGTCATACCTTTGTCCATTATTTTCTTGGTAGTAGGCATGTCCTCTTCCTCCTCTTTGTCCACGGCCCCGACCTTTGAGTGTTTGGTGGATTTTAATTTCATTGTTGAAGTTGTTACCATTACTTTTTCCTCTTCCACGACCGCCTCGGCCTCGTCCTCGTCCGTTTCCTCGATAGCTCATTTTACCTCCATAATCCTTAAAGGATGCCTGAGTTTTAAGAAGTTGTTCCAATGGCACTTCTTGTCTCCTTTTAATCTTTTCTTCATGGGCCTGTAAAGAACCTTCCAATTGCTCCACCATCATAGAGTCTAAATATTTAGACTCCTCAATAGCACACACCACAAAATCAAATTTAGGTGTTAAAGTGCGAAGGATCTTTTCTACCACACGGACATCTTCTATGTCCTCCCCGTATCTTCTTAGTTGATTTACAACAGCCTTCACTTTTAAAAAATAATCTGAGATGCATTCGGATTCTTTCATTTTTAAAACTTCAAAATCAGCCCTTAGAGTTTGAAGTTTTACCTTTTTCACTTTGTCGACTCCTTGAAGAGAATTTTGTAAAATCCCCCAAGCTTCCTTTGAGGTGGTAGCATCAGCCACCTTCTCAAACATGGTATCATCCAAATATTGGTGGATGAACGTGAGGGCTTGTTGATCCTTCTTCCTTGTCTTTGCCAAGACCTCTTTTTTATTTTGAGGCAGAGCTTCCTCATTATCGGGTTTTGCATACCCTCTGTCTACGATTTCCCACACATCCTGGAAGCCAAGAATGGCTTTCATACGTAAAAACTATTTCTCATAATTATCTTTTGTGAGATGGGGGTACTGAAAAGACAACGGACCATTATTCGTCATGGCTCTGATACCACATTGTTGGGATAAAAAATAATATATCCCACCCAGGAATAATATCCACGGAAAATAATTATAACACAAGAGAGTAACAACGACACCAACTCTTTTAATGAGGTAAGATACAATATCCGAGCGGAGCAATATAACCACTATAATATTACAACTTGGTAGTGTCAAGAGATTACTACAATTTTGAAAGAAATAACACTCTTTATTTAAAGACACATCACTACAATATTACTACCACTCACTATTTACCTCACAGACAACAATCTGTGGATTACTCTCACTGCTTTGCTTTCTGCTTAGCTTCTCTCGTTTTTTATGTGTCTAAACCGAGAGGGAATCATCTCTATTTATAGGAAAAGTTGCCAACCTCTCAGCCAAACAAATTTGACTTTTGCATTGCTTAGCCGCCCATATGCAATTTTCCTAGCAGTCTGTCTTCTCCAACTTTTCCATCTTCTTCTTTATTTTCTTTGGTAGGTGAGGTATGGACCCCACATTACTACCTAGAGTTTGACTGCATTCTTGGATTCGATCTTATTTCATCTTATTATTCTTCCTACTTGTTGCAATTACCTTTTCTTTTTCAGTCGTTCTCTAGCCGAAGGTCTATCGGAAACAACCTCTCTGCCCTTCCAGGGATAAGGGTAAGGTTGCGTACATCTTACTCTTTCGAGACCCCGCTTATAAAAAACTACTGGACTAAAACTTATCTTCATCGACCAAGAAGGAGGTTGATTAACGATCATAGGTTGATAAACAACCAAGACATGATGATTATCGACAATACGATTATAATCGACCAAGAAGTAATTGATAAGGGACTGAAAAGGAAGTTGATAAAAACGACTACTGGTTGATTAATCAAAGCTAATCGAAATATGAAAAGAAAAAGAACCCAAAAAAGGTTATATAACTGGCAATCTTAGGGCGAGTATGTTCACCTTATGACGTTTGATTGAGGTAACGTATTTTATCCCTCTTTATGTATTTACTTTTTGAATCTTAATATATCCTCTTCTGCCTCTAATCTCCCATCACATTTGAATAGATGGATTTATATAATAATAAAAAAGTTGAAGGGCCAAAAGTGCAATTACCCCAAAATATAAAAAGGAAAATAGACGTTAGAGCTACGGCGAAAGTTCAGGGGTAAAATTAAAGAGTGACGTGTCCCTTTCCTTCAATTATTTCTTTCCTAATTCCTAATAAATTTCTCCTTCCAGGGACGGATCTATAGCCTAAATTATGGGACATATGTTCCCATGGACTAGGTATTTTATGTATGTATTTTTTAGAATTGACATAATATATATTATGTATTGGCACCCATCCTCCATAAAGGTTGAATGGTGTACTTTGTTCAATACATAATTATTTACCCAATGGACAAGAGATCAATTCCCACTTCATATTGCACCCATATTCTAAAAATTTTAGATTCGCTTCTGCACCCTGGCTCCGCCCATGCGAGCGAGGTGGGTTTATCTTTAAACAAATACTACTATTTCTTAACTTTTTCTATCAATTTGCGTTAAACTTTGATAGGGAAAGAAAGCCTTCTGGCATGTCCTCATGTTGTAATAAGATCCAAGCAAATCGTATAATAAGAAGAGGAATATAAAAGGGTTACTCATAAAGAGGAATCAGATGATTCTACACTTTACTATCTACAAATTCGTTAGCTGGATTTGGAACAAATCCTTTTGTACTAGCACCAAAGTACAAGCACTGAAATCACAGGACAGAGAAATAGGGCACGGTACTGGTGTCATCATCCTTATCATCAAGTGATTCTTGCAGACAAAAGGGATTTAAACAAGATAAAGATTTAAAGGGTAGTATGCTACCTCGAAAGGCCACATATATATTACTGTACCTTTTTTATTTATTACTATAATCATGGTATTTGGTTAATTTGCGCGCGAGTCAACTAGCTCTACGAGTACCTATGAGCAGATGAAAAGAAATATTTCTTTTCATCGAGTGTACAATTTCTTTTAATATGCATATGTAATGATAATTTTGACAACGTGGAGTCTTGGCATCTTAAAAGTAGGGTTGTTCACGGTTTGACAGAAAACCGATCCAAACTAAAAATCGAACCAAACCGATTAAGTAAACGATATTTTTCTTGATTTGAATTGGTTTTGGTTTTAAATTTTAAAAACCGATAATATTTGGTTTGATTTTGGTTCTATTATAAAAAAAACGAAAAAACCGAACCGAACCGATTAATTATATAAAAATATGAATAATTATTGATATATGATATAATATCTTTTCGTAAATAATTTTAAATACTTTATGCATTTTAATTATTATTTTGATTTTGATTTATCCTACTTATATCTTAAAAGATTGTCTAAGCCCAAAAGAATAGGAATCAGCCAATTTTTTTTTCCTCAAGAGAATCTAATTCTCTAACCTACACACATACTTTTTCCTAATAAAAGAATTAGAAAAAAAAAATCTACGACAAGAGTAAAGAAAGCAAATTCAAATTGCAAGACTATAGTAGCTAAAGCTTGAGAAAGTAAACTTTTAGTTTGTTTTTTGTTCATTTTTTTCGTATAAACAGGTAAATAAACTTTCAGTTCCGAAATAAAATATATAAAAAAGCACAACAACTACGACCCAGTATAATCCCACAAGTGGGGTCTGGGGAGGGTAATATGTACGCAGACCTTACCCCTACCCCGAAGGGTAGAGAGGCTGTTTCCAGGAGACCCTCGACTCAAAAAAGCAATAGGAGATGATATATTAGTACCATAAAAATGCATAATAAATAACAGCAATATAAGAGATATGAAATACAGAATACGAAATACGAAATACGAAATAGATGGCTGGTATAGTACACCTAGCAGGTAAAGCCCTGCATCAATAGACGACCAATGACATTCTTCGTCTAACTCCTAACTAGCTAGTCTCACTCTATTGTGTTGTAGAAATATTCACAACTTTCCCCTAACCTGCAACCTTAATGCTCGACCTCCATAATTCCCTGTCAAGGGCCATGTCCTCAGTAATCCTAAGTCGCGCCATGTCCTGTCTGATCACCTCTCCCCAATACTTCTTAGGTCGCCCTCTACCTCTCCGCGTGCTCACTACAGCCAGTCGCTCACACCTCCTCACCGGTGCATCAATGCTCCTCCTCTGAATGTGTCCGAACCATCTGAGTTTTACTTCCCGCATCTTGTCCTCTATGGGGGCCACGCCCACCTTCTCTCGAATATCTTCATTCCTAATCTTATCCATCCTTGTATGCCCGCACATCCACCTCAACATCCTCATCTCTGCTATTTTCATCTTCTGGATGTGTGAGTTCTTTACCGGCCAACATTCAGTTCCATATAACATGGCAGGCCTAACCACTGCTCTATAAAACTTACCTTTTAGTAACGGTGGCACTTTCATGTCACATAAAACTCCCGACGCTAACCTCCACTTCATACTAGCAAATTATTTTCAGATTGTTGTCTAGTGTTGTTTTACTATTATCGACTTATCATTAGCTTACTAGGAACCGAAAAACTGAACCAAACCAACAACAACCAAACCGATGGTTTGTATGTAATTTGGTTTGATTTTGGTTTTAAAATTTTAAAAACCGATTAAATTGGTTTGATTTTGGTTTTAATCAAAAACCGGCCAAACCGAACCGTGAACACACCTACTTAAAAGCAATATGCCTTTACTGTCTAAAATTGTAATGTCCTTCACAAGTTGTATTAATTTCTCCTTTCTCCTTTTTCAAAAGAAATAAAAATAATGCTCATGGCAGGTTCATGAAGATGCATTCAAACTGAAACACAATCTGCTAGTTCACACCTAGAAACACAGAATATTTTACTCAATCTATTGTTTAGAGTTGCTTTTTTAGGAATGAGTTGTGACTGGTCTTTTGTAGATTCCTAAAGGATTTTTTGAAGAAAAAAAACATAAACACGAAGAGCCTTGGGTTGTGTGTGGGTGTGTGTGTGTATGTATATATATATATATATATATATATTATGGTCCCTTCTATTATAGAATGTTAACAAGTGCCAGTCCGTTAGCCAAGATGCAAGAAATCCAAAAAAATGACTCACAATAATGTACATAGATGTCGACTGCGATATAATTTCCTTGTACTAGTAGACTACTAAGTTATGTAGAGATCTCGTAACAGAGTAACAGTGACAGATAGTAGAGCAATGCATTAATATATGAGAAGAACAATAAATCACATTTGATTCAATTACAAAAATGAAATCACTGCCTCACATAAAAAAACACCATCGCTCGTAACAAAATTCGGTACAGAAAATGGCATATTAACTGCAGATAAAACAAGAGGACAACATAAGCTTACAAATATAGTTGCTACAAAAGCAGTTGATCACATGATATAGAACATACCTCTCAGGATAAACTCCGGACAACCGAGTTATAATGTTCGCCAAGCCCAAATGCATGTCTGTGGTACGATAGCATTATACTTAAATTATAAGAGCTAGTGCTGCTGTCAGATTTGTATTCTTTTCCCATCTCTACATCGGGAAAGGACCCTGAAAAAATCATGATATGTTTCTTTAAGACATGAGTTAGAGCACCGAGCTCAAGTTGTCCGCCCCATGCTGCGGTTGTCTCCACTTCTCTACAGTAATTCTCAAACCTTTCCACAACAGAATCATCCGATTCTCCTTCACTCATATTCTCAGAGAGGAAAAAGGGGAGAAAGTCGGTGGCGTGTTTCGTCATGTATCCTGCCGCCATCTGTCGGAGTTCAAGATATGTATAAGGCGACGAACCTCCAGAGTGAAGCGCTAACTGATTCTCGACAGCTCGGTAGAGACAGTGTCCATCGGGCTTTATTTCATTAATGGTTAATCCAAGGGGTTCAAGTTTTCTTTCTAACTTCTCATTCTCAATAACCCGATCGCTTACAATATTACTCTGTTCTTCTTGTATTCTCTGCTCTCTAGCTGCTTCTTGTTGAGCTCTTTTCTCACGCCTCTTAACACTCTTGCTAGGTTTTGAACTGTCAGATTGAATGCCAACAGAAACTCCAGCAATAGCCTTCACCAACGTGTCAAGATTATCTTTTTCTTTTTCATTACTACTACCACCACTATAGCCTAAAGAAGCAAGTTCCTCCGCGTGCCTTTGTTTGAGCTGAGCAGAAAGTTTGGACACCTCTTCATCGACTTGTTTCTTCTTAGCTTTCTGTTCAGCCTTGCTGCCCTTAGCTGCTGCCTTTTTCATTGCCATTTCTTTGCCCTGTAGCTGAGAAATCTCTTTCCTGTATAGATTCTTTTGAAATGTCAATAAAATTTTCAGAAGTTCTGCAGAAAGTAACTAATCTGACACGATAGATTGAGCAACTGCTAAACAATTAATGCCCCGACATGTTAAACTCAAACACTATCCCAAGCCATCTAATCACATAGAAGTCACAGTCAAAGTGAAGAATAGCACGTGTTAAATACTTAAATCCAAGGAATAAGCCATCTTCTCAGGTAGAGAACCAAATGTTCCTATAAGCATAAATGTGACTAATGAAAGTAGCTACAGATATTGACACTGTAAAATGAATATACATGAAAATTTGTCTCCCTTGGGTCTAAATTAGAACTAAAAATATACAGAGGTTTTCCATAATATAAAGAGGGTGGAAGCAACTACCAAGATAATCTGTTTTGAGAGAGACTTAAGAAGTACCTATGCCTTGAAAGCATCTCCTCACGGCTTTCTTGTTCCTTCGGAGGTGCATTTTCAGAAGCCCCATCAGACAACTTGTCTTCTTCTTTAGGTGTATCCTCCATCTCGAAACCTTAAAACAAAATTGAGATAAATAAAAGGAAATAGCATTCAAGCATCTTACATACGACAGGATATTTTTTGGAGAAATCAATCATAATGAACAAGAGGACAACACATTATACTGAAAATGTTGATGCAGAATGCAGCACATTGTTATTCTAATATTAACCTCTATATAGTACAATAGTTAAGTGCATACATATTAGTTCATCAACCTGACCAGTACAACTTTGAGGCGATTGTGCTGAAGAGAAAATACCCAGCAAATGGAGATTATGGAGTATTTTGGTCCATCATACAAGTTCCTTTCCTTCGTGACATCACAGAGCATATCTTTGAGATGATTTTAATTTTTTTTTTTTTTTGAGATGACATCATGGAGCATATCAAGAGTGCAAAATCACAAATTCTTGCAACTATTACCTATAGATGGATTATATTATGACTTGTAATTACAGTTAAACTCGCCAAATTATGACAAGTATATAACTTAAGTTCCCTTTTGGAGTACTTTACAAGCAAGTCTTATTTGTTCATCTACTTAACAATACCAAAATGCTTGCAGGTATGTGTGGTTAGCTATGTTGCACTGACTCTCCAAAACTGTTATCGCACCTGTGTAGGATCATCCAAAAACGCCTACTTTTGGAGGATCCGACATGCACCCAATGGAATTTTCGGAGAGTCCGAGCAACATAGATGATTAGACAAGAGAAACAAACAGTACTAAATTGGTTATAAGAGGAATAGATGATTTGGTTTACCAAGAGGGTCAACACAGCAAAGTCAAAGTCAAATCCAACGTAAATATCCAAATATCAAGAATACCTGCTTTATGCTTTGAATACCCAAATTAACAGGTGTTACTTCAATCTTAACGAATGCTGAAACAGCCTTTTCGAGAAATGCAAGGGGAAGGCTGCTTACTATATACACCCACTCTCGTCATACCGTCATCCTAGTAGGGGAGCACTTCGTGCACGGGTAAGCACTATTTTTTTTATTTTTTATTACAGAGAAATCCCCTACAACAAGTGACTCATGGTTTGAAACTCGATGGATAATGTGCCCCCTCTACCCTTCTCTACTTAAATACCAAGCTCATGTGTATGACAAGGTTCGAACCCCTTACATGCCCTGACTCAGACATCACGCCCTGCGCGCCCTTACTTCTGGTCAAAAGCCTTGGGGCAGTAAGCACTATTTTAATCTCAATGAATAATGAGAACTAGTAGCACGGTTTGAAACTCAATGGATAATGGATCCACCCTCCACCCTTCTTCACTTAAACACCAGGCTTTTGTCTATGACAGGGTTCAAACTCGTGAGGTGCGCCTAACCCACACATCACTCGTTGTGCCCTAACAACTAGACCAAGCACTATCTTAATCTCAATGAATAATGGAAAGTAGCAACCACCAAAATTTTATCTGTCATACCCATTTAGTACCAATTCTCATAACCCAAATACATAAAAAGATGCTGCAACTGCATTCCAATATCCAGAATCGCGACAAACAACACAAATACAAACAAAATATTTGAGTAAATAAAAATGTGACCAATTTTCAGTTTTTTTTTTTTAAGGGGGGGAGGGGGGGGGGGTGACCAATTTTAAGATAAAGAAAATAGTCCAACAAGGACAGGGAAATAAGCAGAACGAGCTAACCACAAAAGCAAAGCTAAAAGTTGTTTCTTGAAGCTCAAAGGATACAAAGTGTTTATAATAAGAACAAATTACAGAAAATACTCAATGCCCAATAATCTAAACACCTTATTCAAAGCTAAAAATTGTTTCTTGAAGCTCAGAAGAATACCTAGTGTCCAAAACCAAAACAATACTTGATACCCAATAAGCTAAAGTTGAAATAAAATCGATAGAAGAACATGGAAGGAGCTAAAAAATATCATAAGTACAGCAAATTACACAAAATTAACGAGGGAAAACATGAGAACTCACAAAAGAAGACGAGTGGCTGCGCCGGAAAAAGCAATGAACAATACTTAAAAACAATTGAGACGAAGGAAGGAAATCTGCGACATTGCAAGGGCAAATTGGTCTTTCAAATTTGTTTTCTCCCAAAAAGACACGTGGAAATTTAAGGAAATGGGATGAGGAATTCATTCTTTTTTTTTCTTCAGTATTTTATATTACAAAGCGTAAACAATATTTATATAATTAAATCAGTTAAAAGATAATGACAGGTAATTCAATTAATAATTTTTTAATATAAATTTCTAATAAATAATAAATAAATTGCTATAACATGTTAAATTATAACACAATGAGTGCCTATTGGCAGAAAAATATTGAACATAAAGTGAAACAGAGGACAAACGTATACTATTTACAATAGTACATGGGCAATAATGAACTTTTTCCCTTTTAAATTTGGCTTATTTGTACTGAAATATCATCTATAATAGATTTTGAGGTGGTACACTTCATCTCCGCTTTGAAGGAGCCTTGGAGCAACGATCAAGTTATTTCTGTATGATATATAGGTCACGAATTCGAGCCGTGAAATCAGCTAGGGTAGGGTACCTACATCACACCGCCTTGAGGTGCGGCCCTTTCCTAGACTCTTGCATGGCCACGGGATGACTGACTGATTCAAAAGGACTTTCACAAAGAAATTAAAAAGTCTATTGAGTAGCTGAGAAGAGGCAGAAGCAGATTCATTTCATATTGCCGATAATATTTCATATGTTGGAGATGAATGTCAAAAACCAGAATACAGTCTTCTGTTTTCAGTGTATTTATATATACCTGTTCTTTTCCTCGATATTTTACAAATTTAGGATAAAAACTTCACAATTTTTAAATTATCTGCAAGTCTGTAGTTATATTTTTGGTGCAAGGTCAAGCTGCCTTCTCAATTGCTTCTATGCATTCTGTGACCGATGCCTTGTTTGCCATTGCCGTTATTAAGGCCTCGTGAAGCTTGCTATTATTTTTCAGTAGTGAACCAGCAAACAGAACCTGCAAAATATTAACAATATAATGCTTGGATCCACTTGCAACGTCAAACCCAACAATGTGTATATGTTTGTGTGTGTTGAATTTTATATATGTTTGAATGTATTCGTCACAATATGTATGCAACATTAGAACTCACCGCCCATCTTGTAAGGTTTTGTTGTTGGTCTTTGCTAAGCGACGGCTTGCTCCTGTTTAGAAATCTCTGTGAAGACAACGAGCAAGAGTTATTATTGATTAATGGTTACAGAAAAAAGGGCAATTTAACTCCCAGATAGTGTTAAATTAAACCTGAAGAGTGAAAAGGTCAGCTGATTGACCAATAACTTTATCATACTTCAGCCCTTCTGCTGCCAGTCCGGCCATCGCTACCACTGCCAGCCTAACAAGTGCAGCTATTTGTAAGGATTTCATTTTTCCAGCTCATTTTTCTCTTTTTTAGACATCTTTATAGATGAACAACAACAACAAACAACAACAACATACCCAATATAATCCCACAAGTAGGGTCTGGGGAGGGTAGTGTGTACGCAGACATTACCCCTACCTCGTGGAGGTAGAGAGGCTGTTTCCAAAGAGCCTCGGAAACAGATGAGAATCATTGAATCGTAGGAAGCATGGATACCAAATTGCAGCTACTTATTCGTGTACTACTCATGCTAAGTATACATATGTGCTTTAAATTCCTTAACTTTTATCGTTGGACACGCATATCCGCCTATTTGGGTGAGCATATCCATCCACATGACGCCAAGTGGACCCTTTAAGTGTGTGTGTGTGTATATCAGTGAAAATTATATATAAGTAGGGTTTGGTTTAAGATGGATACCTGTCTAGCTCTTTTGAATCAAGCTGCCCGCTATAGATCAGCTTTTCCAGCCTTTCATCAATTAAATTGACATGCTCTTTCCCAATATCCAGTGAATACCCAAGGATGGGAAGACCAATTAGGTAGGCAACTGAAACCGACATTGTACAGTTGTCAAATCAATGCTTTTCAAACACCAGCTTAATAGAGTAGAAGCTGAAGTAAATAATACATAAAAGAAGGGAAGTGAACTCTCAATGATATCAAGAATGAGAGCAACACGAAGATTACATGCGCAATAGCAACAAAGATCAAAGCATTGATCTTAAGAAAAAAAATGCACATATCAACAGCATAACATAATCGGATGTAGAAAAGTGAGGACACCAAATTTACGACTTCCATCGATTCATGTTGACCCTGACATCTTCAACAATAAAACTTCTTGATATGGTAAATAGTAGTTCCCTAACACTAATTCTCCTCTATTACTTTGTTGCCGAATTAATTTCGTGTCCTGAGAACAGCCATTACTCATGCTACTTTAGAGCAGACTATTTTTTCTCATTGTGTCAAACATTGTCCTTCGACAGATTCTTATGAATTAGCACTTCCATTTTGAATATGAAATATATATACATATCCACCTTAATATATAGATAGATATACTTAGAAACTATCTGCGACTCTTAGTAAGTAAACATATGGAACTTCCAGATACTGCGATCATTTGGTCAAACTTTATAATGATAATATTGAAATTTGAAACAGGATGTCACCTAAGAAATGTGCTGCTTCGTGCCTGGCAATTCTCTCCTGATAATCAGGAAAAAATGATGAAAATCCATCAATGGCAGCCTGAAGGAGCCTACATAATGAATAAAAGAATGAGCCATAACGACCTGCATGCAGTAGAAAAAAGCTCAACTGAATATATCTTCTTCTTTTGATGGATATCTTAATTATTAAGGTTTCAAGAAGTAGTCATTATGAGAATCAGACGAATGCCAAACTCACGACTTACCCTGGGGAAGTACTTCCAATCCCCAAAACTACTAAAGATATGCTTCCTATCAAGTACGGAACAAAGAAACCCCAATCCTGAAAACATAAGGAAGGAATCAACAATGTGACCAGAGTGTATCTGTCAAAGTGTATAGATACACAGGAGCATCAATGTACTTCACGCACATCTGGGTGCTGGAGCAACACCAAGCTAAACATGACATAACAATCTGACAATTGGACTGTTACTTTTTGCAAATAACCCCAAAAGTATTCCTATGTTGACGCCATATACATCCATAATATTTTTATCAAGTTGGCCGAATAATAGTAATTCAGGTGCGACGTACAGGGCATGTTGCTTATCTGGCATAAATAAATAAAAGTTTCATCTATTTAGCAACATAATCTGCCCAGTGAAGAGATTTACACTATTACACAAGCGGTGAGTAGCTAGGGAAGAGCTGGCTTGAAGGGGTTTGGACCACAATCCCACCCAACGACCTCTTAGGATTGTCAGCTTGGGTGTGGTTCGGATGATAAACCGAGAGACTGTTATCCCACAAAACCAAACAAGGGATAGTTATCTAGATTGAATGTAACAATTGAACCAAATGAGAGACTTGGCCCCCTTATCCAGTGTGTCATTCGCATACCAAACAGGGAGAAAGAGGAATATAAACCAGAGTGTTTCTGCTCCATAAGAGGAATGCTAATTATTTAAATCCAACACTAAACTTCTGAAAAAGATAACACAATGAACAGAAGAAAAGTAAGGTAGTACGAGAAGTTACCCCAGGAAGTTGGCCAGCAAGAACGCCCAAAAACCCTGTTGTGCCTACCACTGTAAATAGAAAAGCTGCCTGTATTACTGAATGAAATCAGTATCAAACAACTTTAAAAACTGAGCCCAAACAGTAAAAAAAAAAAAAAAGACCACATTAATCATCTATTACTAAACTCCGTATATGTTAGATCAACGCCTCAATGGAAAATGCATCTAGGACCTGCTAGTTTACATTCTTAGAACCACTTTTTATGTTTCAAGTAACAGCAATTAAGAGTCATGAAATGTGTTTGAAGCGGATGGAAAAGAAATGTAATAAATTGCAGTCAGAAATTCATTTATGATCTGACATACGTCAATGTTACACCATAAGAATAAGATCAAACTATATGCATGCCAATACATGCCAATAATTAACCCCTTTAATCTGAAGGCCTAAGTCTATTAAGAAACTTATACAAGTTATTCGAGATATAACAATTGGAGACTATTGTACTCCAAGATTGAATATCATTCATTGAGTTCAACATGTCCCAACAATGAAACTTTGACTCAAATGTTTCTCACCCTTGAAAACATATAATTTGCCGAAGCAGTTACTCAGCAGTAGAACAACTCCCAGAATATGGAATAATATCCAAATTGAGAGCTGGTTTTGATTCTGGTGCTACTGCCATCAATGCAATAACAACAAAAATTTCATCAAGAAACTTACATCATTTCTGACACTTGGGATTGCAAGGTTCTCAGCATTCTTTATTCCGAGAGTTGTCAGCTCTCTAAGAGATGTCTGCAAGAGAAAATTTTTAAGACAATTACAGAGAATTGTGGGCAAAATGCGTGCAAAATAAAGACAATAATAAATTTCTTCAGGATATGAATGTTTAGACTATAGGAGGCTAATATCTCGATACCTCCTCCTAAAAACTTCACATTTCAGATGAAAACTGACCGTGCGTCGTGACACATATGGTTGAGAACTCCACTTTCTGGCCCAACCAACTTCAACTAGCTGATCAAGTGCCTCTTTGACAGCATTACTATCTTTCTGTAATGAGGAAAATAGGCGCATAAACATTTCAGATTGAAGACATTATGATAAGAAGAAAAAGTTAATGCTGGAAAAGATGACCAGAACACAGCTTTAGATAACACACTTTCTCCTCAGTTTTATGTGTACTAGTATGTTATCAGTTCCAAAGAGAAAAAAGCTAGCAAAAAACAAAAAACATGAGGCTATCTACTTATTGTTCATTCTTTAATATTGCATGTACACATTTCCAGATCTGTACATGAAACTTTCTCATCTACTGTTAGTCACTATGTACTTTAAGATAAGAACAAAACAGAAAATCTGTAGCAACTCAGACTATGACTGCTCACAAATCACAATTCAACTTGCTTAAATGAAATCAAAAGAATCCTCAGTAACCCTCCGTAAATTATAAACAAGGAAACAAACAGTAGAATCAAATATTAACCCCTAAACATCTTATCATACGCTAGAAACAACCACAATAATGATTGCCAAAATGTTGCAGTGGCATTTACTATTAGTATCAAGTGCCAACACTAATTGATCAAAAAAATCAGTATAACCTAGGGGATATAAGAAGCTTCTTAGTTCTGTTATAACTCGGTCTCTTTAACAAGATATGGAGTTAAAATTATTAATTTGATTTGTGTATTGTATATTTATAATAGCAGTAGTAAAGTGAGATTATTATGGTGACTAAAAATTTTTAATTACATATAGGGAAAACTATCATATCCAAAAAATTTGAATTGTAAAGTATATAAATAATAATTGCTAATATATTATTAGTGAAATGATGTTAAACGATTGAAATGTCTCGAAAGATTTCTAGTATAAAACTAAATAGATGGAGTAAGAAAATAGAAAGGAACAAACTAAAGCCCACAGAAAATGAAGCTTAGGGAATAAACCTTAGAAATGGCGGTTTGGAGGGTGGACAAATCAACACCAGGAGCAGCGGCTGAGGAGGAGGAAGCTCGAATTCTGAAGCTCCATTTTCCAAAATTTGTGGAAGAAGGAAGTGGACTGCTACTACATTGTACCAACAACTTGGACGGCGTCGTAAGAGAAGTGAAGAGAGATGCTGCAGAATTCGACATTCTCTCTCTCTCTCCTCTTGCTTCTCTTTCTTCAAAACGGTTGGGAATTGTTGAGGACACCAGAAGCTGTTGATAAGGTCTGGCGTGTTGCTTAAACGACCAGACACAGATTAGTACGAAAGGGTGTCTAACGGGTGGGCCGGGCCACACTGGGTAGAAAAAAGTTAAAACCGTTGGGGTTTCGAATCGGACGAGTTACGGGTTAGGGGTTATCGGGTTTAACGGATTTGAGTTTATCCGAGTAAAAAATAAACCGTAAGGGTTACGGGTCCAAGGGACCGGGCCGGGCCGGGCTAGTGTTTTTTTATTTTTTTATATTTTGTATAATTATTATAATTTATACAAATATAAAGTAAAAATATAAAGAATACAATGAAGATGGAAAAAAAATTGCACTTAGAAATTGCAAGTGCTACATTTATTTCAAAATTCAAACTTACAAATTGAAAGGTTTACATTTAACAACAAGTAAATTAACGAAAAACAGTAAATTCAAAGGTTTTGCATTGCCTTAAACTCTAAAACCTTAAAAAAAATTGAAATCTAGCCTTTAAATATGTTCGGGCCGGGCTGACTAACCGGTTTTACAGGGATTTTGGTTGATCGGATTTGACCAGTCCGGTTAACCGTATGAATTAAAGTGAACGGACCAACCCTCTAACCCCAGTAACCCAGCCACCCGGTCAGGATTTGACCGGTCCGGTTAACCGGATAAATTAAAGCGAACGGACCAACCCCCTATCCCAGTAACCCAGCCCACCCGACCCCCTAAGTACTGGGTTGGGCTGGTCCGGGTTTCAACCGGTCTGGTCGGGCCGGTCCCGAATCAACCCGGCCCGTTTGACACCTATAGTATGAATATCTTTGCACGAAAACCCTTCGTGTCTTCGGGAAAAGAGGGGCAGCTGTAAGCACGTGATTTTTGCCCTATATGAGAATTACTCCCAAAAAATTCAAAAATAAAATGATTTTTCTTTGGTGTGCAATTTTGTGATATTTTGTTATATTTTGAATAATTATTGGCATTTGTCTGTGCGTGTTTATTTGCTAAATTAATAAAAAATACAAAAATATGTCGCATTTTGCATGTAGGATTTAATTCTACAATTGTTAGTAATTAAATTTGTTTTACAAAAATTAAAAATTACAAAATAGGCATCGTTTGCATTTCTAGCATTTAATGTCCAAATATACGATTCTATGCTTAATTAATACTTAATTGTGCGTTAATTGTTATTGGGAGTTAATTTGCGCTTTTATAACTTAATTTAGTTCTTAATAATAGTTTAAGTATTTTTTATAATTTAGTTTTAGAAAAATGAAAGAAGAAAAGAGAGCGAAAATATAAAGAAAGTCGGAATTGGGCCTTTTCTTCAATTTTAAGCCACAGGCCCAAAAAATGGCCCAATCTTCCCTATGACCCAGTCCATTTCGAACTGGGTCGACCCAGTCCAGTACCAACAACCCAACTCCCCCTCTTCATTTTCATTCTTCATTTTTGTCCAAACACAAAAAAAAAATAAAAAATAAAAAAAAAACCAAAACCCTAAAAAACTAAGAAAGGATTCCCCCCCCCCCATTTTGGCTTCTTCTTCCCCAAACTCAAAAACACCTCCCATGGCTTCCCTTTACTTTCTTCTTCGTCCACACAAACACCCTCGCGTCCAAACGACCCCCCCGTCCTCCATTAAAACCACACAACCACCTTCAAGCTCGAACTCGACAACCATGGTCGCCACTGCTGCGTCTTCGTCATCAACGACCAGTCCGTCGGCTCCCTTTCACCATCATCGTTTCTACTGCTGAGCCAGTCCTCAACTTCACGTCCCAACAGTCCACCTGCTGCTCGCGCTACTGCTACTGCTTCATCTTCTTCTTTGTCTTCGTCATCGCCCACCTCCAGTAGCCTCACCATCTTGCCCAAACGACCCTTCATTCCCCGTCAAGCAACAGTAATCGCTGCTGCATCGTCCAGCCTCATCGTCCAGCTTCGTCGTCCGCTTCAAGCTCGACACCCTCCTGCTGTCACTACCCTCGTCAACCCATCGCCATAGCTTCCCTCCCATGGTGGAAACCCCACTGCAAACGACCCCTCCTTCCAGCTCCTCCATGCTGCCCGCAGCTGCCCCATGATCGATCTTTCTGTTTCATCTTCTTTGTTTCGTCGACTTCGAGTTGGGTGGTCGAGCTCACGAGCTCCAGCCATGGACGCGGCGTCGCCTCACTGCTCCTGTTTCGGCGTCAATTTGCGTTTGCTTCAGACGCTTCACTGCTGCGACTCCATGAGTCATGTTTGTTGCTCACCATCGTACTCTTGTTGACGACGCAAGGCAGTCCGGTTAAAGTCTGGCAAAGTTCGAAGGTTTATCGTCGAATCGAGATCCTTCGTCGAACTTTACATGACGAGTTGTTTGGTCAAGGTATTGCTTCTGTTGTTGCTTCATTCTTTGTACATGAATGCTTCGTCAAAATCCGGAATGACATGGTTGTTTGGTCGAGGTTTGTCGAAACAGTCCGTACATATTTCGTGTCGATCCGGTTAGTAGATTTTGAGTTTTATTTTTGTCCGTGTTTCGTTTTGATATTTCTCGAATCTAAAATCGGTAGATATTTGATTTTTGGTTTTGTTCATGTTTATATGTTTTGTTGAATTAATTTTCAGATTTCAAATGGAAATTTAATTAGTGGTTTTTCATGTTTGTTTTGTGGTTTAGGTAAGAATTTGTTAGTTTGATTGTTTGTTAGATTCAAATTGAAATTTAATTGATTATTTCTTCAATTTGTTTCATGTTGTTATATATTTTCCAGAAATTATTAATGTTGGTTTAATCATTTAATCTGTCATGTTTGTTGTGTTAAAATAGACTCATTCATGTTCATACTTTGTTTGATTGTTTTTGAATCCGAAATTTGTATAGTTTGATTTCTTGTTTATCACTTATGATTATTTTTTAAATTTGTCTCATAATCTTGTTTAAGTTTAATATAGGAATTGTTTGTTGTAATGTTGTTAGAGTTGATTTTAAGTTCAATATTATTGAATTTGGAAATCTAAATATACTTGTTTGATTGTTGTTGTTGAATCTGAAAATAGGATTGATCGTTGCTAAAAAATATTGTTCAATCAAATTTTAGTTGTTCTTTATTGTTCAATTTGTGTTCATGTGATTTGTTGATAAAATATTGAAGAAATCATGTTCATGTGATTTGTTGTTGAAATATTGTTAAAATCGTGTTTATGTGATATTGTTGTTATGATGTTCTTCCGTGTTCATATTGTTGTTTGAACATTGTTAAAATTGATCATATTGTCTATATTTTGGTTAAGTTTGATTAATTGATGTGTTATAGCTGATGGGTAGTTTGGTAAATTCATAGTACTTTCGGGGGTAAAATAGTAATTTGTAATAGGGTCGGAGGGGTAGTTTAGGAATTGTACATTTTGTATTTGTTTATATGAAGCATGGGGGACAAAATGAAATGGGGTGGATTGTGATATATTTGTTTAATATAAAGGGGGGACAAGATTTAATTTAAAGGGGGAATCTTACATTATTTTATGTTAGGCATGGGGGACAAAATATAATGGGGTGGTGTGATATGTTTATTTAATGTAATGGGGATGCGTGGGAAGATAATGTGTTTGGTAGAGAAAATGGGTTGATTTTAATTGATTAAAAGATTTATGGGTTGGGGGATATATAGAGAGGTCTTGAATCAGATTTAGAGGGGAGAGAAAAAATTTAAGAGAAACAATTCCAAAAAAAAAATACTAAGATTTTAGAAAAACAAAAAGAAAAACATTCTGGAAATTCAAAAGAAGAAGAATATACACATGATATATAGTCCAAATATTCTGAGATACGGATTGAGAAATTAAGGGTTAAACACTAACTAGTCTTTCAAAAATCTGAAAAAAAGTTTCCCTTTGCTTCTGTCCGTTGGTTGTTGTTGTTTCCGGATTTTGTCTTGATTTTAAAATCTGTCACTAAGTTTCTCGTCGCTGGTTGTTACTAGTTGCTGGGATTGCTGTTGTTGTATGCTACTGAATTTTTGCTGATCTCTCACTTTTCTTTTGCTTCCAATATCAGGTACACAATTGACACGATGATTATTGTAAACTGAAACAGGAAGCATGAATACAAAAAAATGAAGAATTGAGGTTCTAAATTTATTTTTGAATTATATTCTTAATTTTATTTGTATATATAAATTATTTAGCTTACAAAAATCGGAATCATGTAGCTATTTAATGTATATATAATGGAACATCCAACGATAGCTTAAGGGTTGAACTATCTATATATTGCTTAAAATGGCGTAGTAACTCTGTCTAAGTTAAAAATCAAACGAATAGACCATTTCGGAACTTGTAAGAAAATTGTTTAGTTAAATAATATTGGTTAATTCCAGCATGTAATTGTTTTAGGATTAAAATTAGATTGCCAAGTAAATAAATAAATGGTGTAGTAACTCCGTCTAAGTTAAAAATCAAACGAATAGACCATTTCGGAACTTGTAAGAAAATTGTTTAGTTAAATAATATTGGTTAATTCCAACACGTAATTGTTTTAGGATTAAAATTAGATTCCCAAGTTTTTTTTTTTAATTTGACAAACTGAGAACATGCCTAGTATAATATAATTAGGTAGTAATACGTGAGCATGTGCCCGTATTGGCAACGGACTGCTTTGCTTGTATCATTTTTTAGAATTTACGAATCATATTCGAAACTCAATTATAACAACTCAAGCATGTAAATAAATTAAGACATTTTTCTCTTTCACTTTCGTAGAGACAATTTTAATAGAAAATGTAGGCACTTTAGGATTATCCTGATAAAAATAAATGAGATGAGTCTCGCCAAATAAAACGCACAAATTGCGGGGCCCTCGATAAATGTTTAATTAAAATTACTTAGACTTCGGGATGAGCCGTTTAGCAAAATTCCACGGCCTTACCCAGAAATAATAATACGATAATTGCTTCAGGCGTGCATTTTAATAATCTTACCTTCTTAAATTTGGGTGCGCATTTATGTGACCCAAATCCAAATCTCAACGGAGTCGGAATGTATTAACAACCATGGGCGCATTGATTGTGACATGGTTCGAAATGCATTTTTACAATGTTGCAATTCCATAAAAAATAAATAATAATAAAAGCGGTTTTAAACTTAATGAAAGCACATAAGTAATAACATGTAATAAATCAGATATCTAGCCATTATAACAATTTAAGCGACCGTGCTAGAACCACGGGATTCGAGGGTGCCTAACACCTTCCCTCGGGTCAACAGAATTCCTTACTTAGAATTTCTGGTTCGCAGACTTCATTTGGAAAGTCGAATATTTTCCTCGATTTGGGATTCAAGATAAACCGGTGACTTGGGACACCAAAAGCCAAACCTTTCCCAAGTGGCGACTCTGAATTAAATAAATAATCCCATTTCGAATATTGTCACTTAAATTGGAAAAACTCCCTCGCGCATTCAACCCTTCGGGGCGGGCGCGTTAAAAGGAGGTGTGACAGCTCTGGCGACTCTGCTGGGGAAATTAACCCAAAACCACTGGTTCAGGGTTCAAGAATTCGAGCTTAGAATAATTGTTATATTTGGCTTTATCATCTGATCTTTATTACATGTTTTGGCATAACGTTCTAAATGTTGTCTTTTACCGCTTTGATATTATCTGAACTGTATATAAACTGTGCCAAAACCCCTCTCTTCTTACCTCCGGGGAGAAGCTCGCTGGTCGAGACTCCCCATTCTGTTAGTGTCAATACCTGAAATAAGAAAGAGGTCGGACAAGTTACAAATCCGGACGATCTCGCGGGTCCCCGGTACGTAGCCCCCTCCTCGACTCGAGTTGTCCGCTCGAGTACACAGTCTAGAACATATACCCAGGTTATAAACCTAGTATAACGAAACCTCATGCCGGATCCCTAGTAGGAACGCTTATTTGCATCATGTTGCATTTGACGTAGGGGACTCAACACAGGGGTTGGGTCCGTCTAGGACAGGCAACCTGAAATGAAAAGACCATCCTGCTACATCCCGTTTGTTGGCGCATTTATTTGCTTCAGATCTGCGTGCTGACCGGTTTCTAAAAAAAATCAAAAAAAAAAAAGGAAAGAGAAAATAGCAGCGTAGGGAGATAATTACTTATTTTGGAAAAGATAAAACCAATGTCCAAGTAGTGTCAAAACCTCACCGGAATTTTCTAAAAAAAAAGAAAACAAAGTGAAAACAAAATTTGTCTTTTAGTTTGATTTATATATAAAAACAAAAACAAAAACAAAAAACAAAAACAAAACAAAAAAAAAATTTCCTTTTAATCACTTTCAAAATCCAAAAACGGGTATTTATCTAAAAGTAAAAAAAGGGGAGAAAAATCAAAACTCAAAAAAAAAAAGAAAAAAAAAGAAAGAGGGATATTTGTTCCGTTTTAAAAAAAAATTCGAATTTTCTTTTTTTTTTTTAAAAAGAAAAAGGGTGAAAAGAAGTTTAAAATTCATAAATATTTCCTTTTTTTAAAAAAAAAACGAATTATAAATAAAAAAAAAATTCCAGAAAAATACTTTTTTTCCTTTAAAAGATTGTAGTCAGAATGAGTTTAGTTTATTTGTACTCTACGCCTGATTGACCGAACTACGCCGGTTTGATTCTCACAGGGTGTGAGATACGTAGGCAACCCTCATCGGGTCCAACCTTCCCTTTTTCAGAAATAGCCAAAATGTCAGAATTTTTTTTTTAACTTCATCATAAATGAGTAGGGTGATGCTGTTTTGTCAAGAATAGCCGAATATTCCCGAAAGGGACGCCGGAAGGCTGACTTTGCACAAACAGCCATTTTTTGTCATTTTGAAATTTGATCAATTTGCCTGACAGCCTCGGAATCCTCGTTCCCGAGGCTCTGTGAGGCCATGTTCCCAATGTCGTGTCACCATTCTAAAAAAAATCAAGTGATGTTTTTGTTGTCAAAAACAGCCGAATGTTCCAGAAAGGGACGACGGAAGGCTGACATTGCATAAACGGTCATCTTTGGTCATCGTTTTTATTTTTGACCGGTTGATCCTCACAGCCTTAAAATCTTCGTTCCCGAAGTACTAAAAGGCCGCATTTGAAAACCGAGTCCATTATTTTGAAAACAAAATTTTTTTTAAAAAAAAAAATAGATAGTTTTTTTTTGAGTCTAATAAAAGTTTTTCGTTGGCATAATCACCTTAATAAATGTGCAGGATGAGCACAATGCAAAATGAGCACTTTTCGATAATGACTAAAATCCCTGTCAAGTTACGGCTATGGTGGAATGATCTAGGTCTTGAAGGACAAGGTGAAGTCAAGAAATATCTGAAAGGTCTCACGGGTTTACTGGAAATCCAGCCTCGGGGAGATATCATAAGAGCTTTGGTCACTTACTGGGACCCAGCGCACAATGTTTTCCACTTCTCCGATTTTGAACTCACCCCAACTCTGGAGGAAATGGCTGGGTACATCGGAAATGCTGAACTTCCATTAAGGCAAAGATACCTGGTCGCCCCAAGAGCTGTCACGGTGCATCGATTTCTAGACTCACTAAAAATACCCAGGACGGTCCATAACCCAGATTTGGCCGCCGGTTTCTGTAATCCATGCTTCATATACGACAGGTATGGTCATGTAGGAGGATTCAACAATCCGATTAACAAGCTATGCAGCAAAGGAAGTCATCAGAAGTGGGATAAGCACAGACGGGTGGCTTTCATGATAACATTTATGGGCCTTATGGTATTTCCGAGGAAAGATGGGAATATTGATCTGAAAATATCCGGGGTCGTCAGTACTTTGCTCACACAAAGTGACAGTACTCTCGCGCCTATGGTGGTATCTGACATTTTTCGAGCTCTCACAGCTTGTAAAGCTGGGGGAAATTTCTTCGAAGGTTGTAACTTGCTCCTACAAATGTGGATGACCGAGCACCTCTGCCATCGTTCCAAAATTTTGAGCCATGGTTCCCCGGAAAAGACTTGCATAGAAGAGTTTTACACGAGAACCAAAGAGATCAGTCTACCCAAAGGAGTTATGGCATGGACTTCATTCTTTCAAGCTCTTACTGCCAGCCAAATACAGCGGACACTGGGATGGTTGCCTGTTGATGAGATCATGTATATGCCGGCAACTAGAACTCATTTCCTACTGATGGGACTTAAGAGCATTCAACCTTACGCGCCCTGCCGAGTCTTGAGACAACTCGGAAGATATCAGATAGTGCCACACGAGGAAGATCTTAGTGCTCAAATAATTGAGATAAGCCCTGACGGACAATTTCCTGAAGCAAAAATCCGCCAGATCTGGAACGAATGTCAATATTTGAAAGCAGATACTTGTGTGCAAGATCCGACCAAAAGTGAAATGGCGCCAGGTTACCTCGCATGGTACAGAAGAGAACTCGAACACAAAAGGCCGGCTAAAAGACCTCACATCTTGAATTTCGCCGAGTCATCGCAAAAGCAGTGGGATTGGTTGGCAAAAGAAAGAGGTTATCGTACCGAAATCAGCAAGTTGAAGCAACAAGTGGAAGGTCTAAAATATGAGCACAATGTGCAAGTTGCTACCGATCTGGGAGAAAAGAACAGGTTGGCTCAGGAAACGAGATGCTCAAGGCCCGGATAAAACAAATGAGGTTAGATGCTGATAACCAACAAAGGAGTCGGTCGGATGAACGATTGATAAAAGCTCTAAGGACGGAAATTGGGGAGCGCCGGACTGAGTCAGAAAATACCATAGCGGGGCTCGAGGCACACTGGGCAAGAAGGACAGAAAAACATAATCGGCACTTACAACAGTTGGAAAGGGATCACGAGCGAACCATTGCCAATTTGAAGGAAAAGGTGGACAGAGCGTTTGAGCAAACCCGAACCCTAGGAGTTGAAAATAGACAGTGCCGCAAACTTTTAGCCCAGATGGAAGTAGAAATTCGGCAGTGGCAAAATCAATGCCTCCAGGATTCTCGGGTTATGACAGCCCGTAATGATCAAATAGAGCACTTACTCAAAGAGAAGAGGCGAACCAGGTATAAGATCAGGACCATTGCCCATGCCATCATCAGAAGATGTCTACGGTGTGAAAACATGACCACCATTACCGTTCTCTCGGCAGTGATGGTGTATGTCAAGCAAACCATGCATGAGCTGGAACAACTTGAAAGGGATCTCACACCTAAGACCGCGGCGAGGCCGAACGATGCCCCGCGGGCACCAATTCTCGAAACCTTGATGTATTCATAGGTCGAGTCTATATCTTAGCCTCTTCTGTCCGTCTTTTCGCATCAGGGTGCATTAGTTTGTTTGAGTCTGCATTTGTTTTCAAGGTTTGTTTATTTTCCCCTTTTTCAAATGTTGGTTGTAATAGAATGCTTCAAGTAATAAAATGTATGCTTCTTTTACACTCCTCTATTCCGAACTACGCAAGATCTGATTCACGCGACATCGTGATACGTAGGCAATCCTCATCGGATCCGGTCACATTTTTAACTGCAAATAATAAAATAAAATAAAAAAAGCAAAGAAAGAAAAATGGTGATAAATAAAAGAAAAGCCTAAGGAGAAGCCGGAATGACACATGTCTTTGTTGCAAGCATGTAGAAACTCCCCTGACTGTATAGGTGCATCACACCCCAATGTGAGATTACATGTCTGTTATTTGTTTTACACTAACCGTCATGTTTGCTGATAAGTTCAGGTTCCTAGAAAAGTGGTTTGGTTTTGTGGTAATCTGGCCTCTCATACATACTTCACGAGATCAAAAGGAAACGTTCAACCACCCTTCGCTAAATCAAGAGGAATTGCTCAAACATATTTCACAAGGTCGAAGGGAAGTGTCGAAATGTCTTCAGAAATTCCTCTGCCAACGATTCCTATTTCGGAGGAAAGTTCAATCTCAGTCATCCCAACTTCTGAGTCATCAACTGTCGAGGAAAATAGGATTCTGCGTCTCCGCATGATGGAAATGTGGGACGCCTGGGCCAATGGAAAAGAGCCACCAAGTGCGATACCTGGATTCCCTGAGCTTTTTCCTAGGGCAAGTGGGACCTCCAACATCCCCACCAATTATCCAAATACCCCATTGGGATTTCCTACCATCTCAACCTACTTTACTGGAACACCTTCTGAGTCTCGCCCCCAGGTGTTAGTTTCCGGAGCGGTTTCAAACATATTCACTGCTCCACCTTGTTCATCCACGGCACAACCTGTCTTACCAAGGCCTAACTTCGATTCATCATCCTTCACATTTCAAGCACCACCTCTTCCATTGGAACCTAGTCAGTTCACTACCAATGCTTACCCTCAGCCGTCTCGGTACGAGTTTATCGCAGGACAGGAGAAAGCCGAGAAAACGCCTGAACAAGAGGAAATGACCAGAAAAATGAGAAGCATGGAGCAAACTCTCAAAAATATACAGGGTCTGAGCGGGCAAAAAAGCGTATCTTACGCTGATCTGTGCATGTTCCCACACGTACATCTGCCCTCGGGTTTCAAAACCCCAAAGTTTGAGAAATATGACGGGCATGGGGACCCCATAGCCCACCTCAAAAGATACTACAACCAGTTGCGGGGAGCGGGCGGAAAAGAATAACTTCTTATGGCTTACTTTGGAGAAACTTTGACTGGTATTGCTTCTGAATGGTATACGGATCAGGAAGTATCTCGTTGGCACATTTGGGACGACTTGGCTAGGGATTTTGTCAGGCAGTTTCAATATAACATCGACATTGCCCCCGACAGGAATTCATTGTCAAATCTAAAGAAGAAGCCTTCGGAGAGCTTCCGAGAATATGCTGTCAAATGGCGCGAACAAGCATCCAGAGTCAAACCTCCCATGGATGAAACAGAAATGGTCAGTGTTTTCCTTCAAGCTCAAGAGGCTGATTATTATCAAAACATGATGTCTGCAATGGGAAAGTCGTTTGCTGAAGCCATCAAAATCGGTGAAATGGTGGAAAATGGTTTAAAAACAGGGCGAATCTTGAGTCGGTCTGCTATAAGAGCCACATCCCAAGCAATCCAAGGCGGGTCTAGAGGAGGAGCAAACCGAAAGAAGAAGGAAGAAGCAACAATGGCAACTTCGAGTGTAAGAAAACCCCATCCGTCCAGATTTCATTTCTCTGAAAGACCCCCGCAACACTACTACCCCCATCAAGATGCGGTCTATGCTATGAACCTTCAGCCCTACACAGTAATGAATGCACAACCATATATTAGGCCACAACAACAATTTCACAAAAAACGAGCTCAATTTCCAAGAAATCAACCTCCTCACCAAGCTCAGTATAATCCCCGACCTCTACAAAATAATCTCCCCTACAACTCCCACACTCGAGAGACGCCCAGGAAAATGGACTTCACACCTATTGGTGAATCATATTCCAACCTTTTCCCCAAATTGGTCCAAATGGGTTTGTTACAACCCGTACCCCCAAATAGGCAAAACCTAGAGTCACCCTCTTACCAACCTGGTGCCCGATGTGCCTATCATTCTGGAGTGGAAGGACATGACACTGAGAGCTGTTGGACTTTGAAAAGGGTTGTTGAAAACCTCATAGAACAAAAGCAAATAGTGTTAAAGGACGAAGACATTCCTAATGTGACCAACAATCCGTTACCGGCTCACAACAATGGACCGATTATTGGGATGATCTGCGAAGATAAAGAGTTTGATCCTGTCTTGAAAGCCATCAATGCAATCGCCGACTTTGAGAAAGAGCCCAAGACGTATGCAAAGCAAGAAAAGGTGGAAAAGAAGAGTAAAAACCCCCCTCAAAACACAGAAAAAGCAGTGAAAACAAAAATTGAGGTAGTACCCTCGAAAGATACTGTCCTTTATGTCCCCCGAGGTTCGAAGAAAGGACAAGTGACATTGATCCCTCAGAGAAGGTTTGAGCTGAACAAAGGATCTAAGATGTATGTGCCCAAAGGGACCTATGCGGAACGGGGGCCAATAATTTCACCAAGGCTGAATGAGCCCGTGATTATTGGACGCGCGCCGCAGAGGCCCATGACGGATCCTACTACCGTCCCATGGAATTATAACAAGGCGGTAGTAACCTACAAAGGAAAAGAAATCCTGGGAGAAGTGAATGAAACTAACCCAACTAAGAAATACCTCAACCTGGAGGAGTTGAATGATTCTATAAAGAAGCGTTTCCCACTCAAGAAACCGGTTAGCGCCGAGGAAGCGGAAGAGTTTTTCAGGAAAATGAAAACTGCAGATTACGAGATAATTGATCAACTCCGAAACTCTCCCGCTCAGGTCTCGTTGTGGTCTCTATTGATGAATTCAACTGAGCATCAAAAAGTGTTGATCAAGACCCTCAATGAAGTTTACGTCCCAATTGAAACTACCGTGGAACAGCTAGAGAGGATGGCAGAAAGATTTTTCATGATCAATCAAATTTCCTTCAGCAAAAATGATCTGCCCCCGGAAGGGGCCGCTCACAACAAGGCCCTCCACCTAACAGTTAAATGTGAAGGGTACTATGTGAAGAGGGTCATGCTGGATGGCGGGTCCGGAGTGGATATCTGTCCCCTTTCGACTCTACAAAGAATGGAGATCGAAACAGGGAGAATCAGGCCCAACAACGTATGTGTTCGTGCCTTTGACGGCATCAAAAGGGACACCTTAGGCGAGATCGATTTGATTTTGACTATTGGACCTGTGGATTTTGAGGTGACCTTTCAGGTCTTAGATATGGATACTTCTTACAATTTCCTTCTAGGAAGGCCCTGGATTCATGCGACGGAAGCCATACCTTCTACTCTCCACCAGATGGTAAAATTTGTACATGAAAATCAAGAGATTATAGTCCACGGAGAGGATGAGCATTCAATTTATCGAGACCCGTCGGTTCTATGCCTCGAAGCTAAGAAGGGTAGTGAACACATAGTCTATCAAGTTTTCGAGGTTGTGGTCGCAGACCAATGCGAAGAAGGAAGCCCCTACCCTCAACCTTTTCTCTCAAAAGCGTTAGTTATGGTTGCCAAGGAAATGATCAGGCATGGTTATAAACTGGGTAAAGGGACTCGGGGCATCATTGCAAGGTATCACCGAACCTATCACATTACCTGCCGCCGAAAAGTTCTTCGGTATTGGTTTTTACGCCGAAGAAGCTGACGTAATGTGGGCAAACCAACGGAAGAGCAATGGTTGGGTATTATCTCAGCCAATTCCCCATCTTTACAAAACATTCGTCAAACCCAAGTACAATGAAGAAAGAGAGGATGAGACCTTCACGACCGAGGAAATTGAAGAAATCTGTGAGGTTATGAGGCAAATGATGTACGAAACCATATGGTTCAGCCGGGAGAAGGCTCGAGCACCGCTGAGGTGCTTTACATGGGGCTCGATGCCAAATTGCAAAACTGGAAGGCTACTCCGTTTCCGATCAAGCGGGAATCCTGGTAGACCAGTCTTGCCACCTTTTCTGCATCACGAGTTATTTTGGGGTGTAACTCGAATGATTTCCTTTTAGTTTCCTGTCCTTAAATTCTGATGTAAACCCTATTATCTTCAAAATTCAATGAAATAAAATAAATATTTCATCTTTTATCTTATTTATTCTCTCTGATTTTTTTTTATTTTTCTGTTTTATTTCTTTCAGTTCTAATAATGCAGCTTTAAATAACATGACATGCTTGCGGACTTCATGCCCGGATTCAAACATGCGATCTAACTGCGAAATAATGAACCAAGAAATGGAATACGACGAAGAAGAGGCTTTTAAGGAAATAAATCGAGAATTGGAACACTTTGAGAACAAACCTAAGCCGAATCTGAATGACACCGAACCAGTTAATTTGGGAACTCCTGAAGAAATCCGAGAGACCAAAATAAGCATTCACACGGACGAGAGAACGCGAAACGCGATAGTTCAACTCCTTGTTGAATTTAAAGATGTGTTTGCTTGGTCATACGATGACATGCCAGGATTAAGCGTTGATCTAGTGGTGCATAAATTGCCAATTCACCCTGATTGTCTTCCAGTTCAACAAAAGCAAAGAAAGTTCAAAACTGATGTCAGTGACAAGATTAAAGAAGAAATCACCAAGCAGCTGAAAACGGGAGTAATTCGGGTAATCCAGTACACCACGTGGTTAGCGAATGTAGTTCCAGTGCCGAAAAAAGATGGGAAAACTCGGGTCTGTGTGGATTATCGAGATTTGAACAGAGCGAGTCCCAAAGACAATTTCCCATTGCCCAACATCCACATCCTTGTTGATAATTGCGCCAAACATGAGATCCAGTCTTTCGTAGATTGTTACGCTGGATATCATCAGGTGTTGATGGATGAAGAAGATGCTGAGAAGATTGCATTCACTACACCATGGGGCGCTTACTGTTATCGGGCTATGCCATTCGGTCTGAAGAATGCTGGGGCAACTTACATGAGAGCCATGACTGCCATTTTTCATGACATGATGCATCAAGAAATAGAGGTGTATGTGGATGACGTGATAATCAAGTCCAGGACTCGAGACAATCATATCCTAGACTTGAGGAAATTCTTCGAGAAACTGAGAAAGTACGACTTGAAGCTGAACCCGGCCAAATGCGCCTTCGGAGTCCCATCAGGCAAGCTTTTGGGTTTCATAGTAAGCAGGAGAGGTATAGAGTTAGATCCAACAAAGATAAAATCTATCAGAGATCTACCTCCCCCAAGAACGAAGAAAGACGTGATGAGTCTGTTGGGCAGGTTAAACTATATCAGTCGATTCATTGCTCAGCTAACTAGCACGTGTGAGCCCATATTTAAGCTATTAAGGAAGGATGCAGTGATCAAATGGACGGCTGAATGTCAAGAAGCCTTTGACAAGATCAAAGAATATCTTTTAAATCCCCCAGTTTTGGTCCCGCCAGAGCCAGAGAGACCCCTGTTCTTGTATCTGACAGTCTTGGAAAATTCTTTCGGTTGCGTCCTCGGACAACATGACATAACTGGAAAGAAGGAGCAGGCGATCTACTACTTGAGCAAGAAATTTACCGGCTACGAGGCCAAGTACACTCTGTTGGAAAGAACGTGTTGTGCTTTAACATGGGTTGCCCAAAAATTGAGACATTATCTTCAAACTCACACTACTTACCTCATAAGCAGGCTGGATCCTTTGAAGTATATATTTCAGAAACCAATGCCTACTGGAAGACTGGCCAAGTGGCAAATCTTGCTTACTGAATTTGACATAGTCTATGTCACCCGTACGGCAATGAAAGCCCAGGCATTAGCAGATCATTTGGCCGAAAATCCGGTTGATGAGGAATACCAGCCATTGAGTACTTATTTTCCAGATGAAAGAAATAAATACCATAGAAGTGGTCTCGGAAAATGCTCACATTTGGAAGATGTTCTTTGATGGGGCCGTAAATGCCAAAGGTGTAGGAATAGGGGCAATCTTGATCTCACCTGCTGGTCAACATTATCCGGCTACAGCTAGGCTTCGTTTCTTTTGCACGAACAATACAGCTGAATATGAAGCCTGCATTATGGGCATGAATATGGCGATTGATCAGGATGTTGGGGATTTGTTGATTATGGGGGATTCTGATTTGATTATCTGGCAAGCCCAGGGTGAATGGGAAACTCGAGATGTCAAGCTTATTCCTTACCGGCAGCACGTAGAGGATCTCAGCAAGCGGTTCAGATCAGTAGAGTTCAGGTATATCCCGCGATGTCACAATGAATTAGCCGATGCACTTGCCACTTTAGCTTCAATGTTACCTTATCCAGGCAACGCCCACATCGATCCCTTGGAAATCCAAATCAGGGAAAGACATGGTTACTGCAACGCCATCGAGGCAGGACCAAGTATCCAGCCATGGTACCAGGATGTTAAGAGGTTCTTGAAAACACAAGAATACCCTGAACATGCTACTGGAGATCAGAAGAGAACTATTAGGCGGCAGGCAAGTGGATTCTTTTTGAGCGGTGAGATATTGTATAAAAGAACCCCTGATCTCAACTTATTAAGATGTGTTGACGCCGAAGAAGCAGGCAGGATCATGCATGAAGTACATGCAGGGGTATGTGGACCTCATATGAACGGGTACGTTTTGGCAAAGAAAATCTTGCGGGCCGGATATTATTGGATGACCATGGAAAAGGACTGTTTCAGCTTCGTTCAAAAGTGTCATCAATGTCAGGTGCATGGAGATCTGATTCACGCACCTCCCACAGAACTGCATCCCATGTCTGCACCTTGGGCATTTGTTGCCTGGGGTATGGATATCATTGGTCCGATTGAGCCCAAAGCTTCAAATGGACACAGATTCATATTGGTCGCTATCGACTACTTCACAAAATGGGTCGAGGCTGTCACTCTCAAATCAGTCACTAAGAAAGCCGTGGTGGATTTCATACATTCAAATCTTATCTATCGTTTCGGTATTCCTGCAACTATAATCACAGATAATGCAGCAAACCTGAATAGTCATTTGATGGACGATGTGTGTGAACAATTCAAAATAACGCATAGGAATTCCACTCCTTATCGGCCCAAAGCCAACGGCGCTGTTGAAGCAGCGAACAAAAACATCAAAAAGATTTTGAGGAAGACAACCCAGAGTTCCAGACAATGGCATGAGCAGTTACCTTTCGCCCTACTTGGATATCGCACTACAGTACGCACCTCAGTAGGGGCAACCCCATACTTGTTGGTTTACGGGACCGAGGCTGTAATACCGGCAGAGGTAGAAATCCCTTCTCTCCGGATCATTGTTGAAGCTGAAATTGAAGACAGTGAGTGGGTCAAAACTCGTTTGGAACAGTTAACGCTGATCGATGAAAAGCGAATGGCTGCGGTTTGTCACGGGCAATTGTACCAACAAAGAATGGCTCGTGCTTACAACAAGAAAGTGCGACCCAGGAATTTTGAAGTAGGTCAACTGGTGTTAAGGCGCATTCTTCCACATCACCAGGAAGCGAAAGGAAAATTTGCTCCTAATTGGAAAGGTCCATACATCATCAGGAAGATATTGCCCAGGGGAGCATTATATCTAGGTGATATTGAAGGAAAAGATCCCGACACAGCCGTGAATGCAGATGCAGTAAAAAGATACTATGTTTGAACTTGCTCTGACAATGTTTTTGCACAGTTGAGAGGACGAAGGCTTTCATTCCCACTACCCAAACACTCAAATCCTTTGCTAACATTTTGAGCCATTTACCTTTCTTTCATTACCCTCTTTGAAACCCGGAAGTGAAGTTCTAAAAAAAAAAAAAAAAACCAAAATTTCTTGAACTACGTTTGACTTGATTCCGAAAGGATACGTAGGCAACCTCTCTATGGGGTTCAGTCACACCAAAACCAAAATATAATTCTCCCCAAAAAAATTTAAACTGGGGCAGACATTATAATAATTCGGCGATAATCCCGCCTGGATGGTTCCAATGTTGTAATTCGATCCAAGTTCTTTTGACCCCAAACCTGTTGCAAGTCCTTCTGATCAATCGACAAAAGTTTCTTCAAAATCAAAGGACGCAATTGCTCAGATCCGACGCAGTCAGGATGAGAGAATCAAAATGAGAGAGTCTTATTGGTGAAAACCTATGGGCACCATAAGGCGATGGCGAGCAGAGAATCAAAATGAGAGAGTCTTATTGGTGAAAACCTATGGGTACCATAAGGCGATGGCGAGCAGAGAAATCAAAATGAGAGAGTCTTGTTAGTGAAAACTCATGATGAGCACTATAAGGCGACGGTAAGAAGAGAAATGAGAGAGGTCGGCTAGCGAAAACTCGTAAAGAGCGCTGTCGGCCGAAAGAGGATTTCACCACAGAAGGTTCTGACAAAGTTCCCTGGTTTGGAAACATAGATCCGTTTGGTTCGCCATGTAGGTTCGTGAGAGTCAGGCATCCAGTCCAAAAAGCAGGTTATGTCAATTTAAAGTCAGCATGTGCCAAGATAAGTCTTTCTTTTCCCAAAAAAAAAGACGCTTCTCTTTTTAAATTCATTTTTTCTCGTTCTTTGTTTACTTTTCTTTGGATTCCTTTTCGGTTTAACCCTAAGCCCCAAAACATGCTAGAAAGAAAAGGTGGCAGGACCGGTTTCACAGGGCTCTGTTTGGCAAAGAGGTGGAGAACATACCCGGCCTCAGTGATGCGTCAGTCCAATCCCAACTGATCATGGCGTTTGATTACCTCAAAATCCCCAAGTAGAGTGAGACGGAAGAAACAGAGCCGTACACGCACAAATCAGCGTGAAATCCTGAAATATTGAGTCTTATCAGTTTGAAAGGAGGTTGCCTTGGAAGCCAATCAATGGCGAATTTTCTCAAACAGAAATGAAGCTTGGGACCAAGAAAAACAATGAAGGCCACAAAACCGACCACAATTTCAAACTGACAATTTTTCTTTGTTTAGGAAAATTAAGACAGGTGCGATCCAAAGCAATCGTGCAAAAAGCAGGTGTAGCCCAAAAAAGAAATGAAGTGCACGAGCATTGAAACAGCTTTGCAGCAAGAAAACGACCAAAAGGAAGTTTACCCAGAATTCTTTCATACATTTTGATAAATAAAAGGGCATAACCCAGGGACTTCTTTCCCTTTTTCGGTATAACCCGATAATTTCTCCGGCATAACCCGAGGACTTTCTCCCTTTTCCGGCATAACCCGATGACTTCCCCGGCATAACCCGAGGACTCTGTCCCTTTCCCGGCATAACCCGTGGACCTCCCTGGCATAATCCAGGAACCTCTTTTCCTTCTTCGGCATAACCCGATGATTTCCCTAGCATAACCCAGGAACCTCTTTGAATTCCCCGGCAAAACCCGTGGACCTCCCTGGCATAACCCAGGGACCTCTTTCCCTTTTTCGGCATAACCCGATGATTTCCCTGGCATAACCCAGGAACCTCTTTGAATTTTCCGGCATAACCCGTGGACCTCCCTGGCATAACACAGGGACCTCTTTCCCTTTTTCGGTATAACCCGATAATTTCCCCGGCATAACCCGAGGACTTTCTCCCTTTTCCGGCATAACCCGATGACTTCCCCGGCATAACCCGAGGACTTTGTCCCTTTCCCGGCATAACCCGTGGACCTCCTTGGCATAACCCAGGGACCTCTTTCCCTTTTTCAGTATAACCCGATAATTTCCCCGGCATAACCCGAGGACTTTCTCCCTTTTCCGGCATAACCCGATGACTTCCCCGGCATAACCCGAGGACTCTGTCCCTTTCCCGGCATAACCCGTGGACCTCCCTGGCATAACCCAGGGACCTCTTTCCCTTTTTCGGCATAACCCGATGATTTCCCTGGCATAACCCAGGAACCTCTTTGAATTTCCCGGCATAACCCGTGGACCTCCCTGGCATAACCCAGGGACCTCTTTCCCTTTTTCGGCATAACCCGATGATTTCCCTGGCATAACCCAGGGACCTCTTTCCCTTTTTCGACATAACCCGATGATTCCCCTGGCATAACCCAAGAACCTCTTCGAATTTCCCGGCATAACCCGTGGACCTCCCTGGCATAACCCAGGGACCTCTTTCCCTTTTTCAGTATAACCCGATAATTTCCCTGGCATAACCCGAGGACTTCCTCCCTTTTCCGGCATAACCCGAGTACTCTTTTTCTTTCCCGGCATAACCCGATGACTTCCCCGGCATAACCCGTGGACCTCCCTGGCATAACCTAGAGACCTCTTTGAATTTTCCGGCATAACCCGTGGACCTCCCTGGCATAACTCAGGGACCTCTTTTCCGGCATAACCCGATGAATCTTCCCGGCATAACCCGTGGACCCTTTCCAGCATGACCTGGCAATTCTCCCAATTTAGGGCTCCGATCCTTAAGTTGAACAGGTTTCTATTTGGTCAGCATTAGGGCTCTAATTCCTGAACTGAGCGTTTTTTTTCCTGTTAGCCGACATTAGGGCTCCAATCCCTGAGTTGAGCAACCTTCCTTTAGCCAACATTAGGGATCCAATCCCTGAGTTGTGCACTTTTACCTTTTGCGACATTAGGGCTCTAATCCTTGAGTTGCGCTTTGTAGACTAGGTTTTCTTTTTCAATCCCCTCATCAGTGCTGTAAATTTTCATGACAATTAACTCACGAAATTTTCCTAGTGAAACTGGGGCAGAAATTTCGTTCGTTTGTTTTATTGTCTCAGCAGGTCTGACCCTGAGGTGCATGGATCGAGACGACCTACGGGGTGAGTCTCAATCCAGAATAAAGAAAAGAACAAAAGAACAAAAAAAAAAGATGTTCCCACATATTGGAACAAACAAAGGGCAGGTCGCTCAAAAATTGGATCAAATTCCCGAGCTCCGCCAATCCCGTTTCATTCAATACTGCAGAAATAAACAAACGCCTACAACTTGCGAGCATCAAGATTCGGATCGAAGTCTACAAGCAGAATTAGCTGAGACCCAAGATCAAGTTGCAAAAGAATTATAGATAGGAATCTTGTAACTAGCGGTTGACAGGCATAAGTAGTTAGTTCAGTTTCAATTTCCTTTGGTTGTAATAAGGAGGTCAGTAAAGCAGTAATGGCAACAGCAACAGCAGTAACAACAAGCATTGCAATCCCATGGTAGTCCCAGCTACCAAAATTTCCCGAACTACATTGACCTGATTCCTGTTTAGCCCAGGATATGTAGGAAACCTTTGAAGCAAAGGTTCGGTCAAATCTTTTTCAAAAAATGCTTCAACGGAGTACTCGGATGGGCAAAAATCGCTCGCTTTATCTTTGCACGAAAACCCTTCGTGTCTTCGGGCAAAGAGGGGCAGCTGTAAGCACGTGATTTTTGCCCTATATGAGAATTACTCCCAAAAAATTCAAAAATAAAATGATTTTTCTTTGGTGTGCAATTTTGTGATATTTTGAATAATTATTTGTATTTTATTGGCATTTGTCTGTGCGTGTTTATTTGCTAAATTAATAAAAAATACAAAAATATGTCACATTTTGCATGTAGGATTTAATTCTACAATTGTTAGTAATTAAATTTGTTTTACAAAAATTAAAAATTACAAAATAGGCATCGTTTGCATTTCTAGCATTTAATGTCCAAATATACGATTTTATGCTTAATTAATACTTAATTGTGCGTTAATTGTTATTGGGAGTTAATTTGCGCTTTTAAAACTTAATTTAGTTCTTAATAATAGTTTAAGTATTTTTTATAATTTAGTTTTAGAAAAATGAAAGAAGAAAAGAGAGCGAAAATATAAAGAAAGTCGGAATTGAGCCTTTTCTTCAATTTTAAGCCACAGGCCCAAAAAATGGCCCAATCTTCCCTACGACCCAGTCCATTTCGAACTGGGTCGACCTAGTCCAGTACCAACAACCCAACTCCCCTCTTCATTTTCATTCTTCATTTTTTGTCCAAACACAAAAAAAAAAAAAATTACCAAAACCCTAAAAAACTAAGAAAGGATCCGCCCCCCCTATTTTGGTTTCTTCTTCCCCAAACTCAAAAACACCTCCCATGGCTTCCCTTTACTTTCTTCTTCGTCCACACAAACACCCTCGCGTCCAAACGACCCCCCCGTCCTCCATTAAAACCACACAACCACCTTCAAGCTCGAACTCGACAACCATGGTCGCCACTGCTGCGTCTTCGTCATCAACGACCAGTCCGTCGGCTCCCTTTCACCATCATCGTTTCTACTGCTGAGCCAGTCCTCAACTTCACGTCCCAACAGTCCACCTGCTGCTCGCGCTACTGCTACTGCTTCATCTTCTTCTTTGTCTTCGTCATCGCCCACCTCCAGTAGCCTCACCATCTTGCCCAAACGACCCTTCATTCCCCGTCAAGCAACAGCTATCGCTGCTGCATCGTCCAGCCTCATCGTCCAGCTTCGTCGTCCGCTTCAAGCTCGACACCCTCCTGCTGTCACTACCCTCGTCAACCCATCGCCATAGCTTCCCTCCCATGGTGGAAACCCCACTGCAAACGACCCCTCCTTCCAGCTCCTCCATGCTGCCCGCAGCTGCCCCATGATCGATCTTTCTGTTTCATCTTCTTTGTTTCGTCGACTTCGAGTTAGGTGGTCGAGCTCACGAGCTCCAGCCATGGACGCGGCGTCGCCTCATTGCTCCTGTTTCGGCGTCAAGTTGCGTTTGCTTCAGACGCTTCACTGCTGCGACTCCATGAGTCATGTTTGTTGCTCACCATCGTACTCTTGTTGATGACGCAAGGCAGTCCGGTTAAAGTCTGGCAAAGTTCGAAGGTTTATCGTCGAATCGAGATCCTTCGTCGAACTTTACATGACGAGTTGTTTGGTCAAGGTATTGCTTCTGTTGTTGCTTCATTCTTTGTACATGAATGCTTCGTCAAAATCCGGAATGACATGGTTATTTGGTCGAGGTTTGTCGAAACAGTCCGTACATATTTCGTGTCGATCCGGTTAGTAGATTTTGAGTTTTATTTTTGTCCGTGTTTCGTTTTGATATTTCTCGAATCTAAAATCGGTAGATATTTAATTTTTGGTTTTGTTCATGTTCATATGTTTTGTTGAATTAATTTTCAGATTTCAAATGGAAATTTAATTAGTGGTTTTTCATGTTTATTTCATGTTTGTTTTGTGGTTTAGGTAAGAATTTGTTAGTTTGATTGTTTGTTAGATTCAAATTGAAATTTAATTGATTATTTCTTCAATTTGTTTCATGTTGTTATATATTTTCTAGAAATTATTAATGTTGGTTTAATCATTTAATCCGTCATGTTTGTTGTGTTAAAATAGACTCATTCATGTTCATACTTTGTTTGATTGTTCTTGAATCCAAAATTTGTATAGTTTGATTTCTTGTTTATCACTTATGATTATTTTTTAAATTTGTCTCATAATCTTGTTTAAGTTTAATATAGGAATTGTTTGTTGTAATGTTGTTAGAGTTGATTTTAAGTTCAATATTATTGAATTTGGAAATCTAAATATACTTGTTTGATTGTTGTTGTTGAATCTGAAAATAGGATTGATCGTTGCTAAAAAATATTGTTCAATCAAATTTTAGTTGTTCTTTATTGTTCAATTTGTGTTCATGTGATTTGTTGATAAAATATTGAAGAAATCATGTTCATGTGATTTGTTGTTGAAATATTGTTAAAATCGTGTTTATGTGATATTGTTGTTATGGTGTTCATCCGTGTTCATATTGTTGTTTGAACATTGTTAGAAATTGATCATATTGTCTATATTTTGGTTAAGTTTGATTAATTGATGTGTTATAGCTGATGGGTAGTTTGGTAAATTCATAGTACTTTTGGGGGTAAAATAGTAATTTGTAATAGGGTCGGAGGGGTAGTTTAGGAATTGTACATTTTGTATTTGTTTATATGAAGCATGGGGGACAAAATGAAATGGGGTGGATTGTGATATATTTGTTTAATATAAAGGGGGGACAAGATTTAATTTAAAGGGGGAATCTTGCATTATTTTATGTTAGGCATGTGGGACAAAATATAATGGGGTGGTGTGATATGTTTATTTAATGTAATGGGGATGAGTGAGAAGATAATGGGTTTGGTAGAGAAAATGGGTTGATTTTAATTGATTAAAAGATTTATGGGTTGGGGGATATATAGAGAGGTCTTGAATCAGATTTAGAGGGGAGAGAAAAAATTTAAGAGAAAAAATTCCGAAAAAAATATACTAAGATTTTAGAAAAACAAAAAGAAAAACATTTTGGAAATTCAAAAGAAGAAGAATATACACATGATATACAGTCCAAATATTCTGAGATACGGATTGAGAAATTAAGGGTTAAACACTAACTAGTCTTTCAAAAATCTGAAAAAAAGTTTCCCTTTGCTTCTGTCCGTTGGTTGTTGTTGTTTCCGGATTTTGTCTTGATTTTAAAATCTATCACTAAGTTTCTCGTCGCTGGTTGTTACTAGTTGCTGGGATTGCTGTTGTTGTATGCTACTGAATTTCTGCTGATCTCTCACTTTTCTTTTGCTTCCAATATCAGGTACACAACTGACACGCTGATTATTGTAAACTGAAACAGGAAACATGAATACAAAAAAATGAAGAATTGAAGTTCTAAATTTATTTTTGAATTATATTCTTAATTTTATTTGTATATATAAATTATTTAGCTTACAAAAATCGGAATCATGTAGCTATTTAATGTATATATAGTGGACATCCAACGATAGCTTAACGGATGAACTATCTATATATTGCTTAAAATGGCGTAGTAACTCTGTCTAAGTTAAAAATCAAACGAATAGACCATTTCGGAACTTGTAAGAAAATTTTTTAGTTAAATAATATTGGTTAATTCCAGCATGTAATTGTTTTAGGATTAAAATTAGATTGCCAAGTAAATAAATAAATGGTGTAGTAACTCCGTCTAAGTTAAAAATCAAACGAATAGACCATTTCGGAACTTGTAAGAAAATTGTTTAGTTAAATAATATTGGTTAATTCCAGCATGTAATTGTTTTAGGATTAAAATTAGATTGCCAAGTTTTTTTTTAATTTGACAAACTGAGAACATGCCTAGTATAATATAATTAGGTAGTAATACGTGAGCCTGTGCCCGTATTGGCAACGGACTGCTTTGCTTGTATCATTTTTTAGAATTTACGAATCATATTCGAAACTCAACTATAACAACTCAAGCATGTAAATAAATTAAGACCTTTTTCTCTTTCACTTTCGTAGAGACAATTTTAATAGAAAATGTAGGCACTTTAGGATTATCCTGATAAAAATAAATGAGATGAGCCTCGCCAAATAAAACGCACAAATTGCGGGGCCCTCGATAAATGTTTAATTAAAATTACTTAGACTTCGGGATGAGCCGTTTAGCAAAATTCCACGGCCTTACCCAGAAATAATAATACGATAATTGCTTCAGGCGTGCATTTTAATAATCTTACCTTCTTAAATTCGGGTGCGCATTTATGTGACCCAAATCCAAATCTCAACGGAGTCGGAATGTATTAACAACCATGAGCGCATTGATTGTGACATGGTTCGAAATGCATTTTTACAATGTTGCAATTCCATAAAAAATAAATAATAATAAAAGCGGTTTTAAACTTAATGAAAGCACATAAGTAATAACATGTAATAAATCAGATATCTAGCCATTATAACAATTTAAGCGACCGTGCTAGAACCACGGGATTTGAGGGTGCCTAACACCTTCCCTCGGGTCAACAGAATTCCTTACTTAGAATTTCTGGTTCGCAGACTTCATTTGGAAAGTCGAATATTTTCCTCGATTTGGAATTCAAGATAAACCGGTGACTTGGGACACCAAAAGCCAAACCTTTCCCAAGTGGCGACTCTGAATTAAATAAATAATCCCATTTCGAATATTGTCACTTAAATTGGAAAAACTCCCTCGCGCATTCAACCCTTCGGGGCGGGCGCGTTAAAAGGAGGTGTGACAGTGTCCGAGTCACTTTGTTCATCCACTATTTCACTAGTATTATTTATTACATCATACCAACACAATTATGAATAATTTTACTCAATCAAGATTTTTCTTAAACTTTTATATTACATAATAATGGGATTCATCCTCAGGCATAGCGAGAGCTTAGTGTATCGGACTGCTCTTTTTTATACAATTAAACTTTAGTAAGCTTATAAGTAAATCAAATTGGCTTTAAAATTTTTTTGGCTTATCTACGTTCTTACTAAACACTCAGAGTTATAAGAAGTTTAAGATTTTTATTATTTTATCCATATTTTTTAAAATTCTACAAAATACATTTTCCAAAGTAAAAGCCCTGACTTCCTCTCATATTTCATATATGCCGTTCGTCCTTTTACTCACAAAGATGATTTAAATTTATAAAACAATCAAGAGTATCTATGTTATTTTTAGTTTAACAAAAGAACAACTTATAATATTTATGAATTTTCTAAATTGGTTAAGAGTATTTATTTTATCTTAGCAAAAGAACAGCTTATAATATTTTGTCAGTCATTTCAGCTGCAGAATCGTCATAAATCCAATTGAGAAAATCTACTATGCCATGTAATCCATTTTCCCATTTGGTATAACTTGGATGGAATTCCACTCAGGTTCAGTTTTAGGATTTACTTATATTATATAGTATAGTACTGATTAAAGATTAGAAAATGGAAAATTTGTTGACTCTCTGACTGGTGATTAGGTTAAATGAAATGGAAAGGAGGACACGATTAATCCAGATGGGAATAGGACTAGTTGAGAACTTATTACTTGCTGGTCCCTACGTTTCAATTTATGTGATGGTATTCAAATTTTGAGAGTCAAACAAATTTTCCTTTAACCGTAATTTTTCTATGTCATTTAAATATTTTAATTACTAATTATTGTAATATAGTATTCTTTTTATATGTAAATTTAAATTTCAAACTTAAAAATTCTATGTCAAAATTAAAAAGTTTAAATTTCAAAAAGCAAAAAGTGTCGCGTAAATTGGGATAAAGAAAGCAGAAAATTAGTGTCCAAGTTGATGCAATCCATATTGCTCGTAGTTTGCAATGTGAATTCTGACTATAAACTTAATTACAAAAGAAACTTTGTTGGATTATAGAAAACACTTATCAAGATTATTCAGAGAACAGTAAATAACCACAATCTAGCTAAAAGTAAAGTTTTGAGAATATTTCCCTTTACAGAAAGTCATACTACCTGGAACAAATATTTTCCTTAATTACTTCATTGCTCTACCATAGGAACATTTTGTTAATTACCAGTCACCACAATCATAAAATCCACACTTTTCCTTTTTCTTGGAAAAGTCCCTCAAAACATATATAGGAGAAATCACATTGATATATTTATCATTACAAACAAGTTGGAACAAATCAATCCCATGAACTTCAAGCTTTTGCACTACAGCAGTTGAAATAGTTGAAGATCCTTCTCATCCTCTGTCATCACAAGAAAGACAAATGAACACTTGCATACTTCACTATGGTTAATACAAACAATAGAAAGGCTAGCTCCGCCCCTAAAGAAGAGTAGTATATGAAATTGGAGACCAAAAAAGGGCCGGTAACTAAGCTCCTGCTATGCACGGGGTCCGGGGAAGGGCCGGACTACAAAAATTTATTGTACGTAGCGTTACCCTACATTTTTACAAGAGGCAATTTTCACGGCTCGAACCCGTACATTACCAGTTACGCCAAGACTTCCTTCGTGAAATTGGAAACCAAGAGTTTCTAAAATTACTCAGACTAACACATCAAATCTCTGTTTTTAATCAATAAACCAATTGTAAATCTCTCAAGAAATAATACTAACAAATTATAGAAGACTACTAGGTCATTTATTCTGATACAATGCCACCTATTGGCCAGAAAGGTCAAACATTTTAATATAGAAAACCAAGTATTAACCCTACATGTATCCCACTACATCTTTACCCATACTTATTATTTAAAAAAACTGTCTATTTACTTGTTTGATTCATGCATTATAGTACCATATTACATGCCTGCAATGTTAACTAAAAACTAGAAGAAATATGCCATTATTTAAAGAAAAATGAGATGGTAAAAATACATTTAAAAAGTATGATAAAAACAGCAGTCCTAATCTCCCGCTATGCGTGGAGGCCGGAAAAGTGTCGGACTACAAGATTCTATCGTACGTAGCCTTACCCTGCATTTCTACAAGAGCATGTTTTCACGGCTCAAACCCCTGACCTTCTGGTCATATGGTAGCAACTTTACCAGTTACCTCAAGTTTTTGCTTCTAAAAAGGTATGATAAAACAAAACCAAAAAAAAAAAAAAAGTGAAGCATCTTACAGTTGGACAACGGCTTTGATGGTAATGTTGATCATTACTGTGGGGAGAGTAACCTGAATTTACATCCTTTTTGGTAGTAAAAATGAGCTCTTTCTCATTACCTAAACTAGCTCTTGACAAGTCTTTCTTGTTTTGTTTCCTATTCTCTCTTATTTTAGAGAAATCCATAGAGTAGTCTGGGAATACACCATTTTGGTCCCAGTTTCCAAATTGTGGTACTGATAGCCATGCTCCAGTTTTCTGCAAATTAGAGAAGTTCGCAATCAATATCTATAATCCACAACTAAATTTATCACCCAAAGAAGTTCATAAATCACCTAATTTTTCTAATGGAAGTTTATCTATTATAAATACTACATTCATTTCATTTTATTGGGGTTGTTTGACTAGGCCAAGCATTTTAGAAAAATGTTGGCACATTCCAAAAATAGTACACTCTAAACTTGTGGCGTTAAATAATTCATAATATTTTTGTAGCTATAAGAACATGTGTAAAGCAAAGGCCGGTCCAACTTTTTAATACATGGTTAAATTGAATATATAACTTTTAACGCGAAATATTAATTTATGTGTAAAAATTCATTAAAATTGTAATAAATAGTAGACATGAACCTATAATTTTAAAAATAAAATGGGCTCAACGGTAAGAACATTAAAAGTTAAAGTCATGGAGTTCATTCATTTTTTTCCTTTCATGGCCTTGCATTATTAAACTATTTGTGAGCAAACAGCTCAAAATCTGAAAATTGACTAGTCTTCAACCAATTTTCAGCCATAACAATTTTAAAAAGATTAAAGAATTTCTTCAAAAAGTTGAACCACCGAGAAATTTCCTAGCAAATTAAGTTCCTATTTGATCATAGATTTTTGGCAACTTTTTTTCCAAAAAAATATTTGAAAACATTGTTTGTTCATAGAAAATCATCATTTTAAAAAAAAATTTGAAGTTTTTTTTTCAACTTTCAAAATCTGATTTAGAGTAGTTTTTGGGTGAAACTTTTTCTTTCACACACAAAATATCAACAAAAACAAAATCAACTAAAATGCATGTCCAAACATAACTCCAATTTTCAAAAATTATTTATCTAACACAACTTCAAAACTTTTTTTTAAGTTTCAACTAAATCTAACAAAGACAAATATGCAAGGAAAACAAGAATGAGTAAGAAGAAGGAAACCTCATGATTAGCTTAATTCTTGAACAAGGAATAAAAGAAGGAAATCTTTTGATTTCTTGAAAAGGGTATAATCTTGTGAATATATGCAAGCAGAAAAACAAGCATTATATTGATCTCTATGAATTAACTTAAGGACACAGAAAAATATTATTATGACAAAATCAGCAAGAAAATGCAAAAGAAGACAACCAGTAATACGTAGATAAACAAAGATAGCCTTATTTTTACCTCCTTGCTATATTCCATTGCAGATTTTGAACAGTTAAAAAGAGAAAGAAACAGAGTTTGTGAAAGAGATATTTGAGAGAGAAGTTGTAATATGAGGGGCTATTTTTATAGAACAAGGAGAAGTGCTTTAATTTGCTGTATTTTTGTATTTAGATATTGTGACAAAATTGGATGTTTGTTGTCACCAAGAAAGATTCGAATATATATAAAGAAATGACAGGAACATAATCAATGTATAATATGCATTTTTTGCCTTTTGGTTTCCTTCTGTTGCTGCACTGGCTCTGACCTTTACAAAGCTCAATGCTAGCTGTTACCCTTTTTCACACGTTTTCTTAAGCAAAGATCATTTCAAAGTTTACTTGTAAGCACTATCTATTTTATCATAATTTTTGAGGATTAATCAGTTCTAAGTTTTAGTAATCCTATATACTCCTTCCGGTCTATTTTAAGTAAATTGTTTTATTATTTTAAATATATTAAGAGCCCGTTTGGCCATAAATTTTTTTCACTTTTTTTCGAAATCAGTGTTTGACCATATATTTTTAATTTCCACTTGAAGACAAGAGGGGTTGCTATGATGGTAAGCAACTTCCACTTCCAACCAAGAAGTTTTTGAAGGGAAGGATGTCGGGGGCCTATTTGGAAACAGCCTCTCTACCTCAGGATAGGGGTAAGGTCTGTGTACACACTACTCTCCCCAGACCCCACTAAGTGGGATTATACTGGGTTGTTGTTGTTGAAGATAAATTTTGAAAATTTGAAAAACTCCAAAAAACTATTTTTTAAAATTTTCACTCAGATTACTCACAAAAATTCAAAAACAACCCAAAATTATATTCATGTCCAAATACAACTCTAATTTTCAAATATCATTTTCACTTGAAATTTTGTTTCACTTTTTCAAAAATTTTACAATTCTTATGTCCAAATGTCCACTAAGAAATTTATATTTTAACGTTAATTAATAATGAAATTGATCATATTAACTTTAATTTGCTCATTGGAAATATAACAACATACTACAAGGGAACTATGGAAATAAGAAGTTAATTCTTTCTTGATATCTAAAAAAATTAAATATTGTGGACCACAAAAAAGAGACAAAAAATACTTAAAGTGAACCGGAAGGAGTATATTTTTAGAAAATCTTGTTCTACATTTGGAAATTTGTGAATTAAGGTTATAGTTGAGCCGTCACTAAAATGAGTGAGCTACAACATATTAGGGCCCGTTTGGCCATAAGAAATTTTTTACTTTTTTTTATTAAAAAAATTAATTTTTTTCGGAATCAGTAGTTGTCATGAAAATTTCAAATTCACTTGAAGTTGAATTTCGGATTTTTCAGAAATTTGAAATACTTCAAAAAACTATTTTTTAAAATTTTCGCTTCAAATCACTCATAAAAATTCAAAACAACTCCAAATTGTATTTACGTCCAAACAGAACTCTAATTTTTAAATACCATTTTCACTTAAAAATTTTATTTTTACTTTTTTCAGGAACTTTTCAATTCTTTTGTCCAAACTCCCACTAAAGTTTAAATTTTCAGCCCAAATATATATTAGGTAAAAAAAAAAATCTGTCTAAATTTTGTAAGCAGAATTACCTAATACTTAAATAATGTTGAAGAAAAATAAATAAACCTAAACATGACTGAGAATGATTGTTGCTGGATTAATTATTCCTTGAGAGACTTGTCGAGTTGTCGTTGGCCTAAAAATAATACTGTACCAATTGATAATTAGCTGTTCTTAGTTATGAAACCCTTTACATATTTTGTTTTCTACTGATCTAGACAACCAACATTCACTAAATATTAAAAAGAAATTATAAATGCTGCGGGAACTATGGATATAGTATCCTAAAGTATGTTATATGGTATATTTTACTAAATATTAATGTAGTGTGTGATGTGTATAAAGTCATTATTTACGTTGATATAAGTACTTTTTTCACATCACATCGTTACTTTCGGAGTGATTTCCTTAGTAAAATAATTAACAGAAAAAGCTTTTTTATTAAAGTTATTCCCCTACACCCTTTTTTATTTTATTTTCCTTTTTATTTGTGGTTTTTCTTTTTAAATTTGAATATCATTCTATGGTAGTAAGAGAGTTCATTTCAGTTCGCAGTGACATGTGTTACCTGGTTAGAATAAAAAACGAAAATATGTACGCATAATTGAAAGAGAAAGTCGAAATTAAAGGTGTATTTAATATCTTGTTTTTGTCAAAGAAGTCGATTATTTCAAGTAAGTTGGTGCCTTCGAGGGAACTAAGGGATTGTTTTGTTCGAAAATAAGTTATCCCGTAATTAATTATTCAGGAATTAATTATTCTGAAATTAGTTAAGCACGATCAACTAAATATGAGATAAACTCATCTCAAATTTAATTCCCAGATTAATTATCCTTTATCTCTTATACCAAACGAGCCCTAAAGGTTCCAAATATCTGTTCCACTTTCGCTTTAAGTTGAATGTATTTGGCCTTTATTTTTTCTTTTCTGGTTATTAAAATGGTATATTTATACCAATAATAATAAAATAGGGACGGTAAAATAAATAAATCTATGTATAAGTGAGACAAAAATAAATAATAACCTCGCAAAGCATCCACCTTAAACTCTTGCATTTCGACTAGGCACAATTAATAAAAGTATATTGATATTTAAAAAGGAAATAGGGAAAAATATTGCTAAGAAGGAACAAGGCAAGTCTCAACTAGTCAACTACACAGGCCCATGCTTAAATATTTCGGTAGGACAAATAGTATAAAAACGACAGATTTGAAAGCAAAAATATAGATATTTTTTCAATAACAATGGTGACTGGGTCAATCTGCATAAACTTCTATTATTCTATCGGGTATATATATATATTATTGTGGTTAAGCCAAGTGATAAGCTACTATAAAGTCACTTGGCAATCTTAAAGAGTTTGTGGGAAATTATCAAATAAGGAAATATCACTTAAGAACTATATATGAAATTTCATTTATTGAAATTAAATTGAAATAAGAATTCTTTTATAAAAAAATAAAGTTCAATCACTGTACTAATATTTTCTAACTGAAATTTTATATTTGGAAAGTAAAGAATTTTGATATCAATAGTATTTTGATTCCTTTTCTAATATCGAGTGAGAAGAATATATCCTACTGTAATCTAATGTGCAATTTTAATTTATTTTAAAAATTCAATACTTTTTAATGAGCTAAAGAATATATTTTAAGGTTTTAACCTAAAGTTCAGAATGTAGATATATTTAATAATTTATTTATTTGATAATGGATAATCCAAAGTATCTGTTTTAGACTAAATTCTGAATTTTAAATAAGTATACAATAAAAATAATTATTTTAAAGGCTAAAAGCTTCAACAAAAATAATAATTACTAGAAGTTTAATAATAAAAATACCATAATATTTTGGTGAAGTACTATATAGTTTGATCATATGCACTTTTATTTTTGTCTATTATTGAATAAAACACTAAATGAAAAAATAAAATAAAATATCATACTTACTAGAGGAAATAATTTAGAAAGAGGGGGATAACGATAGTGTGAGAGAATTTCATACTTTGAATTAATTTAAATGATAAAATAAAGTAAATAAATAATTAATACTCAAAAATATTATTGATAAATTCAAATATTATATAGTAAAAGATTAAAAATAAATAAAAATATTATTTTAAGAGAAAGAAAAACCATATTCATTATAGTATATTATAATAGAAGTAGCAGATAGGGATATAAAGTAGGTGCCAAGCTAATAAAAAGTTAAGTAAATGTAACCATATTAAGTAACGAGTAACACAGTAACAATAAACAAAGAACAAAAAATAGAGATTTTTTTTTTGTAAACAAATAATATAATTGTAGATATATAGAAGGATTAGACATTTAAATTTGATATAAGAAAACTTTTTAAATTATTACGAGAAAAAATATATTATATGGATAATATCACGCAATTGAAAAAATAATTTATAAACCTAAAATTTAAAACATTTACAATGAAATAACACCAAGCAACAAATTAACAATATAAAGATGTAATTAAAATTTTCATGTAGTTACGTTATAAAAAAAAATTAAAGTCAAAACTCTATATGAAAACAAAAGCAAAAAAAATTAATTACTTATTGCACATAATACTAAATAATAATTACTAAACGCGTAGATTTATGGAAAATAATAAAAGAACTTCTTCGTTTAAACTTTGGCATATTTTCAAAAGAATTAAAAAAATAATACGATAATGTTTATATTATAGATACAACACGAAATGTGAAAAATAATTAAAATATTGTATGATAGAAAATAATGTATATAGGGAGAATATAAGTAATGTGAAGGGGTCTACACTTTAAATTTGTTAAATAAAATAATAAAATATGAAAAATAATATTGTTGATAAATTTAAACAAAATAATTGGAGCTACGGAACAAAAGAACAATGTTAAATTAAATTTTAGGGTAATACAAAACTATATTTATTATATTATACTAAAAGTAGAGCAATGAATAAGGACATTAAGTAACGCGATAAGCTAATAAAAAGTCACATGGCAATATATCAAGTGTGCATTATGGTTAAGCTAAGTGGCAAGCTAATATAAAGCTATTTGGCAAATTATGACAATATTTGTTATAGTATTTAATTTAAATTGAAAGACATGATATTTATTTAAATTTAAATAGAAAGATAGTAAATAAGATTCTTAAATTGATTGATTAATTAATTAGGAAAGCTAATCAACACATAAATGTTTCAATTCAAACGGGAGGCTCAACGAGTGAGGCGAATTGTTCTAAATAATGAGAAAGAGTTTTTTGAAATTTGAGTTCACAATAAAAATAACAGAAAAAATAAAAACATGTTTGTTACTAGAAATAAGACTAAAAAATCTAGGCTCGAACCCATAATCATAATTATCGAGTTGTTGGATCAAAACTTAACTTTCGTAACTACCTTAGGGATAATGTTTAACTATGAATCGACTCAGACATTGGCTAAACAAATATCAATTGTGTTGCCTTTTGATAAAATTAATTATCCAATATTTTATAATTTATTTTATATCTCAATTGTTTGGAAGCAATACATACATCTTTTTTTTTCTATTAGTGCTAGCAATTGCTATGCTAAAATATATAATAAGGGAGGATAGATTCTTCTTTAGTGGCTTAGGTATGGACAATGACTTTTTAGCGCGTTGTTGATATTTATGTTCTCTCAAATTGTATAAGCCAATTGATCGAGCAACCGATGGGGTCGAATATATATATTATGTGTGTGTGTGTGTCAATTAGAATGAAATAGATTTGGATAGGGTAAACACATAGATGAATATAATGCACTATTTGGGATTGTTATTTGCACAAAATAAAGTGGATCGTAAAATCATAAGGTAAGATTCATTTAATTAAGAATTACATGTAAGAACTCATCTTCTTTTAGTACATGTACATCGTGGAAGAAAAATATTTAAAGTAGGTTAACATTTATTTAATTATAATATATTAATCTTAACTATATCCCAAAGGTATCATTTAAATTGTTAAAAATAATGTGACTTTAATTGTGTGGTTAAAATTGAGGTAACTAGCAAAATTATTGAGCAAATTATGATCCAACTATTTTATAAGTTAGTAACTCCCAAAAGTTAGAATATATTGGTTGTTAATAAATTATCATGTATGTATATATTAATTTGTCACCGTGTAATTTTAGTTTGGTAGAAGTTGATGTTGATGTGAGAATTTATTATGTTGAGATAATAATATAATATATTTTTATAATTTAAATTAAGATATTACTAAATGTATTTTTATTTGTTATTATTCTATATTGTATGACTTCTCTCAGTTTCAATATAGATGAGATAATTTAACTTGATACGAAATTTAAGAACGAAAAAGAAAACTTTTGAACCTAATAGTTTTGTGGGGCCATGATATTTGCATGAGTGTAAGAACTTCTCATTATATGTAAAATGAGTAAAATAAATTATTTAAAGTTAAATTATTTTTCAAATACATAAATGTGTCATTCTTTTGGAACAGACTGATAAGAAAAATATTTTATGTAAATTGAAAGGGAATAAATATTTATTTTTGAATCATATTGTATTTTTATTTGTTTGTATCACCGGCTATATATGAGGTTATAATATTTAAGTTTATGTCAATAGTTATTCATATAATTTGTTCTTTTTAATTTATAGATTTAGCAGAATCATAATATTATCCGCACATCATTCGGGTACTAATTCTAGTACTACACGAAGGTAGTATCTTAGCCATGTGCCCATTTTCACTTTATCTAAAATACCCTTATATTCATGTTTCCTATTCATTAAGACTGAGGCTTTTTTGTCTTCTTACTTCAAAATACATATCAAGTTTTATCACTAGGTCTCCCCCCCCCTCCCCCCCCCCATTATGTTGATTGTTTACCATGGATGATTTAATCCTAAACCAAATGACAGAAAATTTTGGACTTTAATTAGAGATTAAATTTTACCAAGAATTGTAGTAACTGTTTTCAATAGTTGGAGGGTCAAATGGTTGTAGTTTAGGAGTCAAGTAGAATGGATTAAAGTAACCCATTTCGATAAAGGTTAGCAAAATTCAATATATACTCATGTACATGCAGATTCGAATATCTGAACTATTAGACTCACTTGATTATTAATCAACGAGAGGAACAAACCAGTCATCAGGAGCTCTTTTGGGATAGTAATTTTCTTTTATTTTTGCCAAAAGCTCTAGGTGTATATTTTAAGCGTAATGAGTTTTTTTTTGCGACGATTGAAGATAAATTTAATGATTAACAAGCATGAGATATGAACTAATTTGTGTCTGGTTAGAGAAGAAGGAAAAACGGAATGGTTCCTTGTCCAGTGAGGGAGAGGAATGAAAAGCAAAGCTAGAGAGAGGAGGATATGGGAACGGGGGTTTAGATTTTGAAGTAAAAACGACAAAAAAGCCTCAATCCTTAATGTATGGGAAACATGAATGTATGGGTATTTTAGGTTAAGTGAAAGTGTGTATATATATATATATATATATATATATATATATATATATATATATATATATATATATATATATATATATATATATATATATATATATATATATGTATATATATATAGTATGTATGTATATATATATAATATGTATGTATATATATATATAATATGTATGTATGTATATATGCCACAACAAATATATATATTGGATCGCTGCTCATTACAAACTTAGACAAATATACATAAATCACCTAAACATTTTTATGTCTCCTCATGAATTTGAATCTTGATCTCTTATACCTTTCTTTCACTTTATTGACGGCAAAAATCAAAATATTTAAAATACATTATTCATACTTCATCAAAAGCTTTGCATTTTTCCTTATTCACAAACACACGCTTCTCCCAAAAGAAGAAAGAACAGGAAATGTAATTAACTCAATATTAAACCTACATTTTATTTGTAATGTTTGTTATAAAAAATTGATCGACTTGTGAGAATCCTATATAAACTACATTAGCACTTCATTGAATGTGCCAATAGGGCTATCAATAGGCCACAAATATTGTGTAATACATTTATTAAGTTTACGTCTGAAAAAGGTGATATATTACAAAGAAAATAAAGAAAGGATCTTTAGAGCTCTGATACCAAATTAAAATCTATTGGTGGAATAAACTAACCAAGTGGGTTTCATGTATTTTTGTATTATTATTTCTATAACGTTACAACACAAAAAATTAAAATGTAACAAATGGCAATACAATTAAATCAAAGGTGTGAACATAATACATTATAATAAATGCTAATTATCCTGTAAATCCTCGAAATAGATGTAGAATATTTGCTAACATTGACCAAAGAAGTCAGTCGTTGAAGCTGAGATTTCTTCGAGATACAGCCTCTATAAAGCACAAATAAGAAGGAATATGTTCATCTAAAAGTCTTTTTGAGAGTTTTTTGAACTGTTAATTTTTCCCTCCTGTATATGCTATGCTTTGAAAAGCGGCAAAGGTTAGTCCTACCCAACCTCTGCTTTGTTGTAACCTCTATTTTGTTTCATGAAATAAAAGGAGGCGTCTTCTTAAGGCACACATTACATTAAAAAAAGTACTCTTTGAGTTCTTTTCTCGAGTATTTTAACTAACAAATTTTCCTTCGTTAATTAGTTAGCTTGTTTCCTATAACATATAGCTATGGATAATACGAAAATGGTAGACTAGTTGTTGAAGAAGATCGATACTTTACGTTTTCTATGTCACTATGGGTTGGAGAAAGTAGTGACTTTTGTACCTTATATAATGTTAAAGAATATTATTAATTGAATTTTTTTTTTTAATTTTCCATTGAAATATTTTATTCTGTTGATTTTTAAATATTTTACGGTTATAAGGGATTAGTTATATGGAATCTAGTGATGTATTTCCTTTAGAACGTATAGTTGCAACAGATTTGTTATATTCTACTTTCATGGTCAACCACATCAAGTATGTAATAATTATATAATGGATTTACGATATATATATTGATAGTGTCAATTTTTACACTATACGTAACTTTAATATCTAATATCTGGTTAATTATTATTTTACTAAATTATTAATGAATATTTATTTAAGAAATTTTTATGTAATTACCTAATAAGTGACTTGCTGTGACACTTTAGGCGAATCCCACATAGACAAAATACAGGAGAGATGCTGGGTATTAAGTAAACATGTCTTAAACCCTAGTGACGCGTTTTAAAGCCCTTCGGGCCTAGGCCCAAAGCAGACAGAATTACTAGTGGGCAGGGCTGTTACATATGGTATCAGAGCCACTCTGTGTGCAACCTTGAATGATGGTAGGGCAAACCTCAGCGACGATGTTGAGTCCTAAGGGCGAGCGTATGTGACACCTTGAGCGAATCCCACATCGACAAAACACATGAGAGATGTTAGGTATATAAGTAAACATGTCTTAAACCCTAGCGACGCATTTTAAAGTCGTGCGAGCCTAAGCCCAAAGCGGACAATATCACTAGTGGCCTGGGCTGTTACATATCAAAAATCGGGCAGAGTTTTTCTGTTTTTGGACTATCCCAAAAAATTTCCTGTCTCAAACTCAACAACCAAACATCCTAATATAAATCCAAACAATAATAACTTATCAATTAACCAAAACAAATCTCTACCATTAATAGTCCACTCACTAACAACTAGAAATACTAATCTATCTCCAAATCTGATAAGAAAGAGAATACTCAACATAAGTCTATAATAACGAAAGAATACTCGTGACACTAAAAGAATGATCATGGAGAGATTCTAAGAGTTTAAAGAAAAAACCATAACAATTAATTAAAACTCCTTGCCCACGCGAACAAATACGGAGCTCACCAAGAACTATCAACCTGTGCACTCTAATAAACAAAATCCTCACCTGCGTCAATTGCTGGCTCTGTAAAAAAAATAGCGAGGCGTGAGTCGCTAGCCAGTGACTAATAACACTTAATCACAACCGGTTTTAATTGGGGATAAGTCAAAAAATATGCTAGTATAATATTAATCAAAACAATCATAAAAATAAAATGCCCTTTCAAAAACGGTAAATATAATTAATCTATTCATGTGCTTCATGTAATAGAAATTAATTTAACAAATCGATAATAAACTCGTTAAATACTTGTAAATTCTATGTTCTGAGGCCTCAAAAACCTCTTTCGATATCACCTCGATTTGAGTGCGCAGTACGGGCGCGTAGCCGGAAAGCCATTATGTGAAAATTTGTGAAAAATAATGAATTTTGACTTTAAAATGAATTAAGTTGACTTCGGTCAATATTTTAGGTAAACGGACCCGGACCCATGATTGGACGGTCCCGAAGAGTCCGTAGGAAAATATGGGACTTGGGCATATGCCCGGAATCGAATTTCGAGGTCCCAAGCCCAAGAAATAAATTTTTAAAGAAAATTGTTTTCTAGAATATTTATGAGTTTTTAAAAGTGAAATGTGTTCAAACCTTGATGGTATCGGGCCTGTATTTTGGCTACGGTACCCGGTACAGGTCTTATATGTGATGTAAGACGAGTCTGTGAAATTTGGTATTAAACGTACTTGAGATGACGTGAATCGGATCGTATTTGAGAAAATTGGAAAATTTGAAGTTCTTAAGAAATTTCATGATTTTGATGCTAAATTCATAGTTGTTGATGTTATTTTAGTGATTTGAATGCACGAGCGAGTCTGTATGATGTTTTTAGGTTGGTGTGCATATTTGGTTTGGAGCCCCGAAGGCTCGGGTGAGTTTTGGATAGGCCACGGGGTGGATTTTGGACTTGGAAAATTACAGGTTTTCAGCTGGTGTGATCAGGTCTGCAGGCTTCGCAATTGCGAAGCTTGGCTCGCAAATGTGACAAACCTTCGCAAATGCGAAGAATGAACCTAGCAGCCTGAGTCGCAAATGCGACTGTTTTTTCGCAAATGTGATTTCGCATTTGCGAACGGTCTCTCGCAAATGCAATGATGACTGGAAAGCTGTGTGGATAGCAAATGCGACATTTTCTACTCAAATGCGAAAGTCCAATTTTCTGAGGGGTTCGTCGCAATTGTGATATCAGAGACATGTAAGTTCATAACTTAGATGCATTTCAACCATTTTTCACATTCTTTCAAAACCAAAACACCCTAGGACAAGTTTTTCATAGTCAACTTTTTCTCCAAATCGATTGTAAGTGATTTGTAACTAGTTTTCTTCAATCATCAACATCTTTTTACATGATTTCAACTCAAAATCAATAATTTTCATGGGGGAAATTGGGTGTTTTGGGTAGAACCTAGGTTTTTAAAAAATTGGGGATTTGGACCTCAATTTGAAGTCCGGTTTCAAAACAAATTGTATATTTGAGTTCATGGGGAAATGAGTAATCGGGTTTTGGTTCGAGCTTCAGGTTTTGACCATATGGGCCCAGGGGCAATTTTTGACTTTTTGGGTAAAACTTTAGAAAACTTATTTTCATGCATTAGAATTGATTCATTTAGCGTTTATTGATGTAATTAAGTAGCTTGTGGCTAGATACGAGTGAATTGGTGGTGGAATCAAGAGGTAAAGCGATAGTAGAGACTTGAATTGTGTTCGTGGAATCGAGGTAAGTGTTTGGCTCAAGTTGTGAAGGGTGATGTCGTGTCGCACGATGTACCATTCCGTGCCGATTATAGTGATTATATGGTAAGGATGAAAGTAAAAGCACGAAAGGTGATGCCGTGTACATTTCCATTATTTGATTGCTTTGGTGAGGATGAGAGTAAAAGCACGAAGGGAGATGCCGTGTACTTATTGATTCCTGATTCTTTAATGATATCTGAGATATGTTATTTCTTTTAATTACTCGTTGTCTTTCTATTCCAAATTGATAGTTCCCCGCAGTATGATACCCCCACATACTTGACTGTATATTAATGTTCTTCCTTTCCGCTGTATTTAGTTAAATTGCATAGGTTTATTTGGTAGTCTAGTCCTAGCCTCGTCACTACTTCGCCGAGGTTAGGCTAGGGACTTACCAGTACATGGGGTCGGTTGTGCTGATACTATACTCTGCACTGTGTGTAGATCCTGGAGCAACAACTTTTGGACCGTAGATTGGGTGGCTGCCTTCAGTCCACGCGGAGATCCAAGGTAGTCCTGCAGGCGTTCGCAGGCCCTGACGTCTCCCTCTATCCCTTTACTCATGTTTCATTTACTTAGTTCAGAAACAGTGTATCTTTTATCTTTCAGACTTTGTATGTAGTATTCTTAGATCGTTTGTGAAACTGTGACATCAATTCTGGGTGGTTGAGGCTCAAACAGTTGTATTAGATACATATTTCAGATAGTTTCCTGTATTTCTTCCTCTTATTGTAATTTTCGCTGTCTACACGTTATTGCCTTATAATTGTTAAGGAATATAAAATTGGTAAAAGGGTATTTTGTTCATACAGTCGACTTGCCTAGATCACATTAGTAGGTGCCATCACGACTCCCGAGGGTGGAAAATCCGGGTCGTGACAAGCCGGTATCAGAGCTCTAGGTTACATGGGTCTCACAGTTCACAGACAAGCTTAGTATAGTCTGAGGGATCGGTACCGAGACGTATGTATTTATCCCCAGAGGATACAGAGTTAGGAAAAACTTCACATTTATTCTTTCATGTCATGCGGTTTGGTTTCTCAATGCTAATTGAATTTCTACTCTGTTCTTTCGCAGATGGTGAGAACATGCGCTTTCTCATCCACTGACCAGCAACCCGATCCCCTAGCAGCAGCTCCCAAGAGGGGCATAGGGCGAGGCCGAGGCTGTGCTAGAGGCCGAGGTAGGGGCAGAGCTTAGCCTAGAGTAGCAGCACCAGCGGCGGAGCCTCAGGTTGACTCTGATGATGAGGTTCCGGCCCCGGCAGTTCCGGTGGGCCCAGTGATAACTGTGATTTCTACATATTTTATACCCATTCTTACCTAAGCTTTGTGCATTAACTGCCATAAATTAGTCCCAAAATACTTACAATTTGTGCTTGATTGCAGGTTTGAGCGACAAGATGACAAATACCAAAGATCGGCTCAAAAAGGAGTGAAATCTGCCAAGTGTCAAAAGACAACTGAAGTGGGGAACAAAATGACCTGTGCGGTCCGCACTGATGTGTCACACGGCCGCACAGGAGAGTTCAAAGGCTAGGTTATTTCAAGGTCAACCTGCACGGTCCGCACTGCTTTGCCACGCGGCTGCGCAGGATAGTTCAGAGACCATGCAATTTCCAAGTCAACCTGCACGGTCCGCACTGCTTTGCCACGCGACCGCGCAGGATGGTTCAGAGACCATGCAATTTCTAAGTCAAGATGCGCGGTCCACGCTCCTTCCACACGTTCCGCACCTAAGAGTGTCAGAGACTCAGTCATTCAAGGCAAAAGCCCACACGACCGCATACCTAATCAGTGCAGTCCGCGTGGATGAAGTTCAGAGAGGGTGGATTTGGACCAAAACACCCTACGCGGCCGCGCGTCATTTGTGCGGTCCGCGTCTCCAGTGTCAGAAGCAAGATATGAAGACCCAAACCCCTACGCGGCCGCGCATCATTTGTGCGCGGTCCGCGCCAGACCCTCAGGGGTATTTTTGTCCGGTTTTTCCTGTGTAGTATAAATTGAACATTTTACTTTTTAGGTGCAGTTTTTTAGTTTTGGTTTTTATCAGATAGCAGCTGAACTCGAGACTTCATAGTTTTAGCCTATTTTGGGCAATTTCTTCTAGTATTAACGTGGATTTGAGTAGATTAACATTGTAGTTAATTATTATGTCAATTTCATCTACTATTTCTTCAACTTCTGTTTCTATTATGGCTAGCTAAACCCATTAGCTAGGGTTGTGGCTCAACCCTAGTGTGGGTAATTAATGGGTGTGATTGTTTAGTGCATGAATGATGTTGGGTATTTGTTATTTGGATTAATCTTATGTTTTCATTAAGATTTGATGGTTGCAAACACTAAGTCTAGCTTAGTGAGTCTTGACTCTTCTTTAGATAGAGAGTCTATAACCCCAAGATTAATTCAAACAAGGAATTGGGATGGACCCATGAGAATGGTAGTCCCAATTAACGGGTTAAACCTCGAGAGAGTAATTACCCAACTTGAACCATAAGTTGCTTGGGCAAATTGGCCTACCCAATTGGTCTCGAGAGAGTCAATTGAGCAAAATCACTCTCTCTACCGAGAGGTGTGAGAGTGGGTACAAATGTGCAACGGTTATAGCCTAAGTCCCATATTCATCATTCTTGCATTAGGAATCTCTACCCGTTAGTTGACCACATAGGTACATGCCACGACCCTAGTGCCTTTCTCTATATTGCATACAACTTAGAATCAATATCCTAGCCTAACTTAGCTTTAAACTTGTAGTTGATAAATTGTAGTTGATAATCAAAAGAAAACCAAAAATGTTAGCAGATCAATTAGGAGCTAAAACATAGTCCTAGACCATACAAACACTCAACTCCAAATTGAAGCTCCCTGTGGAAAATTGACCCCAATACCACTATTGGGTAAAAGTATTAGCGTCCACTCTTCCTTAGGTTGAGTCCGCTGCGATCACTTTTTGGCGCCGTTGCCAGGGAACTTTATGGTGTTTGACTATTTGTTAGCTAGTTCTTTGTTTTGCTTCTTTTTACTTACTCTATTTGTGTTAATTCACTCAGGTACCAATGGCTTTAAATGCACAAGATGCTATTAATGTGGGAGTGGAGGAGGTGGAAGACGTAGAACAAGAGGAGGTTTTACCCCAAGCACAAAGACGGGGTAGAAATGCTAATGCAAATGTTAATGCTAATAACAACATACCAGACCCTCTTCCACCTCCACCAAGAGTGGCACCAAGAGTTCTACCCAATCAAGGGTACGCAAGTGCAATAGTTCCTCCCCGAATCCGGGCGGGGAATTTCCAAATCACCAATGTCATGCTCACTTTGCTCGAACAACGAGGGTACTTCACAAGCGCCTCGGACCAAAACGCATACAAGCATTTGAAAGGGTTTGTGGATACTTATTGGGGGAGCAAGCAGACAAATGTTTCGGAAGATGCACTGAGGTTAAGGCTTATACCCTTCTCACTTCGGGGGAAGGCATTGGATTGGTTGGAGAGACTCCCAAATCATTCCATAACTACATGGGATGAGTTGGTCGATAAATTTATTGCCAAGTTCTTTTCTCCTAGTCATATGGAGGCTCTTCGAGATGAGATTCTAGCCTTCAAGCAAGAGCCGACGGAGCCTTTACATGAGATATGGGAGTGGTTTTGGATGATGGTAAAAGAGTGCCCCAACAACGATATGAATGATGTTATGATCCAACAGACATTCTATCGGGGTATAAACACAACAAACCAGTGCATTGTCAATCAGTTGGCCGGTGGTAATTTTATGAAGCTTCCATACAACGAAGCTTGTGATGTTCTTGATGAAATGGCCGATACTTCTTCGGCATGGCAAAGCCGGGATAATGTTCCTCAAGGTGATCCTAATGTTATACACTTGCATAAGGAGTTGCATGATCACAGCCAAGCCATTGCCGAACTCACAACAACAATGACCCAATTGGCTAAAGCGCAACTTCAACAAGTTCAAAATCTGCGCCAAGTCAATGCCATGGAGGGAGTGAATATGATGAAAAGAAGGCAAACATGGAAACAACAACCTCAAGAAAATTTTGACAACTATGATGATGGTGGTGGATATTCGAATGAAGGTTTTGATGACCAAAGTAAGGAAGTCCAATATGTCAACAACTGCCAAAGGAATAGAGGTAGTCAAGGGAATCAACAATGGAGACCCAAGGTAATTGGGGCAATCAACAAGGTGGCAATTAGAATTACAATAACAATCAAGGAGGCAATTGGGGGAACAATAATTTGGGGAATCAAGGTAATTGGAACGGAAACAACAATTGGAACAACAACAATGGTGGTCAAGGTGGTTGGAACAACAATGGTGGACAAGGTAATAGGGGGCAAGGCTTTCAAAGGCCCCCAATGTATCAACAACCCAATAACTCGCCTCCGTTTCAATCTCAAGGGTCGAGTTCGTCGGGCAATGACATGGGTCGAATAGAGCAAATGTTTGAGCAAATGATGAATAAGAATCATGACTCCGATGCTCAATTGGCCTCCCATAACACTTCAATCCGTAATTTGGAAGTACAACTCGGGCAAATTTCGCAATCTCTCAACACTCGCCCAAAGGGTGCTTTACCAAGTGATACGATAGTAAACCCCAAGGGTGGGCATAATAATCATGTGATGGCGGTGACCACGAGAAGCGGAAGAGGCGGTGATGTGCAAGCCTCAAGAGGTAATTGAGTTGTGGTTGATGAAGAAGAGTTGCAAAATGATGAGATCCCGTTGGTAGTTGAGGATGTTGTTGAACAAAGTGCAAGTGATGATGTGAGAATTGAAATTGATGAGGGTGAGGAGGAGACTCAAGAGGCCGTGAACCCGTCTAGGGAACACGTTATTGATAAGACCGAACCGATGGTGCCAAAAGCCAAGGCACCCTTGCCTAGACCTCCTCCGCCATATCCTCAAAGGTTGGCCAAGCAAAAAGGTGACAACCAGTTTAAAAAATTCATTGAGATGATGAAGAGTTTGACTATAAATGTGCCCTTGGTGGAGGCACTTGAACAAATGCCGGGATATGCAAAGTTCATGAAGGACTTGGTTACTAAAAAGAGATCGATGGAGTGTGAGACAATCAAGATGACACACCAAGTGAGTTCCATTGTACACTCCATGGCTCCAAAGCTAGAGGATCCCGGAGCATTCACAATACCATATACCATTGGAAGTGCCGATTTCGTAAAAGCCCTATGTGACTTGGGGGCAAGTATCAATCTCATGCCATATTCGGTCTTCAAGACCTTGGTTATCGGACAACCTTGTCCAACTTCTATGAGGCTTCAAATGGCCGACTGATCAATGAAGCGGCCTTTGGGGATTATTGATGATGTCCTTGTTCGTGTTGATAAGTTCATATTGCCGGCCGATTTTGTGATCTTGGATTACGAAGTGGATTTCGAGGTGCCTATCATTATTGGAAGGCACTTCCTAGCTACGGGGAAGGCCTTGGTTGATGTGGAACCGGGAGAATTGACCTTCCGTATTAGAGATGAAAAGGTGGTGTTCCACGTGTGAAAATCAATGAGGCAACCAAATAGCACCGAGGTATGCTCGTTTGTTGACATTGTCACGGCGGTGATAGTGGATGACACAAGCGCAATGGAAAATGTTGAGGACCCACTTGAGGCCGTGCTATTGAACATGGATGTTGATGATGATATTGGAAGGGTGGAGTGTGTGAACGCATTACATGGCATGGGCTCGTATTCTTATGAACCGAGGAAGTTATCTCTTGATCTTGAAAATCGCAAAACTCCACCCACCAAACCATCTATTGAGGAGCCACCAGTGTTGGAGTTGAAACCACTTCCTCCTCACCTCAGGTATGAATTTCTTGGTCCTAATTTCACTTTGCCGATTATTCTTTCTTCTTGCTTGACTAACGTGCAGGTTGACGCCACTTTGGCGGTTCTTCAAAAGTGCAAGCGGGCGATTAGATGGACCTTGGCGGATATTCGGGGTATTATCCCCGCGTTTTGCATGCACAAGATAATACAAAGGAGACTCAATGAGGCCATGTAAGAGGTGGGCAAAAAGGAAGTCATCAAGTGGCTTGACGCCGGCATAGTGTATCCATTTTCTGACAGTTCGTGGACTTCTCCGGTACAATGTGTGCCAAAGAAGGGAGGAATGACGGTGGTGACCAATGACAACAATGAACTTATTCCGACTCGTACTGTGACGGGTTGGAGGGTATGCATAGACTACCGGAAGTTGAACAAGGTGACTAGAAAGGATCATTTCCCATTGTCGTTCTTGGACTAAATTCTTGATCGTCTTGCGGTCCGGGCTTTCTATTATTTTCTGGATGGGTATTCAGGCTATAACCAAATTCTCATTGCCCCAGAAGACCAAGAAAAGACAACCTTCACATGTCCTTATGGCACATTCGCCTTCTCTCAAATGCCATTTGGATTATGTAATGCACCAGTGACCTTCCAACGATGTATGATGGCAATCTTCACCGACATGGTGGAGGACATATTGGAGGTCTTCATGGATGATTTTAGTGTGGTTGGCGACTCATTTGGTGAATGCTTGCAAAACATGGATCGTGTGTTGGCCCGATGCGAAGACACAAACTTGGTTCTCAATTGGGAGAAATGCCATTTTATGGTAGAAGAAGGAATTGTGTTGGATCACAAAATTTCAAAAAGAGGGATTGAGGTTGATAAGGCGAAAATTGAGGTTATCTCAAGGCTCCCTCCCCCTACTTCTGTCAAAGGGGTGAGGAGTTTTCTTGGACACGCGGGTTTCTACCGAAGATTCATCAAAGACTTCTCTAAGGTAGTTAACCCGTTGTGTAAATTTCTAGAAAAAGATGCCAAATATGTGTTCGATGAGAGATGTATGGAGGCTTTCGAGCTTCTAAAGCAAAAGTTGACGACTACCCCCATCATTACCGCACCAAATTGGAGCTTGCCCTTTGAGCTCATGTGCGATGCTAGTTATGTTGCGGTGGGGGCGGTCTTGGGCCAAAGAATCAACAAAATGTTCCATCCGGTGTACTACTCAAGTAAGACAATGAATGAAGCTTAAAGGAACTACACGGTCACCGAGAAGGAATTGCTTGCCATTGTTTTTGCCATGGAGAAGTTTTGCCCATACCTTATGGGGGCCAAAGTGATTATTCATACCGATCACGCCGCCCTTAGGTACTTGATGACGAAGAAAGATTCAAAAGCGAGGTTAATGAGATGGGTGCTTCTTCTTCAAGAATTTGATTTGGAGATTGTTGATAGAAAGGGTAGTGAAAATCAAGTGGCGGACCACTTGTCTCGATTGGAGGAGGAAGGGAGCCCTTTGGACGGCCTTGAGATAAGTGATGCTTTTCCAGATGAACAACTCCTCTCGGTTTCAATTCTAGACATGCCATGGTTTGTTGACATTGCCAATTATCTTGTTACCGGTGTGGTTCCGTATGAGCTCTCTTCTAACCAAAGGAAGAAGCTCAAGCGGGATTGTTTGGACTGCTATTGGGATGAGCCATATCTTTTCAAAATTTGCACCGATGGTGTAATTCTCTGGTATGTTCCCGAAGAAGAGCAATTGAGTATTGTGGAAGCTTGTCACTCTTCGCCCTATGGTGGCCATTATGGCGGGGTGAGGACGGCGTCTAAAGTGTTGAGTTGTGGTTTCTATTGGCCTTCTTTGTTCAAGGATGTCAATGACTTTGTGAAAAGATGTGATGAATGCCAATGTGCCGGAGGGATTTCGAAGAAAGATGAGATGCCCCTTAACACGATTCTAAAGGTTGACATTTTTTATGTTTGGGGGATAGACTTTATGGGACCATTCTTAAGTTCTTGTGGCAACACCTACATCTTGGTAGCGGTTGATTATGTGTCAAAATGGGTTGAGGCCATAGCTTTGCCAAATAATGAAGCTCGAAGCGTGGTGGCGTTCTTGAAAAAGAGTATCTTCACGAGGTTTGGCACTCCACGTGCTATCATCAGTGACGTGGGTTCTCATTTTTGCAACCGGGCTTTTGACTCTTTCCTAGCCAAGTATGGGGTAAATCACAAGGTGACCACTCCTTATCATCCTCAAGCGAGTGGCCAAGTTGAGGTATCCAACCGTGAGATCAAGAGTATTTTGTCCAAGACTGTCAATGCAAATAGGACCGACTGGTCGAAGAAATTGGATGATGCTCTTTGGGCTTATCGTACAGCTTTCAAGACTCCGATTGCTATGTCTTCGTATCAGTTGGTGTTTGGGAAGCTTGTCATCTTCCGGTAGAATGGGAACATAAGGCTATGTGGGCCCTGGAAAAGTTGAACTTAGAATGGGATGTCGCTGCAAATCTCCGGGTTGAGCAATTGAATGAACTTGATGAGTTTAGGTTTCATGCTTACTCCAGCTCGTCCTTGTATAAGGACAAGATAAAGTACCTTCACGACAAGTATGCCCGAGGGAAGGAATTCAAAGTTGGTGATATGGTTCTTCTTTTCAACTCCCGGTTGAGGTTATTTCCGGGCAAGCTGAAGTCTAAGTGGATCAGCCCATTTGAAGTGGTTGGTGTAACTCCTTTTGGTGCCATTATCTCAAAAATAAGAATGGTGAAGTTTTCCGTGTCAATGGGCATCGTGTCAAGCACTATTTGGGCAAGATTGATGACAGCCACATGGTGGCACTCATTCATTTGAAATGACTGTGATGGTAACATACGTCGTGCCGCGACGTTAAATCAGGCGCTTCTTGGGAGGCAACCCATGTCTTTTTCTTTTTCTTTGTTTTTCTGTTGTAGAGTAGGATTTTTGAGCTGATAGTTTGTGAAGTGCTACAGGGATAATGTTGAACCAGTGCAGGGCAAAAGTGCAAAATGGTCAGTCTCTGAATATTGCCTACGCTGCCACGCAGCAAAACAGTGCTGTCCGCGTAGATTTGAGCAGCTGAAGGGTTAAGGCCTAGAAGACCCAGCGCGGCCGCGTGACATTTCTGCGTGGTCCGCGCTGGAGGACCCATAATTACATGCTCTCTGACAAAGTTCCCACGTGGCCGCGCACCAAAGCAGTGTGGTCCGCGTGGATTGAACAGCTAATATGTAGGATGCAAAATCCAGCGCGGTCCGCGTCCCTTTTTGTGCGGTCGCGCTGGTAGGTAGGTACTGGGTCCCAGGGCTTTTCTTTAAATAGAGGCCTTGGGCCTCATTTTAACCTTTCGCCAAATTTACACCTGAGCTATTGTTTTCACTGTTCATCAAGACTAATTGTGCACATAGTTGAAATCTCATTAATCTCTGGTAACAACTATCATTCATTTCAATCATAGTCTTATTTTTGTTTCGTTTAATTGTTTTCTACTAGTGTAACTTCTTACTTTCGTCTTTTTCTTCTTAGTTTAACTGTTAGCTTAGATTTTTGTGTGTTTTTGTTTAATCATGGGCATGAAATCTTTTTAAGTAACTGAGTAGGGACACTTTGGACCCAAAAAGGTGAACAAAAATTGGATTTAATTGAACAAACACCCGGCTTAGTTAAATTAGCCCTGCGCAGCCGCGCAGCGTTTGTGCGCGGTTCGCATGACTCTGGTTAAGAGATGATGAACCTCTTTGCGCCGTCCGCGTGCCAGTTGTGTGCGGTTCGCGTGAGCCCAGCGCGGCCGCGGTCCAAAACAGTGCGGACCGCGTGTGAAGAGTTCAGAGAGGTCAACATTTGGGTATTTCAACTGCGCAGATCGCGTACCATTTCTTTGCGATCCGCGCTGAACCAATGCAGCCGCGGTCCAAATCAGTGCAAACCGCATCGGTTTATTTAGAAAGGTATGTGTGGGTGTCAGTATACTGCGCGGACCGCATGCCTTTTGGTGCGGTCTGCGCCCCTCTGTCTGTGTCACTGTGTCTGCACTCTTTGCATTCAATTGAACTGTCTACTTCACCTTATGTGCTTCTACTAACAATGTTAGACATGTATTCCTTGCAGACAATGGTTCAAAAACGAGCGGGCAAAGAAAAACAACCCGAGAGAGGTGGTTCCTCCTGAGGGGGGAAAAGCAAGCGGATTGTGAAACTCACTCCTAAAACTAGGGAATTGATAAAGAAAACCCGGAAGATAATCCGGGAAGGTGATAGAGCTGCATCTCATTCCACGGGGAGTGAGTATGCACCTTCACGGAGCATTACCTCGGAGTCTGCCCCCACCCACATGTCCACTTCATTTCAGCTCCATGATTCCCCTTCCCCGGATCATGGTAATGTAGCCTCCTCCAAAAGTTGGTTAATGTCATCTCAGACTCGTCTGATGAGTCCGTAGTGAGAGAAGAAGAGCAATACTCCACATCTCCCACAGCTTCATTATCAGGGGAGAGTGGAGGGTATGCTGAGGGAGGTGAGCCACAGGTCGGGGGGATAGAGCGTACTAGAAAATCGGAGGCATGGGCAGACATGTTTGTTAGTATGGTTGCTTTCCACAGATTCCAGGAGTGGTGGCCCAAAAGGAAACTGATTCCGGAGAGGCAGTTCATAGATGCCGATCTTGTCCCTCTCAACCCTCATGTGCAAGCACAATTCCGCACTAGAGAGTGTTGGGGCTTCTTCAAAGAACGTGTTGAGATGGCGAATGAGAATATGGTGAAGGAGTTTTATAGCAATGTTCACCATATAGTTCGGGACTCAAAAGCAACTAAAGTGAGGGACAAGACAATTATGTTTGATGGCAAATCGTTGAATAAATTCCTGGGGTTCGAAGAAGAGGATGAATTGCAATATTTAGAAAAGCTAGCATGAAAGAGGAGGTTCCTTCTTGGTTGGCTGAGCACTTGGCAGCCCCGGGTACAGTCCCAGTCTGGTTGAAAGCACAAGAAAAGATCTTTAGGAATACCCTGAACTTTGAAGCCAAAGGGTGGTTGACTTTCGTGTGCAGTCGAGTTGACCCGTCTACACATGATCACTCCATTCCCCTTCCTCGTGCTGTCTTGGTAGCATCTATCATGGTGGGTTTCCTTCTGAATGTGGGTAATATTATGTCGAGAGTGATTTCTACAGTTGGTCAGGAGACCCAAACAAACTACCCCTTCCCAAACACACTCTTTTTGTACTTCAAAGAATTGAAAGTGAAGAAAAAGAAATATGATGTCAAGGTACCTCCGGTGGCCCCGTACTCATGGTATAGTCAGTTGGGTCCAGACAACCCGAAGAGGGGCAAGAAGAATGTGGCATCCACTTCCACCGCACCTGGCCAGTCTAAGGAGCCAGCGGTCATTGAGCAGCCCAGTGAGCCTTCCACCATTCCTGCTACTGATGAGGCATTGCCTCCAGGTCTGTCATCAGTAGCTGGTCCTTCTATTGTAGCTGACCTGGTAGTCCCTTCATCAAAGACTCACCGGTTCACCACAAACCATCTCACCCATTCCCTTGCCAGTTTGAACAACTGGATGTCAGCTGCGACATCCAAGTTGTCTACATTGACCACTACTGTACAGGCACATGGAGCACCAGTTACTGTTGAGATTCCTTCCTCCATTGAGTATGCACTGAAGAAGATCCTGGCCAACCAGGAAAAGATGATGGCGACCCAGGATGCCTTGACTAAGGCGGTTGGGGCACATGGCAAAGCGTTGGAGAAATTGGCTCGGGAGCACAAGAAGCTGAGGAAGCAGAAGGCTTCCAAGGAGTCAGTGACACAGTTGAGAGTGGATGTGGACAAGCTCATGGCGGATCAGTTGCTAATTGACCTACTATTTGGGGATCCAGCTGTAGAGCCAGCAGTAGCACATGTATAGGAGGAGGAGCAGAGGCCGAGGAAGAAGAGGAAACTCCCTAGCACTAAGGGAGTTGTGATTAAGGTAGCACCGGTTCAGGAGAGTCCCTCCACTGCCCCACCAGTTGATAAGCCAGTTCTTAAGCAGACACCTGTCCCAGCAGCACAGCAGCAGCAGGCTGGGGACTAGTCTGAGGTCCGCGCCAGTATAAAGGACTTAGGGGCCACTGACCATCACAGGGTGACAGATGAGGCTTGAGGGGCCTTTCTATATTCTTTATTTCATTTTGGTGCTTATTTTGATAGTTAGCATTGGGGACAATGCTAGCTTTTATTCGTGGGGGTGTGGCCCTACTATTTTGATTGACTGTTGGATTACTGTATATATTCTTTTACTTTCAACACATTCGTAGTTGTAGATGGCTTGTATATAACTATTCATTCTAGATGCTCTTAAACTCTATGTATATATTCATTTCCCCTAGTTGTATATTCTACTCCCCTTTTGTACATATTCATTCGGTTTTCATTTTTGTTTTCTATTTTTTGTTAAAATTTTTCGTTTTAGTTGCAAAGTTAGGCTCGTAGCCTTTTTGTTTTGTTTTGGCGTTTGCAATAAGTCCTTGTTTTCTTAATGCCACGGTTCTTTCCAAGGGTAGAGTGTTGTGCGAACCAGGTGGCTCTTCCCAATGATAGATGGCGTGACAACCTTCTTAAAGGTTTGAGTCCGTTTTTGATTTTTCTTTTTGATTTTCAAGTTTTTGTAGTTAAGGGTACCTCAGGCAAAGCTTCACTTAGGCCTAGCACATTTGCTTTTGATCCTATGGTCAAAGACATTGTGTTGTGTTTAGGATGGTGAAAGTTGTGGCCTTGAGACTCTTGTGTTGACCAAATAATCATCATGTGGTCATTTTGGGCCATTGTGCGCTTGAATCATATCTAAGGTCGTTGTGGACCCTCGACTCCGTCTTTGGCAATCCTTGAGTGTGTGTAGTGAGAATTCGAATCGTGGGCCCAAGTACCGAGCCGATGGTCTAGAACTTGCCCTGAATGTTTGTTGAGGCGAAATCATAGGTGGAACTTGACTTGAGATGTGATTATAGGCTCTCCTTGATCCAAAATGCAAAATTTGAACAATTTCCATGACCTACCAATGAAATAATCCCTAGTTCACCCCTTTTGTGCCTTAAACCTTTTTCTTTCATGAACCAAGCTACAAGCCTATACCCGTTCTTAATGAGACCCTCTCTTGGCACCCAAATCTTCCCTTGAGTAAATGGAAAATGTCTAAGTTTGGGGGGGGGAGACAAGAAAGGCATCAATGTGGTAAAAAGGTGCAAAAGTAAAAGAAAATGAAGGCAATGAAAAAGAAAAAAAAGAAGACAAAAATGAATAAGAACCAAAAAGGGAATCCAAGGACAACAAAAAAGTGAAAAAGGTGTGGAAAAGTGGTAAAAAGGAGAAAGGGTTTGAATTTCAAAAGAAAGAGTGATAATGTGTCTCTCTAACCCCTTGAAAGAAGTGAATTACTCAATTGAGTCAAGAAAGTGTGCCAAAATAAATCAAAAGAAGTGTTTAAGGGAAGATTGAACCCATTTGAACAAAAACATGTCCTACCTTTACCCAAAGCCTTCACAATGACTCCTCAAAAGCCCTATATGATCTTGAGATGAGAGAAGCCTACATTAGTGGATACTTACATAAGGGGAAAACATATGGTACTTAGAGCCGGACTTAGGGCCTTTTCTTTGTGAGAGATGAGAGTGAAGTCCATTCACCTCGATTTGTGTGCAAATACTCTAAAAAGGTAAAGTTCACTTAGGGAAAGTCAAGGATGTGTGAGTTTGGGTTCCACAATGACCAAAGAAATTGAGAAATGTTCCTTGATAAAATGTGTCAACTCTTGATGCTCTTGTGTCACACTTGATACACAAGTTTTCAAAGTTTAAATGTGTTAATGATGCATTCGCATTGAGGGCAATTGTTAGTCCCAATAGATTCTTGTTGAGGTTACTTTAGGATAAATAGGAATTACTTGGGTGTTTTCCATTGAGGGGTAGGTCTCATTTTATTTCCTTGAGGACAAGCAAAGGTTTAAGTTTGGGGGAGTTGATAACTGTGATTTCTACATGTTTTATACCCATTCTTACCTAAACTTTGTGCATTAACTGCCATAAATTAGTCCCAAAATGCATATAAGTTGTGCTTGATTGCAGGTTTGAGCGACAAGATGACAAATACAAAAGATCGGCTCAAAAAGGAGTGAAATCTTCCAAGTGTCAAAAGACAACTGAAGTGGGGAACAAAATGACCTGTGCGGTCCGCACTGATGTGTCACGCGGCCGCACAGGAGAGTTCAGAGGCTGGGTTATTTCAAGGTCAACCTGCGCGGTCCGCACTGCTTTGCCACGTGGCCGCGCAGGATAGTTCAGATACCATGCAATTTCCAAGTCAACCTGCGCGGTCCGCATTGCTTTGCCACGCTACAGCGCAGGATAGTTCAGAGACCATGCAATTTCTAAGTCAAGATGCGCAGTCCGCGCTCCTTTCCACGCGGTCCACGCCCAAGAGTGTCAGAGACTCAGTCATTCAAGGCAAAAGCCCACGCGGCCGCACACCTAATCAGTGCGGTCCGCGTGGATGAAGTTCAGAGAGGGTGGGTTTGGACCAAAATACCTTACGCGGCCGTGTGTCACATTTGTGCGGTCCGCGTCCCCAGTGTTAGAAGCAAGATATGAAGACCCAAACCCTTACGCGGCCGCGCGTCATTTGTGCGTGGTCCACGCCAGACCCTCAGGGGTATTTTGTCCGGTTTTTCTTGTGTAGTATAAATAGAACATTTTACTTTTTAGGTGCAGTTTTTTAGTTTTGGTTTTTATCAGATAGTAGCTGAACTCGAGACTTCATAGTTTTAGCCTATTTTGGGCAATTTCTTCTAGTATTAACGTGGATTTGAGTAGATTAACATTGTAGTTAATTATTATGTCAATTTCATCTACTATTTCTTCAACTTCTGTTTCTATTATAGCTAGCTAAACCCATTAGCTAGGGTTGTGGCTCAACCCTAGTGTGGGTAATTAATGGGTGTGATTGTTTAGTGCATGAATGATGTTGGGTATTTGTTATTTGGATTAGTCTTATGTTTTCATTAAGATTTGGTGGCTGCAAACACTAAGTCTAGCTTAGTGAGTCTTGGCTCTTCTTGAAAAAGAGAGTCTATGACCCCAAGATTAATTCCAACAAGGAATTGAGATGGACCCATGAGAATGGTAGTCCCAATTAACGGGTTAAACCTCGAGAGAGTAATTACCCAACTTGAACCATAAGTTGCTTGGGCAAATTGGCCTACCCAATTGGTCTCGAGAGAGTCAATTGGGCAAAATCACTCTCTCTACCGAGAGGTGTGAGAGTGGGTGCAAAAGTGCAACGGTTATAGCATAAGTCCCATATTCATCATTCTTGCATTAGGAATCTCTACCCGTTAGTTGACCACCTAGGTACATGCCACGACCCTAGTGCCTTTCTCTATATTGCATACAACTTAGAATCAATATCCTAGCCTAACTTAGCTTTAAACTTGTAGTTGATAATCAAAAGAAAATCAAAAAAGTTAGAAGATCAATTAGGAGCTAAAACATAGTCCTAGACCATACAAACACTCAACTCCAAATTGAAGCTCCCTGTGGAAAATTGACCCCGATAACACTATTGGGTAAAAGTATTATCGCCCACTCTTCCTTAGTTTGAGTCTACTGCGATCACCCAGCTCAGGTCCTAGAGGGGTTTATTGCTACCCTAGTACTCCTAGATGCCCTGGTTCACCTAGTGGGCCTTGTGCAGAGTGTCATCCGAGCAGGCTTACTTCCTGTAGGTGTCTCTCAGGCTGGAGGAGGAGTCCAGACTCCTGCTACTCGCACTCGGGAGCAGATGGCTTCCCAGTTCCAGAGTCTAGCAGTTTAGCCAGTTGGAGCAGTTCAGTCGGGTGTGGTAGCTCAGACTGGTGATGGAGCAGCTATGTTTGCCGATGCTTTATGGAGGTTGGACATGTTCACCAAGCTTTTCTCTATTACTTTCAGCGGTGCATATTCTGAGGATCGCCATGATTATCTAGACAGCTATCATGAGGTTCTTAGGAACATAGGGATAGTGGATACCAATGAGATCGATTTTGCTACTTTTGGCTTGTTTGGATTCACCAAGACTTGGTGGAGAGATTATTGTTTGTCTAGACCAGTCAGATCACCAGCTTTGACTTGGGAATAGTTTACTCAGTTATTTTTGGAGAAGTTTCAATTTGAGCGTCTCCAGCAGGGTTCTATGACTGTTACTTAGTATGAGACCAGATTCATCGAATTGGCCCATCATGCTCTTATCATACTTCCCATCGAGAGAGATAGGGTGAGGAGGTTCATTGAGGGACTTATTCAGCTGATTCGACTTTAGATGGCCAAGGAGACTGGGAGTGAGATTTATTTCTAGGAGACGGCCAATGTGGCAAGGAGAGTTGAGATGGTTCAATCGCAGAGAGGTGGTCAGGGGTTTGACAAGAGGCTTCGTCATTCAGGCTGATTCAGTGGTACCTCATCTGGAGGCAAAACTTTGTATGGCAGAGGCCATCCTCCTAAGCCTTTTCAGTCAGTACTTTAGGTTTCTCACGGTGCTTCAGGTGGTCGTGGTTCCTATATGCAGTATTCTGATCAGTAGTCCTACAGTGCACTGCCGCTTCAGAGTTTTCGGGGTGGTCATCTAGGTCAGCAGTCTCAGCAACCAAGGGCTTGTTACACTTGCAGTGATATGGGTCACATTGCTAGGTTTTGTCCTCGAGCACCGAGTAGCTCTCAGCATCAAGGTTCTTGTGACATGGTTCAGGCACCGAGTGTTCCATAACCCACCCAGCCAATTAGAGGTGGGGGTAGAGGTGCTAGAGGTGGAAGTAGAGGTGCTAGGGGTGGAGCTCAGGCCGCTAGAGGTAGAGGCCATCCAGCACCAGGCCATCCCAGAGACGTAGTTTTGGGAGGTAGGGCCCAGCCCCAATGTTATGCTCTTCCAGCCAGGATCGAGGCTGAGGCTTCCAATGCGGTTATCACAGGTACTGTTCTAGTTTGTAGCAAAGATGCTTCAGTTTTATTTGATCCGGGATCTACGTACTCCTATGTGTCATCTTATTTTGCATTGTATCTGGTCATTTCTAGTGATTCTTTGAGTGCTTCTATTTATATGTATATACCGGCAGGTGATTCATTTGTGGTAGATCGAGTCCATCTTTCATGTATAGTTGTGATTGGAGGTCTGGAGACTTGTGTAGATTTACTTTTTCTGGTCATGGTTGATTTCGATGTCATATTGGGGATGGACTGGTTATCACCTTATCATGCTATCTTAGACTGTCATGCCAAGATTGTGACCTTAGCCATGTCAGGTTTACCTCGTTTAGAGTGGAAAGGGACTCCTGGTCATTCTACCCGTAGTGTTATCTCTTATGTGAAGGCTCGGCGTATGGTTGAGAAAGGGTGTTTGGCCTATTTGGCCTATGTTCGTGATTCTAGTGCTGAGGTTCCTTCTATTGATTTTGTTCCCATTGTTCATGAATTTCCTGAGGTATTTCCTTCAGACTTTCTGGGTATGCCACCCGACAGGGATATTTGACTTTTGCATTGATTTGGCACCGGGCACTCAACCCATTTCTATCCGCCGTATCGTTTGGCCCCGCCTGAGTTGAAAGAGTTAAAGGAGCAGTTGCAAGACTTGCTTGAAAAATGTTTCATTAGACCTAGTGTTTCGCCTTGGGGTGCGCCGGTGTTGTTTGTTAAGAAGAAGGACGGATCGATGCGAATGTGTATATATTATCGGCAGTTGAACAAGGTTACAATCAAGAATAAGTATCCGTTGCCGAGGATTGAAAATTTGTTTGATCAGCTTCAGGATGCGAAGATATTTTTGAAGATTGACTTAAGATCTGGCTACCATCAGTTTAGGATTAGGGCATCCGATGTCCCTTAAACAGCTTTCCGCACTCGGTATAGGCATTATGAGTTCTTAGTGATGTCATTCGGGTTGACAAATTCCCCAACAACCTTTATAGATTTGATGAACCGAGTGTTCAGGACTTACTTGGATTCAGTCGTGATAGTCTTAATTGATGATATTTTGATCTATTCCCGTAGCCGGGAGGAGCATAAGCATCATCTTAGAGTGGTTCTTCGGTCTCTGAGGGATAGTCAGTTGTATGCCAAGTTTTCGAAGTGTGAGTTCTGGTTGAGTTCGGTTGCATTCCTGGGTCATGTTGTATCCGCAGATGGTATTCAGGTTGATCCGAAGAAGATTGAGGCAGTCAAGAGCTGGCCTAGACCAGCATCAGCTACAGAGATTCGGAGTTTCTTGGGATTGGCAGGCTATTATCGTTGGTTTGTGGATGGGTTCTCATCTATTGCAGCCCCGATGACCAGGTTGACCCAGAAGGGTGCCCGTATTAGATGGTCTGACGAGTGTGAGGCGAGCCTTCAGAAGCTCAAGACAGCTTTGACTACGGCACCGGTGTTGGTTTTACCCACAGGTTCAGGGCCTTATATAGTTTATTGTGATGCATCTCGTATTGGACTTGGTGCGGTGTTGATGCATGATGGCAAGGTTATTGCCTATGCTTCACGACAGTTGAAGATTCATGAGAAGAGCTATCCGGTTCATGATTTGGAGTTGGCAGCCATTGTTCATACGTTAAAGATTTGGATGCATTATATGTATGGCATGGCATGTGAGGTGTTTACGGATCACAAGAGTCTAATGTACTTGTTCAAGCAGAAGGAGTTGAATTTGAGGCAGAGAAGGCGGTTAGAGCTGTTAAAAGATTATGATATCACCATCTTATATCATCTGGGAATGGACAATGTGGTGGCCGATGCTTTGAGTAGGAAGTCAACCAGTATGGGCAGTCTTTCTTATATTCCAATTGGTGAGAGACCGCTTGCCTTGGATGTTCATGCTTTGGCCAATCAGTTCGTGAGGTTGGATGTTTCTGAGCCCAACCATGTGTTAGCTTGCACAGTCGCTCGTTCTTCCTTACTAGAGCGTATCTGTGATCGGCAGTATGATGATCCCCATTTGTGTGTCCTCAAAGACACGGTGCAGCACAGAGGTGCCAAGTAGGTTACCTTAGGTGATGATGGAGTTTTGAGATTGCATGGTCGAATTTGTGTGCCTAATCTAGATAGACTCCGAGAGTTGATTTTAGAGGAGGCCCATAATTCCCGGTACTCTATTCATCCTGGTGTCGCGAAGATGTATCAGGATTTGCGGTAGCATTATTGGTAGAGAAGAATGAAGAAGGACATCATTGTATATGTGGCTCGGTGTTTGAATTGTCAACATGTTAAGTACGAGCAATAGAGACCTCGGCGTTTGTTCCAGAAGATTGAGATTCCTGAGTGGAAGTGGGAGCGTATCATTATGGACTTCATTATTGGTCTCCCACGGACTCAGAGGAAGTTCGATGCAGTGTGGGTTATTGTTGATAGGATGACCAAGTCAGCACATTTCATTCCTGTGGCAGTCTCCTATTTTTCCGAGAGGTTAGCTGAGATCTATATCCGAGAGATAGTTCGTCTTTATGGTGTGCCCGTGTATATCATTTCGGACCGAGGTAAGCATTTTAGCTCCCATTTCTGGAGAGCAGTTTAGTGAGAGTTGGGCACATAGGTTGAGTTGAGCACAATGTTTAATCCTCAGACGGACGGGCAATCCGACCGAACCATTCAGATTTTGGAAGATATGCTCCGAGCTTGTGTCATTGACTTTGGAGGCTCGTGGGATCAGTTTTTTCCTTTAGCAGAGTTTGCCTACAACAACAGCTACCAGTCGAGTATCTAGATGGCTCTGTATGAGGCTTTGTATGGTAGGCGGTGTCGGTCGCCGATTGGATAGTTTGAACCGGGGGAGGCTCGGTTGTTGGGTACGGATCTAGTACAGGATGCCTTGGAAAAGGTCAGGATTATTCAGGATAGGCTTCGTAGAGCTCTGTCTAGGCAAAAGAGCTATGCCGACTGCAAGGTTCGAGATTTGGCATTCATGGTCGGTGAGCGGGTATTGCTTCGAGTGTCGCCTATGAATGGCGTGATGAGATTTAGAAAGAAGGGCAAGCTTAGCCCTAGGTTCATTGGCCCGTTTGAGATTCTTGATCGAGTGGGAGAGGTGGCTTACAGACTTACGTTGCCGCCGAGCTTACCAGACGTGCATCCAGTATTTCATGTGTCCATGCTTCGGAAGTATCACGATGATCCATCCCACGTGTTAGATTTCAGCACTGTCCGGTTGGACAAGGACTTGTCTTACGAGGAGGAGCTGGTAGCTATTCTAGACCGGCAGGTTCGTCAGTTGAAATCGAAGGGTTTTCTTTCTGTTCGTGTTCAGTGGAGAGGTCATCCCGCTGAGGCATCGACCTGGGCGTCCGAGTCTGATATGCGGAGCCGTTATCCCCATCTTTTACCCGACTCAATTACTTCCTTCTTCTGTCCGTTCGAGGATGAACGGTTGTTTTAGAGGTGGAAAATGTGATGACCCAAAAGGTCATCACTTGTTTTAAAAGTAAATTCTGCGTTCTGAGGACTCAAAAACCTCTTTCGGCATCACCTCTATTTGTGTTCACTATCCGGGTGCGTAGCCGGAAAGCCATTATGTGAAAATCCGTGAAAATGATGAATTTTGACTTTAAAATGAATTAAGTTAACTTTGGTCAACATATTGGGTAAACAGACCCGGACCCATGATTGGACAGTCCGTAGGGTCCGTAGGAAAATATGAGACTTGGGTGTATGTCCGGAATCGAATTCCGAGGTCCCAAGCCCGATAAATGAATTTTTTTAAAAAAAATTATTTTCTAGAATATTTATGAGTTTTTGAAAGTAAAATGTGTTTAAAACTTGATGGTATCGGGCTCGTATTTTAGTTCCAGCGTGTGGTACAAGTCTTATATGTGATTTAAGATGAGTCTGTGAAATTTGGTAATAAACGGACTTGAGATGACTCTAATCGGATCGTATTTGAGAAAATTGGAAAATTTGATGTTCTTAAGAAATTTCATGATTTTGATTCTAAATTCATATTTGTTAATGTTATTTTAGTGATTTCAATGCAAGAGCGAGTCTCTATGATGTTTTTAGGTTGGTGTGCATATTTGTTTGGAACCCCGAGGGCTCAGGTGAGTTCTGGATAAGCACGGGGTGAATTTTGGACTTGGAAAATTGTAGGTTTTCAGTTGGTGTGATCAGGTCTGCAGTGGCTCGCAAATGTGACAAACCTTCGCAAATGCGAAGAATGGACCTAGCAGCCTGAGTCGCAAATGCGACTGTTTTCTCGCAAATGCCATTTCGCATTTGCGAACGGTCTCTCGCAAATGCAATGATGACTGGAAAGCTGAGTGGATAGCATATGCGACATTTTCTTCGCAAATGCGAAAGTCCAATTTTTTTCAGGGGTTCGCAATTGCAAACCCTGGTCGCAATTGCGACATCAGAGACCTATAAGTTCATAAAGACGCCTTTCAACCATTTTTCACACTCTTTCAAAATCAAAACACCCTAGGACGATTTTTCAAAGGCAACTTCTTCTACAAATCGATTGTAAGTGATTTCTAATTAGTTTTCTTCAATCATTAACATCTTTTCACATGATTTCAACTCAAAATCAATGATTTTCATGGGGGAAATTGGGTATTTTGGGTAGAACCTAGGTTTTTCAAAAATTGGGGATTTGGACCTTAATTTGAGGTCTGATTTCAAAACAAATTATATATTTGAGTTCGTGGGGGTATGGTTAATCGGGTTTTGGTTCGAACCTCAGGTTTTGACCGTGTGGGCTCGGGGGGTGATTTTTGACTTTTTGGGTAAAACTTTAGAAAACTTATTTTCATGCATTAGAATTGATTCATTTAGCGTTTATTGATGTAATTAAGTAACTTGTGGCTAGATACAAGCGAATTGGTGGTGGAATCAAGAGGTAAAGTGATAGTAGAGACTTGAATTGTGTTCATGGCATCGAGGTAAGTGTTTGGTCTAACCTTAGCTTGAGGGACTAGGAGTCGAGTCCTATTTGTTATGTGGTATTTGTCGAGTACGGCGTATAGGCATGGTGACGAGTATCTATACGTTGGTGTCAAGCATGCCTGTGGGTCTTATATTGTGACTATTATGGCTTCGTTGTATTATTCATGCTTTGATGATGATTTTTATTTTTCGGCAAAGTTTGTGGAAGTAATTGTGATATTTGAATATTGAGGAGCGTTGACTCAAATTGTACAATGAAATTGAAAGTATAAGTGGTAATTTAATCCTTTAGAGCATTGGCTCAAGTTATGAAGTGAGTTGTGAAGTAAAATTGAGAAAAAGAAGAGAATTATTACGTGGCCTCCCTTGTCGGGATATTGTTGCTTTTGATGTTATCTCCCTTCCTGGGATGTTGATGTTTCTTTTGATGTTGTTCCCTTGTTGAGAGTATGGTGAGGACGAGAGTAAAAGCACGAAGGGTGATGCCGTGTACATTTCCATTATTTGATTGCTTTGGTGAGGACGAGAGTAAAAGCATGAAGAGTGATGTCGTGCACTTAGTGATTCCTGATTCTTTGTTGATATCTGAGATGTTATTTCTTTTAATTACCCGTTGTCTTTCTATTCCAAATTGATAGTTCCTCGCAACATGATACCCCCCATACTTGACTGTATATTACTGTTCTTCCTTTCCGCTGTATTTAGTTAAATTGCACATGTTTATTTGGTAGTCTGGTCCTTGCCTCGTCACTACTTCGCCGATGTTAGGCTAGGCACTTACCAGCACATGGGATCGGTTGTGCTGATACTACACTCTGCACTATGTGTAAATCCCGGAGCAGCAGCTTTTGGACCGTAGATTGGGTGGCTGCCTTCAGTGTATGCGGAGATCCAAGGTAGTCCTGTAGGCGTCTGTAGGTCCTGCCTCTCTCTCTATCCCTTTACTCCTATTTCATTTGCTTAGTTTAGAAATAATGTATCTTTTATCTTTCAGACTTTTTATATAGTATTCCTAGATCATTTGTGAAACTGTGACACCAGTTCTGGGTGGTTGAGGCTCAAACAGTTGTATTAGATACATATTTTAGATAGTTTACTGTATTTCTTCCGCTTATTGTAATTTTCGCTGTCTACACGTTATTGCCTTATAATTGTTAAGGAATATAAAATTGGTAAAATGTTAATTTGTTTGAACAATCGGCTTGCCTAGGTCACATTAGTAGGCTTCATCACGACTCCCGAGGATGGAAAATCCAGGTCGTGACAATACTGTATCATAGCAAATCTTTATATTTGGGAGGTTTCCTAGAAAGGATCATGTAATCTGTATAATTGTGTGGACCTCTTCATAAAAGGAACCAAATATAACTGTAGGTCCATACTCGAGGGAAAACTGTAACTGTATGCTAGTTCTACCTTCCCATTAGCGATGGCTATAACTGTACTCTATAATCGGCAAATACAAGGTGCAACAGGTCTAACGAACCCGTTGTTAGTTACGGAATCCTTCAAAGTCTTATCCCATTTATACTTGTCTTTATAATCCGTCAATAGTCATATGAAAATACTTTTAAAACATTACATGGCCTTTTAGTTTTTATCAAGTGATGTAATTTCATTCGGTAATAGTAATCATATCTCAAGTAACGGTAAAACATATCTAGTAACAATGAGAATATTTATAACAACTATAATCATCTCAAATAATTATTTCTGTATCATATTGAGTAAAGGACTTGTCCCACATGCGAATTCAAAATAATCGATAACATGTTCATATTAAAAATCATGTGTAGATCATGTAAGTTATGAAAATACAAATTGCGGTAAGGTTACTACTCACAGTACTTGTATCGAGATACCAAACACTTCATCTCGAGCAATCTGTACAATTTCCTCTGATTAATCTATAATCACATTGTAGACAATTAAAATTTTGTCAAATTTAAATAAATAAGAAATTTGGATTTACCACAAATTAAATATATATTGGTCCAATTACGTAACATGGACTGGTATAATTGGGTTTGTTATTTAAATCCAATTAAATTGATTTAAATAAAGGTCCAATATATTATTGGGCTAGCCCGTCAATTGGTCTTCTATCAAATGAGTCGGCCCATAAGCCTCAAGCTCAATGATCCACTAGGGTTTTCCTTAATATTACTCCACCCCACACCTATATAAATGGGTCAAAGGAGAAGGCTAAGGGATAAACAAGTAAGCAGAAGGAAAGGCTAAAGAAGCTCTGAAGAATAGCATCAAGGTCTTCATCCATATCTGCAATCGTCGTCTATGGTCAAATTCCAAAGATGAACTCAAGTCATAGGCGGGTGACTTCAAATCTTCCGTTCGTGATAACCCAACATCAAATCCTGGTTCGTGACGAGCTGCAAATTGATCGTGACGTACTACAAATCTGAAATCCGTCAAGTTCAAAATCAAGCCTTCAAGCTCTTGAACCATCATCCGTAATGAGAAGAATAAGAGGGCTACATCTCTTTAGATTTAGAGATATTTTAGAGATTGTAACCCCATCACTTGAAATTGAATATAATATTTGTCGCTATATTTCCTGTCTTGATTATTATTTTTCAGGAGCGAAATTTAGTTGTTACAAATTTTGGCACGCCCAGTGGGACCATCTCTACCTCTCGTCTCTTCTCAACTCTCAACATTCAAGATCACTAAGATGGCTTCAAAGAAGATCGAAGTTGCTGACTCCAAGTTTTCTTCTGACGTTGAAAGTATCCTGAACGTTACTATGGGGAGTCTTGGGACAATCACCCGGAGCAAGGCGAGTGTCTTGGGGCAACAAGAACTCCAAGTGTCATCTGCACCAATGCATGCTTTGAGATCTTCATCATTCGAAGAAGAAAGGTCCTCTGCTAGAAAGTCAGAGAGAGGAGATAATATTGCAGAAGTTGTGGAGAAAGCTCTTGCTCAACTTACTTTATACAATACCAAGAGTCAGCTTGCCCAACCTGATGATGAAGTCTTATGTGTTGGCTCTACGCCAATCTCACCACATGACATGTTCCAAACTGAGTTTAATCCATGGGAAGGTCTCGGTTATTCTTTATCATCTGCAATAATCATGGAGGCAATGATGACTAGCACTTCGACAATGGAGGAGCAACTTGCAAACCTGACAAAGGCGATTGATGGGTTAACAAAGTATGCTTAAGATCAAGATGTCCGTATCACAAAATTGACAAGCATAGTTGAAAGCATGATGGATGGAGAATCAAGTCATGCACCTGGAAAGCTTCCTGAAGTCCACGAGAAGGCTGATCCTCCAACAAAACAAGTGTCATCCGCCAAAGAACTTCATGTCTGCTCAGAAAGATCAATTCTCATAGAACAATTGAAGGAATTTATTATGGGAACTATCAAGGATAAGTATGAGGTCACTTCAAAGTCTTCTCTTACGTACACAAAGCCGTATACTGCAAGAATCGATAGCTTGAAGATTCCTGGCGGCTATCAACCTCCCAAATTTCAATAGTTCGACGACAAGGGAAATCCAAAGCAACATGTTGCGCACTTTGTTGAGACATGCAACAATGCAGGGACTTATGGAGATCACCTTATCAAGCAGCTCGTCCGCTCACTAAAGGGGAATGCTTTTGATTGGTACACCAACCTCGAGGCTGGATCCATTGATAGTTGGGACCAATTGGAGCGAGAGTTTCTTAATTGCTTTTATAGCACGAGGCGTACTGTGAGCATGGTGGAACTTACAAACACTCACCAACGAAAAGATGAACCAGTTATTGATTTTATCAATCGATGGAGGAATGTGAGCCTTAACTGCAAAGATAGGCTAAGCGAAGCTTCTGGCATAGAGATGTGCATCCAAGGAATGCATTGGGGACTTCATTACATCTTGCAAGGAATTAAGCCTAGGACATTTGAAGAACTTGCCACCCGTGCTCATGATATGGAGTTGAGCATGGCTTCTGCGGGAAACGAAGGGCTGCCCATCTATGAACCTCGCAAGGGAAGAGATAAGCAAGAAGTCTAGAAATGGAGCAAGTTCGTACCCAAAAATGAAAGCAAAGAATCCATGAACGTCAATGCCTCTCCTTTGAAGTTTACTACCAAGACGAGCAAGAAATAGAGTATAAAAACAACTTCCTCTCAAGACAATGCAAATCGGAAGTTGACTCTCAAAGAGATGCAAGAAAAGGAGTACCCATTTCTAGATTCCGATGTGCCTGCAATATTTGAAGAACTCCTCGAGTTAAAGCTTATTGAGCTTCCAAAGATGAAGCGACCAGATGAAGTTAGAAAAAGCAATGATCCGAATTACTGCAAATACCATTGGCTTGTAGGTCACCCTCTTGAGAAGTGCTTTGTTTTCAAGGACAAAGTTATGGATTTGGCTCGTCAAAAGAAGATCGAGCTCGAAGTCGAAAAAGCAAGCACAAACCACGTGTCCATTACCTTTGGCTCATTCGATCCGATTGAGATATACACCTGTGAAGGGAATGAAGATGAAGAATTGTTGGAGGATGACAAAGTCCGAGTTGATCAACCTGATGAAGAAGGATGGACCCTGGTGACTCGTCAAAGACGCCATAAATTGAGTCTACAAAAGGGATTAACGAATCAACCTATGAGGAATAAGATGGTGAGAAGACTAAAGAAGCTACAAATTGTTAAGAACCCAAAGAAGGTGGAGATAGAGACACACCATCAGCAAAAGCCACGCCACCCGGTGACTTTGGGAGAATTTTTGCCGAGTTGGTTTCGCACGAGGATTTTTGACGATGATGACAAGGCCTTGTGCTGTAATGCTGATAAAGAAGAAGAGGAAAAGAATGAAGTCAAGTAAACACTCTCACCATTACTGTCTTATAGTCTTGTTGAGTCCTCCTTCCAAGAAGCAGATGTCTGTAATACAAAAATCACCTTCACTGAAGACGATCTCCTACTTGGTGAGATACCACACAATCGCACTTTGTTTATGGTGGGTTATGTGCTCGAGAGGAGGATAAACAGAATCTTGATAGATGATGGATCTGCAATTAACATTCTTCCCATTCACATAATGAAAGAACTCGACATCTCAACTGAAGAACTTTCTGAAAGCCGACTGATGATTCAAGGATTCAATCAAGGAGGACAAAGGGCCATAGGAGCTATCAAGCTGGAAATTGCCATGAGAGATATGCAATCAACTACATGGATGCATGTGATCGATGCAAAGACTTCATACAATTTGTTGCTTGGCAGGCCGTGGATACACGAGAACAAAGTTGTCCCATTGACTTACTACCAATGTTTGAAATATAATAAAGATGGAGTCGAAAATAAGATAGTTGCTGATGATAAGCCACTCTATGAAGGCGAGGCATACTTCGCTGATGCAAAGTTCTACTTGAAGAACCACATCATGAAGGGTGTAAAAGTTGATGACATCACGAAGGCCAAAGGCAAGAAAATAGCTCCTTTATTTTGTTACGTCCCAAAAGTGAAGAAAGATGAAGGAGAATCATCAAGCCTCCAAAAAGGTGCACTAAGAGAATTAACCATTCCTATCAAGCAAATTGATACCATAAAGTTATCTTCAAAGCTACTGGAAAATTTTGTGGCCCCTAACATGCCTCAAAATAAGGCACTCCCTACGAAACGCTCAAATGAAGGTTTTGATCTGAATGCTTACAGGTTGTTCGCAAAGGCTGGATATGACCCCAATGAACCATCTAAGCTAGGGAAGCTCCCACCTGAAGCTACTAGGAAAGCAAACATGATGAAGGATAATGAGCATGTGGTGAAGCAATCATGTGAGGGTCTAGGTTACAAACAACCCCCACCAGTTCGCATCTCCATTAGAAGAGCACGTATTAACTATATCACGACGAAAGATGAACCCGTGATCCTAATAAAAGGCCTTTTGTCTTTGATCGACTTGGAGAACCAACTACAAGAACTTCTATATTTGAGAGGTTGGGGCCATTGAAAAGGAAGAAGAACAAGTCCCAAAGAAATTATGAAAAAATAAGAAAACCTTTGCCATCTAGAGTCCAAAGTATCTCCAAAGAGTGTTAAAGCCTGGTCCCTTCCAGAATGAGGCGACAATCAGAACTTTTGATTTCATGCGGAGAGGTACTCAAAGTGAAGACTCGCACAGTGGTCCACACTAGAGAGCATGACGAAGATGAAGAAAGTGTAGGATCTTCATATCACATTACTGCGAATGAGGAGCAATACACTTCATCCCTAAGGAAATTTGACGAATATTTGGGAGATGCCTTTTGATGTGTCCATATATCTTTTAATGATGGTGATTATCAAAAAGACGAAGATGTAGAGGACGCTCCTGCGGAACTAGAAGAAGGAATTAAAATGGCTGTTGATGCATTGAAAGAAGTCAACCTTGGCACTGCAGAAGACTCCAGACCCACCTATGTAAGTGCCCTATTAACCACAGATGAAGAAAACACTTATGTGGAACTACTCAAAGAATATAGAGATGTCTTTGCTTGGAGCTACAAAGAGATGCCTGGTTTAGATCCTAAGGTAGCAGTTCATCATCTCGCAGTCAAGAAAGGAGCTCGTCCTGTTAAGCAAGCTCAAAGACGCTTCAGGACAGAATTGATCCCATCAATCGAAGCCGAGGTCAATAAACTCATCAAAGCTGGTTTCATTAGGGAGGTTAAATATCCTTCATAGATTTCAAGCATTGTTCTTGTGAAGAAGAAGAATGGCCAAATTCGAGTTTGTGTCGATTTTAGAGACCTCAATAATGCATGCCCTAAGGACGAATTTTCGCTCCCCATTCCAGAGCTTATGATTGCTGCCACCACCGCGGTGATGTATTTCATGGATGGATCATCTGGCTACAATCAAATACGTATGGCACCAAAAGATGAAGAGCTTACTGCGTTTCGCACTCCTAAAGGCATTTATTGCTACAAAGTAATGCCTTTTGGCTTGAAGAATGCTGGTGCCACATATCAAAGGGCAATGCAGAATATCTTTGATGACATCCTCCACAAGAATGTGGAATGCTATGTGGATGATTTAGTGGTGAAATCAAGAAAAAGAGGAGACCACTTACAAGACTTAAGAATAGTGTTCGAACGACTCCAGAGATATCAACTCAGAATGAACCCGTTGAAATGTGCCTTTGGAGTTACTTCTGAAAAATTCCTTGGCTTCATTATTCGACATCGAGGGATTGAGATAGATCAAGCCAAAGTTGATGCCATCTTGAAGATGCCCGAGCCCAAAAATATACATGAACTGAAAAGTCTACAAGGAAAATTAGCGTACCTTAGAAGACTCATCTCAAATCTAGCAGGGAAGTGCCAACCTTTTAGCCGGCTCATGAAGAAGGGTATACCTTTTGAATGGGACCAAGCTTGTAGCAATGCATTCCAAAGCATCAAATCCTACTTGATGAAACCTCTAGTTCTGGCAGCCCCTATACCAGCAAGCCATTGATTCTATATATTGCAGCCCAAGAAAGGTCAGTGGGAGCCCTTTTAGCCCAGGAAAATGGTGAAAATAAAGAAACTTCCCTCTACTAATTGAGTAGGATGATGACCCCAAATGAGCTAAAGTATTCTCCGATCGAAAAGTTGTGTTTGGCGTTGGTTTTCGCAATTCAAAAGCTGAAGCACTACTTTTAAGCTCATGACATCCGTCTCGTCTCAAGGGCGAACCCGATCAAGTTTGTTATGTCAAAACCCGTCCTCAATGATCGATTAGCAAGGTGGTATCTCCAATTTCAACAATTTGAGATTGTGTATATCCCACAAAAAGCTGTGAAAGGACAAGCTTTGGCAGATTTCTTGGCAGATCATCCAATTCCTGATGATTGGAAGTTGACTGATAAACTACATGATGAGGATGCGATGGTCATCGAAGTTCAACCACCATGGAAAATGTATTTTGATGGTGCCACACATCGTGAGGGAGATGGTGCAGGTGTTGTGTTTGTCACTTCTCAAGGGGAAATCTTGCCATATTCCTTCACCGTAACACAACATTGCACCAACAACGTTGTGGAATATCAAGCACTCATACTTGGGCTTGAGATGGCCGTTGATATGAGACAACTCCAATTACATATTTTTGGAGACTCTGAGTTAGTGATCAATCAATTGCTAGGTAGCTAGAAGGTCAAAAAGCCATAATTGCACCGTTATTATGATTATGCGCAGAAATTGATTGGATGGCTTGGCAATGTAACTCTTCAGCATGTGCCAAGGAAGGAAAATAAGAAGGCTGACGCCCTAGCTACTCTAGATTCAACATTGACTCTACCCGGCCAGGCACAAATCACTATCTGCTAAAAATGGATAGTGCCGCCAGATGAGAACGAGGATGAAGAAAGCAAGCTCGAGTGTTTGGTAGCCGTCACTGAAGATGTGAAGATTGATTGGCGACAAACCATGATCGACTACTTATGTTATGGGATACTTCCAGAAGATCCAAGAAGAAAGACCGGAATTCGTCGGCGTGCCCCTCGCTTCCTTTACTACAAAGACACTTTGTATCGAAGATCATTTGAGGGAGTTCTCTTGCGCTGTTTAGGGGAAGATGAAACAATTCAAGCTATGCAAGAGGCACACTCTGGAGTTTGTGGATCACATCAATCCGGGACGAAGTTCCACTTCCACATTAAGAGGATGGGTTACTACTGGCCGACAATGGTGAACGATTGCTTAGATTATGCTCGAAGATGCAAGGCTTGCTAGTTTCACACAAATTTTATACACCAACCTCCTAAAATGTTACACCCTACTGTTGCATCTTGGCCATTTGATGCTTGGGGATTAGATATTGTTGGACCACATCCAAAATCTTCTGGAGGACATCTATACATCTTGGCCGCAACTGATTATTTCTCAAAATGGGCAGAGGCCGTCGCTCTCAAGGAAGTGAAGAAAGAGAATGTTGCAAACTTCATTCGAGTGAACATCATATATCGTTTAGGCATTCCTAGTTATATAATAACAGATAATGGCAAATCGTTCGATAACAAATTGATGACCAATATCTGTGAACTTTTTGGCTTCAAGCAACGTAATTCGTCAATGTATTATGCTGCTGCAAATGGACTAGCCGAAGAATTTAACAAGACGCTTTGCAACTTGTTAAAGAAGGTCGTCTCCAAGTCTAAAAGAGATTGGCATGATATAATGGAAGAAGCTTTGTGGGCATATCGTATGACTCATCGCACGCCGACACAAGAAACTCCTTATTCTCTTGTTTATGGAGTCGAAGCAGTTCTTCCTCTTGAGCATCAAATACCATCCTTGCAACTCGCTGTCCAAGAAGGTCTTACTGAGGAAAACAATGCTCGCCTGCGCCTTGAAGAACTTGAGTCCCTTGATGAAAAAAGGCTAGAAGCTCAACAAAGTCTTGAATGTTATCAAGCTCGTCTTTCTCGTGCTTTCAACAAAAAGGTTCGCTTGAGGTCCTTCCAAGTTGGCGATCAAGTTCTTGCAATAGGAAGACCTATTATGACCTTTTGCAAATCTGGGGGCAAATTCACTTCAAAGTGGGATGGTCCATATGTTGTGCAAGAAGCCTATTCAAGTGGAGCTTACAAGTTAGTTGATGCAGATGGCATGAGAATTGGCCCTATCAATGGGAAATTTTTGAAGAGGTACTATCCTTGAAGAATAAACACTCCTCGACGCACGAGCCTAAACTGCAAGTCATGAAGCTCCTTAATGCACGAGCCTAAACTGCATGCTGCTACGCTCCTTGACACAAGAATCTAAACTGCATGTTGCAATGCTCCTGACCCACATGAGCCTAAACTATGAACGACACCCAAAAAAAAGGGATTCCACTAGGTCAAAAACCTCAAAAAAGGCGGCCTAGGCAAAAGTTAGGACACAAAAAAAACTCACTTATTTTGAACTACGTTATGACTTGATCCTCTTCACCGAGGTACATAGGCAGCTTAGAGTTTTATTCTAAGTTCAGTCGCATAAGCTTCAAAAAATAAATGTGTGGAATACATGATCTGGAACCTTGACTAATCCAGAAGGTCTTATGTCGCCAAGACTCCTATATGCATGCGAATCTGGATGTTCACTGCAGTCGCGTCAACTTCACGAATTTTCTGTTGGTAGACCGAAAAAGTTCTTCCATGAAATCCATAGATACTTCAGGCCTCTGAGTTTGCTTTTTAACGGCATGGACGGATTGCAATTCTGACACTCGAAGCTCAAGATCCAATTATTTTTGCCAAAGGTATGCAAATCTAAAAATTCACTGCAGTTGAGTCGACTTCGTGAATTTTCTGTTCACAGTCCGAAAAGAGTTCTGTTATGAAATTTATATGAGTTTTAGATCTACGGGCCTTCTTTCTAATGGTACAGAAGGATTGTAATTCCGACACTCCAAGTTCAAGATACAATTATTTTCGCCGAAGGTACACAAATCTGAAAATTCGCTGCAGTTGAGTCGACTTCGTGAATTTTCTGTTCACAGTCCGAAAAGAGTTCTGTTATGAAATTTATACGAGTTTTAGATCTCCGAATCTATTTTTTGACATCACAAACGGCTTGTGATTTGGATGCTCCTATCTCGATATGTGATTTATTTTGCGCAGAGTGCGCGAAGCTGTGAGCTAAACACGGGCCAGACGTGTAGATCGACTTTGAAAATTAATTCTAGCTGATACAAAAGGAGATTCGTGCTAATTTTTTTGATATGTTTCATTCCTATGAGTCTAGTTTCGGTAGAAGCAAGCGGCTTATGATTTGAAGTCTCCTACAGCAAAATATGAATTCTTTTTCGCGAAACAACAAAACCAATATACAAGACATATGCTGAAATTTAAGAAGGAAATAATTGGGAGTAATAGAGGGAATCCAGGTCTCAAAGAGAAATATCACATATTAAAAAAAAATAAAGATACTTTTATTGTTCCAAGACATAAGTACTCCATTACATGATATTAGTTAATAAAAAAAATCGCAGGTCGAGAATCCTAAGCAAAAAAAGAGAGAAAAAAAAACTCTAAAATCATGGAAAAAGTTTGAAGCTAAGGATTTGTTGGCGGCTTGTCTCAACTGCCCCTTTCAGGATGTATAATTTCTCTGCTTCATCATCGGATAATGGATGATTGGCTTCAATGGTATAAATCTCCCCTTCAGTAACGTCAACGTTCTCTTGACTTTTAGCCAACTTCACCTGTTGTTTGTCCAAGAGTGCGACGATCTTCTTCTTTCTAGAGGCCAGGGAAGCTAGCTGTTGTTCAACATTCGCAAGACTGGCTTGAAGTTTTTCTATGGACACACTCACTTTTTCATATTTTTGTTTTGCATCATCGAGGTGTCGTCGTGCATCAGAAAGTGACTCTTGGTGAAATTTTTTAGTCATCTTGGACGATCTTAAAGCATCGTAATCTGCGTACGTCTTGAAGAAAGCCTCGACAAGAGCCTCTAAGGTAGAAGTATCAATAACATTTTCTTTCTTAATTTCCTCAAGACCCAAAGCAATACTTTTCTCCAACTTTGTGAAGCTATCCAGAGAATCAAGATAGAACTCTTCGATCCATTCACACAAGGTATGCCACATTCTATTAACAAAAGAAAGTTTAATACGAGAAATAGTCTCTTGTGGCTTAAAGTTTGGAGCATCAAGATGCAACGGACATGGAGTAGGCTCGAAGGTTTTTAGACGTTTTACTTGACTTGCGGCAACCTCCATCTTACTCGTCATGGCTGGCTTGGAAAGCACAACATCCTCTAGAAGAACGAGGTGCGGCTCTTTGGGTAGACTCAAATCTGTCGACGGAGCATTGTTTGCAACATGATGTTCAACACCATCAAATAAAGTGTGAGGACATTTTGCGGCCACACCGAGGGAATTTGGGCTTGTAACATAGTCTTCCACCGTATCTTCACCAAGTACGTCATCATACAACTCATTGACGCCCAACTACAAAAAAAAACAGCAAAATTTAGTGTTAAAAAAAGGGGAGTAAATTTGAAGGAAATAATATTTACTCGTTTCTCCAGTTCAGACAACGGCATCGTTGAGCTAGGCTCACCCTCTATGAAAAATCCAGTATCGATACTAAGAGCATCCAAGTCAGCAAATTCACTATGGCTCGTGTCCTTAGCCTTCTTCTTTGAACGATTCCAATGTATGTGGTGACTAACATCACTCTCGTTCGAACTGGAAGTGGCACTAACATTCAAAATCTCATTGGGCAAAGCAGAAGCTTGAGTCCTTTCCTCGTATGTTGGCACGACGTTGGTTGTCTTCGCAACATTTTGTTTGGTGAAGTAGGAGACGCTTTCCTTTTGCAAGGATTGTTCGTCACCTCTACAGTGGCAGTAGTTGTCTTGGAAGTCAACAAAACATGTTTAGCTCCTTTGTCCACATGGGCTTCCCCGCCCGTCGAAGGGGTAGACTTGGGTAAGACCTTGGTGCTTGGCGAAGGATCTTTCGATCTTAACTTGGACTTGGAAGACCCTTCGTGAGTGTTCTTTTGACGTTGATCATCTTTGGAGGATAAAGGAATATCATCTTTCCTTGGAACTTTCAAACTGATATGAGTACTTTGTCGGGAAGAGTGCACTCGACGAGCTGACCACCAATCTGCATACTCACGAGTCATTAGAGGTCCCTCTTCTGATGGACGCGTAGGGACAATAACCTTTGATGAACCTCCAAGATGAACATAGGATTCCCAAAATTGCACTAGCATTCTCAGTGAGCCGTTATAGGGTCGCTCTATGAGGTTACCAGGAACATCTTGACAAAAGCCGAATTGACGACTAAACCTATGCGGGCTATAAGATTCCACAATATGAATCTCGTCATGCCTAAGGGTGATGAAGCTTGAGCGAAGACTTATAAAAAAGTCACTCCAAGAATTCGATTGTTCGTCACGATCGGTAAGATGCAATTCCCTCCCTTGTAGAATAGCCAAATGGTGAAGCTGTCGCGCACTAACTTGTTGAAACAACTCACGAGCATTACTAAGGTCAAAATGCTTGGCCATCTTCTCGCCAGAAACCTTGCACATTTGTGGACCTCATTGTGGACGCTTAACACGATAGTAGGTGTCAAAATATGCTCCTATCCACCCATATACGTAATGAATAGGAAAGAGTGCTTTGCAGGCACCCAAATCTTGAGAAGTGGAGACCTCCTTTAAGCCATGATAAATACTTGCAAGGACTGGAACCGCCAAGGAAAACCTCTCTCCATGAGCCATCAGACTCGCGATTTTGAAGACACTAGCACGAATGTAGTCGATCTTCTTGTTGGGGAACACAAATTTGCAAAGCCAACATGCAAGGAAAGCCGCCAAATAAGTCCCAGCTCAAAGTGACTCCTCCATGCCAAGCTCAATAAAGGGGGCATTCTCCTCATTGGTTCGTGGTAGGAAGATCGTGTCAATATTCCCAGAAGGATTGTGATTCAATTTCGGCCTTGTAGTCCGATTCTTTGATGACTTTTGCGGAGGCTTGGCATACCTACTCGGGCCTCGAAACCAAAAATCCACCCAATCACGAATGGAGACCTCGTGGACATCATCCTTCATGAGTTTGTAGAATGCCGAGAACAGGTGCAGACAACTTCTTGGGAGGAAAGGTTTTCCTTGATCGTCTTCTTGTGTCAACTCCTTAGCCGAGGGGATAACTTCGTCGTAGAAAGACCCGTGCACCGGAAGGCCTCCGATTGCTCGCAAGTCCTACAAAGAGATGGAGAGTTCACCAATGGAGGTAGAAATTGTGTTGGTAGATGGACGCCAAAGCTCACAAAAGGCACGGAGGACATTCTCATTATAGTCATATGTGAACAACGAAGTAAAGATGGCGTCATAGACATTGATGCCATCTAAATTCAACTTGTTGCGAGCAAGAACATCTTCTACCCACTCCCAACATTTGGACGTATAGCGAACTTCACCAAAGCCGGAAGGAGGAACACTCCAAGTGGAGAGACGTCCATCGTAATCACGATGAAGAGGACTAGCAGACGCGGCCTTTTGATGGGTGGAGGACTTCAAAAGTAGGACCTTCATGTTGGTTGCTTTGCCCGAAAATCTGTCCAATGCATCCTTCATCTCTCTAGTTGACCATTCTGCAAGATCAAGGGAGGCGTCAAGCGGCTTTCTAGCGAGCAGGAAAGCACCAATCACCGGAGGATGAACTTTTAAAGTTAGAACTTGGGCGCGCGGATTCTGCTTGTCACTAATAATCTCAAGGTGTGGGTATGGTATATCATGGTCGATGAAACACATCCTTGCTGATGGAATACACAGCCCTATGTGCTGCTCCGAGAGTCTACAAAACAAAAGGGGGGGGGAGAATCTATGAAAAAAAACAGCAAGACAGAATGGGGCAGCATGTCATAATACATTGCCTAAATTCGAGAAAACATCTGGGAATATATCAGTATATTATGATTATGAGTTTTACTTATGTCGTAGTTCCGGAAGTCTAGTTTCTGTCATCGCAAACCGCTCGTGATTTCGGTGTTCCTACACCAAGATATGTTTTTTTTGGTTAGGACGCGCAAAACTGAAATGTCGAGCGTGACAGAACTTGAACTAAGATTACGAAGCTCACCTGGGATTATACTATACGAATTTAAATCCAAATTTTAGATATGTTGTAGTAATCCAAGTCTAGTTTCTGTAACCACAAACTGCTCGTGATTTCGGTATTTCTACACCAAGATATGATTTGTTTGGTTAAGGAGCGCAAAGCTGAAATATCGAGCGTGAACAGAACTTGAACCAAGTTTAGGAAGCTCACCTGGGATGATACGATGCGAATTTAAATCCAAATTTCCGATAGATTGCAGTACTCCGAGTCTAGTTTCTGTAGCCGCAAACCACTTGTGATTTCAGCATTCCTACACCAAGATATGATTCTTTTGGTTAAGACGCACAAAGCTGAGATTCCTGGCAGCAGCTGCAAAAAAAAAAATAACGTTAGGAGAATCGAGGGACAGGATTGAGTTGCCAATTATTGAAGAGTATCTTCAAAACCAACCAAAAGGTAATACTGTTGCTTTCATCAAAAATAGCGGAGGACTGCTGCTATAGCAATGATACAGGGAGAAAGTGGCAAATTTATAGGAACCAGCAAAGAAGAAATTAAGGAAATTCTTGATGTTCAAGCTACTGACATGTGCAAATAAGGAAATATCATGTGTAATTTGTATATGAATAGGTTTGAAACAAGGAAACTAAAGCAGAAAAGGAAAATTATTATTGGCTTAAATTGGGGTCGTTGGCTGTCATTAAAGTTTAAAGTAGCAAATGACCACTTAATATGGCAAAATTACTAAGGCTAGCAACTTGTCGCATGAAAAGGTCAAAAGACAAAACCTTTTTTTACGAGAAAGTGGGGAATGTTGTTACAATTTCTATGTTTGACATAGAAAAGTTACTAAGGCTGGCTAATTTGGAGTCTCCCCAATTCATAGGAGGAAACAACGAGTAAGGAAAATATCTTATTTTAGCAACCAAATTGGAAGAGCACTATGTTTTGAGAGTTTTCTTTGAATAAATGTTCCAATCGCATCAAAGGAAAGCATATCGTGTGAGCCGGAATTCAAGTGAATAAACCAAATGTTTCTCGTAAATCCCGCGGTTTAAATTTTAATTTGTCCTGGGTGGATGTGTTTGACTTAGTTCAATATTAACTTAATTATTCTTTGATTAAGTTGATACTACATAAGAAAGGCCACCGAATTTATTTTCTCACTGGAGAAGGAGAATTAAGCTACAAGAGCCCAGCTTGCTATTAGGGGTTGTTTTGGCTCACTTTGAATGAAGTAAAAGAGTTGCCAATTCCAATCATTGATAACGTCAATTCACTCTTCGAAAATAGAACATGTAAACAATTATCAGTGTGGTGTCTTACGAAATGATGGGGGAAGTATTGTCATCATCAACGGTACTTCAAGTCTCGCCATTCATTTTCGCAAGCTTACATCCCGCCAAGCCTTGAAGTAAGGGACATTTTTAGACAATTAAAATTTTGTGAAATTCAAATCTATAAGAAATTTGAATTTTACCACAAATTAAATATATATTGGTTCAATTAAGTAACATGGACTGGTATAATTGAGTTTGTTATTTAAATCTAATTAAATTGATTTAAATAAAGGTCCAATATATTATTGGTCTAGCCCGTCAATTGGTCTTCTATCAAATGAGTCGGCCCATAAGCCTCAAGCTCAATGATCCACTAGGGTTTTCTTTAAGATTACTCCACCCCACACCTATATAAATGGGTCAAAGCAGAAGGCTAAGGGATAAACAAGTAAGCAGAAGGAAAGGCTAAAGAAGCTCTAAGGAATAGCATCAAGGTCTTCATCCATATCTGCAATCGTCGTCTGTGGTCAAATTCCAAAGGCGAACTCAAGTCATAGGCGGGCGACTTCAAATCTCCCGTTCGTGAACCCAACATCAAATTCTGGTTCGTGACGAGCTTCAAATTGTTCGTGACATACTACAAATCTGAAATCCGTCAAGTTCAAAATCAAGCTTTCAAGCTCTTGAACCATCATCCGTAAGGAGAAGAATCAGAGGGCTACATCTCTTTAGATTTAGAGATATTTTAGAGATTGTAACCCCATCACTTGAAATTGAATATAATATTTGTCGTTATATTTCCTGCCTTGATTATTATTTTTCAGGAACGAAATTTAGTTGTTACACACATCATATCAATCTCGTTTCAATTTTCTAGTTTAAACTAATTCATAACTAATTTAAAATACCCAACTATCAGGGTTCATGTTTGAGTCTTAATTTGAGGATTTATATTTACTCATAGAACCAGTCCATAATCTATCAATTTTAAACTATTATTATAATTTATTCCTTCAAAATTAGACCTATCAGTGCTTAAACCAAACCTTTATAGTCTTATTGTCCATAATAATTATTTATTTTACAAAAAAAAAACTGATATTGAATTCTTTATGAAATCGCATAGATATAGTGAAATAATTCATTGATAAGAAGAATATTAACTTCTTAAGTCGAAGGTGAACTTTATTACTTTCAATTTTAACTCAGAGTTGTTGTTAAAGTCTTTGTCCAAAACTTTCTTCTTCTTCTTCTTCTTCTTCTTCTTCTTCTTCTTCTTCTTCTTCTTCTTCTTCTTCTTCTTCTTCTTCTCTCTTTCTCTGCTTTTGCTTTTCGTTTTCTCTAGAAGCTAAAAGCTTCGTTTCTTTCCCCAACCCTTTTCAAACCTTGACAGGTTATTTCCTAATTGGCTTCGACACTTTTTGTTTTACCCTTTCCTTTTCTTTTTTGTTTTTATTTTGTTTTGTGTTGTTTTATTGGCTTGTTTGTTATTTTTATTTGTAAATATCCAATATGTCCTTATTTAAAATATTGGGGTCGTACATCCTCCCTATCTTATAAAATTCAGTCCCCAAATTTAACTCAAGTACGTACCTGTAGATTGAAATAAATGGGGATACTTGACTCGTATAACATCTTCCACTTTCCATGTAGCTTTTTCAACTGTATGGTTTCTCCATAAGACTTTCACGAACACAATTTCTTTTGACTAGCTTTCTTACTTGTCTATTAACAATAGCCATCATCTCCTTCTCGTAAGACAACTTCTCATCAAGTGGTATAGTCGGTGCTTCAAGCACTTGAGAGGAGTCCGATATACCTTTTCTAAGCATAGAGACATGAAACATTGAATGAATAAATGATAACTCAGGAGGAAGTGCCAAACGATAAGCCACATTTCCCAAACCGCATCACACTTTTCATAGAGGAGACTCGTAGGAATACTTTGTCCATAATTGTGAACATTGAATCTCTTATTCTCTTATATGCATATGACTTTTGTCTGCTTTGAGCTATGAGAATCTCTGCCTGATTAATTAGACCTTGTCAATAGCTTCTTGTACTAAGTCGGGTCCCAATAAACTAGTCTCACCAGCTTCAAACCATCTGATAAGAGAACGACATCTTCTACCATATAATGCTTCGTACGGTGCCATCTGGGTGTTGGATTGGAAGCTATTATTGTAGGCAAATTCAACTAAAGGTAGATAAGTATCCCAACTATCTCCAAATTCAAGAATACATGCTCTCAGCATATCTTCCAAGATCTGTATAGTATGTTCAGACTGCCCGTCTATCTATGGATGAAATGGAGTACTAAAAACTCGTGTGCCTAGTGCTTCTTAGAAATATTTCCAAAGGAGTAAAGTAAATTGTGATCCTCTATCAGAGATGATGGATACTTGAACTCCGTGAAGTCAGACAATTTCGTTCATAAATATCTGTGCATATCTTACTCTACCATATGTAGTCTTCACTGGCAAAAAGTATACTGATTTTGTAAATCGATCTACAATCACCCATACAGAGTCATAACCTCTAAGGGTTCATGGTAGACCGGTAATAAAATCCATAGTAATTCATTCCCGCTTCTACTCTGGAATCTCAATTTGTTGTAGTAGTCTTGCGGGTCGCTGATGCTCAGCCTTGACATGCTGACAAGTTAAATAGTTAGAAGCAAAGTTAGCAATATCTTTCTTCATACCTTCCCACCAATAAAATTACTTCAAGTCATGGTACATTTTTATGGATCTAGGATGTATAGTGTATCTAGAGTTGTGGGCTTCTTCAAGAATAACCTGTCTCAACCCATCTACGTTTGCAACACATAGCTTGTCATCCATTCGAAGAACACCATCACTTTCAACAATCATATCCTTGCTTTTACCAGCTAAGGCCCTATCTCTGTATTTGCATAATCGCTCATTCTTATATTAGGTAGTCTTAATGCGCTCAACTAATGAAGACTTAGCCAAAACACAAGTCAACAATGCCTCTGAATTTTCGACACTAAATATGATACTTTTACCTTCTAGTCTCTGAATATATTTGGCCAAAACCCTCTTTGTAAGAGCTATATGTGCCAAATTTCTGCTCAATGCATCAGCCACCATATTGGCCTTTCCAGGATGATACACAATAGAACAATCATAGTCTTTGATTAGTTCCATCCACCGACGCTGCCTGAAGATTTAGATCCCTTTGCTAAAAAATGTACTTCAAACTCTTATGGTCAGTATAAATCTCACAAGTTTCACCGTATAGGTAATGCCTCCAAATTTTTAAAGCAAATACCACTGCATCCATTTCCAAATCATGTGTAGGATAGTTTTGCTCGTGCTTTTTCAATTGTCTCAAAGCATAAGCTATAACGCGACCATTTTGCATGAGAATACATCCTAATCCCACCCTTGATGCATCACAGAACACCGTAAATCCTCCAGAACCCGATGGTAAGGCTAATATGGGTATGGTTGTCAGACACGTTTTGAGTTTTTGAAAGCTCTGCTCACATTATTCTTCGGTCTACTGGCCTTGCATTTTTCTGTATTAGTTTGGTTAGTGGCGCTGCTATTTTGGAGAAATCCTGCACAAAATGCCTAATAGCCTTCCAAGCCTAAAAAACTACGAATCTCTGTATGAGAAGTAGGTCTGGGCCATTTCTGCACAGCTTCTGTCTTCTTAGGATCTACCATAATTCCATCTTTGGATAGGACATGCCCCAGAAATGATACCGAGTCTAGCCAAAATTCACACTTTGAGAACTTAGCATAAAGCTGATGTTCTCGCAATGTCTACAACACAGTCCTTAGATGATTCTTGTGTTCACCTTGGCTACGAGAATATATTAGGATATTATAAATAAATACTATTACAAATCTATCCAGAAACGGCTTGAACACTGTATTCATTAAATCCATGAATGCAGCTAGAGCATTAGTCAGTCCTAAAGTAATCACAAGAAACTCATAGTGCATGTATCGAGTTCTGAAAGTAGTCTTAGAAATATCTTCATCTTTGATTCTAAGCTGATGATAACCAGACCGTAGGTCAATCTTTAAAAAGTGGGAAACTCCTTGTAACTGATCAAACATGTCATCTATACGAGGCAAATGATATTTATTGCATTGTTATCTTTTTCAACTGCATGTAGTCAATACACATTCTTAGGGATCCGTCTTTCTTCTTTACGAATAGTACTGGTGCACCCCATGGATATATACTCGGTCTAATAAATTCCTTATCTGACAAATCCTGCAATTCCTCTGGTGCCATCCGATATGGGGGTATCGATATGGGCTATGTGTCAGGTGGCAAATCAATACCAATATTTATTTCTCGTACTGGAGGTAATCCTGGTAAATCCTCAAGAAATACATCAGAAAATTCTCTCACTACTGGTACATTTTCTATACTAATTATTTCCCTTCTTATGTCACTTACAATAGCTAAGAGACCCAAGCAACCTTTCTTCAGAAGCCGTTGAGCCTTCAGAAAAGATATATTTTTGCAATTTTTTAGAACCTGACCCCCTTTTAGGACAAAGCTGGGCTCATTTGGTATCCCAAACTTAACTATCTTTGCATGGCAATCAGCGATAGTATAGCAAGAAGATAACCAATCCATTCCCATCAACATGTCAAAGTCAAACATATCAAGTATAATAAGGTCAGCTAGAGTATCTCTACCCTCAACCTGAATCCGTCAAACACGATACACATATTCAGCTAATAGAGACTCTCCAACAGGAGTAGCAACTAGAAAAAGATCATTCAATAGCTCAAGCTATCTATCAAACCTCAAAGCAAAGTACGAGGACATATAAGAGTGAATAGATCCCGGATCAATCAACGGAAGTGCATCAAAGGAACAGATAGAAAGAATACCTGTAACCACAACATTCAAGGCATGAGCATCCTGTCTAGTAAATGCAAAAACTCTCTCATGACCTCTACTAAAATTCCCTTGTCTTTGATTCATAGTAGCACGATCTACGGCACCTCGACCTCTATTTCATGTACCTGCAGCACCTGAAGTATTACGAGTAGTCTGAGTTGGTGTAGCTAACTGAACAGAAGCCTGGCTGAAATTACTCGAAGGTTAAGGGCAATCCCTCAAGTGATGTCCCAATTGGCCATGCTGAAAGCACTCTCCAGTCAGAACACGACACTGGCCCAAATGTGATATACCATATGTCTGGTAGACTGGAGTAGTGGCATATATCTGTCCAGAATTACGATGTCCAGATGATGATGATGGTCCCCTAGTACCTTGTCTGTAATGTGGTCTGTATGTGGACTGTGAAGACAAATGTGTCTCTATATGGGAACTATGTTGTTGTTGTCCCTGATTTCCTGCTCTACAATTTTCACTAAAACCGCTATTGAAAGATCCTCCTGTCTTGATCTTCTTACGTAAATCACTGGATGTACGCTCATCACGTCCCTTGTTTTCAATTTTTCTAGCGAGATCGACTGCATCAGGGTAGGACAATGTCTTCCTCTGTGGGGCTACTGTAGTGTATAGATAACCAACCAACCCATCAACAAACTTCTGAACTCAAGTGTTTGGGGTAGGCACTAATTAAGGAGCATATTTAAATAGATTACAAAACTTGGTGTTATATGTTGAAACATCTATATCTGGAGTCTAAACCAACCTCTCAAAGTCTCTAGCATATTTTTGCCTCTTGAAGAAAATGACCCATGAACAACTTACTAAGCTCGTCCCATGTCAGTGGTGCTGCTCCTGCTAGCCTTCCTAGAAACACAGTTTCATACCATGTATTGGCCATATCCTCTAGTTTGTATGCTGCGAGCTCCACGGATCTCTCACTAAAATATCCAAGATCATGTAATGCCTTGAGTATCCCTTCCAAGAAACTTTGAGGATCTGCTAAATTATCGGAACCTGTGAACTTTGGTGATTTAAATTTCAGGAACTCTTGTAGGGATATCTCATTATTCCCGAAAGTCTGAGTCTGTGCATGTGCCTGTATCTGTGAAGTAGTCTGAGGAGCTGAAATTCCACACTGAGGATGCACCAACACCTCTAACACATTTAATAATCTTTCCATTACGTCTACATGTAAAGTAACAGTAGGTACACCAGCTGGTACTAGTGGTGGCATTCTGAACTCCTTGTTCTTGCACTTGATTTAGCATAGTAGCTTGGGGTTGACCCATGTTCACAACATCAGGTTGAGGAACGGCCTATCTTCTAGTCTGATGAGCCCTAACTTGACCATCACCTCGGGTAGTACCACGTCCTGCACCACGTCCAATAGATGAGGGTATGTGTGTCCTAGCCATCTGTGAAAGAAATACTCCAAAGTCAATCTCAAGTTATCTCAAACACACGATCAAAAAATGAAAGAAGGGAAAATATTCCTAGATGTTCAGTAGCCTCAAGATCATAAGTATGGGCGCCTGCATGCCCATGAACATGATTCTACTAAATATTGCTCCATGACTCGGGACTTAAAGCCTAAGCTCTGATACCATATGTAACCGCCCACTAGTGATATTGTCCGCTTTGGGCCTAGGCTCACACGACTTTGATATTGTCCTCTTTGGGCCTAGACCCGAACGGCTTTAAAACACGTCACTAGAGACTAAGGCTTGTCTACTTATATACCCTGCATCTCTTCCGTTTTTGTCGATGTGGGATTCGCCTAGGGTTTGTCCCACCACCATTCAAGGTTGCACGCGGAGTGGCTCTGATACCATATGTAACAGCTCAGCCCACTAGTGATATTCCGCTTTGGGCCTAGACCTGTATGGCTTTAAAACGCGTCACTAGAGCCTAAGGTCTGTTGACTTATATGCCCAACATCTCTCTTGTGTTTTGTTGATGTGTGATTCGCCTAAGGTGTCACACCTATAATATAAATATTTATTACGTCAATGCATAAAGTTAAAATCATTTACAATAAAACCAATTTTAGGTATTAAATCGGGTTATAAAGCAATCCGTAAAGGTTCATGTCGATTAATAAATACAAGCACCCAATGATTACATTAAATCAAGTAATTTAATCTTAACAATTAAAAATTAAATTGATAATACATGCTTCTTGCATTTAGGTATGGCAAGCAGGACGGTGCGGTTGCAGGGCAAACCCGCATAAACTCGCGAAGATCTCAACCCGCCCCGCCCCGCCCTGCCCGCATAGTATTTTCACCCGCGTTCACCCGCCTCCCTACATACCTGCGTCCATCTGCCTTGCCCCGCACCGCATAAGTGTTTTATTTATTTATTTTGTTTACTTAATTATTTCCTTTTTATATTTGGCTGGAATTTTCAATTTAGTCAACCAAAAAATTGAAAGTTCTTTTGTTTCTTAAGTGCTGAATCTCAATTAAAAAAGAAAAGTAAGTATTTGCTACTCATTGTGAAAAACGCTAATGACCCCTAAATGTGTTAATTTAGTTTTCATTATATTAGTATTCACGTTACTGTAATACTATTTCTAATACCCTTAATAAATGTCTTACATCAAAATTCAGTTTCACAAAAACAAATTGTTATATGTCTTGGTTTTTATATTCTTTTCAGATTATGCAAATATTTCTAAGTAGTATTAACTTATTATCTTTGACAAACTATATCATAAAATTATTATTATTATAATAAGCAAATTGTTAATTTTTTTTTCCAAGGTGAATTAGCAATTTGTTGAGAAGCAAGTTTATGGGTGGGTGGAACGCAGAATAAGAAGAAAAATTCTTACACCTGCGTGAAAGGGCGAATGGCACAAATAGCCACTAAAAGCTGTGGCTTTTATTTTAAAGCCATTGTTTTCAATGTATTTAGACTTTAGTCACTCCTTTTAAAAAACTTATATCTGACTGGACGAAAATACCCTTCTGGTATAACTTATACCTACGCTATCAACACAAGCAGCAGTTACACAAAGAGAAGAAGTGAGCAACAGCAGCAGTTACCACAACGGCGATCAACTGAGGACGAACCACCATTTATCTTCCCGATTTAAAAAATTCAGCAATCTAATCCAAAAAAACGACATAGATAAACAGTAAGTTGTAATTTCATGTGTTTCTATCAATTTTTATTTCGCTATAGTTATACCTTTTTAGATCTGTATTGATTTGATTATATATTAGATAAGAATTTGATTTTTTTTGAATTTCTGGATTGATAAATTTATAGACACCGCCTCCTATGATAATTGTGTATTCCGGACATAGTGTCTTCATTTTGGAAATTGAATTCAAAAAAATAAGAACACTATGTCCTTAACTTTGATTCTACTGGCCTCATTTTGCAAATTGAATAAAAAAACTTAAGGACAAAATGTCCTTCACTTTGTTGATGTTCTTCTGTATACAAAGTCCTGTAGCTTGAGTTTCAAATTGTATGTTTTAATTTCTGGTTCAAATGTTAAGGACTGACAGTCCTTAACTCTTAAAGTCCTTAACTCTTAAATACATGTTTAAATGTTAAGGACTAGCAGTCCTTAACTTTTAATTCCATGTTTAAATGTTAAAGGACAGACAATCCTTAGCTTTTAATTTCTGGTTCAAAAGCTAAGGACTGACAGTCCTTAACTTTTAATTCCATGTTTAAAACTTAAGGACTGACAGTCCTTAACTTTTAATTTTAATTCCATGTTTAAATGTTAAAGGACAGACAGTACTTAGCTTTTAATTTCTGGTTCAAAAGTTAAGGACTAGCAATCCTTAAGTTTTAATTCCATGTTTAAATGTTAAGGACTGGCAGTCCTTAACTTTAATTACATGTTTAAATATTAAAGGACAGACAGTCCTTAGCTTTTCATTTCTTGTTCAAAAGCTAAGGGCTGACAGTCCTTAACTTTTAATTCCATGTTTAAATGTTAAAGGACAGGCAGTCCTTAGCTTTTAATTTCTGGTTCAAAAGTTAAGGACTGACAGTCCTTAGCTTTTAATTTTAATTCCATGTTAAAACTTAAGGACTGGCAGTCCTTAACTTTTAATTTTAATTCCATGTTTAAATGTTAAAGGACAGATAGTCCGTAGCTTTTAATTTCTGGTTCAAAAGTTAAGGCTAGCAATCCTTAAGTTTTAATTCCATGTTTAAATGTTAAGGACTGGCAGTCCTTAACTTTTAATTTTAATTCAATGTTTAAATGTTAAAGGACATAAAGTCCTTAGCTTTTAATTTCTGGTTCAAAAGTTAATGACTAGCAATCCTTAAGTTTTAATTCCATGTTTAAATGTTAAGGACTGGCGGTCCTTAACTTTAACTACATGTTTAAATATTAAAGGACAGACAATCCTTAGCTTTTCATTTCTTGTTCAAAAGTTAAGGACTGACAGTCCTTAACTTTTAATTCCATGTTTAAAACTTAAGGACTGGCAGTCCTTAACATTTAATTCCATGTTTAAATGTTAAGGACTGACAATTCTTAACTTTAATTACATGTTTAAATATTAAAGGACTGACAGTTCTTAACTTTAATTACATGTTTAAATGTTAAGGAGTGGCAGTCCTTAACTTTAATTATATGTTTAAATGTTAAGGACAGACAGTCCTTATCTTGGTCTTGCACTTACAGTACACCTGTTCTTAATTCTACAAGGATTGCTTTATAATGTATGTCCTTTGTTTCCCATTCTCTTGACTTGTAGGATGGAAACAATATGCATAATAGTTGCTTTTAATGGTAGATTGACTGAAGACTATAAATATCTTGATCATCAAACAAAGCTTTTCCTAGCACCCGAGTCAATTCAGTTTGAAGATTTCGTTAAACAGATTTTCGAGCTTATTGAATTGGATAGAGAAAAGTTTGAAATAGTGATATGGTTTGATATCAACCTTGGAACAAGCAAAGGAATGCTTGTATCCAAAGATTTAGATCTTCACACATGTATAGAGTTGCTAAAAACTCATTCACTCTTCAAGAGCTGTCGTTTCATAGTTGATATTTCGGAAAGAGTTTTTGCGTCAACAAGCAATGAACATGCCAACACAAAAACTCAACATGACAATCAAGAGCGATGCCAACACATAGTTGAAGTATATATGGTTGAAGCTCAACCATTAAATGAAGAGGTGCATCAAACATTTGATTCTATTCAAGTAGAAGGACAAAGCATTATAGAGATTGACAACGAACAAGCTTTGGGTATTCAAGTCTTAGAGAGTGCACCAGTAATCGAAGTAGTTGCTGACAAAACCTGCACTCAAATAACTAGACGAAGATCAAATTTGAAACAAAAAGAATTCCCAACTACGATATTAAGAGAAATTGCTTCTTTGGATCAAATAAAAGTCGGATCAGTATTTGACAAGAAGAAGAGCATAATTAATTGTTTTTCTAATGTAGCAATCAAAGGACATTTTGAATTCAAAGTTGTTAGATCAAGCTCAACAAGATATTCGTTGACATGCAATGATGATAGGTGTTGTTGGTGTGTGCGTGCTTTCAGAATTAAAGACTCAACATTATTCAAGATAGTAAAGCTTGGGAAAAAGCATGACTGCTCTGTTAACACTAGGAAAGCAGATCAAAGGCATGCTACTTCAAAGTTGATTAGTGGTTACATTATCGATAATCTTCGGGACCCAAGATTTGAAGTTACACCAGCTTTTGTCATGGCAGAGATGCAAAAATTACATGGACTAGACATTGGATATCACAAGGCGTGGCGTGCTATTCAACATGCTTCCGCTTTAATAAGAGGAAGTCCCGAAGAAAATTATGAATTATTGTGTTCATACTTGTATATGATGACAAGTAAAAACCCGGGAACTTATACTAACATAAAGATAGACGACAACAACAGGTAAACAATTTAGGACATGCTGTCTTTAGCCTTGTTAACTTTTGAGTTATAACCAGAAGTTGAGGACTGCCTATCCTTAAGTTTTGAACTTGTAATTAAAAGTTAAGGACTTCCAGTCCTTAAGTTTTGAACTTTGAAATAAAATTTAAGGACAACATGTCCTTAACTTTATAACTTGTAAATGTAAGTTAAGGACTGACTGTCCTAAACTTCGGGTATTTTAACCTTGTTTTATATTGTATTTTCAGGTTTCTTTATATGTTTTACGCATATGGATCATTGATAGCTGGTTGGAATCATTGTAGACCAGTGATTGCTATTGATGCAACTTTTTTGAAGTCAAAATATCGTGGTGTTTTAATGATTTCAGTTTCAAAAGATGCAAATAACCAATTTTTTCCATTAGCCTTTGGAATAGCAGAATCTGAAAACAACAATTCCTATGAGTGGTACTTTAGTCAGCTTCGCAATGCAATTGGGAGCCGTGAGAATTTGATTTTTTTATCAGACAGGCATCAAGCTATTGCAAATGACATTGTAAAGGTATATCCTGAAAGCCATCATGGGATTTGCATCTATCATTTGGAGCAGAACCTAAAGCGAAGAAAGGTGAAAAGTGAGGTCATAAAACTTTTCCAAAGTGCTGCAAGAGTATACAAGCGTAAAGAATTTGACATATACATGTCAGATATTGCAAATGTAGATAAGAAAACTTATGACTACTTGATGGAAGAACCACCGGAAAGATGGGCACGTTCTTGTAGTCCACAACGAAGATATGACATGCTCACAACAAACATAGTTGAGTCGATGAATTCAGTGCTATTAGAAGCAAGGGAGCTGCCTATACTAAGAATGATGGATTTCATTCAAGTGAAGCTACAACATTGGTTTTATGAAAGAAGAAATAAAGCAGAAGGAACATTTTATGACGTTTCTTGTTGGGTAGAGGAGGAATTGAAGAACATAATAGATTTAGCATTTACTTTGAACGTAAGTATTATTTTTATGTTTATATTATGAGTTTGACATTTTTTAACATAATGTACTCACTTATAATTTTTCAACATTAAAGGTCTTCCCTGTTGATTCATGGCATTCTAGAGTTGAAGAAGAAGGAATAACTTTCTTGGTGGACTTAAACAAAAGAACATGTGATTGTTTTCAATTTCAACTTGATGAATTACCATGCATACATGCAATTGCAGCTATCGAGAAGAGAAACATCAAGAAGTCTGACTTTTGTTCGCACTGGTACTTAAAGGAATCTTGGCTGAAAACATATGAAAGACAAATACATCCTGTAGGACATACTGATTCATGGATTGTACCAGAGAGTGTTAAGTCACAAATTGTTAAACCTCCAGATTTCAAAGTGCCACCAGGTAGAAGGCAAAAGAAAAGGCATATTCCTGCTACCGAGCCATCAAAAATAACATTCAAATGTGGTCGTTGCAGAAGAATTGGTCATAATAGAACAACTTGTATATATTCTCCGGCACTCCATCCATTTTCAAGAAAGCATAGAGAAGAGTAGAAATATACACTTATGTTTATCGACTCTTTTAAGTTTTTGCTATAGATTGTATTCATTATTATTCTAATTTGAGCGGATGCCTAGATTTTCAATATTTATATCTTGTTACGTTCTTTTAATTTCTTTTGAGTTCAATAATTAAAAGTTATTAACAGGAGTCAGTAAGTTCAACTTGCAATTTTGAAAACGTAATGACTGTCTGTCCTTAACTTTGAATTTCAAGTTCAAAAGTTAAGGACATGAGGTCCTTAAGTTATAGTCTCATGTTAAAAACTTAAGGACTGTCTGTCCTTAATTTTGAATTTTAAGTTCAAATGTTAAGGACATGAGGTCCTTAAGTTATAGTCCCATATTAAAAACGTAATGACTGTCTGTCCTTAACTTTGAATTTCAAGTTCAAAAGTTAAGGACATGAGGTCCTTAAGTTATAGTCCCATGTTAAAAACTTAAGGACTGTCTATCCTTAACTTTGAATTTCAAGTTCAAAAGTTAAGGATATGAGGTCCTTAAGTTATAGTCCCATGTTAAAAACTTGAGGACTGTTTGTTATTAACTACATGAGTCCTTAAGTCTGAAATACAAGTTAAAAACTTAAGGACTGTCTGTCCTTAACTTTAAATTTTAAGTTCAAACATTAAGGACATGAGGTCCTTAAGTTATAGTCCCATGTTCAAAACTTGAGGACTGTCTGTCCTTAACTTTGAATTTTAAGTTCAAACGTTAAGGACATGAGGTCCTTAAGTTATAGTCCCATGTTAAAAACTTGAGGACTGTTTGTCATTAACTACAGGAGTCCTTAAGTTTGAAATACAAGTTCAAAAGTTAAGGACATGAGGTCCTTAAGTTATAGTCCCATGTTCAAAACTTAAGGACTGTCGGTCCTTAACTTTGAATTTCAAGTTCAAAAGTTAAGGACATTTGGTCCTTAACTTTGAATTTGAAGTTCACTTACACTTAGTCATGAACAAATACTAACAAACTCAATGGACAAATCAACAGTTGAGAGAAACAACGAAATAAATAACAAAATGCCTTGACATAACTTTTGAAATTGTAATTTTGCATAGTTGTTACAAAAAATTACGCTATGCCAACAAAACAAAATATAAGTGCCTTTTCACAAATTTACAAAATATTTCAGAACTATCCTAAACAGGCATAATTCAGATGTCACCTTTACAGCAATTTTATACAAAAATAACACCACAATTTCTTTACAACTCATTTGGACAGAATGTTTCATTTTCACTCTCATAATCATCACCAACATTTTCTGGTGGAGTATCATAACCAGAATTTCTTTTCCATTCACCATGTGCCCAAAGATTTGCAGCAAGTTCTTTTCGAAAGTCTTTTATGTCTTCGGGTTGGAATTGCTGCACGTTCTTTCCAATCATCAGCAACTCGGCAAATTTGATCAGGAATGCACCACAATCAGTCCTAAGAGAAATGTAAGATATGCAGTGAATTAAACAATAAATCTTAAGTACATATAAATAATATAACAAATAATAACACGTACGATCCAGTTTGGTGTGGTGATCTTTGCCACTGTATATCAAATTTGTTGAAGACATTCCCAAAAGACTTGTGATTTTTGTCAAACTGTGAGAACTTTAGCAAATGGGGGATCATGCGTGCATACATTTGCATGTAGTTCATTCCTGCTTCATATGGCTCACTGTATATGGAATCATATACATCAATGTTTTTTTGATTCAAGTCCAATACTCCCAACAAAAAGTGTGTCACAGCTTCATCATCTTCTGAAGGAAGCCGACATGGAAAAAAGATTTTGTCAACCTCAGTCCATGCAATTCCACATCTACGGCTGTCCCCCCACACATATGGTGTCAGAAATAACTGATTATCACCAGCACACCAAAACTCATCACTAGCATCTTCACTGAAATCTTTATACACAAGTGCCATATAATTATCAAAAAGAACATCAGTAGTTGTGCATCGAAAAGGATGATCGCGAGGGTGGTAGCATTCCTTCTTTCTCAGATAATAGAGAGCAATGTCAATATGCTTCATAAAAAGGCAAAAAATAAAACAAATCAATAACAAATCAGTCATAAAATAATAAAAAAATGATAAATTAATAATAGAAAAAATAAATGCCTTGTGAATTATCTAACCTTATCATCAAGAACAAATTTGCTATCTGAAAGCTCAAGGAAAAACATTTTGCTACTGATTTTTTGATGATACAATTTGTATGGTTTTTTCCTCACACTATTATTATCAGCATATAAATCAATTTGTCCCCTGAAAATTTTGAAAATGTCAAGTTAGAATTTTGAAAACTTTAATCTATAAGTTAAGGACCAAGTTTCCTTAGCTTTTGAATTTGATACTCAAACTTAAGGACTGCATGTCCTTAACTTATGAATTTTGAATTCAAACTTAAGGACAAGAAGTCCTTAAGTTTTAAACTTGAATCTATAAGTTAAGAACAGTTAGTCCTAAAATTAGTCTTACAATCACAGAAGTTAAGGATGTAGTGAAACACATTAAGAGACTTACTCTTTTTTGCGACTTCTCCTTTTCTCCTTGCCCAACCACACAATGAATTTCTTCACTAATTTTTCATCTTCTTTGACATAATGAAAAATACACCAACGAGTATAGGTTGATTTTATCCAACCTGAACTCTTCAGAGTATTTTGATTGTCTGCCTTGGAACTTACTGCTTTTCCTTCCTTATCAAAAGGAGATTTCAACTGCCAGCTTAACTTCTTGTTCCTTTTACCTCGACCAAGTTCTTCTTCAACATTTCCTTCACCCTCCATAGTCAAAGTCGCATCAATGTCCATTTGTATACTTGGAGGAGTAGGAGTAAGAAGAGAAAATGACGGACCATCATAACCAATACTGTCTCTCTTTCTTTTCCTTGTATATTGGTTAAGATCGTCATCATTGGTGTCCTCTTTGTTTTCCTCTGCTGGTGACACTATATATATATATATATACATACATATTCATATTAGTTTTCTGCAATAGGTCAAATGAAGAGACAAAAATTCAATTGTACATATAATAATTAGGGCACAATCAGTACCTGTCTTCTCCGCAGTACCTTCTTGTGTTTTTTCAAGAGACAACTCAGCTAAAATATTGCGTGCAGCATTTTCTTTTTCTTGCAATTCCATATTTCTTTATCTTGGAGTTGTTCACCATGATCTTTAGATGCTTGTTGACAAGATTCTGCAAAAATATTTACAACAGCTAACATGTTAATAATCTTTAATTAAAACAAACATATATAAAATTTAAAAAGCACTGCCTAACCATTTGCAATATCCAAGATCATTCCAGCTACATCATCATCATCACATGTTGCATCTATAGATTTGGAACCAATCTCACTTCTGCCTATGTCTTGAGATTGTAGTCCAGTTTTCTCTTGATACTGCACTCCAGCTTCTTCGCTTACTGCTTCAAAAGATACAATATATAATGAAATAAAGATACAATATATAATGAAAATTTTATCTAACCTTGACTGGCACAAGTTTGAACTCCAAATTTTTCTTTGTATGACAGCGGTGTAGAGAGATCATACGTTCCTTCTAAGCATTTGCATACAATCTCGCTGACACTTGTCCCCAATGGACTTGTTAAATCCTCCTGTGATTGCAATCCACAAACTCTACAAATTTTCTCCGGCACTCCACAAACTTCTGCATGCACATGCATAGTTTATATGTATTAATCTATTGAATATACATTTCAACGAAAATAAAAATCAAAATCTATATCTAACCTTTCCCAATATCAGTAACATTTTCAGTTTCATCATCTAGATGTGCATCTCTAAATTCTCTTTCATACTGACCCTCTGCATGCACATCCATATCATCACGTTCAACACCACCTGCATCTTGGTTGAATATGCCAGTACGCTCAGTAGCACGACAATGATCATCAACTCCATATTTTCTAATTGGAACACTAGATTCTCTATCTGTGTTCATCTGATCAGCTTTCCCAAACATGTTCATCAAAGTATCAAGCTTTGATCCTAGAGTTTTCTTTAAATCCTGAGAAAGCAACTAAGTTACAAAGAGAAGGACATGTTTAAAACTTAAGGACAGGCAGTCCTTAAGTTTGAACTTAAAGTTCAAAACTTAAGGAAATGCAATCCTTAAGTTTGAACTCCAAGTTCAAAAGTTAAGGACAAGAAGTCCTTAACTTTGAATTCCAAGTTCAAAACTTAAGGACATGATGTCCTTAAGTTTCATTTCAAAGTTCAAAAGTTAAGGACAAGAAGTCCTTATCTTTCAATTCCAAGTTCAAAATTTAAGGACACAAAATCCTAAAGTTGGACTAACTGAAATTACCTTGATTTCGTTCTCAATCTTTTTTTTTTCTGATACAACAATTTTCTGATTAACTCTGGTAACTTCTGCTTGCAAATCCTTCTTAAAACTCTCTGATAATCTCTGAATCAAAAAACATAATATAAAAAAAAAAGGTGTTCGTAAGCAAGAAATAATCAAATAAAAAACTAATACTATTCAAAGGCAGAAATACATACTCTAACAATTTCCTTAAGTACACAATTCGTCAAATTGTGTGGAAGAAGACCTTGAGCCTCGATCTTGTGAAACTGGCTCCTCCACACAAAGAGGCTCTGTATCTTCTTCTTCCACGGGAATAAAGGGTGACACCTCAATCAACTTAAATACCTATTATATAAGAAAAACTAAACATAAGTATACATAACTAAAACAAATAAACAAAAAAAGAGATAGTAATTACATTAACTTACTTTTTCATTATGGAAATATTTTCTACAAAGAGCATCAAATTGTGGAGACTTCATTTCAGAATAACATAACATTCGAGGATAACCAACTTCTTTGAAGTTCACAAATTGTTTCTCTTGGAAAATAGGAAGTACTTCCATAATCCAGACACAAAACGCAAAAGGAAAGCCAACTAAAGTGTAGCTATCAATATCTTTTTCTTTCTCTTTCTCCTTCTGAACATCATTCTCATTTGATTTCAAGCAACTCTTAAATGATTTTAATAGCGTCTCATAAGCAAGAGAGCCCCAGTTGAAGGAAGCGCAAAGTGCATCATCATCAACAATTTTCATTATTTGCTCCGACACATTCCTATTTTTCCTCTTGCCCATCAAAACCGACTCAACAAAATAGAGTGTTGCCACATTCAAAGCATCATCATCACTGCCAGCAAATGATGAAGTTGTACTATGTGGGCGACTAGAAATAAAACTATACAAATCAGCCAACTCAATTTTGTCCTTTCCAGGGAAATAGACTCTTAAAAGCCTATCTCTTTCTCATTTAAACCTTTCATGTCAAGCGACGAATAAGACTTCAAACCAGTAATAATATGGAATGCATCACGAGTAAACTTAATATCGCGGTCAAATACCTTGAAGGTCATCGAATCAGGTTCATTACTAACAATTTCAGAAAGCAATACACAGTGCATAAGTTTACCCGAGAACTTCACACTTTGTAATCTGAAGAAGTTGCCAAAAATACTTTCCCTCAATTTCTTCCATTGGCTATTCGACAAAAAACTTTTAATTGTTTCCTTATATTGAAAATCTCCTTTCCAATATACCAGAAAATTACGCCAATCGTCAAAATCAAAAAAATGATCGCCTTCCATTATAACACTAGAAAAGAAGGAAAAACAAACAAAGATTAGGACTTAACTTAAAATTTTAAGTTTAAAAGTTAAGCAAATACAATCCTTAACTTTAAATTTTAAGTGCAAACGTTAAAGAAATACAGTCCTTAACTTATACTTTCAACTTCCAAAGTTAAGGACACTTAGTCCTTAACTTCAAGTTTCATGTGCAAAAGTTAAGGACAATAAGTCCTTAACTTTAAATTGTAAATGCACAGGTTAAGAAAATACAGTCCTTAACTTATACTTTCAACATCCAAAGTTAAGGACACTTAGTCCTTAACTTCAAGTTTCATGTGCAAAAGTTAAGGACAATCAGTCCTTAACTTTAAATTGTAAGTGCATAGGTTAAGGAAATACAGTCCTTAACATATACTTTCAACATCCAAAGTTAAGGACACTTTGTCCTTAACTTCAAGTTTCATATGCAAAAGTTAAGGACAATCAGTCCTTAACTTTGAATTCCAACTCCAAAATTTAATGTCCTTTCTTCCTTACATTTAATGAACACAGTTAACATATAATGCTAATTTTTGAAATTTCACACATACTTCACACGGCATTGAACCAACTTACAAATAAAGAAAAACAAAAATGCATAAAAAAAAATATATTACCAGTCGCGATTGACAGAAGATGACAGAGAAGATGAAGGAGCAGAAGTTTAACTGAGATTGCAGTTTGCATACGAGGAAGATGAAGAAGCACAGAACTCTGAACGAATGAAATAAGGGTTTTCGTCGATTTTGGGATTATACAAGAAATAGAGAAAGGGTAATTGTGTCTTTTCCCCCTTTGTAGTGGCTATTTTTAATAAGCATTTTAAATAGTGGATAAAAATTAAATACACCCTTATTTAGTGGCTACTACACGCCATTTTTACCAAGAAGTGAATAAATGGGTCAACTTAATTCTTTCAGGCAAAACATACAAAGTCCATAGGCTGGCCCATTTGTTGTATATTAACTTAGTCAAATAAGCTCATCAAAAAATTTGTTTTGTTTCCCCTTTAAAGTTAATAACTCTATAGCTTAATCATTTTAAATAATTAATTTAAATGCTAGGCAACTAGTAGGCGCACTTCAACTTTTTCATTCACGGACTCGCTTGCGTAGCGTGATATTTAACATTCAATAATTTAATTCAATAATCTCATACTATATCTATAGCTTTAGTTAATTTCTAATCCTTTCGCCATACTCACGGATTCACTTGCGTAGCCCGATAGTAACTTTTTAATAAATAATTTTCTCAAAGAACAAATATAGTAATTTTCTGAAAATAATAGCGTGCTAATAATCCTTTGTCATAACTGCGGATTCACTTGCGTAGCGCTGTTACGACAAAATTAATAAAATTTATCTTGGTCGCACATTCGCTTTCGTAGTGCGGTTAGGACAATTTTATATTATTATATCATTCTTTTAATAATTTTAATAAATAAAAGCGGATAGGTAAAACATGAAAATCATATAAGTCACAGTTTGTCCAAAATTAATTCAAGCCAAATTTTAAGTCAAATAAAGCGTCCGTGCTAGAACCACGAGACTCGGAGAATGCCTTGCACCTTCTCTTAGGTCAACAGAATTCCTTACCCGAACTTTATTTTCGCGGACCAATAAAAATAGAGTCAAACCTTCCTTTGACAAGGGATTCAAATAAATGGTGACTTGGAACACCGGAAAATCAAGTGGCGACTCTGTAAATAAATATAATCCCTACTGAAATTTGTCACTTCAATTGGAAAAACTCTTTACCCCACATTCCATAACACATGATATCTTCTTTTGGGGTAGAAAAGGGGTGTGACAAGTATTACTGCTGGATTGGTGAGGATGCTACCGCAGTGGCCTTGAATCTCCTTATTGAGAGCGAGATATTCGCACCTCAACCTGAAAAATATTTATTTATTTTTCTCATCTTATATTTTAACTATAATTACTTGTAATTTCACCTACACTTACGTAACAGATTTGTCCAAATTGAGCTATGCTTTTCAGTAAAAATTGCACGGGGCGCCCTATTTGGTCGCCCCCATCTAATCTATACCCATTTTTTAAAATAAGTTTTAACTTGTACCCACTTTTTAAATAACTTCAACCCCTTTTTTCCTCCTCCTCTTCCTCCTTCATTTTCTTTTTCTTCTTCTTCTTCTTATACACTAGGCTGCCCTTTTACTTTATATAAAGCCAATTACAATTAACAAACTATGAATTGACGACTGAAATAGAAAACAAATAGTAACATGCTATTACACTGAAAATATAAAAATATTTATATGATAATTGTAATATAATGTAATTCCTTAAATAATTACATGACTCATCATCAAAGTTTGACAAAGATACTCTTTCCATCTAAACAGCTAAAGTATTAATAATACAATAGCTTACTGAAAATGAAAACAAAAAGGTATCACTAGTAGAATACAAGATGAAAAGAATTTCTAAGTAGACCATCTCTTCTTGTGAATATGTTTAATCTTAAAGAAGTGTCTCTTGAGTCTTCAGACTACACTATATAAATACTCCCAACTCATACATTATCCTAATTAGCTGAAGTTCAGTAAATATAGAACAAACTTCATCTAAAACATGCTGAAGTTCAGCAAATAGGGAACAAAACTTCAGCTAAACTACTAAAATGCTTAAGTTCAGCAATTACAAGCAAAAACTTCAGCAAATAGAGAACAAAACTTCAGCTACTAGAATGCTTAAGTTCAGCAATTACAAACAAAAACTTCAGAACACTTGGTTCAACAATTTTTACTACTTCAGGCCTGTCTACTAGAATGCTGAAGTTTGCATGATTGCTTTTGCTACTTCAGGCCCGTATGTCTGAAGTTACGCGAAAAGTGGGTACGTTTACAATTTTTTTTTGCAAAGCGGGTATAAGTTAAAACGTGACTCAAAAAGCGGGTATAGATGCAAATGCCCAGCTTTTCTTCACCAAGTTATCTGTTTAATAGCCTCATTCTTTTTCTTGATATTTTCTTTTCCTAATAACTTTACTCAATTGTGTGAATCAAAAGAGATAATATTCAAAAAAGTTAGTCTAAATGTTTTGCCATTTATAAATAAAAATTCAAAATAGCAAATTGAATTAAGTTAGAACGGACCGAATATATCCATATTGATTTTATGTTTGTTTGATTTAATTTTCGGTCAAACCATTAGTATTCAATAACCTCTAGCCAGCTAATTTAAATTTTTACTGTATAAGAGCCATTAAAAGGGAAAGAGCTTCATAGCATTTTTTTTATTTTAAATTTCCACCATATTTGAGGTATCGAAGTAATTTGTCTCACAACGTGATATCTCACGACGTCGTGGCGTAAGGGAAACGAATAGTAACATTCGAGGACAAGGAAGGCTTAGAGATTTTTATATTAAAATGAGTGCAAACCACGGCATTTGTTGCTTTTTTGTATTATTTCATAGTTTTCTAACGTAAAAAGTTACTCGTAGCATAAAACGTTTTTGTTGTCTTCCAGTAAAGAAACTAGCTTCAATAAACGAACTACTATATGTTGAAGATTATTGAAAATATTATATTTTCTACTTTGTTGGATTCCAAAGATACTCCAGTAAATAATCGCATGTTGGAAACTTTAATTTGTTTCAAACCAAATTACGAGAAATGTATATTTTTAGATGCTCTAAAAAATAATAGCCGGCGAAATGTGAAATTGATATTTTTTGTATGTATATGTATTATATACATAATATATACATATTTTATATACTTTTTGGCTAGTGCATGCGATTAGTTTCAGCCGAAAGCAGACCAATTTTGTATTTTTGAATTATTGGCACTGAAGTGTATACTTAACCAATGACATATTGCCATAAGAATACTTTTCCAAAATTTCGTAGTTCGATAGCATACAAGGGCTTGGCTACAATTGATATATATACACATACGGAAGTCATATAACTCTGCAAATTAAAACTTATATATATATATACTGGCACTGCAATATTTTTTTTTTTTATATTATCAAGTCGTCTTAAAAATATCTGCAAGTAACTCTCCATAAAAGATAAAATTTACGATCTTGCAGACAAGGCAGGTTATCAACTACAACATCAACTATACTATTTATACCATAAATGAAAATGAGTTAAACTAAAATCTGAATGACCTCACATGTCTATGCACATATTCACATCTTGGAACCCTAGCTATAAATAGGATAGAGGGTAGTCCATATAATAAGCACCAAGTGAAAAGATCCAAAAGAATTCACATTATGAAAGAAATTATGGTTTTCAGTTCACTATTAGCCTCAATAGGGTACCTTGAAATCTTTGTAGCAATCTTTTTCTTTCTTATATTCTGGGCTTTAGGAAATAATGGCCTACCAAGAAATTATCCATTTCTTGGAATGTTCCCAGGCCTTCTTCTCCATATACAAAAAATCCATGAAAGTTCTGCAAAACTTCTTCCAAGAGCTGGAGGTACTTTCTTGTTGAAAGGCCTTTGGTTTACTAACACTGATACTCTTTGCACATTGGATCCTGCAAATGTGCATTATATCATGAGTACAAATTTTTCAAATTTTCCGAAAGGACCAGAATTTAAGAAGATTTTTGATTTTTTAGGTGATGGAATTTTTAATTCTGACTTTGATTTATGGGAGAATCAAAGGAAATATGCTAGAGAATTGATCATTAATCAAAGATATCACAAGTGTTTGGTGAAAACTATTGAGAACAAGGTCAAAGATGGCCTGATTCCAATTCTTGAATTCATGGCTAAAGAAGATAGGATTTTTGATTTGCAAGATGTTTTCAAGAGATTTACTTTTGATACAATATGTAAAATAGTCACGGGCTTTGATCCTGGTTGCCTCTCTCTTGAATTCCCAGATATTCCCTTTCTTAAAGTCACGGAAGATATAGATCATGTTATAGTCATACGCCATTTATTGCCAGAGAATATTTGGAAGTTGCAAAAAAATGGCTTGGAGTTGGGCCAGAAAAGAAACTAAGCAAAGCTGTGGAAGTTGTTGACCAAGTTATAGGTAAATATATATCGATGAAACATGACGAATTGAACAAAGGAACAAAAATTAAGGAAGACGAAGAAGAAGAAGGAGGAGGAGGTTATGACTTACTAACATTATGTATAGTCAATGATGGAGAAACAAAAACAGGGTTGAAGTTTGATAATAAATTCTTGAGGGATACAATATTAAATTTCCTGACCGCTGGACGCGATGGAGTTAACTCCTGCCTTACTTGGTTCATTTGGCTAGTTTTCACACATCCTGAGGTTGAAAAGAATATAAGGGAAGAACTTAGGACAATCATCCCAGTGGAAGAAGCCGAAAAATGGAGGCTTTTTACAGTAGAAGAGTTGAAAAATGTTGTTTATTTACATGCTACATTGTGTGAAGCATTAAGGCTATATCCCCCTGTTCCATTCCAATTCAAGACTCCACAAGAACCTGATATTCTCCCAAGTGGTCATCATGTTCATCCCAAGATGAGAGTGATGTTTAATTTGTATGCGATGGGGAGGATGGAATTCATTTGGGGAAAGGATGCTTCGGAATTCAAGCCAGAGAGATGGATATCAGAGCGTGGAACGATAAAACATGAGCCATCTTACAAGTTTTTGTCTTTCAATGCAGGACCAAGAACATGCTTAGGGAAAGGAACGTCTTTCACTCAACTGAAGGCTGTGGCCGCTGCTGTTATCCATAATTACAAAATTAAAATGGTGAAAGGTCATGATGTTTCCCCTAATTGCTCTGTTATCCTCCACATGAAATATGGTTTTAAAGTTAGGGTTAAGAAAAGATGGGCATAGTACTTTTATGTTGCACGTTTTTTTCTTCATCTTTTTGTTGTAGTATAATGTTTTCTTGTATTCATGTTCAAATAATGGGAATGTCATTATCCCAATTGGGAAGAATAAATGCATGGTTTTGTTCCTATACATTAATGTGTAGTTGATTATTTGGTACAAAGAGACGATTATTTCAACTGTTACTTTTCTATTAGTTCTATACTATTTCAAACTCACCTTATAATAAAATTTATTCATCACATTTATGAGGGCACATAATTACGAATAATAATTACTATGTTTCTACTTCTCAGTGGTATGTAAGTGAAAGGGGAGTTAGACAAATTTCAACGATTTGTGGTTATATGTAAATATATATATCGATGAAACATGGCGAATTAAGCAAAGGAACAAAAATTAATGAAGGAGGAGGTTTTGACTTACTAAGATTATGTATAGTGGATGATGGAGAACCAAAAACATGGTTGAAGATAGTAAATTCTTGAGGGATACAATATTAAATTTCTTGGTCGTTGTGCGTAAAAGAGTTAACTCGTGTTTTACTTGGCTTATTTGGCTGGTTTTCACACCTCCTAAGGTTGAAAAGAATATAAGGGAAGAACTCAGGGCAATCATCCCAGTGGGAGAAGCCAAAAGACGGAGGCTTTTTACGGTAAAAGAGTTAAAAAATATTGTTTATATACATACTACATCGTGTGAAGCACTAAGGCTATATCGCCTTGTTGTATTCCAGCTTAAGACTCCACAAGAACATGATATTCTCCCATGTGATTGCCATGTTCATCCTAAGATGAGAGAGATGTTTAATGTATATACAATCGGAAAGAGAGAATTCATTTGGGGAGAGTATCGGGAAAACGTTAGATATGAAAGAATGATATTACATTAAATAAAAAAGAGGAACTATTCCTAATTTTTTCTCTCCGTACAACTGAACTCTACAAAAATAGAACGGTAAAATTTCTCCCCTTTTGGGAGAGTGGTGCACACGCACCGTCGAATGGGGACGCCGACCGACCTCGGGCAGGCATGACCGGTGAAAAATTTAGCTCCTTCAGCTTGGCCTACCACCAATGAAGAGTCAAATCCTCAGAAGATCGACTATGCTACTATAGCAGCAACTCTTGCAAAACTCAAAGGTGCTAGATTGGGCGACCTAAATGTAAAAGCTAGGGTTTCAACCCATGACGGAATTCCGACAGTCATCTTTAAAGCTAGCGACTACTATGGAGTGATGGCACAAGAGTGTAAATACACAATTATTGGTAAGTTTCTGAGAACAAGACCTAATATTGAACAAATTAAATCAACCTTCGATGAAAAAGTGTCACTCAAAGGCGAGGCAAAAATTGGGGTCTCCTATTTTCCAACAGTGTTCATAGATGTAACCAACAAAGAAGATTGCAAAATGGTTTGGTTTAGAAGGTCAATCAAAATTGATGGAATGGTTATGTGGCTTCAAAAATGGTCCCCTGATTTCAAGCCGGAAGAGGACTCCCTTATAGTGCCAGTTTGGGTTCTACTGCCGGGTCTTCCTTTCCATTGCCATGCTTGGCACTATGTTAAACAGATATTGGGACCAGTGGGGGTACCATTATCGATGGACATAGCGACTGATTATAGGACAAGGCGGATGGCTAAAGTCAGAGTCGAAATTGATCTTAGAAAACCTTTAATTAACTCTGTATGGGTGGCCCAAGAGAAAGAAACTAATCCGCTAAAAGGCTTCACTCAGAAGTTGGAATATGAAGGAGTACCAAAGTATTGTAAGCACTGTAGGATTCTGGGGCACTCTGTTGTGCAATGCAGGGCGCTGGAGCGAGAAAAACTGAAGGAAAAAGAGAGCAAAAAACAAGATGCTGATGAATCCACTAGTAGAGGAGATAATCATAGGAGTTACACAAGGGAGACACACAACAATCAAACACACAACAAAGAAGGAGCAGATCAAAACAACCCAAGAAACACAAGGAAAATAGGAGGAGCAAACTATGCGAGGCATGGACAAACAAGCGAAAAAGTGGTCACAAATAAGAACAAAAAAAAAAGGGAAAGGAAAAGAAAGAGGAAGAGACATGACAAGTACCTAATACTAAGAGGAACCAGCAAAAGAGAAAAAAGTAAGCCATAAGGGAAAGGAAAGGTGATCAGTCTATTGAAAAGAAAGAGAGGATGCAGGAGAATAATTAAGAAGGAGAACAAAACATCAAAGACAGAACCAGTTGCAAAAAGAAAAAGCACAATAAGAAAAAGATGCCCCGGAAAAAGGGTATAGTGTTATTTAAACCAGCAATAACATATGGCCAGTGCAAAGCTAACAAAGAAATCAACAAGAGAATCAAGCAACACACACATAGAAAAGATAGCAACCGAAATACTAGGTAGTGAGGCAGTTTCACAATAATAGGTCACGAAGGATACAAATGCTCGAACAGACAAGTTCATGGAAGAACACTCGGCAAACCAGTCATCTACTAAGGAGCACATAGCTAACCAATCTTAAGAGGTTGTAAAAAGCAGCAACACTGATATAGACAATGAAAGACACATAATTACAGAAAGGAGAACCTTGAGTTCATAAAACAAGGAGTATGTAAGTGATTGGACGAAATGAATGATAGAAGAGATCAGGATGCCCATGATAGTCACAAAACAGGGAGAAGGGAACACAACCGACATCAATATCCTTCCAGTAGCATAGACACAATAATAAGAAATCAACCTTATATCAAATTAGTGCTAGAACTATTCGGAGATGACCAAGACAAAGAGGCCACACAAAGTGATCAGAACAACCACGAGGATAGAATTGAGCAACAAAAAACTACTCGACTTCTTCAAATATCAATGATGACAAGTAAAGAGGTCGCCCTGAGAAGATACAAGAGATAATCAGAGCAGAGGAAAATTCATGTCCAGAAGATGGGAAAGGAAAAAACAGACAAAGAAGGACAGGGAAAAAATCCTAAACAAAAGACATTTTTTTCAAAAGAGGGAAGTAACAAAAACAGGGTACTCAAAATCAAGTTTCTAATGATTAGTTTCATATTCTAGAATATTAGAGGTGTTATGTCTAAAATGGCCATACATCATTTAAAGAACTTAATAAACATTAAAAACTGCGATTTTGTGGCTATATTTGAGCCTTTCTTAAATGGCAACAAAATTGGGGGTTACAAAATATTTTTGGGCTTTCAACACTGTTTGGCTAATACCAGTGGGCAAATCTGGTACTTTTGGAATTACCAGGCAAATTTTGTTGCTTATGAAGACCAACAAGTTACTCTTTGCTTTAAAGGAAATTGTATTAGTGATGATGGTTATGTTACGACAGTGTATGCGAAGTGCAGTGCTACAGAAGGAAAAGCTTTATGGAAAGGTTTAGAGAACATGGCCAATATTATTAATGGCCCTTGGTGTACGAGTGGTGACTTTAATGTTATTATGGATTCGGGGAAGAAGTTGGGAGGCAGTCCTTATAGAGCTTACAAAGTCTCTGACTTTGTTACTACCATAGAAATATGTGGGGACTTATGGATATTGGCTATGTGGGATCTAAACATACTTGGTGCAACAATAGATGTCCAAGGAAGAGAATTTGGAAGAGGTTGGATAAAATCTTGATCAATGACCAATAGGCTCAAAATTTCAACAAAACTATGTTAGGTATTTGGTGAGAACAGGTTCAGACCATCGACCTTTACTTATGAAATGTCGGAATGACCAATAAGAGGTTATCAAGTATTTTAGGTTCCTTAATTTTTGGGTACAACAACCTGGTTTTATGGAAGTAGTTCAAGAATTGTCGAGCACCCAGGTAGAAGGCAATACTATGTGGAGATTAAAGACTAAGTTGCAAACACTGGCCAAAAATCTCAGTCAATGGTCTAGAGAAAACATAGGTGACATATACGAGAAGTTCAACAATTGGGAAGTTAAAGTGCAACAACTAGAAGAGTTGGATATTCAAAAAAATTTGGAGGAGAGCAGGGAAGAGCTTTAACAAATCTCACGCGAATTAAGTTAAATGGCTTGTCATACAGGAGAATATTCTAAGGCAAAAATCCAAAGTTAAATGGTTTCAAGTGGGTGACTACAACAACAACTACTTTCACAGTGTCCTCAGATATAGGAGAAGAAGACTTCACATACACATAATCAAAAATCATAGAGACAGATGGGTGAAAGGAGATGACAAGATTTCCAAGACAGCTGTGAAACATTTTGAGAAACTTTTCAATCTCCAAGCTCCCACAATGAATAACTCAATCCTGAACTGCATTCCTAATATCATCTCTACTGAAGAGAATAATTATCTGACAATTGTTCTAAACATTAATGAGATTAGGGATGTAGTTTTCAACCTCAGTCAACATAGTGCAGCTGGTCTAGATGGTTTCAATGGTTTTTTTTAGATTTGTTGGGAAACTATCAAAGATGATATAGCTACTTTTGTCCAGACCTTTTTTAATGGTCGCAACCTTACAAAATTTTATTCCCGCTCTTGCATTGTCTTAATTCCTAAGGTTGAGTACCATACCAATTTATGAGAAATGCCCACAACCTAATCAACTTTAGTACTAAAATCATTTCCAAAATCCTTGCGGGCAAGTTAAGCAATCTTCTACTAAAGTTGATCTCAAACAATTAAAGTGGCTTCATGAAAGGTCGACTAATTACAAAGAATGTGATGCTAGATCAACAGATCATACATGTCACGACCCTAAAACTGGCCCGATCGTGATGGCGCCTATCGTGAAAATAGGCCAGCCGACACAACTCCCTAATTAATTATTTATCAATAAAGTCATTTTTAAGTCTTTACTCGATCAAATATTTCATAATGAAAGTCTAAATAAACAGTGCGGAATAAATACACAAGCCCGACATCGGAGTGTCACAAGTCACGAGCATCTACTAAGGTCTGAATACAATGAAAAGTCTAAAAATGTACTAAATACAGTCTAATGAAAACAAGAGGGAGAAAAGCAGTGCTGCGGATATCGGGCAGCTCCCTTGCTAACTCCGATAACTCTGCCACTAAGCAATCAACACCTGCTACCGAGTTCAGAATTACCTAAATTTGCACACAAGGTGCATGGAGTAATGTGAGTACTCCAACTCAGTAAGTAATAAAGGTAAATGAAAGCTAAGCAGTAAGAAAATACATAAGCTACGTCAAACGCTACAACACATGCAGGGTATTTCCAACACAGTACCTAAATTATTTACTTCGTAAATCATGCTCAATTTCAGTAAAAAAATTTAAAACAATTTTCAATAGTTCAAACGAGTGATAAACAGTGAGTAAACATGATAGAAACATAAACAGTCCCTCGGGCAAAACATGTATTATAAACCGCCCTTCGGGCATAATCTCAATAGAACCAGCCCTCGGGCTACCTCGCAATCACTCGCAATCAGCCCCTCGGGCATAACAAAACTAAGAACCACCCCTCGGGCAATAACATGGAACAACATCAGACCCTCGGGCTATATCACATATCACACTAGGTACCCGTGCTCACTGGGGGTGTACAGACTCCGGGAGGGGCTCCTTACGGTCCAAGCGTAATATCAAGCCATCTCGTGGTATAATCAATAAGCCCTCGGCCTAATATCAAGCCACCTCGTGGCATAACAACTCCGGTCCACAACCTCATAATCATAAATTAGTACAACAATGCTGCGGCGTGCAGCCCGATCCCATAATAACCTCACAATAGAGGCCCTCGGCCCTACTCAGTCAGAAATCTCTAAAAGCCACTTGGGCACAGTAAAATATGATGCTCAGCTTAAAATATCATTTAAGATGTCAAAATAGAGTAAACATGGCTGAGTTATGAAACAGTAGAATATAGCGTGACTGAGTACAAGTATAAAGTCAAAACAGAGAGGAATAGTTGTAAAAATCCCCTAAGGGTCCAAAACAGTTGGCACGAGGCCCAAATATGGCATTCAGCCCAAAACATGATGATAGCAAATAATTTTCAATCAAATATGCAATAAAACAGTCATACTGGACAAACTAAGTTGCAATCCTCAATGGTGCTCGACCCCACGCTCGTCATCTAATGTGTGCGTCACCTCAAAGTAGAATAAGGATGTGAAGTTCGGGGTTTCATACCCTTAGGATTGACATTTACAAATCATTACTTACCTCAATCCGGTCCAAGCTCTAGCCCGCAATGCCTTTACCTATCGACTCGGCCTCTGATTGCTCCAAATCTAGCCAAAAGCAGATTCATACCATCAAAATATGCTAAGCGAACAAAGCCCACTCGAAAATATCCAATTTATACCAAATATTCCGAAATTGGCCAAACTCGACCCCCGGGCCCACGTCTCAAAATCCGATAAAAATCACATTAATAGAATCCTTATCTTCCCATGAGTCCATACATACCAACAACATCAAAATCGGATATCAATTGGCCCCTCAAATCCCCAATTTATACTCTCCAATTTCAAGCCCTAATTCCCCAATTTAGGCTTTGAATTCCACAAATTTCATGTTTAAACAAGTAAGAATCAACATAGGATCGAGTATAGAGTTCAAAAATCTTACCTCCAAGTGTTTCCCTTCGATTCCCTCTTCAATCCTTCTCAAAAGCTCGAAAAGTCGTTCAAACAATGGAGAAAATAGACCAAAAATCGCGAAACCCACATTTAAACATTCTGCCTCAGGTAAAATTTCCTTCTTCGCGAACGCGATCACCCTCTCGCGTTCGTGTAGACCAAATTCAATGCCTCTCCACTTTTCCCTTCGCGAAAGCGGACGATACCACGCGAACGCGATGCTTTGCCATTCCAGCCTTTCGCGAATGCGATAATAATCTCGCGAATGCATAGCTCAAGAGTCTGGGGTGCCCAACGACCACACTCCTCTTCGCAAACGCGACCCCAATAACGTGTCCGCGATGCACAGGCTGCCTTCACCTTCTTGTTTGCGTCCTCTCCTTCGGGCATGCATAGAACAAAATCATCATCACCGAAAATACCATTCGCGAACGCGATGCACCCTCCGCGAATGCGATGAACAAAAATCTCCGCAACAAAAACCAACAAAATTGCCAAGTTCAAAGACCAAAAATTGATCCGTTAACCACCCGAAACTCACCCGAGGCCCCCGGGACTTCAACCAAACATGCCAACATAACCCATAACCTCATTCCAACTTGTTCCAACCTTTGAAATGCTCAAAACACCAAAATCATATCGGATTCAAGCCTAGGAATTCCAAAAACTTCCAAATTCCGCTTTCGATCAAAAAGTATATCAAACCTCGTCCGAATGACCTGAAATTTTGCCCACATGTCACAATTGACAAAATAGACTTACTCCAACTTCCGGAATTTCATTCCGACCCCTATATCAAAATCTCACCTATCAACCGAAAAATGCCAAAATCCCAATTTCGCCAATTCAAGCCTAAACCTTCCACGGACCTCCAAATTACTGAGAATTGTTCATCCAAATTCATTTCGATTATCCTAAAAACCAAAACTGACGATTCATATAAGTCATAATAGATCACGCGGGGGCTAGTCATGCCCGAGAACTGGCAAGCAAAGTGCAAAAGCTCAAAATGACTGGTCGGGTCGTTACATCCTCCCCCACTTAAACATAAGTTCATCCTCGAACATGCCTAGAGTTGTTCCGAAAGCCATCAAATCACTGTGTAACCTTACCATGCACATACACGGGGGTGATCTCATGTCACCCTATCTTATATAGGTCCGATAACACAATGTAACTGTGGTTTTCACAATCCAACCTAGCCCATAAACCTTATAACCATATTTCCACTTCTGAAATCATCTACAAGATCAGAATCTTGCATCTATACTCTGAATAAGTCCGAACAAGATGTAACAAACCATACCTGCAACCTCAGATTCAATTGCGTTATCTACCACATAACTCAACCACTCACAGCGATAACTTCTAATCATAGCAGTTGCTCAAAACAACCGAATATCGATAATAAGTCTCTTATCAAATAAAGCCTCATTCTAACACTTCCGTACATTGCTAATGATAAATGAAACACGTAGAAAGTCTTAACCGTTCCCCAGATCAACCATTCGTGAAGCTACTTCCCCTTTGGCAAGAACCATAGCGAATTTCTAAGCCGAACATCGATATTATCCTTCCAACACGTTGAAACCGAATCCGTTTGTATTTATTCTAGATCCCAACGATCTCATCTAATCCAACACAACTACTCTGGAGACATGACACATCAAAACCATCTAAAGCCACAACTCGTGCAATCCTCACACCAATAAGCAACAATCTGAACGTACTCAAATTATGAAAAAATGACTCAAATGAAAAGAGCTGTACCGCAAGCTCGCCAGTACCACCCCAACACAATGCTGAGAACCTGTCACACATCGTAGAAACAACACACCCAAATCAACCCGAAGGGTCATACCTCCACATAACTTTGCTGCAATACGCGACCCTATCCAAACACTGGCCCATATGAAACACCTCAAGTCACTATGCTCAAAATCGATAACCACACACAATTCGATGTCTAGAAATGAAGCAAGTAATCGTAAACACGATGAAGCAATTGACCTAAAATTACACAAACCCGAAAGGACACGACCGATATGACATCCGACGAGCAATACCCAATACTCTTCCCGCTCGAATTCCATTGAGAGACCCCAACAAAACTGCACCACATGTGCCTATAACCAACAAATCCCAACACCTCGCAACACGGAATGGTAACTCATAGATCTCCCCGGATCACCAATAAGCTCAAAAGCAATCGAGTCAACACATCCCTTAACAACACAACTTGGAGTCAACCAAGCCGACTCGATATAGAATAGCACATCCATATTGGCCTACCAATGAACCCCTTATCAAAGAGTTCCTGAAGCTGCTCCTACAACTCCTTTAACTCCACTGGTGCCATACGATACAGTGCTAGGCACCAAATCAATACCAAAATCAACAACCCTGTTCAATGACATGCCCGAAAGCAGGAAATACATCCGGAAAATCCCTCACCACTGGATCTGAATCAATGGTAGGAGTCTCTGCACTGACATCCATCACGAAGGCCAAATAAGAAAAGGCAACCCTTCCCAGCCATCAGCTGGGTCTTCAAAAATGAAATCACCCTACTGGGAACATAATCCGTTGAACCTCGCCACTCAATTCGTAGCATCCCCGGCATAGACAACGCCGATGCCTTAGTGCAACAATATAGAATAACACGACACGGAGACAACCAATATATACCCAATATCACATCATGTCTAACATACCAAGCCACAAAGGATCCACTCGGGTCTCCAAACCCTAATAGTCATCACATAAGGCCGATATACGCGACCCACACCACATAACCTGTTTATGAGAACTCTCAGTCTCCAAATCCGTATAGCACAAGAATCACCATATCCGATCGCAATTCGGCCATTCGAATACATACCACACCTCTAATACCCAATCATTCCAGGATAGATACACTAAAAATTCTTCTATGCCACCAAATAAACTTGAATATCAACAGTCGATCCAACAATAGAGAGCCGCGATACCAATGATGTATTATTAACTCAATCACATTGCCTTTTTTGTTACGTATGCCCTCATAAAGCCGCACAAATTAGTGATATCATTTACCTAGTCATCTCAAACTGTCCATGCTGCCTAAGAATTTATGACCTTCTTTCCAGAACTGAACCGCGACCTCACACATGCAAATCTTAACCCTATACAACATACCACATATACCATGACATCCTATGATAAATATGAGAACTTCATAATCCACTCCGATCTACAAGAAACTGTCCATGCTGCCTAAGAATTTATGACCTTTTTTCCAGAACTGAACCGCGACCTCACACATGCAAATCTCAACCCTACACAACATACCGCATATATCATGCCATCCTATGATAAATATGAGAACTTCATAATCCACTCCGAGCTACAAGAAACTATGTACTCAACCAGCCAAGAACTTTCCATTGATCCCATCTAGAAGAAAATCACTATACATCCCATGCTCCTCACACTCGTAGAAAATACACATCTCTAACTATGGTAGAAACCATCAAGAACTCTTCGAATTCCATTTGCACAAAACTAAACCGTCAGGACTGAATCCTTTTAACTCAACCAAGCTATGCAGGCCACTAAAACCCAAGTGCATTGCCGCGAAACACCTGTAGAAACTCATTACCTCGTAAACACCCAAAGAACTAATCATACCCTTACCATGCCGATCCGACCTACTACTAAGCTATCCAATGTATACAAGTTCCTTCTGATTTACCCTCAAATTGATACTTCTCCTTACCATAATACCTTAATTCCTCAACCCACACTCACCACACGAGACCCAAGCACAAAACCACACCGTCTAAGGCTCATTAGCCACGGTATACTCTCTTAAATATTCCCAAAAGCACCATATTCAAAATACCTACCGTGAAGAAACTTCCTGTGAATCCAAATCCATTACCTTCTCCTTCTTGATACAAATATATAGAATTCACTAATTGATATAGAAATACCACAAGTCTTGACACCCTCAAATGCAAACCTCAGTTCCTAACCACTATACGACCTGAAGATTCCCAATTACTACATGTAGATTTTGAATCCTTCAAAACCATTCTGGGGAGTCATCCACTCTACTCAACCTCAATAGGACTGATCAAACGGACCGAACGATCTATGGTCTATTAGCACTCCGACACCGCAGAAAGTAACCTCACCTTATGCAACCAAACAACTTCCTATTCTATGCACTATACATCCTTTACCAATTAACAAGTCAAGTCATTCCGTGAATCTCATACATCCATAAATCATAACATAACCTTTATTGAAATTTCCTTTACTCGAGCCATCCTCAGTCTCAACCTCCCTAAGCCTTAACTTATTCACCCGTATGCCTCAAACTGGAACCAACACAGCACATAACCATGCAATCAACTAATCAATAGCATACTCCCCCACTTGGCTCGAAGCCATAAATCAAAATACACACAATAACTCATAATGCATATACCCAATTACTGCCATAATACCATAGTGAGATTGAACTCAATCCTTCATAAGCTCATGAAACACAGACCATCTAGTACTTTAAATCTTCTGCAAATCTCGCATTCACTCTTGTAAAAATCAAGCCCACTCCTTTAAGTGACCCAAATTCAAATCGCAACACATATTTTTCACTGGTTAACAGAGATCTTCCAACAAACAACATAAGGATCACACAAACTGTAGAACACTTTGCAGGAGGTAACCCACTTGCTTCGCCTCAAACTAACATATCCTTATATCCTTCCACTGTCATAAACATTATGCAGTCACTGAATCTTCTTGAGTCTGAAATCATATCACAACATGAAATCTACTTCACTTCCCACTAGAAAACATGAAAAGGTCCTTCAGCATGCCCACAACTCAGGCTATACATCAAATCACAATGGAAATCAAGTATTGGATAATGCTTACTACCTCTAAGAAGACCCTTCTTGTCTCGTTCAAATCATATACACACATCTCGCAGTCACCTCATACTCATCACGTAGTTATCCAGTCATTACCCCCACTAATAGGGACACTATCGGGCATACAAATCCAAAAGTACGTGCTCACACAATCAATGCCTCAGTACTCAATTTATGGGCAAAACCCGGTCTCAAGTCCTCCAGATTGGCCCAACATCAACACACACAGATCATATCTCACCCCTCGATCAGAGAATCACAAGCCATCGATGCATATCTGATACTGAGCGCTCATACGCGCATACGAATGCATGGAAAGAATTCAAAGAGTTACATTCCAAGCTGAATCAAGGACGCACGATAAGAATTCAAGAATATGAAGTTTTTCCTAAAGGTTCTACAGCCTCCGGAGGATAAGTATAGATGTCTTTGTACCAATCTGCGAGACTCTACTAAACCTGCTCATGACTTGTGAGACCTATGTAAACTAGGCTCTGATACCAACTTGTCACGACCATAAAACCAGCCCGGTCGTGATGGCGCCTATCGTAAAACTAGGCCAGCCGACACAACTCCCAAATTAACCATTTATCAATAAAAGTCATTTTTAAGTCTTTACTTAATCAAATATTTCATAATGAAAGTCTAAATGAACAGTGCAAAATAAATACACAAGCCCGACATCGGGGTGTCACAAGTCACGAGCATCTACTAAGGTCTGAATATAATGAAAAGTCTGAAAATGTACTAAATACAGTCTAATGAAAACAAGAGGGAGAATAGTAGTGCTACGGATGTCAGGCAGCTACCTCGCTAACTCCGATGACTCTGCCACTGAGCAATCAACACCCGCTACCGAGTTTAGAAATACCTGAATCTACACACAAGGCGCAGGGAGTAATGTGAGTACTCCAACTCAGTAAGTAATAAAGGTAAATAAAAGTTGAGCTGTAAGAGAACACGTAAGCCACGTCAAATGCTACGACAAATGTAGGGTATTTCCAACACAGTACAGAAATCATTTACTTCGTAAATCATGCTTAGTTTCGGTAAAACCTTTTAAAACAATTTTCAATAGTTCAAACGAGTGATAAAACAGTGAGAAAACATAATAGAAACATAAACAACCCCTCGAGAAAAACATGTACCATAAACTGCCCCTTGGGCATAATCTCAACAGAACCATCCCCCAGGCTACCTTACAATCACTCGTAATTAGCCCCTCGAGCATAATAAAAATCAAGAACCGACAATGGGGTTATAACATCAAACAACATCATCCCCTCGAGCTATATCACATATCACACTAGGTACCCGTGCTCACTGGGAGTGTACAAACTCCGAGATGGTCCCCTTACGGCCCAAGCGCAATATCAAGCCATTTCGTGGCATAATCAATAAGATTTTTGCCTCATATCAAGCCACCTCGTGGCATAAAAACTCAGACCCTCGACCTCATAATCATAAATCAGTACAACAATGTTGTGGCATGCAGCACGATCCTATAATAACCTCACAACACAGGCCATCGGCCCTACTCAGTTAGAAATCTCTAAAAGCCACTTGGGCACAGTAAAGTATGATGCTCAGCTTAAAATATCATTTAATATGTCAAAACAGAGTAAACATGGCTGAGTTATGAAACGGTAGAATATAGTATGACTAAGTACAAGTATAAAGTCAAAACAGTAAGGAATAGTAGTAAAAATCCCCTAAAGGTCCAAAAAACAGTGGGCACGAGGCCTAAATATGGCATTCAGCCCAAAACATGATGATAACAAACAGTTTTCAATCAAATACACAGTAAAACAGTCATTCGAGATGGACTAAGTCACAATCTCCAATAGTGCATGACCCCACGCTCGTTATCTAGCATGTGCGTCACCTCAAAATAGCACAACGATGTGAAGTCCAGGGTTTCATACCCTTAGGACAGACATTTACAATCATTACTTACCTCAATCCGGTCGAAGCTCTAGCCCGCGATGCCTTTGCATCTTGACTCGGTCTTTAAATGCTCCAAATCTAGCCAAAATCATATTCATACCATCAAAATATGCTAAGGGAACAAAGCCCACTTGAAAATATCCAATTTATACCAAACATTCCGAAATTGGCCAAACTCGACCCCTGGGCCCACGTCTCAGAATTCGATAAAAATCATATTAATAGAATCCTTATCTTCCCACGAGTCCATACATACCAACAACATCAAAATTGGATATCAATTGGCCCCTCAAATCCCCAATTTATACTCTCCAATTTCAAGCCCTAATTCCCCAATTTAGGCTTTGAATTCCACAAATTTCATGTTTAAACAAGTAAGAATAAACATAGGATCGAGTATAGAGTTCAAAAATCTTAGCTCCAAGTGTTTCCCTTTGATTCCTTCTTCAATCCTTCTCAAAAGCTCCAAAAATTGTTCAACAATGGAGAAAATAGACCAAAAATCGCAAAACCCACTTTTAAACATTTTGCCCCAGGTACAATTTCCGTCTTCGCGAACACGAACACCCTCTCGTGTTCGCGTAGACCAAACTCACTGCCTCTCCACTTTTCCCTTCGCGAACGCAGACAATGCCGCACGAACGCAATGCTTCGCCATTCAATCCTTTCGCGAACGCGATAATAATCTCGTGAACGCATAGCTCAAGAGCTTGGGGTGCCCAAAGACCTCACTCCTCTTCGTGAACATGACCCCAGTAACGCGTCCGCGATGTACATGTTGCCTTCACCTTCGCGTTCACGTCCTCTCCTTCGTGAACACATAGAACAAAATCATCATCACCGAAAATACCTTTCGCGAACGCGATGCACCCTCCACGAACGCGATGAACAAAAATCTCCGCAATAAAAACCAGCAAAACTGCCAAGTCCAAAGACCAAAAATTGATCCGTTAACCACCCGAAACTCACCCGAGTCCCAAGGGACCTCAACCAAACATGCCAACATAACCCATAACCTCATTCCAACTTGTTCCAACCTTTGAAACACTCAAAATAATATCAAAATACCAAAACCAATGATTCACATAGGTCGTAATACATCACGCGGGGCTAGTCATGCTTGAGAACTGACGAGAAAAATAAAAGCTCAAAACGACCGGCCGGGTTGTTATAATACAAGGAATTAGCACAGACAGCAAAGGTGGTAACATGGTAATCAAGCTTGATATGGCCAAGGCATACGATAGATTATCTTGGATCTTTTTAGCTTTAGTTATGAGAAGGTTTGGATTTGTAGAATCTTGGATTGATATCATCTTGAGTTGATGTTAGAAGCTTGATATTCTATTGTTATTAATGTATCAAGAAAGGGATTCTTTACATCATCACAAGGGCTGAAGCAAGGTGACCCTCTGTCACATTCTTTGCCTATCATAGACGAATAAGTATTGTCCAGATCCTTGAATAAGCTTCATTCTGATCCAGATTTCACTCCCTTTTATATGAATCAAAGATTCCCTCTAATCAACCACTTAGATTATGCGGATGATATTGTGATCTTCAGTGCTGGCAATAACAAATCAGTCAGACTGATTATGCAACAAGTAAGCAATTATGAGAGAGCCTCAAGGCAAAAGGTTAATGGAGACAAAAGTTTCTTTCTCACAGATCCAAAAGCTAGAGCACAAAGAATCAAAAGGATGAGAACAACTGCGGGCTTTATGGAAAAAAGTTTTCCCTTTAACTATCTAGGCTACTCTTTATATGTGGGTAGGAAAAAACGCTATCATTTTGACCCAATGGTGACCAAAGTGGCTAAGCGATTGAATGGGTCGCAGGGCAGACTTCTTACTTGTGGCGGTACAATTGTCCTTATTAAAAGTGTCCTCCAATATCTACTTATTTACATTCTTTCCGCTATGAGTCCTCCAAAGGTCACCCTAAATTTGATTGAAAAGCATTTGGCTAGGTTCTTCTGGGGCACTTCAGCTGATACAAAGAAGTATTATTGGAGTGCTTGCAGGAACCTGTGCCTACCTAAAGAAGAAGGTGGCATTGACATAAGATCTATGGAGGATACTAGTAATACTTTAGCCATGAAGAAGTGGTGGAGATTCAGAACTCTCAACACTTTATGGGCAACCCACCTTAGAGCTAAATATTGCATTAGATCCCACCCTATGGCAAAAAAGTGGGTATCAGATAACTCACATGCTTGGAAACATATGACCCAAATTAGAGATAAAGTGGAAGAAAACATGATTTGGAGTATTAACAAGGGCAATAACAACTTTTGGTGGGATAACTGGTCAGGAAAAAGGGCATTAGCCAATATTTTTCCAAATGGAAGAAAGAGTAAAAATACTACTGTTAAGGAATTCATTCGAGAGGACAACTGGAATATGAACAAACTTATCAACACTCTCAACGCGCAGTTTGATTTACACATCAGTGCTATAGAAATTGGAGATCAGAGTCAAGAAGACTATGCATTATGGGAAGCCTCTGCAGAAGGACAATATTCCAACAAAAGCGCCTGGGATACAATTAGGAGTAGAAAACCGAAGAATCAAGCTCTTCACCGCATGTGGATTAGTTGCATTCCTTTCAAAATCTCCTTCTTGACTTGGAGACTATACCTTGGTAAGCTTCCTTTTGAGAAGTTATTTCTAAATTTGGTAACCATGTTGATTCCAAATGCAAACAATCCTAAGGAAGACTCAATACAACATGTCTTTATAGAAGGAGAAGTAGTGCAATGACTATGGAAAGCTTTTGGAGCCCCCTTGGGCATCAAGCATGAAAATTGGAGCATTAGAAGAATTTTTAAAAAACTTGTGGGACGCAAAGTCTAAGAACAATATTCAGAAATTCAATCTTCGAGCGATCCCTTTGGCCATGTGTTGGGAAATATGGAGAAGTTGGAGTGCGTGTGGGTATGGTGAACAGATAAATATCAAGTCAGAAGCATGGAAATGCACATAAACTAGACCATACTAGCGACTTTAGATATGGCATTCTCCAAAATAGTAAAATAGAGTCTTGGCCAAGGCTCTGTGAAATGATTGAAAGATGGAGACCAACCTTCAGAGTGCTATAAATTAGCTGGCAGAAACCTTCTCCTGGAACAATCAAAGTGAATACAGATAAAAGCTACTTCAAGGAAACAAGTAAAGCAGGAATAGTCAGAGACGAATAAGGTGAATTGATCATGACTTTCTCCCTACCTATCCAGTGTAATACCAATAACACCGCTGAGGCTATGGCTGCTAAAAAGAATCCAATGGGCTGTCCGCCAAAGATTTACCAATGTTGAACTAGAGTTGGACTCACAGATTATTACCAACATGTTGATACAAGGCAACAAATACAATCTCAAACTTAAGAAACTCGTCGAATAAATTGGACAAATTCTAACACAAGTTGATGTTAATATTGCCCATTGCTACAGGGAGTCAAATCAAGTAGCCTACAGGCTTGCCAAAAATGCTGCTATTTCGGGCGAAAGTTCCTTCTTTTACTATTTCCAACAACTTCCAGGAAATGTAAAAATGCCTTTTCAACTAGATAGGTGGCAATTACCTAGATTTAGACCTAGGTACAACAAAGCTAATTTCTTTGTAAGTTGATTCTTTTGGTTGCTGAACATGAGTGGGGCGTAAATATTTGTAACCCCTCATGTTCTTTAGGATTAGAAGGAAGTCAGGTTCATGTCCTTCTCCCTATATACATTTTTTGTTGATATAGACATGATAGGGGTCTCGCCAAATCCCCCAACACCACAGGATATGAAAACCCGAGTGATTGGCTTAATTAAAAAAAGAATTCATTTGGGGAAGGATTCCTAATTCAAGCTAGAGAGATAGTCATCAGAGCCTGCGTGGAATGATAAAACATGAGCCATCTTACAAATTTTTGTCCTTCAATGCAGGACCAAGGAAATATTTAGGGAAAGAAATGTCGTTCACTCAAATGAAAGTTGTGAGTGATGCTATCATCCATAATTACCGGATTGAAATGGTGAAAGGTTATAATGTTTACCCTAATTGCTCCATCGTCCTCCACATGAAACATGGTTTTAAAGTTAGGGTTAAGAAGGGGTGGGCATAGTATACTTTTGTATTTCTCCGCTTTTTATCTTTTTGTTAGGTATAAGGAGCATGAATGGGAGAATGCTATATTTAATCTTCATGTAGGGGTAATGTTACTTGTATCTTTATGTATACCCAAGGTATAATGTTACTTGTATTCATGTAGGGGTGGCAAAATGGTTCAAAGAAAATAGTTAACCACCCATATTATCCATTAAAAAATGGGTTGGATAATGAACATTTTAAAAACGGGTCAAATATGGATAAGAACCATATTATCCATTTAGAAAATGGATAACCAATAGTTCACCAATGGATAACCAATGGGTCTAACTTTTACATTTGTAAAGCCTCAAATTAGGGGTTCCTCAAGTTAGGGAGACTAAAATTTCTCCCAAAAGTGATCATATATAAGTATGGATAATATGGTTACCCATATTATCCGCCGGTTAACCCATTTTTTATCCGTATTAAATATGGGTCGGGTGATCAAGGCCTACCCTACACTACTATTTGAGTAGAGAGAGAGAGGATCAAAGCAGCTTTTACCCAATTTAGGGTCGGGATCGATTTCCACAGAGAGCTAGAAGTTGGAGTCGGGTATCTATTTAATTTAGAGTTGTGTACATGTTCCAAATTGCACTTCTAAACATTTTTGGATTTTTGTTTTAATTCTACTTTTATCAAACTACAATGCTAAATTAAACTAGAATAAGCTAAGAGTAAAATATTGCGGGTTGTTCAAATGGTTTAAAAGGCAGTAGGGTAGTGACTTTCACCTAGGTGGTCAATTGACGGATACTTGAGTCTAAGGCATGATTGACATATTTGGGGAGTATGATATAATCATTGCATGTTTTTACCCACTCTACACCTCTCGGTGGTTCAAGTGATTTTGCCCGAATTGACTTTCTCAAGACCAATTGGGTATGCAAATTTGCACAAACAATCAAGGTTCAAGTCGGGTATTACTCTCTCAAGATTTAACTCTTTAATTGGGGCTATCAATCTCTTGAGTACGCCCTAATTCCTTGTTGGACCAATTTCAAAGACTCAAGCTCTCTTTCTCAAGAAGAGCTCTAGTCAAATGAACACAAACTAGTGTTTGCAACCACTAATTCAGCAATTAAACATGAAATTAGCTCAAATAGCAAACACCCATAATCAATCTAGCCCTAAAACACAAGACCATCAATTACCCACACTAGGGTTGAGCTATAACCCTACCTTATAGGTTTGGATACTCATAATTAAAGAAGAAAAGCAAGAAATGGATGAAGAAAAATTCATATTAATTAATTACTAAGATAAACAACAAGATTCAATGTTAAAATGTAGATAAAATTGCCCAAAATAACTAAAATATTCGAATCCACGAGCGCAACTCTTAGCTAAAACTATCTGATGACCTAAAAATGGAAAAAGAAGCTATTTATACAGCTGAAAAATTTGGACAAAAATACCCCTGCGGGGCTAGTGCGGACCGCACAAAATCACGTGCGGCCGCACTAAGGCTCTTGACATAAAAATCCATCTCTCTAAACTTAGGCAATGTAGACCGCACAGAATGGAGTTCGATCGCGGAGGCCTCTAGTGCGGTCCGCATGGAATGGAGCGCGGACCGTAGAGGCTTCTAGTGCGGTCCTCATGAAATGGAGCGCGGACCACATTGGCTTGAAACTTGGAACTGGCAACTCTCTGATCCTTCTTACTGCGGACTGCACTAAATCGAGTGCGGCCGCGTTGATCCCAGTGCGGACAACACAAAACCTAGTGCGGCTGCATTGTCCTTTTTGCCTGAATATCATACTCTCTAAACCTCACTTGTGCGGACCGCACAGAATGGTGTGTGGCCGCATTGAGCTTGCTTTGCCTGAGCTTATCTTGTTTGGTACTTGTGCAAGTTTCACTCCTTTTTGAGCCGATCTTTGACATCTTGTTACTTTGTTGATCAAACCTGCAATCAAGCACAACTTGTGATCCTTTTTGGGACTATTTTGTACAAATTCCTAATCAAAACATAAGCAAGAAGGAGTATAAACTGTATCAAAATCCCTAGTTATCAACTTCCCCAAACTTAAGCTTTTGCTTGTCATCAAGCAAACAAAATAAGACCCACCCCTTAAGGAAAATTCCAAGAATATTCAGCTGTCCTAAAGTGCCCTCATCTAGCATCAATTGGGATTAACAATTTCCCCCAATACAAATGAATCATTAACTACATTTACTCGTTGAAACACCATGGATTAAGTGTGACACAAGAGCATCAAGAGTTGACTCAACTCATCAAAGAACTCTTTCTATTACTTTGGTCATTATGGAACCCAAACTTACACATCCTCAACTCTGCTTAAGCAAACCTCACCTTTAGAATAGTGGCACTCAGAACGAGGTCAATGGAAATTCACTCATCTCTCTCAAGAAAAAGTCACAAGTCTGGCTCTAAGTACTATATGCTTGCCGTTATGTGAGTCACCACTAATATAAGCTACATTCAACTCAATATCATATAGGGCTTTTGTGGAGTAAAGGCTTTTTGTTCAGGGTAGGGAATGTTTGGTCTAAGTAGGTTCCATTACCTTAAGCACTTCTTTTGTTTCATTTGACACACATTCACTTGACTCGTTGAGTCATTTCACTTCTTTCTAAGGGGTTAGAGAGATACACTGTCACTCTTTCTGATACATTTCAATTCTTTTCTACTTTTTCAACTTTTCACACCTTTCATTCTTTGCTTTTCTTGAATCCCTTTTTTATTCTTTTTCACATTGAACATTTTTTTGTCCTTTTGCTTTTCTTTCTTTTTCATTGCCTTCATTTTCTTCATTTTTGTGCCTTTTTACAACTTTGTTGCAATTCTCGTCTCCCCCTTCAAACTTTTACTTTTTCCATGTGCTAAAGGAAAGATCGGGTGCCAAGAGAGGGTCTCTTTTAGAACGGGTATAGGCTTGTATCATGGTTCTTGAAGGAAAAAGGTCTAAGGCTCAAAAGGGTTGACTAGGGATCTTATCATTGGTAGGTTATGAAAGTGTTTAAGCTATCATTTGGACCAAGGAGAGCCTATCATCATGTCTCATGTCAAAATTCACTTAGGATTTTGCCTCAACAAACATTCAGGGCAAGTTCTAGACCAATGGCTCGGGACTTGGACTTGCAATGCAATTTCTCGCCACACAAGCTATGAGATTTCTAAAGACACAGAGTCGGGGGCCTACAATGACCTTAGATAAGATTTGAGCACACAACGGTCCCGAAAAACCACTTGATGATTATCGGTCAACACAAGAGTATCAAAATCACGACTTTCACCATCCTAAACACAACAATTTGTTTTTAACCATAAGATCAAAGGCAAATGTGCTAGGCCCATGTGAAGCTTTGCTTGAGTCACCCTTATCACTAACTACCAAAAACAAAAATAAAAACGGACTCAAATCCTTAAGAAGGTTGTCATGCCATCCATCATTGGGAAGAGCCATCCAGTTCACACAAACTCTACCTTTGGAAAGAACCGTGGCATTAAGAAAACCAAAGGCTTATTGTAAACTTTCAAAACACGAAGCTACAAACATAAATAAGAAGCTAAGAACGAAAAATTATGGAAAGTAAAATGAATATATACAAGAGGGGATTTGTCGAATATACAATAGATGAGATGAATATGTACAATGTAACATAATTTTATATATAGACCCAAAGTAAAATAAAAGTACGATAAATGTAATGAAATGTTAAAATTATATACAACCCAAAGATAAAAAATAAAGAAAACATAAAAACTGTCAAATATATACAGTAATCCAAATCCATAAAAGTAGGGCCTACCTCAAATGAAAGCTGGCATTGTCCCCAATGCCAACTAAATTAAATAAGCACCAAAAAGAAAAAGGAAAAGGATATAAAGACTCCTTATGGCCCGTCTGCCTGTATGGGCTCCTGAGTGGTCCCTGGATCCTCACTGTGCTCGGGAACCTCAGACTGGTTCCCTATGATCTGCTGCTCTACTGTTGGGACCTGGGCCTGGACAGACTCCTGAGGTGCATCCTATGGCTGACAGGAGGAGGCCTCCGGTAGGTCTGCCAACTAGATAACTGCATCGTCTGCTCTGGGAATCATCCTCTTCATCTTGGGAGGCCTCTGGGATTGTTCGGGCTGGGGATGAGCTGATGGTACTAGGTCCTGTAGCAATAAGTCCAAAGGCAGATGATCTGCCTTCATCCTGTCAACATCAACCCTCAACGCCTTTACGGACTCCTTGGAAGCCCGCGTCTTCCTCAATTTCTTGTGCTCCTTAGCAAGCTCCTTGAGAACCTTGTTGTGTGAATCAACTGCATCTGTGAGCACCTTCTGAGTGTCGAGGATTTTCTTTTGATTGGATAGAATCTCCTTGAGGGCGTCCTCTATGTGGAACCTCTAGAGGTGGAGGTAGAGGAGCCGACTGAGCCTCTACTGTGGTAGTGAGGATAAACAACTTGGATGACGTTGTCTATATCCAGTTGTTGATACTGAGAAGAGCCTGGCTCAGTTAGTGGGCATTCACTAGGTAAGCTCGGGAAGAGGGTATCTCCGGATCTATTGAAGTGGATGGGCCAGGAGGAATGTCTGTGGAGGTGGAGGCAGGCTGAGCAGGAGCCACAACCACAAGTGGCTCTTCAGACTGGCCAGTTGGAGCAGTAGTTGTTCCCTTAAAGTTCTTGCTCTTTGGGTTGTCATCCCCCTGCATGCTGTACCAAGAGAATGGGGCCCTCACTTTGATGTTGATATCAAATGGCCTCTTTTCAACTTTGAGGTCCCTAAAGTACATAGTCAAGAAGATGGGGAAAGGGTAGTTTCTGTCATGCTCATTACCTACAAGTGTGATTACCCGAGACATTACCTTCCCGACATTAATTGGGTACCCCGCCATGATCAATGCCACCAAAACTGCCTGATGAAGAGGGAGGGAGTTGTCATGAGTAGTGGGGTCCAATCTGCTGCACACAAATGTTTCCCACCCCTTGGCTTCGAAATTCAGACTTCTTCTCAAAATTTTCACTCCCGCATTTAGCCAATTGGGGGTGGTACCTAGGATTGCCAGATATTGTGCCAACCAAGGACGGACTTCCTTGCCCAATTCCATCTTTGCCATATACAGTTCCTCATCCTCCTCATCAAAGCCGAGGTAATCATTTATTATTTTCCCGTAAAAACGCACCTTCAGATTTTGCACCTTGGTCACCTTAGTGCCCTTTTTGATATGGGAAACATTGATATAGAATTCCTTGACTAGGTGCTCGTTTGCATCCTCATAATTGTTCAAGAAATACTTCCAACCAACTCTCTCCCTAAACTGTCTCCTCACATTAGGGTTGTGAGGCAGTAAGTCCCTATCCACAAAGCTTCTCTCCAGGATTAATTTCCTCACCGGCCACCATTCCCTAAACTTGTGATAAGCTACCTCACTGATAAATCGGTCTTGCCACACCTCCGATTTCCTAGTTCTCGCAACCTCGCCAACCCGAGGTTCACCCCCTTCTCCTACTTCTTCCTCTCCTCCTACTTCCTTATCGTCTCCTACTACACCCTCTACGGATAATGAAGCTATGAGAAAGGTGGAGTATTCATCCTCACCGCCTTCAGCTGAGGACTCAGACAACCCAGAAGATACATTTGCTGACGCTTGGGTAGTGGGGGAAGTGGTAGGAGTGTCTGTTGGTCTGTTTCTCTCCGGCCAATCAGGGATGTACTCTGGGATTTAGTCTGAAGATATCTTCCAGGAGGGCTCGTACTCACTCCCAGACATGTCAATGGCCCTATCAGTAGCTTTAATCATCTTCCTCATGTTTTTAATGGTTTTCCAAGATTGAACAATCAATCTTACCATTTTCTGATTCCCTCCCGGGAGAATTCTCCTCTGCCTGGTTGTTTAGAGCCTTTACCTCGTTGTTTCACCACTGTCTGCAAACACAATCCAATAAGATTGTTAGTATCAGTAGAAGCAATTAAAAGTAGAGTTGCAGAAAGAATTGTAGACAGTTGCAGAAGATATGCAGTGCGGACCGCACAGAATAGTGTGCGGCTGCATAGAGGCCAATGCGGACTGCACAAAATGGCTATGCGGTCCGCACAAAGGTGGGGTTCAGACTACCCACTCTCTGTATCCAGGAAGTGCGGACCTCACAAAAAGTAGTGCAGCCGCACAGGGACCAATACGGACCGCACAAAATGTAGTGCGACTGTAGTCACCAAAGTTCAGCTTTCAAGTCTTTCAGCAATGCGGTTCGCACAAAATGTTACTGCGGACCGCACAAGGGCACCGCAGACTGCATAGAATCGACTGCGGTCCGCATTGAGTGCCCAGAGGCAACACTAACTTAGGGTTTCATGAATTTTTTATTTTAAATCCTATTTTTCACCTAAGTAAGGTCCCTACGTGTTTGCCCAGTGTTGTTAACTATCTAAGTCTACATTAATCAAGAATTTAACTACCCTAACCTAACCAATTGAAGAAACTACGGGAGGAACAAAATAAAAGACAAGCAAACTAAAAAGTAAAGGAAAATAACAAAATTAAAGTAATTTAAAAGAAATCAAGTTACCAGTTGTGAGATGAAATGAAGATTCATGAATCCAAGCAATTAATTATGAGAAATAGGGGTGATGAACAATGCTTTAAGAGTTCTGAGAGTTCAAAGATCGAAAAGTGTAAAAGTAGGGCCTCAAGTCCTATTTATAGAAAAGGACCTGGGGCCCAGCTTACCAACCCAGTGCGGACCGCAAAAAATGGACTGCGGTCCGCATTACACAGCGTGCTTCAAGTTTGAGAAGGCAACTCACTGTGGTCCGCACAAAATGTCATGCGACCGCAGTGGTCCACCGCGGACTGCACAAAATGTAATGCGGCCATGGTGGCAAACTTCAGAGAGCTGGACATTTCATCCTACATCAGTGCGGTTCACTCTTCATCAATGCGGTCTGCATTGAAAACTTCAAAAACCTGACACTTTTTCCACTATGTCCTGCACTACATCAACACAATCCTGTAGCATCTCACAACCAGTTAGTCCAAACAATAAATCCTATACTACCATGAAAATCAAAGAAAAATAAGAAGAAAAACGCATGGGTTGCCTCCCAAGAAGCGCCTAATTTAACGTCGCGGCACGACGCAAGTTACCATCAAATCATTTGAGATGAAGAAGTGCCACCACGTGGCTGTCATCAATTTTTCCCAAGTAGTGTTTGACCTTATGTGCATTCACTCTAAAAACTTACCCATTTTTGTTCTTTAAATCAAGAGCACCAAATGGGGTCACACACACCACTTCAAAAGGTCTACTCCATTTTGAATTAAGCTTTCCCGAAAATAGACGTAACCGAAAGTTGATCAACAGAACCAAATCACCAACTTTGAACTCCTTGCTACGAGTATATTTATCATGAAGGTACTTCATCTTGTCCTTGTACAAGGAAGAACTCGAGTAGGCATGGAATCAGAATTCATCAAGTTCATTAAGCTGCTCCACACGAAGATTTGATGTGACATCCCATTCAAGATTTAGCTTCCTCAAAGCCTACATGGCCTTGTGCTCTAACTCGACCGGTAGATGGCAAGCTTTCCCAAAAACCAACCGTTATGGAGACATACCAATTGGAGTCTTGTAAGCAGTACTATAGGTCCATAGAGCGTCATCCAACTTCTTTGACCAATCGGTCCTATTTGCATTGACTGTCTTTCACAATATGCTTTTGATTTCCCTGTTGGAGACTTCAACTAGACCACTTGCTTGAGGATGATAGGGGGTGGAAACTTTGTGATTGACACCATACTTTAGGAGAAAAGTGTCAGAAGCTCTATTACAAAAATGAGACCCCCCATCACTTATGATTGCACGAGGAGTACCAAACCTTGTAAAGATGCTCTTCTTGAGAAATGCAACAACACTCCGGGCCTCATTGTTGGGTAAAGCCACGGCTTCAACCCACTTTGAAACATAGTCCACCGCCACAAGAATGTATGTGTTCCCACACGAGCTAACAAACGGGCCCATAAAGTCAATGCCCCATACATCAAAAATATCAACCTCAAGGATAGTATTGAGAGGCATCTCATCTTTCTTTGAAAATATACCCGCTCTTTGGCATTCATCACACCTCTTCACAAGTTCACTTGCATCTTTGTACAAAGTTGGCCAATAAAACCCACAACTAAGAACTTTGGAAGCCGTCCTCACCTCGCCATGATAGCTACCATAGGGAGAGGAATGACAAGCCTCCAAGATACTTAATTGCTCTTCCTCCAGGACACACCTTCGGATCACACCATCCGTGCAAATCTTGAACAAGTATGGCTCATCCCAATAGAAATCCAAACTATCCCACTTGAGCTTCTTTCTTTGGTTAGAAGAGAGCTCACATGGGATTATACCAGTCATAAAGAAATTGGCAACATCGCCAAACCATGACATATAATTCATCGACACTGAAAGGAGTTGTTCGACGGGAAATGAATCATTGATCTCTAGGCCGTCACAAGGCCTCCCCTCCTCCTCCAAGCGGGACAAGTGGTCCGCCACTTGATTCTCAGTACCCTTCTAGTCCATAATCTCCAAATCAAACTCGTGAAGTAACAAGACCTATCGCATCAGTCTACCTTTGGAATCCTTATTAGTCATCAAGTATCGGAGTGCAACATGGTCTGTATGAATAATAACCTTAGCACCCATAAGATATGGACGAAAATTTTCCATTGCGAACACAATAGCCAAAAGTTCTCGGTCACCGTGTAGTTCACTTGAGCATCATTAATTGTCTTGCTCGCATAGTACACTAGATGACACATTTTGTTCACTCTATGACCCAAAACTGCCCCAATCGCAACATCGCTCGCATCACACATGAGCTCAAAGGGTAAGCTCTAATTAGGCACGATAATGATCGGAGTGGTGGTCAACTTATGCTTGAGAAGTTCAAAGGCTTGCATACACTTTTCATCAAACATGAATTTAGCATCTTTTTCCAACAACTTGCAAAAGGGATTCACTACCTTTGAAAAGTCTTTGATAAATCTCCGATAGAACCCCGCATGCCCAAGAAAATTTTGAACTCCCTTGACGGATGTAGGGGGAGGGAGCCTTAAAATTACATCGATCTTTTCTTTATCTACCTCAATACCATGCTTCAAATTTTATGCCCAAGAACTATTCCTTCTTCCACTATAAAATGACATTTCTCCCAATTGGGGACAAGATTGGTTTCTTCACAATGGGCCAAAACTCTATCAAAATTCTTCAAACACTCATCAAATGAATCCCCCACAACACTAAAGTCGTCCATGAACACCTCCAAAATGTCTTCCACCATATCGGTGAAAATAGCCATCATACACTGCTGAAATGTAGTCGGTGCATTACACAACCCAAAAGGCATCCTAGAAAAGGCAAAAGTGTCATATGGACAAGTAAATGTGGTCTTCTCCTGATCTTCCGGAGCAATCAAGATTTGGTTGTACCCAGAATACCCATCCAAGAAGTAGTAGAAGGCACGCCCAGCAAGTCGATCCAACATCTGATCAAGAAAAGGCAAAGGAAAGTGATCCTTGCGGGTCTCTTTATTCAACTTGCGCTAGTCTATGCATACACTACAACCGGTAACAGTTCTTGTAAGAATCAACTCATTTTGTAAATTTGTAACCACGGTCATGCCACCCTTCTTCGGTACACATTGCACCAGTGAAGTCCAAGAGCTATCAGAGATGGGGTACACAACCCCGACATCCAACCACTTGATCACCTCCTTTTTCACAACTTCTTGCATTGCCTCGATCAATCTCCTTTGATGTTCCAAAGAAGGCTTTGCATCATCTTCCAGAATAATCATATGCATACAAAATGCGGGGATTATCCCCTGAATATCAGCTAAAGTCCATCCAATTTCCTTTTTCCGCTTTTGAAGTACAACCAATATGGCATCAACCTGCATGTTAGTAAGGCAAGAAGAAAGAATAATTGGCAAAGTAGAATTTGAGCCTAAGAACTCATACCTGAGGTGTGGAGGCAGTGGTTTCAACTCCAACAGCAGAGGCTCCTCAATTGAAGGTTTTGTTGGTGGAGTCTTTCTATTCTCGAGGTCCAAAGATAATTTCCTAGGCTCATAAGAATAATAGCCCATTCCATGTAAAGTATTCATGCACTCCTCTCGGCTTGCATCCTCATTGACATCAAGATTCAAAAATACGACCTCCAATGGGTCCTCCACATTGATCATTGCACTGGTGTCATCAATTATCACTACTGTGACGAGGTCCACAAAAGAGCACACCTCGGTATTGTTGGGCTGCTTCATTGATTTGCACACATGAAAGACCACTTTCTCTTCACCCACCTGGAAGGTGAGTTCCCCTACTTTCACTTCAACTAGGGCCTTCCCCGTAGCGAGGAAAGGTATCCCCAAAATGATATGAACTCCATAATCTACCTCACAATCCAAGATCACAAAGTCAGCTAGCAAGATAAATTTGTCCACCCGGACATGCACATCATCAATAATACCCAATGGTCTCTTCATCAATTTATCCGCCATTTGTAACCTCATGGAAGTTGTCCTAGGTTTCCCAATACCCAAGGTTTTGAAAACTGAGTAGGGCATCAAATTGACACTAGCCCTCAAATCACATAGAGCCTTGGCAAAATCCGCACTCCTAATGGTGCAAGGAATGGTGAAAGCACCGGGATCTTCAAGCTTCGGTGCCATTGAATGCACTATAACACTAACTTGGTGAGTTATATTTATAGTTTCACAATCCATATAACGCTTCTTTGTTACCAAGTCCTTCATGAATTTAGCATACCCCGATATTTGTTCAAGAGCCTCCACCAAAGGCAGATTGATGGATAAGCTCTTCATGATGTCAATGAACTTTTTAAACTGATTTTCATTTTTCTGCTTCGCGAGACTTTAAGGATAAGGTGGAGGTGGCCTTGGCAAAGGAGCCTTGGCTTTAGGTACAACCGGCTCTGGCATGTCTATTATGTGTTGCCTAGACGGGTTCACATCATTTTGAGTTTCCACCTCGACATCATGAATATCAGTCCTCACTTCATCAATCACATTTTCAACCACCAAAGGAACTTCATCTTCTTGCAACTCAACATTATCATCCACAATTTGCTTTTGTTTGGAGTCATGCACATCACCGCCTCTCCCACTTCTTGTTATCACCGCCATAACATGATTGTTCCCACCCTTAGGGTTCACTACCGTATCACTTGGTAGAGTAACCTTAGGGCGAGTATTTAAAGACTGTGAGATTTGGCCTAACTGCACCTCCAAGTTTCTGATAGAGGTATTGTGGGAAGCCAACTGAGCATCCGAGTTCGCATTCTTCTTCATCATTTGTTCGAACATCATTTCAATTCTACCCGTATCATTGCTAGAAGAACTAGGACCTTGAGATGGAAATGTGGGTGGATTGTTCGGTTGTTGTTACATTATAGGGCCTTTGAAAGTCTTGCTCCCGGTTTCCTTGGTTTCCATTGTTCCATCCACCTTGATTGTTATTACTACCCCAATTGTTGTTATTACCATTCCAATTTCCTTGGTTGTTTTGATTGTTGTTCTGATTGCCCCAGTTGTTGTTGTTGTTGTGGTTGTTGTTCCCCCAATTACCATTGCCTTATTGTTGATTGCCCCAATTGCCATTGCCTTGTTGTTGATTGCCCCAATTGCCATTGCCTTGTTGTTGATTGCCCCAATTGCCTTGGGGTCTCCATTGTTGTTGGTTGGAAGAATGACCTCTTTGGCCTTGATAATTATTCACGTATTCCACCTCTTCACTTTATTCATCATAACCATCATTTTGAAATCCACCACAATCATTGTCAAATTGCCCTAAATTCCCTTGGATTTGTTGACCTCTTTGTCTTCTTTTGTTGACAAGCATGTTAATACCCTCCATGTCATTCATTTGGCGAGGATTTTGAACTTGTTGCAAATGTGCCTTTGCTAGTTGGTTCATTGTAGTTGTCAACTCAGTTATATCCTACCCATGATCATGTAATTCCTTATGCAAATGAATAATCGTGGGGTTACCCTGGGGCATATTGGCTCTACTTTGCCAAGGGAAAGAAGTGTCATCCATCTCATCAAGAATGTCACAAGCCTCATCATAAGACAGCTTCATGAAGTTGCCCCCAGTAAGTTGGTTCACTATGCATTGGTTTGTGGTGTTAATACCCCGGTAGAAAGTCTGTTGGATCATCGCCTCGGTCATATCATTGTTGGGGTATTCCTTAACCATTGTTCTATAATGCTCCCAAATCTCATGCAAAGGTTCTGTGAGCTCTTGCTTGAACGCTAAGATCTCGTCTCTCAATGTAGCCATATGCCCCGGTGAGAAAGATTTTGCAATGAACTTGTCCGCCAACACATCCCAAGTAGTGATAGAATGGTTGGGAAGTCGCTCTAGCCAATCCAATGCATTTCCCCTAAGTGAGAATGGGAAGAGTCTTAACCGGAGAGCATCCTCGAACACATTAGTTTGCTTTCTCCCCCAACATGTATCGACGAACCCCTTTAGATGTTTGTAAGTATTTTGATTTGCAGCGCCCGTGAAGTACCCATGCTGCTTTAGTAAAGTCAACATCACATTGGTTATTTGAAAATTGCCCGCCCAGATTCGGGGTGGGATAATAGCACTTGCATAGCGTTGGTTCGGAAGCACTCTAGGAGCCACTCTTGGAGGTGGCGGAGGAGGGTCTGGGATATTGTCATTAACATTAGCATTAGCCTAGCGGCCTCTTCATTGTCCTTGAGGTACAAAAGGCACCTCATCATCTTCGACATCATCTACCTCCTCCCCCGCAATCACATTTCCAAGAGGGTCATTGGCATTGTTCACTGCCATTTTGTACCTGAGTTGTGACATAAACAAGTTAGTAACAAATAAGGAAAGAAGAACAATACACAAAACTAACTAGATAGATAGACAAAACCGTTAGCTCCCCTACAAAGGCACCAAAAATTGATCAAGGCCTACCCTGCACTACTATTGAGTAGCGAAAGAGGATCGAAGCAGCTTTTACCTAATTTAGGACCGGGATCGATTTCCACAGAGAGCTAGAAGTTGGAGTCGGGTATCTATCTAATTTAGAGTTGTGTACCTATTCCAAATTTCACTTCTAAACAATTTTGGGTTTTTGTTTTACTTCTACTTTTATCAAACTACAATGCTACATTAAACTAGAATAAGCTAAGAATAAAATGTTGCGGGTTGTTCAAATGGTTTAAAAGGCACTAGGGTAGTGACTTTCGCCTAGGTGGTCAACTGACGGATACTTGAGTCTAAGGCATGATTTACATATTTGGGGAGTATGATATAACCGTTGCACGACTTTAACCACTCTATACCTCTCGGTGGTTCAAGTGATTTTGCCAGAATTGACATTCTCAAGACCAATTGGGTATGGAAATTTGCACAAGCAATCAAGATTCAAGTCGGGTATTACTCTCTCGAGGTTTAACCCTTTAATTGGAGCTATCAATCTCTTGAGTACGCCCCAATTCCTTGTTGGACCAATTTCAAAGACTCAAGATCTCTTTCTCAAGAAGAGCTCAAGTCAACTAAACACAAACTTGTATTTGCAACCACCAATTCAGCAATTAAACATGAAATTAGCCCAAATATCAAACACCCATAGTCAATCTAGCCCTAAAACACAAGACCATCAATTACCCACACTAGGGTTGAGCCACAACCATAGCTTATGGGTTTAGCTACTCATAATTAAATAAGAAAAACAAGAAATAGATGAAGAAAAACTCATATTAATTAATTACTAAGATAAACAAGAAGATTCAATGTTGAAATGTAGATAAAATTGCCCAAAATAGCTAAAATATTCGAACCCACAAGAGCAGCTCTTAGCTAAAACTATCTGATGACCTAAAAATGGGGAAAGAAACTATTTATACTAAGCTAAAAAATCTGAACAAAAATACCCCTGCGGGGCTAGTGCGGACCGCACAAAATCACGTGCAGCCGCACTAAGGCTCTTGACATAAAAATCCATCGCTCTGAACTCAGGCAATGTGGACCGCACCGAATGGAGTGCTATCGCGGAGGCTTCTAATGTGGTCCGCATGAAATGGAGCGCAGACCGTAAAGGCTTCTAGTGCGGTTTGCATGAAATGGAGCGTGGACCGCATTGGCTTGAAACTTGGAACTGGAAACTCTCTGATCCTTCTTACTGCTGACCGCACTAAATCGAGTGCGGCCTCATTGATCCCAGTGTGGACCACACAAAACCTATTGCGGCCGCATTGCCCTTTTTTCCTGAATATCATACTCTCTGAACCTCACTCGTGCGGACCGCACAGAATGGTGTACGGCCGCATTGAGCTTACTTTGCCTGAGCTTGTCTTGTCTTAGTACTTATACAAGTTTCACTCCTTTTTGAGCCGATCTTTGACATCTTATTACTTTGTTGATCAAACCTGCAATCAAGCACAACTTGTGAGCCTTTTTGGGACAATTTTGTACAAATTCCTAATCAAAACATAAGCAAAAAGGAGTATAAAATGTATCAAAATCCCTAGTTATCACCGGGTCAGATAATTTATCTATTTTTTCATTACCCGTTTTCGATCCGAACCATATCCGACTTGCTCCGCCCGTTTCCCACTCCTATATTTATGTTCAGGTAATGTGAATATCATTAGCCCAAAATAAAAGAATAAATGCATTGTCTTAGTTCCTATATAGTAGTGTTTGTGATGAGCCCTCACACTATTTCTGATAATGAAAATATATCCATTACATTTTTTAGTAACGTTCTTTTTACTTCTTAGTGATATGTAAGTGAGAGAGGGTTAGCATTTTTAGATTTAAGACCGTTGAGTACTCACGATTTAAAAATATTGAGATTGCTACTGGAGTAAGTAATATAATATTATTACCCACAAATAGTTTTTTTGTTAAACCCACGGATAGTTAATGCCCCAGTTTTGTCACTTGAATGATTTTACGTTTAATACATGGGGAAAAAATACACTACGAGTTTCTTTTAATAGAAATCATTCCAGTGAGAGAGGAGTTTTATTTTTTTAAAAGCTTTAATAATTGTTGGTTTGAGTCCCTGTGAGGAGTAATTATATAGACTTACTTAGGTCTAGTTGTGTGATGACCCAATAGGCCATTTTGAGTTTTAGCCTTGATTTCTGTATTCGGAGATCTCGATTATCTCCATTTAGTGTGTCTTTATTTGCGTACGCAGTTTGTGTCTTATTTCAAAAAGACTTTATGTGAAAAAATAATAATAAAATGCGCATTTTAACCTTATAAATGATTTGAGTTGACTATCGTCATTATTTTATGTAAACTGACCCTGATCAGTATTTTGACGGTCTTGGTGGGTCCGTATCATGATTTTAGATTTGAGCGTATTCCCGGAATTTAATTCGGAAGTCCCTAACTTGTTTTGACTCATTTTGCCGAAAACTAACATATTTGAAAGATGAAGAATTTCAAGGTTTGACCGAAACTTGACTTCTTAGGTAACAGGCTTGGATTTTAATGTTAAAACTTGGAATAGTTCCGTATTGCTATTTGAAACTTATTTGTAAATTTTGGTACAATTCGGAATTGATTTGACATGATTCGGACACTTAATTGTGATTCTAGTGTTCTTGAGTTTCACTTTGAAAGTTCATTCGTTTTGAGGATTAATTTGTAGATTTAGATATTAGTTTGGTGATTTCATTGTACGAGCAGGTTCATATGATTTTATTACACTTGTATGCATGTTTGGTTTGGAGGCCGAAGGGCTCGGGTGAGTTTCGGACATGCTTCGGATGAGTTTGGCTAAGGCTAGGACTGCTGGTGCAATGCCATTTTTGGTGAACTGTTGCAGAACTCGCAATTGCGAGTGCTTTTGAGAATAAATATTTGCATTTGTGAGCATGGGCTGGCTTGGGTGGACTCGCATTTGCGAAAAATATGTTTGCATTTACGAGCATGACAGTGAGCGCAATTGCGAGCATGGGCTGGCTTGGGTGGACTCGCATTTGCGAAAAATATGTTTGCATTTACGAGCAAGACAGTGAGCGCAATTGTGATCAAAGAGTCACATTTGCGACTGAGCAGATTCTCGAGTAGGCTTCGTATTTGCAAAGCAATTGTACGCAATTGCGAAAGGTGGGTGCTCGTAATTGTGAACCAAATGTCGCAATTGTGACTTTTGTGACATTGAGATAGGGTTTGCAATTGCGACCCCTTTCTCGCATTTGCAATGTTCGCAATTGCGAACAAGACATCACAATTGCGACATCCGCAGCTGGGAAAAAGAGGGAGAAAAAATAGGACTTAGCTCATTTCTCACCTTTTCTCAACCCTAAATACCCAAGAGGTGATATTTCTAGAGATTTTTCTTCCTAAATTCACTGGTAAGTGACTTTAATCTATTTCTTTTCAATTACCCATTACATTTCATGAGATTTCAACATTAAATTTAGGAATTTCATGGTAGAAATTAGGGAATTTGGTTAGAATTAGAAATTTTTTGTAAAATTGGGATACAAACCTTGAATTGAGGTCAGATTTCAAAATAAATTATATAACCGGGCTCGGGGGTGAATGGGTAATCGGGTTTTGGTCTAAATCTCAATTTTGACCAAGTGGGCCCAGGGCTGACTTTTTAAAAAAAGATCTAAATTGAACCTCTTTAATTCGTGGGTAGTTTCTAAAGATTATTTTGAATCATTTGATCAATAACTTGCTAGATTTGTTTGGTTCAGAGGTTTGTTTGAAAGGCAAAGCCGTGGTTGAGTTTTGAGTTGATTTCGGAGTGAAGTAAGTGTTGGGTCTAACTTTGACTTAAGGGAATTAGGGACCTTTGAACTGCATGTTGTGTGAATTATGTGTGAAATGACGTATATGGTACATGATGCCTTGGATAAGGTCAAGATTATTCAGGATCGACTTTTCACAGCACATTCCAGGCAGAAAGTTATGCCGACCATAGAGTTCGTGATGTTGCATTCATGGTCGAAGAGCGGGTGTTGCTCCGGGTTTCACCCATGAAGGATGTAATGAGGGTCGAGAAGAAGGGCAAGTTGAGCCCTAGATATATCGGGCCTTTTGAGATTCTCTAGAGAGTGGGTGAGGTGGCTTATAAGCTCGCATTGCCACCTAGTTTATTAGCAGTTCATCCAATATTCCAAGTGTTCATGCTCCAGAAGTATCATGGTGATCCGTCCCACGTGTTAGATTTCAACTCTGTCCAATTGGACAAGGATTTGACTTATGAGGAGGAGCCTGTGGCATTTCTAGCCCGGTAGGTTCGTCAATTGAGATCGAAGAGTTATCCTTTAGTTCGAGTACAGTGGAGAGGTCAACCAGTCGAGGTAGCTACTTGGGAGTTTGAGTCAAATATGGGTAGTAGATATCCCCACCTTTTCACTAGTTCAGGTACTTTTCTATGTCCGTTCGAGGACGAACGGATGTTTTAGAGATGGAGAATGTGATGACCTGATAGGTCATCTTATGTTATAGAACCAAATTCTGCACTTCGAAGCTTTGAAAATGTCATTTTATCCCTCCTCAATTTGCGTGCATAGTTCGGGTGTGTTTTTGGAAAGATTTTATGTTAAAAACTATGAAAAATATGAAATCTTTACTTTAGAAACTATTTGAGTTGACTTTGGTCAACGTTTTGAGCAAACAGACTTGGATTCATATTTTGATGGTCCCGTTGGGTACGTATAGTGATTTGGGACTTGGGCGTATGCTCGGAATCGATTTCGGAAGTCCCAAGCCCGAGTTATCGAACTTTGTAGGAATTTGAAAGTTAAAGGCTTAATGAATTTGAAATGGTTGACCAATGGTTGACTTTTGGATATCAGGTCCGTATTTTAATTCCGGATCCCAATATAGGTCTAATACCATATTTATGACTTGTCTGTGAAATTTGCTGAGAATTAGAGTTGGTTTGACATGATTCAGACGTTCGGTTGTAAAAATAGAAGTTTCAAATCCTTCTTGAAAATTTCATTTGATTTGGTGTCCAATTCGAAGTTCTAGGTGATATTTTGGTGATTTTATCGTGCGAGAAAGTTCATATGATGTTTTTAGACTTGTGTGCATGTTTGGTCTAGAGCCCCGAAGATCGGGTGAGTTTCGGATAGGCTATAGAGTGAAAATTGGACTTAGAACATTGATGGTGTGCTTTAGTTTTATTGCAGGACTTAGACCTCGCAATTGCAATGTCAGTCATTGCATTTGCGACCACTGATGGATTCACATTTACGAGCTACTCATCGCATTTGCAAAGATTTGCTGGGAAGGCCAGAGTTCACATTTGCGAACAAAGCTTCGCATTTGCAAAGTGGGACAAGGGGAAACAGTGATCGCAAATGCGATCAAATGGTTGCATTTGCAGAGATCATGGTTCACATTTGCAAACAATTCTTCACATTTGCGAGGAAAGCAGGAATGTGGAGAGCTTCGCATTTGCGTTGGTTTCTTCACATTTGCGGGGTTCGCGTTTGCGAACCCCAGGTCACAGACGTGACATCTACAACTGATCAAATATGACTTAGATGAGATTTTTGATTCATTCTTCAAATTTTCAAACTCAAGAACCCTAGAGGCGATTTTTCAAAGAATATTTCTTCCCCAAATCATTGGTAAGTGATTCTCCCATGGCCGTTCGAGATGTATACCAGCCTCCTACACCCTCTAGTGGCCCGCTTGTGTGATTTCATGGACAGATCTCGAAGAGATCTGGTCCAGTCCTTGCTCAACTTATGTTCATGGCCTTTCTCCGGCCATCCATGGCCTTTCAAGCCAGATCCTTGACCTTTCCGGCTATATCAGTAACTTTTCAAAGTCTTCCTCACTTTACCGGGTTCTCTGAAACCCTAACCTTTAAGATCTTTCAATTTTCTTCATATTATGAACTTCTTAAGTATTTTCTCAAAGGTTCTTCGATTTTCTTTCAAAATGACTCTTCATTTTTCAACAATTAGGGTTTTCTCTTAAATTTTTAAAGATTTCTTCTCTAATTTTAATGTTATTTATGATTTTACTACGTTCGAACAACTTGTTTATGCTTTGCTTCTACTTGATTCAGCATGTTGGAAACCCTAGGTCTTTTTTGGTCTTATCTAGTTTTTGAAACTATCCTTATTTGTTTGAGTGTATACTTATTTGATTAAGTTCTTTGTCCCTATTTGACTAATTTGATTCTGAGTTTTTACCATCTTTTAAACTCGACTATTGTTGAAACCCTAATTTTTCAAAAAGTTTTCCTTACTTGTTATTGTGAGACCTTTACTTGTTTTTGACTCTCTTCTTCACTTTGGCTCTACGTGTGAGCCCTAACTATTCGACCTTGTCGACTACTGGATCCTAGCTTATTCCTGCTACTACTGTATGTTTGTGTTGTTTCTTTTGCCAATGTGCTTGGCCTTGCATGTCTGATACTTCTGTTCATTCTATTTATATGTTGAAGTGCAGAATCATGTTTCTTTCTTGATTGATCCTGATTTCCATAATGTTGTGACTGATTGCAAAAGTTTTCTTATGAACCCTAATTCTTTTACTCATTTTGTTTAAGATTAATTGATTCCTTTCCTTTACTGTGATGTTTTACCTTGAATCCTTTCCCAAAATTAAGCATATTTTTGTACTTAGATTCAATCATTTACTTCGTACTACCCCCTTATATGGCAAGAATCGATCTGTTTCAAGCTGATTTCTTTCCTTAATTAACCCTGTTAGTATCCGTTAAGTAGTGATTCCTTAATTAAAGGGAATCACTTGTGTTAATTAATTCTGATTGTGATTATTTTCATGTATGTATCAAGACTTTACTTATTACCTTATTCTTCACTCGTTTTCAAAATTATAAATACCCTACCCCCTCTTCTTTCAAAGACACAAACAATTTGAGTACAGAACACACACTTACACTCAAAAACTATCTCCTTCTTTACTACTACTTGTGCTATTGCTTTGTCTAGCCTGCTGAAAGCCAAGGCTAGACTGTGGAATCGCTTGCTTTACCTTTCTGTACTTTGCTTCTCTACTGGTATGTCCTAGTTAATTTTTAAGCCTCAACAACAACATTCTTCTTTAGTTGCTTCAACTTCTTTCACTCTTGCCTACTTCTGCTCATATTTCTACAATCAAGTTACATTATTAGCATGCTGTAATATGTTCCCTTTTCCCTTAGATTAATTCTTCCCCTATGTGTGTTTTAAAGCACACTCTGTCTTATGAACCCCCCATATCCCTTCTATGTGTTTGTGTTCATTTGACTGATTTGTGGCCATGCCAGCATCAGCTATTGCTGCGCATGACCAAACCAGACCCTTGATGGGTTCATGTGCTTATAGGCAAATGTATGCCCAAAATCCCTTGACCCCTTTGAATTACTACTGATTCTGTGTGGTATTGAGTTTTACTACTACTACTACTGATTTAAATCATCTCTATCACTAATTGCTTTCAAAATGGACTGTCACTCCAGCTATTAAAAAATAAATCTCTTTTTTAAACTATGTTCTGCACTTCCACTATATTCTTAGAATCTAGGTTTTGCCCCCTCTTGTGTGAGCCTTGCCTTGGGACCCTTGAGCTCCCTCTGGACTTGGACACATAAGGGCTAGACCTTCCATACTGCACTCATTCTATCTGGTTATGTAAATTTGGGTGTTAGCACTGCCCGGGATCCCTTGAGATCCTTAGGGAACTCTGACACACCCAGGTATGAGAAAAGGCTTTGAAATTCTGGCATTGAAGTGGCTCATTACATAACTCAAAGAGGAAGTCAAGATCATGCTTCCTTTGGTTGTACTTTCTAATTTCTGCACTTCTTTTGTAATTCAATCATTGGGTCTGTAATAATTTGTAAACAATTATGGGGTGATTAGTGAAACAAGGTGGGTAGTTGTATCTTGTGGGTAAATTGGGTAGATAACATGCCTATAGGGTCTATTTTGATTTCAAATATGGCATGTTAGATAACATGCCTATAGTATCTTCTTTGGTTTAAAATAAATTTTGCATGCTTTACTCTTCACAATTAGAAACCATGTCTATAGGGTCTAAATGGCGTTAACTATAGAGATCATGCCTATAGGGTTAAAAATCCACTTTATAATTAGATATCATACCTATAGGATGTAAAGTAATTGAAGTCCAATTTTTTTATTACAGCACGTAGCCAGATTCGTTTCCCTTAGAGATCATGCCTATAAGTCCAAAGTTATCTTTTAATAATTAGATACCATGCCCATAGGATTTAAAATCGGTTGTAATATTTCGCCTATAAGGTCTAAAACCTTTTTAGTTAAAAATGAGTTTGACTTGTGCCTGTATGAATCAGATTAAATAACATACTCTTTTCGTGTTAATCAATATCATTAGAGAGCATGCCTATATGATCTAGATCGCCTATTTAAAATTAACCACTGCTCTACTGCATTCTTAATCAATATAGATATCATGCTCATAGGACACCACTACTACGCCTAGGCAAGCCTTAGGTAACTGTTTAAATAAAACTGGAATTGCCTTTGTTAATTACCAACTGCTACAACCAGCAGACAGGCCTGTTTCAGACTTCTTTTTTGAGTTATGTAATGAATCTAGTTTGACTCGAACTCTTCTTTAGGATTTTAAAATTCATACTTTAACTGTGTTTAAGTCGTGCTTTTTATATGCATTGTTTGCAGAGTATACATATGAGCTCTCTAATTGTTTATATGTTCCCCTCAAAATGAAGTCCTACGTTTTGTATGTCGCCTTAGCCTTTTTAGCTTTAAACCTAAGAGTCAGCCTAAAATCCCCCCTCTTATAGGAATAGTAGTCCAAAATTCCTCCGGGACTGATATAAATGGGACGGGTAATAGCATGCAATAGAGGTCGATACCAATCCGGACTTTAATACCTTAACGGGGTGGGAAGGGTAGATATGGATATGATGACCGGTGAGCTAATACCATGCGTATCCCCTCTTCTGGGGAGTGTCATACCGGGTATTGCATTGAGGTGATCCATATTATAAACAAACCTAGGACCCCCTTTCATTTTTAAAAGCATGTCTAGCTTATAACTCTTTTTCCAAAACCCTACCTTTTAATAATTGTTTGCACTTGTATATTTAAACTTAATTCCCCTATTACTTGAGCCTTTTATTACTTGCTAATTACACAAATTCACAAAAAACTATCTGGCCGAGAACCACACTAGTGGATCCTGAGGGGTGCCTAACACCTTCCCTTTAGGATAATTTCAAGTCCTTACCCAATCTCTGGTTATCAAACGTAGTTGCAAAAGAACTCTATGGGTGTCCTAATGCGCCTTAAATCATTAGGTGACGACTCTTCAAATACCTAATTCCCAAAAAGAAATGATTCATTACACCCCATAAATGTCGAAACCCAAAAACTCCTCTCCGTTGGAAGAGGGAAAAAGGGGGCGCGACAGCATGGCTACTCTGCTGGGGATATTTAGGCTTTTACCATTTCAGACTGTTCTTGTAAATTTGTACCTCCCTTATGAGCAATTACTTGTTTAAATTTCTTTAAGCATTTAATTTCTTTTTCAAATGTGAAACTGACATGTCTTCTTTGTTTCTTTCCTTTATTGTCGCTTTAAATTATAAAAATGTTGTATTTATCGCTTTCTTAACGTGCAAATACATGTCAACATGTTTTTAGTTATTGCATAATCATGCTCAACATCATATTCCATGTGTTCCAAATAAATACTATAGCAACGCTTATAATGAGTGGTTGCGCTCTTCCTATATCAATACCCCCTAAATTCGGAAAGGCATATTTGCAGTAAAAATAGTCGATCAGCGGTGCAGTCGACAGTTTTGTGCCTTCCCTCTTGAGTTGTCCACTCAAGGGTACCAGTCTAAAACCCCATAGAAACCTTGCTCTGTCTAAATTGTGCATGCATCATGGTCAAACCTAGTCGAGTCAGTTATGTTGTCCACATAATGATTCTTTAATATAGCCTTGTCCAAAGTCCATCGAGATTCCCTAAATCCAAAAGGACATCACCACGTTTTGTGCATTTATTTGGATAACTAAATGTTTCATGCTAATTGTTGGTATTAAATAATTGAGTCTGGTGGGGGTAAGAGCATAACCTTATCTGTCTTGCAGAAATATGGGGCACGAAGTCCCCAAATTCGGCATGGTTACCAACATCCACCCAAGACTGCTAAGCTGGTGGAGAGATTTACACTCTAGTGACCAAACTCTCGTCAGAAAATACCTGGGAAATCTACCATCCCTCCTGGAGATCCAACCTAACAACATAATCATAAAAGCTGCCACACTATTTTGGGATTGTGAAAGGGACGTGTTCCGCTTTGGGGACATTGAAATGACGCCTTTGCTAGAAGAGATAGGAGGACTGGCTTATCTAGTATGGGAAACTCCGGGTTTGCTAATGCCTGAGAACTACAAAGGCAGGGGTTTCCTCAAAATGATGGGTTTGAAGAAGAACACAGAATTGACATGCCTGAAGAGTCATACATACCTTTTGACTACTTGTATGAAAGGTACAATCACAGAAAACCCTACCGTGCCTACCCTGATGAGTTTGACATCACAACCTTGGGGAACATCCATCGAAGGGTTTTTGTCTTCATGTTTTGTTTCCTGGGGTTGATCGTGTTTTCCGATGAAGAAAGGGAGAATCCATACCAGGCTGGCTATGGTAACTAAGACCCTAATGGAAGGGATTAGTGGGCAGCCAATTAGCATCGTGCCCATGATCATTGTACACATATATAGAGCCTTGGAGAAGTGCCAATGAGGAGCAAAGCACTTCGAAGGCTGCAATTTATTACTACAACTCTGGCTCATGGAACATCTCTAAAAGGGCGAATACCGATAGGAGATTCAACGAAGGGACTTGGATTACCACATCGCTTTCGATCATCCAAAGCGAATGAATTACATCTCTGATCTGTTTGCTCAACCTGAGAATGCCAAATGATGGACTGAGCTATTTGAAAATCTGACTGAAAAATAGGTTCAATGGATATTCCAGTGGTTTCCGACTGAGGAGTTCATCGCCCGATCCAGAGATGCACCTTTCCTAATACTGATTGGTCTGTGAGGAATATACCCTTACGTCCCTCTCCGAGTTATGAGGCAAGCTGGTAGGAAGCAAGTTATACCCAGGGTCGACAAGATGAGTCATTTCCGAGCTGACTTCCAAAATGATGATAGTCTCTACAAGTGCCAAGCTCAGCATATGTGGCACTGCAAGATCGTAATGGGGAGAGATACCATCGAACCAGATATGTATCATGCTGGTTCTGCTCCTTTCTACTCAGGTTGCTTGGAAGACAATCATGATGGTCTGGGCCAGCCAGGGTTTGTTCGAGGTCACAAGATTATAGATGAAAAGGCCAAGGTGCAGGTCAAGTACAACCAGTTGTGCAAAAGCATCCGTGAGTATGAAAGAGAACATCGCAAAATACAAGAATCCAGCTAGAAGCTGATTGAGGAGTGGAAGGACATGGCTGTCAGTGCCAACAAGCGACTGGGGTACTTGGAGAGAGGCATAGTGGAACTGGAGAGAAAATTTCTCAAGAGGGTTGAAGATTGTCAAAATGTTGAAGGGACCGAAGGCGGACATCTAGCCAGAGCGTACCTGTTGCTGGGACTTCACGAGCTGGGGAAGCTGTTCGACAGAGCCAAGAATGCTGAATCAGGGGAAGGTCCTTCTAGGACCAAGTAGATAGGAGTTTATCTTTTCGCTTTATAAATGTAATAAGGCCAATGGCCATTAGTGACTTTTATTTCCTGTTTATTTAGTGTCGATTTGGGATTCGTCTTGTTTTTATCAATAAAACAAGGCATTTAGCATTCTAAGTTCTCCAAATCAATTTGTTGCTAGGCCTACCTCGAGCACAAAGAGGTTCCCAAATTAGGACACGTTTTGCATTCTAGACTATGTATTTAAATACTGCAATGCTTTTTATAATCCTCACTAACTTGATTATCTTTTTGTTTTTCTTTTGTTATTCCCCTCCCCAAAGGTTAAGTTCGTGCACTCTGGCATCATCATCTTATTCCATGAGATCCAAGGGCCCTCCACCCACTCCTACTCTTAGTCCTGTAAAAAACAAGAACAAAAGCAAGATGGAAGATTTGAACAACGCCAGGAAGGAGAACCCAACTGAACGGGTTAAGGCCATTAATGGCCATGGTACTCAGGAAAATGTACCCCAACTTGAATAGAAACTACTGAAATTCCAAGTAGAGCTCGATCAGGTTCGGAATCTGGCAAGCCTGTCATTTTCCCTCAGCACTCCAGATATCAATTTCCCCAATACTCAAAACCCTACACCTCCTCAAAATATCCCAAAGCAATAGAATCATCCCGCTCCTCACCATTACACTGTTCCACCAAAGACCCAATGCAACACATGCCATATCCCAAACAACACTCCACTACTCATCCCAGAGCCTCAAAACTCCATAAATGACCATTTTTGCACCCACACACCAGGCCACCATAACACTCCTATCTACGTGGAGACCATGCCACACTCCACCCAACCAATCTCCATCACACCTGAGTCTAATGAAAAGGATCTGTTTATCAGGAACCTGGCTGAGGAACTTAAGAAACTGATCAGCCGGATTTAGGGCGTTGAGGGAAGTAAAGGAATCGAAGGGCTGAACTGTGAGGATCTTTGCATACTGCCTGATAGGTACAAACCTCCTAAGTTCGAAATGTTTGATGGTATGGGTGATCCAAGGGTCCATCTGAGGACATACTATGACAAGCTGGTTGGAGTAGGGAAAGACGAGAGAATCCGCATGAAGCTATTCTTGAGGAGCTTGAAAGGAGATGCGTTGTCTTGGTACATTAGCCAAGATCCAAAGAAGTGGTCAAGCTGGGAAGGCATGGCATCCGACTTTATGGACAGGTTCAGGTTTAATACAGAGAATGCGCCAGACGTGTTCTATATACTGAATCTAAAGAAGAAGCCTACAGAGACATTTCGTAAGTATGCCAGTTACTGGAGGTCTGAAGCTGCTAAGGTCAAACCTGCTTTAGAAGAAGAAAAGATGAACAAGTTCTTTGTTCGGGCTCAGGACTCGCAGTATTATGAATGACTGATAATGATTGAGAACCATAAGTTTTCCGACATTATCAAACTGGGTGAAAGAATTGAAGAAGGTATCAAAAGCGGTATGGTTAAAAACTTCGAGGCCTTGCAAGCTATAAATAAGGCCTTATAATCTGGTGGTGTGTCCAAGAAGAGGGATGTAGGGGCTGTGATGGTTACACAAAGGACCAAGTCTCCCCTCAAATATCAAACTTACCCAACACCTCCACTCATATATCACCAATCCCAAATTACCAAGCACCTTCACCCTCATACCAAGCTCCACCACCAACTTATCAGTCACCTCCAACTCCTACATATCAACCTACCTCACCCAGATACTCCCAACCCGCTCATGTCTACCAAACCTATAATGCTCAACCATCCCATTATCACTTACCTCTTGCACGCCAAAACTTCCCTAGACCCCGACCTAATTTTGATCGTAGACCTCCAAAACAATATATAGCCATCGCTGAACCCATCGACCAATTGTATGAGAGGCTCAAAGCTGCTCGTTATGTCACCCCCATCCCTACTGCAACCCTTGAGAACTCTTCTCAATGGGTTAACCCAAACAAATCCTGTGCATATCACTCCAGCATGAAAGGACACACCATCGATGAATGTCGCTCCTTGAAGGACAAGATACAGTCCTTGATTGATAGCAAGAATATTGTGGCAAAAGAAACCCGCTCTAAATGTCCGCAACAACCCTCTGCCAGACCATAAGGGTGGAGGTATCCACATGATTGAAATAGAGGATGATTGGGATGCCGAGGGATCAATCGGGTTGATCGCAGAAGGTGATGACGCAAAGAAACCAATAATTACTCTCAATCCAGTCATAGTCCAGATTTTACTATTTGAGGAAGCTGAGGTGAATATGTCTATACCACTTAAATTTGAAGCAACGTCATCTTCAAAGACACCATCACCAATTGAGGTCGAATTCACATATCCAGCAAATGCACCCGCACCATTTGAGGTTGCAGTTTTGCCACCCAAGGCACATGCTCCGTTCGGAGTAAGGATATCCACGCCGATCCCGGTGGTAATGTCGACCATGGCACCGTTCCACACAAAGTCTATACCCAAGAACTATACAACTGAAGTGAGAAGGAAAGGCAAGGTCAGGTTTGAAGAGACTATTGCAACGTAGGGTATGACAAGAACGGGTAGAGTCTATACCCCTGAACATCTAGCTGAGTCAAGCAAGCAGGCCTCCAACCAGCCACCCATCATTGAGACAGGTCCAGACGACCTTTAGAGGAAAATATAGGCTAAGGAGTATTCGTTCATTGACCAGTTTAACGAGATGCCAGCACAAACATCCATCCTCCCCTTGCTGCAAAACTTCAAGGCACACAAGAGTGCTCTGTTAAAAATGTTGAGTGAAGCCTACGTACCAAGCAACATCATTGGCGGGGAAAGGGATAACATGGTAGGGAAAGTGTTGGAGAGCTATAAGATCACCTTTCATGAGGACGAGCTGCCACCTAAAGGGTTGGGGCACAACAAAGCACTGCACATCACCGTGCAATGCGAGGACTATTTCATCACCAGAATCCTGATCGACGGAGGTTCGAATCTCAACATTTGTCCGCTGGTAACACTCAAGAAGTTGGGTAAAGGACTAAACGAGATAAAATATGGAGCTATCAATGTGAAAGCCTTCGACGGTTCCCAAAGGTCCACCATTGGGGAGATTATCCTATGCCTACAGATGGGACCAACGTGGTTCGACGTCAATTTCCAAGTGATAGATGTGCCAGTATCTTTCAACTTGCTACTAGGGAGGCCATGGATTTATTCTGCTGGGGCTGTAGCATCAACACTACATCAGGCAGTAAAGTTCGAATGGAATCACCAGGAAGTGATCATTCACGGCGACGGTAGCAACCCTATATACAATCATCATGCCATTCCAGCAATCGAGGGAAGAAGGAAGTTGGGGGGAGAGACTTACCACCACATCGAACGGGTCAATGCTATCGACAAAGACAAATGGTGGGACAACAAAATCGAGAGTATACTGAATTGGAGTGGGTACGAACCTGGCAATTGGCTTGGCAAGAACCTCTAAGGAATCTCTAAGCCCATAAAACTCAAGAAACATGGCACTACTTTCGACCTAGGATATGAATATACTTGGGAAGAATTCAACAATTGGTCGCCGCCATGGAGCGGTCCTTACTATCCACTAGAGCAGCCTATACCACATTTGGAGCAGACTTTCCAGCGGGTCGACATTGTTTTTGGGTCAGACGAAGAAGAAGCGCTGGCAGTGGTGAAGAACTTGTTCCTAGAAGACAATGATAAGGACTGTTGTGTTATTCTTGAGGAGGAGGGGGAGGAAGGCCCTTCCATACAGGCTTTGAGCATAGGGGCATGCCTCAATAACTGGACCATCAAGACAACCAGAGCCTGACGAGCCTCGGGGTAGCAAGGCTAAAACAAGTATTATCCATTGTTTTTGCTAAATTATTTTCTTTTCGCATTTTTAATTCCCGCAATAAGATCTTCAATGTTCAAAACAATTATGCAATTTATCAAAGCATTTTGACTTTTCCTATAAATCAACACTCATTACATTACTATTACTTATCTTGATGAACCAATGACCGTGACATGCAATGAGACAATGCAACAAACGGACATTGATTCAGAGGAAGATGACATACCTGACGAGATTGTCAAAGAAGTTGAGAATTTTGAGAACAGACCTAAGTCCATCCTGGACGAGACCGAAATTGTTTACGTGGGAGATGCAGAAAACATCAAGGAAACACGAATCATCATTCACCTATCGCTGTCAGAAAAGAAAGAATACAGAGAATTTCTAAAGGAATATGAGGACATATTCGCCTGGTCATATGATGACATGACTGGTCTAAGTACGTCTATTGTGGATCACAAACTGCCGACCGATCCGACATGTCCACCGGTAAAACAAAAGCTCAGAAAGTTCAATCCTGATATGAGTTTGAAAATCAAGGAAGAAGTCACCAAGCAGGTCAAAGCTAAGGTTCTCAGGGTAGTAGAAGACCCGACATGGTTAGCCAACATCATGCCAGTTCCAAAGAAGAATGGGAAGGTCAGAGTCTATGTCGACTACCGGGATCTCAACCGGGCCAGTCTGAAAGATGACTTCCCTTTTCTAAATATACACTTCCTGATTGACAATTGCGCCAAGCATGAGCTGTAGTCATTTGTAGATTGCTTCGCTAGTTATCATCAAATCTGGATGGATGAAGAAGATGCTAAGAAAATGGCTTTCATTACGTCGTGGGGAATGTATTATTACAAGATGATGTCGTTCGTCTTGAAAAATGTAGGGGCCACCTACATGAGGGTCATGACTACCATTTTCCATGATATGATACACAAGGAGATAGAGGTATATGTAGATGATGTTATTATCAAGTCCAAGAAGGCCACTAATCACATGGAAGATCTGAGGAAGTTCTTCAATAGAATATGGAGGTACAACTTGAAACTAAACCCCGCAAAGTGTGCATTTGGGGTTCCTGCTGGGAAACTGCTTGGGTTTATTGTGAGTCGCCGAGGAATAGAACTGGATCCATCAAAAGTCAAAGCCATTCAAGAATTTCCACCGCTAAAGAACAAGAAGGATGTAATGAATTTCTTGGGAAGACTTAACTACATCAGCCAGTTCATAGTACAATCTGCAGTTATTTGTGAACCAATCTTTAAGATGTTGAAGAAGGACGTCGCTACCAAATGGACTGATGATTGTCAAAAGGCCTTCGACATAATCAAGGAGTAATTGTCAACACCACCAGTCTTAGTAACGCCCAAGCCAGGTATACCCTTACTACTCTACCTTACAATGTTGGATGGAGCTTTCGGTTGCATTCTAGGGTAGCATGATGAAACGAGGAAGGAGCAGGCCTTTTATTATCTCAGCAAGAAGTTCACCCCGTATGAGGCTCAGTATTCTTTATTGGAATGCACTTGTTGTGCTTTGACTTGGGTAGCTCAGAAGCTGAGGCATTACTTCTGTGCCTATACTACATATCTCATATCAAGGATGGATCCTTTGAAGTACATATTTCAGAAACCCATGCCCACTGGCAAGCTAGCCAAGTGGCAAATCCTGTTGAGTGAGTTTGACATTGTTTATGTAACTCAGAAAGCGGTCAAGGGACAAGCAATGGCAGACCACCTTGCTGAGAATCCCGTGGATGGAGAATACGAACCCCTGAAAATGTATTTTCCTAACGAAGAGGTATCATTCAAAGGAGAAGACATTGCAGAATCCTATGACGGTTGGAGAATGTTTTTCGATGGAGAAGCAAATTTCAAAGGAGTCGGCATAGGAGCAGTCCTAGTATTAGAAACCGGTCAGCATTATCCGGTGTCCGCCAAACTCAGGTTCCCATGCACCAACATTATGACCGAGTACGAAGCCTGCATCTTAAGACTCAAAATGGCCATTGACATGAACGTTCAAGAGCTGCTAGTAATTAGAGATTCAGACTTATTTATACATTAGGTACGAGAAGAATGGGCAACCAAGAATTCCAAGATACTCTTGTATCTGCATCATGTACAGGAATTGAGAAAGAGGTTCACGAACACGGAATTCCAGCATGTTCCTAGGGTCCAGAATAAGTTCGTCGATGCATTGGCTACCCTGTTATCTATGATACAACATCCAAACAAAAATTTCGCTTTTCTTACGGGCTAAGCTCTGCCCTTCAATTCGCAAGACTAAGCTCTATCTTCTCCGCATCGTGCTACAGCATCCTTCATGGGCTGAAATATCGCAACTCATCCGAAGGCATCATCATTCGGAGCCACCATCTTCATAGCCTGAGAACACCATGTCATGGCCTGAGGATCCCTTTCAATCTTTTGCATATCATTATTCAAAGGCATCATGGTTCGGAGGCACCATCCTCATAACCCGAGAACATCATTTCATGGCGTGCGACCTTTATCATACGCTTCATGGCCTAGGACATCATGGTCTAAGTACGTCATCCTAACCGTCTAAAGACAACATTCATGGTTCGACGAGAATTTACATCATGTTTAAATTTATGCATAGTATACGCTTCTATTGTTTCATTGCAGGTAAACCGGCAAGCAACGACCATCTCGGCAGGAGCGATCCCGCTCCAGTTCCCACAGCCATATCCAACCTAACCATTCCCACAATCCATCCACTCACCCCGCCATGGATATTGTGCCCGTTCTTGAAAAGTCTATATCGGCATACACCACCGACGGATCTTGAAATACATACGACCTGATTCCTGTAAAACCAGGGATGTGTAGGCAACTCAAAAGCTAGGGTGCGGCCTAAAAATTTTCTTCAAACTGTTTCGCTCGGTCAAAATTGGCCATCATATCTTTACACGACAACTCTTTTATCCTTCTCGGGTAAAGAGGGGCAACTGTTGATACCCAATTTTTCCCTATATATTTTTCAATATGCAAAATACTTTCAAATAGCATATATATGTATATATAAGCATGTCCAAATGTTTTATTATTCAACATCAAACCAAGTTGGCCCCATCTATAGACAAAGATTAATCTCCCCAATTGTGGCCCTTTGAGACCCATCGAAGGCTTTCACATTCATGTTTCCTACCCATATTTCATTGAAACCTTTGCCCAATTTTTTCAGAGTATCCAACTGACAAATATTGAGGCTTGAACCTCCATCAATCAAGACTCTAGCAATGAATTTATCTTCAAATTATACTGTGGTATGCAATACTCGGTTATGATTCAATCCTTCATGCGGTAGTTCATCCTCGTGAAAGATTATCTTATGACTTTCCAATACCTATCCTACCATATTGGCCATTTCTCCGCAGGTGATATTGTTAGGTATGTAGGCTTCACTTAAAACTTACATCAAAGCATTCTTGTGCGCCTCTGAATTTTGCAACAGTGATAGGATAGATATCTGAGCTGCGGTTTTGTTCAAATGATCAATGATGGAGTGTTCCCTCGCATTTACTCCTCCAAAGGTCATCTGGTCCTATTTCAATGATAGGCTACTTGGTAATGGCATCCTTACTTGATCCTCCCAAGTGTTCAAGTGTATAGATTCTTTCAGTTCTAGTCATTCCTTGTGCAGCATCGGATTCCTCGATCTTTGCCTCTCTTTTTTTGCCTCGCTTCAGCAACGTAATCCCAGGGTATTGCTTTTGAATTGAAAGGAGGTGTGGTTGATACTATCACTGTGAAAGGTGTGGTCACTTCCACTTCAAATGGAATAGGGGTGGCGCATGTGGAGCTACTTCTACCTCAAATGGAACCAATGCAGCTACCTCAACCTCGATTGGTGACTGAGTCTATACTATGATAGGGGTAAATGTGACTGCAGGTTTAAAGTCATCGCCTTCTCGAATAAGCCCGATAGACCCCTCAGGATCTCATTCTTCGTCCATCTATATCACATGTATCCCACCATCCCTATGATCCGAGAGAGGATTGTTGCAGACATTAGGTGCAGATTCTTTTGCCTGTATGACCTTGTTGTTAATCAATGTCTGGATTTTATCATTCAATGCTCGGCACTCGTCGATGGTGTGCCCCTTCATACCAGAATGGTATGCACAGGTTTTGTTTGGGTTGACCTATTGGGATGGGTTTTCTACTGTCATAGCAGGAATAAGAGTGACGTAACCGGTGGCTTTCAACCTTTCATACAGCTGGTCGATGGGTTCAGCAGTAGCGGTGTATTGTCTGGGTGGTTTGCGATCAAAATTAGGTCGTGGTATTGGATAATTTTTATGAGTTGGAGGTGATTGGAAATGAGGTGGTTGGGAATTATAGGTATGATAGACAACAGCCGGTTGGGAATATCTGGGAGATGAGGGTTGATATGTAGGTGGAGGTGCTTGGTATTGTTTGGTATATGGGTGGAGGTGTTTGATATGTGGGTGGAGGTGTTTGATATGTGAGTGGAGATTTTGGGCCCTGTGCCACCATTACTGCCGCAACGTCTTTATTTTTTGATATGCCACTTGATTGTAGTGCCTTGTTTATGGCCTGTAGTGCCTCAAAGTTGGTTACTATCCCGCTCTTGATGCCTTCTTCGATCCTTTAACCAAGTTTGATGATATCAGAGAACTTATGGTTTTCAATAACCATCAACCTTTCATAGTATTGCGGATCTTGTGCTCTAACGAAGAACTTGTTCATCTGTTCTTCGTCCAATGCTGGCCTGAACTTGGCCGCTTCTGACCTCCATTGAGTAGAATACTCACGGAAAGTCTCGGTTGGCTTCTTCTTGAGATTCTGAATCTAGAAAATATCCGGTGCATTTTTTGTGTTGAACCTGAATCGGTCGATGAAACCAAACGCCATACTCACCCAGTTGGACCATTTCTTAGGATCCTGGATGATGTACCAGGGCAAAGCATCTATCGTAAGACTCCTCACAAAAAGCTTCATCCAGATCTTTTCATCCTTTCCAATCCCGAAAAGTTTGTCACAATAGGTCCTTATATGAACCTTGGGATTGCTTGTACCGTCGAACATCTCAAACTTGGGAGGATTGTAACCCTCTGCCAGTTCTACATCTTTCTGTATGCATAGGTCTTCATAATTCAAACCTTTTATCCCTTTGCCTCCTTCGACACTCTAAACCTGACTTGTCAATTTCTTGAGTTCCTCAGCCATGTTCTTGATGAGCAGGTCTTTCTCAGCGAATTCTGGTGTATAGGAGGTTGGTTGAGTAGAGTGAGGTACAGTTTCCATATATATAGGATTGTTTTGGTGAGTTCTAGGAACCTGGGTGTAGTGGTGGTCATTGGTTGAGTTTTGAGGATCGGGAATGGGTTGTGGTATGTTCTAGGGATTGTGATAAGTAGCGATTGGTGGGTATTGGATTGGTTGATGGTGGTGTTGTGGTGGAGTTGTTATCGGTAAGGGATTGGGATTTTAAGGTGGATTTGCATATTGATGCGGTTCGAGAGGGTTTTGTGGATGTTTGTTTGGTGTGTTTTGGGGAGACGCTGGGTTTTTGGTGTTTTGTTGGTTGATAACGGGGACATTCAGGGTGAGGGATAGGTTTGCCAAGTTGCAGACCTGCTCAAGTTTTCCCTGTAGCTCCAGTATCTTTTGTTCCAACCTTAAAACTAAATCATTTGGTGTCGGAGTACTCCGACTGTCTAAAGTTTCCACATTCTCAGCATTTTGCTTTCGAATACCACTTAAGTCGTCCATTTTAGCCTTTCCTTTGCTTCTTGTATTACTTGGAGGAGGAGGAGGTAGAGGGCCTCTAGATCTGGGGTGATATGCTGATGATACCAGTATGTGCGAACCAACCTTAGGGGATGGGAATAAAGAATAAAGAAAAACAAAAGGTAAATAAGTCAGTAAGGGTTGTGAAATGTTTGCAATATTTAAACACGCATTGTGGGAATGTAAATTCACATCCTAATTTGGGAGCTTCGTTATGCACGAGGTAGGCCTAGCGACAAATAGATTTGGAGAAATTCAGTGCCAATAATTGCCTCATTTCATTGATGTAAACATAAACGACCCAAAACGATACTAAATAAGATAATGTTGTTAATGGCACTTGGTCTTATTACATTTAAAAGAAAGGCAAGTAAATCTAATCTACTTGGTCCCAAAAAGATCCTCTCTAGACCGGATGTTGTTGTCGATCAACTCTCCCAGCTCACGTATGCCCTTGCCAAATGCCTTCCTACATTTCCCTCAGCTTTCTGGCAGTTGGTGACTCTCTTTCTTATCTTTCCCTCCAATTCTATTAAACGGTACTCCAAATAACAGCTCTTTCTTTCCACTCGTTAATCATTTCCATATCGGCCTTATGTTGCGCCATATGCTCAGCTTCAGACTCTCGAACTCTTTTGCGCAGCTTGTTATACCTCATCTCTGCTTTGACAAACTAATCTATGACCATGTTTCCTCGACCAACCCTTGGCTCAAAGATTCCTTATAGATTATCATCGAACCATGAGGGGTAAAAGTATGAATGACCCGCATGATATCAGTCCGGCTCGATTGTATCCTTCTCCTAATAATCTTCAAAGTCCACGTATGTTGTGTTTCATTCTTATATGGGATGGCATCACCCTGAAAATCAGCTATGAAGTGACTCATTTTAGCGACCTGTGGTATAACCTGTCTCCTGCCTACCTGTCTCATAACCCTGAGGCGAGCATAAGGGTATATCCCCTTTAACCCAATCAACACCAAATGTGGGATATCTCTGGATCTGATGATGAACTCGTCGGTGGGGAACCATTCAAACATCCATTGAACCTAGTCCTCAGTCAACTTGTTGAAGAACTGCACTCATCCTATAGCATCCTTAGGTTGAGAAAACATGTCCGGAATGTATGTCATTCTCTTAGGATGATAGAAGGCTATGTGGTCATTCCAGTGCCTTCGTGGAAACTCTTCGCAGTATTGACCCCTTTTGAGATGTTCTAACAGCCAAACTTGTAACACCAAATTGCAACCCTCAAAGAATCTGGACCCCTTCTGACAGTGTTCCAAGGCCCGACACATATTCGCAATAATCATAGGGACAATAGTATATGTCTGCCCCTCAATTCCATCCATCAAAGTTTTGGCCACCATGGCCAGCCTAGTATGGATCCTATCCCTTTGGATTGGGAATGCCAGCATGCCCAAGAAGCACATAATGAACACGAAGACCCTACAATAAACCCAGCCCAGGGAGGTGATTGAGAATTCATTATCAAAAATACGGTAAGAGCTACTGTGACCGTATCTTTCATAGAGGAAGTCAAAAGGTACATAGGAGTTCTTCAGGCACTCTAAATCTTCATTTTTCTTCATGCCCATCATCTTAAGGAACCCTCTAGTGGTGCGATTTTCAAGTGCTAACAGACCAGGTCTATCCCAAGGTAACCTAGCAAATCCTCTTATTTCTTCGAGGAGGGGAGTCATTTCTATATCCCCAAAGTGGAACACATCCCTTTCCTTATCCCAATACAGAAGGCGGCCTCGATCAACATTTTGTTCGGTTGAAGATCCAACAGTGACGGCAAATTTCCAAAGACTCTTTTCCGAATCTGGGACTTCCTTCCTTATTTTATGCAAAACAAAAGATAGTTAGGCCATTTCCCCCTCCAGGTTCGTCTATTTATACAACAATGATTAGCATATTGGCACTTATTTCTCCAAAATTAATGCACACAATTGTGGTTGCGTCTGTTGGGATTATGGAAAACCTGATGGACTTTTGGACGAGGCTTGTCTTAAAGGGTTATTATGCGGACAACATATTAACCCGGCTAGGTTTGACCATGATGCATGCACAATTAATCAGAGTAGGGTTGCTATAGAGGCCTAGACTAGGACCCTCAAGCAGACAACTTGAGGGGGAAAGGCACAGAATCGTCGAACGCATCGCTGATTGACTAGTTTACCGCAAATATGCCTTTCCAAATTTAAAAGGGTGATATATGGGAAGAGCGCAAACACTCACCAAGCGTTGCTATAGTATTTATTACGCACAAGTGGAATATGATGTTGAGCATGATTTATGCAACAATAATGTCATGACCCTAAACCTAGATCCGGTCGTGATGGCACCTCTCGTGGATACAAGGCGAGCCAACACACACCCAATTCATTTTAAGCAATTAAAATAACACAATTTAAGTCTTTAACGTGATTAAATCCCAAATAAATAGTGAGACAGTACAATTTGTGGAATAGAAATAGCCTGATATCGGGGTGTCACCAGTCATGTGCATCGAATAACCGATTAAAAGTAGGAAGAGTCTACATAGTCTATTACAGAACTAAACAAGGGAAAATAAGATATGGGAAAAACCACTAGGTTGCGAACGCCGAGCTAGAAGCAATCATCACTCGCTAGCAGGACTCGAGGCTCCTGTATCTGCACACATGGGTGCATGGAGTAATGTGAGTACTCCAGCTCAGTGAGTAATAATATTAAATGAAGACTGAGCGATAAGAAATCACGTAAAATACAACAACATACTATAAAGAAGCAGTTTAAAAACCAATAAAAGGCAAAGAAATAGTGAAATCTTATAAAAACACCTTAGTTCAGAATAAGCTTCTTTAAAACACATTTTTAACTGTTAAACAAGTAAATGACAGGCAACTATAAGAGATAAACACAGAAAAATTGCCCTTCGGGCACAATACCAACATAATCACAATAGAATCAACCCCTCGGGCTATATCTCAAATCACAATAGGTACCCGCGCTCACAAGGGGTATACAACTCCGGGAGGGGCCCCTTACGGCCCAAGCACAATATCAAGCCATCTCATGGCATAATCAAATAGGCTCTCGGCCTCATATGAAGTCACCTCATGGCGTAAAGCTCAGGACCTCGGCCTCATAATCATAAATCAGTGTATCAGTGCTGCGGCGTGCAGCCCGACCCAAAAGTATCCTCACGACATAGGCCCTCAACCTTACTCAGTTAGAATCTCATAAGCCACTCGGGCAACAGTAAAACATGATGCTCAGCCCAAAATATCATTTAATGTGTTAAACAGAGTAAACATGGCTGAGTTTTGAAAACGGTATAATATAGCATGAGTGAGTACAGATATTAAAATCAAAACAGTGAGTAAATAATAGTAAAAATCCCCTAAGGGTCCAAATAGTTGGCATGAGGCCCAAATATGGTATTCCGCCCAAAACATGATGATAGCAAACAGTTTTCAATCAAACACGCAGTAAAACAGTCATTCGGGATGGACTAAGTGACAATCCCCAATGGTGCATGACCCCACGCTCGTCGCCTAGCATGTGTGTCACCTCAATATATCACAACGATGTGAAATCCGGGGTTTTATACCCTCAGGACATTTACAATCATTACTCACCTCAATCAGGTCCAAACTCTAGCCCACAATGCCTTTGCCCCTCGAATCGGCTTCAACTCGTGTAGAATCTATCAAAAATCAGAATCACGACCTCAAAATATGCTAAGGGAACAAAGCCCATGCGAAAATAATCAATTTACAACATAAATCCCGAAATTGCCCAAAACCCGACCCCCGGGACCACATCTCAATATTCAATAAAATTTACATCAATAGATTCCTTAACTTCCCATGAGTTCATATATATCAAAAGTGACAAAATCTGACCACAAATGGCCCCTTAAATCCTCAAGTCAAGGTCTCCAATACCAAGTCCTAATCCCCAATTTTTAACCCTTAATTTCCATTAATCTTAGGCCAAATCAGTGAAATAATATCATAGGATCGATTATTAGGTTCAAAAATCTTACCTCCAGACGTTATCCTTTGAATCCCTCTTCAAAATCACCTAAAAAGCTCCAAAACTGACTTGAAATGGTGAAGAACAACTCAAAAATCGCAAAGGAACTCTATTATACCTTCTAGCCCAGGCTTTTTGCACCTCCTGTCCAGTCTTTGCTCCTGCGCAACCGCTTCTGTGGTCCCAAGCGCCGCTTCTGCGGTCACCACTTAAGTGGCGATTTACGCATCTGCGATGCAAATGCCCGCACCTGCGCTATCGTAGGTGCGCTCCCTTACCGCTTCTGCGGTTCCAGATGATCCTCCTCTTGGCCGCATCTATGGCTCCCTCCACGCTTCTGTGAGCCCTCACCTGCGGTCTCCTAGCCGCAGGTGTGGTTATGACAGCAGACTTAGCTTCAGCTGCTACATCCAATTTCCAAACTTTCCGCCAACCATCCGAAATCATCCCGAGGCCCCCAGGATCTCAACTGAAAGCCCCAACAAGCCATATACTATTATTCAAACTTATACAAGTATTCAAAACACCTCAAACAATATCGAATCAACCAAAACACATCGGATTCAAGCCTAAGGTTCCCAAAATCTTTCGAATTACGCTTCTGCTCAAAAGGTCTACCAAACCACGTTTGAATGACCTGAAATTTCTTACACACATCCCAAATGACACGACGAACCAACTACATTTTCCGGAATTCCATTCCGACCCCTATATCAAAATCTCACATATTAAACAAAAAATGCCAAAATTCTAATTTTGCCAATTCAAGCGTAAATCTACTTCATACCTCCAAAACACATTCCGATCATGCTCTTAAGTCCCAAATCACATCTCGAAGCTATCCGAACAATCAGAAATCACATCCGAGCCCTTTAACACATAAGTCAACATCCGGTCGACTTTTCCAACTTAAGCTTCCTCAAAAGAGACTAAGTGTCTCAAACCTTACCAAAATCTCTCAGAACCTGAGCCAACCAACCCGGTAACCCAATATACAGCTGAACAAGGCAATAAGATGCAAAAATGGGGGAAATGGAGCGGTAACTCATGAAACACCTGGCCAGGTCGTTACAAATAAATAGCATGTTGTCAAGTATTTGCATGTTGAAAAACAATACATGCAGTCCTTGCGGTCCACAATGGTGTTAGACTAAGGGCTCAAAATAACCTTGAGGGGAAGGTGTTAGGTACCCCTCGCGGTCCACAATGGTAGGTCCCGGCTGAACTTAAACTATGTGAATTAGTCATTTAACAAGTAAGCGGCCTCAACTTATATTTGCAAATAAAGGTGGTTTACACAATCTAAACACATATACAATCAAGAAAGATAAACGTAAATTAAGGAGGTATAAACAGTCTGAGCATACATACATAAATCGGGGTAGTTTAGGCAGTCTAAGTACAAATATGTGAATTGGGGAAGGTAAGTCCTAAGTTGATTAGCCTATAGGATCAATTTGTGCAATACCCGGTAATCCTCCTCAACTAGAAGGGCTATACGTGGCATTAGCGCGCAGGTCATCATATTCCATTACAACCCATTACCCTCCCCTTAGTGGTTATTTAAGCGAGTTTAATTAACGAACTCTAACTATGCTTTACCCGTCCTTCCTTGTGGTCCCGGAGACGTTTAAGACCTCTATACTTAGGCAGCACTCATAAAGTATTTAAAAGGTACAATCTAAGCGACAACGAAGAACACATAGGACTGTCAAATAGGAAAAAATTAGGGGCTCATGTTTGACTCTTCTCATAATCAGATACATAGAACGTCTCAAAACAACTATTTTTTTTAAGAAATTCAGAAAAGTCTTAGAACATGATATCTAGATGAACTTCACAGATACAAAATATGCAGGAATGTTAAAAATGAAGTGGCAGAACCTTTAGTCAACTGGCATATTGATTTTATAGCCTGTTAACCCTGGATAATTTCATACATAAACAAAACCTGATTTCACATTTATTTAATTGCTTAAGGCTTGCCTAGGCGTGGGACTATGCAATTATAATTCTGCGAGCTATTTAAACAATTTGAAGTTATTTTATCCTATAGGCATGCTGATCCAAATGATGAATATTATAACAGTCAATTTTATAAATATTTATGCTAGAACATGATACCTATGTGTGTGGGCAATTTTCAACCTATTATTTAAGCGACATATTTCAAGGCAAATACACATGCAATCCTAAACAGGATCTCTAATGCATATGGAGAAGGTCATTCTATTAGGCAGCATTAGTAATAACCTAATAATATGATTGCTAGGTGATTAGGCAAAATCAGAAATGGCAAATTATAGCAGGTTTTCCAATATGCAAAGAATGCAATAAACATGACTGTCCTAAGGCAGGATTGCTAATGCACAGATATAGACATTTTATTAAGAAGTATTATTAACTTAATAGCAGGATTTCTAAGTGATAGCGACTTATGCAGAATCAGAAGTGAAGTTATGAACTATAACATGTAATATGCAGAAGCAGCAAATATGATTGTCCTAAGGCAGAGTATCTAATGCACAAATTTAGCATGGTTTAATGTGAATAAGCATAGCAATCCTAAATCATGATATCTGATGTATCACACAAACCTAGAACATGATTTCTATAGCAACTCATAATGCAAAACCTAAAACATAGTTTGTACCCAGCTTACCCCACAGAATCATATAGGAACCCTCCCTTTTTACTAATTACCCCAATATCTATTTACAAAGAATATTATAGACCATGATGAGTAAATTACATAAATGAAATATAAACTTATACTATAGAGAGCCTGAATCAGGCACAAAGCAAACCTGGGAGTACCAGGCCTTCAGTGTAGTCACAAGTGCCAAGAATATCATAGCAAATAAGTGTCCAAGTGTGTCAGAGTTCCCTAAGGACCTTAAGGATCCCGGGCAGTGCTCACACCAAGACCTTTCTCAAAATAGGGACTGGTTATGTGTGTAAGCACGTGATTTTTGCCCTATATGAGAATTACTCCCAAAAAATTCAAAATCAAATGATTTTCATTGGTGTACAATTTTGAGTATTTTTGTGACATTTTTGGATAATTATTTGTATTTGTCTGTGTTTGCTTATTTGTTAAATTAATAAAAAATACAAAAAATATGTCGCATTTTGCATGTAGGATTTAATTCTATAATTGTTAGTAATTAAGTTTATTTACAAAAAATGAAAATTACAAAAGTAGGCATCTTTTGCATTTTTAGCATTTAATGTCCAAATATACAATTTTAGGCTTAATTATTACTTAATTGTGCGTTAATTGTTATTGGGAGTTAATTTGCGCTTTTATAACTTAATTTAGTTCTAAATAATAATTTAAGTATTTTCATAATTTAGTTTTAGAAAATAAAAGAAGAAAAAAGAACAAAAATACAAAGAAAATCGGATTGGGCCACTTCTTCAATTTTCAAACCATAGGCCCAAATAATTGCCCAATTTTCCCCATGACCCAGTCCACTTCAGACTGGGTCGACCCGGTCCGCCCCATTAACCCATTAACCCAACACCCCTCTTCATTTAAAACACAAAAAGAAAAACAAAAGAGAAAAAACCCTAAAAACCCTAAAAAATGGTCCGCCCCCACACCCATTTTGGCTCTTTCTTCTCCAAAATCTCAAAGACCCCATCCATGGCTACCCTCGTTACTTCCCTTCCACCTCACGACCAACTTCTTCTCCTTTACGCCACTGCTGCTCTTTTTGCTTCACCATCCATCGCGACTTCATCTTCGTCGTTCGACGTCAAGCTTGAGTTCGAGCTCGACGTCCATGGCTGCCCTCACCCTCGTCGTAAACCACCATCCATGCCATAATAGTCGACGACCAGTGATGGCCCAGACAGTCCGCCATGGATGTTGTCACTGCCCCAACGTTGTCACTGCTCAAACGACCCTCCACGGCTGCTCCGTCCAAACGACCACCGGAGCCCCCACGAGCAGCAGTTGTTGTTACTGCGTCGTCACTATTCCATCACCTTCTTCCACCGTTACACCCAGTCACGTCCAAACAGACCCAGCTGCCCCCGACCTCGTTCCAGCTTTGTCGGAGCTCATCGCTGCTACTGCTCCGGCAAACACCATTGTTTCAGCAGCTGCTGCTTCGTCTTCCCGTTCCAAACGTGTTGCGAGCTGCTGCTGTGGCGTTCTTCGTCGTTGGTTGCTGCCGAGCTGCTGCTTGCACTTCATCTTCTTCAAAGCTTGAGCTCGCCATGGCCGAGTTGTTCCGTAGCTGTCTCTTCTGCTTTCAGCTGCAGGCGAACCCGACGCACCCCCCAGCTGTTTCCATTTCATCACTTCTGCCGCGTCAGCTGTTGCTATGGCTTTGGCGTCAACTTCTTAGGTTCGGGTTCGTTGTCGTTTGGTTGAGCTTTGGTCGAGGGTCGCCGAACTAATCCGTATGTATGATTGTTCGATTCGGTTAGTAGATTTTTGAGTTTTATTTTGTCCGTATTTTGTTTTGATATTTTCGAATCTAAAATCGGCAAATGTTTGTTTTGTTCATGTCTATGGTTAGATATTTTTTTTTGTTATGTTCATGTGTTTTTGTTGAATTAATTTTCAGATTTCAAATGGAAGTTAATTAGTTATTTTCATGTTTATTTCATGTTTGTATTGTTGTTTAAGTGAATATTTGTTAGTTTAATGTTTGTTAGATTCAAATTGAAATTTAATTGGTTATTTCTTCAATTTGTTTCATGTTGTTATGTATTTTCCAGAAATTATTAATGTTGTTTGAGTCATGTGAATCCGTCATGTTTGTTGCTAAAAATAGATTTAATTCATGATCATCTTTGTTTGAAGTTCATGTTTAAATCCAGTGATTTAATGTGAGTTTATGTTTGTCTTTGATTTGTTAATTTAGTTTGAATCACGTGTTTTGTTGTTCGTATTGTTGTGTTCTTGCTCATACATTCATGGTCTAAATTAACCAGGATTGGTTCCCGATATGGTTAATTCATTCCATTAATTTTGAGTTGTGTTGTTCATCGTGTTCATATAATTGTTGTTGAAGATTGTTGAGAAATTGGTCATCTTGATCATATTTTGGTCAAGTTATGATTAATTGAGTGTTTAGAGCTGATGGTGGTAATTTGGTAAATTGCATTGCATTCGGGGGTAGATTTGTAATTGCAATAAGGTCGGAGGGGTAGTTTGGTAATTGAACATTATTTTGATTCTTTATGTTAAGCATGGGGGACAAATATAATGGGGTGGGATTTTTGATGTACTTGTTTAATATAATGGGGGACAAGACAAAACATAATGAGGAGGAATCTTGTATTTGTTTAATGTAGGCATTGGGGGACATATTGTAATGAGTTGGTAATGTTGTATTTATTTAATGTAGGCATGGGGGACAAAGTTTAAAATAAAGAAGACATTTAATAGTGGGCCAAAGCATGCCATTGGAGGAATAATTTTGGGTTGGGAATTGAAGACTTGTCTTGCTATATATAGAGTCATTCTGAACATAAGAGGAGAGGACTTTGGAGAGTTTTTAGGACTTGAACATTAAGGAAGACTTAGAGATTATTGGGAGAATATTTTTGAGAATAATACATTCTGGGAAAAGTTTAAGAGTGTTAGAGAGTAAAAGAGAAAGACAACTTGAACTTCTACTTGAATAATTTCCGTCTGCCTTTCTCGAGCGCCATTCAAAAGCAGTAAACTACTGCATCTTGTATCCGTCTCTCTTCTGCTTTGACTGCGATTGCACTTTGGTATTGCTGATTTTTCAATCCGTTACTGGGTTATTCTACTGGTCGTTACTGGTTTTGCGGTGTTGCTTAACCTGCTGTTTCTGTAGTATTATTGCTGCTGACTCCTACTTCTTTTGTTCTTGTACTGCTGTTTCCAGGTACACATTTGTACAATCTCGGCTTGAAGTAAAAATGAAATATTAATCAGGCTCTGTTCCTGTTGAATTCCTCCTGTTTAGATTTGTGGTTGAATATAATTTTCCTTTCTTCTTATAAAGATGTAGTTGAATAATTAATGAATAATGAGGTTGCATATGTATACTTTCTTCATCTAATAATGTTAGTTTAAATTAATCGGAGAATAATTAATCTGTTTTGATATTATGGTCAATCTCATGTTCTAGTATTATTGAATAACAGAATATAAAATGAAAGCAGTTTTTCTTTGTACAAACTCGATCGCAATTTTCCATTCGCATTAGCTGTAAACTAATAACTAATAAGTTACGTTTTTCAGCATGTAAATAATTAAGAGATTTTCTTTTATTTTAGAGACGAACTTAATAGAAAATATAGTCATTGTAGGTTTATCCTTTTAAAGACAATGAGACGAGCCTCGCCGAATAAAAATGCAAATTGCGGGGCCCTCAATAATTAGTCATAATAAATACTTAGAATTTGGGATGGACTGTTTAGTGAATTTCACTATCTTCCCCAAAGATAATAACGCGTTAGTATCTTTAGGACGCGCCTTAATAAACCTTACCTTCTTAAACTCGGGTGTGCATTTCATGCGACCCAAATCCAAATCCTAAAACATTGAATAAAAATATGTTCCGGATCGCGGATGCATTTCATGTGACGCAATCCAAAGATATGTTTTAAACGATGTTCACATTACTTTAAAAAATATAGTAAAAGCGGTAAAAAGTTAAAATTGGCACATCGGTTCATAATTGTATTTAAAATTAGATAATCAAGCCGAATATAACAGTTGAGCGACCGTGCTAGAACCACGGAACTCGGGAATGCCTAACACCTTCTCCCGGGTTAACAGAATTCCTTATCCGGATTTCTGGTACGCAGACTATAATATGGAGTCATTCTTTTCCTCGATTCGGGATTAAAATTGGTGACTTGGGACACCCTAAATCTCCCAAGTGGCGACTCTGAAATAAATAAATCAATCCCGTTTCGATTGTCCTTTAATTGGAAAAACTCTCTTGTACCCTCGCGGGTGCGTAAAAAGGAGGTGTGACAATGTGTAGTGTGGAAGAGCTAGCCCTAGTATGCCAGAGTTCATAGAGATCTCAAGGATCCCTAAGCAGTACACGTACAAAAGGGCAGAACTTAATAATCTAAGAGTAAAGTGAGAGTGTTTGACATAGTTTGAAAGATTTAGTGAAAACAGTATAGAAATGACTTTAAGATTGAAAAGGTTTTCTGAAATATGAACTAGTTTGGTAGTGAAAAAACAGTTTGAGAAGAGTACCCAAACACTTTTGAAAACAGCAAACAATCAATTGGTCATAAAGCACCCAGATTCAAAAACACTCAACAAACAGATCTCACGCAGGGATTGGGGACACATAGAATTCACATTAAGAGAACACATGACAGGGCTCAGGGAGGCATATAGACAACAAAATGCATAGAACAATTAGGAGCTTATAAAATTAACAGGTTAGTCACGATGGTAGGCAATAAAGTCATGTTAAAAGCAAAGAAACACTGGACAGAATCAAGCACACAACTAGAATCACTGAATGCCTTAAAGATTAGGTAACTAATTTGATTACCTCAGTGAAGGAGAATATACAAGGGTGAATATACATGCTGGACAAACATCAAATGGACAACTATAGTTTGCACATGCTAATTACATATTGAACAAAGCAGGATTAGACATGTTAAGTAAGGCAGTAAACAGGAACAGGAATTGAATTCATAACTAATGAGCTAGTACTGTAATGAAGCACATAAAGTTTAGGTTTTAAAATTTAACTGAGACATACCATCCAAGGAAGAAAAATGCAGAATATGAAAGAAACAGGTGCAATTCCACTACCTAGCCTTGGCTTTCAGCCGGCTAGACCCACAGTAGCACAAGTAGCAAAGAGAGAAGAGAGAGTTTGAACGTAAGTGTGTGTATTCTCAACTGATTTTCGTGTCTTAAGAAGTTAAATAAGAGAGTTTATATAATAGTTCAAGAGTATAGCAAATAAGGTAAAGGAATCAACTTCAATTAATCAAGGAAAGATCACAGAATCAATTACATGAAAAATCAACATAGTCTTCCCTTAATTAAGGGTAATTAACCAACGGTAAGGACATAAAATATTTAAGGAAAGAAATGCAAATCAGACTTAGGTAAAGAGTGAATAATTAAGAATCTAATTAAGGAAATAATCGTGCAAGGAATTAGTAGATACTACAGGCAATTAAATAAGGCAAAAATACTAATTAAAGTCATAAACAAGGTAATAATCAAGAATCATGCACATAAATTTTAACAGAGCAAATCACTCGACAGTTCTGGAAAGAATATATCAATTTCCATAAAATAGGCTGAGTAAAACTTTAGGAACACAGAGAAATTAGGCAGAAAATAATTCAAAAACCCTAATAGAGATCAATTAGGATAAAAATCACAACGCAAGGAATTTGACTAAGGAAAAACGTGTAAATCAGAATACAGAATGAACCAATACGACTAGTAACTTTGAAAAGCTCAAAATCGAAGCAAAACATTAGACAGTTAGAGTTTTAGCATAAATCAACTAGGACTTATGCAAATTTAGCATAAATCAGTCAAGAGCACATAAGAACAAACGATTAAGCATTCGAAAATCAGAAAACCTTTTGAGAAGATGACTTAGGGTAAACCCTAGTTTAGGAAAAACGAAAAATCAGTTGAAAACCAGAAAACTTTCAAGGAAATCATGTAAGAGTTGCTCGATTCGTCTCAGATCCATACAGATCTGAGAAGATCAGAGATAATAAATTAGGGTTTTTTAGAAAACATAATAGAGATGAGAACATAGGCCTAGAAAACCATGGATTCATAGCAAAATAAGAAAGGTTCCTTACTCATGGTCGAGAAAATGGCATGAAACAACCAAAGAAATCAAAGTTGCAAACCAGACTGCCTAGGTCCCTTGAGATTTTCTCAAGGATCTAGGAAACTGATGAACCATATCAAGCAGGAGCCAATGTAGGCCTGATATGACAAAGAAAAATCATAGAACGGAGGGCTAAGCCGGTGACGGTGCTTGAGGATTAGGGTTCAGATAGAAAGCATTTGAGAGAGAAAGGAAAGGATGACGGCGGGGTATGGTGGAAATGAATTAGGTTAGAAGGGGGGTCGTTTGGAATTAAAATGGTAAGAACAAATAAGGGTCTTTGATCTCAGAGATCAACGGCCAGGATTAGGTGTGATGACCCAAAAGGTCATCACTTGATTATCGAGTCAACTCTTTGTTCCGAAACTTTAAAAACCTCTTCTTGTCTCACCTCAATTTGCGTGCCCAGTCCGGACGCGATTCCGAAAAGCTTTTATGTGAAAACTAAGTAAAATAAGGAAATTGACTTTTAAAATTGAATAAAGTTGACTGTGCTCAACATTCATGGTAAACAGACCCGGACCCGTGATCCGACGGTCTCGTAGGGTCCGTAGTAAAATTTGGAACTTGGGCATATGCCCGAAATCGAATTTCGAGGTCCCGAGCCCGAGAAATAAATTTTTTATTGAAAATTATTTTCTAGAAAGTATAAGAGTTTTTAGAAATGAAAAGATGATTGAAATTGATGGTATCGGGCCGATATTTTGGTTTCGGAGCACGTTCGGAGTAAAGATTAGGTTGAATCTGTAAAATTTGGTAAAGATCGGAATTGGTTTGGTATAAAATAGACTTAAAGTTGATAAATTGGAAATTTTGGTGTTCTTGAGTGATTTCATGAATTTGGGATTTATTTCATAGTCATTGATGTTATTTTGATGATTTGATTACACAGGCAAGTCCGTAGGACATTTTTAGGTTAGTGTGCTTGTTTGGTTTAGAGCCCCGAGGGGTCGGGTGAGTTTTGTATAGGCCACAGAGTGAAATTTGATTTAGAAAAACTGCTGGTATATTGCAGGTCTGCAGGCTTCGCAAATGTGAAACCTGGCTCGTAATTACGAGCTCGCATTTGCAAACACCAATCGCATTTGCGAAGATTGGGAGGGATAGGGAACCTTTGCATTTGCGAAGCTTGTGTCACAAATGCGACCTTGACAGGCACCGCAATTGCGAACATTGTTTGCATTTGCAAAGTAAGCAGAGATAGGCCATCCTTCGCCGAAAATGTTTCATTTTTCAAACTTTCTCAAAACCTAAACTCTTTTGGGCGATTTTCTAAAGAAAAGTTCTTCTCCAAATCAATTGTAAGTCATTTATAACTCATTTTCTTTAATCTATAATATATTTTCACATGATTTCAACTCAAAATCAAGGGTTTTCATGAGGGAAATTGGATGTTTTGGGTAGAACCTAGGATTTTCAATTTTTGGGGATTTAGACCTTGATTTGAGGTCCGGTTTCAAAACAAATTATATATTTGGGTGAATGGGTAATCGGGTTTTGACCATATGGGCCCCGGGGTCGATTTTTGACTTTTTGGGGAAAACTTTGGAAAATCTATTTTCATGCATTAGAATTGATTCATTTAGCATTTATTAATATCGTTAAGTAAATTGTGGCTAGATACAAGCGAATTGGTGGTGGAAACAAGAGGTAAAGCGATAGTTGAGGCTTGAATTCTGTTCGTGGCATCGAGGTAAGTGTTTGGTCTAACCTTAGCTTGAGGGAATATGTATTGTGCCTTATTTACTATGTGCTAGTGTAGTATACGACATATAGGTATGATGACAAGTATCTATACGTCGGTGTCAAGCATGCCCGTGAGTCTTAAATTTTAATTGTTGTATTTCTTAATACGTACTAAAATTTCCTAAATTGTTGACTATCCATGTTGAGCAAGATTTATGATTATTTTCTTGGTATTTGGTTATTGTTGAGCATTGGCTCTAGTTGAGGTTCAATTGTGAGGTTGATTATTGGGACAAGTTTGGTAATAGTTGATTCCCTTGCCGGGACGTATTTAATTCTTCTTGTCGATTCCCTTGCCAGGATTTATTTATACTTATTCTTGATTCCATTGCCGGGACATTGTTGTTGCTAGTATTTGGGTGAGGAAATAGTGATAAAGCATGAAGGGTGATGTCGTGCACATTCATATTTATGCATTTGGTAAGGAAAGAGTGATAAAGCACGAAGGGTGATGCCGTGCACATTTCTATATTATATGGTGAGGAAGAGAGATAAAACACGAAGGGTGGTGTCGTGCACATTTTCATTACTTGATTGCATCGGTGAGGAATGAGATTAAAAGCATGAAGGGTGATGTCGTGCACTTATTGCCTGTTTAGTTTGATTTCTTGCTGTTTTGGTTCAATTACCTTAATTGTGTGATTCCACTATTACTGCCATTCATTATGTTGGTATTGTTCCCCATAGCATGTTACCCTTTCCCTGTTACATCCGAATTACTTTTATTACTGCTATCCTATTAGATATTATTTAGCTGCAGGTTATTGGTTGTTGTGTCCTAGCCTCGTCACTACTTCGCCAAGGTTAGGCTCGACACTTACCAGTACATAGGGTCGGTTATGCTGATACTACACTCTGCGCTCTTTTGTGCAGATCCCGATACTGGAGCATACGAACCTTAGCTAGGGGTTGCCGCCTTCAGTCCATTAGGAGACCCGAGGTAGTCCTGCTGGCATCCGCAGGCCTTGACGTCCCCTCCCTATCTAGTTTTCATCTATTCTTCATTATTTCAGATACAAACATGTACTTTCTTGTTCAGACTTTATTTTGGTTATTTAGACAGTTCGTGAGATTGTGACACCAGTTTTGGGTATTATATGTGATGGATTCGCATTGATATTAGTTATATTGTTAAATTTTCATTCTTCCGCTCTATTAATTTCCGCTTTTTATAAATGTTAAATTATAATTGTTAATGGATTAAAAACGAATAAAGTAAGATAAGTGGCTTGCCTAGCTTTCACTAGTAGGAGTCATCACGACTCCCGAGGGTGGAAAGTCCGGGTCGTGATAAGTTGGTATCAGAGTTCTAGGTTGCTTAGGTCTCACAATTTACGGACAAGCTTAGTAGAGTCTGAGGGATCGGTATGGAGATATTTGTATATATTGCTACAGAGTTAGGAACAATTTCACTTCTATTATTCTTTGTCGTGCAATTTGGTTTCTCAATGCTAATTGAACTTCTGCTCTATTCTTTTGCAGATGGCGAGAACACGTGATTCTTCATCCGCCGATCAGCAGCTCAAGTCCCCCAGCAGCAGAACCTACGAGGGGCAGAGGGTGAGGCCGAGACCAAGGTCGTGTTAGGGGCTGAGACAGGGGCAGAACTCAGCCTAGAGTAGCAGCACCAGCGGCGGTGCCTCGGTTTGAGTTTGATGATGAGGTTCCGGCCCAAACAGTTCTGGTATGCCCGGGTCAGTTCCCGGAGGGGTTCATTGCAACCCAGTACTTCAGGATGCTCTAGTTCGTCTACTGGGCCTTATAGAGAGTGTCACTCAGGTAGGCTTACTTCCTATAGCACCAGCCGCCTCTCAGGCTGGGGGGAGGAGTATAGACTCCCGCTACCCGCACTCCAGAGCAGATGGCTCCCCAATTTCAGACTCCAGCAGCTCAGCCAGTTGGAGCAGTTTAGCCGGATGTAGTAGCTCAGACCGGGATGGAGTAATTATGTCTATCGATGCTTTGTGGAGGTTGGAAAGGTTCACCAAGCTGTTCACTACTACTTATGGTGGTACATCTTCAGAGAATCCCCAGGATTACTTAGACAGTTGTCATGATGTTCTTCGGAACATGGGGATAGTGCAGACCAATGGGGTCGACTTTGCTGTTTTTCGTCTGTTAGGTTCCGCCAAGAAATGGTAGAGAGATTATTGTTTGGCCAGACCAGTTTGATCACTATCTCTCACTTGAAACCAATTCTCACAGAGATTTCTTGAGAAGTTTCTCCCCGTCACTTAGAGAGAGGAGTACCGCAGGCAGTTTGAGCGTCTCCGACAGGGTTCTATGACTATCACCAAGTATGAGATGAGGTTTATTGATTTGGCTCGTCATGATCTTCTGATACTCCCCACCGAGAGAGAGAGAGAGAGAGAGAGAGAGAGAGAGAGAGAGAGAGAGAGAGAGAGAGAGAGAGAGAGAGAGAGAGAGAGAGAGAGAGAGAGAGAGAGAGAGATAGAGAGAGAGTGAGGAGGTTTATTGAGGGACTCGCTCAGCCTATTAGACTACAGATGGCAAAGGAGATAGGTAGCGATATTTCTTTTCAGGATGCAGACAATGTGGCCAAGAAAGTTGAGATGGTTTTGGCTCAGGGGAGCGGTCAGGGGTCCGATAAGAGGTCTCGTCATTCAGGTAGATTCAGTGGTGCCTCGTTTGGAGGCAGGTATTCTTTTGGTAGAGGCCATCCTGGCCCTTTCAGTTAGCACTTCAGGCTTCTCACGGTGTTCTAGGTGGCCGTGGTTCTCATATGTAGTATTCTGATCAATTGCCCTACAGTGCACCGCCAGCTCCTATCAGTGCATCTCTGCTCTAGAGTTTTCAGGGTGGTTATCCAGGCCGTTAGGGTCAATTTTAGGGTCATCAGTCTCAGCAGCCCAAGTCTTGCTATACTTGTGGTGATACAAGGCACATTGCTAGGTTTTGCCCTCAAGCCTCAAGTAGTTTTTAGCACTAGGGTTCATGTGCTATGGTTCCAGCACCGGGTGTTCCACCTCCCGCTCAGTCAGCTAGAGGTAGGGGTAGAGGTTTAGAGGTAGAGGTCAGGCCGCTAGAGGTGGAGGTCAGGCAGCTAAAGGTGGAGGCCAGCTAGCAGGAGGTCGTTTTAGGGATGCAGTTCAGAGTGGTGAGGCCCAACCCCGATGTTATGCTATGCTAGCCAAACCTAAGGCTAAGGCCTCCGATGTAGTTATCACAGGTATGATTTTAGTGTGCAGTAGAGATGCCTCAGTTCTATTTGATCTAGGGTCCACATATTCCTATGTATCATCTTATTTTGCCCGTTATCTGGTTGTGCCTTGTGATTCTTTGAGTGGTCCTGTATATGTTTCTACACCTATGGGTGATTCTATTGTGGTAGACCGTGTTTATAATGCTTGCATGGTTGTTATTGGGGGCCTTGAGACGCAGGTACATCTCCTACTTCTTGACATGATTGATTTTGACGTCATATTGGGGATGGACTAGTTATCACCTTACCACGCTATCATGGACTGTCATGCTAAGACTGTAACCTTAGCATTACCGGGGTTGCCTCATTTGGTGTGGAGAGGGACTCCTGGTCATTCTACCAGTAGGGTTATCTCATATATGAAGGCTCAGCGTATGGTCGTTTGTGCCTAATATTGAAGAACTAGGGCTTGAAATTGGAGACCTAAAATTTTGGGATTTGAGGGGTCGTTTGTGGTTGATTTTGATACTTTTGATATGAATAAACTCGGGGAGTGATAAGGAGTCTATTGATGTAATTTTTATCGGAATCAGAGACGTGGGCCCGGGGGTCGGGCTTGGCCTATTTTAGGATTTGTTTTGTAATTTGATTTCTTTCGAGTGGGTTTTGTTCCCTTAGCATATTTTGATGGTTTTGGAGCACTGATTTTGGATAGATTTGGAGCATTCGGAGTTCGATTCGAGGGGCAAAGGCATCGCGAGCTAAAGATTTGGACCGGGTAGAGGTAAGTAATGATTGTAAATATTGTCCTAAGGATATGAAACCCCGGATTTCACATCATTGTACTATATTATGGTGACTCACACACTAGATGACAAGCGTGGGGTTGTGCACCGTTGGGGATTGTAAATTAGTCTATCTCGAATGACTATTTTACCGTGTATTTGATTGAAAACTGTTTGCTATGATCATGTTTTGGGCTGAAAGCCATATTTGGGCCTCGTGCCAACTATTTGGACCCTTGGGGGATTTTTACTTATATTTCCTCACTATTTTGACTTTATACTTGTACTCAGTCATGCTATATTCTACTGTTTTCGTAACTCGGCCATGTTTACTCAGTTTTAACACTTAAAATAATATTTTAAATGATATTTTGGGTTGAACATCATGTTTTGCTGTTGCCCGAGTGGCTTATGAGATTCTGACTGAGTAAGGCCGAGGGCCTGTGTTGTGAGGTTATTGAGTTGATTCATGATTATGAGGCCGAGGGCCTGAGATTGTACGCCACGATATGGCTTGTTGATATGAGGCCGAGAGCCTACTGATTATGCCACGAGATGGCTTGATATTGCTCTTGGGCCGTAAGGGGCCCCTCCCGGAGTCTGTACACCCCCAGTGAGCGCGAGTAACCATTGTAATATGAGATATAGCCCGAGGGGCTGGTGTTGTTCCATGATATTGCCAGAGGGGCGGATTTCTCTTGACATTGTGCCCGAGGGGCGGATTTTTATGTGTTTGTCTATTCTAGCTGCTTCTCATTTAATTGTTTAACTGTTAGAAAGGTGTTTTAAAGAAGCTTCTTCTGAACTAAGTGTTTTTACATGTTTCCACTGTTTCATCACTTTTACTGGATTTTACTGCTTCTTATAGCCTATTGATGTGCCTTTACGTGTTTTCTTATTGCTCAGTCTCCATTTATTATTATTACTCACTGAGTTGGAGTACTTACTTTAGTCCCTGCACCCCGTGTGCAAATTCAGGCGCACAGATCCTGCTTGCGAGGGTTGAGAGTTTTCCAACAGATTCCGGAGATTCACTAGGTAGTTGCTCGGCGTTCGCAGCCCAGTGCTTCTTCCTCTATCTTATTTTCTCCTGTTTTAGCTATATAATAGTTGTGTAGACTCTTTCAGACTTGTAGTTTTTACACTAGATGCTCATGACTGGTGACATCCCGATGTCGGGCTATATCTCTTCTGCAACTGTATTGTTTACCTTATTTGGGATTTTATTATTATGTTAAAAACTTAGTTATATTACTTAATTACTTAAAAATGAATTGGGAATGTGTCGGCTGGCCTTGTATTCACGAGATGCAACATCACGACCGAGTCCGGGTTTAGGGTCGTGACAAGTTGGTATCAGAGCCTAGGTTACATAGGTCTCACGAGTCATGAGCAGGTTTAGTAGATTCTCGTAGATCGGTATGGGGACGTCTGTACTTATCCTCGAGGGGCTGCAAAACCTTTAGGAAAACTTCATATTCTTGAAATTCTTGTCGTGCGAATTTGTTGATCCGAGTACTAAACTTCTGTTATTCTATTCACTCATAGATGGTGAGGACACACACTACTGGTCAGGATGGACAACCACCAGTACCACCAGCTATGGCCACTAGAGGCCGATGATGCTGTCGTGGTCGTGGTAGGGGCAGGGGTATGGCCCACACAACAGATAGGGCAGTACCTGCAGATCCACCAACCGCCCCAGTTCAGGATAAGGTCCTAGTTGTGGACGCTCCAGCAGCACTAGTTGTGCCCATTGTGATTATGGGTCTTCAGGAGGCCTTGGCTCAAATTCTATCAGTTTTCACTTGCCTAGCTCAGGCGGTCTTAGTTACTACAGCCACAACTATTTCTCAAGCCGGGGGAGGCACTCAAACTCCCGCTGCTCGCACACCTGAGCAGGTCGTGCAGGGACTTCAAACACCGAGGGCACATCCAACCGAACCGGTTGTAGCTGCTCAGGACTATATAGCTCCTGTCATGCCAGAGGACGAGCAGCGTAGGTTGGAGAGGTCTGGTAGACTTCAGCCTACGACCTTCAGTGGCGTATAGGGCGAGGATGCCCAGGGTTTCTTAGACAAGTTTCAGCGGATTCTTCACACATCGGTTATTCTGGAGACTTACGGGGTTGCTTTCATTACTTTTCAGTTTTCTGGAGCTGCCTTCACTTGGTGGGAGGCATATGAGAGGCGTAAGCCTATTGGTGCAGCACCTCTTACCTGGCAGCAATTCTCCGTTCTCTTTCTGGAGAAGTATGTGTCGCAGTCTCGTAGAGAGGAGCTACGCAGGCAGTTTGAATGGTTGTGCTAGAGAGAGATGACTGTGCCGCAATATGAGATGCGGTTCTCTGAGTTATCTCGTGACTCTATTTGGTTGGTTCCGACAGATAGAGAGAGGATTAGGAGGTTTATGGATGGCCTCACTTATCAGCTTCGTATTTTCATGACCACGGAGAGGGTGTCTGGTGCTACTTTTGAGGAGGTTGTGGACATTGCTCGTGAGATTGAGTCAGTTCGTCACTAGGAGCTAGATGAGAGGGAGGCCAAAAGGCCTCGAGGATCTGGTAGTTATGGTGGTGCTTCTTCGAGAGGTCAGTTTTAGCACAGCAGAGGCTGTCCATTCAAGCATTCTCAGCCAGCACGCCCAGGTTATCATGGGGCATCATCGGGTCATAGTTCTCACAGTTCTCATCAGAGCTAGTCATCACTTAGTGCCCTTCTAGCTTAGATTTCATCTCGTGCTCTACCAGTTTATGGCTCTTCTATGCCAGGTGCATCTGCTAGTCATTTTGGTGCTAGGGGTTCCCTTCAGTCCCCGTCTCCAACACCCGGTAGTTGTTATGAATGTGGAGAGATCGGTCACATGTGGAGGCAGTGTCCTCGTCGTCTTGCAGGTCCATCTCAGTAGAGGAGTCAGCCATCGGCAGCACCAATTACTTCACCACCACCCGCCCAGCCAGCTAGGGGTAGAGGTCAGTCAGCTAGGGGTCTCCCTAGAGGTGGAGGTCGATCAGGTGGTGGTCAGGCCCGTTTCTATGCATTTCTAGCTAGACCCAATAATATTGCTTTTGATGTCATTATTACAGGTATTGTCAGAGATGCCTCTGTAATATTTGATCCCGGTTCCACCTTTTCTTATGTGTCATCATACTTTGCTCATTATTTGGATATGCCTCGTGAGTCTCTTGTTTCACATGTTCATGTATCTACTTCGGTGGGCGATACTGTTGTTGTAGACTGTGTGTATCGGTCGTGTGTGATGACTATTAGGGGTCTGGAGACCCGAGTGGATCTTTTATTATTATGTATGGTGGATTGCGATGTCATTTTGGGCATGGATTGGCTATCTCTGTGTCGTGTTATTCTGGACTGTCATGCTAAGATAGTGACATTGGCTATACCGGATGTGCCATGGATTGAGTGGTGAGGTTTGACTGATTATGTTCCCAGTAGGGTAATCTCATTCTTGAAGTCCTAGTGTATGGTTGGGAAGGGTTGTCTTTCATATCTAGCCTTTTGTGAGGGATGTCGGTGCAGAGACTCCCAGTATTGATTCTGTACCAGTTGTGAGGGAGTTTCCCGATGTATTTCCTGTAGACCTGTCGGGCATGCCACCGGACATGGATATTAATTTTGGTATTGACCTGGTGCCGGGCACTCAGCCCATTTCTATTCCGACGTATCATATGGTACCAACGGAATTGAAGGAATTAAAGGAGCAGCTTCAGGAACTCCTTGATAAGGGGTTCATTCGGCCTAGTGTGTCACCGTGGGATGCGCCAGTTCTATTTGTGAAGAAGAAGGATGGCATGATGAGGATGTGCATTGATTATAGGAAGTTGAACAAAGTAACAATTAAGAATAAGTATCCTTTGCCTCGTATTGATGATTTGTTTGACTAGCTTCAGGGAGCGAGGCTGTTCTCCAAGATTGATCTTTGTTCAGGTTATCACCAGTTGAAGATCAGGGACTCAGATATCCTTAAGAAAGATTTTAGGATACGATACGGTCATTATGAGTTCTTGGTGATGTTTTTTGGGCTGACCAATGCCCCAGTAGCGTTCATGCATTTGATAAACAGTGTGTTTCGGCCTTATCTCAACTCGTTTGTCCTAGTCTTCATTAATGATATTCTGGTGTATTCGCGTAGTCAGGAGAAGCATGCGGAGCATTTGAGAGTTGTGTTGCAGAGATTGAGAGAGGAGAAGCTTTATGCAAAATTCTCCAAGTGTGAGTTTTGGCTCAATTCGGTGTCTTTTTTAGGGCACGTGGTGTCCAGTGAGGGTATTCAGGTTGATCCAAAGAAGATAAAGGTGGTTCAGAGTTGACCCAGACCATCCTCAGTCATAGGGATTCGCAACTTCCTTGGTTTGGTGGGCTATTACCACAGGTTTGTTCAGGGATTCTCATCTATCGCATCGCCCTTGACCAAGTTGACTCAGAAGGGTGCTTTATTCCTATGGTCGGACGAGTGTTAGGAGACCTTTCAAAAGCTCAAGACGGCATTGACCACAACTCCAGTGTTAGTTTTGCCATCAGCTTCAGGTTCATATACCGTGTATTGTGATGCTTTGAGAGTTAGTATTGGGAGTGTTTTGATGTAGAAGGGTAGAGTTATTGCTTATGCTTCTCGTCAGTTAAAGTCCCATGAGAAGAACTACCCCGTTTATGATTTGGAGTTGGCTGCCATAGTTCACGCGTTGAAGATTTGGAAGCATTATTTGTATGGTATGTCTTGCGAGCTATTTACTGATCATCGTAGCCTCCAGCACTTATTCAGGCAGAACGATCTCAATTTGAGGCAGCGGAGGTTGTTGGAGTTGCTAAAAGATTGTGATATTACTATCTTGCACCATCCGGGGAAGGCCAATATGGTGGCCAATGCTTTGAGCCAAAAGGCGGTGAGTATGAAGAGTTTGGCATATATTCTAGTTAGGGAGAGACCTCTTGCAATTGATGTTCAGGTCTTGTCCAATCGGTTCGTGAGGTTAGATATTTCGGAGCCCTGTCGGGTGTTGGCTTGTGTGATTTCTCGGTCTTCCTTATATGATCACATCAGAGAGCGCCAGTGTGATGACCCGCATTTGCTTGTCCTTAAGGATAGAGTTCAGCAAGAAGATGTCTGAGATGTGGCTATTGGTGATGATGGGGTGTTGAGGATGCAGGGCCGGATATGTGTGCCCAATGTAGATGGGCTTTGGGAGTTGATTCTGGAGGAGGCCCATAGCACGCGGTATTCCATTCATCTGTGTGCCACAAAGATGTATCAGGTTCTAAGACAGTATTATTAGTGGAGGAGAATGAAGAAAGACATTGTGGGATTTGTAGCTCAGTGTCTCAATTGTCAGCAGGTAAAATATGAGCATCAATGACTAGGTGGCTTGCTTCAGCAAATGGATATTCCAGAGTGGAAGTGGGAGCAGATCACCATGGACTTTGTATTTGGGCTCCCATGGACTTTGAAGAAGTTCGATGCTATTTGGGTGATTGTGGATTGGCTGACTAAGTCTACGCACTTCATTTATATGTGTACTACCTATTCTTCAGAGCGATTGGTAGATATCTATATTCGGGAGATTGTTCGTTTGCATGGTGTCCCAGTTTCCATCATTTCAGATAGGGGCACTCAGTTTACTTTGCAGTTTTGGAAGTCTGTGCAACGAGATTTGGGTATTCAAGTTGAGTTGAGCACAGCTTTCCGCCCTCAGACGGACGGGCAGTCCGAGCGCACTATTCAGATATTCGAGGACATGTTGCGTGCTTGTGTCATTGCTTTCGGAGGGTCATGGGATCAGTTTCTACCGCTTGTAGAGTTTGCTTATAACAACAGCTACCAGTCGAGTATTCAAATGGCTTCGTATAAGGCTTTTTATGGGAGGCGGTGTAGATCTCTAGTTGGTTGGTTTGATCTAGGTGAGGCTAGGCTATTGGGGACAGACTTGGTGCAGAATGCTTTAGAAAAGGTGAAGGTAATTCAGGAAAGGCTTCGTACAACGTAGTCGAGACAAAAAGAGTTATGCTGATAGGAAGGTTCGGGATGTGTCCTACATGGTTGGTGAGACGGTTCTATTGAAGGTTTCACCCATAAAAGGTGTTATGAGATTTGGGAAGAAGGGTAAATTGAGTCCTCGGTTCATTGGGCCTTTTGAGGTGCTTCGGAGGATAGGGGAGGTGGCTTATGAGCTTGCTTTGCCACCCAACTTATCGAGTGTGCATCCGATATTTCATGTTTCTATGCTCCGAAAGTATATTGGGGATCCATTTCATGTTCTGGATTTCAGCACTGTTCAGTTAGATGATGATTTGACTTATGATATGGAGCCAGTAGCTATTTTGGGGCGTCAGGTTCGAAAGTTGAGATCAAAGGATATAGCTTCAGTGAAAGTGTAGTGGAGAGGTCGGCCCATGGAGGAGGCTACCTGGGAGACCGAGCGGGAGATGCAGAGTAAATATCCTCACCTGTTGAGGCTTCAGGTATGTTTCTTGACTCATTCGAGGATGAACGTTTGTTTAAGAGGGGGAGGATGTGACGACCCAGCCAGTCATCTCATGCGTTACCACTCTATTTACCCCATTTCTTGTTCTTATTGCTTTGTTTATCAGTTCTATATGTGATCGGGTTGGTTGGTTCGGATTCAGAAAGGTTTTGGTATGGTTTGAGATACTTAGTCTTTTTTGAGGAAGCTTAAGTTGAAAAAGTCAACTGGATATTGACTTATGTGTTAGAGGGCTTGGATGTAAGTTCCGACGGTTTGGATAGCTTCGGGAGGTGATTTGGTACTTAGGAGTGTGATCAGAATGTGTTTTGGAGGTCCGAAGTAGATTTAGACTTGAATTGGCGAAATCGAACTTTTGGCGTTTTTCGGTTGTCAGGTAAGATTTTGATATAGGGGTCGGAATGGAATTTCGGGAGTTACAGTAGTTCTGTTGTGTCATTTGGGATGTGTGTGCAAAATTCCAGGTCATTCGGACATGGTTTGATAGACTTTTTGATCAAAAGCGTAATTTAGAAGATTTTGGAATTCTTAGGCTTGAATCCGATGCGAATTTGGTATTTTGATGTTGTTTTGAGCATTCCGAAGCTTGGAAAAAGTTTGAATGATGTTATGGGATATGTTGGCATGTTTGGTTGAGGTCCCAGGGGCCTCGGGTGAGTTTCGAGTGGTCAATTGGACCATTTCATGTTTTGGAGAATTGCAGAAAAATTGACCTTCGCGTTCACGAGTAGGCCCTTGCATTCGTGAAGGGTTAGCAGGTGAGGCTGAGGTTTTAGGCTCCGCGTTCGCAAGGGAGGCTCTGCATTCGCGAAGGGCTAGGATCTTGTGCATCGCGTTCGCGAGGTTTCAAACGCATTCGCGTAGAGGAAAGTTGAGCAACTGGGTTGAGGTGGATTTGTTCTTCGCGTTCGAGAAAGGGGAGTTGCATTCGCGGTGAGTTAGGGAGCTAAGCCTTCACGTTCGCGAGCTAGGTGTCACGATCGCGATGAAGGAATTTTGGTCAAAATCAGTTTGTGCTTCGCGAACGCGAGGTGTTGACCACGTTCGTGAAGAAGGATTTAATGCCTGGGCAGAATGTTTAAATAGTCATTTGGTCCGCAATTTTGGGGTTAACTTCCACCAATTTTGAGCAATTTTGGTGCTTTTTGAAGAGGATTGAAGAGGGATTCAATGGGAAACACTTGGAGGTAAGATTTATGGACTTAATACTCGATTCTTATGTGATTTTTACCTAATTAATCATGGAATTTAAGACTAATATTGAAGAACTAGGGCTTGAAATTGGAGACTTAGAATTTGGGATTTTAGGGGTCGTTTGCGGTTGGATTTTGATGCTTTTTATATGAATGAACTCGGGGAGTGATAAGGAGTCTATTGAAGTAATTTTTATCGAAATCCAAGACGTGGGCCCAGGGGTCGGGTTTGGCCAATTTCGGGATTTGTGTTGTAATTTGATTTCTTTCGAGCTGGGCTTTGTTCCCTTAGCATATTTTGATGGTTTTGCACTAATTTTGGTTATATTTGGAGCATTCGGAGGCCGATTCAAAGGGCAAAGGCATCGCGAGCTAGAGATTTGGATCGTGTAGAGGTGAGTATGATTGTAAATGCTGTCCTGAGGGTATGAAACCCCGAATTTCACATCGTTGTGTTATATTGAGGTGACACACACGCTAGATGATGAGTGTGAGGGCATGCACTGTTGGGGATTGTGACTTAGTCCATCCCGAATGATTTTTTTACCGCGTATTTGATTGAAAATTGTTTGCTATCATCATAATTTGGGTTGAAATCCATATTTGGGCCTCGTGCCAACTATTTGGACCCTTAGGGGATTTTTACTGGTATTTCCTCACTGTTTTGACTTTATACTTGTACTCAGTCATGCTATATTCTACTGTTTTCATAACGCAGCCATGTTTACTCGGTTTTAACACTTAAAATTATATTTTAAATGATATTTTGGGCTGAGCATTATATTTTATTATTGCCCGAGTGGCTTATGAGATTCTGACTAAGTAAGGCCGAGGGCCTGTGTTGTGAGGTTATTGAGTTGATTCATGATTATGAGGCCGAGGGCCTGAGATTGTACGTCACGAGGTGGCTTGTTGATATGAGGCCGAGAGCCTACTTATTATGCCACGAGATGACTTGATATTGCGCTTGGGTCGTAAGGGGTCCCTCCCGGAGTCTGTACATCCCCAGTGAGCGCGGGTACCCATTGTGATATGAGATATAGCTCGAGGGGCTGGTGTTGTTCCATGATATTGCCTGAGGGGCAGATTTCTGTTGGCATTGTGCCCGAGGGCCAGATTTTTATGTGTTTGTCTATTCTAGTTGCTTCTCCTTTAATTGTTTAACTATTAAAAAGGTGTTTTAAAGAAGCTTCTTCTGAACTAAGTGTTTTTATATGTTTCCACTGTTTCATTGCTTTTACTGGATTTTACTACTTCTTATAGCTTGTTGATGTGCCTTTACATAATTTCTTATTGCTCAGTCTCCATTTATTATTATTACTCACTGAGTTGGAGTACTCACTTTACTTCCTGCACCCCATGTGCAGATTCAGGCGCATCAGGTCCTACTTGCGAGGGTTGAGAGCTTTCCAGCAGATTCCGGAGATTCACTAGGTACTGCTCGGCGTTCGCAGCCCAGTGCTTCTTCCTCTATCTTATTTTCTCCTGTTTTAGCTATGTAATAGTTGTGTAGACTCTTTCAGACTTGTAGTTTTTATGCTAGATGCTCATGACTGGTGACATCCTGATGTCGGACTATGTCTATTCTGCAACTGTATTGTTTACCTTATTTGGAATTTTATTATTATGTTAAAGACTTAGTTTTATTACTTTATTACTTAAAAATTAATTGGGAATGTGTCAGCTGGCCTTGCCTTCACGAGATACGCCATCACGAACGGGTCCGTGTTTAGGGTTTTGACACATTTAAATCATCTGAAAGCTGAAAAATATTATTACATTAGCATGATATGTGAATTCAAAATAAAAGGATATCATCACAACTTACACAAATGATCAATTTAGTCATGTTAGTTAGATAATTACATATTATAGTTTAATAGTATTTAATTTGATGGTATCTTACCGAACACTTCTTTGTAGATGATTTTTTTGTGTATGTTTCCTTCTAATGCTTTGGTTGATTTGTCATAACCAGAACTCTTGTTGTCGATATTGATATTCATTCCTCTTGAAAGTGCAACATATAGTTGTTCTTGCAAGAAAACATATTGTGATAAATACAATCTAATATTTAGGAAGTTTATCCTTGTGCTTTATTTATTATAATTGCAAAATATAAACATACCAAAAATTATCCTTGTCAGTTAAATCTTTTTTATTTGAGGTCATGTATAATTTTGGAAAGCTAATTTTTACAGTCTCTAATTTCGTCGATTTTGTAACTATTGATAGTACATGACATAAATCACCTTCCAAGCCATTAGTTTTTCACCAAATGATTCACTAGTATTCAATATATCTCCAGGGGAAATTGTTTCGATCATTTAACATTAGCCATAAGAGCTTCATCACATATTATCAATTTTGCTTTCCTTATAAATTTAACATTGTTGCTCTGCTTTAGTTCAACTCAGATTCTTATTATTAGTTCATCTCATGTTTTAAAGAATTAATCTCAATTATAATTTTGTCCACCATAAATTTTCTTTTCAAAGAGTAAAAAGATCGATCTGACATTTCACGTTTAGATCTTTATGTTTGCAGAATCATTAGTGGTATTGACTCTTACCAACCAATTTTCTTTCTATTTCTCACACATTTATATTTTTAAATATTTTCATAGTTGTTGCGGAATAATTGTTTTTTTTTAATATTATTGATTAAAAAATATATTATTTGAGTAGGAAAACAGTTCAAATAAAATATAAAAATATATTATGACGATATTTTTTCTCAATTTCAACGGCTTGTGCAGTCCATTTAATATTACTTTTATTTTCCCTTAGTATTAGATTTTATGGAGTAGTAATGTAGTGTCAATATGGAGAATCCTTATGAAATTAATTTTATTAAAACTTCCTACATATTTTTAATAAGAAGTTTATAGATAAATTTAATTTTAAAATATTAAATATTAAAGAATTTAATAGAAGGTCATTGTGATGACCTAAAAGGTCATCACTTATTTTTAAAATAAATTCTGCATACCGAGGCCTTAAAAACCTCTCTTAGCATCACCTTGATTTGCGTGCCCAATCCGGGCGCGTAGCCAGAAAGCCTAAATATGAAAATTATTGAAAAATAATAAATTTTGACTATAAAATAAATTAATTTAACTTCGGTCAATATTTTGGATAAACGTACCCGGACCCGTGATTTGACGATCCTAGAGAGTCCGTAGGAAAATATGGGACTTGGGCATATGCCCGGAAACGAATTCCGAGGTCCCAAGCCCAAGAAATGAATTTTTGAAGAAAATTATTTTCTGAAATTGTCTATAAGGTTTGGAAATGAATTTTGATTAGCACATGTTGGTATCGGGCCCGTATTTTGGTTTCGGTACCCGGTACAGGTCTTATATATGATTTAAGATAATTCTGCAAAATTTGGTAAGAAACGGACTTGAAACGACGTGAATCGGATAGTTATTGAGAAAATTGGAAATTTGAAGTCTTAAGAAAAGTTTCATGATTTTGATGCTAAATTCATAGTTGTTGATGTTATTTTAGTGATTTGAATGCACGAGCAAGTCCTTATGATATTTTTAGGATTGTGTGCATGTTAGGTTTGGAGCCCCGAGGGCTCGGGTGAGTTTTAGATAGGCCGCGGGGTGAAATTTTGGACTTAGGGAATTGCAGGCCTGCAGGTTTCGCATTTCCCAACCTCCCTTCGCAATTCCCAGTTCGCATTTCCCAACCTCCCTTCGCAATTCCCAGTTCGCATTTCCCAACCTCCCTTCGCAATTCCCAGTTCACATTTCCCAACTTCCCTTCGCAATTCCCAAGCCAGCAGAGGTCGGGGTTCGCAATTGCGAATTCGCATTTCCTAAACTCCCTTCGCAATTCCCAGTTCGCATTTCCCAAACTCCCTTCGCAATTCCCAAGCCAGCAGAGTTGCGAACCCCTGTTAGCAATTCCCATATCTGAGACCTGCAACTTTTATACTTAGACGATTTTAAACCCATTTTTCACATCTTTTCAAAACACAAACTCATTAGGGCGATTTTCCAAGAACAACTCTTCTTCCAAATCGATTGTAATTTAATTTTAACTCATTTCCTTCAATCATTAACATCTTTTAACATGATTTCAACTTAAAATCAATGATTTTCATGGGGGAAATTGGGTGTTTTGGGTAGAATCTAGTTTTTTTAAAAATTGGGGATTTGAACCTCGAATTGAGGTCCGATTTCAATACAAATTTTATAGTTGGGTTCGTAGGGGAATGGGTAATCGGGTTTTGTTTCGAACCTCGGGTTTTGACCATGTGGGCCCGGGGCAATTTTTGACTTTTTGGGCAAAACTTTGGAAAACTCATTTTTATGCATTCAAATTAATTTATTTGGCATTTATTGATGTAATTAAGTAACTTGTGACTAGAAAGGAGCGAATTGGTGGTGGAATCAAGGGGTAAAGCTATAATTGAATCATGAATTGTGTTCATGGCATCGAAGTAAGTGTTTGGTCTAACCTTAGCTTGAGGGATTAGGAGTTGAGTCCTATTTGCTATGTGGTAATTGTTGAGTACGACGTATAGGCATGGTGACCAGTATCTATACGTTGGTGTCTAGCATGCCCGTGAGTTTTTATATTGTGATTATCATGACTTCGTTGTATCTTTCATGCATTAGTGGTGGTTTCTAATTGTTGTATAAAGTTTGTGGAAAGAATTGTGACCTATCAACATTGAGGAGTGTTGGCTCAAGTTGTATAACGAATTGTGAAAGTATTAGTGACAATTGAATTTTTAGAGCATTGGCTCGAGTTGTGAAGGTATAAGTGATAATTGAACCTCTAGAGCATTGGCTCGACTTGTGAAGTGAATTGTGAAGTAAAAGTGAGAAAGAGAAGAGATCATTATGTTGTCACCCTTGCCGGGCTATTGTTGATGTATTTGTTATCTCCCTTACTGGGATGTGGATGTTATTGATGTTGTTCCATTGCCGGAATTTAATTATTGACTTGTTGCTCCCTTGCCGGGATTCTTATTACAAATTTCCTTTATTTCCTTGCCCTATTGTTTGTGATTATTGTTTGGGTGAGGAAGAGAGTTAAAACATGAAAGGTGATGTCATCCATTGTTTGTTTTGAGAGGAAAGAGTGTAAAGCATGAAGGTGATACCGTGCCGCACGATGTACCATTCCGTGCCTATTATATTGATTTCATGGTGAGGAAAGAGTGTAAAGCACGAAGGGTGATGTCGTGCCGCGCGATGTACCATTCTGTGCCTATTGTATTGATTCTTATGGTGAGGACGAGAGTAAAATCACGAAAGAGTAGTGTCATGCACTTGTCCTTGATTTCCCCGATTCTTGCTGATAATTGAGTTATGTTGTTCTCTACGTTTATTTATTGATTTTCTGTTGTTATTTGATTTTATTTCGAGGTTAAAGATTCCCCTACCCTATTTGCCTTATGATTGTTGTTTGGGTGAGGAAGAGCGTAAAGCACGAAGGGTGATGCCGTGTATTGTTTTGGTGAGAGAGTGTTAAAGCACGAAGGGTGATGCCTTGTACTGTTTTGGTGAGAGAGAGTAAAAGCACGAAGGGTGATGATGTGCACTTGTCTTTGATTTCCTAATTTTTATTGATAAATGTGTTACGGTTTCTCTACACTAAATTGTTGGTTTCCTGTTGATATTTTTTGCACCCCACAGCATGATTTCCCCTTCCTATTTTCAATTGAACTGTGGTGATCCTCGTATTTATTTGTTGCTCTTCTGTTACTATTCGATGTTTCCCCGCAACATGTTTTCCCCCTCCCATACATGACTGTATATGACTATTTCTTTCTGTACTTCTTTTCTGATGTATATAGTTAAATTGCACAAGTTTATTTGGTAGTCTGGTCCTAGCCTCGTCACTACTTCGCCGAGATTAGGCTGGGCACTTACCAGCACATGGGGTCGGTTGTGCTAATACTATACTCTGCACTCTTTTGTGTAGACCCCAGTGTTGTAGACTTTGGACCGCAGTGGGATTGCTGATTCTTGCTCATCAGGCGACCCGAGGTAGTCCTGCAGGCGTCCGCAGGCCTTGGCGTCTCCTTCTATCTACTATTCCTGTTTCTTTCATGCATTTCCAGAGACAGTGTTGTATTTATTTATTTCAGACCTTTAATTGTAGTATTCTTAGACCGTCTGTGAAACTATGACACCAGTTCTAGGTAGTCGAGACTCAAACAGTTGTATTGGATTCATGTTCAGCTAGCTTATTGCTTTTTTTCTTCTGTTTATGTTAAATTCCGTTGTTTAAATGTTATTACTTCACAATTGTTAATGAATATAAAATGGGTAAAAAAAAGGTAAATTGTTCACATAATTGGCTTGCCTAGCTCACATTAGTAGGCGCCATCACGACTCCCGAGGGTGGAAAATCCGGGTCGTGACAGTCATGTAGTCCAAAAAAAATATGTTATTTAATTATGTTCTTTCCCTATTAGTTTTTATATTTATTATTTTAGTACTATCTTGGTCTATCAATATTGTATTCCTGTTTTATAAAAATATAGACTCTTTTTTCTAAATGAATTTAAACAATATAATGCATTTCAAATTAAATAGTAATAGCACATCATAATACGTTTTCAAATTAAACTAATAATGAAAATTTTTAAGAAGTATATCCTAAAAGTAATAGGATTACATGACTTAAAATATGTCTCTATCCCAAAAGTAATTATACTAATAGAAAATCTAACGTGTTCCCAAAGGTATTAGGTTTACATGCTAACATGTAGTATTATATGTCTATGCTCTAAGTTAATTATACTAATAGAAATCCTAAATGTAATCATGTAGGATTCCTAACTTCTAGTATTATGTTCTAAAACTAATAGGATTACAAATGTCTAGAATTTCGGTTATGTCCTTTTATTGTGAGTTATTATGCTTAATATTATAAGGTTATTTTGTAAACCGATATTTTATTTATGCTTTTATAATAACTAATATCTATGAACGTGTGTTGCACGTTAATAATGACACGTGATACTTTAAACATTTATTTATATGAAGGAACAATAAAATTTAATTAATGAGAGAAATTTTATGTATAATAAAACAAGACTTATGTAAGTAGTAGATCCAAGAAGTTACTCTTTTTGAAATGAATTAGAAACACCCCAAAAAGTACCACTGCAATTAATTTTTCTCGATTGTCACATATATATATCCTTGAGTATATAGTTCATAAAAAGCCACATGAATTGGTGGAAGGTCAACTACGTTAGCACATTTTTATTATGATCTATAATCTTGACGTTACGTTATATACATCGGCCATAATTACACCCAATTAAAATGGTGAAAGATCATGTTGTTTACCCCAATTGCTCTATTATCCATCACATGAAACATAACATTTTATAATCAATATATATTTTGTAAATATCTCTTTATAATTAGGTTTTAAAGGCGGCTGTGGTAAATGTTTTTCTTTTTATAGTGATTTATGGTTATTTAACATAATATTTTCAGATCTCTCCTTCTTTAATATTTTTTTTTTTAAGGCTAGAGCGATGGGAGCTCGAAGACTTTATTTGTATGTGAAAGAATATAGTTCCTTCAAAAATAAAAAATAAAATGACTTTCCTGACCGGGGTATGAAAAATAAGTTCCGTAAGTGGCCAGTAGTATGTACGTGATGCCTTTAAGCCTCATTTGTTTTTTTAAAGATTAAGATATCTCAATATCAAGATATGCATTAAGATTAAGATATCTGAATCTGAATACACATCTGAATGTTAACATGTGTATTAAGATCTGAATACTAAATAATTAAGACTATTTGACTTTTAACATCTAAATGTATAAAATTTACGTTTATTTGAAAATTAATTAATAAACATAAAAATCAAATAAAATACTAATTAATCTAATATTCAATTACTAAAATATATAGCTTTTTAAAATATGTTAGTTGCTGATGGTGATGACTAACAGTAGTGCTTGTGAATGCCGACTAAAAGCGGTTGGTTGTTTAGGGTAGTAGCTAATGGTGATTGGTAGTAGTAGCTATTATAATTGATGATGGTGGTGGTGTGTGGTTAGTTAATAATGGCGGGTGATGGTGGTGGTAGTTGTGATTGAGGAAGATGGTGGTGGGTAGCGGTAGTTTATAATGATGGGCAGTGCCAGCTATGGTTGTTGGTGATGGGGTGGTTATTTGTGATAGTTGAGGGGGATGAGTATTGGTTGTCGTTCAGAATGATGGTGGTGGGAGTGGTAGGGATGGTGGATGGTACTAGTCGACAATGATGGCGGCTACGATTGAGGATGATGGTGGTGATTGGTGGCATGGTGGTAGTTCATAATGGTAGGCGGTGGCGGCAGTTAATAATGAATATGGATGATAGCATTTTAATGAAGTTAAGTCTTTGTTATAGATCGTAACGATACAACCCATTAAGTGGCTGTGAAGTAAAAAAAACACACTTAATGATCAAGATCTAAATAATTAAGATTCAGATTTTAAAAACAAACGCATTTAATATCTGAGATCTGAATGATTAAGATTCAGACCTCCATTAAATGCAAACAAATAAGGCCTTAGTTAGATATTACAAGAATTACAAGCAATTTACCAATACCTTATGTGTAAAATTAGAGCCGTCAATATGGGCTTGGCCCGTCGGGTCAATCCAGCCCAGCCCGTGATTTAACAGGGTTGGGTTAGAATTTTGGGAGCCCATTTAAAAACGAGGCTTTTAAGCCCGGCCCGAGTAAACTCATGGCCCATGAGGCTGGGCTAGGCCATCCCGTGGGCCTAATAAAATATTTATTTAAAATATATAAAAAATAAAAAGTATACTGTCTTTAGAGATGGAAAGTCAGAATTGGATCTTTACTAAGAGGAACCAAAACTTGATCTTGAAAAGTTTCAAGAGATGATGTTGTCATGTATTGGAAGGACAATTCTAAAAAATATCCCGATCTTTCAATGATGGCGCGTGATGTACTTAGCATTCTTATTACCATTGTACCATCGGAATCAACATTTAGCATTGGTGGCGTGTTCTTACAAAGTACAGAAGTTGCATTTATTATGAAAATGTTCAAACAGTTGTTACTACTTGAAATTGGTTGCACAGGTTTTGCCGAACTCAAACTAGTAATATTTTTTATGTGAATTTAAATATTATTAATTTTTAAAATTTAATTATTTTTAATATTTAACTAATTAATATTGCATATGAATTGTAGATGAAAGTGAATATGTTAAGACAACCTTGTCACAAGCGGATTCAAATGTGTTTGATGAAGATGGTGTGTTGGATATCTCATAAGTATCATAAATGTTCTCTTGAATAGTTTGTTTTAAGTTTTGACTTTTAGTGAATGAAATATAGTCCTGTCTTTTACTTTTTTTTATTATTTATTGTGATATATTGAAACAATATAAAAAGTTATTAAGTTTTGTGAATTATTTCCAATAAGATATTTTTTAACTTTTAAATAATCATCTTTTTTTAGGTCAGAACTTAAAGAAAAAATATTAAATTATATTTTTAAAAATAATGGGCCGGCCTGTGGGGGCTCGCGGCCCACATAGATCTGGGGTGGGCTGACCATTATAAGGCCAATCAAAATGATGGACTAGCCTAGCCCAACCCATCAATTGCTAAAGTCCACGTGGGATGGACTGAGCTAATCCGGCCTGGCACATATTGACAGCTCTATGTAAAATTGCAAAGATAATATAAAGATAGCACTATATGAAAAAGGGCTTCTTAGTCCACTAGGCAAGCGCTTATTTGTCATATATATTGAACGAACTTCAACACAGGCATATTAGGAAAAAATGACATTATATAGCTGCTGTAAAAATAATAGCCGAAAAAATATATAAAATTTATTTATTTTTTTGTATATATACATTATGTATGTTATATACAAAAATTATATAAGTTTTATAATTATATATACTTTTTCAACTATTAAATATACATAATTTTTGGCGCGGGCTAAAAGTGAATCAACATGCCAAAGGAAAAATAGAGGTTGAACCAACCTGCGTCTAGACCTTGGAGCCCATTTTAAATATAAAGGTTTGATGGGTAGGTTTTATATAAAAATATACATACATACATACATACATATATATATATATATATATATATATATATATATATATATATATATATATATATATATATATATATGTATTACGATTCTTTTCCATAAGTCTATTACTGAGTTTCACATTTGTGGATCATGAGCTGCTATATTTAGTATTTTACCTTTACTTCCTCCTTCCTGTAGTCTTATAAGTTCTTCTATAGGCATTCTTTTTCCTGATGGTTTTACATTTTCTATTTCTGTTTCCTGGTCTATTCTGTAAACTCTTTTTCGAGGTACATTTCCTGTGCTAGTATCTATTGTACTTTGATAAGTTGTTCTTTGAAAGGGGCTTGGGCTAGAACTAGTTGATTCCATCAATTCTTTTAGGCTTATTAGTGATTCTGTTTCTGTTTCTTCATAACTATCTTGTATTTCATCAAAAATTTTATCTAATTTTTTTGATTTTTTCTGTAAAATATTTTTCTTTCTATATCCCCAATTATCTGTTCTTAATTCACATTTCCTAAAATGTTTTTCTACTTTGTTTAAGGTTAACCGTCTAAGTTTGCATCCTTTACATTGGAAAGTCTGACTTTTATTTTCTTTAACTAGCCTCCTTGCCTTTTCTAGTGCTATATCTACCTCAAATTCATCTTGTATTATTTCTGTGTTCATGAATTCAGTATCGGTATCGTCTGTCGTATTTTCAATTATGTCATCTATTTCCTTTTGGGTAGAATAATTGTAATCAGTAAACCTGATTGAGGTTTCTCCTTTTGAGTTTGTATACATTAAATGAGATTCTGGTTTAAATATTTTTGGTTTTGCGAAATCTTCTAAATTCCATTCTAATCCAGCATATTCTTCTCGATTTATCTTAATAAGTTTTTTTAGTTTTATTCCTTTGTTTCCCATTACCTCGACTACATCGTCTACCTTAATTTTGAATCTTGTATTACTACTTGTTGCCATTTTTCCTATAAAACCTACACATATTAATAAATTATTTCCATTGTTCATTTCTTCATATCCTTTAGTCTGTATCCCTATTTTAATATTTTTTCCAAATTCTGCTAAATTTATCATGAAGTCTGGGCTGATATAAAATATTCCTCCATTATTGGTCATGTCTACTTCCGTTAAACCTAGTATGGATTTCTTTTGATCTGACCATCTGTCATCATATACTACTACTAATACTTTAGTTCCTAAATTTTTTCTAGTTAATCCTTTTAATCCGATTACTATTAATCACATATGCATTAAATTCTTTTTATAATTCTTTATTTGTCTTACTGAATCTGGATTAATTAAATTTAATGTTGCTACTTTACTTCCTATGGCTGATAATTGTTCTTCTCTATAATGTTTATATAATTGAGAACTATTTGAAAAATATCCTGTATTATATAATGTTTTTGGATTAAGTAGCCTTAGTTGATTTTGCTGAAAAATCTGTATGTCTTTGTCTATATCTATTATTTCATCCAGTTTTTGATTTTCTTCTTGTCTTTTTCTAGTTAAGATTCTTGCTAACATATTATTACCTATTCTATTATCTGAAAAACTTATTCATGGTCTTTCTTCGTCTGTTGTTCTTGACCTACTTTGAAGAAGGTCCATTTTTGTGGTTTTCTTATTTTAATTCTATCCTTTTGTGGTGTTATCTCAACTCTTTTTAATTGTTCTATTAAATCGTCTACCTTTGGGATTTCTGTTTTTATCTCTTTTTCTTTAATAATTTTATCTAGATTTTTATTGACTTCTAAAAGTAATATTATTAAAGTATTATTTTGTTTAATTATTGTTTGATCAGTTTTTCCTTGAGGAGTATAACTAGTTAGCCCCTCTAGATTAGGTTGAATTCTTTCCGTGAGTTTTAATGCGTCTTAATATACCGGATCTAATTCTAGTTTTATATCACTCTTGAAAGAGCTATTTCTTTTATCGCGTCTATCTTTTCTTTTAGGGTACTTATCTCACTTTTTAGTACTTCTACTTGATCTGTTATTGTTTTCTACTAATCTGGTTGTTTGTATTTCTAATTCTTTAGGCTTTTCTGTAATAGTGTTAATTAATTTTTCTATTTCGTTTTTCGTAGGTATCTTTTCTAGATTAAACTTATTATTCAAGAGTTGTATTTTTCTATCTATTTCTAGTTCTTGTGATTTTATGAAGTCTAGATTTTGTTCTAATTTTTCTAGAGTTCTTTTTTGTTTGTTTTGTACTACTTCTATTAGTTCTAGTGTTCTTAATAAATTTTTATTATTTTCTTGTGTTTTTTCTCCAAAATTTATTATTAAATCTATTAAAGTGTTGTATTGCTTATCCTCGTTATGTAATATATGATCTCCACTACTAAAATTGCACTTTATTATCGTATTATCTTTTAATATTCTATACTTCTTTTCCGGATATATTTTTAAATCTAAATATTCGAGGTTCTTTAAATTAGCTATTTTGATTAACCTAATGGTATCCAAATTTTTCTTTTCTTAAAAAAATTTATTCTTTGATTTTCTCTATATATTTCTCCTTATATATGTTGTATTTCCCACTTTAAAGCTGATATGGTTTCTGAGCTAATACTACGTTTTACTATAAAACTTGGTTCTCTATTGATTTTTAAGTCTGATTCTTCTATTTGTTTAGCTAATTCTAAAGTTGATATTAATAAGATTGTAGTCTGTCGTAGTATTTTCTTTAATTCTTCTTTTCTCAGTATTTCTCTTCTTAAAAGCCAATAATTACAGGCTATCTCTTTAGTTATAGGATGTTGTCTTAACATATGTTTTATCCTAATGGAATATATTTTATCTTATTTCTAGTTGTTCGTATATAATCCTTCTCTTTTTGTATTTCACTATTAGTTATTTCTATTTCATGAAAAAGGAAATTCTGAAAATCTTCAGTATTTAAGATATCTAGTTCTGGTTCTAATATTCTTATATATTTTATATAATTTCTAATGGTTTTGCGGCTAATATATATTAGATGGTGATGGTAGCTTATATATTTAGCGAAAAGTAATTGTTTCATAAACTATTTAGTCCGAAAATCTTCTAGCTCTGATACCAATAAAAAAGGATAAAAAGTAAAAAAGATATATATATATATATATATATATATATATATATATATATATATATAAAACAGTATCAATTGTTGACTAGTTGTGTAAAGATCCCAGATACCCTCCATATAAAAAATGATATAAAGTCCTTATATTAAATATTTATATATTTTCTCACTTAAGTAAATCTTAACAAATTGCTGAAGCAACATCCTACTAATTGAGTATACGTAGTCTGGTAATTAAGGTAATTAAGCAACTAGACTCAGAATAAACTTATTCTAAGGGTTACAGGCACTTAAGTCATTTTCAACACTGACATCTCTTTTCTCCCTAAGCATAGTTTTACAAAACTGCAAATTCCTTAATGTAAGTGATTTGGTTAGAAGAAGGGGAGTCTTGACGTAATTGATAAAATTATTGTCATGTGACCAGGAGGTCACAGGCTCGAGCCGTGGAAACACCTCTTGCAGAAATATAGAATAAGGTTGCGTACAACAAACCCTCGTGGTCCAGCCTTTCCCTAGACCAAGCGTATAATGGGAACTTGGTGCACCGGGCTGCCCAATAGAAACATTAGATAAGTCTATGCTTCTTGATTTTTTTCCGGACTCGCAGCATATGTTTTGACTAATCGATAAGCACATCAAATGGAAACACCTAAATCTGTCTTTTTTTTTTATTAAGCCATCACCAAGGCTAGTGTTGTTGGTGTTGAGGGGTTAGGCTCGACCTCTACCATGTCTATTCACATGCAAAAATTACAAAAAGGAGGGGGACATGAACCTTAACCTCCAAAAGAAATATGATTGTTGTCGTCTTCAAAAAAAGTTGGAAGAGAGAGCTTGTACAACTCTTTCATAGCTAACTATGAATTCAACTTACAAAGAAATTACTTTTATCGTATCTTCTTCTAATACTAGGAAGTTGCCATTCGTCAAGTTGAAAATGTCCCTTCACCTCTTTCGGAAGTTGTTGAAAAGAGTAGTAGAAGGTACCGTTTCCACTAGACAAGGCTAACTTAGTTAAAGAATCTGCCACTTGATTTGCTTCTCTAAAGCAATGGATGAAGTGTACCTCTGCCTTACTTACTGTCGAGGTGATGTGTTTGATCATCTTTCTAAGCTTGAGATTGTTGGTGTCTTCATTTTTCAGCATATTTGTCAAAATCAGAGAGTCTAATTCCAAATCGAAAGCACGTATTCCATTTTGACAACACCAGTCTACCTCATACTTGGTTGCTTGTGCCTCTGCTTGGTTGTTGCTATTGCATTGGATGGGAATTGAAAATGGCATAACCAAATCACCTATTTCACTCCTGATAACTTCTCCGATGCCTGCTCTTGAATTGTTGCCTAGAAAACTTCCATATGTGTTAATCTTAAACCTTCCTGCAGGCTTTTGCCAAGATACCTATCTCCGTACTGCCACTGGTTTGAGTTGTTCAATGGTCTTGCATTGTTGAGCCCAAGTGCCAGTTGTTTTTAATTATGGGAAGGCAATGGAAAGAGCTGCATTAATGGTCCATTGTATTTGCACCTCATTCTTATATTAACAATTTATTTTGGTTCCCCATATTTACAAGCTGTCCAACTCCTCCAAATTTTCCAGAAAATACAAATTCGAACAATTTGAAGGAGTAGTTTATGAACCTCATTCTTAGGCCTTGTATCCCTCCAATTTTTCAATATCATATTTGGAGACCAATGTTGATGCCTAATATCAAGCAATGCACCAAAGAAATTCCATATGTGGTTGGCAGCATGTCCTTCAATAAAGACATGTTGGATCGACTCGCACATGAGATTTGAGCAGCAGAAGCACATAGATGATAACTGGTTGTTAAAGTTGTTAATTATTTCATCGAATGGTAACCAGTGGCAAAAATAATCTCCAAGTTATAAAAGATATCTTAAAGGGAAGACGTTTGTGCCATACCTAAGATATAACATGGTTCTTATCCCTTTTGTGCCTGATCATATTTCATGCAGATGTGTTGGAGAATTGTCCATCTTGAGTAGCATTCCAGATGGCATAATCACGTTGATCCTCATGGTCAATCTCAATGTTAAAGATCTGCTACACCATATATTCTGGAAGAATTCTTCTCAATTTGTTAAGGTCCCATCTTCTTTTTGTGAAGTACACCTTGTCTTTAGCTTTATAGTTGGTTATATCATCTGGATAGAGAGTAGCCAAAGCACCCCTTTCGCTCCAATTATCCCACCACATACTAGTGTCTCCATTGTTTATTTTCTAAATGATCTTTGCTTCTGCATTATCTCTGGCATTAAGAAGGAATTTTCATGCTTGAGAGTTACCAGAATGCCACTTTTTTGCTGAAGGGTGAAATCTAGTGCAATACTTGGCTTTTAGGAAGTCCGGCCACAAAGAGACCTAAGTCCTAAATCTCCACCATCTTTTAATGGCAAAAGTATTAGAGATGTCAGTCATGTCCCTAATTTCAATACCTCCTTCATCTATAGGCAGGCAAAGGTTTTTCCAAGATCTCCGATGATATTTTGCTTAATCAACATTAGAACCCTAGAAGAACCTAGCAAAGTGCATTTCTAGAAGATTAAGAGATGTTTTTGGAGGATTAATAGCAGTGAGAGTATATGTAGGCATAGACTAAAGCACACTTTTGATTAGAACCATTTTCCCACCATATGTGAGCATCTTACCTTGCCACCCATTGAGTCTCTTTACAACTTTAGTGAACATATCATCAAAATAACAAATCTTCTTCCTCCCTACATAGATAGGGCAACCCAAATATGTAAACGAAAAAGTTTTATCCATAAAACCAGTATAAGCTCTAATCATATTGATCCTGTAAGCACCAGCTTTAGGGTCAGTGAGAAAAAAACTTTTTTGTTTGTTCACCCTTGACCAGAAGCCTTCTCATAATTGGTAATTTGCTTCATAATCAGCTTCACTGGCCTGCTGTTGCCACTGCTAAAAATGATAATATCATCTGCATAGGCAAAGTGGTTAATCTGAGGACCTCTTTGATTCATGGAGAAAGGAATAAAGTTGTTGTTGTTGTTGTTGTTGTGTAGGTTGTTGAGTGACCTGGAGAGGACCTCTGATGCTAAACTAAAGAGTGAAGGGGATAGCGCATCACCTTGTTTCAGGCCTTGTGATGAAGAGAAGAATCTATTTTTGGATCTACTAATAAGAATAGAATACCACACGTTGGAGATAAGTCTCCAAATACTATTAATCCAAGCATCGGAAAAGCCAAACCTTTTTAAGACTGCCACAAGGAATGTCCATGACATTCTATCGTAGGTCTTGGCCATATCAAGCTTTAGAACAATATTTTTCCCAGTATTCATCTTGGATATATTATGGATAATTTTCTGGGTAAGCATAACATTTTCTGTGATTAGTCTACTAGAAATAAAGTCACTTTGATTCCTGGACACTAACTTGTTTAACAGAGGATTGAGTCTTCTAGAAATAATCCTGGAGATGGTTTTATTGGTGTAATTGCTCAAACTGATGGGCCTAAGATCAGAAAAGGTGGAATGATTCTCCACTTTTGGTATAAGAGCCAAACAAGTATGAGTATAGAATTTAGTCAATTCTTTTTCATTGAAGAATTCTGCAACAAAGTCCATGACATTCTGGTTGACAATATTCCAGCATGTTTGAAAAAAAATTCCATTATAACCATCTAGTCCAACAGCACTATCAGGATTCATAGTAAAGATAGCCTCTCTAACTTCATCTTTATTAGGCATGCTATTAAGAAAAATATTTTCCTCCTTTGTAATCAATTGAGGAATACATTGCAGCAAATCATGATTCAAAGTTGGTTGGTTAAGGTTGAAGAAAGTGTTGTAATATTTGATTGTTGCTCTTGCAATTTTATCTTCACCTTGAACCCATCTATTTCTGTGGTTCTTGATTTTGTATATTTGTAGCCTCTTTCTTTTGTCTCTAAGCACATTATGAAAGAATTTGCTATTGCAATCCCTATCTTTGAACCATTTAATCCGTGCTTTTTGTCTTAGAAGAGAGTCTTGCATACCCATCCATCTAACATATTCTGCATGGCCCTTGTTTAGCTCCTCCCGATCATGCTCTGTGTTATTGAGAATGTCCAGTTTTTCTAATGCTTGGACCTTGGCCTCCCAAATACTGACTTGTTCCTTCACATTACCAATAATATTCCTGGACAATTGGCTAATATTTTTGCTTAGAGTTTTGAGTTTGCATTGAAGTCGCCACATCGCATTGCCAATGACATTCATGTTCCAAGAATCTTGAACAACCTCCGAGAAATTTGTTTGTTATGGCAATGTATCCAGAATTTTAACTTAATGGTTCAACATTTAACCTTTTTACCATTGAACTTGTTATAATTCGAAATTATGGGTGCAAAGTGTAATACTTTATTTTTAGTGTTTTCTCGTATAAATTGGAGCCTTGGAGCAACATTCAAGTTATCTCCGTATGACCTATAGGTCAGGGGTCCGGGCTGCGAAATCAGCAACCAATGATACTTGCATCAGAGTAGGTTGCCTACATCACACTCCCTTAGAATGCAGCCCTTCCTCGAATTGTGTGTGAATGCTAGATGTTTTATGCAGTGGGATGCCCTAAGTATTTTCCTATATTCACTAACTCCACCACTAGTTATGAATCATATTCCCATCATGAGACCAAATAAATAGGCTAGAGGGTTTGTCCATATATATGTAAAGCATGAAATAAAGCACCAAGGAGAGTAAACACAAGGCAAGATATGGCTTTTATTTCTCTATTGGCCTCAATAGGGTACTTTGAGATCTTTGTAGCAATCTTTTGCTTTTTTGTCTTGGCTTTACGAGGTGGAAATAGCTATAGATGGAACTGGCCATTTCTTGGTATGTTTCCAAGCCTTATTCTCCATATACATAGAATTCATGAAAGGAGTGTAGAGATTCTTTCGATAACTAAGGGTACTTTCTTGATAAAAGGCCTTTGGTTTACTAATATGGACATTCTTGGTACAGTGGATCCCCCAAATGTACACTATATTATGAGTGCAAATTTTACAAATTTTCCAAAAGGCCAAGAACTCAAGAAGATTTTTGATGTTCTAGGTGATGGAATTTTTAGTTCCGACATGGATATGTGGAAAAATCAAAGGAAACTTGCTAGAGCATTGATCATTAATGAGAGATTCCACAAGTGTTCGGCGAAAATCAGCATGAACAAGGTTAAAAATGGATTGATCCCAATCCTTGAGTTCATTGCTAAAGAAGATAGAATTGTGGATTTGCAAGATGTTTTCAAGAGATTCACCTTTGATACGACGTGTAAATTACTCACAGGTTTTGAATCTTGTTGCCTTTCTCTTGAATTCCCGGAAGTTCCCTTCTTGAAAGCCATGGATGATGCTAAATATGTTGTAACCATACGCTATCTATTGCCAGAAAGTGTTTGGAAGTTGCAAAAATGGCTAGGAGTTGGGCCTGAAATGAAACTAAGAAAAGCTTCGAATGTCCTTGATCATGTCATAGGTGAGTATATATTGATGAAGCGCGAAGAATTGAGTAGAGGAGAAAAACCTAAGAAAGATAATGAAGAGGGTTTTGATTTATTAACGCCATATATAATCAACGATGGAGAAACAACATCAGGGTTGAAGTTTGATACTAAGTTCTTAAGGGATACCTTTTTAAACTTCATGTTCACCGGGCATGACACGATTAGCCCAGGTCTTACATGGTTCATTTGGTTGGTGTCCACACATCCTGAGGTTGAGAAGAATATAAGGGAAGAACTTAAGGCCATCATCCCGATTGAAGAAGCTGAAAAATGGAGGCTTTTTACGGCTGATGAATTGAAAAATGCAGTTTATTTACTTGCTGCATTGTGTGAATCACTGAGGCTATATCCCCCTGTCGCATTTCAGCATAAGACTCCACTAGAACCTGATATTCTCCCAAGTGGTCACCATGTTCATCCTAATATGAGAATGATGATTCCTTTATGTGCAATGGGGAGGATGGAATCCATCTGGGGAAAAGATGCCTCGGAATTCAAGCCACACAGATGGATTTCAGATCGTGGAACGATTAAACATGAGCCATCTTACAAGTTCTTTTCTTTCAATGCAGGACCAAGAACTTGCTTAGGAAAAGAAGTAGCTTTCACTCAAATGAAATTAGTAGTTGCTACTATCATCTATAATTACCAAATTGAAATGGTGAAAGGTCATGTTGTTTACCCCAATCTCTCCGTTATGCTCTACATGAAACATGGCTTTAATGTTAGAGTTAAGAGGAAGTGGGCATAATACTTTTGTAATGTTACTTGTATTTCATGTTCAAATAATGGGAGTGTCATGACTAGCCCAAAAGGAAATAGTAAGTGTATTTTTCCTATGTGGTAATGTGAACTTAAATAACTTTTCCTCAAGTCTTTTACGTTTCAGTTGTGTTATGTGTTATTTCAAACTCAAATAGCTTGTTATATGAGATGTTAAATAATATATTTAATAAGCCTAAGCTTCACATTGACACACTATCTTACTTTATCCATCACATTTAGGGTGGGGCGATCCATCCTCGTGAATAATCAAGTTATAAGGTTACTTTTATTAATTAAAAATAATGGGGTGTGTCGTATGGTGAAACGGCAGGATTTGAAATTATGAATTTTTCACACCAATCTTAAGTTAATATATAATAATAACTTAGTTCACAATCAAATATTTATAAATATTTGAAGTCAAGTTTTTAGTTATCTGTTGGAAGAACGAATACGTTACATAGGCAACAGAAAGACTTATATAAGTAGTCAGATCCAAGAAGTTGCTCTTTACGTAAAGATTGAAAAATAAACCAAAAAGTCGCTGCAATTAATTTCTTTCGATTATCATTAGCAGCTTAGAATATTATATCATTATTCTCGAGTATAGTTGATAAAAAGCCATTTTTGTTATGATTTGTAACCTTAGTACGTTACGTTATGTGCATTATTGGGCAATAAGTCTTGTGGAGCTGCTTGGAGGCTAAAGGCGTTCCGATTGCCTACATTAGGGTGATTAAAGACATGTATGCTGGAGCTAAGACTCGGGTTAGGACAGTAGGAGGCGACTCCGAGCATTTTCCGATTGTTACGAGGTTGCACCAAGGGTCTGCGCCCAGGCCATTCCTGTTTGCCCTGGTGATGGACGCACTGACTCATTATATTCAAGGGGAGGTTCCATGGTGTATGTTATTTGCTGAAGACATAGTTTTGATTGATGAGACACGAGGCGGCGTCAATGAGAGGCTGGAGGTTTGGAGACATGCCCTTGAGTCTAAGGGTTTCAAGTTGAGCAGGACGAAGACAAAATACCTTGAGTGCAAATTTGGGGTCGAGCCGGCAGAAGCGGGAGTGGACGTGAGGCTTGACTCTCAAGTCATTCCCAAGAAGGGTAATTTCAAGTACCTTGGGTCGGTTATTCAGGGGATCGGGGAGATCGACGAAGATGTCGCACACCGTATAGGGGTGGGGTGGATGAAGTGGAGGTTAGCATCAGGAGTCCTGTGTGACAAGAAAGTGCCACTGTTACTAAAAGGTAAGTTTTATAGAGCAGTGGTTAGGCATGCCATGTCTTAGTGTTGGCCGGTTAAGAACTCACACATCCAGAAGATAAAAGTAGCAGAGATGAGGATGTTGAGGTGGATGTGCGGGCATACTAGGATGGATAAGATTGGGAATGAAGATATTCGAGAGAAGGTAGGCGTGGCCCCCATGGAGGACAATATGCGGGAAGCAAGACTCAGATGGTTCAGACACATTCAGAGGAGGAGCACTGATGCACCGGTGAGGAGGTGTGCGACTGGCTGTGGGGGGCACGAGGAGAGGTAGAGGGCGACCTAAGAAGTATTGGGGAGAGGTGATCAGACAGGACATGATGCGACTTAGGATTACAGAGGACATGTCCCTTAATAAGCAAATTGTGGAGGTCAAGCATTAAGGTTGTAGGCTAGTGGGAAGTTGTGCATATTTATACGGTGCACCAGAGTGAGACTAGCCAGTTAGGATTTAGTTCTAGGATCCTAGTGGTTATCTACTGATGTATGGCTTTATCTGCTAGTTATTACTGTACTTTGAATTTAATTTATATTTCTTATATTGCTATTATTTTATTATGATTCTATTGACGATACTAATATATCATCTCTTGTAGCCTTCATGAGCTGAGGATCTCCTGAAAATAGCTCCTCTGCCCCTCAGGGTAGGGGTAAGGTCTGCGTACATATTACCCTCTCCAGACCCCACTTGTGGGATTACACTGGGCCGTTGTTGTTGTTGCTGTAAGTACCCGTACACAATATAGATGTAAGGCAATTAACCAAGCCTAATCCATATGCATTACCAAATAATGAACGTAAGTAAGGATGGCAAACGGGGCGCTGCAGGTGCGGGGAGGTGCGCATTTAAAGCTATGCGGGGTACGGGTTTAAAGTTATGTGAGGCAATACGGGTTTAAAGCTATGTGGGTCGGGGCGAGGCAGATGCGAGGCGGGTTGAAATACTTTTCATAAAACTAATGCGAGATGGGGCGGGTTGCGGGTCTATGCAAATTTAGTAAAAATGGTGTGTAGTAGCCACTAAATAAGGGTGTATTTAATTTTTATCGACTATTTAAAATGCTTATCAAAAATAGCCACTACTAAGGGGGAAAAGACACAATTACCCTTTCTCTATTTCTTGTATAATCCCAAAATCGACGAAAACCCTTATTTCATTCGTTCAGAGTTCTGCGCTTCTTCATCTTCCTCATATGCAAACTGCAATCTCAGTTAAACTTCTGCTCTTTCATCTTCTCCGTCATCTTCTGTCAATCGCGACTGGTAATATATTTTTTTATGCATTTTCGTTTTTCTTTATTTGTAAGTTGGTTCAATGCCGTGTGAAGTATGTGTGAAATTTCAAAAATTAGCATTATATGTTAACTGTGTTCATTAAATGTAAGGAAGAAACGACATTAAATTTTGTAGTTGGAATTCAAAGTTAAGGACTGATTGTCCTTAACTTTTGCACATGAAACTTGAAGTTAAGGACAAAGTGTCCTTAACTTTGGATGTTGAAAGTATATGTTAAGGACTGTATTTCCTTAACCTATGCACTTACAATTTAAAGTTAAGGACTGATTGTCCTTAACTTTTGCACATGAAACTTGAAGTTAAGGACTAAGTGTCCTTAACTTTGGATGTTGAAAGTATAAGTTAAGGACTGTATTTCCTTAACCTTTGCATTTACAATTTAAAGTTAAGGACTTATTGTCCTTAACTTTTGCACATGAAACTTGAAGTTAAGGACTAAGTGTCCTTAACTTTGGAAGTTGAAAGTATAAGTTAAGGACTGTATTTCTTTAACGTTTGCATTTAAAATTTAAAGTTAAGGATTGTATTTGCTTAACTTTTAAACTTGAAATTTTAAGTTAAGTCCTAATCTTTGTTTGTTTTTCCTTCTTTTCTAGTGTTATAATGGAAGGCAATCATTTTTTTGATTTTGACGATTGGCGTAATTTTCTGGTATATTGGAAAGGAGATTTTCAATATAAGGAAACAATTAAAAGTTTTCTGTCGAATAGCCAATGGAAGAAATTGAGGGAAAGTATTTTTGGCAACTTCTTCAGATTACAAAGTGTGAAGTTCTCGGGTAAACTTATGCACTGTGTATTGCTTTCTGAAATTGTTAGTAATGAACCTGATTCGATGACCTTCAAGGTATTTGACCACGATATTAAGTTTACTCGTGATGCATTCCATATTATTACTGGTTTGAAGTCTTATTCATCGCTTGACATGAAAGGTTTAAATGAGAAAGAGAATAGGCTTTTAAGAGTCTATTTCCCTGGAAAGGACAAAATTGAGTTGGCTGATTTGTATAGTTTTATTTCTAGTCGCCCACATGGTACAACTTCATCATTTGCTGGCAGTGATGATGATGCTTTGAAGTTGGCAACACTCTATTTTGTTGAGTCGGTTTTGATGGGCACGAGGAAAAATAGGAATGTGTCGGAGCAAATAATGAAAATTCTTGACGATGATGCACTTTTCGCTTCCTTCAACTGGGGCTCTCTTGCTTATGAGACGCTATTAAAATCATTGAAGAGTTGCTTGAAATCAAATGAGAATGATGTTCAGAAGGAGAAAGAGAAAGAAAAAGATATTGATAGCTACACTTTAGTTGGCTTTCCTTTTGCGCTTTGTGTCTGGATTATGGAAGTACTTCCTATTTTCCAAGAGAAACAATTTGTGAACTTCAAAGAAGTTGGTTATCCTCGAATGTTATGTTATTCTGAAATGAAGTCTCCACAATTTGATGCTCTTTGTAGAAAATATTTCCATAATGAAAAAGTAAGTTAATGTACTTACTATCTCTTTTTTTGTTTATTTGTTTTAGTTATGTATACTTATGTTTAGTTTTTCTTATATAGTAGGTGTTTAAGTTGATTGAGGTATCACCCTTTATTCCCGTGGAAGAAGAAGATACAGAGCCTCTTTGTGTGGAGGAGCCAGTTTCACAAGATCGAGGCTCAAGGTCTTCTTCCACACAATTTGACGAAGGTGTACTTAAGGAAATTGTTAGAGTATGTGTTTCTGCCTTTGAATAGTATTAGTTTTTTATTTGATTATTTCTTGCTTACGAACACCTTTTTTTTTATATCATATTTTTTGATTCAGAGATTATCAGAGAGTTTTAAGAAAGATTTGCAAGCAGAAGTTACCAGAGTTAATTAGAAAATTGTTGTATCAGAAAAAAAGATTGAGAACGAAATCAAGGTAATTTCAGTTAGTCCAACTTTAGGATTTTGTGTCCTTAAATTTTGAACTTGGAATTGAAAGATAAGGACTTCTTGTCCTTAACTTTTGAACTTTGAAATGAAACTTAAGGACATCATGTCCTTAAGTTTTGAACTTGGAATTCAAAGTTAAGGACTTCTTGTCCTTAACTTTTGAACTTGGAGTTCAAACTTAAGGATTGCATTTCCTTAAGTTTTGAACTTTAAGTTCAAACTTAAGGACTGCCTGTCCTTAAGTTTTAAACATGTCCTTCTCTTTGTAACTTAGTTGCTTTCTCAGGATTTAAAGAAAACTCTAGGATCAAAGCTTGATACTTTGATGAACATGTTTGGGAAAGCTGATCAGATGAACACAGATAGAGAATCTAGTGTTCCAATTAGAAAATATGGAGTTGATGATCATTGTCGTGCTACTGAGCGTACTGACATATTCAACCAAGATGCAGGTGGTGTTGAACGTGATGATATGGATGTGCATGCAGAGGGTCAGTATGAAAGAGAATTTAGAGATGCACATCTAGATGATGAAACTGAAAATGTTACTGATATTGGGAAAGGTTAGATATAGATTTTGATTTTTATTTTCGTTGAAATGTATATTCAATAGATTAATACATATAAACTATGCATGTGCATGCAGAAGTTTGTGGAGTGCCGGAGAAAATTTGTAGAGTTTGTGGATTGCAATTGTCACACCTCCTTTTTGCGCGCCCGCCCCGAAGGGTAGAACGCGCGAGGGAGTTTTTCCAATTTAAGTGACAATATTCGAAATGGGATTATTTATTTAATTCAGAGTCGCCACTTGGGAAAGGTTTAGCTTTTGGTGTTCCAAGTCACCGGTTTATCTTGAATCCCAAATCGAGGAAATTTTCGACTTTTCCAAATGAAGTCTGCAAACCAGAAATTCTAAGTAAGGAATTCTGTTGACCCGAGGGAAGGTGTTAGGCACCCTCGGATCCCGTGGTTCTAGCATAGTCACTTAAATTGTTATAATGGCTAAATATCTGATTCGAATACATGTTGTGACTTATGTGCTTTTATTAAGTTTAAACCACTTTTATTATTATCATTTGTTTTTATAGAATTGCAACGTCGTGAAAATGCATCTCGAACCACGTCACAATCAATGCACCCGTATTTGTTAACACATTTCGATTCCGTTGAGATTTGAATTTGGGTCACATAAATGCGCACCCGAATTTAAGAGGAATAATATTATTAAAACGCACCTAAAAAGACTATCGCGTTATTATTTTTGGGGAGGGTCATGAAATTCGCTAAATGACTCATCCCAGATTCTAAGTATTCAATATATAAATTTATGAGGGCCCCGCAGTTTGTGCATCTCATTTGATGAGGCTCGTCTCATTTTATGAAATAGGTGAACCTACAATGACTACATCTTTATTATGTTCGTCTCTAATAAATGGAAGAAAGAAAATACATTCTAATTAAATTGCATGCTTGGCCAACTCCGGATTCTTGTTAATAATCTGATTAATTATTTAGGAGGCGGGAATTGTTTCGCGCCTTATTCCCTGGGTGAACATGCTTTTAATTTGGTAAAGGGAATTGCATACAAGATTAATGAAACGCTAAACTTACTCCAAACGCTTCTCAAACCGAATTTAAACTAACCCATTTAGACAAGATTAATGGAATTACTTATTAGAGGATGCTACTAATGGTATTCAGAACTTGTCTTATAAACTGCCTAAGCGGGATCCAATAAAGTTGAAACTCAAAAGATTAAAACTGTATTACATTTGGCAAGGTTAAAAGCCAGCCGCCCTACATATTCAAACATAACTGTAGAAGGAGTTCAAATTAACAATTGTACTAAGTGATTGCACATTCCATGAATTATATAGCTACATCATGTATACTACTAAACAAACCATATATCGCAGTTTTAGACCAACTAAGTTTCAATTAAGTACGAGCTCACTAATGTGTTCTCTATTGAGCTACAAACTAAAGAATTACACAATTTTAACAACATTTATAAAGCTATAAGTAAAGCAGCGACTGATTAAACTCCTTTGCATCTTTCATTTCATACTTTTAACTATTACATCAGTATGAGATTCAAATGTGTACCTGGAAAGTGCTTACAATTGAAGAGGCAGAAAAGTCAGTAGAGCAGTAGTAGCATACACAAAGCAGTAGTGCAGCAGGACTTAGTAAAACCAATAACAACAGCAGCAGGAATTTCCAGGAAAGAATAGAACCCAAAGAAGAAGTCAGTAGCTTGAAAAGTAGTGCTTGAAAAATCAACAGGCAACTAGACTACACGATAAATCCCACAGTACAAGAAGATTGCTAAGATTGCAAGCAGTGACAATGGGACAGTAGTTTCTGATTTTTGAATTTCTGTGCAGAAGACAAAACTGAAGTTCTTTGTTATGAAGCTTAAACTTTTAACACACTAAGACCCTGGAAAATTCTTCTTTATGGTTTTTAAAACTCTTGCTCCCTTTCTGGTTTCAGCATTCTTTCTTTTCTGGTTTTTCAAAACTATCTCCTATTTCCAGAACTATCTCTTTCTGATTTTTAAAACTAATGCCCTGAACTCTCTCCTCTCTTTTCCAGTTTTTTCTTTAGCTTCTGTCTCTTATCATAATTCTTTCTCTCTTCCCTTTCTCTGTCTGATTTTTTTTCATAACTGATGGAATCCCCTCTATTTATTCTAGCATCAGCCCATTCAAAACAACCTGTTAAAATCCACTGAATCCCCTCCCATGTTCTCCTCATGTTTTTCCACTCAAGGATTAAAATAAAGTCCCCTCCCATGAGATTCCCCTGACATGCCCTTTCTTTACTGCTAAAGTGGCCTATCTTTATTAAAGACATCAGATATGGGCAGTGTGGGTATGTCCTGACAGCACATGCTGTCCATTTCTACTCTAATTCCCTAACTTCTGACAAAACACATACTGTTACTGGTTTCCAACCATTAAAGGTACTCAATATGTCATTAATCCCACTATTGGTCAATTAATTCCATTAGTTGAATCAATTTTTTAATACTTTACTGTCAGCTCACTTGCCTTTAAGCATTTCAGAATTTTACAACCCCAAACCAAACCTTTTAAAACCCCTGACCATTACTGTTTTATCCCAACTTCAACAAACTAAATTGAAATATGTATACTACTATACGGATTCAACATAACAGAATAAACAATCGACCAAATAAAAGGTCTTATGAAGATGGAGAACAACTGACAACAGAAATCTCAGAATAAACAAACAAACTAAATAAACATGCCGATAAACTAATCTAGACTAAAATAGACAACAAAAGGGAAAAGTGAACAAACCAGAAAAGCTTAAACACAGATGACCCAGGCCCGAGCTTGATTAGACCATTTGAAGTCGAACAGATCTTAATCGAGGTGTTCTCGACTAAGAACACTTCGATTAGGGTCTATTATACCCCGAACTTCCGTTTAAATCTAAACAGACTCCACAAATTCTTGTGCTCTAGGATTCGAATTTTCAGATTTGGGGTTTTGGGATTTGTGGGTAGATTCGGACCAAACCAAACTTGGTTTGGTCACGAGGAAGGTCAAGGGGATACCTGGTATGAATTTGGGGGGGGGGGGGTTTGGTGTAGGTCGAGGTCCGACTCGAATCTTCAAATGAAGATTCGAGATGGTGGGGGAAGATTCGAGAACCACGGCTGGTGGATCTGTGTTCAGGGGGTCGAGGTGTTCCTAGGGTGTTAAGATGGTGGTCACCGGCGCCCTTGCCGTCGGGTTTACGGTAAGGGGAAAGGGGGGCGGTGCTAGGGTTTCGTGAGGTTTGGGTCTGGTGAAGACGACCTAAGGGCGAGGGGGGTGTTTGGATGGGGGCGTAGGGTAAGGTTTTGGGTTTATATAGTTAGTGAGTGATCAGATCCTGGCCGTTGGATGAAGCGAGATGAAGGGCCAGGATCTTTCAGCTGGTGAGGAACGGTGTCGTTTCAAATGCCAGGGGTTGGGTTGGTCCGGGGTTGAACGGGTCGGGTTTAAATGTGGGTGTGGAGATGTGACGAGGGCCGTTAGATCAATCTGGTTTGAACGGCTGAGATGGGTTTTCCTTGAAACGACGTAGTTTTGGTGTCAAACTACGTCGTTTGGTGGCCCGGGAGATGGGTATCTTGGACCGGTTGCCTTGGGCTGCTTTTGGACCTCGAATTTAAAGAAAACCTGGCCCAATCCGATATTTGAACCAATTTGCACTCTTTTCTTTTATTTTCTAATTTAAAACACAACACCTAATTAAAGTGAAATTAAACACCCATTAATTAACACTTAACACAATTATAACACTCATATTAAAATAGGTAAAATCATACCATGGCAACAAATAGAATAAAAGATGCATTTTTTGTGATTTTCCTTTTAATAACCGAATCATGGTTTAGTAACACACGACATATATTTTTTGTATTTTTGTTTGACAAAAAATAAAAATGGACAGGACCATAAATAACTACCAAAAATGCCACGTAAATTCCAAAAATTGTACAGTAAGACCATTTGTTATTATTTTTGATTTCTTTTGGAGTGATTGTCGCGTAAACAAAAAACACGTGCTCACAGCTGCCCCTCTTTGTCCGAAAACACAAAGAGTTTTCGTGCAAAGATAAAGTGAGCGGATATGAGCGATTTTTGTCTATTGGAATACTCTGTGTGAAGCACTTTTTGAAAGATTTGACCGAATCTTTGCTTCAAAGACTTCCTACATATCCTGGGCTAAACAGGAATCAGGTCAATGTAGTTCGGGAAACTTTGGTAGCTGGGACTACCATGGGATTTGCAATGCTTGCTGTGAGCACGTGATTTTTGTTTTCACACGACAATCTCTCCAAAAAGAAATAAAAACACATATAATTGGCCCTGCTGTACAATTTCGGATTTTTGTGCAGCACTTTGTTGATTTATTTGTGACTTTGGCCCCATTTTTATTTATTTACTTTATTAAAATAAAATTCAAAAAATATATGTGTCCTGCATAATTCAAACCGTAATCCGGTCGTTAAATAGAAAATCATGAATAGGCATTTTCGTCCGTTGATTTTATTTGGTTTGACTTTACCTGTTTTGAAATATTTTAGTGTGTGTGCAAATAATTGTATTGAGTGTGTATTTAATTTTAATTTGATTTTTTGGCTTAGTTTTGTTTTAAAATAAATAAGAAAAAGGAAATAAATAAATAAAAAAATAAATAAAGAAAGAAAGAAATCTTTTCGAACTTGGGCCAATTTGTTTAAAATTGGCCCAAACAAACTCAGCCCAAACCCAGGCCTGCCCGGTCCAACACCAGTGGATGCCCAGGGTGTCTAAACGACACCGTTTTAATCCAGTGTGGTCTGGGCCGTTGATCTCAGATTGATCAACGGCCAAGATCATTTCCCCACAACCCACTGAGGAACCCGACCCATTTCCACCCGGACCGACCCCAACCCTCAACACTTGAAACGACACCGTTTCATTTAAGACCATCAGATCCAAACCGTAGATCTAGATTGATCTAACGGTTGAGATCAACCCACCCACTAACTATATAAGCCTAGATCCTTACCCTGCCCCCCTATCCAATACCCCAGCCTCGTCGTCTTCACCCAAACCCACAAACCCTAGAGCCGCCCTTGCACTCTTCACCATGAAAACCGGCGGCATGAACGCCGGTGACCTCGCCATGAACACCATAGAACCCCCTCACCACCCTGAACATAGACCTGTTAACCGTTTGGTTCAAATCATCCCCCAGGTCCTCGAATCTTCATTTGAAGATTCGAGTTAAAACTCGATCTACACCAAACAACCCCAGCTTCATACCAGACACTCCCCGGACCCTCCTCGTGACCAAACCATACTTGGTTTGGTCCGAATCTAACCAGGGAAGCACGAATATTAGATCTGAGTTTTGAAACCACAAGGTCCCTCTTCACTGGTTCAAACCGGTTCAAACCAAAGAGTTTAAGGTCTGATGGACTTTAATCAAAGTGTTTCTCATTTGAGAGACACTTCGATTAAAGTCCGTTCAGCCTTAAGAAAGTTTGTCCGAGTCCGAGTTTGAGGTTTTTGATTTTTCAAGATTTAAGGTGAGTTTCTTTCCCTTCTTTATTTGTTTTGGCCCATTTGATTGTGTTAAAGTCTGTTCATGCTTTTTGTTTGTGTCCTTGACTTTTAGCAACTGTGCCTTGACCACTTTGCTTGAACCTCTGCTGTTTGATTGAGTCTTTCCATTTGTTTTGATAATGTGTATGTAAGTGTTGGGCAACTCGCTGATTTTCAAATTTGGACTGACTAATTGATTCCTCGGGTACCACTTTGCTTAGTCAGTGTAATTCAAATCATGTGTCGATACTGTTAAATGTCTGATTTTTGGTTACGATTGTATGTGTTATAACTAGTATAGTCGGGTCGACATATGTCGTCAATTAATTTCAGTTGTCCGAACGATAACAAATCAATGTACTTTTGATAAGCATGGCTTGAATCACTTAGGAACTGAGTTTAGTGCTTATAATTAGTAATTTGAATCAGAAGTGTAAAAGAGCAATATTCTGTTTAGTCACAGTTCTGAAATTGGAGAGCATGTGCACTTATGCACAACATGTGCATTTTGTGCACAGCCTGTGCCCTGCCTAAATGTTTTTGAATTAAATAGTTTGACAGCATGTGCTGTCAGACTACATTCTGCTGCCCATTACCTTACTTTAGTTCAAAAATATTAAACCTTGCCTAAAAGTAAGTCTGCCAGGGAATATCATGGGCTGGTGTTCTTATTTAAATAGTAAGTGGAATCTGAAAATAAGGGAGCACATGGGAGGATGTTCTGATTGATGATGGGAGGCTGATATAAAAGGGGGGATTGGGATAAGAGAATACACAGAGACAGACAGACAAAAAAGGGAGGAGAGGAAAAGGATACCATCTGATAATAGAGGTCAGAGAGAGCATAGATAGAGGAGAGTTGAAGTTCTGGAGATACAGACAGAATTAGAGACAGGATTGAGAGATAGAAATACATACACACACACACACAAAAGGATAGACATTGAACCTTAAGAGCTGAATAGGAAAAACACAAACAGAGATAGAGAGAGGTTAAGGGATAGAAGCTATACAACCAACAATCAGAAACCTTCTTCCTCCTATTGTTATTGGGTTTTCAGTTGTTTCAATTTGTTCAAACCAATTCTGATCCTTTGAAATCTCAGTTGTGTCTATTAGTTGAGTGCTTTCATTGGTTTACTACTATCTGGAGTTCTGATTCTACTCCACTGGGTGTTGCTGTTATTTGGCTATTGCTTTCTATTGGTTATAGTTGCATCTCTGCACTCGAGCTGGGTTCTTGCTGTATTGCTTTGTCTGCTGCTATTTCTGCCCTGCTGCTACTGTTGGTGCTGTTACTGCTGCTGCATTTGTTCATTGTCACTCTACTGATTTCCCTTTTTCTTCAATTGCAAATATTCCCAGGTACACAACCTTTGAACCTTGTATTGTTGAAAGTTTGAAGTTGAAGCAGAAATAAAGGAATGAACGTCAGTTTATGTTATAGCATTGGTGTAAAAAGATAGTTCGAATGTTGTTTGGGCCTGTATTCTTACTGTGAACTGCAAATATTCTGTAGGAACTAGCATACATTTTGTTTAAGATGAACTGTTAGATAGCATGGCTCAATAGTAATGACAGTATGACATGGACAGCATGTTTTGATTTAGTATACATTCAGTTCAAGTATAACACTTGTTTGATTTAGTATGACTGTATAACATAGAGTCATGGTGAGCATTGTATGTATTTTGCCTAGACCACTGAATTGACAAAACTGCGATACTGGGGTCCGGGATAAATGTATCCCCAAACAAACTCCCATACAGTCACACTAAGAGTATGGCTATGAATGCCAGTTCTCTTGTCAGTTCATTCGTTCCAATACAGGTTCGATACTGGGTTTCGTTACAGATTTTTATTTCGAAATGATGTAATGATTGTTGAGAAAAACTGATAATCATTTTTGAGTTCAATTAGCAGTAATTTTTCCTAATAAAACAGCCGATTTCTTTATCAATTTCGAATAGGTTAGAGTGTTAAGAATAGAACTTGGAGGTCGTTAAAACATAACTCAACATATGTTGTTAGTTTGTTTGCAATCTCACTTAGCGAATTAATAAGCATATTCACTTGTTGAAGACAAAGCATGCCGTAGCTCTCACCTCATGAACAATCAATCAAGTAATCAAACAAGTTTAGGTTCGGCAAACATAATAAGGATTCAGTCCGTATTTGTCTAAACCAGCAAAATTCGGCATCATCCTTCCCTTAAAAGATAAATGTAGTAAAATGTAGTTCTTGTAGGGTACCCTTCTAAAATAATGAGATGAGCCTCGCCAAATCAAAAGGCAAATTGCGGGGCCCTCAATAATTGGTCATAATAAATACTTAGAATTTGGGACGGGCTGTTTAGTGAATTCCACTGCCCTCCCCGAAGACAATAACGCGTTAGATTCTTTAGGCGCGACTTAATCAAATCACATTCTTAAATTCGGGTGCGCATTTATGTGACCCAATTTCAAATCTCAACAGAGTCGAAATGTGTTAACAACTATGGATGCATTGATTGTGACGTGGTTCGAGATACATTTTCACGACGTTGCAATTCTATAAAAGTAAATGATAATAATAAAAGCGGTTAAAACTTAATAAAAGCACATAAGTCACAACATGTATTTAAATCAGTTATTTAGCCATTATAACAATTTAAGCGACCGTGCTAGAACCACGGGATTCGAGGGTGCCTAACACCTTCCCTCGGGTCAACAGAATTCCTTACTTAGAATTTCTGGTTCGCAGACTTCATGTGGAAAAGTCGAAAATTTTCCTCGACTTGGGATTCAAGATAAACCGGTGACTTGGGACACCAAAAGCCAAACCTTTCCCAAGTGGCGACTCTGAATTAAATAAATAATCTCATTTCGAATATTGTCACTTAAATTGGAAAAACTCCACTCGCGCATTTCTAACCCTTCGGGGCGGGGCGCGCTAAAAGGAGGTGTGACAGCTCTGGCGACTCTGCTGGGGACAAAACCCAGAACCGCTGGTTCAGGGTTCAAGAATTCGAGCTTAGAATAATTGTTATATTTGGCTTTATTATCTGATTTTTATTACATGTTTTTTTGCGTAACGTGCTAAATGTTGTCTTTTACCGCTTTGATATTATCTGAACTGTATATAAACTGTGCCGAAACCTTTCTCTTCTTACTTCCGGGGAGAAGCTCGCTGGTCGGGACTCCCTATTTTGTTAATGTCAATACCTAAAATAAGAAAGAGGACGGACAAGTTACAAAGCCGGACGATCTCGCGGGTCCCCGGTACGTAGCCCCCTCCTCGACTCGAGTTGTCCGCTCGGGTGCACAGTCTAGAACAAATACCCAGGTTACGAACCTAGAATAACTTGACTTCATGCCGGATCCCTAGTAGGAACGCTTATCTGCATCATGTTGCATTTGACTTAGGGGACTCAACACAGGGGTTGGGTCCGTCTAGGACAGGCAGCCTGAAACGAAAAAGACCCCCTGGTGCATCCTATTTGTGTTGTGCATTTATTTGCTTCAGTTCCGCATGTCGACCGGTTCCTAAAAAGGGGAAAATAGCAGCGTAGGGGAGATAATTACTTATTTTTGGAAAATAAAACCAATGTCCAAGTAGTGTCAAAACCTCGCCGGAATTTTTTCTAAAAAAAAAAACTGTCTTTTATTGAGAGTTATTAAAAAAAATAAAAAAAATAAAATTTCTTTTATCACTTTCAAAATCAAAAAAAATAAAAAGTGTTTATTTTAAAAGTAAAAATAAAATGGAAAATCCATAATTCAAAAAAATGTGTTGTTTCTTTTGTAGTACCCCTTTTATAAATTCAGACTAATGGTCCAAATATTGCATAAAAAAAATATATATTTTTTTTCTTTAGCCTTTATCTTTTTTCAAAATAATAATACTTATTCTTGATTTCTAGGTTTTCTCTATTCATGATATGCCCGAACTACGCCGGTTTGATTCTCACCGGATGTGAGATACGTAGGCAACCCTCGTCGGGTTCAACCCCATTTTTCTAAATAGCCAAAAATCAGTAAATAAATAAATAAAAGATGTGTCAAATTTTTAATAGAGTCGTAAATAAGTCAGGTGACATTGTTTTATCATAAATAGCCGAATGTTCCCGAAAGGGACGCCGGAAGGTTGACTTTGCATAAACAGCCACCTTTGGGTCTTGTTTAGCATTTTTTAGACCCGCACAGCCTTAAAATCTTTGTCTCCGAAGTGTTTAAAGGCCGTGGTCAAAGCTTGATCCTCTCTAAAAATATATATATTTTTGAGTCAGTCAATTTTGTTAAAATCACCTTAATAAATGTGCAGGATGAGCACGATGCAAAATGAACATTTTTCAATAATGACCAAAATCCCTGTCAAGTTACGGCTATGGTGGAATGATCTAGGTGTTGAAGGACAAAATGAGGTTAAGAAATATTTGAAAGGTCTTGTGGGTCTGTTGGAAATCCAGCCTCGGGGAGATATCATAAGAGCTTTGGTTACCTATTGGGACCCGGCGCACAATGTTTTCCATTTCTCTGATTTTGAGCTCACCCCAACTTTGGAAGAAATGGCCGGATACATCGGGAATACTGAACTTCCGTTGAGGGAAAAATACTTGGTCGCCCCAAGAGTCGTCACGGTACATCGGTTCCTGGATTCATTGAAAATACCTAGAACAGTCCACAACCCGGATCTAGCAGCCGGATTTTGTACTCCATGCTTCATATATGATAGATACGGTCACGAGGGGGGATTCAATAATCGAATCAACAAACTGTGCAGCAAAGGAGTTCGTCAGAAGTGGGACGAGCACAGACGGGTGGCGTTCATGATAATGTTTCTGGTCTTCTGGTATTTCCGAGAAAAGATGGAAACATTGATTTGAAGATATCTGGGGTCGTCAGCACTTTACTCACGCAAAGTGGCAGCACTCTCGCGCCAATGGTGGTATCTGACATCTTTCGAGCTCTCACAGCTTGTAAAGCTGGGGGAAATTTCTTCGAAGGTTGTAACTTGCTCCTACAGATATGGATGACCGAGCACCTCTGCCATCATTCCGGGGTATTGAGCCATGGTTCCCCGGAAAAAACCCGCATAGAAGAATCTTACACGAGAACCAGAGAGATCATTTGGCCCAAAGGAGTTCTGGCATGGACCTCGTTCTTGCAAACTCTTACTGCCAGCCAAATACAATGGACGTTGGGATGGTTGCCTGTTGATGAGATCCTATATATGTCTGCAGCTAAAACTCATTTCTTACTGATGGGGCTTAAGAGCATTCAACCTTACGCACCCTGCCGAGTTTTAAGACAGTTCGGCAGATGCCAGACAGTACCTCATGAGGAAGACCTAAGCACTCAAGCAGTTGAGATAAGTCCTAACGGACAGTTCCCAGAAGCAAAGATTCGCCAAATCTGGAATGAGGGTCAATATTTGAAATCAGATACTTGCGTGCGGGATCGAGCCAAGGGAGAAACGGCGCCAGGTTACCTTGCATGGTATAGAAGGGAACTCGAGCATGAAAGGCCAGCTAAGAGACCCCATATCCGGGATTTCACCGAGTCATCGCAAAAGCATTGGGATTGGTTAGCAAAGGAAAGAGGTTATTGTGCCGAAATCAGCAGATTAAAGCAACAAGTAGAAGGCATGAAATACGAGCACAGCGTGCAAATTGCTACCGATCTGGGAGAGCGGAACAGGTTAACTCAAGAAAATGAAATGCTCAGAGCCCAGATCAAACAGATAAGGTTGGATGTAGATAAACAACCAAGGCGTCGATCGGATGAGCAGCTGATAAAAGGGCTAAAAGGTGAAATCAGGGAATGGCGAGATGGCTTGGAGAAATCTGAAAACATCATAGCAGAGTTCAAGGCACAGTGGGAAACAAGAGTAGATAAGCATCGCCGATGTTTGAACCAATTGAAACGTGACCACGAGAAGGTTGTTTCCAAAATAAAGAGGGAGATGGCTACACTTGAGTTTAAAGCAGTTAAACAGGCCAGGGATTTCCAAATGGAGAGTAGATACTGTTACGACTTGTTGGCCCAAATGAAGGAAGAAGTGCGACAGTTGAGGGATCAGCACATACAGGACTCACAGGTATTCAAGATGTGCAGTGATCAGATAAGGCACCTACTCATAGAGAAGAAGCAAACCAGAGATAGGATCAAGGCCATTGCCCATGCCATCACCAGACGATGTCTACGATGTGAGAATATGTCCAGCGCTACCGTCCTCTCGGCAGTAATGGGTTATGTCAAGCAGACTATGCACGAGCTGGAGCAACTTGATAGGGATCTCACGCCTAGGACCGCGGCGAGGCCGAACGATGCCCCGCGGAAACCAATCTTTAAAACCATAATGCATTCATAGGTCAAATCTGTATTTTAGCATCTTCTGCCTGTTTTTTTTTCATCAAGGAGATTTTCAGTCTATTTTGAGTCTAGGTTCATTTTCCAAGTTTGCTTTTTTTTCTTTTGCAGAATGCAGCTTGTAATAGAACATTTCAACAATGAAGAGGTTGTTTCTTTTACGTCCATTTGTGTTTTTCGAACTACGTAATGATCTGATTCACGTAGGCATCGTGATACGTAGGCAATCCTCATCGGATCCGGTCGCATTTCTTTTACTAAAAAAAATATATTACTACAAAAAACAAAAAAAAATATGTATATATAATAAATAAAATAAAAGGAAAACAAAAGAGAAAAGAAAAAAAAAGGGGGAAAACTAATAAGAGAAAAATGCCGGAATGACGCATGCTCTCGTAGCAAACATATAGTAATCCACTTAACTGTATAGGTGCATCATGCCCAACGTGAGATTAACTATCTATTATTTGCTGCAGAATTAACCGTGCGTTTGTCATTGAGCATTTTTCCCAGGGTTTTTGAAAAGACGGTTGGTTTGGTGAAAGTCTGGCCTCGCACTCATACTTCACGAGGTCAAGGAGAGGTGTTCAACTACCTATTGTTAGGACCAGAAGCAGTACTCACACTTACTTCACCAGGTCAAAAGGAAGTGTGGAAATGTCTTCGGAAATTCCATTGCAAACAGTCCTCGTCTCTGAGGAGATCTCAATCTCAGCCGTCCTCACACCTGAATCCGCAACTGCGGAGGAAAATTGGATCCTACGGCTCCGCATGTTGGAAATGTTGGATGACTGGAACAATGGGAAAGAGCCGCCAAGTGTCGTCCCCGGATTCCCTGAACTATTCTCCAGGTCAAGTGGGACTTCTAATGTCCCCATAAATTACCCTGCCACCCCATTTGGGTACCCAGCCACCTCCGCCTTCTCTGCAGGATCACCTTCTGAGCCTCATCCCCGAATGTCGGCCAGTGATGAAAGCATGAACATCTTTACTGCATCGCCTTGCCCAGCTACGGCACAGCCTGCCACATACAAGCCATACCTTGACTCATCCTCTTTTACATTCCAAGCACCGTCGTTCTCAATGGAACCAAATAGGTTCGCTACCAGTACTAATCCTCTACCACCTCAATGCGAGCTCGTACCAGGGCAGGATCAGAACCCCAGAGTTGTAGAACAAAATGAGATGGCCAAAAGGATGAGAAGCCTTGAGCAAAGTCTGAAAAATATGCAAGGATTGAGCGGGCAAAAGAGCGTCTCTTACGCCGACCTATGCATGTTTCCTCACATACACCTGCCAACGGGTTTCAAGACCCCCAAGTTCGAGAAATACGATGGGCACGGTGACCTCATTGCACATCTTAAGAAATACTGCAACCAATTGCGGGGAGCCGGCGGAAAAGAAGAACTGCTAATGGCGTATTTTGGGGAAAGCTTAGTAGGGATAGCTTCGGAATGGTATATGGATCAGGAAATGTCCCGATGGCATATATGGGATGATCTCGCCAGAGATTTTGTAAAGCAATTCCAGTATAACATCGACATTGCGCCAGACCGAAACTCTCTATCGAATTTGAAGAAGAAGCCTTCGGAAAGCTTTAGAGAGTATGCTATTAAGTGGCGTGAACAGGCGCCGAGAGTGAAGCCTCCCATGGATGAAGTGGAAATGGTCACTACCTTTCTCCAGGCTCAAGAGTTTGACTATTTCCAAAACATGATGCCGGCCATGGGTAAGCCATTCGCGGAAGCAATCAAGATAGGAGAGATGGTAGAGAATGGGCTGAAAACGGGTCGGATTCTGAGTCAAGCAGCCCTAAGGGCAACCTCCCAGGCCGTCCAAAGCGGGTCTGGAGGGACGACAAGGGGGAAGAAGAAGGAAGAAACGGCTATGGCAGCCTCTGAAGCAAGGGAGTATCGTCATCCCAGGCCCCATTTTCCGGAAAGGGCCCCACAACACTACTACCCCCACTCAAATGTGGCATATGCTCATCAACCTTATATGGTCATGAATGCCCAACCTTATAACCATCCACCACAACAAGCCAACCGAGGCCCAGCTCCACCTCCCAGAAATCAGCCTCACTATCGCAACCACTATAACCCACAACCCCCGCAGAATAACTACCGCCCCCAAGAGCCACCTCGACGGCGGACTTTCACGCCCATCGGTGAGCCATACTCAACTTTGTTCCCAAAGTTGGTCCAGTTGGGTTTCTTGCAACCCATCCCTCAAACAAGGCAAAACCCGACATCTCCTTCTTACAAAGCCGGAGTCAGATGCGCCTATCATTCAGGGGCCGAGGGACATGATACAAACGACTGCTGGTCATTGAAAAGAGTGGTCGAAAATTTGATAAAGCAGGGGAAAATAGTGCTAAGGGACGAGGAGATCCCGAATGTAACAAACAATCCATTGCCCGCTCACAATAATGGGCCGTTGATCGGCATGATTTGTGAAGACAAAGAGTTCGACCCTGCTTTGAGAGCCATAATTTCCATTGTCGACACGGGAAGGAGGCCTGAAATAGACCAGAAATCAGAAAGGGGGGAGGAGGTCAAGGCTGCAGAAAGCAAGCCTGAAAAGAAGGTGGAGAAGAAAGTGGTACCAGCAAAGGGTGGAGTTCTTTACATACCACGGGGTCAAGGCTGAGAAGACGCAGAACTTCGGGATCAAAAAGACAAAACCTATGTACGTGCCAAAAGGGGCCTATGTGGTCCGGGGGACGATTCAACCACCTCGGCTGAATGAGCCAGTGGTTATCGGACGCGTGCCACAAAAGCCAATGACCAACCCGTCCACAGTGCCGTGGAATTATCAAAAGACTTTGGTAACATACAAAGGTAAGGAGGTCATGGAAGAACTTCCAGAAAATACTTTCGTTGGAGGGTACTCAAATGCCCAAGAACTGAACAACGCCACACAAAGGCGCTTCCCTCCAAAGGAGCCCGTGAGTGTTGAAGAAGCGGAAGTGTTCTTCCAACAGATGAAGATGCTGGATTACGAAGTGATAGATCAGCTACGCAAGCACCCTGAGCAAGTATCCATGCTGTCGTTATTAATGAAGTCAAACGAGCATCAAAAGATCCTGCTGAAAACCCTGAATGAAGCATATGTACCGGTCGAAACCTCGGTGGAGCAACTAGAGCGGATGACAGAAAGATTCTTCGCTGTCAACCAAATCTCTTTCAATAAGAATGATTTACCCCCGGAAGGAGCAGCACACAACAAGGCCTTACACTTAACAGTGAAATGCGAGGACTACTATGTCAAGCGAGTAATGCTGGATGGGGGATCAGGTGTTGACATTTGCCCGCTCTCCACGCTACAAAGAATGGAAATTGGGGCAGGAAGAATCCGACCCAATAACGTCTGCGTGAGAGCTTTCGATGGCATCAAGAGAGATACCATGGGAGAAATAGACCTGTTGTTGGTCATAGGACCAGTCGAATTTCGAGTAACCTTCCAGGTGATCGACATGGACACATCCTATAATTTCCTCCTTGGCAGACCTTGGATCCATGCGGCAGGAGCCGTGCCTTCCACTCTTCACCAGATGGTGAAATTCGAGTACGAAGACCAAGAAATCGTGGTCCATGGGGAAGACGAACATGCCATTTACCGGGACCCATCCATTCCGTATCTTGAACCGAGAGAAGGGAGCGAACATACGGTCTATCAAGCTTTCGAGGTGGTACTGGCCGAGCAGCACGAAGAGGGAGTACCTTGCCCCCAGCCTTTCTTGTCTAACGCTTCGGTCATGGTAGCCAAAGAGATGATCCGGCACGGATTTAGGCCAGGGAAGGGACTTGGACGAACCCTTCAGGGAATAACAGAACCCGTTACTTTGCCAGTCATCAAGAAACCTTTTGGACTAGGTTTCAAACCTACTCCAGCAGACGAAAAAGGGGCAAAGAAAAGGAGAAATGAGGGCTGGAAGTTGCCTCAAACACTGCTGGATTTATATGCGACATTCGTCAGGCCAAGGTACGCTGAAGAAGAAGATGATGAGGTCTTCACAGCTGAGGAAATCGAGGAAATATGTGCGGCAAAGAGGGAAATGCTCTACGAGGTCCACATGGTTCAACCAGGCGAAGGCATGAGCACTGCTGAGATGATGTACATGGGGCCAAACGCCAAACTCCAAAACTGGGAGATCACGCCATTCCCAACTAGACGGAAGTCCGGGTAGTCCTGTCCTGCCACCTTTCCTGTATCACAAGTTATCCCCGGGACATGACTTGAACGTTTTCTTCTTTTCAATTGTTGTTCCTAGTTGTAAACATTGTTGTCTTCCAATTTTCCAAGAAAATATACAAAAAAAAATCATCATTGCTTTCCTATTCTTTCTTTGTTCTGATTTTTATTAGTTTTCCTTTCATCTTCCTTTTCAGTCCTAATAATGCGGCTTTAAATATGACATGCTTGCGGACTTCACGCCCAGATCACAATGAGCTATTTAACTGCGAATTAATGAACCCAGAACCAGAATATGATGCGGAAGAGGCTTTTAGGGAGATAAACCGAGAGTTGGAATATTTCGAGAATAAACCTAAGCCAAATCTGAATGACACTGAACCGGTAAATTTAGGAACCCCGGAAGAAATCCGGGAGACCAAGATAAGCATTCACACGGACAAGAAAACGAGAGAGGCGATAATTCAACTTCTTTTCGAATTCAAAGACGTGTTTGCTTGGTCATATGATGACATGCCGGGACTAGGTGTCGATCTAGTGGTTCACAAATTGCCAATTCATCCTGATTGTCCTCCAGTTCAACAAAAGCAACGAAAGTTCAAAACTGAGATCAGTGACAAGATTAAGGAGGAGATCACCAAGCAACTGAAAACAGGAGTGATCCGGGTAGTCCAATATACAACATGGTTGGCGAATGTGGTTCCAGTACCGAAAAAGGACGGGAAAACTCGGGTATGTGTAGATTACCGAGACCTGAACAGAGCAAGTCCCAAAGATAATTTCCCGCTGCCCAACATCCACATCCTCGTTGATAATTGTGCCAAACACGAGATACAGTCTTTTGTAGATTGTTATGCTGGGTATCATCAGGTACTGATGGATGAAGAGGACGCCGAGAAAACCGCTTTCACCACGCCTTGGGGCACCTACTGTTATCGGGTCATGCCATTTGGTCTAAAGAATGCTGGGGCTACTTACATGAGGGCCATGACCGCCATTTTCCATGACATGATGCATCAGGAAATAGAGGTGTACGTGGACGATGTAATAGTCAAGTCCAGGACGCAGGATAATCACATCCAAGACTTGAGGAAATTCTTCGAGAGGCTAAGGAAGTATGACTTGAAGCTAAATCCAGCCAAATGCGCTTTCGGAGTTCCGTCGGGTAAACTTTTGGGTTTCATCGTAAGCAGAAGAGGTATCGAGCTAGATCCGACTAAGATAAAATCTATCAAAGATCTACCTCCCCCGAGAACGAAGAAAGACGTGATGAGTCTTTTGGGCAGGCTGAACTACATCAGTCGGTTTATTGCCCAGCTGACAAGCACGTGTGAGCCCATATTCAAGTTGTTAAGAAAAGATGCGGCGATTAAGTGGACAACAGAGTGTCAAGAAGCCTTTGATAAAGTCAAAGAGTACCTTTCGAATCCCCCAGTCTTGGTCCCTCCAGAACCAGGGAGGCCATTTTTCTTGTATCTGACAGTCTTGGAGAACTCTTTTGGTTGTGTCCTCGGGCAACATGACGTAACCGGGAAAAGGGAGCAGGTGATCTACTACCTGAGCAAGAAATTCACCAGCTACGAGGCCAAATACACTCTGTTGGAAAAGACATGCTGCGCTCTCACATGGGTTGCTCAAAAGCTGAGGCATTATCTCCAAGCCCACACTACATTTCTCATAAGCAGGTTGGATCCCTTGAAATATATATTTCAGAAACCAATGCCTACTGGGAGACTGGCTAAATGGCAAATCTTGCTTACTGAATTCGACATAGTTTATGTCACTCGCACGGCAATGAAAGCCCAGGCGTTAGCAGATCATTTGGCCGAAAACCCAGTCGATGAGGAATACCAGCCATTAGATACTTACTTTCCAGATGAAGAGGTAAACACCGTAGAAGTGATCTCGGAGGAAGCTCATGTTTGGAAGATGTTCTTTGACGGAGCCGTGAACGCCAAGGGAACAGGGATTGGGGCAATTTTGATCTCACCTGCCGGTCAGCATTATCCCGCCACAGCTAGACTTCGTTTCTTCTGCACAAATAATACAGCTGAATATGAAGCCTGCATTATGGGCATACATATGGCAATCGATCAGGATGTCAAAGACTTACTGATTATGGGAGATTCTGACCTGATCATCCGGCAAGTTCAAGGCGAGTGGGAAACTCGGGATGTCAAGCTTATCCCATACCGACAACATGTGGAGGACCTCAGCAAGCGCTTTACCTCAATAGAGTTCAGGTATATTCCGAGGTGTCACAATGAACTGGCAGATGCACTTGCTACTCTGGCTTCTATGCTACCCTACCCGGGCAACGCCCACGTCGATCCTTTGGAAATCCAAATCAAGGAAAGACACGGTTACTGCAGTGTAATCGAGGCGGGATCAAATACGCAGCCTTGGTACCATGACATCAAGAGGTTCTTAAAGACGCAAGAATACCCCGAGCACGCTACTGGAGATCAAAAGAGGACCATTAGGCGACATGCAAGTGGTTTCTTTCTGAGCGGTGAATTGTTATATAAGAGAACTCCGGACCTCAATCTCTTAAGATGTGTCGATATCGAGGAAGCGAGAAAGATCATGCACGAAGTACACGCAGGTGTGTGCGGACCTCACATGAACGGGTATGTCTTAGCGAAGAAGATCCTTAGAGCGGGTTATTACTGGATGACCATGGAAAAGGATTGCTTTAACTTTGTCCGGAAGTGTCATCAGTGTCAGGTGCACGGTAATTTGATTCATGCACCTCCCACGGAACTGCATCCCATGTCCGTACCTTGGCCATTTGTCGCTTGGGGCATGGACGTCATTGGACCAATTGAACCAAAGGCTTCGAATGGACACAGGTTTATACTGGTTGCCATCGATTATTTCACAAAATGGGTAGAAGCTGTCACTCTCAAGTCGGTCACCAAGAAAGCTGTGGTGGATTTTGTACACTCAAATCTTATCTGTCGCTTCGGTATTCCTGCGACTATCATTACAGATAACGCAGCGAACTTGAACAGTCAATTGATGGGAGATGTATGCGAGCAATTCAAGATAACGCACAGAAATTCCACTCCTTATCGGCCGAAAGCCAATGGTGCTGTGGAAGCTGCAAATAAAAACATCAAGAAGATTTTGAGGAGAACAATACAAAGTTCCCGACAGTGGCATGAGCAGTTACCTTTTGCATTATTGGGGTACCGCACTACGGTACGCACATCGGTGGGAGCGACTCCTTATCTTTTGGTTTATGGGACCGAGGCTGTAATACCGGCAGAGGTAGAAATTCCTTCGCTTCGAATCATTGTCGAAGCAGAAATTGAGGACAGCGAGTGGGTTAAGACTCGGTTAGAGCAATTGACGTTGATTGATGAAAAGCGGATGGCTGCAGTGTGTCACGGACAGTTATACCAACGAAGGATGGCCCGTGCTTACAACAAGAAAGTCCGACCCCGGAATTTCGAAGTAGGTCAGCTGGTACTGAGGCGTATTCTGCCGCATCATGAAGAAGCAAAAGGAAAGTTTGCCCCAAATTGGAAAGGCCCATACATCGTAAGGAAAATATTGCCAAGAGGAGCATTGTATTTAGGTGACATCGAAGAAAATGACCCTGACACAGCGGTGAATGCAGATGCAGTCAAGAGATACTACGTCTAGATCATACTCCAAGCAGTCCTGACACATTTGAGAATGGCGAAGGTTTTATCCCCCACTACTCCCAAACACTACCCAATCCTCTCTACAAAAAGAAAAAAAAGAGAAACAAAAAAAAAGAAAAAAAAACAAAACAAAATTTGATTGAGTCCTGAACTACGTTTGACTTGATTCCGAAAGGATACGTAGGCAGCCTCTCCCTGAGGTTCAGTCACACCAACAATAAAATCCCATCCACCCTGAAATTGAAAATCGGGGCACGTCGAGCAGTTGAGAAGTTAGTATCACTACCAAGCACAAGCCTTCAAATCAATTACCAAATATGGTGGGGAATCAATAAGCGTCACAAACGAAGACCATCACACTCTGAATTGAGAGAGATAAAATGAGAGAGTCTCGGCGGTGAAAACCTTCGGGCACCACGAGGCGACGGGAGAAGAGAAACCAAAATGAGAGAGCTTGTTTAGTAAAAACTCGCAAAGAGTGCTATCAAGCGATGACAGGAAGAGAGATGAGAGAGGTCAGCCAGCGAAAACTCGCAAAGGGCGCTGTTTGACCGAAAAAGAATGACGCCATCCCAAGAAAGTTTCGGCAGAGTGCCGCCAGTTTGGAATCACAGATCCGTTCTGGTTCAGGAAAACGCAAGCTCTTAGAAGGTCAGACGTCCAGTCCAAAAAGCATGTCATGTCATTTAAAGCCAGCGTTATCTTCCTCAGATAAGTCTTTCTCATCCCGAAAAGGGTATTCCTTTTCTGATTTGTTTTCCCCTTTCTTTGTTTCTTTTCGAATCCCTTTTGCATTTTAACCCCGAGTTCAGGACACACCGGAAAGGACAGGTGGCAGGTTTGTTTGTACGGAATCCCGTCTCATGAAGGAAAGCACCTCATCTCATTGATATGATTACCCAAGCATGATGAATCATGACGTTTGATGGTGTTCCAGAGTAAAGAAGAAAGAGAGGAATCTTGAAATCTTCCCCCGGCAAGTCCACCTTCGGACAAATCCCCACAGAGTCTCCCCCTGTACAGAGCCCCACAGAGTTTTTCTTTTGTGCATTCTCCCACAAAGTCTCCCCAGTATAAAAAAAAAAAAAATCCCCGTTGGAATTTCATCAGCACATCCCCAGCGAGTCCTTTTGTAAATATTCCCCAACAAGCTTACCCCAACAAACCCTGGGAAACCCGTTTTGAAACAAAAAACCCAGCACACCCCATTGTATAGAATCCGCACAAAGGATCCACTTTGTAAATATTCCCCCCACATAGCTTCCTTTTGTACAAGTTCCCACAGAACACCTCCAATAAAATCCCCGTTGAGAACCTTCAATCAAAAGGGGACACACAAAAAAAAAAAAAAGAGAGCCTTACGGAGCAAGTCATCGCAGAATCCGGAAATACAAGCCTGAGCAGTCTAAAGGTTTCGCCATTCGAATCAAATCAATGGCGGGACTTCGCAACATAAATAGAGACGCAACAAAGCAATTGGGAACGATCAAGGCCACCGAACCGACCGTCATTTCCGAACTAACAATTGTTCTTTGTCTGAGAAGTTGAGACAGGTTTTAATCCAAGACAACCGTGCAAGAAGCAGGTGTCGCCCAAAGAAGAAGGTACACGGGTACAAGAAACATTTTGGCAATAAGGAATTCACTCAAAAGGTAAGTTCCCGCAAAACTCCCTTTTATCTTCTATTAAAACAAGAAAACTCAAAAATAGATCGTGTAGTATTCTCGAGCTTTATCCCCAGCCAATCAGCATTAGGGTTTTAAACCCTAAACTGAATTTTCCTTTTAGTCAGCATTAGGGTTTTAAACCCTAAACTGAACTTTTTCCTTTCAGCCAGCATTAGAGTTTTAAACTCTAAACTGAGCTTTCCCATGCAATCAGCATTAGGGTTTTAAACCCTAAACTGAATTTTCCTTTTAGTCAGCATTAGGGTTTTAAACCCTAAACTGAACTTTTTCCTTTCAGCCAGCATTAGAGTTTTAAACTCTAAACTGAGCTTTTCCATGCAATCAGCATTAGGGTTTTAAACCCTAAACTGAATTTTCCTTTCAGCCAGCATTAGAGTTTTAAACTCTAAACTGAGCTTTTCCATGCAATCAGCATTAGGGTTTTAAACCCTAAACTGAACTTTTTCCTTTCAGCCAGCATTAGAGTTTTAAACTCTAAACTGAGCTTTTCCATGCAATCAGCATTAGGGTTTTAAACCCTAAACTGAATTTTCCTTTTAGTCAGCATTAGGGTTTTAAACCCTAAACTGAACTTTTTCCTTCCAGCCAGCATTAGAGTTTTAAACTCTAAACTGAGCTTTTCCATGCAATCAGCATTAGGGTTTTAAACCCTAAACTGAATTTTCCTTTTAGTCAGCATTAGGGTTTTAAACCCTAAACTGAACTTTTTCCTTTCAGCCAGCATTAGAGTTTTAAACTCTAAACTGAGCTTTCCCATGCAATCAGCATTAGGATTTTAAAACCCTAAACTGAATTTTCTTTTTAGTCAGCATTAGGGTTTTAAACCCTAAACTGAACTTTTTCCTTTCAGCCAGCATTAGAGTTTTAAACTCTAAACTGAGCTTTCCCATGCAATCAGCATTAGGGTTTTAAACCCTAAACTGAATTTTCTTTTTAGTCAGCATTAGGGTTTTAAACCCTAAACTGAACTTTTCCCTTTCAGCCAGCATTAGAGTTTTAAACTCTAAACTGAGCTTTTCCATGCAATCAGCATTAGGGGTTTAAACCCTAAACTGAATTTTCCTTTTAGTCAGCATGAGAATTTTAAACCCTAAACTGAACTTTTTCCTTTCAGCCAGCATTAGAGTTTTAAACTCTAAACTGAGCTTTTCCATGCAATCAGCATTAAGGTTTTAAACCCTAAACTGAATTTTTCCTTTGTTCGGCGTTAGAGTTTTAAACCCCAAACCGAACCTCTCCCCAGCTAGCCGGTGTTAGGGCTCCAGCCCTGAACTAAGCATGCATATCCTCTTTCATCAATTTTATGAACTTCCTGGTGAATAATTAACGAAATTTTCCTAGTAAAACTGGGGCAGAAATTTCGTTCGTTTGTTTGTTTTCTCCCGCAGGTCTAACCTCGAGCCACACGGATCGAAATGACCCGCGAGATGAGTCTCAACTCAAAATCAAAGAAGAAAAGAGGCGTCCCAAAGTTCGGAGTAAATGGAAGGCGGATTGACTCCAGCATGTAATTAAGGTACTGAACCCTGCCAGTCGCGCCTCACTCAGTATCCCAGAGATTAAACAGGTCACCACAACTCGCAAGCATCAAGATTCAGAACGGAGTCTACAAGCAGAATCAGCTAAGACCCAAGATCAAGTCGTAAAAGAATCATAGATAGGAATTTTGTAACTAGCAGTTGACATACACATAAGTAGTTAGCTCAGTTTTCAATTTCCATTTGGTTGTAATAAGGCGGTCAGTAACGTAGCAGTGACAACAGCAGCAGCAGTAGCAGCAAGCATTGCAATCCCATGGTAGTCCCAGCTACCAAAACTTCCCGAACTACATTGACCTGATTCCTGTTTAGCCCAGGATATGTAGGAAATCTTTGAAGCAAGATTCGGTCAGATCTTTCACTGGTTAGATCTGAGTTTTGAAACCACAAGGTCCCTCTTCACTGGTTCAAACCGGTTCAAACCAAAGAGTTTAAGGTCTGATGGACTTTAATCAAAGTGTTTCTCATTTGAGAGACACTTCGATTAAAGTCCGTTCAGCCTTAAGAAAGTTTGTCCGAGTCCGAGTTTGAGGTTTTTGATTTTTCAAGATTTAAGGTGAGTTTCTTTCCCTTCTTTATTTGTTTTGGCCCATTTGATTGTGTTAAAGTCTGTTCATGCTTTTTGTTTGTGTCCTTGACTTTTAGCAACTGTGCATTGACCACTTTGCTTGAACCTCTGCTGTTTGATTGAGTCTTTCCATTTGTTTTGATAATGTGTATGTAAGTGTTGGGCAACTCGCTGATTTTCAAATTTGGACTGACTAATTGATTCCTCGGGTACCACTTTGCTTAGTCAGTGTAATTCAAATCATGTGTCGATACTGTTAAATGTCTGATTTTTGGTTACGATTGTATGTGTTATAACTAGTATAGTCGGGTCGACATATGTCGTCAATTAATTTCAGTTGTCCGAACGATAACAAATCAATGTACTTTTGATAAGCATGGCTTGAATCACTTAGGAACTGAGTTTAGTGCTTATAATTAGTAATTTGAATCAGAAGTGTAAAAGAGCAATGTTCTGTTTAGTCACAGTTCTGAAATTGGAGAGCATGTGCACTTATGCACAACATGTGCATTTTGTGCACAGCCTGTGCCCTGCCTAAATGTTTTTGAATTAAATAGTTTGACAGCATGTGCTGTCAGACTACATTCTGCTGCCCATTACCTTACTTTAGTTCAAAAATATTAAACCTTGCCTAAAAGTAAGTCTGCCAGGGAATATCATGGGCTGGTGTTCTTATTTAAATAGTAAGTGGAATCTGAAAATAAGGGAGCACATGGGAGGATGTTCTGATTGATGATGGGAGGCTGATATAAAAGGGGGGATTGGGATAAGAGAATACACAGAGACAGACAGACAAAAAAGGGAGGAGAGGAAAAGGATACCATCTGATAATAGAGGTCAGAGAGAGCATAGATAGAGGAGAGTTGAAGTTCTGGAGATACAGACAGAATTAGAGACAGGATTGAGAGATAGAAATACATACACACACACACAAAAGGATAGACATTGAACCTTAAGAGCTGAATAGGAAAAACACAAATAGAGATAGAGAGAGGTTAAGGGATAGAAGCTATACAACCAACAATCAGAAACCTTCTTCCTCCTATTGTTATTGGGTTTTCAGTTGTTTCAATTTGTTCAAGCCAATTCTGATCCTTTGAAATCTCAGTTGTGTCTATTAGTTGAGTGCTTTCATTGGTTTACTACTATCTGGAGTTCTGATTCTACTCCACTGGGTGTTGTTGTTATTTGGCTATTGCTTTCTATTGGCTATAGTTGCATCTCTGCACTCGAGCTGGGTTCTTGCTGTATTGCTTTGTCTGCTGCTATTTCTGCCCTGCTGCTACTGTTGGTGCTGTTACTGCTGCTGCATTTGTTCATTGTCACTCTACTGATTGCCCTTTTTCTTCAATTGCAAATATTCCCAGGTACACAACCTTTGAACCTTGTATTGTTGAAAGTTTGAAGTTGAAGCAGAAATAAAGGAATGAACGCCAGTTTATGTTATAGCATTAGTGTAAAAAGATAGTTCGAATGTTGTTTGGGCCTGTATTCTTACTGTGAACTGCAAATATTCTGTAGGAACTAGCATACATTTTGTTTAAGATGAACTGTTAGATAGCATGGCTCAATAGTAATGACAGTATGACATGGACAGCATGTTTTGATTTAGTATACATTCAGTTCAAGTATAACACTTGTTTGATTTAGTATGACTGTATAACATAGAGTCATGGTGAGCATTGTATGTATTTTGCCTAGACCACTGAATTGACAAAACTGCGATACTGGGGTCCGGAATAAATGTATCCCCAAACAAACTCCCATACAGTCACACTAAGAGTATGGCTATGAATGCCAGTTCTCTAGTCAGTTCATTCGTTCCAATACAGGTTCGATACTGGGTTTCGTTACAGATTTTTATTTCGAAATGATGTAATGATTGTTGAGAAAAACTGATAATCATTTTTGAGTTCAATTAGTAGTAATTTTTCCTAATAAAACAGCCGATTTCTTTATCAATTTCGAATAGGTTAGAGTGTTAAGAATAGAACTTGGAGGTCGTTAAAACATAACTCAACATATGTTGTTAGTTTGTTTGCAATCTCACTTAGCGAATTAATAAGCATATTCACTTGTTGAAGACAAAGCATGCTGTAGCTCTCACCTCATGAACAATCAATCAAGTAATCAAACAAGTTTAGGTTCGGCAAACATAATAAGGATTCAGTCCGTATTTGTCTAAACCAGCAAAATTCGGCATCATCCTTCCCTTAAAAGATAAATGTAGTAAAATGTAGTTCTTGTAGGGTACCCTTCTAAAATAATGAGACGAGCCTCGCCAAATCAAAAGGCAAATTGCGGGGCCCTCAATAATTGGTCATAATAAATACTTAGAATTTGGGACGGGCTATTTAGTGAATTCCACTGCCCTCCCCGAAGACAATAACGCGTTAGATTCTTTAGGCGCGACTTAATCAAATCACATTCTTAAATTCGGGTGCGCATTTATGTGACCCAATTTCAAATCTCAACAGAGTCGAAATGTGTTAACAACTACGGGTGCATTGATTGTGATGTGGTTCGAGATACATTTTCACGACGTTGCAATTCTATAAAAGTAAATGATAATAATAAAAGCGGTTAAAACTTAATAAAAACACATAAGTCACAACATGTATTTAAATCAGATATTTAGCCATTATAACAATTTAAGCGACCGTGCTAGAACCACGGGATTCGAGGGTGTCTAACACCTTCCCTCGGGTCAACAGAATTCCTTACTTAGAATTTCTGGTTCGCAAACTTCATGTGGAGAAGTCGAAAATTTTCCTCGACTTGGGATTCAAGATAAACCGGTGACTTGGGACACCAAAAGCCAAACCTTTCCCAAGTGGCGACTCTGAATTAAATAAATAATCCTATTTCGAATATTGTCACTTAAATTGGAAAAACTCCACCCGCGCATCTTACCCCTCGGGGCGGGGCGCACAAAAAGGAGGTGTGACAGTTGCCGTTACTGTCGTTGCTGTTGCCACTACTGCTTACCGACCGCCTTATTACAACCAAAGGAAATTGAAACTGAACTAACTATTTTATGCCTGGCAACCGCTAGTTACAAGATTCCTATCTATAATTCTTTTGCGACTTGATCTTGGGTCTTAGCTGATTCTGCTTGTAGACTTTTATCCGAATCTTGATGCTCGTAAATTGTAGGCGCTTGTTTATTTCTGCGATATTGAGTGAGACGGGATTGGCAGAGCTCGGTACCTTGATCAAATTTTGGAGCGATCCGCCCTTTGCTTGTTCCAATATCTCGGAACATCTTCTTTTTGTCATTTTCTTCTTTTCTTTATTCAAGATTGAGACTCATCCCGTAGGTCATCTCGATCCATGCGCCTCGAGGTCAAACCTGCTGAGACAAAACAAAACAAACGAACGAAATTTTTCTGCCCCTGTTTCACTAGAAAAATTTCGTGAGTTAATTGCCATAATAATCTATAGCACTGATGCGGGGATAAAACAAAAACTAGTCTGCGCAACTAAGAGGTTAGAGCCCTAATGTCGCCAAAGGTAAAAATGCTCAGTTCAGGGGTTGGAGCCCTGATGCTGGCTGACAGAAAAAATGCTCAGTTCAGGGATTGGAGCCCTAATGCTGGCTAACAGAAAAATAAACGCACAGTTCAGGGATGGAGCCCTAATGCTGGCTAACAGAAAAATGCTCAGTTCAGGGTTGGAGCCCTAATGCTGGCTTACTGGAAAAATGCTCAGTTCAGGGTTGGAGCCCTAATGCTGGCTAAATGTAAAATGCTCAGTTCAGGGTTGGAGCCCTAATGCTGGCTAACAGAAAAATGCTCAGTTCAGGGTTGGAGCCCTAATGCTGGCTAAATGGAAACTTGCTCAACTTAGGGATCGGAGCCCTAAATTGGGAGGATTGCCAGGTTATGCTGGAAACTGTCCGGGTTATGTCGGAAAGATTCATCGGGTTATGCCAGAAGGATTCATCGGGTTATGCCGGGAAGATTCATCGGGTTATGCCAGAAAGATTCATCGGGTTATGCCGGAAAAGGCCCACGGGTTACACCGGGAAGATTCATCGGGTTATGCTGGGAAAAGGTAAGAATCCTCGAGTTATGCCGGGGAAGTCATTGGGTTATGCCGGAAAGATTCATCGGGTCATGCCGGGAAGATTCATCGGATCATGCCGAAAAGATTCATCGGGTTATGCCGGAAAAGTTCCACGGGTTATGGCGGGAAGATTCACCGGGTTATGCCGGAAAAGGTAAGAGTCCTCAGGTTATGTTGGGGAAGTCATCGGGTTATGCCGAAAAGATTCATCGGGTCATGCCGGGAAGATTCATCGGATCATGCCGGGAAGATTCATCGGGTTATGCCGGAAAAGGTCCACGGGTTATGCCGGGAAGATTCGTCGGGTTATGCCGGAAAGATTCATCGGGTTATGCCGGAAAAGGTCCACGGGTTATGCCGGGAAGATTCATCGGGTTATGCCGGGAAGATTCATCGGGTTATGCCGGAAAAGGTCCACGGGTTATGCCGGGAAGATTCATCGGGTTATGCCGGGAAGATTCATCGGGTTATGCCGGAAAAAGTCCAGGTAGATCCGCGATTTTTAGCCGGGATTTGGATAGAAAAATCTCCTTGGGTTATGCCAGGGAGATCCGTGGTTTATACCGGGATAGTTGAGGAATGAGGTCCTATGCTACCATGATTTGTTTTTCTTTTGGGGATTTTCATTTTTCTTTCTTGTCTTCTTTCTTTTCTTTGGTTTTCCTTTTATATTTCTTTTTATTTATCAAAATGCATGAAAGAATTCTGGGGAAACTTCCCTTTGGTCGTTTTCCTGCTGCATGAAAGAATTCCGAGGAAACTTACTTTGGTCGTTTTCCTGCTGCAAAGCTGTTTCAACGCTCGTGCGCTTCATTTCTTTTGGGCTACACCTGCTTCTTGCATGGTTTCTTTGGATTGCACCTGTCTCAATTTTCCTAAGCAAAGAAAAATTGTCAGTTTGAAAACGGTGGTTGATTCGGTGGCCTTGATCATTCCAATTGCTTGGTCTTGGACTAATTCCTGTTGAGAAACTTTGCCATTGATTGGATTCACAGGCGACCCGTTTTAAACTGATCAGACTCGCATTTCTGGATTTGTGATGATTTGTTCGTGTAAGGCTTTGGTTCTTTCATCCCATTCTGCTTGGGGATTCTTTACAAGGCCAACTCAGTGGGGATTTTTATTGGGGAGACTTTGTGGGGAAGTCCAAGGCAGACTTGTTGGGGATTTGCTGGGCAGACTCTTTGGGGGATTTTTACAAGGGGAGACTGGGATTTTTACAAAGGGAGACCCTGTGAGGATTTGTCGGTTTTGTGTCAGGGATTTTGATCCTCAAACCTAAACTGCAGTGGCTAACCGCGTGGGGATTAACCTTTCCAACTTTATTTTGCCTTCGTAGGCTTTTCTTTTCTTTCGAACGTCTTTACTTTGGAAGCAAATCAACTACCATGGTCAGTCGGGATGAGACTGACGCACCACTGAGGCCGTGCATTTTCTTTGACTCTTGCCAGGCGGGGGCCTGTGAAGCCGGTCCTGCCACCGTTTCTTTGTAATTGTTACGAAATCAGAGTTAGATCGAAAGGGATTCAAAGAAAACTATGCAAAAGGAAAGCATATGAGTTTAAAGGGAAGTGTCCCTTTCAGGGGGAAAGAAGGACTTATCTGGAGTGCATGCTGGCTTCAAACTGACATGACATGCCTTTTGGACTGTATGTCCGATCCGTATCAAACTCCAGCTTCTCATGAACCTATTGATATGTGTTTCCAAACTGGAGAACCTTTCCAGGACTTTTAATGATGAAGTATCCTTTTTCCGGTCGACCACGCCCTTTGCGGGTTTTCGCTAATCGACCTCTCTCATTTTTGATTTCTCTACTCTCATCGCCTCATGGTGCCCGAAGGTTTTCACCGATAAGACTCTCTCACTTTATTCTTCTCAATTTGATTTCTATCAGATTCCAACAATGATGTTTTCCACTTTCCTGTCTTTGCCGATTGATCAGAAGGACTTGGACAAGGTTTGGGGTGAAAAGAATTGGGATTGAACTACAACTTTGGAACCTTTTGGGCGGGATCATCGCCGAACCATTATAACTTCTGCCCGAGTTTCAACTTTTGGGGGACTTTTCGGATTTTTATTTTGGTGTGACTGAACCCCAGGGAGAGGTTGCCTACGTATCCTTTCGGAATCAAGTCAGACATAGTTCAGGGAACTTTTGTTTTTGGATTTTCTTTTTGTTTTTCTGCTTTAACTTTGTTTTTCACTTCCTTTTCCTTTTCTCCTTTTCATTGTATCTTTATATATATATTTAAAAAATTTATTATTTTTTTTCTTCTAATTCTTTCTTCTTCTTCCTTTTTGTTTCTTTCTATTTGTCTCTTTCATTTCGATTTCTCTTTTTCTTTCATTTTATTTTCAATAATACTTTCAGGTTCCAAAGAGGGTAATCAAAGAAGAGTAATCGGCCCAAATGGGTTTGCAAAAGGTTGATAGTGTTTGGGTAGCGAGAATGAAAGCCTTCGTCATCTCAAACTGTGCAAAGACATCGCCGGAGCGATCTAGACATAGTGTTGCATCTGCTTTCATAGCGGGGTCGGCGTCATTTCTTTCGACGTCGCCAGATACAAATGCTCTTCTTGGCAATATTTTCCAATGACGTATGGACCCTTCTTTGTCGATACAATTGCTCGTGACAAACCGCAGTCATTAAGGTTAACACTCCGTACGGGTCTAAACCCATTTACTGTCCTCAAACTCTGCTTTAGTGATAGACATTTTCCAAACCATGAACCAATTTCTTTGGTTGTTCCTATTTTCTCAAATTCTTTATATTTCAAATTTTGACTCATTATTTGAAGTCTGACGGAGTTCTCGGGATCTGGGCATGAAGTCCGCAAGCATATCATGTTATTTAAAGCTGCATCATCAGAATTGAAGAGAACTAAAAAATAAAATATAGCAGATCTCTGAAAAAGAAAGTGAGCGATGAAACATGATTTCATTTCTTGGAATTTTGGGAAGATAAAAAAAGGGTTGACATTCAGGAAATTAAAAACAGGAAACTAAAGAAAACATCTGAGTTACACCCTGGGGTAGCTTGTGGTGCAGAGAAAGTGGCAGGACAGGTCCATTAGGACTTCCGTTTGATCAAGAATGGCGTAGCCTTCCAGTTTTGAAGCTTGGCGCTTGGTCCCATGTACGATATCTCAGCGGTGCTAGTGCCCTCTCCTGGCTGGACCATGTGTGTTTCGCATAGCTTTTCCCTCATCGCCTCACATATTCCCTCACTCTCTTCGAGCGGGAACACCTTATCATCTTCCTCTTTACTGTATTTTGGCTTCTGTGGTATGCGTCCAACAACCACTGGCTCGTTCAGCCGAGGTGGTTTGATCGTCCCCCATACCATATAGGCCTGCTTGGATACATCAATTTTTCCCTTTTCTTGCTCCGGGGTTGCCTTGGGCTTCCTTTCTATATTAGCAATAGCAATTATGGCCTTAAGCGTTGGATCAAATTCCTTGTCTTCACAAATCATCTCAATTATCGGCCCGTTGTTGTGGGCGGGCAGCGGATTATTGGTCACCTTTGGGACATCCTCGTCTTTCAACACGATCTTCCCTTGCTCTAACAAATTCTCTACAGCTTGTTTCAATGTCCAACAGTTGTTGGTGTCGTGCCCTTCCGCCCCTGAATGGTATGCACACCTGACACCCCGCTGATATGATGGTGATCCCGGGTTCTGCCCGTTTGGTTGTATGGGCTGCAACAAATTCATCTGGACAAGCTTAGGGAATAGGGTGGAGTAGGGTTCACCTATTGGTGTATAGTTGGGTCTCCTGGGTGGTTCCAGAGGACGGAAATTATTCTGGGATGGTCGAGGATTGTAGTGGTTTTGGTGAGGAGACTAATTTCTGGGATGTGGAGCTTGGCCCCGATTGGCTGGTTGCGGCCGCTGGACGTAAGGCTGGGTGCTCATGACCATGTAGGGCTGAGGAGCATAGGTCACATTTTGGTGGGGGAAATAATGTTGCGGGGTTCTTTCTGAAGAACAAAGCCTGGGATTATGATATTCTCCTGCCTCTGATGCCGCCATGGATGTCTCTTCCTTTTTCTTCACTCTTGCCATTCCTCCGGTCCCGCTTTGGACGGCTTGGGAGGTTGCCCTTATGGCTGCCTGACTCAAAATTCTACCCGTTTTCAGACCATTCTCCACCATCTCCCCAATCTTAATCGCTTCTGCGAAAGGCTTTCCCATGGCTGACATCATGTTTTGGAAATAGTCGGACTCTTGAGCCTGGAGGAAAGTAGTGACCATTTCTATCTCGTCCATGGGAGGTTTTACCCTTGACGCTTGCTCGCGCCATTTGATGGCGTATTCTCTGAAACTTTTCGAGGGTTTCTTCTTCAAGTTTGACAAGGCATTTCTGTCCGGTGCGATGTCAATATTATATTGAAACTGCCCTACGAAATCTCTGGCAAGATCATCCCATATATGCCAACGAGATATGTCCTGGTCCATATACCACTCTGAGGCGATTCCTACCATACTTTCCCCGAAGTATGCCATCAACAATTCTTCTTTGCCTCCGGCTCCCCGCAGTTGGTTGCAATACTTTTTGAGATGAGCAATAGGGTCGCCGTGCCCGTCATACTTCTCAAACTTTGGGGTTTTGAAACCAACGGGTAAGTTCATGTGAGGGAACATGCATAGATCGGTATAGGAGACACTCTTCTGCCCGCTTAAACCTTGCATGTTTTTCAAACTCTTCTCGAGGCTCCTCATCCTTTTCGCCATCTCATCTTGTTTAGCAGTTTTGGGGTTTTGATCCTACCCAGGTGCAAACTCGTATTGAGGTTGTTGAGGGGGAGTGCTGGTGGTGAACCGAGTTGGTTCCAGTGAGAAGGAGGGTGCTTGAAAAGTGAATGAGGAAGAGTCAAAATTGGGCCTGTGTGTAGTGGGTTGTTCCATGATTGGACAGGGCGGTGCGGTGAATATGCTTGTAGTGACATCCGTTGTTGACATTCAAGGGAAAAACTCAGAGGGTGACCCTGCGGAGTGGGCTGAAATGGCCAGGTACCCGAATGGGGTAGTTAGATAGCTTATGGGAATGTTTGAAGTCCCACTTATTCTGTAGAACAACTCAGGGAACCCAGGGATTACACTCGGTGGCTCCTTTCCATTATTCCAGTCATCCAACATCTCCATCATGCGGAGCCTCAGGATTCTGTTTTCCTCAGCAGTTGCTGACTCGGAAGTCAGAACGGCCGAGATTGAACTCTCCTCAGAGACAGGAATTGTCGGCAAAGGAATTTCCGAAGACATCGCTACACTCCCCTTCGATCTTGTGAAGTAAGTGTGAATACCCCCTCTTGACTTAACAACAGGTAATTGAACACTCCCTCTCGACCTCGTGAAGTATGAATGTGAGGCCAGACTTTCACCAAACCAACCGCCTTTTCTAAAACCTGGAAGGACTCAACGACAAACGAACGGTTATTTCGAAACAAATAACAGATAGGTAATCTCACGTTGGGGCATGATGCACCTATACAGTTAAGTGAATTCCTACATGTTTGCAACGAAAGCATGCGTCATTCCGGCTTCCTTTTTAGGCTTCCCCTTTATTTTATTATTATTTTTTTATTATTATTATTATTTTTATTTTCTTTCTTTCCCTTTTTATTACTGTTTTCAATTTTTGCAGTTAAAATATGACCGGATCCGATGAGGATTGCCTACGTATCACGATGTCGCGTGAATCAGATCATTACGTAGTTCAAAACAGATGAGTGTAAAAGAAGCACACATTTTATTACTGAAACGATCTATTACAACCAACATTTTTTGAAAAAGGAAAAATAACAAACCTTGAAAATAAACATAGACTCAAACAGACTAATGCACCCTGATGCGAAAAGATGGACAGAAGATGCTAAGATACAGACTCGACCTATGAATACATTAAGGTTTCGAAAATTGGTGCCCGTGGGGCATCGTTCGGCCTCGCCGCGGTCCTAGGTGTGAGATCCCTTTCAAGTTGTTCCAGATCATGCATGGTCTGCTTGACATAACCCATCACTGCCGAGAGAACGGTAATGCTGGTCATGTTCTCGCACCGTAGACACCGTCTGATGATGGCATGGCCAATGGTCCTGATCTTATCTCTGGTTTGCTTCTTCTCTATGAGCAAGCATTTTATCTGATCACTGCACGTCTTTAAAACCTGAGAATCCTGCATATGCTGATTCTTCAGTTGTCGTACTTCTACCTTCATCCGGGCCAACAAGTCGTAACAGTATCTGCTCTCAATTTGGAAATCCTCGGCCTGATTAACTGCTTTAACCTCAAGTGTAGCCATCTCTCTCTTCATTTCGGCAACAGTTTTCTCGTGGTCACGTTTCAATTGATTCAAGTATCGGCGATGCTTATCTGCTCTTGTACCCCACTGTACCTTGAGCTCTGTCATGACGTTTTCAGACATTTCTAAACCATCTCACCATTCCCTGACTTCACTTTTCAGCCCTTTTATCAACTGCTCGTCTGATCGACTCCTTGGTTGTTTATCAAGAGCCAATCTCAATTTCTGAATTTGGGCCGTAAGTTCTTCATTTTCTTGGGCCAATCTATTCTTTTCGCCTCGATCCGCAGCGATTTGCATACTGTTATTGAATTTCAGACTGCTAACCTGTTGCTTCAAATCACCGATTTCTGCCCGATACCCCTTTTCTTTTGCTAACCAGTTCCATTGCTCTTGGGATGACTCAACGAAATCTTTGAGATGAGGTCTTTTAGCTGGTCTCTCGCAGGATATGTCACCTCTAAACCAAGCGTGATACCCCGGGGCAACTTCCTCTTTAGCCGTATCCATCACACAAGTGTTTGCTGTCAGGTGTTGGCACTCACTCCAGATTTGGCGGACTTCTTCTTCGGGAAAACGACCGTCTGGACTGATTTCAATCACTTGGGTACTCAAGTCTTCATCTTTCGGCACTACTTGATACCTCCCAAATTGCCTCAAAACCCGATACGGTGCATAGGGTTGGATGTTTTTAAGTCCTATCAACAGAAAGTGGGGCCTGGTTGCCGGCATGTATATGATTTCCTCAACAGGCAACCATCCGAGCGTCCACTGGATTTGGTTGGCAGAGAGAGTTCGAAAAAATGACGTCCAAGCTGTGACTCCCTTGGGTAGACTAAACCCTTTGATTCTTGTGTAGAATTCTCCAATACAAGTTTTCTCGGGCGAACCGTAACCCAAGAGCGGGGAGCGGTGGCATAAATGATCGGTCATCCACATTTGCAACAATAGGTTACATCATTCGAAAAAGTCACCCCTGGCTCGTCAAGCAGTGAGAGCCCGGAAGATGTCAGCCATAATCATAGGCGCCAGAGTACTTTTATCTTGGGTGAGCAAAGTACTGACGACCCCAGTTACTTTTAGATCGATGTTTCCGTCTTTCCTTGGGAACACTATAAGACCCAAAAAATCTATCATAAAAGCTACCAGCCTGTGTTCGTCCCACTTTTGTCGGTTACCTCTACTGCATAGTTTGAAGTTTGGCTTATTGAACCCGCCCACGTGGCCGTATCTAGCATATATGAGGTGGAGACTGCAGAAACCTTTGGCAAGATCTGGATGGTGAAATGTTCGGGGTATTTTTAGGAAATCCAGAAACCGGTGTATCGTGACGGCCCTAGGTGCAATCAAGTACTTGAACCTTAACGGGGCTTCATCACCTCCGATGTATCCCGCTATTTCTTCCAATGTCGGGGTGAGCTCAAAGTCCGAGAAATGAAATACATTGTGTGCTGAATCCCAGCAAGTGACCAATGATCTGATAATATCACCCCGAGGCTGAATGTCTAGTAAATCCGGGAGATCTTTCAGATACTTCTTTACTTTGTCTTGCCCCTCCTTGCCTAAGTCATTCCACCATAATCGCAACTCGAAAGGGATCTTGGTCATTATTGAAAAGGGTTTGTTTTGTATCGTGCTCATCCTACACATTTATTAAGGTGATTATGCCAACGAAAAGCTTTCATTAGACTCAAAAAATAAAACTATGTTTTCTTTTTTTGTAAAATGATGGACTCGGTTTTCGAATGCGGCCTTTTAGCACTTCGGGAACGAAGATTTTAAGGCTGCGAGGATCAACCGGTCGAAAATCAAAAACGATGACCAAAGACGACCGTTTATGCAATGGTAGCCTTCCGCCGTCCCTTTCGGGAACATTCAGCTGTTTTTGACAACGAAAGCGTCACTTGATTTTTTTTTTTTTTTTTTTTATTTTTTTTAGGAATGGTGACCCGATATTGGGAACATGGCCTCGCAGATCCTCGGGGACGAGGATCCTAAGGCCATTGGGCGATTTGGTCAAAATTTAAAAATGACTAAAATGGCTGTTTATGCAAAGATAGTCTTCCGGCGTCCCTTTCGGGAACATTTGGCTATTCTCGACAAAAACGGCATCACCTGACTCACAAATTAAAATTCTGATATTTTGGTTATTTCCGAAAACGGGGAGGTTGGACCCGATGAGGGTTGCCTACGTATCTCGCACCCTGCGAGAATCAAACCGGCGTAGTTCGGGCTTGATCAAGCGTAGAGTAAAACCCCTTCTGAATGCAATCTTTTTACAGAAAAGAAAAAAAATATTTTTCTGGATTTTTTTTATATTTTTTTTTTTTGAAAAGAGATAAAGACTAAAGAAAAATCTATTAGTCTGAATTTATAAAAGAGATACTACAAAAGAAACAATATTTTTTGAATTTTGAATTTTCCCTTCTTTTTTTACTTTTACAAATTTTTATTTTGAAAGTGATTAAAAGAATTTTATATATAAATATATATTTTTTGATTTTGAAAGTGATTAAAAGATTTTTTTTTCTTTTTATATGTTTTTTTAATAAATCAAACTAAAAGACAAACTTTGTTTTCATTTTTTTTTTTTTAAGAAAATTCTGGCGAGATTTTGACACTACTTGGACATTGGTTTTATTTTTCAAGAATAAGTAATTATCTCCCTACGCTGCTATTTTTTTTTCTTTTTTGAACCCTTTTTTAGAAACCGGTCAGCATGCAGATCTGAAGCAAATAAATGCGCAAAACAAACGGGATGCAGCAAGATGATCTTTTATTTCAGGTTGCCTGTCCTAGACAGACCCAACCCCTGTGTTGAGTCCCCTATGTCAAATGCAACATGATGCAAATAAGCGTTCCTACTAGGGATCCGGCACGAGGTTTCGTTATACTAGGTTTATAACCTGGGTATATATTCTAGACTGTGTACCCGAGCGGACAACTCGAGTCGAGGAGAGGGAAACTTACCGGGAACCAAAAGGCCATCCGGCTTCATAACTTGTCCGAGCCTCTTTTTTATTTCAGGGTATAACACTAACAGAAAAGGGAGTCTCAACCAGTAAGCACATCCCCGGAGGTGAAGAGAGAAGGATTCGGCACAGTTTATATATACAGTCAAATAATATCAAAGCGGTAAAAGCAGCATTTAGCACATTAGGCTCAAACATATAAAAATAAGATAAAAGCCAAATATAACAATTATTCTAAGCTCGAATTCTTGAACCTTGAACCAGTGATTCTGGGCACAATATCCCCAGCAGAGTCGCCAGAGCTGTCACACCTCTTTTTTGCGCACCCGCCCCGAAGGGTAGAACGCGCGAGGGAGTTTTTCCAATTTAAGTGACAATATTCGAAATGGGATTATTTATTTAATTCAGAGTCGCCACTTGGGAAAGGTTTAGATTTTGGTGTCCCAAGTCACCGGTTTATCTTGAATCCCAAATCGAAGAAATTTCGACTTTTCCAAATGAAGTCTGCGAACCAGAAATTCTAAGTAAGGAATTTTGTTGACCCGAGGGAAGGTGTTAGGCACCCTCGGATCCCGTGGTTCTAGCACGGTAGCTTAAATTGTTATAATGGCTAAATATCTGATTCGAATACATGTTGTGACTTATGTGCTTTTATTAAGTTTAAACCGCTTTTATTATTATCATTTATTTTTATAGAATTGCAACGTCGTGAAAATGCATCTCGAACCACGTAACAATCAATGCACCCGTAGTTGTTAACACATTTCGATTTCGTTGAGATTTGAATTTGGGTCACATAAATGCGCACCCGAATTTAAGAGGAGTAATATTATTAAAACGTGCCTAAAGAAACTATCGCGTTATTATTTTTGGGGAGGGTCATGAAATTCGCTAAATGACCCATCCCAGATTCTAAGTATTCAATATATACATTTATGAGGGCCCCGCAGTTTGTGCATCTCATTTGACGAGGCTCGTCTCATTTTATGAAATAGGTGAACCTACAATGACTACATCTTTATTATGTTCGTCTCTAAGAAATGGAAGAAAGAAAATACATTCTAATTAAATTGCATGCTTGGCCAACTCCGGATTCTTGTTAATTATCTGATTAATTGTTTAGGAGGCGGGAATTGTTTCGCGCCTTATTCCCTGGGTGAACATGCTTTTAATTTGGTAAAGGGAATTGCATACAAGATTGATGAAACGCTAAACTTACTCCAAACGCTTCTCAAACCGAATTTAAACTAACCCATTTAGACAAGATTAATGGAATTACTTATTAGAGGATGCTACTAATGGTATTCGGAACTTGTCCTATAAACTGCCTAAGCGGGATCCAATAAAGTTGAAACTCAAAAGATTAAAACTGTATTACATTTGGCAAGGTTAAAAGTCACCTGCCCTACATATTCAAACATAACTGTAGAAGGAGTTCAAATTAACAATTGTACTAAGTGATTGCACATTCCATGAATTATATAGCTACATCATGTATACTACTAAACAAACCATATATCGCAGTTTTAGACCAACTAAGTTTCAATTAAGTACGAGCTCACTAATGTGTTCTCTATTGAGCTACAAACTAAAGAATTACACAATTTTAACAACATTTATAAAGCTATAAGTAAAGCAGCGACTGATTAAACTTCTTTGCATCTTTCATTTCATGCTTTTAACTGTTACATCAGTATGAGATTCAAATGTGTACCTGGAAAGTGCTTACAATTGAAGAGGCAGAAAAGTCAGTAGAGCAGTAGTAGCATACACAAAGCAGCAGTGCAGCAGGACTTAGTAAAACCAATAACAACAGCAGCAGGAATTTCCAGGAAAGAATAGAACCCAAAGAAGAAGCCAGTAGCTTGAAAAGTAGTGCTTGAAAAATCAACAGGCAACTAGACTGCCCGATAAATCCCACAGTACAAGAAGATTGCTAAGATTGCAAGCAGTGACAATGAGACAGTAGTTTCTAATTTTTGAATTTCTGGGCAGAAGACAAAACTGAAGTTCTTTGTTATGAAGCTTAAACTTTTAACATACTAAGACCCAGGAAAATTCTTCTTTATGGCTTTTAAAACTCTTGCTCCTTTTCTGGTTTCAGCATTCTTTCTTTTCTGGTTTTTCAGAACTATCTCCTATTTTCAGAACTATCTCTTTCTGATTTTTAAAACTAATGCCCAGAACTCTCTCCTCTCTTTTCCAGTTTTTTCTTTAGCTTCTGTCTCTTATCAGATTTCTCTCTCTCTTCCCTTTCTCTGTCTGATTTTTTTTCATAACTGATGGAATCCCCTCTATTTATTCTAGCATCAGGCCATTCAAAACAGCTTGTTAAAATCCACTGAATCCCCTCCCATGTTCTCCTCCTGTTTTTCCACTCAAGGATTAAAATAAAGTCTCCTCCCATGAGATTCCCCTGACAGGCCCTTTCTTTACTGCTAAAGTGGCCTATCTTTATTAAAGACAACAGACATGGGCAGTGTGGGCATGTTCTGACAGCACATGCTATCCATTTCTACTCTAATTCCCTAACTTCTGACAAAACACATATTGTTACTGGTTTCCAGCCATTAAAGGTACTCAATATGTCATTTATCCCACTATTGGTCAATTAATTCCATTAGTTGAATCAATATTTTAATACTTTACTGGCAGCTCACTTGCCTTTAAGCATTTCAGAATTTTACAACCCCAAACCAAACCTTTTAAAACCCCTGACCATTACTGTTTTATCCCAACTTCAACAAACTGAAATTCTGAACTTATGGGAGTTCAAATTCAACAACTATCCTAACTGAATTCTAGTTATTGTATTGTAGCTAGCAAACCATTCACAGATAGTTTCAAACAATCAGCTAAACGACAATGGTTCGATCAAATCATATGAAGTTTATCAGAAATCAGGACATTTGAACATTCAGTCCTATAAAACTAATCGACGACGTTTATCTAATCGACTATACTAATTACAACGCAGAACAATCAGTCGATTAAACAAATAATACAAATAGGGCATGAACTGTTCTTGATAATTTTGCACGATTCAGGGAAAACTAACAGGCATTATTGATTCGACGATGTCAATCAAATTGAAATATGTACACTACTATACGGATTCAACATAACAGAATAAACAATCGACCAAATAAAAGGTCTTATGGAGATGGAGAACAACTGACAACAGAAATCTCAGAATAAACAAACAAACTAAATAAACATGCCGATAAACTAATCTAGACTAAAATAGACAACAAAAGGGAAAAGTGAACAAACCAGAAAAGCTTAAACACAGATGACCCAGGCTCGAGCTTGATTAGCCCATTTGAAGTCGAACAGATCTTAATCGAGGTGTTCTCGACTGAGAACACTTCGATTAGGGTCTATTAGACCCCGAACTTCCGTTTAAATCTAAACAGACTCCACATATTCTTGTGCTCTAGGGTTCGAATTTTCAGATTTGGGGTTTTGGGATTTGTGGGTAGATTCAGACCAAACCAAACTTGGTTTGGTCACGAGGAAGGTCAAGGGGATACCTGGTATGAATTTGGGGGGGTTTGGTGTAGGTCGAGGTCCGGCTTGAATCTTCAAATGAAGATTCGAGATGGTGGGGGGATATTCGAGACCCACGGCTGGTGGATCTGTGTTCAGGGGGTCGAGGTGGTCCTAGGGTGTGAAGATGGTGGTCACCGGCGCCCTTGCCTCCGGGTTTACGGTGAGGGGAAAGGGGGCGGCGCTAGGGTTTCGTGGGATTTGGGTCTGGTGAAGACGACGATGAAGGGGGGGTGTTTGGATGGGGGCGTGGGGTAAGGTTTTGGGTTTATATAGTTAGTGAGTGATCAGATCCTGGCCGTTGGATGAAGCGAGATGAAGGGCCAGGATCTTTCAGCTGGTGAGGAACGGTGTCGTTTCAAATGCCAGGGGTTGGGTTGGTTCGGGGTTGAACGGGTCGGGTTTAAATGTGGGTATGGAGATGTGACGAGGGCCGTCAGATCAATCTGGTTTGAACGACTGAGATGGGTTGTCCCTAAAACGACGTAGTTTTAGTGTCAAACTACGTCGTTTGGTGGCCTGGGAGATGGGTCTCTTGGACCGGTTGCCTTGGGCTGCTTTTGGGCCTCGAATTTAAAGAAAACCTGGCCCAATCCGATATTTGAACCAATTTGCACTCTTTTCTTTTATTTTCTAATTTAAAACACAACACCTAATTAAAGTGAAATTAAACACCCATTAATTAACACTTAACACAATTATAACACGCATATTAAAGTAGGTAAAATCATACCATGGCAACAAATAGAATAAAAGATGCATTTTTTGTGATTTTCCTTTTAATAACCGAATCATGGTTTAGTTACACACGACATATATTTTTTGTATTTTTGTTTGACAAAAAATAAAAATGGACAGGACCATAAATAACTACCAAAAATGCCACGTAAATTCCAAAAATTGTACAGCAAGACCATTTGTTATTATTTTTGATTTCTTTTGGAGTGATTGTCGCGTAAACAAAAATCACGTACTCACAGCAATCACAGGAGGATTTAACAATTCCATTGGGGACAAGTGTCAGCGAGATTGTATGCAAATTCTTAGAAGGAACGTATGATCTCTCTACACTGCTGTCATACAAAGAAAAATTTGGAGTTCAAACTTGTGCCAGTCAAGGTTAGATAAAATTTTCATTATATATTGTATATTTATTTCATTATATATTGTATCTTTTGAAGCAGTAAGCGAAGAAGCTGGAGTGCAGTATCAAGAGAAAACTGGACTACAATCTCAAGACATAGGCAGAAGTGAGATTGGTTCCAAATCTATAGATGCAACATGTGATGATGATGATGTAGCTGGAATGATCTTGGATATTGCAAATGGTTAGGCAGTGCTTTTTTAATTTTATATATATTTGTTTTAATTAAAGATTATTAACATGTTAGCTGTTGTAAATATTTTTGCAGAATCTTGTCAACAAGCATCTAAAGATCATGGTGAACAACTGCAAGATAAAGAAAATGTGGAATTGCAAGAAAAAGAAAATGCTGCACGCAATATCCTTAACGTTTGAACTTAAGGATAACTTAACATGGGACTATAACTTAAGGACCTCATGGCCTTAACGTTTGAACTTAAAATTTAAAGTTAAGAACAGACAGTCCTTAAGTTTTTAACTTGTATTTCAAACTTAAGGACTCCTATAGTTAATGACAAACAGTCCTCAAGTTTTTAACATGGGACTATAACTTAAGGACCTCATATCCTTAACTTTTGAACTTGAAATTCAAAGTTAAGGATAGACAGTCCTTAAGTTTTTAACATGGGACTATAACTTAAGGACCTCATGTCCTTAACTTTTGAACTTGAAATTCAAAGTTAAGGACAGACAGTCATTACGTTTTTAATATGGGACTATAACTTAAGGACCTCATGTCCTTAACGTTTGAACTTAAAATTCAAAGTTAAGGACACTTAAGTTTTTAACATGAGACTATAACTTAAGGACCTCATGTCCTTAACTTTTGAACTTGAAATTCAAAGTTAAGGACAGACAGTCGTTACGTTTTCAAAATTGCAAGTTGAACTTACTGACTCCTGTTAATAACTTTTAATTGTTGAACTCAAAAGAAATTAAAAGAACGTAACAAGATATAAATATTGAAAATCTAGGCATCCGCTCAAATTAGAATAATAATGAATACAATCTATAGCAAAAACTTAAAAGAGTCGATAAACATAAATGTATATTTCTACTCTTCTCTATGCTTTCTTGAAAATGGATGGAGTGTCGGAGAATATATACAAGATGTTCTATTATGACCAATTCTTCTGCAACGACCACATTTGAATGTTATTTTTGATGGCTCGGTAGCAGGAATATGCCTTTTCATTTGCCTTCTACCTGGTCACACTTTGAAATCTGGAGGTTTAACAATTTGTGACTTAACACTCTCTGGTACAATCCATGAATCAGTATGTCCTACAGGATGTATTTGTCTTTCATATGTTTTCAGCCAAGATTCCTTTAAGTACCAGTGCAAACAAAAGTCGGACTTCTTGATGTTTCTCTTCTCGATAGCTGCAATTGCATGTATGCATGGTAATTCATCAAGTTGAAATTGAAAACAATCACATATTCTTTTGTTTAAGTCCACCAAGAAAGTTATTCCTTCTTCTTCAACTCTAGAACGCCATGAATCAACAGGGAAGACCTTCAATGTTGAAAAATTATAAGTGAGTACATTATGTTAAAAAATGTCAAAATCATAATATAAACATAAAACATAATACTTACGTTCAAAGTAAATGCTAAATCTATTCTGTTCTTCAATTTCTCCTCTACCCAACAAGAAACATCATAAAATGTTCCTTCTGCTTTATTTCTTCTTTCATAAAACCAATGTTGTAGCTTCACTTGAATGAAATCCATCATTCTTAGTATAGGCAGCTCCCTTGCTTCTAATAGCACTGAATTCATCGACTCAACTATGTTTGTTGTGAGCATGTCATATATTCGTTGTGGACTACAAGAGCGTGCCCATCTTTCCGGTGGTTCTTCCATCAAGTAGTCATAAGTTTTGTTATCTACATTTGCAATACATGACATGTATATGTCAAATTCTTTACGCTTGTATACTCTTGCAGCACTTTGGAAAAGTTTTATGACCTCACTTTTCACCTTTCTTCGCTTTAGGTTCTGCTCCAAATGATAGATGCAAATCCCATGATGGCTTTCAGGATATACCTTTACAATGCCATTTGCAATAGCTTGATGCCTGTCTGATAAAAAAATCAAATTCTCATGGCTCCCAATTGCATTGCGAAGCTGACTAAAGTACCACTCATAGGAATTGTTTCAGATTCTGCTATTCCAAAGACTAATGGGAAAATTTGGTTATTTGCATCTTTTGAAACTGAAATCATTAAAACACCACGATATTTTGACTTCAAAAAAGTCGCATCAATAGCAATCACTGGTCTACAATGATTCCAACCAGCTATCGATGATCCATATGCGTAAAACATATAAAGAAACCTGAAAATACAATATAAAACAAGGTTAAAATACCCGAAGTTTAGGACAGTCAGTCCTTAACTTACATTTACAAGTTATAAAGTTAAGGACATGCTGTCCTTAACTTTTATTTCAAAGTTCAAAACTTAAGGACTGGAAGTCCTTAACTTTTAATTACAAGTTCAAAACTTAAGGATAGGCAGTCCTCAACTTCTGGTTATAACTCAAAAGTTAACAAGGCTAAAGACAGCATGTCCTAAATTGTTTACCTGTTGTTGTCGTCTATCTTTATGTTAGTATAAGTTCCCGGGTTTTTACTTGTCATCATATACAAGTATGAACACAATAATTCATAATTTTCTTCGGGACTTCCTCTTATTAAAGCGGAAGCATGTTGAATAGCACGCCACGCCTTGTGATATCCAATGTCTAGTCCATGCAATTTTTGCATCTCTGCCATGACAAAAGCTGGTGTAACTTCAAATCTTGGGTCCCGAAGATTATCGATAATGTAACCACTAATCAACTTTGAAGTAGCATGCCTTTGATCTGCTTTCCTAGTGTTAACAGAGCAGTCATGCTTTTTCTCAAGCTTTACTATCTTGAATAATGTTGAGTCTTTAATTCTGAAAGCACGCACACACCAACGACACCTATCATCATTGCATGTCAACGAATATCTTGTTGAGCTTGATCTAACAACTTTGAATTCAAAATGTCCTTTGATTGCTACATTAGAAAAACAATTAATTATGCTCTTCTTCTTGTCAAATACTGATCCGACTTTTATTTGATCCAAAGAAGCATTTTCTCTTAATATCGTAGTTGGGGATTATTTTTGTTTCAAATTTGATCTTCGTCTAGTTATTTGAGTGCAGGTTTTGTCCGCAACTACTTCGATTACCGGTGCACTCTCTAAGACTTGAATACCCAAAGCTTGTTCGTTGTCAATCTCTATAATGCTTTGTCCTTCTACTTGAATAGAATCAAATGTTTGATGCACCTCTTCATTTAATGGTTGAGCTTCAACCATATCTACTTCAACTATGTGTTGGCATCGCTCTTGATTGTCATGTTGAGTTTTTGTGTTGGCATGTTCATTGCTTGTTGATGCAAAAACTCTTTTCGAAATATCAACTATGAAACGACAGCTCTTGAAGAGTGAATGAGTTTTTAGCAACTCTATACATGTGTGAAGATCTAAATCTTTGGATACAAGCATTTCTTTGCTTATTCCAAGGTTGATATCAAACCATATCACTATTTCAAACTTTTCTCTATCCAATTCAATAAGCTCAAAAATCTGTTTAACGAAATCTTCAAACTGAATTGACTCAGGTGCTAGGAAAAGCTTTGTTTGATGATCAAGATATTTATAGTCTTCAGTCCATCTACCATTAAAAGCAACTATTATGCATATTGTTTCCATCCTACAAGTCAAGAGAATGGGAAACAAAGGACATACGTTATAAAGCAATCCTTGTAGAATTAAGAACAGGTGTACTGTAAGTGCAAGACCAAGATAAGGACTGTATGTCCTTAACCTTTAAACATGTAATTAAAGTTAAGGACTGTCAGTCCTTAACATTTAAACATGTAATTAAAGTTAAGAACTGCCAGTCCTTTAACATTTAAACATGTAATTAAAGTTAAGAACTGCCAGTCCTTAACATTTAAACATGGAATTAAATGTTAAGGACTGTCAGTCCTTAAGTTTTAAACATGGAATTAAAAGTTAAGGACTGTCAGTCCTTAACTTTTGAACAAGAAATGAAAAGCTGAGGACTGTCTGTCATTTAATATTTAAACATGTAATTAAAGTTAAGGACTGTCAGTCCTTAACATTTAAACATGGAATTAAAACTTAAGGATTGCTAGTCCTTAACTTTTGAACCAGAAATTAAAAGCTAAGGACTGTCTGTCCTTTAACATTTAAACATGGAATTAAAATTAAAAGTTAAGGACTGCCAGTCCTTAAGTTTTAAACATGGAATTAAAAGTTAAGGATTGTTAGTCCTTAACTTTTGAACCAGAAATTAAAAGCTAAGGACTGTCTGTCCTTTAACATTTAAACATGGAATTAAAATTAAAAGTTAAGGACTGCCAGTCCTTAAGTTTTAAACATGGAATTAAAAGTTAAGGACTGTCAGTCCTTAACTTTTGAACCAGAAATTAAAAGCTAAGGACTGCCTGTCCTTTAACATTTAAACATGGAATTAAAAGTTAAGGACTGTCAGTCCTTAACTTTTGAACAAGAAATGAAAAGCTAAGGACTGTCTGTCCTTTAATATTTAAACATGTAATTAAAGTTAAGGACTGTCAGTCCTTAACATTTAAACATGGAATTAAAACTTAAGGATTGCTAGTCCTTAACTTTTGAACCAGAAATTAAAAGCTAAGGACTGTCTGTCCTTTAACATTTAAACATGGAATTAAAATTAAAAGTTAAGGACTGCCAGTCCTTAAGTTTTAAACATGGAATTAAAAGTTAAGGACTACCAGTCCTTAACTTTTGAACCAGAAATTAAAAGCTAAGGACTGCCTGTCCTTTAACATTTAAACATGGAATTAAAAGTTAAGGACTGTCAGTCCTTAACTTTTGAATAAGAAATGAAAAGCTAAGGACTGTCTGTCCTTTAATATTTAAACATGTAATTAAAGTTAAGGACTGTCAGTCCTTAACATTTAAACATGGAATTAAAACTTAAGGATTGCTAGTCCGTAACTTTTGAACTAGAAATTAAAAGCTAAGGACTGTCTGTCCTTTAACATTTAAACATGGAATTAAAAGTTAAGGACTGCTAGTCCTTAACATTTAAACAAGTATTTAAGAGTTAAGGAATGTCGGTCTTTAACATTTGAACCAGAAATTAAAACATACAATTTGAAACTCAAGCTACAGGACTTTGTATACAGAAGAACAACAACAAAGTGAAGGACATTTTGTCCTTAAGTTTTTTTATTCAATTTGCAAAATGAGGCCAGTAGAATCAAAGTTAAGGACATAGTGTTCTTATTTTTTTGAATTCAATTTCCAAAATGAAGACACTATGTCCGGAATACAGAATTATCATAGGAGGCGATGTCTATAAATTTATCAATCCAGAAATTCAAAAAAATCAAATTCTTATCTAATATATAATCAAATCAATACAGATCTAAAAAAGTATAACTATAGCGAAATAAAAATTGATAGAAACACATGAAATTACAACTTACTGTTTATCTATGTCATTTTTTTGGATTAGATTGCTGAATTTTTGAAATCGGGAAGATAAATGTGGTTCGTCCTCAGTTGATCGCCGCTGTGGTAACTGCTGCTGTTGCTCGCTTCTTCTCTTTGTGTAACTGCTGCTTGTGTTGATAGTGTAGGTATAAGTTATACCAGAAGGGTATTTTCGTCCAATCAGGTATAAATATTTTAAAAGAAGTGACTAAAGTCTAAATACATTGAAAACAGTGGCTTTAAAATACAAGCCACAGCTTTTAGTGGCTATTTGTGCCGTTCGCCCCACTTCTTGACCACATGGCCCAATGACCTAGTTGCGCCAAGTTCCGATCTTATTTCTTAACCCAACCATAGCAATTATATCCCAACAACATTTCACATTTTTACCTAACCGTAAAAATTAACAAAAATCTAATAATAGGCAAACTCATCTCTACACATGTTCATATTACTGCAAGCTTAAAAAAAGGGAAAAACTAATTATAGGTTGCAAATGTTAATCCTGTTTTGAAACTAACAAACAAAGCAACTACTGGTGCATTTTATTTGGACTAACCATATGAAAAAATATATATATATTCTATCAATTTTTCTAGAATTTAACCATGGTAAGCTCATATGTCAATGTAGTATCCAGAAATAGGCATCAACATAACAATGACAAGAATAAGAACCAAAAAGAAAGAAAAAGCTTTAAACAGGTAAATTATTTTATTTTATTTTTGACTGCTCATTAATTTAGCCATGCCCGTGCCTCAAGAAAATTGAGCTTTAACTATTCAAAATAGTCTATACAAAGAAATATTTTTATAACTGATATTACGTTTCAAGTTTAAACTAGTTGACTGGAGATCTAAACATGGACATGACTTTCACAAAAGAAAGGAACCAAACTAACATTAAAGACATTCTAAATAATCAGAATAAACTCAAGATATCTTCTTATCATTCACTTACGTAAAAGCTACATAGATAGAGTTCCAAAGGGTACCTAAGGTGCAGAATGTGAGACGACACGCTATTGAAGTTCAACTTTGACTCAAAGCTAGCTTGCGGAAATTCGAGAACGGACAACAACAAGTAAACCACAGCAGCAGTGAACAAACCCAGCAAAACTCAGAGAAATCCAATGGAAAACAGCAAAAACAAAATCCCAAGAACTAATATTTCAAACTGAAATGCAAGCGTTTAAGCTAGACAGAAAACTTCTTCCCTTTTTTTTTTAGTTGTATTCTTTCTTAGAGTGTAAATGATGTGTCTTTTTAGAGTGGAAGATGTCTTTTTAAGTGTTCTTAAAATCTGAAAGGAACAACCCTTAAGTAAGCAAAGAAAATCACTTTTGGACAGCTTTTAGTTTACCAAAAGTTTGTTCAAAAGGACTGATTTTTGTTCACCAAACAAAACTGTTCAAAAGACTCACTTTTGTGTGCTAAAAGTTTGTTCAAGGACGGTCCAAAAAGGGAAAAGGACAGTCCTTGAACAACTGTGGCATGGCAGAAGCATGGAGGAAAATGGTACTCTTAGCCACCCTAGATGTTAAAGTAAACAACTTTGTACCCTAAATCATGATCAATCTTAGCTAACTTCAACTTTAAGCAAATTAATACCAGACTAGTTTGCACCAAACCAAAACGAGAAACAAGTAACTAGAACTTAGTTAAACTACCACAAAAAAGTAACTAAAACTTAACACTGAACTATAATCAAGAAAACTTAAAACTTAATGACTAAAATCAAACCAAGCAAGACACATGTTAACAGAGAAAATAACTTAGTGAAAATGTTTGATTTAAGCGAAGACGAAACTGAAAACTAGATAGAAAACAAACTAAAATCGACCACTAATTATTAATCAAAAAAACTAAACTAATAAAAACAAAAATAAAACTAGAGAAACAACAAAGAAATATTGACTACGAATCAAATCAATGTAACTAACTAAAAGATTAATGAGTCAAAAAGTAGCTCAATTGATCTTAGTCGCCTAACCGATACATCTAAACTAATCACGACGAGCAAGGAAAGGGATGATTCGAAGCAACGTACAATGACATGAAAATAATAGTAACCAACTGATTATTACTTAAATTTATAGGAACAACATAAATGTGAATGAAAATTAAACTTTAAAGCTAATGCTAATGCTAATTACAAGAATGAAATCAGGAAAAAAAGGGAAAGAGCTATTACCAACAGTCAGGGACATTCAAGGCCAAATCGCACAACTAAAAGATGCCGAGGATATCAACCAATGAATGTCCGACCCCGAAACGCAAGCTTCCTTTTAGTAGACACCGAAACAAATATGTTCTAGCGTCATACTAGAAGGAAACGTGAGTCTTCCGATCGAATAGGCTTAAAGAATGAGGCAGTGGTAAGGCAGTAGTGGCGGGATAGTGGAGTGGCCGCCGGAATTCGGCCGTATTTTGGTCGTCGGATTTGGGATAGAAACTAATACAGAGAGATAGAACAAAGCAAGACATACATGTTTATGCAAGTATTATCTGAAAATGGGGCGTGGAACTTCATCAATTTGGGGACAAAAGAAGCTAGGTTCTTTTTACGAATTTATGTAGATTGGTGAATATTTGGAGGATTTGGTTCATGGATTTGGAAAGAGGGGAGTGAGAGGAAGAGACTGGTCTAGGTTTTATGGGCTTTAGACGACGTCTGCCGGCGGCGGCAATTTCCGGCCGGCGGAGATGGGCAGTGGACGGCTGGTCTCTAAGAAGAGCGGAGAGAGTGAGAAGAGAGAGGAAGAAGAAAGAGATAAGGGGAAAATATGGGGGCCATTTCCGGTCACCTTAGGGTTTAAATACCAAAAATGGAGATTAAATGGTGATCGTTGGATCAAGCCAAGATGAATCTCATCCACTTAACCAAAACGACGTCGTTTTGACGCGTCCAGTTGGGGCCTGAAAGCTGGGCGGATCTAGAGCTTTGGGCCACTGATTTTGGTCCATTTTTTGCCTTAAAATGACAACATCAACCCCCCCTTAACCCCCTAAATAAAACTAGACTAATTAAATCCAAATAACATCAAATAAAAATAAGAAAAATATGACAAAAAATGGGCATTTACAATACTCTTGACTTGTCCCTTCAAGGATACAACATCCCGATAATGTTGTATGACTCGAACAAATTGTGTACAAGTTGTTGAGTCCAAAGCTCCACCAAAATAAATACTTTTATTCTCTTTTGTATGGAATAAGTTGGAGACTTAGGGTGTGTTTGGTATAACGGAAAATGTTTTCCGTGGAAAATGTTGAAAATATTTTCTTTTAAAATAAGTAGTAATCTTATTCATTTTCCGGTGTTTGATACGCAAATTAAGGAAAATGACTTCTCAAGAGTATTCATAAGTAATTTAGATATAATAAACATGAAGCCATAAACTTTCAAACCTACAACCTTCCGAACCCACATTTTTCATAAATTTTCGAATCGCTAAACTTTCGAAACCGCGGAATTTCGAACCCGTAAACTTTATAACTTCTAAACTCGTAAACTTCCAAATACATAAACCTTCGAACTCATAACGTTGGAACTTGTAAAATTTGAACCTTTAAACCGATAAATTCGAATCCGTAAACTTTATAATCTCTAAATCTGTAAACTTCCAAACACATAAACCTCCGAACTCATAATTTTGGAACTTGTAAAATTTTGAGTCTTTAAACTGATAAATAAAAAAATTAAAACTGAAAAATATATTGAAATTTTTTTTTCCGGGGTTGGGGGGAGGTGGGGTTGGGGTGGGGTGGGTGGTGCAGAAAAATGAAAAAACAGAAATTTGAAATTACAAAAAATAATTAGGTAAAAAAATAATTTTTTTGCGGGAGGGGGGAGGGGTGGGGGTGGAGGGGTAGTAGGGTGGGTGGTATCGAAAAAACTGAAATTTGAAAAAAAAAAACATTTTTGGTGAGAGGTGGTGGGTTGGAGAAGGTTGAGAAGGAGTTTTGGAAAATGTTTTCCCATAAGGAAAATATTTTCCTCCAATTGGAAGAAAATGAGTACATAAGGAAAATGTTTCCAAAATATTTAAGCCAACTAAACATGGAAAAATTGAAAAATATTTTCCTTCATACCAAACACACCCTTAGATTTTCCCATTCTCTTTTTCACTACACAAAGTTCACTTTTTTCATCTACACTACCATATTTTCCCATAGCAAACGCAAGGAAACACCACTATTTATAGGTGAAGAATCTCTTTCATAAAATTATTAATAAGGTATACAATGAAATAATTTTTAATCATCAAGTAGTTACTACAACTGAAGGAACCAAAAAAAAAATTCTCTCCATATATAAGGTCAAACGATAACATAACAATCATCCTGGGGCGACTGGTGCACACGCACCGAGCTATGATGACACCGCCCGACACTACAACCGTGCGTCTAACTGATAATAAGGCTCCCACTGCTGGAGAGACCACATATGTGGAAGAAATTACTCTAAAATTGGATACGCTAATGCTGTTGCGGTACCCATGAAAACCAAACCTAGCTCTAAGGTGGTGGCACGACAGACGACATATAACGGGATGCCGGTGGTGATTTTCAAAGCAGAAGACTACTGTGGCGTGATGGCTGAAGAATAAAAATGGACACTAGTTGAAAAATTCATCTACGACATACCAAAAATCGAACTCATCAGATCAAAGTTTCTGGAGCAAATTCCTCTAAAAGGCAAAGTTAGAATTGGGGCTTATGATAACAGGCATGTCTTAATTGATTCTAATAATGAAGCTTATCTAAATAAAGCATATTTCAAAGGATTTTTGGGGATTTCGGGCTCATTGATGCGTATGTTCAAATGGTCCCCTAATTTTGACCCTAATAAAAAACTATCCTTAGCCTCAATCTAGGTGTTACTGCCAGAATTAAAGCATCACCTTTTCAGCTGAGAATACCTAAAACAAATTTTAACACAAGTGGGAACCTCTCTTAAGATAGATGTAGCAATTATAATCAAATCTAGGCCTAACTTGGCAAAGGTAAAAGTGGACGTGGACCTGCTAAAGTCATTACCTAAGAATATATTTGTTGGGCAAGAAGGTCATAGAGTAGGGATAAAAGGACACGAACAGAAACTAGAATACCAAGGTGTTCCAGCATTCTATAAAACTTACAAATTGAAAGGCCATGATCACATCAATTGCAAGGTTTAGGCTAGAAAGAATGCTGCTAAGATTGACGAAGGGCAAGGGAAAAAGGAAGGAAAAAAGGAGCCACAAATCAATAATGTAGAAAGAGAAAAGGCTTCAGGATTCAAACAGAGACGACCAAAGGTAAAGCAAGTACATCTCAATCAAAGAACGACATTCAAGATGAGGATGAGTTTACCCAATTCAAGAGCAAAAAAAAAATTAAGAAATCCAAAGATAAGTTTATACCTCCAAAAATCATGATAGAGAAGAGCAAAGGAAAAGAGAAAGAATCAATCGAGGACAATGTTGATAAGGAAAAGAGAATTGAAGAAGGTACAACCAAAATGCAGACAACTACTAATGAAACACAACTAGAAAGAACTATGATGTCAATCAAAAAGAACAAGAAGAAAAAGAAAAGAAAACAACAAAAAAAGACATCATCTTTCTGAAAATAAAGAACATGATACGAGTCAAGTAAAAAGCAAGCAATCTTATAAGAATAGAGTAAAAGAAACAATGGAGCAGGAAGAGATGGGTAAAGAAACAAGAAAAACAAAAAATAAAAAAGCAAAGAGGATTACAAAAGGAGAATACACTCAATTCTACTGAAGTATATCAAAAAGCTGGGAATGACAAAATGGAACATAGCAGTTGTAACAGTTCCAATGAAGAGATGTTGATCCCTTTCATAGCAGTCACAACTTGTAAGAAATCCAAATGAAGTCAAATTATAGTGGATCTAGGACATATGCAGGTAATTTAAGTTGTAAGCCAAGAGAGACATGGTCCAGATTTGTAGCATAGCTCAAATAATGAATAGTGTTATGATACTAGTGAGGAACATATTGCATAAGACTCTTCAGATGAAGAAGTAGAAGGTTTTCTTGAAGGCAATGAGTCGGACAAGAAAGAAGTGGCAGCCAATCTAAGTGAAACCTTTACACTTAAACCTAAGGAACCTACAGATCCAGTAACCAAGGAGATTGAGCGGGTGATTCAGCACCTAGGCCTATCTACAAGGTCAAAAACATAACAAAAGAACAAAGAAAAATAGGGAAGAAGTAATACATCCCAAGAAAAAGAAGTTAGCTCAACCTACAAAAATTTCTTATGATTAAGATAATTATATGGGATATAAGAGGGATGAAGTCCAAAGGAGCATATCAAAGCCTAGTTCAATTAAGCAAGCTTCACAAGGTGGATTTTGTGGGACTTCAGGAGCCTTTCTTGAAAAGTAACAAAATTGACAGATTTTGAAGAGATATGGGGTATGACCATGCTATTGCTAATGCCCATAGTAAGATCTGGTGTTTTTGGAACTCTACTATGAATTGTTCAGTCATCTCCAAAAGCAGACAACAAATCACTCTTAAATGTAGTTGTTGGGAAGTTCGGATCCATTCCGGATTACTGCAGTCTATGCTAGATCAAAGGAAGCTAAAAGCGTTGTCATGCTCCGAACCTAGGCATGGACGTAACACGATACTCGTGCCTGACTATATGTGACCGAGAGAAAGTTGTTGAATCAACATGAGATATCATAACTACTAAACGGAAGATACACTAGCACATACTGAAATAATGGAAGTCTGGATTATATAAATCAAGTGCGAAAATACTAATACATGTCTAAAATATTTCTTAGACAACATTTCTTAACATGAAAAGCATGTTACTCTGTATAACTGACTCTAGTATATGAAGCCTCTAATGAAGTACTGAAAATAATGATTGTTTGTAAATATTGAAAGACTCTAAAATAATGATAATGCCCCAAAAGAACTAGGCTTACCAAATAATTGGTATGAGAATTCTAGTTCTCTGAATCATCAACCTGTAAACCGTTACCTACATCGTGAGATGTAGGCCCCAGACAAAAGGGACATCAGTACATTTGAGCTGCACTGGTATGTAAAGCAACTGAAATAATGAACTGAAACTAAATTGATAAGTGATAACTAATAGCTAAAGAGAACTGATATCTGATATCTGATAACTGAAATGATAATTGACAATTGATAACTAAAATAATAATTGATAACTGAACTGAACAAAGAAAGTAAAGATGTGAATACTCCCTTTTTTGAATGATGAACCACCAATTTATTTGAATAAATTATGGCCTTGGGCCCAATATATATGTGCACAAGCTACGGCCTCAGGCCCAAGTATATGTGTACATAACTACGGCCTCAGGCCCAAAATGCATAAAGCATAAACTACGGCCTCAGGCCCAAACATACATAAAGCATAAACTACAACCTTAGGCCCAAACATACATAAAGCATAAACTACGGTCTCAGGCCTAAACATGCATAAAACATAAACTATGGCCTCATACCCAAATACAGGTGTTCAACATTCAGAGATTTAAATTCATGAATTGAGAATCATACTGCAATATGTGATGCTGAAATACTGAATCATATTGAGTTACATGATACTGGAATACTGAATAGGACTAGACTATAACATGTATTCTTGAACTGATTATGAAAATTGAAACTTCAATTGTTTATGACATACTGAGTAATATAGACTAATACTCGTGGGCATCAAACCCAAGTCTATATTGATTATGCATTGAGCTCACAATATTTAGAATGAAATTCATGAACGAGTTATGAAGCTATAGAATAGAAGTTCTGCAACTATTCAAAGAACTGGGTTTAACTAAATTTCTGAGGCAATTAATAACGTTGTAAAAGAAACATAATGAAGGAAGAATCATAAACATTTCCAAACATAAAGAGTTAGCCTCACATACCTTAACTTCCCGCTCTTGAGCATAATATAATGTTTTCTAACCCTTTCAACTTTAATCCATATGAATACAAGTCAAAGGGATTCCATATTAGCGAATACTCATGTTTTGGTCACTTAGGCATTTTATCAAATTTCTTATGGGCGTAAAGCCTCATATCCCTCATTAGTGGTGTTTCTACACCCAAAACCTTATTCTCTTGCTCTTAAATAAATTCTAAAATCTCAAAATCTTATAATCAATATCATTCTTCTTCACCCATAAGATAAATAACACCCTTAACCAATAATCAACAACCCAAACCTATAATCGTTTGTGCTTTTCTATCAAACCCATCAACCCATATCTCATGAACTTAGAGTTTATAATCATTAATCTAATGCTATAATCAATTAGAGGATACAGACATTACTTTTTGATATTCAATCCTCTTGAATTCGAGTTCTAGGATTTCTTCTCACAACAATGATGTTCCAATCGAATACCTAATGATTTAAAAGGTTTACCCATGTTGATAAGGTATTGGAGAATTGAAATTAACTTAGAATCACCATTAAAACTCACCTTGTATGATGGAGGGGCCTTTGAGGAGTTAGGTTCTTAAAAGCTCCCCTTTCTAGAGCAAGTTTTGTGTTTTGGGTGTGGGGGATGAGGTAGGGCTTATAAAACGGCTTCATGGGTGCGCCCCCAGACAGATGAAGGCGTAACTATGCACCTGAACTGTCACGACCCAAACCGAAGGGCCGCGACGGGCACCCGGTGCTTTACTCAATCGAGTACCAATGTAACATATCTTTCTTATCATGTTATCATGAGAGAATGAGCCAGAAAACCCGTCATGAGATAACAAGAATAAAACATAAGGGAATACTCAACATATGAAGACCCAACATGATATACAAACTAATATATGTGACATACGGGCCTATAAGGCCAACATGACCATTAGTAAACTCGAAACATAGGCCGACAAGGCCATACAAGTATCCATACACCTGAAATCTGTCTACAATCCTCTAATAGTACATAAAATCATAAAGGTCGGGATAGGGCTCCGCCATACCAATCAATACATATCCAAAGCATACTGACCAAATAGGCAACTCCAGAGCAAGTGGAGTGCACCAACACCTTCGCTGAGCTGATAGCCTACTGGAGGACTGTCAACCTATAAATCGAGACATACGGGCATGAAATGCAGCGTCCCCAGGCAAAAGGGACGTCAGTACGAATAAAGTACCGAGTATGTTAGGCAGGAAAGCATAAACAAGAACAGTAATGTAAAGAGAGAGATAGAGGAGATACAACCTGTAACATCAGAGTGCCTCTGGGGGTTACTGATATGAAATGCATAATACATATATATACATAAACTTTTTAAAACATTCGCCTCTGTGGGCATCATCATCATCATATCATACCCGGCCTCAAAGAGGACTTTGTAAAAGCGTACCCGACCATCATAAGGTTCGGTAGAATCATACCCGGTCACGTGGATCTCGGTAAACCAACTGATCAGTGGTTGCACAATAGGTGTCGTACCCGGCCGACTATAGTGCGGCTCGGTAGAGTAAAATAGATATACATATATATAATGCATGCTCAACTCATGGAATCACCTTCTAAACCTTTTGGAGTGACTTAAGAGCACTATGGACATCCATACCCTCAATATGAACCTTAGTAGGATTCAAGGATCATACACACTTGCTTAGAATAATTTTATAAGGAAAGAACAACATGGACAACCTTAGTTGCTAGGAGTAGATCCGTTATGAAGTAGCGTATTCATTTCACTTTAGATCATGCCAAAAGAAAGAAGAAAGTGCCTTAACATACCTTAAACCCGTTGAGTCCCTAATCCCTTCCAAGAAACTCTTCAAACAAGTCAACTCGATCTATCATAGTATAAGGAGATTCAAAATCAGTGTTGAGCAAAGGCTAAGTCTATAACTTAAGCTAGTAGCTCGTTTACGTAAATTTGGGCAGCATCTCCCTAGTAACACGGGCCTCCTCCAATACCATATACCAACAACAATTACCAGAGCAATCCATCAATACATAATTATCAATATCAAGACACTATATAACAACAACAAGTCACAACTACATTACGATGAGCGGCAAGCTCCGATTGGAATCCGTATACCCCTTATCAATCCTTATAGACTTATTACATCAACATAAAAGTATCATTAACATGATAATGAAGTCATTAATCAATGATTCCAGCCTTAAACCATATATTTATAACAACAAAAATAATCCACAACTTCAACTATCCTCAATTAGCAACTTTATTCACTAGTTCATGTCTAGCCCATCCATTTAACTTAATCAACATCAAGATAACCTTAGGCACAAGCAAGATCACAATATAAATACCTTATACAGTAACTTCAAGACAAAATTCAAGTTATATTTAGTTTACAACAACCCTTAATAGCAATACAACACCATAGAAGTGACTTAAGCTAATTCAAGTATTATCTTGTAGTTTATTATCCTAACAACTTAACCAACATACAAGTAAGATTAAGAACAATTAGTAGGCTGTTATACTCACCTTAGACAGCAGCAACAACTTGTAATTTTATCCAAATACATCCCATAACAATCCTCAATGACAACACAACCTCAAAGAGGTGTTGTTCTTCACTAGAACTAAGTTTTGATGTTGAAATATGGTGTAATCACTTTGGAATCACTTCAAACCCTTGTGGTATATGTTTATGAGGGTTAGGAGAAGTTTGGAGACGAATTTTAGTTGAAAAATGAGCTAAAATAGGCGTCCAAATCGTTTATAAATTGAAGTAGGTCAACCACCGCCTAAGTGGGTCCCATTGGGAGCTGCTTGCGCGGTCTCGCGAAAACGCGAATATCTATCTACTCCAATTTCGTATTAACGAACAGTTTAATATGTTAGAAACTAGAATAATAGACCTTCAATTTGGTAGGTATAAAACCCCATGATTCCAAGTATATTTGGAGAAATTCTCAGATATATTTGACCTAAATTTCAGCAAATTTATGAATGTAACTTGTGATGACCTTTGCCAACTCTTGTTCCACAACTTGCTTGCCTTCAAAATGTAGAAAATGAATATCATACGACTAAAATAACTCATATAATAACCTTCTTATCATGTTAATAACCCTAATCTCACCCCAAAGTACATGTTATAACATTCGAAACTTGTCGACTTTCGACGAAACTTATTTTCTTCAATTGGTTTAGCTTCTAAGATTTCCAACCCTCTTGGTACTCGTTATTCATGATCTTAAATATTTGTAACCTCCAAGGTAACATGATTAACTTACTTTATTTGCTTCCAAATATAATCTCATTTCCGAGCTTACATCAATGACTTACGACGTACTCTCACGTATGAAAACTTGGGGTGTAACATGAACGTGCATCAAAGCAGTAGCACTATCACAAGTGTGCGGCCGTGTAGGGGACCAGTTGGGCGCGCAAACTATGCATTGTCTAGTAAAACATGCATAATGTTTTGCATAGAGGTCCGTTAGGACTCCATAATATATCATTGAAAAGTTATTTCAAAGGTCACAACTTTTGTGCTTTGAGTTTTCTCAAAATCCTAACAAAATTTTATAAAATCTGGCTGAAAGACAGACCTTCCATAAACTTATTCCATTTTATCAAAACTTATGCACCTCGCTCTCCATCTTGATTCTAAAACAGTTATTTTCACCCATACTCATCCCAATAGGACTTCATATGTCTAAGATGTCATATTAACAATTATTTAACACGTCCACACCTAGTCCTAATTTACAAAGTGTTACAAGAGTGTACATATGGAACAAACTGATGGATCTAAACTCTATTATTGATGGTCCTTGGGCGATTGGAGGGGATTTTAATTCTATCATGGCCTTAGAGGAGAAGAAAGGTGGTGTTCCCTTTAGACTAAGCAATGATATTGATTTTATCACCTTTACAGGAGATTGTAGAATGACTGATTCAGGCTTTACTGGTAATATCTTGACATGGTGTAATGGTAGAGGTAGGAAGAATAGAATCAGTATGAGATTGGACAGAATCATGCACAATGATGAATGGTTTTATCATTTGTCTAAAACAAGGTCTGATCATAATTTACTTCTTGTGTCATGCTCCAAGGATAATCATCAAATGATCAAATATTTCAGATTTCGCAATTTTTGGACTAAACAAGAAGACTTCATTCCTCTTGTCAAAACTACTTAGGACATGAAAATTGAAGGAAATCCTATGTGGACCCTTCACCAAAAGTTTAAAGTCTGGCTAAAGAACTGAACAAATGGTCAACGGAAAACATAAGTGATATTTTTGAAAATGTAAAATAACTGGAGAATGAAATCAACATGTACGAGGCCATTAATGAAGTCAACAACTCTGGTCAAAATAGAGAAAGGCTATACAAGACATAAGCATAGTACATAAGCTGTCTTAAGAAGGAAGATTCTATTCTTAGGCAGAAAGCTAGGGTCAAATGGGCAGAAGAAGGTGATACTAATTCTAAGTACTTTTATAGTGTCATCAGGGAGAAGAGGTGAAGATCACAGATCTACAGGATCAAGAACAGAAAAGATCAATGGGTGAAGGGTACTCAAGAAATTTCTGAGGCAGCAGTAGATTATTTAAGCCATATGTTCTCTGAGCAAAATTCTGAATCCAATATGCAGATACTTAGATACTGTGAGAGCCTCATTACTGATGAAGACAACCGTCTGATGCAAAAAATGCTTGAGGAAGAAGATATTAAAGATGCTATATTTTCTATGGGCCCTAGCAGCTCTGCAAGTCCAAACAGTTTTAGTGGCCACTTTTATCAGGTTATATGGAATATAATCAAAAAGGATGTTATTGAATTGATCACCTCTTTATTTCAGGGTACTATTCTTAGCAAGTACTTCAGACATACTTGACTTGCTCTCATTCCTTAAGTCACTTCTCCTGATAATTTTTCACAACTCAGGCCGATTAGTCTTTGTAGTTTTTCTAATAAGATCCTCTCCAAGATCTTGGCCATAAGACTGAACTCTTTAATTCCAAAACTTATTCTTAACAATCAGTTAGGATTTGTCAAAGGATGATTGATTACTGAAAATATTCTTTTGACTCAAGAAATCACTCAAGGAATTAGATCCAAAAACAAGAATGGAAATGTGGTCATCATATTGGACATGTCTAAAGCTTAAGATAAAATGTCCTGGACCTTTCTTACTTTTGTCCTAAGGAAATTTGGTTTCGCTGAAGGTTTTATTGGGATGATCCATAGACTTATCGCCAATAACTGATACTCTGTAATCATCAATGGTATTAGATTTGGATTCTTCAAGTCTACGAGGGGTCCTAAGCAAGGTGATCCTCTCTCATCGGCTCTTTTTATTCTTGCAGCAAAAACACTCACAAGGGCCTTGAACTATCCGCAAAAACTCACCATTCCCTTTCACTTATCTTGGTTGTCCCATCTACTCAGGCAGGAAGAAGATCTGCTATTTTGCAGACATTTCCAAAAAGATCGTTAACAAAATAGCAGGTTGGCAAGACAGGTTTTTATCTCTAGGTGAGAAAGCTATTATTATTAATCATACCCTACAGTCCTAGACTCTTCATATATCTGTGGCTATTCAACCTACGAAAATTGTCCTAGAAGAGTTAGAGATGCATCCAACTTCTTTTGGGGGAAAATAGATGGGAAAAATAGCTATCAATGTAGTTCCAGGAGCAATATGTGTTACCCTAAAGAGGAAAGAGGTTTAGAATTTAAGAGTTTACTTGATATCTGTAACTCATTCTCTACTAAGAGGTGGTGGAGATTGAGAATGGAGAGCTCTCTTTGGTCTGAATTCCTTAAACCAAAATACTATCAAAGGAGTAATCTACTCTCTAAAGTGATAAGCTCTAAAGACTCCAGCAGTTGGAAAGATCTTCTCACCAGTAGAGAGAGGATTGAGCAAGACATCAATTGGAAAATAAACAAAGGAAATAGTTTTTTTATGGGATAATTGGACTTGTAAATGCTTCCTTTTCCACTTACTAGAACATACTCCTAAACTCGGCAATGAGAAGGTATGCTCTTTTATTTATGATAATCATTGGGACTTGGACAACATCACATATGATATGCCAGGTTATCTTATAGATATTATTAGTGATATTAACACTGGCATCCTACTTTCAATGAAAATGCTATATGGAACCTCTCTCCAAATGGTTCTTTCTCATGTTCCTCAGCCTTTCAATTTGTCAGAAAGAAAAACAGCCCCTTACTACAACTTTTTACATCTGAATTGAAGAAATTCCTTTCAAAATTTCATTCTTCACGTGGAAACTCCTCAAAAAGATATTACCTCTTGATGATTCTATGCATAGGTTTGGTTTTAACTGTTGGGAATAAAAATAGAATATCCCGCCCAGGAATAATATCCATGATAAATCACAATAATACAAGAGAGTAACAAAGACACCAAATCTTTTAAGGAGCAATAATACCACTATAATAATATAACTTAGTAGTGCAAAATACTACTACAACTTCGAAAAAAATAACACTCTTTATTTTAAAGACCTCACTACAATATTACTCACACTCATTATTTATCTCACAGACTATAATGTGTGGATTACTCTCTCTATCTTCAGTTGCTTCTCTCTCGTTTTGGTGTGTTTGAAAGGAAGAACGAAAGCTTCTATTTATAGGAAACGTTTCCAGATTTGGCTTTCTAAAATCAGATTTGTCTTTTGCAAAATCTGATTTGCAAATTGCACGTTTAAGCCAATTGTTGTCTTCTTTTCCTTTTTCTTTTATTTCTTTTTTATCTAAATGGGTCCCACAAATCTCTCCCTTAATTTTGATTTTTCTTCTTCATTAAAAGTCTCGATCTCAATCTCTGAAAATCTTTAAACTTGAGCGGCTTTTGAAAAATATTTGCAACTTGGTAATGAGATTTTACATATTTGAGCTCTACTTTATTCTTGGCACCATGCTACCTTTACTTGTAGCCTTTAGCCACAAGTTGTGCCTTATATCTCTCCACATCTCCATCAGCATTTTTCTTTGTCTTGTATACCCATTTCACTCCAATTGCTCGATGACCCTTGGGAAGAATTGTTAACTCCCAAGTGTTGTTCTTATCTATTGACTCAATATCCTCCTCCATGTCTTGTCTCCACCTTTTGTTTGTAACAGTTTCATCAAAGTTCATTGGTTCACTGCCAGCAAAGAGACAACATAAAAAATTAAATTAGTAACTTCTTTTGTGTCCTCATAGAGCTCTTGAATACTCCTTGTCCTTTGCGACTGTTCATTTGAACTTTCTTGAGAAGATGGAGATGGCACATTGGTTGGAGAAGGAGGTGGAGTTGTATGCTGCACAGGTTCCATGGTCTCTGGTTCTTCTTCATCACCAAAGTATGGAAGAAAATCATATGAAGTTTCTTCCTGAGCTTCCCAATCCCATGCCAATTCTTCATCAAATTCAACATCGTGACTTACCATCACCTTGCCACTGCTTGGGTTGTATAATTTGTAGCCTTTTGAACTTGTATCATAGCCAACAAATACATGCTTGATACTTCGATCGTCATGCTTTGCTCTCCCTTGATGTGGCACATGAGCATAGGCTATGCTCCGAAAGATTCTCAAGTGCTTGACACTTGGCTTTCTTCCGCTCCATATTTCTTGAGGAGTTTGATCTCTAACATTCCTTGTTGGAGACCTGTTGTTCAAATAAACTGCACAAGAAACAGATTCGGCCCAAAATTCCTTAGGTATACTTTTAGCTTTCAACATACATCTAGTCATATTAAGAATCGTTCGATTCTTTCTCTCTGCAACTCCATTTTGTTGGGGTGAATAAGGTACCGTTAGAGGGCGACGAATTCCATGAGATTGATAGAAGTCATTAAATTCTTTTGAAGTGAATTCGCCTCCTCTGTCGGACCTTAAAACTTTTATTTCATAACCACTTTCTTTTTTCACAAGTACTTTAAAAAATTTAAAAGCGGCAAAAGCTTCAAATTTTTGTTTCAAGAAATAAACCCAAGTCTTTTTACTAAAGTCATCAATGAAGAGCAGAAAATATTTACTTTTACCAAAGGAAGATGGATTGATTGGTCCACACATATCAGTATGGACAAGCTAAAGCGGTTTGGTTGATCTTAACATGGGCTCCTTTGGAAAACTCCTCCTTGCATGTTTTCCAAGAAGACAAGCTTCACACAATTGATTGGGATGGCTGATTGATGGCATCCCATGCACCATGTTCTGTTCTCCCATTGTTTTTGAGCGCTTCAAAATTCAAGTGCCCAAATCGCATGTGCCAACATCATAATTCATCTTGCACATTAGCCTTCAAACACTTTGCATCAATTGTTGTACGATTCAGAGAAAATAATCTATTCTTTGCCATATGCACTTTAGCAATTAGAATTCCACTTAAATCTCTAAGCCAAATATGCATGTTTTTCATGTGGATGTCATATTCCTTTTCAAGAAGTTGGCCCAAAATCAATATATTACCTTTTAATTTTGGCACTTAATAAACATCTTAAATTAACTTGTGACTACCATCTGTACAGGAGATCAGAATCGTACCAATCCCTTCGATTTGAATATTTGAGGTATCTCCAAAGGACACATACCTCTCACTATTTTATTGATCTCCACAAACTTCTCTTTGCATCCACACATATGATTGCTTGCTCCATTGTCCAAATACCACGAGCTGCAATCATCTCTGTCTTATTTCTTGAGTTCCATCAACAACGTTGACTCAACTTCTTCTTTATTGTCGTCAACAAGGTTAGCTTTTTTTCAACATTGCTACAACAATCCCAAGAGTAATGGCGAAATTTATGACAATTATAGCACTCAATTTTTGATTTGTCATACCTTTGTCCATTATTTTCTTGATAGTAGCCACGTCCTCTTCCTCCTCTATGTCCACAACCACGACCTCTGAATGTTTAGTAAATTTTAGCTTCATTGTTCAAGTTGTTATCGTTACTTCTTCCTCGTCCATGACCGCCACGACCTCGTCCCCGTCCATTCCTTCGATAGCTCTTTTCACCTCCATAATCCTTGAAGGATGCCTGAGTTTTAAGAAGTTGCTCTAGTGGCACTTCTTGTCTCCTTTTGATCTTTTCTTCGTGTTTCTGTAAAGAACCCTCCAATTGCTCCACCGTCATAGAGTCTAAATCTTTAGACTCCTCAATAGCACACACCACAAAATCAAATTTAGGTGTTAAAGTGCGAAGGATCTTTTCTACCACACGGACATCTTCTATGTCCTCTCCGTATCTTCTTAGTTGATTCACAACAACCTTCACTTTTGAACAATAATCCGAAATGCATTTGGATTCTTTCATTTTTAAAACTTCAAAATCAGCCCTTAGAGTTTGAAATTTTACCTTACTCACCTTGTCAACTCCTTGGAGAGAATTTTTTAAAATCTCCCAAGCTTCCTTTGAGGTGGTAGCATCTGCCACCTTCTCAAACATGGCATTATCTAGACATTAGTGGATGAGCGTGATGGCTTGTTGATCTTTCTTCCTTATTTTTGCCAATACATCTTTTTCATTTTGAGGTAGAGATTCCTCATTATCGATTTTTTCACACCATCTGTCTATGATTTCCCACACATCATGGGAGCCAAGAATGGCTTTCATGCGTACACACCATTTCTCATAATTATCTTTTGTGAGACGGGGATACTGAAAAGACAGCGTACCATTACTCGCCATGGCTTTGATACTACGTTGTTGGGAATAAAAATATAATATCCCACCCAGGAATAATATCCACGATAAATCACAATAACACAAGAGAGTAACAAAGACACCAAATCTTTTAACGGGGTAAAATATAATATCCGAGCTGAACAATATTACCACTATAATATTACAACTTAGTAGTGCCAAAAGACTACTACAACTTCGAAAGAAATAACACTCTTTATTTTAAACACCTTACTACAATATTACTCGCACTCACTATTTATCTCACAGATTACAATCTGTGGATTACTCTCTCTAACTTCTATTTAGATGAAAAACAAAAGCTTCTATTTATAGGAAAAGTTTCCAGATTTGGCTTTCTAAAATCAGATTTGCATCTTTCCAAATCAAATTTGTCTTTTGCAAAATTTGATTTGCAAATTGCACGTTTAAGCCAACTGTTGTCTTCCTTTTCTTTTTCTTTTATTTTTTTTATTTAAATGGGTCCCACATTAACTTGGTTTCAAGATGTTCTTGTTGCAGGGTTCCCAAGAATGAGACCACTGATGATGTTCTTATTGGAAGCGACACCGCCAAACAAGCCTGGAGGAAAATCTCTACTCCGCTAGGGATTATGTTTACTGGAGATAATGTCATAAATTGCTTTTGGCAGTGGTGGAAGGCACCAGCTAAAAACTATGTCCACAAGTATCTTCTCCACATCACACCTAGCATTTTATGCTGCGAAATATGGAAAGCAAGGTGTAAGAGCAAGTATGAGAAAACACAAATATCTTCTAATAGCATTTATCACTATTTTCTATTTCAGGTAAAGGTGACAGTGGAAAAGAAATTCAGCAAAATGGAGCATACCTGGAACTAGAAAGATGTTTGATCCATAGAAAAAAATTACAAACCAAGAATTACTAATATCATGGTGAACTGGAAAAGTACGACTAGTAATTCGTGAAAACTCAAAACAGATGGCAACTATATGAAGTCTCAAAATAAGGCAGGAGCTGGAGGAATTTTTAGAAATAGAAATGGGGACATGATTATGGCTTTTGTATATCCCACCCAATTCTACACTAACAATTTTAGTGAAGCTCAAGCAGCTTTAATTGGGATTTCATGGTGTTGTGATAAATAAGTCAACGAGTTGTACTCCATGATAATTGTTAACTTGATCAATGGACAATCCAAACCACCATGGAGATTACAACCAATAAATGAAGCTATCCAGAAAAAGATGAAGCACAGAAACATCCAAGTGAATCATTGTTATAGAGAAGGAAACGAGGTGGCAAATCTGGCAAAGGCAGGCACCACTATACAAGAGAACAAGATATATTTACATGAGAACGATCTTCCTCGAAAAGCTAAAGGACCTTTGAGAATGAACAAGCTGCAGCTTCCATCCTTCAGGAGAAGGGCAAAAAAACACTCCACATGGTGTTAGTCAAATCAGGAGCAAATAAATGCACGTTGACTGATTAAAATCAGTACTAAGAATTACTTATGACCAAATGCTGAATTCATCAATTCTTATTCTAAGCTAGGAGAATTGGAAACAAAAAAGAATAGAAGAACAAAATTTAAAAAAGAAAAAAAAAAAGGAAAGAGTTAAAAGAAAAAACAAAGCTTAGGAAAAAAAACAGAAGTGCATACTTGCAATTATTTGAACATGAATACAAGTAACATTATAGCCTGGGAGCAACATAAGAGTACTATGCCCACCTCTTCTTAACCCTAACCTTAAAACCATGTTTCATGTGGAGGATAACAGAGCAATTAGGGGAAACATCATGATCTTTTACCATTTTAATCTCGTAATTATGGATGATAACAGCGGCCATAACTTTTAATTGAGTGAAAGATGTTTCTATCCCTATGCATTTTCTTGGTCCTGCACCAAAAGTCAAAAACTTGTAAGATGCCTCATGTTTTATCGTTCCACACTCTGATATCCATCTCTCTGGCTTGAATTCCGAAGCTTCCTTTCCCCAAATGAATTCCATCCTCCCCATCGCATACAAATTAAACATCACTCTCATCTTGGGATGAACATGGTGACCACTTGGGAGAATATCATGTTTCTGTGGCCTCTTGTGCTGGAATGGAACAGGGGGATACAACCTCATTGTTTCGCACAATGCAGCATGTAAATAAATCATATTTTTCAAATCTTCGGCCGTAAAAAGCTTCCATTTTTCAGCTTCTTCCATGGGGATGATTGTCTTAAGTTGTTCCCTTATATTTTTTTCAACCCCGGGGTATGTGAAAACCAACCAAATAAACCAAGTAAGACAGGAGTTAACTGTATCGCATCCTGCAAACAAGAAGCTAAATATTGTATCCCTCAAAAATTTATTATCAAACTTCAACCCTGTTGTCCTTTCTCCATTATTGACTATGCATAATGTTAATAAGTCAAAACCATCTTCTTGTTGCTTAGATTTTGCTCCTTTGCTCAATTCTTCACGTTTCATCAATATAAATTTTTCTATAATTTGGTCAACAACTTCCACAGCTTTACTTAGCTTCTTTTCTTGCCCAACTCCAAGCCATTTTTGCAACTTCCAAATATTCTCTGGCAATAAATGGCGTATGACTATAACATAATCAATATCTTCCATAACTTTCACAAATGGAACATATGGGAACTCAAGAGAGAGGCAACCAAGATCAAAGCCTGTGACTACTTTACATATTGTATCAAAGGTCAACCTCTTGAAAATATCTTACAAATCAAAAATTCTATCTTCTTTAGCCATGAATTCAAGAATCGGAATCAGGCCATCTTTGACCTTGTCATCAATAGTTTTTATCAAACACTTGTGATATCTCTGATTAATCATCAGTTCTTTGGCATATTTGCTTTGTTTCTTCCATAAATCAAAGTCAGAATTAAAAATCCCATCACCAAAAGCATCAAAAATCTTCTTGAATTCTGGCCCTTTTGGAAAATTTGAAGAATTTGTACTCATTATATAATGTACATTTGCAGGATCTACTGTGCCAAGCATGTCCATATTAGTAAACCAAGGGCCTTTCAGCAAGAAAGTACCTCCAGTTTTTGAAAGAACCTCTTTAGCCACTTCATGGATTTTGTGTATATTGAGAAGAAGGGCTGGGAACATCCCCAGAAATGGATAATTCCTTGGTAGGCCATTATTTCCTAAAGCCCAGAATATAAGAAAGAAAAACATTGCTATAAATATTTCAAGGTACCCTATTGAGGCTATCAGAGAACTAAAAGCCATTTCTTTCGTAATGTGAATTCTTTTGGCAGTTTTTTCACTTGATGCTTCTTGTTATATGAACAACACTCTATTCTATTTATAGCTAGGGATCCAAGATTGGAATATGTGCATAGCCATGTGATTATATATATGACTCAAGTGTCCATCGATCATTCAGATTTTAGTTTAACTAATTTTCATTGATGCATGGATAAATAATTCATTTTGTAATGTAACAGATAACGTGTCTTATTTTCAAAATTATAAATTTTACTTGTTATAGAGTTACTTGTAGACTTTTGAATGACTTGATAATATAAAAATACCTTTACACTGTCAGTGTGTAGAAGTTAAAATCTGTAGAGTTGTATGATTCTTGTGTGTGCGCGCGCATAGTACGTAGTTCGTTTTTTTTATACTAGTTTCTATACTGGAAGTCAGCCAAAACGTTTTATGCTGCGAGTAACTTTTTACGTCAGAAAGCTATGAAATTATAGAAAAAACAACAAAATACCGTTGTTTGCACTCATTTAATATTAAATCTCTAAACCTTCCTTGTCCGCGAATGTTACCATTCGTGTCCCTTACGCCACGACGTCGTGAGATATCACGTGGAGAGTTAAACCACTTCGATATCTCAAGCAATAAGGAATATGGAGTGATGAATATGAATCTTTCACGCTTAAGTATTTCTAGTGTTGGAAATAAATGAAATTTTTGGTATGGAGCTCTTTCCCCTTTTAATTCTTTTGAAGTTTTTTTTAATTTATAGACATTGAAAATTTGTCAAATTAGTGCATAAAAAAATTTGGACTATGGCCTCCACAAGATGAGCTCATTAGGGTTAAGTCTTTGGTGACTACTCCACCGAAACCCTAATTCATGTCTATGAATAAGGATATACTTATCCTTAAAAAATGATCTCATCAATTCCATAAATTCTCGGAATATGTCAAAAAAGAGATCAAATATACGATCTCCGAAATTGTATAAAGCTCTTAGAATATTCATTAAGAGATCAAAGACATGTCAAATATGTCTTGCTCAAAGTTCTAGCAATATTCAAGATCCAAATTGAGTGTTGCTACATACTTCTTGATCATCAAATATATTAAGGAGATGCATATCATCCTACATTTTGAGCAATCGAATTACGGAAAACAAATCGGAGGGAAGAATCAAGAGATAAACAGAATTGTGTAACCCGCAATATTTATCAATAAAATTATTTTTTTTTATAGTTGTTTGTGAATGTAGTTTATTTTTCTACAAAAATTTATTGCTAACACTCATTTTTCCTTCTATTAGGTAGGTTGTGCTTTTGTCAGGGTATATTGATCAATAATATGGATATATTCGGTACGTTCTAAGCTAATTCAATTTGCTGTTTTGAATTTTTGTTTATAAATAGCCAAATAGTTAGACTGAAATTGGTCTGTTTTGTTAAATATTCTCTCTCTTGATTCGACACTATTGAGTAAAGTTATTAAGAAAAGAAAGTGTCAAGATAAAATATGAGCCTATCAAACAGATAACTTGGTGATGAAAAGCATAGCTCAATTCTCTTTGATAGCTCATCTTAATGAAATTTATTTTTATAAAGTTTAATCACTTTGTCCATATGTTTTAAATGCAAAATAGCAACAATAATTACACCTCAATTCCAATCCTCATTTCTTTCTTTAACGTTGATAACACATATAGACATAACGACAAGCAATCTCATGGAAGCCATAATCAAATCAGGAGCAAATAAACGCACATTGACTGATTAAAATCAGTAAGAATTACTTATGACCAAATGCAACTGCATTCATCAATTCTTATTCTAAACTTTTGGGAAACAGAAATGAATAGAAGAACAAAATTAAAGAAAAGAAAAAGTTAAAACAATAACAAAAAGAAGATCACTGCATACTGAAAATTATTTGAGCATGAACACAAGTAACATTACAGCTTGAGAGCAACAAAAAAGTACTATGCCCATCTCTTCTTAACCCTAACCTTAAAACCATGTTTCATGTGGAGGATAATGGAACAATTAGGGGAAACATCATGATCTTTTACCATTTTAATCTCGTAATTATGGATGATAACAGCGGCCATAACTTTTAATTGAGTGAAAGATGTTTCTATCCCTATGCATTTTCTTGGTCCTGCACCAAAAGTCAAAAACTTGTAAGATGCCTCATGTTTTATCGTTCCACACTCTGATATCCATCTCTCTGGCTTGAATTCCGAAGCTTCCTTTCCCCAAATGAATTCCATCCTCCCCATCGCATACAAATTAAACATCACTCTCATCTTGGGATGAACATGGTGACCACTTGGGAGAATATCATGTTTCTGTGGCCTCTTGTGCTGGAATGGAACAGGGGGATACAACCTCATTGTTTCGCACAATGCAGCATGTAAATAAATCACATTTTTCAAATCTTCTGCCGTAAAAAACTTCCATTTTTCAGTTTCTTCCACGGGGATGATTGCCTTAAGTTCTTCTCTTATATTCCTTTCAACCTCAGGGTGTGCGAAAACCAGCCAAATGAACCAAGTAAGGCAGGAGTTAACTCCATCACGTCCGGCAAACAAGAAGCTAAATATTGTATCCCTCAAAAATTTATTATCAAACTTCAACCCTGTTGTCCTTTCTCCATCATTAACTATGCATAATGTTAATAAGTCAAAACCAACTTCTTGTTGCTTAGATTTTGCTCCATTGCTCAACTCTTCACGTTTCATCAATATAAACTTTTCTATAATTTGGTCAACAACTTCCACAGCTTTGCTTAGTTTCTTTTCTGGCCCAACTCCAAGCCATTTTTGCAGCTTCCAAATACTCTCCGGCAATAAATGGCGTATGACTATAACATAATCAATATCTTCCATAGCTTTCACAAATGGAACGCATGGGAACTCAAGAGAAAGGCAACCAGGATCAAAGCCAGTGACTACTTTACATATTGTATCAAAGGTTAACCTCTTGAAAATATCTTGCAAATCAAAAATTTTATCTTCTTTAGCCATGAAATCAAGAATCGGTATCAGGCCATCTTTGACCTTGTCGTTAATGGTTTTTATCAAACATTTGTGGTATTTCTGATTAATGACCAGTTCTTTGGCATATTTGCTTTGTTTCTTCCATAAATCAAAGTCAGAATTAAAAATTCCATCACCAAAAGCATCAAAAATCTTCTTGAATTCTGGTCCTTTTGGAAAATTTGAAGAATTTGTACTCATAATATAATGTACATTTACAGGATCTACTGTGCCAAGCATGTCCATATTAGTAAACCAAGGGCCTTTCAACAAGAAAGTACCTCCAGTTTTTGAAAGAACTTCTGTAATCTTTTCATGGATTCTGTGTATATTGAGAAGTAGGGTTGGAAACATTCCGAGAAATGGATAATTTCTTGGTAGGTCATTTTTGGTATTTCCTATAGCCCAGAATACAAGAAAGAAAAAGATTGCTATAAAGATTTCAAGGTACCCTACTGAGGTTAATAGAGAACTGAAAGCCATTTCTTTCATAATGTGTATTCTTTTTTGGAGCTTTTCCCACTTGATGCTTATATATAAACAACCCTCTTATTCTATGAGTATTATACTATTATATAGGGTTTCAAGATGGGAATATGTATAACCACGGGGTTTCGGATCAATAGAAAGAATCAATATATTATTTTCTTGCCTATATTTTTAGGGTTTTAACTTATGCGAGGAGCCGAATGATATGCCAGCGCTACTAATTGAGTGCCAGCATCTAGCTGTGCTGTCAGTAAGAAGGTAACCGGTGCCTTTTATTAGGCTTCACCTAATTTTCACTTAAGGACTTTTAGCCACCTTCTTTTCATTCTACGACGCCGGTACAACAACAACAACACCAAGCCCAACGTAATATCATAAGTGGGTCGGAGTAGGGTAGTGTTTATGCAGACCTTACCCCGATTTTCAGAAGGTAGAAAAATTATTTCCGATAGATCATCGGTTCAAAAAAAGATGAAAAAAGCAGCAGTAACAACAAACAGTAACAACAACAAGATAGCAAAAAACCAAAGTGGAAAAAACAAGTAGTAACATAAATCGACGAGTCAAAAATACAAGACTATACTAATGCTACTTGTGCCGAAAAGAAAAGCACTCGACCATATATTTACCGTACAATATAATAAATTTTTACTGTATCAAGTCGCTCAATAGACAACCCTTAAGAACAAGAAGGATTTGTATTCTATAAAATAAGGAAACTTACCTACTAGTACAAACATGTACATGTGATATAATAGGGTAAATATTTTTTAAACTATCAACAAATATTTGGACAAAATTACCATCTCACTTCTTGTAGAAGGACGATGTATATAAGTTAAACTTATGTATCAGTGTTAGCCAAGTTCTTCTACGCTACGTAAGAACTATGAAATTCGTGAAAAGTATTCTTATGGCAACAAATGTCATTGGTTAAGAATAATCTCAGTGCCAATAATTCTTAGAACAAAGTTTCCAGCTTGCGATTAACTGGACTTTCTTGGAATCCAACAAAGTTGAAAATATAAAATTTTCCAAATCTTCAATATTACTCTTACAATTGGGACTAGCTATTCTCCAGCCTCTGTTTGATCTCTTCTTCTTTTTCTGAATTATGTAGCTTAATTTCATCTTCTAAATACTTTTGCCGTCCCAACACCTCCGCTACCAAAAAAACAAAAAAGAAATTAGCAATGACAGATTATCAAACAATTCAGCCAGATACGAGCTATTTAGCGACGAAGTTCATAGCTAATTCTTGTTCATACACCAAGCCGATAATCCGAGTCAAACCGAGAAAAAAAAACCCGACTATGGTTTGGTATTAGCAAAAAACCCTGACCATAATTGGTTTAATTTGGTTTTAACTCAAAAAAGTCAAACCGAAACCAAACCAACCCGACATTACATGTATACAAGTTTTAAAAATATTTTATTCATAAAAATAATTATTATAATGTAATTTATAAATATAATTTAAGCTCTTTAATAATTCTCTATTTTAATGTATTATTTCAAGCTTGCACTTAGAACTTTTGAATGGTCAAATATGTTTTATAGCTCATGAAAGTTAGTAACTCAAATAAAGCCCAAAGCAAAATCAAATCAATACTAATGCTAAAAAAAAAAACTCAATTCAATACTAGAAATGACAATAGTATTGAATTTTTTTATTTTTTTTTTAGTTTTGCATTGATTTAGATAGTGAAAATGCATAACTCACCTTTAATATTATTTAGTCATGTAATTAACACTTAGTACTTATTGGTCGTACTTATCTAACATAACTTAGAACTTTCAGATTATGTTTATTTTTATTATGACTTATTAATTAGCAATAATCATGACTCATCTCACATTATTTTGTATTATTTTATTGGGTAACATCTTATATAGTTTTATCCTACTAGGATCGAAAAAATATTAGAGCACAAATTATAAATTTTATGTTGTGAAGATTTTGTCGGAAAAAAAAACTCGAAAAATCCGAAAAACTCAAGAAAACCCATGATTGAAAAATCCGACTTTTGTTGGTTTGGTTTGATTTATAAATTTAAAAATCCGAGACTATTGATTTTGATTTGTAATTGAAAAATCCGAACCAAATGTCATATACAACATTTTTAATTGGTAATGTAAAAGACATTAATGTGTAGCGAGTTTTATGTTAACTAGTCTTTGGGTACGTGCCTTGCGCGTGTATCATATCTCAATGAGATAGTATTTTTAAAATATGACATAAATATTAAATATTTAATAATTTTGTGCTTACGTTATAAAACAAAAATTCATATTCCTAAAAATAATGAATGTTCATCTTATATAGCTAAGTCAATAAAAAAAGAAATTGCCTTATGTATGTTCTCACTGATTAGTCGATGTATTCACAACCTAAATTTATTTTAGCTTTATAATTTCAGCACTTCAACATTGTAAGTTATCATGATTCCTAGGGTTGTTCACGATTTGACGGAAAACCGATTCAAACCGAAAATCAAACCAAACTGATTAAGTAAACCGATATTTTTTTTGATTTGGATTGGTTATGATTTTAAATTTTAAAAACCGATAATATTTTATTTGGTTTTGGTTCTATTATAAAAAACCGAAAAATAAACCGAACCAAACCGATTAACTATAGACAAAATTTAATAATTATTTATATACAATATAATATCTTTTTTCTAAATAATATTAAATATTTTATGCAATTTAATTGTTATTTTGAATTTTGATTTATCCTACTTATATCTTAAAAGATTGCCTAATCCCAAAATAATAGGAATCGGCCAATTTTCTTTTCATTAAGAGACTTTAATTCTCTAACCCTCCGCACATACTTTTGCCTAACAAAAGAGTTAAAAAAAATCATACCATAAGAGTAAAGAAAGCAAACTCAAATTGCAGGACTGCAGTGGCTAAAGCTTGAGAAAGCAAACTTTAGTTTATTTTTTTGTTCATTCTTTTCATCTAAAGAGGTAAATAAACTTTCAGTTCCGGAAGAAATATATAAAAAGCATAAATTTAGCAAATTATTTTCAGATTATTGTATAGTGTTGTTTCACTATTATCGACTTATTATTAGCTTACTAAGAACCGAAAACCGAACCAAACCAAACCAAACCAATAACAACCAAATCGATGGTTTGTATTTAATTTAGTTTGGTTTTGGTTTTAAAATTTTAAAAATCAATTAAATTGGTTTGGTTTTGATTTTAATCAAAAACCGATCAAACCGAACCGTGAACACCCCTAATGATTCCTTTTCAGTTTCAACGAGAACATATAACTCTTGAAGATTTAAGAGTTTTACTTAAACTTTTTATTGAAAAGCTATTCTCCAGCTCATTACAGAAAACACAAACAAAATCATCCAACAAAGAAAAGGCAACCTAAGTCTAAATCTCATCGAATTTTAGTATCTTTTATGTTGGCTTAGTTCTATCGTTAATCGAATTTTAAATTCTTTAAAGTATAGATCGCATTGATAAATTCTAACCAATTCATTCGTGGAACTTGTTAGTATAATTCTCCTCAACTTAAGAGTACAACTTACCAAAACTAAAGGAATATCAAAGTAAGAAAATTTATATCCAATCTTAAAGTCCTAAACTTAGTTCTACCAAAAATAAATTATTAATTATAATTGTAATGTACATTGACATAATTAACTATAATAAAAGGTAAATAGAATATAAAAAGGTATAATTTACCTACTTATTATGCTTTGCTCTAAAAGATCCAAAACGAAAATAATAAATGAAAAGTAAAGAAAAAACCTTCAATTTAATTATATGGTCGGCAACAATCTTCCCAAAAAATCATCAAAGGTATTTTTTGTTTGAACTTTAGATGATTACGTTCTGTTGGAATAGTAGCACATCTAATAATAATTTTAACTTATAATAGACAACTTAATTCCTAGAAGTTTTAGGAAAGGGCATAATCAATTTGCTAAGTTTACATATTGTATAGGTCTTTTTGTCCAATAATTTTATTTATTAAATTAAATAAAGGAGGCAGAAGAATGAATAAGTTTCATAATGTTACTTGTAAATAAAAGAGTTTTTCTATTGTAATAAATAACTATGGCACACAAGCAAACGAAGAACTACCGAAAAAATATAACTCACAAGTAATTCATCTAACACTTGCAAAAGAATTGTCAAAATATTTAATATCTTCATGGTTTCAATTGCTTCGTTCAAAACCAAAAAAACAGACTGGACAAATTTGTGGAGAAAGCATACAATACGAACCATATTTGTGGAGAAAGCAGACAACTGCTTCCTTCAGCTATCGATTTTTTTTGCTATTTTATATTTAAAATCTTTCCTTATTTTTAAATTCAAATCTTCTCAGAATCTTTATTTACGTATTTAATTAACTCATTATGTGTTGTAGTCCTTCTATTCTAAAATTCTTACCCGTATTTTTTGGGTTTTCATATCGTTTCATTATTGAGTTGAATTGATTTCGAATTCCTAAATATTAGGGAGATACGTATAAAATAATTCTAACAATTAGGAAAATAATACAAATGACTATTTTGTCTAGTGTAAAACTCATTTTTATAGGGTAAAAAAGGCGAACGATATTTCGTTAAGGGCCTTTGTGCTTTTAATATAGTATAGATTCGTTTTTAAAACTAGTTTCTTTACTGGAAGACAATAAAAACGTTTAGAAAAGTAACAAATGCCAGTGATTTGCACTTTGCACCCATTTTACTCCTGTCTTCTGGTCTGGTTTCCAAAAATATTACTACTAAAATCTTTAAGCCTTTGTTGTCCTAGAATATCTTCACTGACATTAATGTTACTATTTGTGTCCCTTACGCAACGACGTCGTGAGCTATCACGTGGCCCAATTAATCATACGAGATCAGTTCTATTATTGTCATTATTGTTAGTAGTAAGTTTTACTAAAGAAAGACTTTGCAATCAAAAATAGCAAGTCTTTCTTACTTGTATAAAACATCCAAAAGTATTCGTTAGCGGAATAGCCGAATCAATTTGGGAGAAATTTAAAAATAGTCAGATTTACAACTAGTCATTCAAAAATAGTCAGTTTCAAAAGTAATCGAAATTTAGCCATTTTTCATGTAAAGATAAATCTGAGCGAAAACACTGATCAAAACCCGGAAAATACACCCGTATATTATACTGGAGTTCCAGCATAAGTATGTTTGAACTCCAACATATTATACGAGAGTTCCAGGATAACTATGCTGGAACTCCAGCATAATATGTTAGAGTTCCAGCATAAGTACACTAGAACTCCAGCATAATATACTGGAGTTGCAGCAAGTATAAATGTCCATTATAATATACTGGAGTTCGGAGCACCGGTGCTCCAGTCTCCCGTATATTATACAGGAGTCAGCAAAATATACCGGTCCAGCATAATATGTTGGAGTTCGTACACAAGGTGCACCGAACTCCAGTATATTATGCGGGACCGGTCTCTGTTGCAGCAAAATAATGGCTATTTTTCATTGACTTCATAAATGCTGACTATTTTTGATTGACCAGTCCGAAAACTGGCTATACAGTGCTATTTTAACAATCAACTTGGTTGGATTATATTTGGAATCCAACGAAGTTGAAAGTATAAAATTTTCCAAAATAGTACTTATTGTGACGATCGTGGGTTAATTAACACACAATCATACACAAAGCAAATAGAGAAAAAAAATCAACACGAGAATTTAAAGAGGTTCGGCTACACCTAATCCTCGGGGCAGAAGCAGAGAGAGTTTTCTATTATGAATGAGAAGAAAAACACAATACAATCTATAGAATCCCTAACTACAATCCCTATATTAGATCCCAAATTGTCTTAAACCTATAGGAGAAAGGTTTTCCAATTTGGCAAGGACAATAGGTTTTCTTTTTCCAAATCTATTACGACAACGAGTTTTCCGAAACCTATATGGATTATGGGTTTCCTAAAAATACAAGAAAATAATTCAAGCCACAAAATAACAAATCTTCCCCTTGGCTTGAATTCTCTTTACCAACAGGAACAACATCTCTCTACCTTGCCCTCGGCCCTCGTAAAGGCTCTACCCATTTTTGCACACATCAACCAAGTCTAGGCAATGCCTAAACTTGTTAAAGACTCAATCTCTTTAACCATAACACTAATCCGTCGATTTGATTCTGTACCCGGAATAGCTTCTCGATAGCTATAACACTCAAACACATTAACAATCTCAGCAATTGCCAAAGCAAATCCCATATGATTCATATATCGAAGAAGATTCCCATCAACGATGTTTGCAAATCTTTACGGTCGGTTGATCACTCTCTTATATCTGTTTGTTGCAATGATGATAATATTGATGCACCTCCTTCACTTCCTCTACTTTAGAAATACTGGGCTGAGCTAGTGGAGATTCAATTTCTAGCTCTATGTGGTCACTGACACCACGATCTGTTTCTGTAATTACTTTCTCCCTCTGATTGTCCAGTGTGGCAGATTCATTGAATGTTATATCCCTACTGATAATTAGCCTTGGAATCTTTTGATTTGTGCACCACAACCTGTAACCTTTCACTCCAGTTGCATACCCTAGAAATATGCACTTCTTTGCCCTCGGCTCAAGTTTTCCATCCCTCACATGAACATAAGCAGGACAACCAAATATCCTTAAATTTGAATAATCAGCAGGCGAACCGGACCATACCTCAAAAGGAGTTTTGAACTCAATTGTTGTGGATGGAGATATATTGACCAAATAACAAACTGTATTGATTGCTTCAGCCCAAAAATCCTTGTTAACACATGACTGTGAAAGCATGTTTCCTGCCCTATCACAAAGTGTTCTGTTCATATGTTTTGCAACACTATTTTGTTGTGGTTTTCCAACACAAGTGCAGTGTCTCATTATACCCTCTCTGCTGCAAAAATTATCGAACTCAGAAATGCAAAAATTCAACTCATTTTCAGTTCGAAGAAGCTTAACTTTTCTTTTCATCTGCCTCTCAACCATCGTCTTCCATTTAACAAATGTTAGAAATGCCTCATCTTTTGTTTTCAAAAAATACACCTACACCATCCTTGAGTAATCATCAATCAAAGTCATAAAATATCTGGCACCACTCTTGGAGGGAACTCTATATAGACCTCTCAAGTGTGAATGTATATAATCTAACTTGTCTCTAGTCTTGTGTTTGGACTTCTTGCTGAACTTTTCCCTTGTCTGTTTACCAAACACACAATGCTCACAAAAAATTCAAAACTTGATTTTTGTACCCATTCAACAAATTTTGATTACTCAACAAAGACAATCTCTTATCACTCATATGACCAAATCGCAAGTGTCACACCTGAGACTGATTCAGGTTACTTTTCCCAGAAGCTACAACAGCTTCCCCTTCAACTACACTGGCCTAAAGATGATACAATTTAGAATGTAGTTTACCCTTCATAATTACCATGGAGCTTTTACACACTTTAAGTATTCCATTCTCAAGATGAAACTTATACCCTTGATCAACCAATACCGAAAAAGAAATCAAATTTCTCTTTATCCGAGGAATATGCCAACACTTAATGTTTCTGATAATTCGATCAAATATTCCCAATAAGATGTTACCAATCCCCTCTAATGGTAATGGATTATCATCTCCCATGTAGACAGTCCCACTTATTTGCTAGTAAGTTACAAACCAATTCTTGTGCGGACACATGTGGAAAGTAGCACCAGAATCAAGAACCCAAGAATTCTGCCTATGGCAAGAACTCAAAGCATAGACTTCCCCTACATAGTCACTATCATCAAAATTATTGCTAGTGTCAGCAATATTTGTCGAATTATCTATTTTCTGCTTCCCTCTTTTCTCTTTCAGCTTAGGACAATCTCTCTTGTAGTGATCTTGCGCCCCGCACTCATAATAATTTTGCTTCCTTGCTCTAGACTTTGATTTGGAGGTTGACTTTTTTCTATTAAAGTCCTTTTGTTGTGTTCTTCCTCTGCTCACAAGGCCCTCGCCCTTAATTCTGATGCCTAGAAAGCTCTTTTTCAACTCTTTAGATTTTAGTACAGTACAAACATCTTCCAGTGAAATGGTGTCTTTCATATATAGCAGTGTATCGCCAAAAGTATCATAAGACTGGTGGTAAAGAACATAACACAATCAAGGTATGATCCTCACTCTGAATTTTGATATCCACATTTTTTGGGTCCATTATAATTGAATTAAACGCATCAAGACAATTTTTAACAGGTGTACATTTGTTCATACGGAGATTGTATAACCTCTTTTTCAGGTAGAGGCGGTTTGTTAGCGATTTCTTAGAATACAGATCTTCTAGCTTCTTCCATGCCGTTGTTGTAGAAGTTTCTTCAGTAATTTCCCGAAAAACACTATCTGTAATGCTCATGAAGATGGCACTCAAATCTCCTTCAGGTTTGCCTTCTCAGTCTCGTTCATCTCTTTAGGAAAATCCTCATCAATTGCCTTCCATAACCTTTGGAACACTAGAACAATTTCATCCTAATCTTCCATAGGTTGAAACTAGAACTCCCGTCAAATTTTTCCACTTCGTACTTTGTTGATGATGATGAAGACATCTTAACCTTAGAGTATATGTAGAAACCTGAACTTTGCTCTGTACTATTTGTTGCGGAAGATCATTGGTTAACTAGTACACAATCACACACAAAACAAATAGAGAAAAAAATCAATAACGTTTGCAAATCCTGGAAAAAGTCTCACATGGAAAGTAGAAAGGAAAAGGATTCTGCTTATAACGAGTTTGATACTCTTAATGGTGTGAGGCCTTTTGGGGAAAAATATGTGGGCTTAATCCAAAAAGGACAATATCATACCATATTAAAAGTATTTTTGGGTCGTTTTAGCCTAACAATACTCTTAAATTTACGACTAGCTATTCTGCTTTTTCACTTCTGTTCTAAACCAAAATATTAGCTATTGTGTGATGCTATCTTTCAAGTTGGAGAGGTCTCTCGAGGATTTTAAATTTCATATGACAATGTTATAAAGGTTAATTCTTATGGTTAGTCTATAATAGTATATTACTATAGTATTTATTTAGCTTAATAATATAGTTTAATTCACGGAAGAAAGTCAAACTAAACCGGATATGATGAATAATAGTCCAACTTAGGGAATTGACACAAAAAATTTTCTTTTTTATTCATGGAACCAAAACAGAGGAAGACTAGGACTACGGCAACAATAAACAATACTGTAGTTTAATTGTTAAAATTTAGACCTTTAACTAAGACAATTGAGGGAGAATTGGTTTTTTCGTCCTTTACAAAGTTATTTTTAGTTTTATACTTTTTTTTTACAGAAGATTTTTATTTTTACACATAAGAGATTTGAAAATAACACACCAAAGATATAAAAATGTCATTTTTTCTATTCAAATTGTAAGGGGCCACAAGAGATCATTTCCTCGATATTTCATGTTGAAGAACCAATATATAACATGATACACAAGTTTAGTTTAGTCTTCTTACTCTAAATTAGGTGAAAGATTTACTATCATATTTATATCACATTGTTGATGGAAAAGAAAGCATTTAACTCTTATGTTCCTTCAAAAAAAAAAAATAATAATTAAAAAAATTAACTTTCTTCTACATATCTGCATCTAGATCATAGGAGGTATACATATTGGCAGCTTACATATATAATTAATACCAAACCAGCATAGAACAATTAAATCCATCAAAAAAAATATTACATGCCTAATGTAATCAACAAAAAGAAATTGCAGGCAAACAAACAAAACATTACATATATTTGATGCACAGCATATATTGCACGTCCTTAATATCAAGGCCACCTTCTACTTATCCTAACTTTAAAACCATGTCTCATGTAGAGAATTATAGAAGCATTGGGTTCAATAGGGTGTCCTTTTACAAGTTCAACTTGATAATTGTGAATAATAGCAGCTGCTACAGCCTTCATTTGAGTGAAAGCCACTTCTTTTCCAAGACAAGTTCTTGGTCCAGCATTAAAAGCCAAGAACTTGTACGACGGCTCGTGCTTAATAGTTCCTCCGTCTGAAATCCATCTCTCTGGCTTAAATTCCAAGCAATCTTTCCCCCATATCGATTCCATTCTTCCCATTGCATACAACGAAAACATTATCTTTAACTTTGGATGAACTTTGTGACCACTCGGGAGAATATCATTCTCAAGTGGCTCTTTGTGTTGGAATGGAACTGGTGGATATAGCCTTAACGAATCACACAACGCGCCATGTAAGTAAACAAGCTTGTTCAATTCTTGAACATTAAAAAGCCTCCATTTTCCAATTTCTTGTTTTGGAATAATAGAGTTGATTTCATCCCTAATCTTCTTCTCCACTTGTGGATTTGTTGACACTAGCCAAATAAACCATGTGAGAGCAGAGCTAGTCGTGTCGCGCCCTGCTATCATAAGATTCAATATGGTGTCCCTTAAATATTTATCATCACATTTCACCCCCAAATTCTCTTCTTCCTTGAGATAAAATGTCAAAAGATCAATTCCCTCTTCACTTTCTTTCACATTTTCTCCTTCCTTCAACTTTTCGCGCTTCTTGGATATATATTTACTTAAAGTATAGTCCAATGTTTCGCGAGCTCTAATCAACTTCTTTTCCTCTCCAATTCTAAGCCATCTTTGCAATTTCCAAATGATCTCGGGCAATGCATGGCGAAAAAGAATGGCCTCTTCAGCATCATCCATAGCTTTCGAGAAAGGAACATCGGGAAAATCTATAGATACACATCCAGGATCATATCCAGTGACTAAAATACAAGTTGTATCAAAAGTAAACCTTTGGAACAAATCTTGCAAATCCACTATAGAACCTTTGTCACATATATAATCTAGCACAGGAATTAGCCCTTTTTCTACCTTCTCGCGACTAGTCTTGACTAAAAACTTGTAAAATTGTAGATGTGTGATGAGAGCACGAGTCGTCTTCCTCTGAATCTTCCACATATCCAAGTCCGCGTTGAAAATCCCATTTCCTAAAACATCAAACATCTCTTTAAATTTTGGCCCTTTTGGAAAATTCATGAAATTTGCACTCATTATGTAATGCACATTGGCTGGATCAACTGTTGATAACATGTCCATATTTGCAAACCAAGGACCTTTAAATAAAAAGGTTCCCCCTGAGGCTCTCATTGTCATAGTACACCTCTCATGTATTTGTTGTATATGGTACAAAGCCCCTGGAAGCATACCGAAAATCGGCCAATTTATCGGATATTTTGAATCCCTATAGTAATAAAACAAGAAAAAACATAACATTGCTAGGAAAATTTCAATGTATCCTAATCCTATTAATGCCATTTTGTGGCTAGATTGAAATATTTCAAAGTGGAAATGGCACTATGTATGTGTGTGTACTTGCAAAAATAATAAACTTCAGACTTGCTTTTATAATAGCAGTACATTGTCAAAGTAGTTAGTTGCCTCAATTTTCAGTATTTGGAATTTTCTTATTTTTCTTCACTATTCATATTTATGGTTTCTAGTTGGAACAGACTACCTATTATGAAACTACCATCAAACAAAAAATGGTATAAAACAAATATTTCTAAAGAGCTTTCCTCATACTTTGTTTTTCTTTTTGTTTTCTATTTGTTTTTTTGTGAGAAAAACAATGTTTAAATGTGGGAAAAAAGAGGAAAAACTAAATATTGCATGCACTAGAGTTAGTTGATCTGCTTTCTACTATCTAACATTTATGAAACTATTATATCTCTGTGCATCACTCTATGAAATTAGTCAACAAGGTGTGATGTGTTATGAGGTCAGCACAGTTTTTCATTAAATGCGTTTACAAAATTTATAAATTTCTTGGTTATTAGTTTGTAAAAGTGAAGCTAACTCCATCCTGAATTGTCACCATTTTGACTTTTGCATAGATTCTCCCAAATTTGAGCATCTCTTTAAATTCTAGTGATCTTTTTTTATAATTTATTAATTCGACATAGAATATGTTAATTAAATTCGTTAGAGAAGTTAGACCTAATTCATCTCTTTTGAAAAGTCATAATTTTAAAGATCTCGCCACGGTATCTGTTAGGGGTTATTTGGTCTAATTTAATGTATAAGAACTAATCATTCACACCAATAACTCCATACCTAGATCTCAGTGTTCGAAGCAAAACATCTATTTAAAAATGAAAGAATACATATTACTTCACCACAATCTTTATTGGTAAATCAAAAAAATTCAATTTTTTACATATAGCAAAAGAAATCGTTTATGCTTTATTTGTGGAGTATAATTTTTCGATAAAGAGATTTTAATTGACAGCCCTTGCCAAGTTCTAACTCAGCCCCTGATAGCAATCCGCAACATAACCTATGTATCTTTCTTTGCTACCACATGATATGTGATCCAAGCAGCATTTTTTTTTTTTTTTAAAGTTCCACTAATTGATAGTTGGTTAGGATTAGAGCTGGTAAAATAATTAAAAGAAAACAGTTAATCATCCATATTATCTACTAAAAAATGAGTTGGATAATAAACTTTTTAAAAACGGGTCAAATATTGATAAAAACCATATTATCTATTTAGAAAATGGATAATCAATGAGTTAACTTTTACATTTTTTGGGGTTCCTTAAATTTGGGAGAATAGAAATTCTCCCGAAAGTGATCATATTCAAGAAGCCATGGATAATATGGTTACTCATATTATCCGTCGGTTAATCCGCTTTTTATCTATATTAAATATGGGTTAGGTCGGATAATTTATCCATTATTTTATTATCCGTTTTCGACCTGTCCCATATCCGACCCGACCTGTCCGTTTGCTCCTCCTAGTTGAGATAGTGAAGAAGCTAGACTTACAAAGTAACACGATACGTATATTTAATTTGTGTGTGCACCCAGGGGCGGATGTATAGCCTAATTCACGGGGTACGTGAACCTATGGTCTCTCCACCAAAGTAGGTATTTTATGTACATATTTCGTAAAATTGGCCTAATATCATCTGCTGGCATCCATGCTCCAAAGAGGCTAAATGATGTACTTGGTTGAATGTTAAGTTATTTACAATGATGCACTTGGTTGAATGTTAAGTTACTTACCTAGAGGAGTAGTAATCAATTTCCATTTAATACTTTTTTTTTCCTTTCTTTAATGGTGCACCCATGTTATAAAATCCTAGATCCGCCTCTGTCTGCACCGGCGGGGCCATAATAGAAGTTATGTGTTCGATAACCTAGTAGTTTTGGCTCAAACTATGTTTATATTAAGAAATTACTTAATATGTATAAAGAATATATCTCAAACCTAGTTAATAAAAGAATTATAATTCAAAATCCATAAACCTATAAACTTAAAATCCTAAATGCGCGTGAGAGAGAGTTGTTGAGCCATTTTGGCATCCTTCATAAAAAGCCCTCACAACAAACTAGTAGATGCACATTTCAACATCACACTAGATTATATTTACCAGCTTTGAATCAATGTTCAAGCCTTCTTATTGGAATACTGGTAATTAATTTTTCTATCACAAACTTGTATAATAAAAGTACCCACTTATTACTTAAATTTCGTCAAGACACAATGAGATAATCCACATTCCTAATATTAGTTACTCATTAGATAGGTTAGTGAACGATAACTAACCTAGGATGCTAAAAAGCACTACCTACTTCCTAACATTCAACATATATAGTATTTTTATTAAAATACTCGAGTTAGTTAATCACCCATGAGTCAGTTTTCAACTAAAAAGGAAATACTCTTTTTTCTTTAATTTAATGTTCTCAGTATGCTCAACCTAAAAAGGCAACCCGGTGCACAAAGCTCCCGCATGAGACCCGTCCAAACAACCCGCCCCGCTTCCCCTTTTGATCTTGGCCGTTGATTTCAAATGATCAACGACCCACAATCCTACCCTTCTCCTTATTCCCTTACCCCAAAACCCTAACCCATTTTCACCGCCTAGCCGCCACTATACTCTCCATGTTCCGCCTTTAATTTCTTTTGTAAACCTTAGAAGCCGCTTCCTAATTTCTCTCTGATTCCGACCTAGAAATGGAATCAATCTCTGATCTACTTACCTTTTAGTATCCTCTCGCTATCGGTCGCTTATTTATGGTATTACTTAGGTACTTGCCTAAGTTTGGCAAGCACTACCCCCAAGGTCGGACTGTGCGGAACTGAATTTGTGAGATTTGGACAATACTCCGTCCATATATGCTCAAGAAGGAATGATTTGCTCCTTTGGTTCAATTTACAGAAGGTTGGACTCAACTAGGGTTTGAGATTATCAATCTTCTTTACCGGTTTTCATTGCATGAGATCTTTTCTTACCTCATTTGTGTCTAATTGATTATTTTCCATGGTTTTGTTTGATTAATCAAATTCTACATAAACCTTTTCCCAGATTTCTCTAACACGATCTTTTGAAGCTCTTGCTTCCTCATTCACTCACTATATTCTGAAACTCTTGGTTCTTGGCCAACTGAAAGCCAAGGCTACCGGAATTTGCTTTATCAACCTCCTAGTGTGAGCACGTGTGATGACCCAAAGGGTCATCTTTCATTTTAGACTCCAATGTCGTGTTCCGAGGCCTTATTTACATTTTTCTCGATTTGCGTGTGCAGTCCGGACGAGCTCTCGAAGAGCTTTTGTGTGAAAAATTTAAGAAATAATAATTTTTGACTTAAAAGATGATTTTTGCTGACTTCGGTCAATATTTTAGGTAAACAGACCCAGACCCGTGTTCCGATGGTCCCGAAGGGTCCATAATAAAATATGGGACTTGGACATATGCCCAGAATCAAATTCCGAGGTCCCTAGCCCGAGAAATGAATTTTTAAAGAAAATTATTTGCTGGAAAACATAAGGATTTTTAGAAATGGAATAATGTGTGATCTTGTTGGTATTGGCCCGTATATTAGTTCCAGAGACCGGTACAGGTCCGTTATGGTATTTAGACATTATCTATGAAATTTGGTGAAAAACGAAAGATATTTGATATAATTCGGACCCTTGGTTGAGAAAATAGAATTTTTGAACTACCTTGAGAATTTCATGAGTTTTGGTGTTAAATTCGTTGTTTAAGATGTTATTTTGGCGATTTGATCGCATAAGAAAGTCCGTATGATATTTTTAGACTTGCGTGCATGTTTGGTTTGGAGCCCCGAGGGTTCGGGTGAGTTTTGGATAGGTCACAGAGTGATTTTGAACTTAGGAAATTTGCTGGTATGATTTAGTAGAGTTGCAGGCCTCTAATCTCGCAATTGTGAGATCAGGCTAGATTAGACTTCGCATTTGCGAGCTTGACAGGCTTGGCAATTATGAGGCTTCCATCACAAATGCGAAGGAAGCTAGGCCTAGACATGTTCACAATTGCGAACTTTTATTCGCATTTGCGAAGGAAACAACGCAGGGGGGCTTCGCATTTGCGATAGCAGCAGAAATGCAAAAAAGTTCGCAATTGCGATGCCTTTCTCGCATTTGCGAGATTCGTAAATGTGAAGCTCCAATCGCAATTGCGACATCTGCAGCAGTTAAGTTGGGACTTGGATGGGATTTTGAACTCATTTCTCAAATTTTCAAACCCTAAGCTCCCATAGGCGTTTTTCAAAGGAGAGTTCTTCCTCAAATCATAGGTAAACGATTTTAACTCATTTTCTTCAATCTATTTCATCTTTCTACATGATTTCATCTCAAAATATAGGGTTTTCATGGTGAATTGGATGTTCTTGGGTAGAATTTAGGAATTTCGATATTTGGGGATTTGGACCTCAAATTGAGGTCGGATTTCAAAACCAATTGCATATTTGGGTTTGTGGGTGAATGGTAATCGAGTTTTGGTTCAAAATTCGAGTTTTGACCAAGAGGGCTCGGGGTCAGTTAATTATGCATAGATTCAGGCGGTTTGGAAGTAAAAATCAAAGGAAAAGCGGTAATTGAGGCTTGACTTTTAGTTATGGAATCGAGATAAGTATTTGGTCTAACCTTAGATTGAGGGAATAGGCGTTGTTGTCTTATTTACTACGTGCTAGTATTGAGTACGACGTATAGGTGTGGTGACGAGTATCTATACGTTGGTGTTGATCATGCAAATGAGTCTTATATTGTGACTGTTGTGTCTCTTATTACATTCTGCTCATGTTTAAATTGATGATTATCCATGTTGAACAAGTCTTATGATATTTTCTTGGTATTGGATCATTGTTGAGTATTGACTCAAGTTGAGACTTACATTGTGAAGTTAACTGTTAAAACGAGATTGGTTATAGCTAATTCCCTTGCAGGGATGTTATTGTTTCTATTGTTTGGGTGAGGAAGAGTGTAAAGCACGAAGGGTGATGTCGTGCACGATATTGTGAGTGAGTGATAATGCACGAAGGGTGATTCTGTGACATATTCTATGAGTTTTAATGCATGAAGGGTTATGGTGTGCCATATTTCTGTGAGTGTTAATGCACGAAGGGTGATGTTGTGCCATGATTATGAGAGAGTTAATGCACGAAGGGTGATGTCGTGCCGTTTCTATTGATTTTTATGATGAGTGCGAGAGTGAAAGCACGAAAGGTGATGTCGTGCATGTATTACTGTGTTATAATTTCTGTTGGTTCAAAGTTTGATATTTACCTTGCTTTTTTACTTTATTACTGTCAGAATTTGATATTACCCTCAGCATGTTTCGCTTTGCCATCTTTATCTGATAAATTTATGTTATTATTGTTCCTCGTATATGATTTAACTGCACAGGTTTATATTGTTTTCGTGCCTTAGCCTCGTCACTACTTTGCCGAGGTTAGGCTCGACACTTACCAGTACATGGGGTTGGTTGTACCGATACTGCACTCTACACTTTTTATGCAGATTTCGATGACGGACCTTGTAAGTAGATCTAGGGTTGCTGCCTTCAGTCCACAAGAGACCCGAGGTAGATCTGCCGGTGTTCGCAACCCCCGAAGTCCCCTTCCTTCTATTTTAGATTTCATGTCTCTTTCCATTTCGATAATAGTTGTATTTCTTTTAAACCAATGTTCGTAGAAATACTTAGATGTTTCGTGAAATTATGACACCAGATCGTTGGGTAGCCTTGTTTTAGAACTTGAACTGTTGTGAAACTTCAGCATTTTATATCTTCTTAGCTTTATTTACTATTTATTAATATTTGGGTTAATAATTAATGTGTTAGAATGCATCTGTTGGCTTGCCTAGCTTTCACGAGTAGGCTTCATCATAATTCCGATGGTGAGAAATCCGGTCGTGACAGCACTACTCGGGGCTCATCAGAAGCCCTTGTGAACTCTAACGTATTGGGTTTGGTATCCTATTGTTCTCTCTTTGCTACTAACAATTGAATTACTTTTGAAAATTGCTCTTCTCATTTGCTTGTTCGTTAATTTGTAACTGATAAGTACCTTTGACTTTTGCAATGTCATGCTCTTTTGCTTGTATTCATGCTCTGTATATCTATGTCACTTAAGCTTTTGTGACCAATATGCTAATGTGTTGTCTCTGTTTGTAGTCCTATTTGCTTTGAAGTTATTTTGTGGCCCTGTATTTTTCTAGCATCTGAACCTGCCTAAACTCTAAGCTTTGATGTACGCCTATTATATGTGTTCAATATGAATAGTTTCGGGCTATCTTAAGCCTGTTTAGCCTAGTGTGGTTTTGTGCATGAGTACTTATATATGCTTGTGATGACCCGATAGGTCACTTTTAGATTTAACCTTTATTTATGTATTCAAAGACCTGGAATAACTCTATTTTGCCTTCCTCAATTTGTGTGTGCAGTCCATGTCCTCTTTGCAAAAAGTTTTTATGAGAAAAATTGATGAAAATGTGAAATCGTGCCTTAAAACTCGTTTGAGTTAACTACGGTCAATGTTTTATGCAAATGGACTCGGACCTGTATTTTGATAATTCTGGTGGTCCATATCGTGATTTGGGACTTGGGCATATGCTTGTTATCGAATTTGGAAGTTCCTAACTTGATCTAACGAAAATTGTGGAAAACTAAAAATTTAAAGGTTTAAAGAACTCCTAAGTTTGACCGCAAATTGACTTTGTTGATATCATGACCGGATTGCGATTTTGAGAGCTGGATTATCTTTGTCATGTCATTTGGGACTTACATGCAAAATTTGAGGTAATTCCGAATTGAATTGATACATTTCGACAGAAGTTATATAATTTGAAATTTTCATAAATTCATTAAGTTCGAATAGAGGTGCGATTCGTAGTTTCGACATTGTTTGATGTGATTTGAGACCTCGAGTAGGTCCGTGTTATGTTATGATAGTTGTTGGTATATTCGGACGGGGTCCCGAGTGGCCCGGATGAGTTTCGGATGAGTTTTAGATCCTTTTTTGGTCATGAAGGCAGGTTTGGTTCTGGTGCGTCGCACTTGTGCATTTTTTGAGAGCAGGTGTGTGGCCACTTCTGAGAAAAGGTTGGTCGCTTCTGCGACGTTTGTGCAGGTCCTATTGGTTTGCCTCTGCGAATAGGGGACCACAAGTGCAAGGTCGTATCTGCGAAAATGCGATTGCAGATGCGAAGTTGAGACTTCCTAGTTTCGTCCGCTTTTGCGGAATTGCAGACGTGATGGAGGGCGCGTATGTACGATACCTGGACTGATGAGTGAAGGTTGCAGGTGCGAGTGTTGGCTCGCAAAAGCGCAAGTGCAAGTGCTCAATTCTGTCCACAAATGCAAGTAAACTCGGCAGAAACATATACTCGGGGGAGGGGGTGTATTTTTATCATTTTTTGAGTTTGAAGTCTCAGTTTTGGGCGATTCTGGAGGAGTTCTTCATGAGTTTGAGTTGGGTAAGTGTTATTTATCCAAAATTAATTATATTTTATGATTCCATAACTAATTATATCATTAATTAGTAAATTAAATAGAAGAAAATAGGAAGTTTTGTAAATTCTTTCAAGCATTTAAAATAAAGATTTGAAGGATGATTCGATATCGGAGTTTGTATATTTTAGTATGGTTGGAGTCGTAACGGAACGGGTGTTCGGGTTTTATAAATTTTATCGGGTTCCGAGGTGCGGGCCCGAGGGTTGGCTTTCGTTGACCTTTTCGAAAATGAACTAAATTGAACCTCTTTCGAATTGAGAGTAGTTTCTAATACTTAATTTGAATTGTTGGCTAATACATTTCTAGATTTGGTTGGTTTGGAGGCGTGTTCGAAAGGCAAGGCCGTGGTCGAGTGATTGCTTGAGTTGCGAAACAAAGTGTCGTGGTTAACCTTGACTTGAGAGATTAGGACTTGTTTGCGTATTTACAACGTGATTAAATATGTGGGTACAACGTATATGTAAGGTGAAGAGTACTTATGCGTTGTTGTAGGGTTAAAACATAGGGATGGAACTTGTTAATGAATGAATTGTGATGTTGTGCCATTGCACTAATCTCCTTTATTGATTTATACATAGTGAGGAAGAGAGTTAAAGCGCGAAGGGTGATGCCGTGCCATTTATATCATTTATTCATTATATCGTGACAAGGAAAAGAGTAAAAGCCCGAAGGGGATACAGTTCCATTTCATGGTAAGGATGAGAGTAAAAGCACGAAGGGTGGTGTCGTACAATTTTTATATTATCGACTCACCTGTCTTCATTGTTGATGATTTATTTGGTTATTATATGATATTACTCCTGCTGTAATTATCGTATCTTTCCCCTTTCGCATGTCCCCTCCCAGTTTGTACATTGTTAATCTCTGCGTTTGCTACTGCTTTGTATATATACTTGCATATGTTTTTTACGTAGGTGTCATGTCATAGCCTCGTTACTACTTCGTCAAGGTTAGGCTCGACACTTACGGAGTATATGGGGTCGGTTGTACTCATACTACACTCTGCACTTCTTGTGCAGATTTTGAAGTCAGTCCTAGCGACAGTTAGTAGATTGCTCGGATTAATTTTCAGTTCAGAGACTTGAGGTACAGCTACATGGTGTTCGCAGCCCTAAAGTCCCCTTCTACCTTATCCTAGCTGATTATTTCATTTCGAATAGTTCTACTTTCATTAGACATTATTTGTATATTTCTAGTCGCTTATACACTTGTGACACCAGTTCTGGGATGGTATTCAGACATCACTGTCATTTTGGTTTATTCACTCTATTTTAGATTTATTTTAGTTATTTTGGTTTCTTTATTATTATTATTTAAACTTGAACTGTTAAAATAGCTAAAATTATTCTAATGTTGGTTTGCATAGCAAGTGAAATGTTAGGCGCCATCACGGTCCCGAGGGTGGGAACTCCGGATCGTGAAAAGTTAGTATCAGAGAACTAGGTTACCTAGGTATCATAAGTTATGAGCAAGTTTAGTAGAGTCTAGAGGATCGGTACGGAGACGTCTATACTTATCTTCCAGAGGCAATGAAATTTAGGAACAATTTAACTTCTATTCTCCTCTGTCGTGCGATTTTATTCTATCATTGATGATTGAACCCTTCTATTCTTGTTCTCTCGCAGATGGCGAGAACACGTACTGCGTCTATAGTCGGACAAGAGCCGGAGCCCCAGTAGCAGCTACAATAAAGGGTAGAGGTCGCGCTAGAGGCCGATGCAGAGGCAGAGACCGAGCTTAGTCTAGAGCTCGAGCATTGCAGTGGAGCCCAAGGTAGATTTGAGGAGGAGAGTTACAGCTGAGGCGGTACCCGTCTGACCAACTCAGGTCCCAAAAGGATTTATAGCCACTCTAGTGCTTTAGGATGCTCTAGTCCGTTTGGTGGGCCTTATGGAGGGTATGCCCAAAACGGTACATTTCTGGTAGCACCAGCCGTCTCACAGGTTCGGGGAGGAGCACAGACTCCCACTACTCACATTCCGGAGTAGATGGCTCCCCAGTATCAGTCTCCAGCAGCCCGCTAGTTAGGGTAATTTAGTCGGTTGTTGCGGCACATGCCGATGATAGGCCTACTATGTCTTCTAAGGCTTTGTTGAGGTTGGATAAGTTTACCAAGCTCTTTCCAGTCCATTTCAGTAGTGCATATTCTGAGGACCCACATGATTATCTAGAAGACTGCTATGATGTGCTGCGAAACACTAGTATAGTTGAGACCAATAGGGTCGATTTTGCAGTGTTTCACATGATTGGTTCCTCTAAGAGGTGGTGGAGAGATTATGTGTTGACTAGACCATCTAGGTTTCTTGCACTTACTTGGGGTCGGTTTTCGTAGTTATTTTTAGAGAAGTTCATTCCTGTCACTCTGAGAGATAGAGTGTCTTCAGCAGGGTAGTATGACTGTTACCGAGTACGATTTGTGGACTTAGCTCGCCATGACATTATCTTGCTCCCTACTAAGAAGGAGAGAGTGAGGAGAATTATTGATGGGCTCACTTACACTATCAGGCTTCAGATGGCCAAGGAATCTGGAAGTGATATTTCTTTCCAGAAGGCCATAGATATTGCCAGACGGATTGGATGGTTCGTGCTCAGGAAAGGGGGCAAATGTGTCTGATAAGAGGCCTCATTATTTTAGTGGGTTTAGTGGTGCCTTGTTTGGAGGAAAAGGTACTCTTGGTAGAGGTCATCCTCCCCGACCGTTTCAGTTAGCACTCCAGACATATCATAGTACTTCAGGGAGTTGTGGTCCTTATGTGTCTCATCCTGAGCAGCTAGTGTACAGTGAACCACCAGCTCCTATTAGTGCACCTCATATCCAGAGTTATCAGGGTGATTACTCATGTTGATAATGATGGAAATGAGGTGGTGCGGGTGTGGGGTGGTGCGGGTGTGGGGCGGTGCGGGGCGGGTTTGGAAGTTTGCGGTTGCGGTGCGGGGCGAGTTAAATTTTTAAATAAAAAAATCATGCGAGGCGGGGCGGGTCGCGGGTTGCGGATTTAATTTTTCATGATTGTAGTTCTTCACCGAACATTAAGGGTGAAATTGGGATAAAAACCAGTTTTCTAAAACACATACATAAACTGTGAGCTTTTGCATTCAGACAATTCATTTTTTCTTTTTGTTTTCTTCTCTTTTTCAAATTGTTTTTTCTAATTGGTGAAGTAGTTCTTCGTTTTAGAATATATATATATATATATATATATATATATATATATATATATATATATATATATATATATATAGTGGACGGCGTGCCACACGATTAATTAATTTCAGGTGATTAAGCTATCCAAGGAGGAGGAACAGGAATAAAAATAAAATGTTTTATTTCAGATTTGCTATTAATTATCATTTATGTTTAAAGTCTCTAAGTTATGAAAAATTAAGATATTGTGTAGATTTTTGTGGTATCTATATATAATGCAATCACTGGCAAAAAAATAAAAAAAAAGAGATTTTTTTAAAAACTTCTGCGGGGCGGGCGCGAGTGAACGCGGGTGGAGTATGAGGCAGGTGTATGCGGGTTTAAATCCTATGTGGGCGGGTTGAAATTGTGTGGGTTCAAACTGCACCCGCCCCGCCCTACACCGCCTTCCATTCCTACAGGTCGACAGGTCCAGTTCCATGGTCAGCAGTCATAGCAGCCGAGGGCTTATTATACTTGTAAGGATACGAGGCACATTGCTAGATTTTGCCCTAGGTCACAAGGCAGTGTTCAATAGCAGGGTCCTCGTGCCATGATACCGGCAATGGTTGTTCCACCGCCTGCCTAGCCAGCTAGGGCCAGGGGTCAGGCAGCCAGAGGTAGGGGTCAGGTCGTTAGAGGTAGAGGTCAGGCCATTAAAGGCGGAGGCCAGTCAGATAGATTTCGTCCTAGTGATGTAGTTTAGAGTGGTGGGGCCCACTTCTGATTTTATGCTTTTCTAGCTAGACTTGAGGTTGAGTCATCTGACGTTGTTATCATATGTATTGTTCTAGTTTTTCATAGAGATGCTTCAGTTCTATTTGATCTAGGCTCTACTTACTCCTACGTGTCATCCTGTTTTGCTTCATATCTAGTTTATCGCTCGTGTGTGGTTACTATTGGGAGTCTTGAGACAAGCGTAGATCTTCTACTTCTTGAAATGGTAGATTTTTTATATTATCTTGGATATGGATTGATTTTCACCTTATCAGGCTATATTAGATTATCACGCCAAGACAGTGACCTTAGCCATGTCGGGGTTTCCTCGATTAGAGTGGAGAGAGGCTCCTGGCCATTCTACCAGAATGGTTATCTCTTATGTGACTGCTCGATGTATGGTCGGGAAAAGGTATTTAGCTTATTTGGCTTATATTTGCGATCCTAGTATGGAGGTTTCATCCATGGATTCAGTCATAGTTGTTCGTGAGTTCCCAGAGGTGTTTCCTACAGATCTGCCGGGGAAGCCACCTGACAAAGAAATTGACTTCTATATTGATTTGGTTCCGAGCACTTAGTCCATTTCTATTCCACCATATTGTATGGCCCCACCGGAGTTGAAAGAATTGAAGGAGAGGTTGCAAGATTTGCTTGATCAGGGATTTATCAAACCTAGTGTCTTGCCCTGGGGTGCGTCGGTGTTATTTGTGAAGAAGAAAGATGGTTCGATGACGATGTGTATAGATTATTGATAGTTGAACAAGGTCACTATCAAGAACAAGTATTCGCTGCCGAGGATTGATGACTTATTTGATTAGCTTCAGGGTACCAAGATGTTTTCGAAGACTGATTTGAGGTTGGGCTACCATCAGTTGAAGATTAGGGCATCTGATGTCCCTAAGATTACTTTTCGGACTCAATATAGGCATTATGAGTTCCTAGTAATGTCACTTGGGTTGACAAATTCCCCAGCAATATTCATTGATTAGATAAACCGGGTGTTCAAGCCCTATTTGGATTCTTTTGTGATTGTATTCATTGATGATATCTTGATTTACTCCTGTAGTCCAAAGAAGCATGGGCAGCATCTTCAGATTGTACTTCAGACTTTGAGGGATAGTGAGTTATATGCCAAGTGTTCAAAGTGTGACTTTTGGTTAGATTCAGTGGCCCTCTTGGGACATGTGGTATCGGTAGAGGGCATAAAAGTAGATCGTAAGAAGATTGAGGCAGTTCAGAGCTGTTCTAGACCTACTTCAGCTATAGAGATCCGGAGTTTCCTAGGTTTGGCAGGTTATTATCACCGGTTCGTGGAAGGGTTTTCATCTATAGCAGCCCTATTGACAAGATTGACACGGAATGGTGCTCAGTTTAGATGGTCGGGTGAGAGTGAGTTGAGCTTTCAGAAGCTCAAGGCTGTTTTGACTATGACTCTAATGTTGGTGTTGCCCATAGATTCAGGATGCTACAAGGTGTATTGTGACGCATCTCGTATTGGTCTCAACGTAGTATTGATGCAGGATGGCAAGGTGATTGTATACGTATCGCGGCAGTTGAAGGTTCATGAGAAAAATTACCATGTTCATGACTTATAGTTGGAAACCATTGTTCATGCGCTGAAGATTTGGAGGCACTACATTTATGGTGTGTCGTGTGAGGTATTTACAGATCATCAGAGTCTACAGTATTTATTCAAGAAAAAAGATCTCAATTTAAGGCAGTAGGGGTGGCTAAAGCTGTTGAAAGACAATGATGTCACCATTTTACATCATCCTGGGAAGGCCGATGTGGTGGTCGATGCCCTAAGTAGAAAGGCTGTGATTATGGGAAGCCTTTCGTATATTCCAATTGGTGAGAGGCCACTTGCATCATATGTTCAGGCTTTGGCCAATCAGTTCATGAGGTTAGATGTTTCAGAGCCTAGTCATGTTCTAACTTGCATAGTCTCTCGTTCTTCATTGTATGAGCACATCAAAGAGCGTCAGTTTGATGATCCTCATTTGTATGTCCTTAAGGACACCGTGCGACATGGTGGTTCCTATCAGGTTTCTAAGGGAGATGATGGAGTTTTGCATATACATGATCATATTTATGTGCCCAATGTAGACGGACTTCATGAGTTGATTCTTGAAGAGGACCACAGTTCTCAGTTTTTATTTATTCGGGTACTACCAAGATGTATCAGGATTTGCGGCAATATTATTGGTATAGGAGAATGAAGAAGGATATAGTTGCATATGTAGCTTAGTGTCTAAATTGTCAGCAAGTTAAGTATGAGCATCAGAGACCCAGTGGTTTGCTTCAGAGGTTGGAGATTTTTGAATGGAAGTGGAAGCGTATCATTACGTATTTTGTTGTTGGACTCATATAGGCTCAGATGAAGTTCGGCACAGTATGGGTCATTATGGACAGGTTGACCAAGTCGGCATACTTCATCCTATGGCAATTACCTATTCTTCAGAGTGGTTAGCTGAGATCTACATCTGCGAGATTGTTCGTCTTTATGGTGTACCTATGTCTATCATTCCTGATTGAGTTACGCAGTTCACCTTGCACTTTTGGAGGACCGTATAGTTTGAGTTAGGCATGCAGGTTGAGTTGAGTATATCATTTCATCCCTAGATGGACGGACAGTCTAAGCGCATTACTTAGATATTGGAGGTCATGCTTCGCTCTTGGGTTATGGACTTCGGAGGTTCTTGTGATCAGTTCTTGTCACTTGCGGAATTTGCCTACAACAACAGCTACCAGTCTAGCATTCAGATTGCTCCCTATGAGGCTTTGTATGGGAGGCAATTCCGTTCGCCAATTGGTTGGTTTGAGCTGGGAGATGCTCGGGTTGTTGGGTACAGATATGGTTCAAGATGCCTTAGATAATGTCAAGATTATTCAGGATCGAGTTTGCACAGCTCAGTCTAGAAAAAAGAGTTATGCCAACCGTAGAGTTCGTGATATTGAATTCAAGGTTGGAGAGAGGGTACTGCTCCGGGTTTCGCGCATGAAGAGGGTGATAAGGTTCAGAAAGAATAGCAAGTTGAGCCCTAGGTATATCAAACCTTTTGAGATTCTTGAGAGTGGGTGAGGTGGCCTACAGGCTCGCATTTCCACCTAGTTTATCAACATTCCATCTGTTGTTCCTTGTGTCTATACTCCGAAAGTATCACGGTGATCCGTCCCATGTGTTAGATTTCAGCTCAGTCAAATTGGACAAGGATTTGACTTATAAGGAGGACCCGATGGCTATTCTAGCCAGGCAGGTCCGACAGTTGAGGTCTAAGAGTTATCCTTCAGTTTGAGTGCAGTAGAGAGGTTAGCCGATTAAGTCAACTATGTGGGAGTCTGAATCGGACATGCGGACTAGATAGCCATACCTTTTCACTAGTCCATGCACTTTCTTATTTTTTTAGGATGAACGTTTGTTTTAGAGGTGGAGAATATGATGACCTAATAGGTTATTTTTAGTTTTAATCTTTATTTCTATGTTTTGAGACCTTGAATAACTCCGTTTAGCCTTCCTCAATTTGCGTGCGTACTTCGTGTCCTCTTTCCGAAAGGTTTTTATGAGAAACATTGATAAAAATGTAAAATTGTGCCTTAAAACTCATTTGAGTTGACTACGGTCAATGTTTCATGTAAATGGAATTGGATCAGTATTTTAATAATTTTGGTGGGTCCGTATCGTGATTTGGGACTTGAGCGTATGTCCAGAAAAGAATTCGGAAGTCCCTAACTTGATCTAATGTAAATTGTGGAAAAACTAAAAATTTAAAGGTTTAAAGAATTCCTAAGTTTGTCCACAAATTGACTTTGTCGATATTAGGCTCGCATTGAGATTCCGAGAGTTGGATTATCTTCGTCATCTCATCTGAGACTTACATGCAAAATTTGAGGTTATTCCGAATTGAACTGATATGTTTCGCCACAAGTTATAGAATTTGAAATTTCATAAATTCATTAAGTTTGAATCGAAGTGCGATTCGTAGTTTCGACATTGCTTTATGTGATTTGAGACCTCGAGTGGGTCTATGTTATGTTACGGAACTTGTTGGTATATTCGGACAGGGTTTCGAGTGGCCAGGATGAGCTACAGACGAGTTTCGAATGCTTTTTGGTCATGATGCCAGGTCTATTTCTGGTGTATCGCACCTGTGCATTTTTTGGAGTGCAGGTGCATGACCGCTTTTGCGAAAAAATTGGTCACTTCTGCAACGTTTGATCAGCTCTTGTTGGTTCGCTTCTGCGGATGCGGACCACATGTGCGAGGTCGCATCTGCGGAAATGCGATTGCAGATGCGAAGTTCAGATTTCCGAGTGTCATTCATTTCTACAGACTTTTTGCCGCTTCTGCGAAATCGCAGATGCAATTGACGGCTCGCATGTATGACACATGGGCTGATGAGTGAAGGACGCATGTGTGAGTGCTTGCTCAAAAAAGCGAGAGCGACTATTCGGGGGGGGGGGGGTTGGTATTTTTATCACTTTTTGAGTTTGAAATCTCGGTTTTTGGCGATTTTGGAGGAGTTCTTCACGAGTTTGATTTGGGTAACTGTTCTTTATCTAAAATTTATTATATTTCATGATTCCATAGCTAATTATATCATTAATTAGTGAATTAAATGGAAGAAAATGGAAAATTATGTAAAATATCTAAAGAATTTAAAATAAGGATTTGAAAGGTGATTCGATATCAGAAATTGTTAATTTTGGTATGGTTGGACTTGTATCAGAATGGATGTTCGACTTTTGTAAATTTTATCGGATTCTGAGATGTGGGCCCGGGGTTGACTTTTTTGAAATGATCTAAATTAAACCTCTTTCGATTTGTGACTAGTTTCTAAAACTTAATCTAAATTATTGGCCAATACATTTCTAGATTTGGTTGGTTTGGAGGAGTGTTCGAAAGGCAAGGCCGTGGTAGAGTGATTGCTTGAGTTGAGAAGTGTCGTGGTTAACCTTGACTTGATGTACTAGGATTTTTTTGCATATTTGTTACGTGATTAAATGTGTGGGCACAATGTTTATCTGAGGCGACGAGTACTTATGCGTTGTTGTAGGGTTAAAGCATGTGGATAGAACTTATTTCCTTGTAATTTATTGCATATTTAGTTACGATATCTATGCTTAGGTTAGTTAGGCTATTACTTATTTGATCATTCTTTCTGTATTTATTGCTTATTTAGTAATTGTTGAGTATTTTGGAGGTTGAAGTTGGTACCCTAGCATCAGTTTTTACGTTAAATACAAATCTCTGCATTTAATTATTTTTTTGAATAAGAGTATAAAAGCGCGAAGGGTGATTCTGTGCCATTTCATTTATCTCATTTATTGATTTATACATGGTGACAAAGAGTGTTAAAGCACGAAGGGTGATGCCGTGTCAATGCACTTATCTCCTTTATTGATTTATACATAATGAGGAAGAGATTTAAAGCACAAAAAGTGATACCTTGCCATTTATATTATTTATTCATTATATTGTGGCAAGGAAGAGAGTAAAAGCAGGAAGAGTGATACCCTACCATTTCATGTTACTTATGACATCATTTCATGGTAAGGATGAGAGTAAAAGCACGAAGGGTGGTGCCCTGTCATTTTTATATTATCGGCTCATATGTCTTCATTGTTGATGATTTATTTGGTTGTTACGTGATATTACTCCTACTGTAATTATTGTATCTTTTCCCTTTCATATGTCCCCTCCCAGTTTGTATATTGTTAATCTCTGTGTTTGCTACTGCTTTGTATATATACTCGACCAAGTTGTTTACGTAGGTGTCCTGTCATAGCCTTGTCACTACTTTATCGAGGTTAGGCTCGACACTTATAGAGTACATAGAGTCGGTTGTACTCATACTACACTCTGCACTTCTTGTGCAGATTTTAGAGTCGGTCCTAGCGGCGGTCAGTAGATTGCTCGGATTGATTTCCAGTTCGGAAACTTGAGGTATAGTTGCACGATATTGCAACCCTAAAGTTCCCTTCTAACTTATCCTAGCTGTTTACTTGATTTTGGACAGTTCTACTTTCATTCAAACCATTATTTGTATATTTCTAGTCGCTCATGCACTTGTGACACCAGTTTTGGGATGGTATTTAGACATCGCTATTATTTTGGTGTATTCACTCTATTTCTTATTTATTTCAATTATTTTGGTTTCTTTATTATTATTTAAACTTGAACTATTAGAAATGATTAAACTTATTCTAACGTTGGCTTGCCTAGCAAGTGAAATAGCAATCATGGTCTCGAGGGTGGGAATTTCGGGTGGTGACACTGCTGCTTGTCATGAGTCCATCTCCCTGCCTTGTTCTAGATTCTTGTGATGAACTAATTCACGCTCAGAATGCATTCTAATTTTTGTTGAATCATTCACGTACAACTTGCTACTTTGCTGGAGTTAATCCATGATCATACTATTACCCAAACATGTTTTCCTACTATTTATAAGATCTAATATGTGTTCTCTGATTTGTTTAATCTTATGTTCTTTAAGCATTTTCTATGACTTCAATATCTAGCCTCTTCTTCTATATGTGGTAAACTGGTATAAGTCATGATCCGTGCCTGTCCAATTAATCTAGAGTCGATATATTTCACCTACTATGAGTTCTGGTATTGCTTTTGAACTTGTGTTATGACTGATACTCAGTATGTTACATTTTCCATGTTTAACTAAGTGATTGGTTGTCAACCATTGTAGATTATGTCCACCAGCCTGTTTGTTATGCTATTGTGATCATACTTTTACTAGGCTCTCATGTTAGAAACTTCCATATGAAGATTTCTATTTTATTTGTTCATGTATATGACCTTGCTAGACCTTCATGTTAAAACTCTTATATCTAAAGTCTTTTAGGCCAATTCTGGATCATTTTTTACTTTGAAACTCTATTTGAAGTAGTTTACTAGCTTATGATGTTCAATCTTGTCACTTTGAGTTTGTTTTTCTAGAAATCCAGCATGAACCTACCTTATGTATGCCTTATGTACTTTCCAAAACTTCAGGTAATCTGTCTATATGCCTTTTCTTTAAAAAACTGTTGTTAGCTAGAGTCTTAAGAACTAAGTGTGTGGACTTCAAAGGTTGTTTGATTGACCGAGTATGTAATCTGCCACTTGTATGGTTAAGTTTGGCATCTAATTGAGGAAATAAGACATTCGTTTGGGCTTGGTGTTGGGCCATATATGTCGTTGGATCTGGGCATTGGATTCAGGCATACTCTATTGTCCTTGTGAGCCTGGATTTGGGTTTGCTGGTTGTGCAAAGAGTAAGGTTATTGAAGGCCCAAAAACATCACTGCATTATTTTGTACTAGGCCTGTAATTGTTCTATTGGGACTATAGTTGTTTCATTCTGTAACTTGTCATATTTGAGTTTGTATTATTTCATTTGGGCCTGTAATAACTTGTAATAATGAACAATTTGGAATTAGTGAAATGTGGGGTTCATATACTTTATTCTCTTGCATGAACGGATAGAAAACCTGTCTATAGGGCTTTAATTGTCCTGTTTGCTTGCCATGCCCCATCTTTTGAGAATTATCTGTACAACAGGCTGATTAATTCACCTATTCACTTAGAAAATATGATTTTGGGCTAATTTAATGTCTTAACTTGAAATGCTAGAAAGCATGTCTATAGAATTTAAATTGGACTTGTTGTTGATGCCTCATTTCTGCACCTAGATATCATGTCTATGGGATGTCAATGCAATAACTAAAACTGTTCTCTTTGGTATATTTCCTTCCATTACGTGACTTACCTAGATATCAGTCTATAGGATGCTATTATTCACCTAGAAAGCATGGCTATACGATCATTTAACAGAGTTATATTTTTACCCACTCGTAAATTTTCTCAGTATGCTCAACCTAAAAAGGCAGCTTGGTGCACTAAGCTCCCGCTATGCGGGCAGAGTCCGGAAAAGGGCCGGACCACAAGGGTCTATTGTACACAGCCTTATCCTGCATTTCTGCAAAAGATATTTCCATGGTTCGAACCCGTGACCTCCTTGTCACACGACATCAACTTTACTAGTTATGCCAAGACTCCCCTTTAATATGCTCAACTTGTAAATTAAAAATAAAAATTCCCAAAGAATAGAGAAGTAAGACATGGATTTCTTTAAATTTTTTCCAGTTTAAATCATCTCTTTTTTTCGTGAACCAAATCCCAAAATTAAGTACAATATGGTCATGAAGATAGACATATTCACCTCTCCACAAACTTTTTGCCAAGACTCATTCAAAAAAGAAAACCCCTTCAAAAGGAGGTTAATTAATTAAAACCACATGATTAAGCAAAGAAATAAAACAATACAAAATAATGCAGATAAAGCCAACCCTAATGGTATAATAGTAGGATTTGAATCCTTGTTGTAACTAGCCATTTTCCATGCACCATTATCAACAACATCTATTGATAATATCTCAATTGGGAATCTACAATTTGGTGTAGAAGGATCATCTGTTGTAATAACGCCCAATCCTTGAAAACCACAATAGTCAACCTGTTGACTATTCATCTGGAAATACATATTGAATGCAAATGAAGCTCTCTGAGTGGAATTGAGATTCTCACAAGTTGCTCCAGGAGATAATAACGTGCAATCCGATGAATTGCACGCGTAGTTAACTTGCTCCATCAATTTTTCATTACCAGCATTAACACTTTGATCGTAAACACACCATCGATTTGGCATTTTTACTGTCCCTTTTGCTGTAGTTGGCTCTTCATCCCGATCTTTTAATGAGAAATCAATCTTGTACTTAGGTGATCCGTCGTGTCTATAAATACCCCAATGACGTTGATATTCGCCCCATTGTGTTACCATCCTGTTCTCATCAGATAACGCGGTGATATATACATTGATTGTCTTGTTTGGACGCAGAGGTGTTCCTTCATTTCTTTTTAAATATCGAAGTAAACCACGATGATATCTTTCTGCATATTTTGGATTAGCATTTGGAAAACCATCAGTAGGCCAACCAACTTGTCCTACGATAATTTGCATGTCTGAATATCCTGCTTTTGTTAAAGCTGAAACTAGGGTATCGTATGTGAAAGTGAAAATGTTTGTGTAAATATATGGACCGTCTTTGATAGAGTAATTTGAATTATTTTTTCTATCAAAAAATGCAAAATCAACTGGCATTTGCTTAGTGGAGAGCATGTAAATTGGGAAAATGTTGATAACTAAAGGTGAATTGTGTTCTTTGAGGAATTTTAGAAGATCCAACATTTTGCCCTTTATATCTTCTCTAAAATCACCTTGTGATGGTTTTGTCACATTTGTTAAAATGTCAGTGAAATGTGCTGTTGTGGTTTTGATATGTTTGAGGTCGTGACGATCTAGGGCTTTTCGAGCTTCTTCCAAATAGTATACAACCTCGCATTGATTCTTTTCTCGTATCTTTTGGTAAATGGTTCATTTCCCACGTAAAGATACCTGAAAAAAGAAAAACATATATAAGACAATCAACGAAGAAGACTATTGATACAAAACTCTGTAAAAGGAAGCTCGGTATACAAAGTATCCAGGGTTTATGCAAGGTTTGAGAAAAGGTCGCATCCCAAGGAAGCGTGATGTAGGCAGTCTACCCCCGACCCGGGCCCATAGTGGCTTGCCATGACCGACCTTGTGCCATTGGCATAGGTATTGTATGACCTACCTTAGCCCGAATTCCTTTTTATAGCCCTAAATTATTAAAAAACAAGAAATGATCATGGCGTTGTTCATTAGATCGTTTCTGATGGGCTCATAAAATTTTAGGTGATTTGGAGTCAATGGTTAATTTCATGGCTCTAACGTCACACGGAAGACAACTTTATAGTTGATCCAAAGCTCCCCGGATACAAGCCGTGAGGATTCTTGATGACCGATGATACAAGTTCGTGATCGTTGAAGATCCACTTCCGCTAGGAGAAACCCGTAAGTCTCTTAAACTATTATTTAGGTTAAATACTTCAAAATAGAAAATAGGAGTTTTGAGAAAGTATATAAGAACCTGATATCCACTCCATTATCAACATGTTTCTTCACATTTTTTCCGACCCAATCATAGATATCCTTGGAGTTATTCATACGTCGTAGTTGGAAATCTTGAAATGTGACTGAGAGACCAATACTGCTATTTGCAAAAGCTGGAAGAACGTTTGTACTGGGACTAAATAATTTCAATTCTGGTATTCCATTTTGTAAAAGCAAATCCACCACCATAGATGGTACCAATTGTTGTGTTGCCATTCTACCCCAATTGATGCCAACAAAACTATCAACAAGAACATAATTGAATGAGAATAATGTTCCCAAACTTATCCAAAATAATAAGATCGTTTTTCTATTCATGATTCTCGGAGGAAAGGCGCTTTCCCCCGATCTTGTGTGAATACGAGATACAAAATATGCTTCCCGGAATAATGTTCCTAACTGAATGAGAATAATCTTCCCAAAATATGATTCGTGCACTGGGCTGCCCGGCCCTTTGCTCCTTTTTATTTTTGGAGGAAAAATATTTTGTTCATTTATGGTTTAACTTCCTTAGGTGATAGTTTTGAGTCATGGGGTTTTTGTCCATGGATTAACTGAGGAGGTTTGATTTATCAATGTTAATGAATTTGAAGTCCTACATATTTTAGGGTTTGGAAATGTGAATTATTGGTACATGTTTGCTAAGAGAAGGAAATGAGAGGTGGATGAGCTTGAAGGAGAGAAAAAAGGCGAGGGATTTGGGTTTGCTTAGGATTTTAAGATGGTGAATTCGTTAATTAGAGATTTATACTTTCTCTAACAATACTATATTAATTGTTAGATAAAAATAGGTAGAATTACATAAATTTAGCGAGGGATTTGGGTTTGCTTAGGATTTTGAGATGGTGATGATTCATTTTCCCTTTTTACCTTGAGATGGTGAATTCATTACGTTAAGATATTTCGGTAACAACATCTCTATACAGTATTCATTCACTATAAAAGTGAAATTTTTTTCGGAATCGATTTTTGTCCTCTATAATAATATTTCACTATAGCATTCAAAAACTATTAGAATAAACACAACTGTTATAAAGATGTTTGACTGTAATTGCATATCCTATTACCAATCCCGCAGCCAATTAAAGATTTGTATTTCCTCTAACAATCCTACATTGTTAGAAAAAAAAAATTAGGTAGAATTACATAAATCTTACCAGAGACTTAGAGTTCCAACAATTCTTCACGTGTAGTTTCAAATACTCTAATTTACGTGAGTGTCCCTTCTTTTATATTTTCTCTAACGGAAAGGGCCTAATATACCCACGCACGGTGGGAAAAGGCTTAAACATACCTTTCATTATATTTAGGGTCCAAATATACCCATATTGTAATATAATTGATCCAAATATACCCTTCTTCTATTAAATTTGTCGAAGGTGAACATCCAATCATATGTGGCCCAGATATTTGATGAGGTGGATGCCATATGGCATGCCACCTCAGCGCCTATCCGATCCATATATAAAAAACTAAAATTTGAAATACGATATTTTTTATGGTAGTAGTAATGGTGGCAATAGTGGTGGAGGGGAAAGAAATTTTAGTGGTAGAAAAAAAATAGAAGGGAGTAAAATAGGTTAGGGGCGCTGAGGTGGCAAGCCACGTGACATTCACCTAATCAAATGTAAGTGCGAAGTAGGATTGAATGTTCACTTTGGATAAACTTAATGGAAAAGAGATATATTTGAACCAATAGTAATATAACACGGGTATATTTGGACTCAAAGTATAACGAGAGATACATTTAAACCTTTTTGGATAGTACATACGTATATTTAGCCTTTTTCCATTTCTCTAATAATACTATATTTTAATCTAAAAGGATGAAAATTATCTATACACCAACTTTGCTTCGAAATTTTTAATTTTTTTTTTCTAATTTTGAATAATACACATTCTCCTCCTCTTCCTACCCCAATCGAGCTTTTAAATGCCTATTTACCTCTATGTTATCAACATCAATGTCTCTCTCTCTCCTTCTTTTTCATATGATATTTTTATTTTTCATTTATCTTTCTCTTAAATATGAAAGATTTTCTTTTAATGTCTTAAAATTGTCTTTATCGAAGTATTAAAAAAGGCAAGATATAGGTATGTGACGGTAAATTTGTTATAATCTCAATAGAACGCCGAAAGAAGAGGCGACGTATTTGTTAATTCTTTTTTTCTTTTTAGCAAATAGGTCTGCTAGGTGGGGCCAGACACCAATTTAAGGAATCCGATAGTGGACCCATAATTCCCCAAAATCCTCCGCGTCAAACAGGCAACAATTCCCGGTAGGGCTGCTTATCGGACGGATTGAGCGGTTATTTACTCTTAACAGTTTGGTTTATCGGTTATCGACTTTTAAATATATTAATCCGCTAGCCACCCGATAAGATATTGGGTGGACTGGTATAGGTTTAGCTCTTATCGGCCTAATTCAATCAAAATAAAATAAAATTTAGTCTCTGCATGTTTAAATAGGTGTTCGACATACTAAGAGGGACGAAGCAGAAGAGACACCGTGATGGGTAAATCATCTGTCTAGAATCTTATTAATGTTTATGCACATTGGCTTAGCTAATGTGAAAGATTTCTTGGTGTACTAATATTATGATTAGAAGTGGGCATACTATCTATTTTACACATGTCATCTGCTTGGACAAAATTGTTAGGTCAAGAGTTCTGTTAGTTAGAACTTACAAAGATATATTTGCTCAAGTTAAGAAAAAACAAATATAATTTTAGCTGAAAGTGAAAATTAGCATCTCTAATTTATAGACGTAGAAGTCACAAAAATAATTTCGTGTCAATTAGTACAAAATCATACATTTAAATCTTAATCCTATTGTATAGAACAGAAATAAAACATATAAAAATTACTACAAGATGACAATATATAAAATGAATATGAAGAGATTTCTTTACGAATCAAACAATGTAGGATCACAAAAAGTTTATAAAATTATTACCTACTAATAATTCAAAACAATTGAAAAGAAAATCATATGTCTTGATATTATGTTAAATAAGATAAAAGTTATCGGTGTGTATAAACCTTAATACTCGAAAACAGTGAAGAAGAGAAATATGAGTTTGAAACAGTTATCAATTTGAACCGGGAACAATTTCAAATTCCTGGTGGATTGACAAAAATTCAAGTAGGCAGAAGTTTAGTTGAATTCAAACGTCGAAAATAGTTGGTAAAGTTCAATATTACAATTCTATCCAACATAAATTATCTCATTGAAGGAATTTAGGCTTGTAAGGGCATAAAAGTCGATTAATATTTTGAGGATATTTTTGTCGATCAACATTTAGCGTGGAACATTCGTACTTTTATCATAATATATACTATCTCAATGGGTATTTTTTTTTATAATAGATCGAATAAGTATTATATTAAAATATTGAGCTAAGTTATATAATAAACGTTTATATTCCCGAGAACGATAAATATTGATCATATATACCTAACACAATAAAGAAGAAACTGCTCCATAGACGTTCTCAATCATCAAGCAATATTCAATTAAAAATTTGTTTCAGTTTGATAATTTCATCACTCCTTATCATTCTTCCTTCTCAATTTCAGCATATAACCCTTAAAGATTAGGAGAATTACGATCTTAGTTTTAAAATTCTAATTTAAGAGCCCACCAAAAATTATATTAAGTTTATGAATACATTAGCCGACCAAGAAACTAAATCTTTGTGTCCATGGAGAACAAATTAAAAATTAGAATATCAGTCGATATAAAATATAAGTTTCCTACTTATTCTCTTATTCTTTTTTACTTTTAAACCTACGGCAATTTTAACTTCTCCGTAATAGCGATTTTAACTAATTCTTTTTTCCTTTTGAAACCAACAACAATCACTCTTTGTTAGGGATAAAACAACTAAAGGAGTTTCCCACTTATTCTCTTCTTCCTTTTACCTCTATTTCATATGGCAATTTTGTTTCTTTTTTTTGTTTGTAAACATAACCTTTATTTGTTTTTACAATTTTATCCATCGTAAAATATATTTACGAAGAGTTAAAAAAATGAATGATGTTTCGTTAAGAGCCTTCCTTACGTGGTTTGCGTCTGTACTCATATGACTGGGTGTATAATTTTAAAAACCACATAAACACTATTGGATAATGTGTTTGAGTTATATAAAATTATAAAATTAAAATTATAAAAATTCATGAAAACGATGAAAGTTGTGCCCATTTAGTTAGCCCAATGAATAAAGAAATTATGTCTTACGTAAGTCTTGAAATGCCTTTATCTATATCTATATTATATTAAAAGGAGAGTAGTGAAGCATGTGGTTAAATCAAGTGGCAAGCTAAAAAGAAGTCACTTGGCAATTTAAAGACAACATTAAAAATTTGAATCATAAATGGAAACATAATTAATGGAAGTAGTTAATGAATCTTATACTTAATCTAAATAGATCTTAGACAAATTTAATCTATATATCTACATTTAAATTTATATTTATAAGTATATTTATATCTATATTGATTCACCCATAGATTATTTTTTTATTAGCTAGAGATATTGGAGGTAAAAATTAATTAAAAATTCTAATCGAAAATATAAAAAAAATATAGAAAGACGTAATTGAGATAACCTACGACTATTTATACATTAGAGTAAGTTAAAATATAAAATAAAATAATAATTTACTTAAGTTATTAAACATATATTGAGTTTAAAAATTAAATAAATTCAAGCAGCAAAATAAGATCTTAAATAAAGTATATATATTATTTATAAGGTAAGAAAAAACTTAAATAATCAGTAAAAAAATATTTTAAAAATAAGAATAATAAAGTCATATTAATATTGATAAATCGGGCAAACGAATATTTTATACGTAAATATTACTACAACATTCAGATATAATGTGTTCAAACAATTAAGAAAATATTTTTTTATTAATATTTGAATTGAGTACAGTAAGTTTAAGTTTGAAAGTATAACATAATCTTTAAAAATGTAGTCAAATATAGAATATAGAATAATAAAACTTATTTGAATTTGAGAAAGTTTTTAAATTTTTATCTATATTATATTAGAATGAATGTAGTAGAAATAAATATTAAATTCAAACAAGCTAATAAAAATCCACATGACAATGTAATAATATTAGGTATTTAATAATATAATATCAAAAATAAATAATAAATAGAGAAAAAATAAAAATTCAGATTTTTTATCATAGAGAAGAAGGGTAAAACTTATTTAAATTTGAGATGGGAAAGTTTTTTATATTATGATAAGAAAATTCATAATATGGATAAGTCCACGTAACTCAAGTCTAATGGATAAAATCAAAAACTAAAAATATTGAATAATAGAAATAAATTAGAGATAATATGAGATATTTATAAATCATAAGTTTAAAAAATAAAATAAATTAAATATACAATGCTTAAAATCTTATTAAAATTTAAATAATTTAAAATTTTCGAGCAATATTTTTAAAACAAAATAAATATTTATTTTATGATTAGAAATTATATATTTATCTATATTATATTAAAGAATAGTAGATTATAATGATATTAAAAAAAATTATAAGTTAATGAAAAGCCACATAAAACGTAATAAGACTATATAATAGATTAAAAATTAGCAAAATTATTAAAAAATTATTATTAGAAATGAAAGGGAAAGGCTATTTGAATTTGAAATTAGAAATTTATTAAAACTACGATTAGAATGTCCAAACTATGGATAATATCACGAAATTGAAGTCTTATTTATGAAAAAATATTAAAATAGAAAATAAATTTCTAATATAGGTAATTTTACTAATAAAAATTAAAGATTAAATTTGTATTAAATCTAAAAAAGAAAGAAAATTTACGTAAGAAATAAAATGATAATGAAAATATTACTACAACATTAACATATAATGTGTTCAAACAACAAAGAAAATATTTTTCTATAATTAATATCTGAATTGAGTGCAGTTAGTTTAAGTTTGAATATATAGTATAATATTTTAAAAATGCGGTCCAATTTAGAAAATAGAATGATAAGAATTATTCGAATTTGAGATGAGATTTTTTTTATTTCATAAGTTTTTATTTTTTAAAATATTATGTAAAGAAATAAAATGACAATAAACATATTACTACATATATATAATTTGTTCAAACAGTTAAGAAATTATTTTTATATGATTAAAATAAAATTTTAATAATATAAATAACTTTCTAATATAGGTAATTTTACTAATGAAAATCAAAAATTAAATTTGTATCTTAAAGTTAAAAAACAATTAACTACATCTAATACAAAAATAGTTATAAGAGAACTCAATATATTTGTAACATAATCATCAAATATATGTATTAATATTTTAGACTAATTCAATTTTATAATTTAAAATAAAATATGATATTATTCTGGTTAAAGGTAAAAAATTAATATAAAAATAATTAAAATTTATAGTAGGGAAGAGAATGTAGTAAAACAATAGAGATAGTGTGAGGATACTTATACATTAAATTAATTTAAAAATAAATAAATTAAAAAATTTAATTATATTTAAAAATATTACAATAAGTTTAAATGATTAAAAAAATTGAATGCATAAAAATATACCAAATTTCAAGAATAAAACATTTATAGTTATTAAATACTATTAAAAGAATAATAAGAAAGATATTAATTAAGATAATAAAAAATTATATGATAGTAAAATAATTTTAAATAATAAATAATACAATAACTATAAGAAAAAATATAAAAAAAGAATTTGCATAAAAATAATGTGATGAATAAGACATATTTAACTTTTAGACAAAAACAAAGTGATAGTAAGAAGTTTGTTAAAATAATAAGATCTAATGTGCTCAAACAAGACAGATCGCAACATGATATGTTTAGTATTCTTTGATAATGACAGCAAAACGAAGTGCAAGTACTAAAATCAAGTAGTTAGGTTGCTACAAATAAAAAACAAAATAGGTTGCGCACTACGAGATTTGAACAATAATTTCATATCTTACTTCATAATTAATATCTAATGTTATATAATTTTTATCTGAGAGGTTTATATTTTAAGGTTATTTGCACATGATTCAAATAACCAACATCACAGTTTAACATGATTTGTGTCCGCGCATAGCGCGGGTACTAATACTAGTTATATTAAAAGGAGAGTAGTATACACTGTGGTTAAGCCAATTGACAAGCTAAAGTGAAGTCACTTGACAATTTTAGGACAACATTAATAATTAAAAATTATAAATGGAAACATAATTAATGAAAGTAGTTTAATAAATTTTATACATAATCCAAATAGATCTTAGACAAATCCAATCTTTATATCTATATTTATATTTATATGTATATTTGTATCTATATATATATATATATATATATATATATATATATATATATATATATTGATTCACTCATAGATTTTCTTCTATATTAGCTAGAAATATGGAGGTAAAAAATTAATTAAAAACTAGAATAAAAAAATAAAAAATATAGAAAGATATAAATTGAGATAAGCTATGACTATTTGCACTTTGGAGCGATAAAATAAAATTAATTTACTTACGATATTAAAAATTTATTGAGTTTAAAAATTAAATAAATTCAAGCAACAAATTAAAATCTTACATAAAGTATACAAATTATTTATAAGGTAAAAAAATTAAATAATCCAGAAAAAGTATTTTAATAACAAGAATAAAAAAGTCATATTAATATTGATAAATCATGCAAACGAATATTTTATATGTAAATATTACTGCAATATTTAGATATAATGTGTTCAAATAATTAAGAAAATATTTTTTTGTGATTAATATTTGAATTGAGTGCAGTTAGTTTAAATTTAAAAGCATAATATACTTTTTTAAAATGCGGTCCAAATTAGAAAATAGAATGCTAAACATTATTTGAATTTGAGATGAGAAAGTTTTTAAATTTTTATCAATATTATATTAGAATGAGTGTGATAGAAATATTTATTAAATTCAAATAAGCCAATAAAAATTTACATGACAATGTAATAGTATTAGTTATTGAATAATATAATATTAAAAATAAAAAATAAATAAAGAAAAAATTAAAATTCAGATTTTTTATCATAGAGAAAAGGGTAAATTTTATTTAAATTTGAGATGAGAAATTTTTTATATTATGATAAGAAAAGTCATAATATGGATAAGTCCACCTAACTCAAGTCTAATAGATAAAATCAAAAACTAAAATATTGAATAATAAAAATAAGTTAGAGATAATGTGAGGAAATTTGTAAATCATAAGTTTAGAAAATAAAATAAATGTAAATATACAATACTTAAAAGATTTAAATTTTTTGATAAATATATTAAAAACAAAATAAATATTTATTTTATGATTACAAAAATTTATATATATTAATAAATAGAAAAAAATAAAAATTCAGATTTTTTATCATAGATAAAAGGGTAAAATTTATTTAAATTTGAGATGAGAAAGTTTTTTATATTATGATAAGAAAAGTAATAATATGGATAAGTCCACATAACTCAAGTCTAATAGATAAATTCAAAAACTAAAATATTGAATAATAAAAATAAATTACAGATAATGTGAGGAAATTTGTAAATCATAAGTTTAGAAAATAAAATAAATGTAAATATACAATACTTAAAAATATTATTAAAACTTAAAAAATTTAAAATTTTCGAGAAATAATTTTAAAACAAAATAAATATTTATTTTATGATTAGAAATTTATATATATATATATATATATATATATATATATATATATATATATATATATATATATATATATATATATATATATATATTAATAAATAGAGAAAAATAAAAATTGATTTTTTATTATAGAGAAAAGGGTAAAACTTATTTAAATTTGAGATGAGAAAGTTTTTTATATTATGATAAGAAAAATCATAATATGGATAAGTCCACATAACTCAAGTCTAATAGATAAAATGGAGAAGTTTATAGATTTGTATAAACTTGAAGTTTATACAAATCTATAAACAAATCTATTAACAAATCGAAGTTTATATCTATAATAAACTTAAAAATATTATCAAAACTTAAATTTTTTTAAATTTTCGATAAATATTTTCAAAACAAAATAAATATTTATTTTATAATTACAAAAATTTATATATATTTATCTATATTATATTAAGAATAGTAGTGATAATAATATTAAATAAAGTTACAAATTAATGAAAAGCCACATAAAACGTAATAAAACTATATATTAGATTAAAAATAGCAATTAATTTATTAAAAATTTACTATTAGAACGAAAGGTAAAGACTATTTGAATTTGAGATTAGAAAGTTCTTAAAACTATATCGAGAATGCTCAAACTATGGAGAATACCACGAAATTGAAATCTTATTTATGAAAAATAAAAAAAGAAATACATATTTAAAAATACATAATACAGGTACTAATGAAAATTAGAAATTAACTTTGAATCTTAAAACTAAAAAAGGAATATAATTTACGTAAAGAAATAAAATGATAGTGAAAATATTACTACAATATTTAGATATAATGTGTTCAAACAATTAAGAAAATATTTTCCTATGATTAATATATGAATTGAGTGCAGTTAGTTTAAGTTTGAAAGCATAGCATAATATTTTGAAATTGCGGTCCAATTTACAACATAGAATTATAAGAATTATTTAAATTTAAGATAAGATTTTTTTATTTCATAAATTATTTTTTGAAAATATTATGTAAAAAAATAAAATAGTAAAAATATTACTACAATATTTAGATATAATATGTTCAAACAATAAAGAAAACATTTTCTATGATTAAATTAAAATTTTAAAAATATAAATTAATTTCTAATATAGGTAATTTTACTAATGATAATTAAAAATTAAATTTTTATCTTAAAACTAAAAAGAAAAGAAAATTTAACTGCATCTAATACAAAAATAATTATAAGAGAACTCAATATATTTGGAACGTAATAATCAAATAACTTATGTATTAATATTTTAGACTAATTCAAAGTTACAATTTAAAATAAAATATGATATTATTTTGGTTATAGGTAAAATATTAATATAAAAATGATTTAAAATATAGTAGGGAAGAGATGTATAAAAAAATAAAGTTAGTGTGATTTATACTTTAAATTAATTGAAAAATAAATAAATTAAATAATTAAATTATATTTAAAAATATTAATGATAAAAAAATTTCGAATAAGAGGATACAAGCATAAAAATATACCAAATTTCAAGAATAAAATATTTATATTTATTAAAGACTATTAAAAAGATAATAAGCAAGATATTAATTAAATTATTAAGCTAATAAAAAATTATATGACAGTATAATAATATTAAATAATAAATAATACAATAACTATAAGAAAAGAACAAAAATAAAAAAGAATTTGCATAAAATGATGTGATGAATAAGACATATTTGACTTTCAGTCAAAAACAAAGTGATAATAAGAATTTTCTTAAAATAATATGATATAATGTGCTCAAACAACACAGATCACAACATGACATACTTTGTATTTTTTAATATTGACACCGCAACGAAATACAAGTACTAAAATCAAGGGATTAAGTTGCTACAAATAAAATAAAAGTTGTCTACTACGAGATTTGAATAATAATTTCATATCTTGCTTCAAAATTAATATCTAATGTTATATAATTTTTATATGAAAGGTTTATATTTTAAGGTTATTTGCACATAATTCAAACAACATAGATTACAATTTGACATAATTTGTGTTCGCGCATCGCGCGGGTACTAATACTAGTTATGGTTTATGAGAACTTATATAAAAATATCATATGAAAATTATTCTTATTTATGTGACGAATAATAGTAAACTTCTGTAAAAGATAACATAGTAAACTTTTAAGTGCGTGTATGTGTATTCTAAAAGATTTACCTAAGTTTATAAAAATAGAATAAAAGCGTACGCAATATGCATGTTTCCGTTCTTGACGGCAACATGCAAATATAAGTAACTAATTTGAGTTTGTTAGATACATGCATAAGTTCGGTACTTTGATGAGATACGATGCATTCAAGACATGATTGCATTTAATTTATTCCTTTTTTATTAGTTCACCAAAACTCTTACACGGCAAGAATTTACGCCACCGAACATAAACTTAACCCTATAATTAATTACAACTTATATTGAATAAATTTTGCTTCGATTTTTTAGGACTTCCTATCTAGTTCAACCATGAAAAATTTCATAATACTAAATTTTAGTTGATTTAAAAGCCCGATATATTAGAAAAATATTTAAATTACTATTTATCTAGTGTGAACTCTATTTTTAAAAGAAAAAAGGGTAAACGACATTTCGCTAAAAGAACACTAAAATGCAATTTCGATCGGATGCGGGTATCAAGTAAAAATAGCATGGTATAGCCAGTTTTCGGACTGGTCGTTCAAAAATAGCCAGCGTTTACGAAGTCAATAAAAAATAATCACTATTTTGCTGCAAACAGAGACCGGTACACCATAATATACTGGAGTTCGGTGTACCTGTGTATGAACTCCAGCATATTATGCTGGACCGGTATACTTTGCTGACTCTAGTATGATATACTGGAGACTGGAGCACTGGTGCTCCAAACTCCAGTATATTATACTGGACAGTTATACTTGGTGGAACTCCAGTATATTATGCTGTAGTTCTAGTGTACTTATGTTGGAACTTCATCATATTATGCTGGAGTTCCAGCATACTTATCTTGGAACTCCAGTATAATATGCTGGAGTTCAAGCTTACTTATGCTGGAACTCCAGTATAATACACTGGCATATTTTCCGAGTTTTGAACAGTATTTTTGCTCAGATTTATCTTTACATGAAAAGTGGCTAAATTTCGATTACTTTTGAAACTGAGCTATTTTTGAATGACCAGTTGTAAATCTGGCTATTTTTGAATTTCTCCCGGGTATCAAATCCCGCTGCTGAGATGTCCAGCGGATCCTGGGCCTTGACGAATGGCCGGCCACCTTTTACGTTAGAAGAGCAAAAGGCCTGAGGCATAGCAAGATGAACCAATGTGAATAGTGTAAGCTTTGTTGCCCGAACACGATTGGTGCTGACCACACATAATATAATTATGATTTTATTAAGATTTTTTAAATAAACTAAATGGAAAAAATAATTCTTTTAGTATTTTGGGAATGAAGATGTTGTTTTATAGCTCATAAAAAAAATGAGAAGTGACAATGTAAGTCTATATATGACTAATATTGATTTAATATTTTACAATAAATAGTTAAATTTATAGAGAAAATTGGATATGTTTTCTATTAAAATTAGGACATAAATAAATGATAATATCTTTTATTGGTCAACAAAGCAAATTGCAATCTTGTAAACCGTAAATTTTCTTTTTCTCCAAAAAAAGGAAATATTCACCACTAAAGGATGTGGTGCAGTGGATGAGACTGCTTCTCCCTTAACCAGAGGTCTCGAGTTCGAGCCCTGGGTATGGAAAAATCCTTGGTAGGGAGCGCTTCCCCCCGAATGGGGCCCTACGTGGTGCGAATCCGGATATAGTCGGGCTCCAATGCAGTTACCGGACATCGGGCGGGAAACCAAAAAAAGGGAAATATTCTTCTTTTGAGTCATAACATGCGTGAGTGCTACATAATAGGATGAATTACATATACTTTCAAATAATATGTAAAATTTTAATTGATTTCAAAGTCCCAAGTTTTTGAAAAATAATTAAATGACTAATCTGTCCGTCTGAATTCTATTTTTAAAGGGTAAAAAAGACGAACGATATTTCACTAAGGATCTTCGTACTTTTAATATAGTACAGATAGATAGATATGGATATATATATATATATATATATATATATATATATATATATATATATATATATATATATATATATCTTAACGGGTTAACGAATTATCCGTTAAGAAAATTAAATAATCCGCCCCCAAACCGATAAGCCGCTACTAAAAAAAATTCAATCTGTTCTCCGTCCGTTAAACCGTTAACCCGATACTAATAAGCCATTAAGCTTCGGTTTCAATTCGGTTCGGTTTTCGATTTTCGGTTTCGATTCGTTTTGAACACCCCTAATTCCCACTACACTAACACTTCAACGTCCATTTAATTAGTGGAATAAAAAAAGATAGAATAAAATAATGTGCTCGTATCAATTATTTTATTACTCCCTCTGATTCAATTTGGCGAAATACATAAACAATCTCTTTAAGTTGTCCTTAACAATTAAATAAATACCTCAACTTACCTAGTTACCATTTAGACACTTCAAGTGATTATTAAGTGTATCAAGTAAACGCATGTTTCTGATGTGACCTATGCATGTTTGCTAACAAAGTCTTGGGCACGTGAAGTCATTCTTTCAGCCTTTTTTTTTCTTTGGAAAAAAATCAAGAAACCTAGAGCAGCATAGTAGCTAGCTGAAGCAGCCAGCCAGCCACAACTTAGCATCTCTTCTTCCTTTCTTCTTAATTAAACCACCTCAATCCAACATGAAACCGCCATAGAGGTCAGGAAAGCAGCCATTAAAGCTCGACCTAAGTCACCTAAACCATCAGAAACTGCCACCTTTCACCACAAAACACTACTGCCCGTAACATTCGGAGCTCCGCCTAGTTCTATCAACCCCAAATCAGTCCCAAACCCAGCTGAAAGAAGTAGCAAAAATGTAGCAAGTGCTGCGAAAAACTACCAATTTTTTTTCTCAGTAGTCACCCTCATCTCCACCATAAGAACACAATTTCTCCACCCTATTTCATCTTTACAGTAAAAAAATTTAAGGACAAGTTTAGACCAAAAACAACAAATTAGAGAAAAAAGTAATATAAGCTCAAATTGATAATCAAGAAAATAATGGAGAGAAGATTGAAGATTCCAGTAGAATCGTTTTTTTAGCATTGCTTGGAGAACAAAATTTCGGCGATAGAGATCGCATAATGAGCTTTTCCGGCGAGGTCCATTAATGATCTCTTAGTGGGTTTTCTATTTGCTATTCTATGTCGTTTCATATTTCTATGAGTTTTATTAATTTGTTGGGCGGAGTTAAGAAAAGGGAATGCGGGATGCGAATGGCCCATAGAAGAAGATGAAAGGGAGCGGGAAAGAGGGTGGGGGAGAGGTAGCGCTGGTTTTGATAAAAGTAAAGGACAAGGGTTTCTTTTTCTTCTTTAGAGATCATTTTCTTTTTTGTTAATTATGTGTCAATTTTTATTACAATTTACACATGTCGTTCTTTAATTGACTTATTTGACACGTTATTGGCAAGTATAGCTCACACACACGGTCTTCTGCACTCGAGTGTTTGCTTGATACACCGAATAATTAATACTTAAAGTGCCTAAATGGTAAATGGGTCAATTGAGATGGCTGTTTGATCGTTGTGGATAACTTATAGATGTCGTTTATGCATTTCGCCTTTCAATTTAAATGACACACGTTCTTTATTGGTCCGTTCCAAAAAGAATGACACATTTCTACAATTGGAAATAATTCAACTTTAAACTCTTCAGTTTAATTACCCATTTTACCCTTAATGAGAAGCTTGTATAACCACACAAATGTCATGATCCTACAAAATTTTTACCCCGTAAACTTTTAAGACCACAAGTTTCAAAAATCTTTTTTTTTTCTTAAATTCCGTGTCGAGTCAAACTACATCATCTAAATTGAAACAGAATGAATAATATATATACCAATGTATGCATCATATAGATACTTTGTAGACATGCATTAAGTCCAGTGAACAACAATAACAATTAAGCTTCAATTTCATATAGTTGTGATCGATGATATGAATCCTCACATCTTTATTAAGTACAGGAACCATTAGCCAAAGAGACGTATATCAATTAGACTAAAGACCAAAAACTTTAAAATTAAGCACATGAAACAGGAGGCTTAATATTAGTTTGTAAAAGTGAAGCTAATTCCATCGTAATTTGTCATCGCTTTGACTTTTGCATAGATTCTCCCTACTTTGAGTATATAATTTAATTTTAACGGCTAACGAGCATCTAGATGGCAAAATACGTATAGGCTTAGGCAAAATCTCCAATTTCGTATAGCTTCATCTATATATATATATACCCAGGCCTAACTTTTGGGTCTAGTGTAACGCAATGCTTTTGTTTTATTTATGATCACAAAAAAAAAAAAAATGCTGGCATAGTCTAGCTACCAAACTTTTCTAACTAAGCTCAGCTAATTTCATTAGGTAAGGTTCGAATCGCACGATACAATTACTTATTCATATATTAAAAATACTGGTATAACACTTAATAATTTATTAAATTTGCAAAGGTTCATAAGTAAAGGGATCAAAAGTACACATATCGATTAACTGAAGGTTTAACATGCTTAAACCAAAATTCAGAATTATGACGATATTTGAGGGATTATCCGTCACGTATTTGATTGTCACTCTTAGCTGTTTGGAGAAGCAAACTCTAGGAGCTCTTCATCCTTCTCGAGTGCGGACATGTCTTGTTCCTTCATATAGGTTACTACTTCCATTCCATCCCTACTTTTATTATCCATCAACAAAAACATGTTTTTAACTGGACCATTACTTACCAAACTAACTTTTTCAGGCTTTCCCCATCCAAAGTCTATATCATAAATAGGGAACTTACTGATGCTACTAAACCTATAGATATCATAACAGGAATTATTGAAAAAACTATTTTTTTCTTCTTTAAATAGTTCAATCGTTATAGGTAAAAATTCATCTGTTTTAGTATTTTTTGTATTTTTGTCGAAGTTCTTCTTTCGCTACCCGTAGTTTACCAACCACTTTTGGTAGATCCATCTCTTTCTCTTCGGTTGTTAATATAGAAAAGAAAGAACCAATATTTCCCATTAAATTTGTCGGCAATGGAGGTCGTAAGCTCACAGCATGGACTAATGCGGATGGACAAATCGAACCAGAAGTCTTCTTTTTTTGTAGCCATTGCACGTTGGTAAATGAATGCTGACACAATCTCAGTGGTTGTTGGATTTTGTACTTCTGAATTGTTTATAACCATAGCTTTCAGTGAAGCTATTTTAGATGATGAGAAAGCAAAACTTTTGGATGAACATTCTTCTCCTTTTGGAACAATCTCAGGTAGATTTGCCATGTCTTTTGTAGGTGGATAAATAGACGCAGCATTAAATTGAGGACTTTGTATTTTTGAACTTGGATTACGTGCTATAGTAGCCCAATCATGAATAAAGTTGGCTACTGTATATCCATCTCCAATTTTGTGTGTCAAACATGCACTGACTGCTATTCCTCCACAATTGAAATGACTAAGTTGAACCACTGCAAGACTACCGTCGTATGAATACGTACAAGGAATTCCTTTCGGATAGACTAAATCTTCTTTATCAGAATAAGGATCTTTGAGAATTTTAGACATTGGACAATCGATTTTGGTAGTGAAAAACTCAACTCCGCGATCATTACAATCAACGGAAATATTTTCATTCAATTTCCCCGCAAATGGATAATAATGGGACAAAACTTTTGAAAGGGAGTTTTCAAGATGTTCTGATATAACGTTACTTGGTTTATCTGACCATGTGTCGCTCAATTTAGGATAAAATAAGGCGAGAGGCTCGTAAATGCCAGCGACCATTTGATCAAGGTAAGAAAGCTTGTGACAACGAAGTGAAGTTGGAGTAGGAAAATATGGTTTGATTATCTTTTTGCATACTGATGATACAAGATTTGATGCATACATTTTAGATAGAAGTGATAGCTTGGAATGTATTTCAACAAAAGAAATATTTGCAGTGTGCTTTGTTTGTAGAGGAGGAAAGGAACTTTATATACAACTGTTGAAAATTAAAGGAGTTGATATGATAAATATAATAGACATCTTTTATGGTAGTTGTAACCTCGATCACTAACCTATTAAATAATCTACTCATCTCCTAACTAGAACTTCTTATTTAAGTTATTAAAAGGTGGTACTAGAACTAGTTGGCAAATAATTGATTGTGAAAACATTTTCGATTTTAGTTCCAAAGAAAAAATAAAAGTTCTCTGCAAATAGCTTCATATTGACAATAGTCTGAGAACTAGCTATTCTATCATATGTGTTTGGTACGACGAAAGTTATTTTACAATAAAATATTTTTCATGACAAAGTCATTTTATGGTCGTTGGTTCAAGAAAATGACTATCCTTATATATGGCGTGAAGTCATTTTCTTTATAATTGTCTTTAACTTTTAACTTTCTATATGCTACTTGTTGCAACTAATATTTGGACATTATTATTGGAATATGGTAAGGTTATATTCATGATTATTTAAGATATGATAATACAGTTTTGCTATTTACACAAAATAATAAGATCGATTAGAACAATTAGGGGAAAAGTTATTCTGCTGTAGAATAAACTTGTATATTTGTTAAACAAAACTGACAACCGAAGTTTTCATAATATTTTAAAATGGCAAAAAGATAAGGGATGTATGTGTTTCAAATCAAATTTCAAGAGAGGTACGTATTTATTCTCCCTTTAAATTTCATAAAAAATAAGAAATCAAATTAATCAACAAAAAACGTTTCTAATTTAATTAAAACTTTTCTTAATTTTTTTTATAAGTGTAGGTGAAACTCGAAGTGAAATTATATTTCAAGAAAGCTTAAAGCATAAAATTAACTCTGAAAAAACAAAAGTAGGCAACTAATTAACAGATGTCCATTTGATTTTAACGGCTATCAAAAATTTAGATGAGCAAAATATGTATAGGCTTAGGAGGCCAAACTGCTTGCACATTAATTGGATATTAGCAATAATCTTAAAAGAGATTTCCACTAATCTCAAATTCCTTATAGAAACAAATAGCCAGGCCTAACATTTGGTATTTAATTTATGAGCACCTATAAAATGCAATTTTTCTTTTTATTTTTTTTGGTTAAACAGACTATTTTATTCATTACTCTAGATAACATTACACATGTATGACGTCCAATTGGAATCATCCATATCACATAAAATGTCTGCGGAGGCAGTACTTTTAAGGAGTAATTTCACATAAGAACAATTAACATTTATTTTATTTAACAAGGAACTTATCTACTCCATCCGATTAGTTTCGGGTTGGGCTCCCTACTTTTCAATTTTATAGCCTATATTTCAATTTACAATTAATTAGCTCAAAAATAATAGGCTAAGATTCAACATCCAACTCCAATAGATTCTCAAAATTACTATTTAGTTTTTAAAAAAGATTACTCAAACTTTTAAGTTAATTTTCGAATCAGTAACTGTGACGCAAATATTAGTTCAACAAACCAAATCCATTTGGGTGGTGAAAATTAAATTTTTAACAAGCTTAAATATAGGGTTTAGATTTCGAATTTAATTTTGTGAGAGATTTGGAGTTGGTGTTATCTAGACTTGTTAGAAATAGTATAAGGAGGTTGTATATAAAATTTGAAGTCATTTAATGGAGATTTGAAATGTTTTGAATAAAAAGTGCAACTGAAAATCGTGAAAGAAGTTCGTATACAGACGCTTGTATAAAGGTATATAAAAGTGTATAATAGTATAAAAGATGTGTTTATATATTCATATATACTATTATACAAGATTATACATAATTATATAAAAAACTGACTTCGTTTTCTTCCTTGCGTTTTTTCTTATATTTAACTCAAATCTTGCCCAAATCTATTCCAAATCACTTCAAATTTAAATTTTGAACTCCTTTTGATATTTTCAATCAATTGGAAAAACACTCAATCCAAACAATTAATAAACTCAAAAAATCTTATTTTCAAAAGCAAAGTTTTGAATGGCCTTCAATGATGGACTTCTACTCTTCAATTTTCTTACATTGCAACCAAATGACACTGGGGAGCCATTTGATTGTTCTTAGTAAGAATGATCGATTGGTATCATATTTGGCCCGTTTCGAAGCATTTTGAAGATCGGCCAGTTATTTCGTCTCAGTTTCTTGTTCATTTGGTTAGATGCAGTCGGTAAGTCTTGGCTCCTCAATTTTTGTTTCTTTTTGTGTTGCTTCTTTTGTCTCCTTTCCTTCTTCTTCTGCCTTTCTTTTTTTTTCTTCTCAGTCGACTTTACTTGCATGTTAGTGTAGAATGCTTATTGAGCAGGTTTTCACTCATTTTATTGGGTATTTTTGTTTTAAATCATAGTCGGTATATTTAAAGGTAAATACAATTGTTCAGGGTTAAATTAGAACAAGCTTGGTTAATTATTTTAGAATAATTAGAGTAAGCTGATTAGTTAATCAAGAGTTCAATTCTGATTGTGTACCATTTTTTTCTTTCTTTTTCCTTTTTCACTTGAATGTCTGAATTCTGTTTGTTGGGTGGGCAAATGTGTTGTTCAACTTAAGCCTAAGCTGAGTGTTACGTTTGGGCCTGATTGAGGCCATCCGGCCACGACTTGGGCCTTTTGGCCAGGACAATTGGCCCAAAATGGGAAGGGGAAGGTTCTAGAAAGCATACAGCTGCCTAGACTTGATTTGAAAATATCTGAATATGGACAGTTGCCCCAGAGTTGTCTAATTTTCAGTTACGGAAAGATTCCTTTTCCTGAAAGCTGGGGGCCTTTACATAAATAACAGGTTTTAATCTTAGGTTAAAAGTGAACAAAAAGAAAATGAGGGGGGGGGGGGAGGTAACAGTAAAAGAAAGGCAAACTCTGTTGCCCTAAAACTATCCTATAAATAGCTCACTTTCCTAAACTCTAAAAAAGGATCATAAGATAAGAAATAGGAAACGGTGGAAAAACTCTCTATAGCCTGAAATTGGTTTTCTCTTTTGAAAAGGGTTCTGGAAGTAGTATTTTTTTCTGAAATTTTTACTTCTAAGCTGAAATGAAGCTAGGTTTTGAGCCTGTCTGAGTTGGTTTTGTTCATTGATGTTTTGTTCCTGTTGGACCTGCTACTTCTTAGCTTCTTTAAGTTGATTTTTTAAAGCTCTTTGGTTAATTTTGCTGTAACAGGTATGTATTGTTGAACTTTTCATGATTTATTTGAGCCATATATATGAAGCTTTGGATTGTTTGCTGCTGCCTTTTCTTAGATGTTATATGAGTATGTGGACTGACTTATAGATGTTGAGTTTATTTTGTGCTATTCCCTTTCTTTTATGTCTTTTAGCACTTTGGGAGTTTATCTTAGAATGTATGTACTAGATACTCATTTAGTGTAAGAATTCATTCTATGAGGATCTTTTGAGGTGTAATTTAAATTGTATGGTTTGTTTCTAAGCCTGAACTGCAGGGTGGTGCTAATGGTGACTAATATTTTAGGTTAAAAAGGCGGTATTTGGTTATTAAGGGTTTTCAATTGGATTGTCATTAATCTCAGCATGTTTTTTTTAAAAATGATTGTATGGCTGAACTTAAGGTGATATTTTGAATAATCTAATTGGTTCCATCTTATTTTTACTAAGTGTTGATAATGGTCAGAACCTAGCATGTTAGACATTTCATGGGTATAAGTCTAATTATGTATGATGATGGGTTAGGCCTCAGCAGGTTTTTTTGGTGTGTCAAGCTTTTGGGCCTGACCATGGCCCAAATCCGGCTGCCAAGCTATAGCAAGCCCTCTTGTGTTCCCACCTCCTTTTTATTTTTTAGCCTGGGCTCGATTTTGGGTCCTCTTTGCCAAATGATTTAATTGTAGTTTGATTTCAATTCATGGCTTTAGTTGAATTCGATTAGATCTATTTCCTTTCGTTCTTTTCTTGCCAATCAAATGAGCTTTCTTTCATAATATAAGGTAGATAGACCCAGACGTTGACTGAGGCCCGACTAGAATAAGTGTGGGTGATTTAGTTTGAAATCTTGATTTGGGCAGAAACTTGAGGCTCTCTTCTCTGCTGGGCTAATTCACGAGCCCAAATATAGCTTTTACAGCTAATTTGCGCAAACAAAGGGTCATTGAAAGCCCAAAACAATTTTTTTTTAAAAGTACAACTCCAGGCCCAGCCTCATCATTCTAGTTAAAAGTTTTCTTGATTGAGCTTCAAATTTAGTATATTTAATCTTAATTAAAAAATGCAACCCTTTTTTTAGGTTAAAATAAATTGAGGTGTGCCATAAGAACCCCATTAAACCCATTGACCCTCATAAAACTAGTTAGCTTTTCATAGGTAATTTGAGGTGTGCCATTTTCATTAAATACCCATGGCCCTCATGTAATTAATTCAAACCTTGTAAAAGTGAGGTGCGCCATCAATTAAACTTTCCATGGCCCTCGTAATTGTTGTTAAACCTTCATAGTTGCTTTAGGCGCGTTATTTAATTAATTCAATCATGGCTACGGGTACGGTTCCCGTGACGTAGTTGTAATTTTAATTCGGGTGTACATTTCATGTGACCCAATTTCAATTATCAACAATGTTAAATAGAACGTGTCGCGAACCGCGGGTGTATTTCATGTAGCGTGGTTCAAGGCATGTTTTAAATAACGTTGAATCTTCCTAAAAACGTTTTAAAATAAATAAAAACGGTTATAAAGTTAAAATGCATAATAGATTTAAAATATATAATAATTCGGATAATAGGACAATTTTAATAGTTTAAGCGACCGTGCTCAAACCACGGAACCCAGGAGTGCCTAACACCTTCTCCCGGGTTAATAGAATTCCTTATCTAGAATTTCTGAATCACAGACTTATAAAGTAAAGTCGAATTTTCCTCGATTTGGGATTTAAAATAAACCCGTGACTTGGGACATCAAATAAATATCCCAAGTAGCGACTCTACAAATAAATTAAATAATTCCATTTCGAATAATGTCACTTTAATTGAAAAAAACTCCCTTATATACCCCCTTGGGTGGTAAAAATGGAGGTGTGACACCGAGGGATCAACTTGCCCTTCTTTTCGAGCCTCATAACACTCTTTATGGGCGAAACTTTCAGCAGAACCTTCTCCCTAACCATGTAAGCAATATCACGGACCTTCCTATTGGCATATCTCTTCTGGCTAGACTACGTCGTGCGAAGCCGAGCCTGAATCAATTTAACCTTCTCCAAAGCATCCTAAACCAAGTGAGTTGCCCAATAGCCTAGCATCACCCGGCTCAAACCAACCCGCAGGAGATTTACCCTGCCTCCCATATAAAGCCTCATATAGATCTATCTGAATGATCGACTGGTAACTGTCGTTGTAGGCAAACTCTGCGAGCGGCAGAAACTGATCCCAAGAACCCCAAAATCAATGACACAAGTGCGTAGCATATTTTCCAATATCTGAATAGTACGCTTGGACTGTCCGTCCGTCTGAGGAGAAATGATGTACTCAACTCAACCTGAGTGCCCAACTCTCACTGCACGGCTCTCCAAAACTGTGATGTAAACTGCGTGCCTCGATCTGAATTGATGGACACTGTCATGATATCGCCTATCTAGGTACTAGGCAAGCCAACATTTATGAATAACTCCAACATTTAAAAAAAAATAGATTTAAGGCAGTTTAAAAAGCAACTTCTTATAAATAGGATAGAAAGATCCCAAACACAATGCGGATAAACTACTCCCGAATCGGGGTGTCACACAGTACATGAGCATCTAATGTCACAAGTTTGGAATACACTATCTAAGATAGTCTGAAACTAGATACAATAATAGGAAAGATATGGTAGGATAAAACAAGGGCTACAAAGGCCGGGCAACTTCCTCGAAGACTACCAAGGATAAACTCACAGAATATCAGCACCCACCGTGTCCAAAAATACCTAGATCTGCACACGAAGTGTAGGGTGTTGTTTGAGTACAACCAACTCAGTGAATAACAAGACTAAGTAAGGAACTAAAGATAGTGACGAGCTACACATTTAAAGTTCAATTTCAGTAATCTCAATAAGGAAAAATAGGCATGCTTTCAAATCCGGTAATGTAAGTCAAATCAGTTTATACATGTGAAGTTCAAGTAAAATCGGATGTAATATCTCTTAGAAATTTCAATGCAGTGATATATGACAGCTAAGTGGAATAATAAGGAAATCAAATGCATCCTCTTAGAGCAATAGTCACTCAGCCCTCTCATTCACTCCAATCTCACAATCACTTATTTCCTCACAGTCACTCGTTCCTCACAGCCACTCATTCCTCTTAGCCGCTCGGCACGCAACACTCGTACTTAGTAGGTGCCTACGCTCACTGGGGGTGTGTACAGACTCTAGAAGGGCTCCTTCAACTCAAGCTCTATATCAAGCCAATCATGGCATAAATCAACGAAACATGCTGCGGTGTGCATCCCGATCCCATAAATATCCTCACAATCAAGCCCTTGGCCTCACTTAGTTATCAATCTCTTTAGTTTCTCGGGCTCTCACTAATCATGAAAATTAGCCCACACATCAATGATATGATGTATCAACAAGGAAATAATAGAGACTGAGAAATGATATACGAGCAAAACTGAGACTGAGTACAAATAGCAATTAGCAGGTAATTTAACATTTCACACTTCCTCTGTGGGTCCTAACAGTACCAAAACATATCCTAAATATGATTTTTAACATAATTTACAATCAAATTTCTATAACACATGGAGAGCATATAGCTAACAACAAGTTATTCAACTTTACAATTTCATGGAATGGACCATGTCATGATTCCCATTGTGCATGCCCACATGCCCGTCACTTAGCATGTGTGTCACCTCCAAACCAATCACATTACACATAATTCGAGGTTTCATATCCTTAGAACCAGATTTAGAATTGTTACTTAACTCAATCCAAGAAAATCTCTACTCCAACACACCTTTGCCTCGCGAATCGGCCTCCAAGTGCCTCGAATCTAACCACAAACAATACGATACAATCAACACAGGCTAAAGGAATAAATTCTACAAGAAAATACGAGATTATAAATTAAAAAATCCAAAATTGGCTCAAAGCCGGTTCCCGGGCCCACGTCTTGAAATCAAACAAAAGTCACAAAACCTGGAAGCCCATTCAACTACGATTCTAACCATACCAAATTAATCAAAATCCGACACCATATCACCACTCAAATCCCCAAAATCAACTCTACAATTCCCTAGCCTCAAACCTCCAAATTACATCTAAAAAACACACAAACTAGGTGGAAAAATCAACGGGGAAACAAGATTATTGATAAAAAACGAGCATAAGGAACTTACCTAAAAAATCTCTTCAAAAATCCTCTCAAAAATTGCCTAAGCCCGAGTTCAAAATATTAGAAATTGTGAAATTCTCAAAACCCTCATTTTTATATGTTCTGCCCAGGATTTCTGCTTTTGCGGACATTTAGCCGCATCTACGGTCCCTCATCCACTTCTGCGGAAAATCACTTAATGCGACCAACCGCTTCTGCTGGTGCGCATCTGCGCAAACCGATTCCACTTCTACGGACCAATGGCTCCCAAGCCAATTCCGCTTCTGCGACCCCTGCCCGTATATGCGCAATCGCAGGTGCGGAAATCCCATAGAACCTGCGACCTTTACTGATATCCTCCAAATCCGCACCTGTGCACCACCTGCCGCACATATGGCATCGCACCTACGGCCAAGACCCTCGCAGGTGTGATCACATATGAAATGCTACAATTTCAGTAACTTCACAACTCCAATTCTTGATCCGTTAACTAACTGGAATCAACCTGAGGCCCATGGGACCTACCCCAAACATATCAATAAGTCTTAAAACATTATACAAACTTAGTCGAATCCTCAAATAAACTCAAACAACATAAAAAACATAAATCGCACATAGATTCAAGCCTAATGAACTTTGAGACTTTCAATTTCTACAACCGACGCCGAAACCTATCAAATCACGTCACGATTGACCCCAAAATTTGCACACAAATGACATCACGAACCTGCTCCAACTTCCAAAATTGGAATCCGACCTCGATATTCCACTCCCAGTGAAACTTCCCAAAATTTAACTTTCGTCATTTCAAGCCTAATTCCACTACGGACCTCCAAATCATAATCAGAACACGTCCCTAAGTCCATAATTACCCAACAGAGCTAACAGAACTATCAAACTCTATTCCGAAGTCGTTTACACATAAGTCAACATCTGGTCAACCATTTCAACTTAAGCTTTGCATTATGAGACTAAGTGCCTCAATTCACTCTGAAATCCCTTTGGACCCGAACTGACTAACCTAATAAGTCATATAACAACTAAAGCCCAAAAGAAGCAGTAAATGAGAAAACGAGACAACAACTCTCAAAACGACCGGTTGGGTCATTACAGTAGGCGACAATCTACAACACACGCCTCGGGGTGTAGCACTTCCCTGGATCCTATGTGAACGTGGGATGACTTGTGCACCAAGCTGCCTTTTTACTCAAGAGATTGAAAATAGTGGTGCAGGTTTGTTCTCTTGAAATTGGCTCATGATATCAGTTAGTGTTTCTGTCACGACCCAAATTTTCCACCCTCGAGAACCGTAATGGCGTCTACTGGTGAAAGCTAAGCAAGCCAAATTATTCTAATTACTTTACCTTTTCTAGTTTTAAACCATTATCAGTGATGAATAGATATCATGCAAATAGCGAAAATAATTAAGCAGAAGACAAAATCTGATAATTAATCTTAATACAAACTACAGAAGTCTAAATACTACTCTACCCAGAATTTGGTGTCACAGCTTCACAGACGGTCTAATAAGACTACATATAAACTCTTAAAGATAAAATACACACTATTTTTGAAATGAGTAAAGGAAACAGGATAAAGGAAAGATAGGAGGTGACGCCAAGGCCCGCGGATGCCTGCAGGACTACCTCGGGTCGCCTGTTGGACTGAAGGCAGCAACCTCACTGCGGTCCGAAATTTACAACGCTGTGATCTGCATAAAAGAGTGCAGAGTGTAGTATTAGCACAACCGACCCCATGTGCCGGTAAGTGTCTAGCCTAACCTCGACGAAGTAATGCCGAGGCTAGGACCAGACTACCCAATAAACCTGTGCAGTTATATCATAAACAGCGGAAATAGAAGCAGATAATTGCAATTAAAATTTGGCAGGGGAAACATGCTTCGGGGAATAGCAAATAACAGAATATCAAGAGAATATAAAGAAACAAAAATCCAATTACTAACACGGATAGGGAAAACAAATGTAGAGTTCACTTTCATATCACATCTCGTTGCAGGTGTGCAACCCGATCCCATTTCATGTATCTCGTTGCAGGCGTGCAACCCAATCCCATTTCATATATCTCTTTGCAGGCGTGCAACCCGATCCTATTTCACATATCTCGTTGCAGGCGTGCAACCCGCTCCCATTTCACATATCTCGTTGCATGCGTCCAACACGCTCCAATTTCATATATCTCGTTGCAGGCATGCAACCCGATCCCGTTTCATATATCTCATTGTAGGCGTGCAACCCGCTCCCATTTCACATATCTCGTTGCAGGCGTGCAACCCGCTCCCATTTCACATATCTTCTTGCAGGCGTGCAACCTACTCCCATTTCATATATTTCCGTGGCGGTGTGCCACCCGATCCCATTTACAAATCAACAATAATCACGAAAGAATCCCGGCAAGGGAACAATTATATTTCAACAACATCCCGGCTAAGGAACAATAATATCAAGACAAATATCCCGGCAAGAGAACAATAATATGACAATAACATCCCGGCAAGGGAACAATAATGATAATAATGTCCCGGCAAGGGAACAATAATGATAATAACACGTGAAGGGCAATAAATCACAACGAAGTCATAACAATTACAATACAAGACTCACGGGCATGCTTGACACCGACGTATAGATACTCGTCACCATGCCTATACGTCGTTATCCACAATTAACACGTAGCAAATAAGACACGACTCCTAATCCCTCAAGCTAAGGTTAGACCAAACACTTACCTCGATGCCACGAACACAATTCAACCCTCTACTATCGCTTCACCTCGTGATTCCACCACCAATTCGCTCGTATCTAGCCACAAGTTACTTAATTACATCAATAAATGCTAAATGAAACAATCATAATACATGAAAATAAGTTTTCTAAAATTTTTTCCAAAAAGTCAAAAATCGCCCCCGGGCCCACATGGTCAAAACCCAAGGTTCGAACCAAAAACCGATTACTCATTCCTTCACGAACCCAAATATATAATTTCTTTTGAAATCAGACCTAAATCGAGATCCAAATCCCCAATTTTTGAAAAACCTAGGTTCTACCCAAAACACCCAATTTTCCCCATGAAAATCATTGATTGTGAGTTGAAATCAAGTGAAAAAATGTTAAAGATTGAAGGAAACGAGTTAAAATTGACTTACAATCGATTTGGAAGAAAGGTTGCCTTTGAAAAATCGCCCAAGAGTGTTTTGGTTTTGAAAGAGTGTGAAAAATTAAAGATTTTCGGCTAAGTTATAAAATTGCAGGTTGCAGATATGGGAATTGTGACCAGGGTTCGCAATTGCGAACCCGGACTTCTGCTAAGTTCGCATTTGCGACCAAGGGGGATTCCAGGCAGTTGTCGCATTTGCGACAGTCACTTTGCATTTGCGAAGAAGGCAGCCCAGGCCACATCTCGCATTTGCGACGCATTGCTCGCATTTGCGAGACCTGCAGGCCTGTAGCATACCAGCAATTTCCTAAGTTAAAATTTCACTTCGTGGCCTATCCAAAACTCACCCGAGCCCTCGGGACTCCCACCCAAACATATACACCAACCTAAAAATATTATACGGACTTGCTCGCGCATTCAAAATACTAAAATAACATTAACAACTATGAATTTAGCATCAAAATCATGAAATTTCTCAAGAACTTCAAATTTTCCATTTTCTCAAAAACGATCCGATTCACGTCGTTTCAAGTCTGTTTCTTACCAAACTTCACAGACTTATCTTAAATCACATATAAGACCTGTACCGGGTGCCGGAACCAAAATACAGGCCTGATACCATTGAGTTTTAAGCTCATTTCATTTCTAAAACTCAGAAATAATTTCAAAAAACAATTTTCTTTAAAAATTCATTTCTCGGGCTTGGGACCTCAGAATTCGATTCCGGGCATATGCCCAAGTCCCATATTTTCCTATGGACCCTCCGAGATCATCAATTATGACTCCGGGTCCGTTTACTGAAAATGTTGACCGAAGTTAACGTAAATCCATTTTACAGTCAAAATTCATCATTTTTCACAGATTTTCACATAATGGCTTTCCGGTTACGCGCTTGGACTGTGCAAGCTAATCGAGGTGATGCTGAAAGAGGTTTTTAGGGCCTCGGAACATAGAATTCATTTTAAAACAAGTGAAAAGGTCATCACATTCTCCACCTCTAAAACAACCGTTTGTCCTCGAACGAACATAAGAAGGAAGTACCTGAGTCGGGGAAAAGATGTGGATAACGGCTCCGCATATCGGATTCGGACCCCCAGGTCGATGCCTCAGCAGGCTGACCTCTCCACTGAACACTAACAGAAGGAAAACTCTTCGATCTAAACTGACGAACCTACCAGTCTAGAATAACTACCGGCTCCTCCTCATAGGACAAGTCCTTGTCCAACTGGACAGTGCTGAAATCTAACACGTGAGATGGATCGCCGTGATATTTCCGAAGCATGGACACATGAAACACTGTATGCACGGCTGATAAGCTCGGCGTCAAAGCAAGTGTGTAAGTCACCTCTCCCACTCGATCAAGAATCTCAAACGGGCCAATGAACCTAGGGCTAAGCTTGCCCTTCTTCCCAAATCTCATCACGCCTTTCATAGGCAACACTCGAAGTAATACTCGCTCACTGACCATGAATGCAAATCACGAACCTTGCGGCCAGCATGAATATTTTTCCGGGACTGAGTCGTATGAAGCCTATCCTGAGTAATCCTGACCTTGTCCAATGCATCCTGAACCAGATCCGTAACCAACAACCGAGCCTCTTCCCACTCAAACCATCCAACTGGAGACCGACGCCGCCTACCATACAAAGCCTCATAAGGAGCCATTTGGATACTCGACTGGTAACTATTGTTGTAGACAAACTCTGCCAAAGGCAAAAACTGATCTCACGAGCCTCCAAAGTCAATGACACAAGCTCAGAGCATATCCTCCAAAATCTGAATAGTCCGCTCGGACTGCCCATCCGTCTGAGGATGAAACATTATACTCAACTCAACCCGTGTGCCCAACTCTCGCTGAACTACTCTCCAGAAATGGGAGGTAAACTACGTACCTCAATCCGAAATGATAGACTCGGGCACACCATGAATACAAACAATCTCCCGGATATAGATCTCAGCTAATTTCTAGGAAGAGTAGGAGACTGCCACATGAATGAAATGTGCTGACTTGGTCAGCCTATCAACAATAACCCACACTATGTTGAACTTCCTCTGAGTCTGTGGGAGTCCAACAATGAAGTCCATAGTGATCCGCTCCCACTTCCACTCGGGAAGCTCAATCCTCTGAAACTAACCACCAGGCCTCTGAGGCTTGTACTTAACCTGCTGACAGTTCAAACACCAAGCCACATATGCAACAATGTCCTTCTTCATCCTTTGCCACCAATAATGCTGCCATAAATCCTTATACATCTTCGCGGCGCTTGGATGAATAGAGTACCGGGAAATCTGGGCCTCCTCTAAAATTAACTCTTGAAGCCCATCCACGTTAGGCACACAAATTCTACCCTGCAATCTCAAAACTCCATCATCACCTAAAGTAACCTGCTTGGCACCTCTGTGTTGCACCGTGTCTCTAAGGACACACAAATGGGGATCATCATATTGCTGATCACGGATACGCTCCAATAAAGAGGAACGAGAGACCGTGCAAGCTAACACACGATTGGGCTCAGAAACATCCAACCTCATGAACTGATTGGCCAAAGCCTGAACATCCAAAGCAAGCAGTCTCTCACCGATCAGAATATAAGCAAGACTACCCATACTGGATGACTTCCTACTCAAGGCATCGACTACCACGTTGACCATTCCCGGACGATATAAGATGGTGACATCATAGTCCTTTAATAGCTCCGACCACCTCCTCTGCCTCAAATTTAGCTCCTTCTGCTTGAACAAATACTGTAGACTCTTGTGATCTGTGAATACCTCACATGCCACGCCATACAGATAAAACCTCTAAATCTTCAATGCGTGAACAATGGTTGCCAACTCCAAATCATGAATCAGATAGGTTTTCTCATGAATCTTCAACTGCCGTGAAGCATAGGCAATGACCTTACCATCCTGCATCAACACCACACCAAGTCCAATATGAGATGCATCACAATAAACTGTATAAGGCCTTGAACCTATGGGCAAAACCAACATCGGTGCCGTAGTCAGAGTTGTCTTGAGCTTCTGAAAGCTCGCCTCACACTCGTCCGACCATCTGAACTGGTGACCCTTCTAGGTCAACCTGGTCATAGGGACTGCGATAGATGAAAATCCCTCCACAAACCGACGATAGTAGCCTGCCAATCCCAAGAAACTCCGGATCTCTGTGGCTGATGCTGGTCTAGGCCAGTCTTGACTGCCTCAATCTTCTTCGGATCAACCTGAATACCCTCTGCTGGCACAACATGACCCAGGAATGCAACTGAGCTCAACCAGAACTCACACTTCAAAAACTTAGCATACGATTGACTATCCCTCAAAGTCTGAAGAACCACTCTAAGATGCTGCTCGTGCTCCTCCTGACTATAGGAATAGATCAAAATAACATCAATGAAGACTATCACGAACGAATCCAAGTAAGGCCTGAACACTCGATTCATTAAATCCATAAAAGCTGCTGGGGCATTTGTCAACCCGAATGACATCACCAAGAACTCATAATGCTCGTACCGAGGGCTGAAAGTTGTCTTAGGGACATCGAATGCCGTAATCCTCAACTGATGGTAGCCAGATCTCAAATCAATCTTCGAAAAATACATTGGCACCCTAAATTTGATCAAACAAATCATCAATCCTCGGTAATGGATACTTATTCTTGATTGTAGCCTTGTTCAACTGCCGGTAATCAATACACATTCTCATCGATCCGTCCTTCTTCTTAACAAACAACACTGGCGCACCCGAAGGCGAAATGCTAGGTCTAATGAAACCCTTTTCAAACATGTCTTGCAACTGCTCCTTCAACTCCTTTAACTCAAGCGGGACCATACGATACGGCGTAATAGAAATGGGCTGGGTGCCCGGAGCCAAATCAATGCAGAAGTTAATATCCCTTTTGGGTGGCATACCCGACAGGTCTGAAGGGAATACCTTAGGAAACTCACGAACAACGTGCATAGAATCAATAGAAGGAACCTCAGCACTAGAATCACGGACATAGGCTAAATAGGCCAAACACCCCTTCTCGACCATACGGCGAGCCTTCATATATGAGATAACACCGCGGGTATAATGACCAGGAGTCCCTCTCCACTCTAAACAAGGTAAACCCGACAAGGCTAAGGTCACAGTCTTGGCATGAAAGTCCAAGATAGCATGGTAAGGTGATAACCAGTCCATCCCCAGTATGACATCAAAATCAACTATGTCCAAAAGTAACAAATCTACACGAGTCTCAAGACCCTCAATCACCACTATATAAGAACGACGGACTCAATTTACCACAATAGAATCACCTACCAGTGTAGACATATAAACAAGATCACTCAAAGAATCACTAGGCATGACCAGATACAGTGCAAAATAAGATGACAAATAGGAGTACGTAGATCCCGGATCAAATAAAACTGAAGCATCTCTGCTACAAACTAGAACAGTACCTATGATAACTGCATCAGAAGCCTCAGCCTCGGGCCTGGCTGGAAGAACATAGCATCAGGGCTGGGCCCCACCATCCTGAACTACATCTCTGGGATGGCCTGCTGCTGGCTGGCCTCCACCCCTAGCGGCCTGAGCTCCACCTCTAATACCTCTACCTCCACCTCTAACTGTACCCCCACCTCTAGCTGGCTGGGCGGGCTGTGGAACACTCGGTGCCTGAGCCATGGCACGGGAACCCTGATGCTGAGAGCTGCTCGATGCTCGAGGGCAATATCTAGCAATGTGCCTCGTGTCGCCACAAGTAAAACAAGACCTCGACTGCTGGGGCTGACGAGCCTGGAAACTCTGAAGCGGCGGTGTACTGATAGGAGCTGGTGGTGCACTGTAGGTCTGCTGATCCGAATACTGCGTATGAGATCCACGTCCACCTGAAGCACCGTGAAAATCCTGAAGTGCTGACTGAAAAGGCCTAGGAGGATGGCCTCTACCATATGAATCTCTGCCTCCAGACGAGGTACTACTGAATTGGCCAGAATGACGAGGCCTCTTGTCAGACCCCTAACCACCTCCCTGCGATAGAACCATCTCCTGGCCACATTGGCCGCCTCTTGGAAAGAAATCTCACTCCTAGTCTCCTTGGCCATCTGATGTCGAATAGGCTGGATAAGTCCCTTAATGAACCTCCTCACCCTTTCTTTCTCAGTGGGAAGTATGATAAGAGCATAACGAGTCAAGTCAATGAATCTAGTCTCATACTGAGTAACAGTCATAGAACCCTGTTGGAGATGCTTAAACTGCCTCCGATAGGCCTCTCTCTGAGTAATAGGGAGAAACTTCTCCAGAAATAGCTGAGTAAACTGATCCCAAGTCAAAGCTGGTGATACGGCTGGCCTAGCTAAGCAATAATCTCTCCACCAAGTCTTGGCGGATCCAGACAAGCGAAAAGTAGCAAAATCGACCCCATTGGTCTCCACGATCCCCATATTCCTGAGAACCTCATGACAGCTGTCAAGATAATCCTGGAGATCCTCAGAAGATGCACTGCTGAAAGTAGTAGTGAAGAGCTTGGTGAACCTGCCCAACCTCCACAAAGCATTGGCAGACATAGCTGCTGCATCACCGGTCTGAGCTATCATACCCGGCTGAACTACTCCAACTGCCTGAACTGCTGGAGTATGGAACTGGGGAGCTACCTGCTCCAGAGTGCGAGTAGCAGGAGTCTGGGCTCCTCCTCCAGCCTGAGAGACAGCTGGGGCTACAGGAAGCAAGCTTGCCCAGATGACACTCTCCATAAGGCCCACTAGATGGACCAGAGCATCCTGGAGTACTGGGGTAGCAATAAACCCCTTTGGGACATGAGCTCTACCCCTACCTCGGCCTCTAGCACGACCTCGGCCTCGCCCTCTGCCCTTCGTGGGAGCTGCTGCTCAGTGGATGAGGAAGTGCGTGTTCTCTCTATCTGCGAAAGAATAGAGTAGAAATTCAATTAGCATTGAGAAACCAAATCGCACGACATGAAGGAATAAATGTGAAGTTTTTCCTAACTCTGTAGCCTCTAGGAGATAAATACAGACGTTTCCGTACCGATCCCTCAGACTCCACTAATCTTGTCTGTAAACTGTGAGACCCATGTAACCTAGAGCTCTAATACCAACTTGTCACGACTCGAATTTTTCACCCTCGAGAGCCGTGATGGCGCCTACTGGTGAAAGCCAGGCAAGCCAAATTATTCTAATTACTTAACCTTTTTCCAGTTTTAAACCATTATCAGTGATGAGTAGATATCATGCAAATAGCGAAAATAATTAAGCGGAAGACAAAATCTGATAATTAATCATAATACAAACTACGAAAGTCTAAATACAACTCTACCCAGAATTTGGTATCACAGCTTCACAGACGGTCTAAGAATACTACATACAAAGTCTAAAAGATAAAATACATATTGTTTCTGAAATGAGTAAAGGAAACAAGATAAAGGAAAGATAGGAGATGTCGCCAAGGCCCACGGATGCCTGCAGGACAACCTCGGGTTGCCTGTTGGACTGAAGGCAGTAATCTCACTGCGGTCCGAAGTCTACAACACTGGGATCTGCATAAAAGAGTGCAGAGTGCAGTATCAGCACAACCGACCCCATGTGCTGGTAAGTGTCTAGCCTAACCTCGGCGAAGTAGTGATGAGGCTAGGACCAGACTACCAAATAAACTTGTGTAGTTATATCATAAACAGCGGAAATAGAAGCAGATAATTGCCATTAAAATTAGGCAGGGGAAACATGCTTCGGGAAATAACAGATAACAACAGAATATCAAGAGAATATAAAGAAACAAAAATCCAATTACTAACATGGATAGGGAAAACAAATGTAGAGTTTACTTTTATTTCACATTTCGTTGCAGGCGTGCAACCAGATCCCATTTCATGTATCTCGTTGCAGGCGAGCAACCCGCTCCCATTTCGCATATCTCGTTGCAGGCGTGCAACCCGCTCCCATTTCACATATCTCGTTGTAGGCATGCAACCTGATCCCATTTCATATATCTCATTGCAGGCGTACAACCTGCTCCCATTTCACATATCTAGTTGCAGGCATGTAACCCGCTCCCATTTTACATATCTTGTTGCAGGCGTGCAACCCGCTCCCATTTCATATATTTCCGTTTCAGCGTGCCACCCTATCCCATTTACAAATCAACAATAATCACGAAAGAATTCCGGTAAGGGAACAATTATATTTCAACAACATCCCGACAAGGGAACAATAATATCAAGACAAACATCCCGGCAAGGGAACAATAATATGACAATAACATCATGGCAAGGGAACAATAATGATAATAACGTCCCGGCAAGGGAACAATAATGATAATAACATGTGAAGCGCAAAGAACTACAACGGAGTCATAACAATTACAATACAAGACTCATGGGCATGCTTGACACCGACGTATAGATACTCGGGACCATGCCTATACGTCGTACTCCACAATTAAAACTTAGCAAATAAGACACGACTCCTAATCCCTCAAGCTAAGGTTAGACCAAACACTTACCTCGATGCCACGAACATAATTCAAGCCTCTACTATCCCTTTACCTCATGATTCCACCACCAATTCGCTCGTATCTAGCCATAAGTTACTTAATTACATCAATAAATGCTAAATGAATCAATCCTAATACATGAAAAATGAGTTTTCTAAAGTTTTTCCCAAAAAGTCAAAAATTACCCTAGGCCCACATGGTCAAAACCCGGGTTCAAACCAAAATCCGATTACCCATTCCCCCACGAATCCAAATATATAATTTGTTTTGAAATCGGACCTCAAATCGAGGTCCAAATCCCCAATTTTTGAAAAACCTAGGATTTACCCAAAACACCCAGTTTTCCCCATGAAAATTATTGATTTTTAGTTGAAATTAAGTGAAAAGATGTTAAAGATTGAAGTATACTAGTTAAAATTGACTTATAATCGATTTGGAAGAAAAGTTGCCTTTGAAAAATTGCCCAAGAGTGTTTTGATTTTAAAAGAGTGTGAAAAATGAAAGATTTTCGGCTAAGTTATAAAATTGCAAGTCGTAGATATGGGAATTGCGACCAGGGTTCGCAATTGTGAACACAGACTTCTGCTAAGTTCGCATTTGCGAATGCAATGTCGCATTTGCGACTGAAGTCTCGCATTTGCGACCAAAGGGGATTTCAGGCAGTTGTCGCATTTGCGACAGTCACTTCGCATTTGCGAAGAAGGAAGCCCAGGTCATATCTCGTATTCGCGACACATTGCTCGCATTTGCGAGACAGGCTTCGCATCTGCAGGCTTGTAGCATACCAGCAATTCCCTAAGTTAAAATTTCACACCGTGGCCTATCCAAAACTCACCCGAGCCCTCGAGGCTCCAACCTAAACATGCACACCATCCTAAAAACATCATGTGGACTCGCTCGTGCATTCAAATTACTAAAATAACATTAACAACTATGAATTTAACATCAAAATCATGAAATTTCTCAAGAACTTCAAATTTTCTATTTTCCTCAAAAACGATCCGATTCACGTAGTTTCAAGTCCGTTTCATACCAAACTTCACAAACTTATCTTAAATCACATATAAGACATATACCGGGCGCCAGAACCAAAATACGGGCCCGATACCATCGAGTTTTCAACTCATTTCATTTCCAAAACTCAGAAATAATTTCAGAAAATTATTTTCTTTAAAAATTTATTACTCGGGCTTGGGACCTCGGAATTCGATTCCGGGCATACGCCCAAGTCCCATATTTTCCTACGGGCCCTCCGGGACCGTCAAATCACGGGTCTGATTTCGTTTATCTAAATTATTGACCGAAGTCAACTTAAATCCATTTTACAGTTAAAATTCATCATTTTTCACAGATTTTCACATAATGGCTTTCCGGATACACGTCCGGACTGCGCACGTAAATCGAGGTAATACCGAAAGAGGTTTTTAAGGCCTCGGAATGCAGAATTCATTTTAAAACAAGTGAAAGGTCATCACAGTTTCTCTAAAATTTTAAGGTTTAGTCTCAACTCTTATTTGAGCTAGTTTCATATGCATTTTCCCTAAAATATAGCTAACAACTAAATTGTATAAGACATAATATGACTGGCTAGTAATGAATACTGCAGTAGGAACTGTTTGTAAATCTGTCCCCATATAACTACTATATAAACCCCAAAAAATGGCGGAAAAAGAATGAGAATAGCACGCTGATAAATATATCGTCTTTGTTATATGTAAAGCTCACACTTTGCAAAATTCATAATATCTTACATATATTCACCATTGGATGTACATCCATAGAAGGAGAGTGCATATATAATATATTCTTCAAACACAACATTATTTATTTCACACGCAGCTAGCTACAACTAGCCAATATTGCCAAATACTCATCACGCAGACACAGAAATATGTGTGTGTGTGTGTGCATATATATATATATATATATATATATATATATATATATATATATATATATATATTATTACTATTATATGGTGACCCTCTATATCTCTGGTGACATGTAGGGCATAACCCAAGAAAACGAGAGGTTCTGGAGTGTTTTCAGTTTTCTTCTCGTACACAAATGTCCATGTAGTCCATTGATGGTCATGGGATGAGATCATAGTGAAGGAATTGTACAACTCTAACAGATCTCCTCCAATCACTTTCCAAGTGATTGATTTATTCTGATGATCCACAGCTTCAATCACCTGCTTACATATCTTATCGTTTCCATCTATAATCAATAAAGTTGGAAAACACAGATGTTAGTCGATGTTCAATTGTCTAGTTCCTCATATAAAAGATATAAACATCCGGAATAACATATTTTCTTCCTTTGTTTTTCATTTTCATTTTCTCCAAAATTTATTTGAAGCTCACAAAGATTGGACGTGCTATATTTTTCCTGAATAAAATTATCATTAAAAATCTCAAAAGAGCAGTTGGCATTGTGGAAAACATTGAATTAGTAGGGGAAAACAAGCTTAAAATTGATTATATTGAGTTTGGTATGATAAGGAATTTTCCTTGAGAAATATTTTTTTTAAAAATATATTTGGTAAAAAAATTCAATGCTTGGTAATTGGTGAGTGAAAAATATTTCATGTATATATTATATTGAATGCTAGTAATAATATTAGCAAATAGAGTGTTAATAAGTTTTTGAGTATTATCAATAATATGTCTAACTGTTAGTTGGATCAAGTAATATGAAGTCAAACATTAAGATAGTTATTAGAAAAGTGACTTTCCCATTTTGATGCAAATCATTTTATGGTAACCAAAAACATCATCAAATAATGTTTTCATGAAAACTTTTTTTATTGAATAAAGACTTTTTGACATATTAAATACACTCAAATGCAAAAACTGATACAAGTAAATAATATATATGTATAGAGAGAAAAAATATGAATTACATACCGTCATTATATTTCCAGCTAACAATCGAACCAACTTTTACGGTTTCACCTTCATCAATATCAAATTTGTGAACCTTACCAGGACTTATGTTGGATATATGATGAGTATTGGTATGAAAAATGTCATGAATCAGGTGTCCTCCACACTTCACCTCTACTGAAGCAATCAACTTCCCTTTCACACCCATATTTTCTTCGATATAGAAGAAAACTTGAGAAAAGGAAGCGGTGAGAAAAAGTTGAGAGGCTGTAGTCTTTATATAGATTATGCTCTTAGCTGTTATTATTATTATTAAATATATTATGTTCTAGTTAGCTGCATGAAAAGCTAGTATAAAACATGATCCATGACAACTCATGTTTTTTATTAGTGGAGGTGGAAGATAAATGTCAGCTCATCGCGTGTACTATTAGATCATCGCCATAAAATTCTAACCATTTGGCTTATTTTCAAAAGGGAAAAGGTCTAAACTTTCCCCTAATGTATTCGATTGAGATTGGATTTATCTTCCATTAAAAAAGTAGCCTATTCGTACAAATTACCCTGCCAATATATAAATAGTTCAAATTTACCCTTCTCGGCTAATGATTGTGAATTATCCAAATTAAATGCCACCTGAAATTTTTTATTAACTCCTAATCTAACTAGAGGGTGTTTGGCTAAGCTTATAAGCTGATCAAACTAGCTTATAAACACTTTTCAACTTATTTACGCGTTTGGTAAGTTAAAAGTGCTTATAAGTAAAAAAATAAGCCAAAAGCCATAAGCTGGTCACCCCATCTTATGAATTTTTAGCTTATTAGCACTTTAAGTTTGACCAAGATTTTTACTATTTTATCCTTAAAATATTCCTCTTTAGAACAAAACTCCTACATCGGTACTCACTGCCTCAAGTATTTTTTCAACCTAAACCCCCTCCCCCCTCCCCTTTTCCACCCCGCCTCTTCAAGTTTGCAATTCTCATTGACTATTTAATATAAGCAAATTCTCTATTCCTTTGCGTATTTGTATTTATGTGATTGCTTATTAATTTTTGAACTATATGTAATAAATGAGGACATATTAAATTTTTGATGTATTGCTTTCTAAGTGTTGTGGTGATGAAGACATTGTTTGTTTCTCTTCAAATATTTTGTCCTATTTAGGTTTATTTTTTATTGAGAAACTTTGTCAATTTATTAATTATTATAACTTATGATTATATGCTTATCATAAAAATTATCTTATCTAAGCAAGGTTGTATTTAAAATAAAATGACAATAGAATATTTTGTATTTGAATCGATCTGGAATCTAAAATTTTGAAGAAATTACACCATTATAAGTGTAAACTATTCTAAGGTTATTTAAGTCATCTTAACAGAAAAAGAGCTTATCAACACTTTTTAATTAAATACTGCATCAACTTATTATCAATTTCAGCACTTGTATCCAAACACGTAATTGCTTATTTAATAAATCAGTTTTAGCACTTAAAAGTGCTTTTCAACACATAATACTTATGAGCTATTTCAAATGAGCTAATCCAAACGGGCTCCTAGTAGACCCTCCTCCTTTTCTATCGGTAGCAACGTCAAAAAGACCATGTTCTCATCAGCCGTCGGAGTTATATTTCTAGGTCGCGACCAACAAAATCAAGGCCGTCGTCAGTCAAAATATTTTCAATGATGGGGATCTCCTTTTTTTTGGATCTGATAAAGGGCTTCATGGGGTGAAGAAGATGTGAAACTGTGGCAAAGAAGATAAAAGATGATAAAGTATCAAGGGGTTGTCAGAGTTCACCTATGAGATTTAGTATTTTTTTTAATGGTGTTTTGATTTTAACGGCAGTTGAAAGTTTGTGAGAAGTAAATTGAGACAAGGAAGAGGTCCACATTTGCCATGGGAAAATGAAGAGAAAGAGGAAGGAAGAAGGAGGTCCCAACCGACAAATTTTCCAGTAAGGTTCAAGATGGTGCTCCCATGGTTGTTGCCCAATTGTTGTATACGTGAGGTGCAAATGTATTTGTGTAAGAATAAGAGTGAAGAGAGTAAGGAAAAAGGGGCGGCTATGAGTTAAAAACTGAGAGAGGGCCCGGTGCATTAAGTGTCACGATCCAAATTTCTCATCGTCGGAATCGTGATGCCGCCTAACATCGCACTGACTAGGCAAGCCAGCGTTAGAGTTTTATTCACCTTTTTCCTTTACTTTTTATAATTAAAATTTAGCAGAAACTAAATCAACGGAAATAAAAGCGGAAGTACATATTTAATTGATTATCCTTATACTATTAACAAAATCGAACGGTTACAACCCAGAAACTAGTGTCACAACTACGAACATTCTATGAATAACTACAAGCATGGGTTTGAAAGAAAATACATCTGTCTCGAAGAAAGTAAAATAGAAATGAGAAAAATATAGGAGGGGACGCTAGGGCCTGCGGATGCCTGCAGGACTACCTTGGGTCTCCTGGATGAATGCCTGCAACCGACCTTTTGATCATTCACAACCAGCTTCGAAATCTGCACAGAAAGTTCAGAGTGCAGTATCAGTACAACCGACCACATGTACTAGTAAGTGCCGAGCCTAACCTCGACGAGGTAGTGACGAGGCTAAGGCTGAGCTTATACAATATAACCTGCAATAGTATATGATAAAATAAAAGGAAATACGGAACGAATTGAAACACTAACTTGCAGCAAAGTAAATATGGAACCCAGATATTTTGCCAGTACTCAGCTATAACCTATCCTAAAGAGAGTTACAATGTTGCGGAATAAAATCACATCAGAGGAAGAATACATAAACAACAAAATGATGCGTCACACATCCTGATCCCACCACATAACAAGTAACAATATGAACATTTACCCTTATTACTCCTTATTGTGGTATGCAACCTGATCCTACCAGTCCACCCTTATTACTCCACAATATATCACCCTTATTCCTCCTATTGCGGCGTACAACCCGATCCTACCTATCCACTCTTATTACTCCTTGTTGCGGCGCGTAACTCGATCCCACCAAACAATCACATTTCACCCTTATTCCTCCTGTTGCGGCGTGCAACCCGATCCCACCATATCAGTACCAATCACAAAATAAGAACAAGCATTTCACTATTTAACTCCAAACCCTCCATGACATTTATATCTCAAATCAAAATAACTGGAAATCTATACAATTATGAAACTTCATCAGTTAGTACTACACAGCGAGACCAACCAAAGTGTACCATGAAACACCAATAAACCAACTTAAACCAACAATGTAATATAATGAAACTACAGAACAATTAATACCTTCAATAAAGAAAACAACATTTAAGAAGAAGCAATTAGACATGGAAACATCAATACACAAGTAACAGTTAAAACAGGAAAATAATATATTAGGAACGGGGAAGGGAATAGGCCAAACAGATAATTTGGCGGTGTATAGGTACTCGTCACCACACCTATACGCCACACACATGGAATTTTACATAGAAATTAAGTCGGGGATCCCTAATCCCTAGAGTCAAGGTTAGACCAAACACTTACCTCAAGCCAATGGGTAATTCAAAGCTCAGTTACAGCTTTCCCTCTCGATTACATCTCCAATCAACTCGTATCTAGTCATAATTAACTTAATAACAACATTTATCGCTAAAGAAATCAATTCCAATGCATAATTATATGTTTCCCAACATTTCCCCCAAAAAGTCAAAAATCGACCCCGGGCCCACTTGGTCAAAACCCGAAATTTGAATCAAAACCCGATTACCCACCCCCGAGCCTGGATATACAATTGTTTTTGGAATCCGACCTCAATTTGAGGTTTAAATCCCCAAATTTCGAAATTCCTAAGTTCTACCCAAAAATCCCCAATTCCACCATGAAAACCCTAGATTCTAGGATGAAATCTTGTGAAAAGAAGTAAAAGATTGAAAGAAATAAGTTAAGAATCATTTACCTATGATTTGGGGAAGAACTAGCCTTTAGAAAATCGCCTCTTGAAGTTTTAGTTTTGAAAAAAGGGAGAATGAATGAAAAATCCCGTCTAAGTATAAAGTTATTAGCTGCAGATGTCGCATTTGCGACCTTAGCTTTGCAAATGGGAAGCTCGCAATTGCGAAGGGACTATCGCAATTGCAAAGACTTCACAATCCTACTGCCATCGCAAATGCAAAGAAAGTGTCGCATTTGCAAACAGTGTTCCTCGCAAATGCGAGAAATAGATCCCATTTGCGATCGTACCACTCCCAATCTCCCTTCGCATTTGCAAAGGATTGTTCGCATTTGCGAACTCTGCTGGCCCAGCCTTCTAATCGCAATTGCGATGAAAGGCTCGTAAATGTGGACCCTATAGGGCTCGCAATTGCGATGCCTGATCTCGCAATTGCGAGATCAGGGGCCTGCAACAAGCTGAAGCATGCTAGCAATATCCTCTAAGTTCCAAATCACTCTGTGGCCTATCCAAAATCACCCGAGCCCTCGGGGCTCCAAACCAAATATTCACACAAGTCTTAAAATATCATACAAACTTACTCGTGCGATCAAATTGCTAAAATAGCATCTAAAACTACGAAATTAACACCAAAACACATGAGATTATCAAGATAGTTCAAAACTTTTATTTTCTCAACCCAAGGCCCGAATCACGTCAAATAAACTCCGTTTTTCACCAAATTTCACAGACATGACTTAAATATCATATTAAACCTATACCGGGCTCCGGAACCAAAATACGGGTATGATACCGATGAGAACGCAACATTAATCAATTTTTTTAAATCCTTATTATTCCAGTTTAACAATTTCATCAAAAAATTATTCCTTGGGCTAGGGACCTCGAAATTTGATTCCGGGCATACGTCCAGGTCCCATATTTTACTACGAATCCTCCGAGACCGTTGAAATACAGGTCCGGGTCCGTTTACTCAAAATGTTCACCAAAGTCAACTAAAATCAACTTTTAAAGACAAAAATTATTATTTTCTCAAATTTCCACATAAAGGGTTTTTGGAATCGCGCCCGGACTACACGCGTAAATTGAGGAGAGATAAAAAATGATTTTAATGCCTCAAAATGCGGATTGGAGTTCTAAAACAGAAGATGACCTTTTGGATAATCACATTCTCCACCTCTAAAATAACCATTCGTCTTCGAATGGACATAGAAAAGTACTTGAGTCGGTGAAAAGATGGGGATATCTGTTCCGCATATCAGACTCAGACTCCTAGGTAGCTGCATCAACAGGCTGACCTCTCCACTGCACATGATCCGAATGATAACTCTTCATTCTCAACTGACAAACATGCTGGTCTAGAATAGCTACCGGTGCCTCCCATAGGTCAAATTCTCGTCCAACTGGACAGTGCTGAAGTCTAACACGTGGGATAGATAGTTGTGATACTTCTGAAGCATGGACACATAAAACACTAGATGCACTGCTGATAAACCTGGTAGCAATGAAAGTCAGTAAGCCACCTCTCCCACTAGATCAAGGATCTTAAAAAGCCCGATGAACCTAAGGTTTAACTTGCCCTTCTTCCCAAATATCATCACGCCCTTCATGGGCGATACCCGAAGCAACACTCTCTCTCCGACCATAAATGCTACATCACGAACCTTACGACCGACATAACTCTTTTGCCTGGACTGAGCTGTACGAAGTCTATCCTGAATGATCTTAACCTTATCAAAGGCATCTTGTACTAGATTTGTACCCAATAACCGAGCCTCCCCCAAATCAAACCACCCAATCGGCAATCAACATCGTCTCTCATATAATGCCTCATAGGGAGCCATCTGGATGCTCGACTGATAACTCTTGTTGTAGGAAAACTTTGCTAACGGAAAAGTTGATCCCAAGAACCTCTAAAGTCAATAACACAGGCGCAAAACATTTCCTCCAAAATTTGAATAGTATGCTCGGACTGTCCATCCGTATGAGGATGAAATGATGTGCTCAACTCTACCCGCGTACCCAATTCATACTGTACTGCCCTCCAGAAATATGAGGTAAACTGCGTACCTCGATCAGAAATGATAGCCACGGGCACACCATGGAGACGAACGATCTCAAGGATATAGATCTTTGCCAACCGCTCCGAAGAATAGGAAATTTCCATAGGAATGAAATGTGCCGACTTAGTCAGCCTATCCACAATGACCCATATTGTATCGAACTTCCTCTGAGTCTGTGGGAGTCCAACAACGAAATCCATAGTGATACGCTCCCACTTCCACTCAGGAATTTCAATCTTCTGAAGCAAATCACCAAGTCTCTAATGCTCATACTTTACTTGCTGACAATTCAAACACCAAGCTAAATATGCAACAATGTCCTTCTTCATCCTCCTCCACCAATAATGCTGCCGCAAGTCCTGATACATCTTAGCGGCACTCAGATGAATAGAAAACCGGTAACTGTAAGCCTCCTCTAGGATCAACTCACGAAGTCCGTCCACATTAGGCACACAAACACGACCTTGCATCCTTAAAACTCCATCATCTCCCACTGTAACCTGCTTGGAATCTGTGTTGCACTGTATCCCTAGGACAAGCAAATGAGGGTCATCATATTGCCGCCCCCTGATGCTCTCAAACAATAAAGATCGAGTGATTGTACAAGCTAGAACACGACTAGGCTCAGAAACATCCAACCTCACGATCTGATTGGCCAAAGCCTGAACATCTAATGCAAGGGGTCTCTGACCGACTGGAATATACGCAAGGCTGCCCAAACTAGCTGACTTCCTACTCAAAGCATCGTCCACCATATTGGCCTTCCCGGGAAGATACAAGATGGTGATATCATAGTCTTTCAATAACTCCACCCACCTTCTCTACCTCAAATTTAGCTTAATCTGCTTGAACAAATACTACAGACTCTTGTGATTTGTGAACACCTCATATGACACGCCATATAAATAATGCCTCCAAATCTTCAGCGCGTGAACAATGGCTGCTAGCTCCAAATCATGAACTAGATAATTCTTCTCGTGAATCTTCAACTGTCACGAAGCATATGCAATAATCTTACCATTCTGCATCAACACCACACCAAATCCAAGATGAGATGCATCACAATATACTGTATATGGCCCTGAACCTGTGGGCAATACCAACACCGGTGCCGTAGTCAAAGTTGTCTTGAGCTTCTGAAAGCTCGCCTCACACTTTTCTGACCACATAAAATGGTCACCCTTTTGGGTCAATCTTGGTCATCAGGGCTGCTATGGATGAAAACCCCTCCACAAACTGACGGTAGTAACCCCCCAAACATAGCAAACTCTGGATCTCTGTAGCTGATGTGGGTCTAGGCCAGTCCTTGACTATCTCAATCTTCTTAGGATCCACCTGAATACCCTTTACTAACATGACCCAAGGAAGCAACTGAACCCAACCAAAACTCACCTTTCGAAAACTTAGCATATCACTGGTTGTCTCTCAGAGTCTGAAGAACGACTCAAAGATGCTGCTCATGCTTCTCTCGGCTGCGGGAGTAGATCAAGATATCATCAATGAAAACAATCACGAAGGAATCTATATAGGGCTTGAACACCGGTTCATCAAATCCATAAATGCTGCTGGGCATTTGTCAATCCAAATGACATCACTAGGAACTCATAATGCCCATACCGAGTCCAAAAGGCTGTCTTAGGGATATCGGATGCCCTAATCCTGAACTGATGGTAGCCATATCTCAAATCAATATTCAAAAACACTTTGGCACCCTAATGCTGATCAAATAAGTCATCAATCCTCGACAATTGGATACTTGTTATTGATGGTGACCTTGTTCAACTGCCGATAGTCTATGCACATCCTTGTCGACCCATCCTTCTTCTTTACAAACAATGCTGGCGCACCCTACGACAAGACACTAAGTCTAATAAAGCCCTTATCAAGCAAATCTTTCAACTGCTACTTCAATTCCTTCAACTCTGGCGGGCCATACGGTATGGCGGAATAGAAATGGGCGGAGTGCCCGAAGCCAAATCAATGCAAAAGTCGATATCCCTGTCAGGTGGCATCCCCAACAGGTTTGTAAGAAATACCTTTGGGAACTCCCGAACAACTGGTACAGAATCTTTGGAAGGAACCTCTGCACTAAATCACGAACATAAGCCAAGTAAGCCAAACACCCCTTCTCGACCTTACGACGAGCCTTCATATAAGAAATAACCATGCTAGTAGAATGACCAGGAGTCCCTCTCCATTCTAAATGAGAAAACCCTCGCAAGGCTAAGGTTACAGTCATGGCATGGCAGTCTAATATAGCATGATACGGTGATATCGAATCTATCCCCAAAATGACATCGAAATCAACCATATCGAGAAGTAGGAGATCTACGCTAGTCAAGAACCCTAATAATAACCACACATGAACGATATAGACGATCTACAACAATAGAATCCCCCACCTGTGTAGACGCATACACGGGAGCACTTAAAGAATCACGAGGCATAACCAAATATGAATAAAATATGATGAAACATAGGAGTATGTAGACCCTGGATAAAATAGAACTGAAACATCTCTACTACAAACCGAAACCGTACTTGTGATAACAACATCGGATGCCTCAACCTCAGGCCTGGCTGGGAAGGCATAACACCCAGGCTGGGCCCCACTAATCTGAATCATATCACTGGGACGGCCTGCTGTTGGTTGGCCTCCACCTCTAGCGGCCTGACCTCCACCTCTAATGGCCTGACCTCCACCTCTAGCGAGTTGACCCCTACCTCTAGTTCCCTATCCCCTACCTCTAGATGGCTAAGCGAGCGGTGCTGGGATCATGGCACGAGAACTCTACTGCTGTGACTGAACAACCAATAATCTCGAACAGGTCCTATGGATATGCCCATACTCACCACATTCTAAGAATCCATCTGAATACTGCAGGTGAGGAAACTGAGACTAACTCTGATGAGCCGGCTGACCGCAATAAAAACTCTAAAGAGGAGGTGCTCTGATAGGAGCTGGCGGTGCACTATAAGCTGGCTGCCCTGAAGGAGGTACATAAGGATCACGACCCCCTGAAGCTCCATGAGATGTCTGAAGTGTTGAATGAAACAACCTATGATTACGACCTCTACCAAAAGTACCCCAACCTCCAGATGAGGCCCCACTGAATCCACCAGAATGACGAGGCCTCTTGTCAGACCCCTGACCACTCACCTGAGCTAAAACCATCTCAACTCGTCTAGCCACATTGGCCGCATCCTGGAAAGAAATCTCACTCCATGTCTCCCTAGAAATCTGCAATCTGCAATCTGAGAGGCTGAGCAAGTCCCTCAATAAACCTTCTCACCCTCTCTCTCTCGATGGAAAGTATAAGAAGAGCATGACAGGCCAAATCAACAAATCTGGTGTCGTACTGAGTGACGATCATAGAACCCTACTGAAGACGCTCGAATTGCCTCTAATAATCCTCTCTCTGAGTGATAGGAAGATACTTCCTAAAAAATAGCGGAGAGAACTGGTCCCAAGTGAGAGTTGGCGACCCACCTGGTTTGGCCAAACAATAATCCCTCCACCATTTCTTGGCGGAACCTAACAGACGAAAACTACCAAACTCGACCCTATTGGTCTCCACTATCTGCATGTTCCGTAATACCTCGTGACAACTGTCCAAAGAGTCCTGGGGATCATTTGAATATGTACCACCATAGGTAGTGGTGAAAATCTTGGTAAACCTATCCAATCTCCACAAGGCATCAGAAGACATAGCTGATCCGTCGCCGGTCTGGGCTACAACACCCGGCGGAACTACCCCAACTGGCTGAGCTGCTAGAGTCTGAAACTGAGGAGCCATCTTCTCCCGAGTGTGAATAGCGGGAGTTTGTGCTCATCCCCCAGCCCAAGAGACGGTTGGTTCAAACCAAAACCCGATTACCCATTCCCCCACGAATCCAAATATATAATTTGTTTTGAAACCAGATCTCAAATCGAGGTCCAAATCCCCAATTTTTGAAAAACCTAGGATTTACCCAAAACACCCAATTTCTCCCATGAAAATCATTGATTTTGAGTTGAAATCAAGTGAAAAGATGTTAAAGATTGAAGTAAACTAGTTAAAATTGTCTTATAATCGATTTGGAAGAAAAGTTGCCTTTGAAAAATCGCCCAAGAGTGTTTTGATTTTAAAAGAGTGTGAGAAATGAAAGATTTTCGGCTAAGTTATAAATTGTAGGTTGCAGATATGGGAATTGCGACCAGGGTTCGCAATTGCGAACACAGACTTCTGCTAAGTTCGCATTTGCGAATGCAATGTCACATTTGCGAAGTCGCATTTGTGACTGAAGTCTGGCATTTGCGACCAAGGGAACTGGTCCCAAGTGAGAGCTAGCGACCCACCTGGTTTGGCCAAACAATAATCCCTCCATCATTTCTTGGCGGAACCTGACAGACGAAAACTACCAAACTCGACCCTATTGGTCTCCACTATCTGCATGTTCCGTAATACCTCGTGACAATTGTCCAAAGAGTCCTGGGGATCATTTGAATATGTACCACCATAGGTAGTGGTGAAAAGCTTGGTAAACCTATCCAATCTCCACAAGGCATCAGAAGACATAGCTGATCCGTCGCCGGTCTGGGCTACAACACCCGGCGGAACTACCCCAACTGGCTGAGCTGCCAGAGTCTGAAACTGAGGAGCCATCTTCTCCCGAGTGTGAATAGCGGGAGTCTGTGCTCATCCCCCAGCCCGAGAGGCGGCTGGTGCTATGGGGAATGTACCGGCCTGTGCAACACTCTCTATAAGGCCCACTAGACGGACCAAATCATCCTAAACTGCCAGGGTAGCGATGAACCCCTTTGGGACCTGAGCTGGCCCCCCTGGAACGGTCTTGTTGTACCATGAAGCACCAATAAACCAACTTAAACTAACAATCTAATATAATGAAGCTACGGAACAATTAATACCTTCAATAGAGAAAACAATATTTAACAAGAAGCAATTAGACATGGAAGCATCAACAAGTAAGTAGCAGTAAAAATAGGAAAATAATATATTAGGAACGAGGAAGGGAACATGCCAAACAGATAATTTTGCAGTGCATAGATACTCATCACCACACCTATACTCCACAGACATGGAATTTAACATAGCAATTAAGTCGAGGATCCCTAATCCCTCGAGTCAAGGTTAAACCAAACACTTACCTCAAGCCAACAGGTAATTCAAAGCTCAATTACCGCCTTCCCTCTCGATTCCACCTCCAATCCACTCGTATCTAGTCATAATTAACTTTATAACATCAATTATCGGTAAAGAAATCATTTCCAATGCATAATTATTGGTTTCCCAATATTTTTCACAAAACGTCAAAAACCGACCCCGAGCCCACTGGGTCAAAACCTGAAATTCGGACCAAAACCTGATTACCCATTCACCCCGATCCCGAATATACAATTAGTTTTGGAATCCGACCTCAATTTGAGGTCTAAATCCCAAAATTTTGAAATTCCTAAGTTCTACCAAAAAATTCCCAATTCCACCATGAAAACCCTAGATTCTAGAATGAAATCTTGTGAAAAGAATCAAAAGATTAAAATAAATGAGTTAAGAATCATTTACCTGTGATTTGGGGAAGAACTAGCCTTTGGAAAATTGCCTCTTGAAGTTTAGGTTTTGAGAAATGGGAGAATGAATGAAAAATCCCGTGTAAGTCTAAAGTTATCAGTTGAAGATGTCGCATTTGCGACCGGAGCTTCGCAAATGCGAAGCTCGCAATTGCGAAGGGATTATCGCAATTGCGAAGCCTTCACAATCCTGCTGCCATCGCAAATGCAAAGAAAGTATCGCATTTGCGAACACTGTTCCTCGCAAATGCGAGAAATAGATCGCATTTGCGATAGTACCCCTCCCAGTCTCCATTTACATTTGCGAAGGTTTGTTCGCATTAGCGAACTCTGCCGGCCCAGCCTTCTAATCGCAATTGCGATGAAAGGCTCGCAAATACGGACCCTGCAGGGCTCGTAATTCGATGCCTGATTTCGCAATTGCGAGATCAGAGGCCTACAACAAGCTAAAGCATACCGGCAATATCCTCTAAGTTCCAAATCACTCTGTGGCCTATCCAAAACTCACCCGAGCCCTCGGGGCTCCAAACCAAACATGCATACAACTCTTAAAACATCATACGAATTTGCTCGTGTGATCAAAACACCAAAATAACGTCTAAAACTACGGATTTATCACCAAAACACATGAAATTTTCAAGATAGTTCAAAACTTCTATTTTCTCAACCCAAGATCTGAATCACGTCAAATAAACTCCGTTTTCACCAAATTTGACAGATATGACTTAAATATCATATTAAACCTATATCGGGCACTGGAACCAAAATACGGGCCCGATACCAACGAGATCACACATTAATCAATTTCTTTAAATCCTTATTATTCCAGTTTAACAATTTTCATCAAAAATTCATTTCTCGAGCTAGGGATCTTGGAATTCGATTCCGGGCATGTACCTAGGTCCTATATTATACTACGGATATGCCGGGGCCGTCGGAACACGGGTCCGGGTCTGTTTACTCAAAATGTTGACCGAAGTCAACTAAAATCAACTTTTAAAGGCAAAAATTATCATTTTCTCAAATTTCCACTTATAGGCTCTTCGGAATCGCGCTCCGACTGCGCACGCAAATTGAGGAGAGATAAAATGAGGTTTTTAAGGCCTCGGAATACGGATTCGAGTCCTAAAACAAAAGATGACCTTTTGGGTCATCACACTAAGCTCCCGTTATGCGCCGGGTCCGGGGAATTACCGGACCACAAGGGTCTATCGTACGCAGCCTTACATTGTATTTCTGCAAGAGGTTGTTTTCACGACTCAAACCCATGGCCTCCTGATCACCTGACAGCAACTTTACCAGTTACACCAATAATCCCCTTCGAGTTAGAAACTGAGAGAGAATGATGAAAACTAGTGTTTGATAGATAGGAGGCATTTAATTAATTGTATTAGAATATTTTTAAAAAGAAAAATAGAAAAACAATTTTTAATTTGGCTAGTTCACTTGTGTTGGCCAAAAAGGGTAAATCTGAGCCATTTGTGTAACGGCAAGGTAAGAATATGCCATTTTTGTGGAAGGATAAATCTACTCTAAATCATCTACTTTATGGGTAAATTTAGACATTTTTCCTTTTAAAAATGCGGAAGATAAAGTTTATAGATTGCCATAAGGGATTCATTTTATAGTCAAGTTTGAAACTTTCAACTAAGATTCTTTACTTAAGTCCCAAAAAAGTATGAATTAGTTTTACTATTACTGTTATTTAAAAGTTGTAATTGCTCTCTATACTTTTTTGTTCTTTTAGCTTAACTTCATAACAATATTATATATATTCATGGTAGAAAAAGAGATGGAGATCTGAATTATATGGAACACGATGCATTATTCATGAGATAAGTCAAGCAGTCTTAAGATTCTTTTCTCATGTTATTAAGCACGAGGAGTTAAGTTGGAGGTTCAACTTTAAAACCAATCTACCTAATACCAACTCAAAGCGAAAAAGCGGGAAGAAAAGTCGTTTAGAAGAAATTATTGATCCTTAATAAATTACAATATTAAAAAAAAATTATATCTATTTAAGGTGGAGAAAGAGATAGATACGTGATTTATAATGGAAAAGGATGCGTTGTCCATGAAACATTTTGTTCATGGTATTAATGGTAGTAATTGTTGAGGAACAAACGTTATATAGAAGAACTAATCTAGCTACTTACTTCACTCTAAGGAAAAATAAAAGCATTGTGATATTTGTCTACAAATGTATATTTTTTAGTGCATTGTTTAGCTTACATTTTGATGTTTAATATTACTATGTGCAACGTTTGAACTTAATTAAGTAATTTTTATGTGTAGGATCATTGAAATATAAAGAAGAGTGAAGATTGCACACAAGAATCTCGATAATACAAGAAAAAGAGCATGAAAAAGCGAAACCGGAAGAAGCCAAGATCCAGGCACCAGATCAGGCGACGCCTGGCTCCTGCTGACCAATATCTTGCACCCAGCCTCGTGAGGCGAGGTTCCCTGTGCGCACTGGGCCTCATGAGGTATGGTGCCTAGTACTCCCCCAGTCCGTGAATTAAATATTTTCTACTCGGTTTTGGACTTAGAGACTCCGACTCTAACCTATAAATACTTCTTAAACGTGCTTAGTGAAGGGTTGAACGATTTTTTAGGCAACGAGGGATTAGGAACGCAATGGAGCACAAATTTCATTGTTTCTTCCATCCTCCATCTCGTATTCATAGCTTTTATGTTTAAAAATAATACTTTGATTGTTGTTACGAACATGAGTGGCTAGAAACCCATTTGTTCCGGAGTTATGGTTTGTTATTGACTATTATTGTTTGATGGTTGATGATATCACATGATTCTATCATATTAATTTGTTTATTCAATCTTGCGCTCAATTATTGTACTGCATAGCTAACAATAGAATACTATCTACGAATTTATAATTGAACTCAAAAGTGGGAACTACAAATTGCATATAAGATTGAATAGACTGAGTTCTTGAATCTAGGCATCGGAGAATATATTCACGATTAGGATAAACGTATTTTAGTTGTCTTACTTGGTTAATTTTTACGGGAGCTATGCATGCATTTTTGTTCATTTTGATTCTATAGATGTATAGTACTAGGTTCTCTTGATTAGGCACGTGAGGCGTCGAAAGAAATTCGCAAGCATAATAAACTTTGTTTTAACCAATAAATTAGATAAATAAAGTAATTGAATAGATCGAAAAAACACAATAAGAGAGATAGTAATCCCATAATCCCGAAAACTTTTCAAGCAGAATATTAACCTCAAGAATCTCACACATCTCCATGCCTTTGTTGAGAACATCAGTAGTCAAGTTCTCATACTCGTTAACATACTCCATGATTGTCTTATCGTCAACCATCTACAGCTTGATACGTTTTTCAACCACATACTTCTTTTTTTTGCATTATTAGCACCATAGTTCTTCTCCAAACTGTCCCATATGACCTTAACAGATTTAAACATATAAATAAATGAAATAGAGGGTTAGTCATATTTTTAAGCAGATTCCCTCGATCTATTTTTTTTTTCGAAGTTCTTTTTAGAAGAATTATCAAGAACAATAGTTATGACGACACGATAGGTCGTTTTTAGTACTAGCCTTAATTTTCATAATCTGAGATTTTTTTAAACTTCATCTGATGTTTCTTGGTTTGTGTGCGTGGTCTGTGTCTCTTTTCCAAAAGCCTATTATGTGAAAGTTTGAAGAAAATAAATTTTTTTACTAAAATGAGGCTAGAGTTAATCACAATCAATATTTTGGGTAAACGATCCCGTATAGGTATTTTGACAGTTCTGATAGGTTATTGAGATTCTGGAATTGGGGGTATTCCCGGTATTAAATTTGGAGGTCTCTAAGTTAATTTGACTTGTTTTGCCGAAAGTTGGCAATTTGAATATTTAGAAATTCTTTAGGTTTAACCATAAGTTGACTTTATGGTTATCAGGTTCAGATTCTGTTTTGGGACTTGGAATAGGTCTATTTTGCTATTTAAACCTTTTCTGCAAAATTTGGTGCCATTCGGAGTTGGTTTGAAAGGATTCAGATGCTTGATCGTGATTCTAGAGGCTCTTGAGTTTTTTTTTTTGAATTTCATGCGTGTCTGATTCATTGTTCTAAATGTTAATTTGGTATTTTAATAGCGTGAGCGAGTTCGTATAATATATTTAGACTAGTTTGGAGCCCTGAGGGCTCGGGTGAGTTTCGGACGTATTTCAAATTAGATTGAACTGGTTATACGTTGCTGGTGTGCTGGTATTGCAGTTGTCGCAATTGTGAGCACCAATATCGCAATTGCAAAGTGCACAGAGGAGGTCCAGATGTCGCAAATGTGACTCCCTCTTCGCATTTGCGAAGACTGTATAGGATTGGGTTGGGTTACATTTGCGGCCATTGTGTCGCTTTTGCGATGAAGGCTGCATCGCCATTGTGACATCTGTGTTGGATGTCAAGGTTCGCGTTTGCGATCTCTGTTCAGCAATTGTGAGGATTTGCAAATGCGAACCCAATGACGCATTTTCGATATTTGCAACTGAACAAAAGGGTTGAAAGACGAGATTGTAGTCTCATTTTCATATCTTTAAACCCTAGATTCGGTAGGAGGCGATTTAGAGAGGGTATTTTCACATATAATCATTGAGTAAGTGATTTTGATCTATTTTTAATTACATTACATTATTATAAATGAGATTTAACAGCAAGTTCATGGGAATCTAAGAGAATGTTTTTTTTGTCTATGTTTTAACAAATAAAAATTTAGGATTTGAAAATCGAATTGGACTCAGATTTGAAAATAAAATACAGATATGGACTCTTGGGGTTATGGGTAGTCGAGATCTACCCTTGGACTCATATTTATACCTGGCGGGCCCGTGTTTGACTTTTGTTTACTTTTTTCAAATTCATTAAAGTTGAATCTCTTTCACTCGTCGGTAGTTTCTAAAGATTATTTTGAACTATTTGAACTATATTTAGCTAGATCTGATTGGTTTAGAGGCTAATTATAAAGGAAAAGTCGTGGTCAAGCATTGATTTAGTTGATGAGTGAGGTGAGTGTCGTGGTTAACCTTCATTTGAGGGAATTGGGACTTGATTTGTTTAATTGCTACTTGATTTATGTGTAGGGACGATGTATATGTAAGGTGACGAGTGTATTTACGTAGTCACGGGTTAAGCATACAGATTAGGATATTGATTATTGTTTCCAATATTTTCTTGTCTTTACTTAATCCATGTTATTAATTGTTAAATACTTTTATTGTTAGTTGTAATTACTTGTTGAATTTATGCTTTAATTCATTACACGCCTTAACTAGTAATTGATTATTTGTATCCATGTCTTTATTTATTAACTGTTATTATTTACTATTTGATTTTGTATGTTATTATATAACTGATTTATTCGGTTTGTGATTTTTTTTGCTTCGTTATTTTATTGCATTTTATTTTGTGATACGACGTAGTTGGTTGTAGTTTGTTCGTTTAATTCATATTGTTTGGGCTCAGGTTGCTTGTTTATTAACTGCCATTACATACTATTTGATTTTATGTGTTATTATATAACTATTTTATCCGCTTTGTAACCTTTTGTGTAGTTCTTTTACTTGGTTGTGCACCGCATGGAGAAAAATTATTATTTATATATTTGTGGATCGGGTTGCATGCCGCAACGAAGAAGAATTTTTATTTATATATTTATGGATCGAATTGCGCGTCGCAACGTAGATGACTTATTTTATCGTGTTTGACCATTGATGCTATACGTGTTGTTTTGGGAAGTTGAGCAAAAGTGTTATTTTTAGGCCCTCTATTATGTAATTTTGTTCCAGCTTTCGTGTTATACTTGCCTTCTTTGTATTGTTGTTATTTCATTATATTCATACATGTTTTTTTCACGACACAAACTACCATATTGTGATTGCACCTATCGTGGTACTAGGCAAGCCGACTCTTTACAAAAAATAACACGATATTTCAATCTAAAGATAGCTTCAAGTTATTTAATAATAAAACTCCATAAAGAAATTCTAAATAACGAAAGTGCGGAAAGAAAAGCCCGACATTGGGGTGTCACTAGTCATGAGCATCTACTACATTCTGTCCAAAAATATTGAGGCTAACACAGTCTGGAAATGTAACTACAAACAACTAAAAGAAGATAGGAGGGAGAAGCGCAGGGATGCGATCGCCAGCAGCTACCTTGCTAACTCCGAGATGATCTATTGCTGGAATAGTCAACAACCGCTACCAGGTCCTGATATGCCTGGATATGCACACAAGGTGCATGGAGTAACGTGAGTATGCCAACTTAGTAAGTAACCAAAGTAAATAAAGATTGAGAAGTAGTGACGACCAATAAAGCATTTAAAGTTCATATCATAAAATCTCAATAAGATACAATAGGCTTTTAAAATCAGGGTTGAATCAAATCATCTCTTTTAAACCCAGTTCTGGTAAAAATCATTTAAAGATATTTTTCAAACAAGTCTCCATGTGAAGGTGAGCAAAAATGATGAAATCATGAACAACCCCTTGGTCAAAATATCACTCATATACAGCCCCTCGGGCAAACCTCACAGTCACTCGTATATAGCCCCTCGGGCATACCTTACCATCACTCATGCCTCATAGTCACTCAGAACTCGACAATCGCACTCAGTAGGTACCTGCGCTTACTGGGGGTGTGCAGACACCAGAGGGGTTCCTTCAGCGTAAGCGCTATAACAAGCCAACTCGTGGCCTAAATCAATCCGGCCCTCGGCCTCACTTAATCATGAATCAGTAAAACCTATTGCGACATGCAGCCTGATCACATAAATATCCTCACAAATCAGGCCCTCAGTCTCACTTAGTCATTAACCTCCCAAGCCACTCCGGCTCTCAGTAAAAATAGGATACTCAGCCCAAAACAACATTTATATGCATCAAAATAGAGTAATAAAGATTGAGTTATGAAATCATTAAGTAAACATGACTAAGTATAGATTTTCAATCGAAAACAGCGAGAGGATAGTAAGAAAAAGGCCCTTAAGGGTCCAACCAGCTCTGGCACAAGGCCTAAACATGGCATTCAACCCAATTTACAAAAACACTTTTTAAAACACATAAGTATCATATAGTTTCAACCAAATACACAACTTATAGCTGCTACGGGACGGATCACGCTACAATCCCCAACAGTGCACACCCACACACCCATCACCTAGCCTGTGCGTCACCTCAAAATAGTAAAACGATACGAAATCTGGTGTTTCATACCCTCAAGACTAGATTTACAATTGTTACTTACCTTAAACCGGTCAAATCTCTACTCTGCGATGCTCTTGCCCCTCGACTCGACTTTCAATTACTCTGAATCTATTCACAACCAGAACAATACCATTAATATGCGCTAATGGAATGAATTCCACAAGAAAAACTATCAAATTAGACACAAATCCCGAAAAAAACTCAAACCCAGCCCCTGGGCTCACGTCTCAGAATCCAACAAAAGTCACAAAACTAGAAAGCCCATTCACTGACGAGTCTACCCATACCAAATTCATAAATATCCGACATGAAATGGTCCCTCAAATCCTCAAGTCAAACTCTCTAACTCCCAAGCCCTAACCCCTCATTTTCACCCCTAATATTCACTAATTACATGATTAATCAACGGAAAATTACCACATATACAAGTATTAGGGCTCAAGCAACTTACCTCACTGATAATTCCTTGAATCCCTCTTCAAAATCACCTCAAAAGTTCCAAACCCGTCTTAAAAATGGTGGAAATAAGCAAAATTCGCGAAGGGTTCAATTTATAGGTTCTACCCAGCAAAATCGCATATGCGGTCTAAATACCCGCTTCTACAATGCCGCACTTGCGGAAAAACCATCGCAGGCACGTATTCCACTTACTCCTCAAAATCTGCATCTGCGGCCAACATATCATATCTACGGTCTCGCAAGTGTGCTCCAATTCTCGCACCTGGGCTTCTAGCACAACCCACTCCAACCCGCATCTACGAGCCTTTTTCTGCTTTTGCGGATCTCGCACCTGTGGCTTCCCTTTCGCAGATGTGGAAACACCAGCAATTTTCATCAACTCTCAAACACCAAAAACCAATATGTCAACCATCCGAAACATACCCGAGGCCCTCGGGACCTCAACCAATAATACCAGCAAGTCATATATCAACATATGAACTTACTCAAACCTTTGGAATACTCCAAAACAACATCAAAACACCAAATTACTCTTGGATTCAAGTCTAAGAACTTTTAAATTTTTAAATTTCGCAAATGATGCCGAAACCTACCAAACCTCGTCCGAATGACCTGAAATTTTGCACACACATCACAAATGATACTATGAACCTACTCCAACTTCCAAAATTCCATTCCAACCCCGATATAAAAATTTCCACTATCGACTAAAATACCAACTTTCATCAATTCAAGCCTAATTCTACCACTGACCTCCAAATCACATTCCAGACGCGCTCCTAAGTCCAATATCACCTAATGGAGCTAAACAAACCATAAAAATCCAAATCTAATATAGTTTACTTATAAGTCAACTTCCGGTTGACTTTTCCAGCTTAAACTTCTAAATAGGAGACTAAGTGTCATTCCACACCGAAACCACTCCGGAGTGGTGAACCCCTAAAATCAATGATGCAAGCACGTAACGAGTCCTCCAATATCTAAATAGTGAGCTCGGACTATTCGTCTCTCTGATGGTGAAAAGTTGTGCTCAACTCAACCTGAGTACCCAACTCTCGCTGTACGGCTTTCCAAAATTGCTATGTAAACTGAGTACCTCTATTTGAAATGATGGAAACCGGGACACCATGCAGGAAAACAATCTCTCGGATATAAATCACTACTAAACGCTCTGAAGAATAGGTAGTACACACATGAATGAAGTGCACGGACTTGGTCAGCCGATCCACATAACATCGAACTTCCTCAAAGTCCGTGGGAGTCCAACTACAAAATCCATGGTGGTTCTCTCCCACTTCTACTCTAGAATATCTATCCGCTGAAGCAAGCCACCTGGTCTCTGATGTTCATATTTCGTCTGTTGACAATTGAGACGCCGAGCTACAAATCCCACTATATCTTTCTTCATCCTCCTCCACCAATAGTGCTGTGTCAAATCTTGGTACATCTTCGCAGCACCCGGATGGATGGAATACCGAGAGCTGTGGGCCTCATCTAGAATCAACTCCCGAAGCCCATCTACATTCGACACACATATCCGGACCTGCATCCTCAATACCCCATCATCACCAATAGTCACATCTCTGGCATCATCATGCAAAACCTTGTCCTTGAGGACAAGCAAATGAGGTTCATCATATTGGCACTCTCTAATATGATCAAACAAGGAAGACCGAGAAACCACCAGAGGTCTCTCCCCAGTAGGAATAAATTCAATATCAAAAACCAATTGGCCAAGGCCCGAACATCAACCACCAGAGGTATCTCCCCAGTAGGAATAAATTCAAGACTGCCCATACTCACTGCCTTCCTACTCAAGGCATCGGCCACCACATTGGCCTTTCCCGGATGGTACAAAATAGTAATATCATAGTCCTTTAGCAGCTCCAACCACCTCCGCTACCTCAAATTGAGATCCTTTTGCTTGAACAAGTGATGGAGGCTACGATGATCAGTAAACACCTCACAAGACATACCATAGAGATATGCCTCCAAATCTTCAACGCGTGAACAATGGCAGCCAACTCCAAATCGCGAACTGGGAAGTTCTTCTCATGGGGCTTCAATTGACGAGAAACATAAGCAATCACCCTACCCTCCTGCATCAACACACACCCAATACCAAACCGAAAAGCATCACAATATACCATATAAGAACCTGAAGCTGATGGCAAAGCTAACACTGGAGCTGTGGTCAAGGCAGTCTTGAGCTTCTAAAAGCTTGCCTCACACTCATCCGACCACCTGAAAGGAGCACCCTTTTGGGTCAATTTGGTTAAGGGTGATGCAATAGATGAAAATCCCTAAACAAACCGATGGTAATAACCCTCCAAACCAAGAAAGCTACGAATCTTTGTGGCTGAGGACGGTCTAGGCCAACTATATACCACCTCTATCTTCTTCGGATCAACCTGAATACCCTCACTAGACACTTGGAGAACTTTGCATAAATTTTCTCCTCCCTAAACCGTTGCAATACAACTCTCAAATGTGTGGCATGATCCTATTGGCTATGAGAGTACACCAGGATATCATCAATGAATACAATAACAAACGAGTCGAGATAAGGTCGAAACACGCTGTTCATCAAATGCATGAATGCTGCTAGGGTATTGGTCAGCCGAAAAGCATTAACAAGGAACTCATAATGACCATATCAGGTCCTGAAAGCTGTGTTATGAATGTTTGGGTCCCTAGTCTTCAAATGGTGATACCCTAACCTGAGATCTATCTTGGAGAACACTCTCGCACCCTGAAGCTGGTTAAATAATTATCAATGCGAGGCAAAGGATACTTGTTCTTAATTGTGACTTTGTTCAACTGCCTGTGGTCAATGCACATTCTCATAGTGCCATCCTTCTTCTTCATAAAATAGAACAGACGCACCACAAGGTGACACACTAGGCCAAGTAAACCCCTTATCAAGGAGTTTCGGAAGCTGTTGCTTCAATTCCTTTAACTCCAACGGTTCCATACGATACGGTGGAATAAAAATGGGTTGAGTTCCTGACACCAAATCAATACCGAAGTCAATATCCCTATCCGGTGGCATGCCTGATAGGTCTATAGGAAACACATCCGGAAACTCCCTCACCACGGAACTGAATCAATGGTAGGAGTCTCTGCACTACCATCCCTCATGAAGGCTAGATAAGAAAGACAACCCTTCCCAACCATCCGCTGGGCCTTCAATAATGAAATCACTCTACTGGGAACATAATACGACACACCTCTCCACTCAATTTGTGGCACCCCCGACATAGTCAACGTCACCGTATTAGCATGACAGTCCAGAATAGCATGACATGGAGACAACCAATCCATGCCCAATATCACATCAAAATCAACCATACCAAGTAGCAGAAGGTCTACTCGGGTCTCCAAACCCCCAATAGTCACCAAACAAGACCTATATATGCAGTCCACAACAATTGTATCGCCCACAAGAGTGGATACATGAATAGATAAAATGAGAGACGTGCGTGGCGTAACCAAATAATGAGCAACATATGACGACACATATGAAAAAGTGGAACCAGGATCAAATAATATAGAGGCATCCCTGTGGCAAACTGAGGCAATACCTGTGATCACAACATCTGAAGCAATAACCTCTGGTATGGCTAAGAGTGCATAGAAACAGGCCTGACCACCACCTGATCGACCTCGCCCTATAGGGCGACCCCTAACTGACTTTCCTCCACCCCTAGTTGACTAGGCAGGTGGTGAAGTAACTGGTGCTGAAGTTAATGGCTGACTCCTCTATTGAGGAGGACACCTATAAAGATGAGGACACTGCCTCCACATATTCCCCAACTCCCACACTCATAACAACCCCCTAGTGTTGGTGACGGGGACTGAAGGGAACCTCTGGCATTAGGATGACTAGTAGAAGAACCTGACATGGAGGTGCCCCGAACTGATGGAACATGGGATGAACTATGGGCTGGGAGGGCACTAAGTGATTAATGACCATGATGAGATCTGTGAGAACCATAGCCCGATGATGCCCCATGGTGAACTAGACGAGTTGATTGAGCATGTCTGAATGGACGATCTCTACCGTGCTGGAACTAACCCTCATGAGGAGCACCCCCAAAACTACCGCATCGACGAGGCCTCTTGGCCTCCCTCTCCATTCGCTCCTGAAGGCGAATCGACTCTATGTCCCGAGCAATGTAAACAACCTCCTCAAAAGAAGCACCAGACATCCTCTCTCTAGTAATAAGAATCCGTAGCTGATATGTAAGGCCATCAACGAACCTCCTGATCCTCTCCCTATCTTTGGGAACCAACCATATAGCATGATAGGATAACTCAGAAAACCTCATCTCATACTGTGCCATAGTCATATCATCCTAATACAACTTGTTGAACTGCCTACGCAACTCCTTTCTATAAGACTCCGGCACATACTACTCCAGAAAGAGAACAGAGAACTACTGCAGGTAAGGGGCGCTTCACCAATAGACCTACGCCTCTCATAAGCCTCCCACCAAATAAAAGCAGCTCGAGAGAACTGAAAGGTAGTGAAGAGACCCCATTGGTCTCCAGAATACCCGCTGTACAGATAATCCTCTGGCACTTGTCCAAGAAACCTTAGGCATCCTTGCCCTCTGTACCACTAAAAGTTGGAGGCTGATGTCTACCAAACCTCTCGAGTCTACCCTGCTCGTCATCAGGTATGATTGTTAAAAGTACAAGAGGGGGGGGGGGTGAATTGTATATTTTTAAACTTAATCCCATTAGTTGACTAGTTTGTCAATTAGTCGACTAGATGTAATGACCTAACAGTTATAATAACAGAAAGTAAGTGCAGGAATTAAATAAACCAAAATTTTATACTAGTCCGGATTCAATGTGAATACTAGTCCAGTCCCATTGGGTTGCAAGGGAGTTCTCTTTAGTAAATGCGCTTCTCCGAGTACAATGGAAATGACTTGATAACTCAGTTCCTATAACACTCATTTCTTTTTGATACAATGCTACACCAGTGTTGTACTCTCCTTTTTTCTCTGACTTGTTACACAGCAGATCTTAGAGAACTACAATATTTGTTTGCAGTAGAACAAAGAGAGAGGTTTTTGGTTCAATCAAAATATGTTTGTCTAAGGCTTAAAGCCGAGTATAAATACTTTGGTGAAGATTGATTGTTGACGAGGCTTGACAACCCAAGAGATTTGATCCTTGGAAAGAGATTGATTCTTTCCAAGAATAAGATAGTTAGCCGTTGCTCTTCCTTGATATCCTTCCTTCAATAGTTGTTTATGATGAATGTTTACTCCTTGATTGTTGGTCCTTCCGAAATTAGCCGCTTAGAAATTATTTACAGAATCTTCGATCTTCCGGATATGCTGGCCTTGATTAATTCCTTAAGTTTAGGCTTGCTTGATTCTTTCCATCGTAGCTATGCGTAATCTTTTCTGATTGATTTCTTTCCTTAGGCATCCAGATTTGCTGATTGATTCATAATCTTTGCTGATTGTTTTCTTTCCTTAAGCATCAAGATTGACTTCAAAGATCTTGTAGTATCTTCTTGATTCCTTGTTCTTTTATAATTGATTTCCTGCATAGATATATTATTCGCATCATTAAAACTAGATCTATCAATCTCCCCCTTTTTGATAATGACAAAATATTATATAGGGTTAAACACCAGTTGACTTCCCTGTGTTTTACTCCCCCTCAATTTATGCATTTGACTAGTCCATGGTACTCCCCCTCAGTTCATACAGTTGACTAGTCCATGGTTAGAGTCGACTCATGTACCTGTACAGATACAACATATACTCTTCTCCCCCTTTTTGGCATCAACAAAGAGGGAACAAGCCAAGAACTAAACAGAATATATAACATTAAATAGTAGAATTATAGAAATTATCCAATGGCTGAGAAAGCAGCCCAAAGAACAGCACAACAAAAAATAAATTATCCAATGGCTGAAAAAATAGCCCAAAAACAGCAAAGCAAAAAAATATTGTCTTAAACAACCACATTAACGGTGCAGAAAATAAGCAAGGGTGTTGCAAATGGCCTCCTTCAATTGTTCAAAGCTAGCATTAGCTGAGATGCTCACTCCATCCAACCTGTCATGAATTTCCTTGAAGGCTTTGACAGCATTCTCCCTAACTTTGAGAACAACAACTCTAATTTTGGACACATCAAACCTTGTTTCCTTGGAAATGGCATGAATGTCACAAACAGTAGACTGAGTGGCCGTGGAAAGATTTTTGATTTCAGAGAGTTAAGAGTCAATGGCACGAAGCTTGTCACCAAGATCAGGATTACCAGGACTGGGATGAGGAACAAAGGGTGAGGGTTTGGGCTCTATAGGAGCATGATTTGCTTCACTTTCGTGCTTCTTATCCCAGGAGCCCTTTACACTGACATATCCCATACTAGCAAAGGCTCTGGAATTGTAAGACTTCGAAACAGTGATGAAGGGATATTTGATAAACTTCTAGAATGTGAGTGATTGCCATGCCATAGGGTAGACTGGTGGGATCTTCAACACTCTCGATCATGAAATTAATCACCCAGGAGGACAACTTGATTTTGAGTTTGGTCATAAGGCAGTATACGAAGAAGGTGTCTCTTTGAGAGAAGGTTGAAAAGGAACCAGTACGGGGAAGCAAAGTAGTTGCTACAATGTGGGCTAGAACCCGAGTTTCGAAACTAACATCACTAGGACCTAACTGGTTAGGAAGGGAGTTAGAGGGACACTCAATAATATACTGTTTGGCTTGGTCAAAAGAAATTTCAAAGTCATCAAGCCAAGTATTTTTAAAAAGCATAGGAAAACCAGAACAACAACACTGAAAGAGCAAATCAAACAGGGCACAATCAAGAACAATGCGCTTACCTAACACTAAGGATTCCAACCTATCAGTCTTACTAGAATGGAAATTGGCATAGAACATTTTTACCTGGGGTTCATATACCTTAGGCGGAGGAATAAAGAGAAACTTAACCCACACTTAATGAACAAAGAGGTTTTTGATCTTGCACTTTAAGGCTTCCATGTCGTCAAGGTCGACAACCCTTCCATGAGCAACCGACTTGTCCTTTAGAGCAATGAAAAGATCCCTATTTGGAGAATCCTAGAAGTTTAGGTTAGATTCGAGAGAGGCAAAAAAATCAACCTTAGATTTCTTTGGGGTAGAGGAAACATGGGGTTCTTCCATGGGTCGTTTTCCTAGGGCTTTTTCTCCTAGGAGTTGAGAAACCCTCAGAGTGATCGAACCCTAGGTCAACTTGTTCTGGGGGCATAGATGGGGGTTTTGCTTTGGAACAAGTGCTTTTTCTGGTAGAGGCAGAGGGATTTCTGGGATGTTTGGCCATTGAAGGGAAGTGGTTTGATCGGAGCTTTGGAGAGGGGATAACAATGAAAGTGACTGAAAAGGGTGATTCGCCTTAAGAAGAAAACTTCTAACGGGTGAGTACATAAAAGGAAAATATGTCAATAGAAAGGACTCGATGATTGGCTTTCCAACTTTGAATGACGAACTGATGTGAAAGAAGAGAAAAGAGAGGGAAAAATGGAGTCGTAATTAATGCATGATTAAAGGACAATAATTACACTTGTAAAAGAATCAACAATACATATAGGTCCTAAAGGTTATTAGTAATGCAAGTAATGCCAAGTAACTTTCTTAAATCACAAAATCTCTCCTCTAATAAAGGCTTAGTAAAAATATCAGCTAACTGATTAGTAGTTCCAACAAAAGATATTTCAATGTCTCCCTTAAGAACATGATCTCTAATAAAATGATGCTTGATATCTATATGCTTTTCTCTCGAATGATGCACAGGATTTTTAGAAAGACAAATAGCACTTGAATTATCACAAAAAATTTGTATAGGTTTAAAAGAAAGTTCATAGTCACCCAGTTAATGAGACATACACAGTAGTTGTGCGCAGCATTGTCCAATGGCAATGTATTCAGCTTCAGTAGTAGACAATGCAACTGATGCTTGTTTTTTACTGTTCCAGGATTTCAATGCCTTTCCAAGTAATTGACATGTACCGCTTGTGCTTTTTCTATCGTCCTTATCACCTACAAGGTTAGCATCTGAAAACCCTTCTAATTTAAAAGAGTTAAAGCGAAGATACCATAGTCCATAAGATACAATCCCAATGAGATATCGGATGATTCTTTTTACTGCGGTCAGATGTGATTCCTTAGGAGCTGACTGAAACCTGGTACATTTACATACATTGAACATAACATCCGGTCGACTTGCTGTCAGATATAGTAGTGATCCAATCATTCCATGATATTTAGTTTCATCAATAGGGATTCCCTGCTCATCTTTGTCTAGATTTTTGGAAGGGCTCATTGGTGTGCCAATGGATTTTGCATTACTCATATCACATTTTTGAATCAGTTCTTTTGTGTATTTGGTCTGACATATAAAGTTCCTTCTTCAGATTGTTGAATTTGTAGTCCAAGGAAGAATGTTAGCTCTCCCATTATGCTCATTTTGAATTCGCTTTGCATAAGATTTGAAAATTCCTTACACATAAGAGGGTTAGCACTACCAAATATAATATCATCAACATAAATCTGAATAATGAGGTTACCTTCCAATGATCTTTTAATAAACAAGGTAGTGTCTTTTTTACCTCTTGTGAAGCCATGATCAACAAGAAAGGAACTAAGTTTATCATACCAAGCATGTGGGGCACAATCAACAAAGATTATGAATCAATCAGCAAATCTGGATGCCTAAAGAAAGAAATCAATCAACAAATCAATCAACAAAGATTACAGACAACCGCGATGGGAAGAATCAAGCAACCCTAAACTTAAGGCATTAGTCAAGGCCAGCATATCCGAAAGATCGAAGATTCTGTAAAGAATTTCCAAGCGGCTAATTTCGGAAGGACCAATAATCAAGGAGTAAACCTTCATCATAAACAACTGTTGAAGGACGGATATCAAGAAAGAGAAATGTCTAGCTATCTTATTCTTGGAAATAATCAATCTCTTTCCAAGGATCAAATCTCTTGGGTTATCAAGCCTCGTCAACAATCAATCTTCACCAAAGTATTTATACCAGGCTTTAAGCCTTAGACAAACATACTTTGATCGAACCAAAAAACCCTCTCTTTGTTCTACCGCAAACAAACATTATAGGTCTCTAAGATCTGCTGGGTAACAAGTCAGAGAAAAAAGGAGAGTACAACACTGGTGAGGCATTGTATAAAAAAGAAACGAGTGTTATAGGAACTGAGTTATCAATTCATTTCCATTGTATTCGGAGAAGCGCATTTACTAAAGAGAACTCTCTTGCAACCCAAGAGGACTGGACTAGGATTCACATTGAATTCAAACCAGTATAAAATTCCAGTGTCTTTAATTCCTGCATTTACTTTCTGTTATTATAACTATTAGGTCATTACTTCTAGTCGACTAATTGACAAACTAGTCAAATAATAAGGGATTAAGTTTAAAAATATACAATTCACCCCCTCTTGTACTTTCAATGGTATTAGAGCAAGGCTCACATTCTACTTTTGCTTAACAGTTTGAGAGAAAAGATCATGGCAAATCAAGTTATCATAGGAGCTCTCTTTCAGGAGGGAACTTCGCAAATTAGACCACTATACTTCAATGGACAACATTTATCTCATTGGAAAGTGCGGATGGAGATCTTTGCCAATGCCTATGACGTCAAAGTTTGGAGAGCCATCAAAAAGGGGAACTATCCCTTGCCAGCTGCTACTCCACCACTTGCTGATCCTGAAGATATAGATTCATATACAAAAGAGCAAATGGAAGTGATACAAGTTAACAATAAAGCAAAAATTTGCTTCATAATGCTATAAGTGGTGAAGAATATGAGAAAATCTCAAGCTGTGACACAACCAAATAAATGTATGACAAGCTTGAGGTCACATATGAAAGAACCAGCAAAGTAAAGGAAACACATATAAACATGTTGGTTCATGATTACGAACTCTTCTCAATGAAAGAAGAAAAATCTATTGAAGAGATGTTTTCCAGGTTTAGCAAAACAATTAGCAATCTAAAGGCATTTGGTAAGCCTTATACCAGCGGTAATCAAGTTATAAAAATTCTCAAAAGTTTGCCAACCACTTGGCAGACCAAAGTAGTCACACAGGAATCTCAGGATCCAAATAAATTATCTTATGATGAGCTATGAGAACTCATAGCTTTTGAAAAGACCCATCTCAAGAAGACTAATCAAGAAGAAAAAAAGAAAATAGTTGCAATCAAGACCTCAACTGAAATAGCTGAAAACGAAATTGATGATGATCCTGAAGCTCTACAAGAAGAGATTGCTATGCTATCAAGAAATATGGATGGATTAATGAGAAGATTCCGGAATACAAAGAAAGGAAGAATTCCACCAAGATGATCCAGGCAATACAACGAACACGACAAGAATGATGGAAAGTGCTATGAGTGTGGAACATTTGGGCACATTCAAGCTGAGTGCCCAGAACTGAAAAGGAAGATCTCTAGAGGCTTTAACAAGAACAAATACTTCAGAAACTAGAGCGATGAGGACAATTCAAACCAAGAAGAGATATAAATCTCTGCTTCATCACGATTCTGGAAAAATGAAATTAACAAATCCTCAGGATGCTGGACAGATGAGGACACTTCAGATGAAGAAAATGAAACCTATTTCATGGCACGAGGTGAAAAAAGTTAGGAACACCACATAATAAGCCGAAAAGGAAAATAGTATCTATACAGTGCGTGTTCCAGTCATATGACAGACGACAAAAACCTGTTCAATGAAGTTACAAAAATTGATGGAGGAAGTGTTAAGTTTGGGGATGACTCAAAAGATAAAATAATTGGTACTGGAACAATTTCCTTCAATAACAACTGTGACATCACTAAAGTTTATCTCGTCGATGGCCTCAACTACAACCTCTTGAGCATAAGTCAACTACGCGACTCAGGATATAAGGTAAATTTTAAGAAAACAGGCTGTGCTATTGAAGACGAATCAGGTAAAATAGTCCTTCCTGGAAAAAGGTATGGAAATGTTTATATCCTTGATGGTTTTGAAAAGATAGATGGTCATATTTGCTTAACTTCTATGTCTGATGATCCATGGTTGTGGCATAGGAAACTTGGTCATGCTAGCATACATTTGATAGAAAAATTGTCCAAACATGAGTTAGTTGTTGGCCTACCCAAACTGAATTTTTCTAGAACTCATATCTGTGATGCATGTCAAATGGGTCAGCAGACCAGAAACTCTTTCAAAAACAAAGATAAAGTATCTAATTCCAAACCTTTGCAATTACTTCATTTGGATTTATTTGGGCCTACTAGAACTGCTAGCATAAGAGGAAAGAGGTATGCTTTTATTATTGTTGATGATTATTCACGTTTCACTTGGGTAATTTTTTTACCTCATAAGGATGAAACATTAAGAAATTTTAAAGTTTTCTGCAAAAAGGTTGAAATAGAAAAGGGATATCTGATCTCAACAATTCAGAGTGACCATGGAGGAGAATTTGAAAGTAGAGCATTTGAAGATTTCTGTAATGATCAGGGATACACACATAATTTCTCTGCACCATGCTCACCACAACAGAATGGGGCTGTAGAAAGAAAGAACAAAACCTTCCAAGATATGGCAAGAACCATGTTACTAGATCATTCACTGCCAAATCACTTCTGGGTAGAAGGTGTAAGTACAGCATGTCACATTCTCAACTGATGCCTTATAAGGCCTATTCTGAAGAAGACTCCATATGAATTATGGAAAGGTAAACGTCCAAATATTAGTTACTTTCATCCTTCGGAAGTAAGTGTTTTATTTACAATAGCGGTAAGGATAATGTTGGAAAAACCTATCCAAGAAGTGATGGAGGTATTTTTCTGGGCTACTCATTAAATAGTAGATCTTTTAAAGTCTATAATAAGCACACATTATGTGTGGAAGAATCAGTACATGTTATATTCGATGAAAATAATCCCTTGGTCGAGATAGAATTACTGTAGGTGATAAAGATTAAGCTCAAGAAATTTAGGAGACAAGCAAATTGCAAGAGTCGACTGATATATTTGCTCCGATAGAGTCAACTGGTGAAATCTGCAGCTGTGTACCAGATCAACCAATCGAGTCAACTGCTAATGTAGTGCGTCCAAATGAATGGAGAAGCGAGCCTGAATATCCTCAAAAATTCATTATAGGGGATCCAAATGAAGGAATGAAAACCAGGGGAGCTCTAAAAAAGAAAGCAAATATTGCATTAATCTCTCAGGTTGAGCCAAAGAAGATAGATGAAGTGCTAAAAGATTCAAGTTGGGTTCAAGCTATGCAGGAAGAGTTAGATAAGTTCAGTAAAAATCAAGTGTGGGATATGATTTTCTTTCCTTAAGCATCAAGATTGACTTCAACGATCTTGTAGTATCTTCTTGATTCTTTGTTCTTCTGTAATTGATTTCTTGCGTAAATAAATTATTTGCATCATTAAAACTAGATCTAACAACTACAACCACATAATCCTGAGCAGGTGCAACCGGCTGGGCTGGTGGTGCCTCTAGTGTCTGTCGTCCCTGAACAACTTGCTCGGGTGCACATGCAACGGGAGTTTGAGTGCCTCCCCTGATTTGGGAAGTAGTTGTTATGGTAAAAATAGCAACCGCCCGAGCAAGACTGGTACACACAGTCAAGATCTGAGCTAAGGTCTCCTGAAGGCCTAGGATAACAATAGGCACAGCCGGTGCCTGGGCTGGTCCCGCTGGAGCATCCACGACTGGAACCTGATCATGAACTGGGATCTGTGGGTGCTGCCCTAGCTACTGTACGGGCTACACCCCTACCCCTACCACAGCCTCGACCACGACCTCGGCCTCTCGCATCCCCAACTGGTCTTACTGGTGGCTGGCCGTCCTGACCGGTAGCATGTGTCCTCACCATCTGTGTGAGAATAGAATAACTGAAGTTTAGTTACCAGAATCAACAGATTCGCACGACAAGAATTCAAGAATGTTAAGTTTTCCTAAAGGTTCTGCAGCCTCTCGAAGATAAGTACAGACGTCTCCATACCAATCCGCAAGACTATAATAAACCCGCTCATGACCTGTGAGACCTATGTAACCTAGGGTTTGATACCAACTTGTCACGACCCAAACTACCATAACGTGATGACGCCTATCGTGGTACTACGCAAGCTGACTCTTTACCAAAAACAACACGATATTTCAATTTAAAGATAACTTTAAGCTGCTCAATAATAAAACTCCATAAAGAAATTCTAAATAACGAAAGTGCAAAAAGAAAAGCCTGATATTGGGGTGTCACTACTCATGAGGATCTATTACAATCTGTCCAAAAATACTGAGGCTAACACAGTCTGTAAATGTCACTAAAAACAACTATAGAAAGATAGGAGGGAAAAGAGTAGGGCTACTATTGCCAACAACTCCTTACTAACTCCGAGAAGATTTACAGCTGGAATAGTCAACAGGCGCTATGGGGTCATGATATGCCTGGATATGCACATAAGGTGCAGGGAGTAATGTGAGTACAACAAATCAGTAAGTAACAAAATTAAATAAAGGCTAAGTAGTAGTGACGAGCAATAAGTATTTAAAGTTCATATCATCACATCTCAGTAAGATACAACAAGCTTTTAAAATCAGGGTTGAATCAAATCATCTCTTTTAAACCCAATTCTGGTAAAAACAATTAAAGATATTTTTTGAACAGTTTTCAAATAAGGCTCAATGCAAAGTTGAGTAAAAATGATGAAATCATGAACAGCCCCTCGGGCAAACATCACTCATATATTGCCCCTCAAGCAAACTTCACAGTCACTCGTATATAGCCCCTCATGCATACCTCACCATCACTCATGCCTCCTAGTCACTCATCACTCGGCACTCGCAGTCAGTAGGTACCTGCACTCACTGGGAGGTGTGTAGACTCCGTAAGGGATCCTTCAGCCCAAGTGCTATAACAAGCCAATTCGTGGCATAAATCAATCAGGCCCTCGGCTTCACTCAATCATGAATCCATAAAACCTACTATGGCATGCAACCCGATCCCATAAATATCCTCACAAATTAGGCCCTCGACCTCACTCAGTGATAAACCTCTCAAGACACTAGGGCTCTCAATAAAATCAGGGTACTCAGCCCAAAATAACATTTATATGCATCAAAACAGAGTAATAAAGACTGAATTATGAAATCAATAAGTATAACATGACTGAGTATATATTTCCAATCGAAAACAATGAGAGGATAGTAAGAGAAAAGCCCTAAGGGTCCAAACAGCTCTGGCACAAGGCCTAAACATGGCATTTAGCCCAATTTATAGAAGCTTTGTCTAAAACACAAAAGTATCTTGTAGTCTCAACAAAATACGCAACTTATAGTTGCTACGGGACGGATCAAGCCACAATCCTCAACGGTGCACGCCCACACGCCTGTCACCTAGCATGTGCGTCACCTCAAAATAGTAAAATGATACGGAATTTGGTGTTTCATACCCTCAGGACTTTATTTACAATCGTTACTTACCTCAAACCGGTCAAATCTCTACTCCGCGATGCTCTTGCCTCTTGACTCGACCTCCTATCGCTCTGAATCTATTCACAACTAGAACAATACCATCAATATGCGCTAATAGAATGAATTTCACAAGAAAAACATTCAAATTAGACACAAATCTCGAAATCCACTCAAACTCGGCCCCCAGGCACACATCTTGAAATCCGACAAAAGCCACAAAACTAGATAGCTCATTCACTCACGAGTCTACCCATATCAAATTTATCAAAATCCGACATCAAATTGTCCCTCAAATCCTCAAATAAATCTCTCCAACTCCCAAGCGCTAACCCCTCATTTTCACCCTTAATCTTCACTAATTACATGACTAAACAACGAGAAATCACTACATATACAAGTATTAAGGCTCAAGAAACTTACCTCACTGATAATTCCTTGAATGCCTCTTCAAAATCACCCCAAAAGCTCCAAACCCGTCTTAACATGAGCAAAATTTGCGAAGGGTCAATTTTTAGGTTCTTCCCAGCAAAACCGCATCTACGGTCTAAATACCCGCTTCTATGATACCGCGCCTGCAGAAAAACCATCGCAGGTGCGGATTCCACTTTCTCCTCAAAATCCACATCTGCGGCCAACATATCGCACCTGCAGTCTCGCAGGTGCACTCTAATTCTCGCACCTGCACTTCCACCGCAACCCACTCCTACCCGCATCTGCAAGCCTCTTTCCGCTTATGCGAACCTCGCATATGCGGCTCCCCTTCAGCAAGTGCAGAAACACAAGCAGAATCACACTAAAACCTCATTCGAATGACCTGATATTTTGCACACATGTCACAAATGATAATACAAACCTACTCCAACTTTCAAAATTCCATTCCGACCCTGATATCAAAATTTCCACTGTCGACCAAAATCGCCAAAATTCCAACTTTCGCCAATTCAAGCCTAATTCTATCATGGACCTCCAAATCATATTCCGGACACGCTCCCAAGTCCAAAATCACCTAATGGAGCTAACCAAACCATAAAAATCCAAATTCGATATTGTTTACTCATAAGTCAACTTTCGGTTGTCTTTTCTAACTTAAACTTCTAAATAGAAGACTAAGTATCTCATTTTACACCGAAACCTCTCCGGACCCGAACCAACCAATACGATACAATAAAATACAAACGAGGAACACAAAACAAAGTAGAAATGGGGTAAACGGGGTTATAACTCACGAAACGACCGGCCGGATCATTACAATTTTTAATTAGTGCCTTGTTATAGCCTCGTCACTACCTCGTCGAGGCTTGGTTCGGCACTTATAAAGTACATGGGGTTGGTTGTACTCATCTACATTTTAGCTTCTTGTGTTATTTTGGAGTTGGTCCCAAAAGTTGTTAGTGGAGGCTTGCTCGGATTATCTGATTATGGAGACTTGAGGTGATAGTTGCACGACGCCCGCAACCCTGAAGTCCCCTTCCTTTTCCAGATCTACTATTTATTTTTGTTTCAAACATTTGTACTTTTTTCACACTTTGGTTGTAGCGCTGTTAGAATGTTTATGTCCATATGACACTAGATTTCGGGGGTTGATTAGTCAGCATTTGTATTTAGTATATCTGTTTTTAAAACTCTATAGCTTTATTTCGTATTAAATTGCTTTCAAATGGCTTTTAAAATGATTAATTGTGTACTAATGTTGGCTTCTCTAACAAGTGGACTTTAGGCGCTATTATGGTTTCACGATTGAGATTCCGGGTCGTGACAATAGTAGTATTAGAACCATCAATAGTATTAAAAATAGCATCAGCAAGAGGTTTATTAAATAAAACATAATAAAATTCTAATTGTTCAAACAAAATCAAAAACTTCCGGGGCCAACACTTATAATTATTTCCATCCAAAGGTGTCACGACCCGGAATTCCCACCGTCGGGACCGTGATGGAGCCTAACATTTCACTTGCTAGACAAGCCAATGTTTGAACCATTTACTTTTTTTAACGTTTTAAATGATGATATATTAAAGAGTTGACACAATTTAAATATTCTAAGTAAAATTTGCAAAAGCTAAAACAGTCAATACCAATTACAAATCTTTGAACCTGGTGTCATGAGTGCACGAGCTTCTAAAATACACATAAAGTCTGAAATAAGTACAAATCTGTCTGAAAGAAGTTATAGAGCTAAAAAGGAAAGAGGATGGGACCCTAGGAGCTGCAGGCATTGAACAACCGTACCTCAAGTCTCCGCCGATGTCCAATCTGGGCACGCTAATAACCGCCGCTTGGATCGACTTCAAAATATGCATAGTGTGTAGTGTATAGAATGTAGAATCAATACAACCGACCCATGTACAGGTAAATGCCGAGCCTAACCTCTACGAAGTAGTGACGATGCTAAGGTGGATCACCTATACTATAACCTGTACACAATACATAAAAATGATAGGAAATAGGAATGCTGAACAGAATTTAAGTAGCCAACTAAAACAATAATCACGACCTTAAGAATAAACCAACACCGGCCAGAATCACCATTCTCTTAACAGTTCAAAGGAATACTAGAAGCCATCACAACGCAAGCAATGTAAACATAAAGATTGTTGTGGTGCGCAACCCGTTCCCACCAAACAACACAGAATCCTCCCTTATTTCACCATAATAATATCAACAATAGTAAATAATATAAATATGTTGCGGCGCGCAAATCGATCCACCCTGTAACGACTCGATCGGTCATTTTACATTCTAGAACCCCGTCCTCCTAAATAAGACTTCCTATACTTGCTTTTACTGATTTATGACTTGAGGGAATGGGTAGTTCGGAATATGGAGAAGTATGGGTTGAAATCGGAACACTTGGTTCCTTAAGGTTGGCTTAAAATGCAAAGTTTGACTTTGGTAAACATTTTGAGTAAACGACCTCGGAATCAAGATTTGATGGTTACAATAGGGTTGTATGATGATTTCAGACTTGGGCGTGTATTCGAATTGGGTTTTGGATGAACTGGGGGCGTTTCGGCTCCTAATAGTGAAAATTGGCAATTTGAGCAAATTCCATAAGTTTGGGTTGAAATGAATTTTTACATTCTAGGCATCCGTTTGGGATATTGAGCTTGGGAATAGTTTCGTATGGTGATTCTGGACTTTGACCTCATCCAGAAGTTGATTTGAAGGTCCGTAGGTCGTTTCGGAGTCATTTGGCGAAAGGTTAGAACTTGAAGTTTTTTGAAAGTTTGACCGAAGGTGGACTATTTAATATCGAGTTTGGATTTCAGTTCCAAAAGTTGGAGTAGGTCCTTAATGTTATTTTATACTTGCACGCAAAGTTTGGCGTCATTCCGAGTTGATTTGATAGGAATTGGACGCGCAGAAGTGTTTTAGAAGTTCTTAGAGTTCATGAGTAAATTCATGCGTTTTGGTGTCCAATTTCTTGGTTTTTGATGTTATTTCGGTGTTCCACTCGCGCGAGTAAGTTTGAAAGATGTTATTAGACTTGTGTGAGTATTCGGTGTGGAGCCCCAAGGGCTCAGGTGAGTTTTAAACGTTTGAGAGAAGTTGAAAACACACCAGATTTTCTGGTGTTCTTGGCACCAGTTGCAGGTCTCGCAAATACGAGAGATAGTTCGCAAATGCAAACCTTGCATTTGCGATGATGGCTTTGCAATTGCGATGAAGCCTGACCAAGGCAGTGTTCGCATTTGCGATACTTTCGCCGCGTTTGCTATCCCAGCAGAAGTTGTATTATAGTGGAAGCCCAGGCTTCGCATTTGCGAGGATTTTGTTGCATCGCATTTGCGAACCTGGTGTCGCAAATATGACATTAGAGGGCTGTGTCCAGCTCTTTTAATGCGGGACTTAGGCCATTATTTTATTTCACTTCATCCACTTAGGTGATTTTTGGATCTTTTAGAAGAGGGTTTTCACCTAGCACTTTGAGGTAAGTAATTTCTACTCAACATGAGCTAAATACATAGATTGTGGGTGATACATGCAAAAATTGGGGGAAAATCAAGAGTTTAGGTGAAAACCTAGGGTTTTGACAAAAATGAGATTTAACCACGAAATTTGTTATGGAATTTAGTAGAAATCATATATTTGTGTTCCTAAGGTTATGAGTAACAATTTTCTTGATACATTTCAAGAACCCGAGCATGTGGGCCCAGGGGTGAATTTTAGGAATCTTGCAATTTAGGCTGGGTAATCACTTAAATGGTGAAATTATGAACTTTTGAGCATAGATTGATTAGTTTGTGTAACGCTTGACTAGTTTCGAGTCGTTTGACGTCAAATTTGGAGGTTTAACTGCGTTCTTGAATTGAGAAGTAGGCTTTGAGACGAGGTAAGTCTCCTTTCTAACCTTGTAAAGGGGAATTAATCCCATAGGTGAATTAAATTAATTTGTGTACCTATCTGTGGGGGATGCGTACAGACGTGGTGACGAGAGTTTGTATGTAGATACTATTATATTATTGCCCGGGTCGTTTAGGACCCGTATCATGCTATATTTGAAATATTTGCATCCTTACTTGCTATTATGATCACTTAAGTCATGCTTGAAATTGGTAAAATAATTACAGAAGGTTATACTCACTTACTTAAGGATTTGTATGAAATACTTGACTGAAAATGGAAAATGTGTGCTTTCTTGAAAATAAATTATTATTTGTGGATCGGGCCGAGCGCCTCGGTAGTAAATAAATGCTTCTATGGTTCGCGCCGATCGATCCTCCGACAGTGCACAATTTAATATCATGTTGGACCGGGTCGTACGACCTCAACATAATTGCGCTTGTTAATTATTTGGAACTCTTCGTGATTTATACTGCTTAAATGCCTTGAAAAATAAGTTGTTAAATGATATGATTGAAATTGATATTATATTTGTGAAAGAATAACTTGTTATTTCCAGTTGTCGAACTGTCAGAATTATTCATGATATTCATGCTTAGCATAACACCTTAATTATATCATTGTTAGCCCTAGTAAGTGTCAAGTCGACCCCTCGTCACTACTTCTTCAAGGTTAGACTAGATACTTACTTGGTACATATTGTTTATGTACTCATACTACGCTTCTGTACTTAATTGTATAGGATCTAAGGCAGATGCATCTAGTTACCCATCCGACGTGCGTAGTTGATCCCCACATCGAGACTTCACGGTGAGCTGCCTTCCGAGCCGATCTGCAGCAGTTGGAGTCTTCCTTATGTTTTACTCTTCTTTCTATTTTCTCTCACATAGTAGGCTAGCAGTATTCTTTTGTATATTCTACTATATTGCCCACACACTTGTGACACCGGGTCTAGGCACACTCACTAGTAGACTAAAATTTTTGGGTTGGCTTACATGATTCCGATTAGTTCTTATTGCTTCTGCTTATTTATGTTTCACTGCAAATCTCTAAATCTTCTTTTACGAATAAGGAAAAAAAATGTTATTACTTAATAATTTATTTATATGGGAAACAACTAGATGATCAGTGTTGACTTGCCTAGCAATGGTGCTGGGCGCCATCATGGCCTAAAATTGAAATTGGATCGTGACACCACCATATGTCAATATCAGAATCATAATTCACCCTTATTTTACCATATCAATCCACCCTTATTCCACCATATCAATCCACCCTTATTACACCTACTACGACGTGCAACCTGATGCCACCATATCAATCCACCCTTATTACACCTACTGCGACATGCAGCCCGATGCCACCATATCAGAACCAAACACTCACCGTAAGGCTAGGTTACTGGGGACAGACTTGGTACAGGATGCTTTAGAAAAGGTGAAGGTGATTCAACAAAGGCTTCGTACAGCGCAGTCGAGGCAAAAGAGTTATGCTGACAGGAAGGTTCGAGATGTGTCCTACATGGTTGGTGAGAAGGTTCTATTGAAGGTTTTGCACATGAAGGGTGTAATGAGATTTGGAAAGAAAGTTAAATTGAGTCCTCGGTTCATTGGGCCTTTTGAGATGCTATGGAGGATTAGGGAGGTGGCTTATTAGCTTGCTTTGCCACCCAACTTGTTGAGTGTGCATCCGATATTTCATGTTTCTATGCTCCGGAAGTATATTGGGGATCCGTTGTATATTTTGTATTTCAACACAGTTCAGTTGGATAGTGATTTGACTTATGATATGGAGCCAGCCGCTATTTTGGAGCATCAGGTTTGAAAGATGAGATCAAAAGATATAGCTTCAGTGAAAGTACAGTAGAGAGGTCAGCTCATAGAGGAGGATACCTGTGAGACCGAGTGGGAGATGCGGAGCATATATCCTTACCTGTTTGAGGCTTCAGGTATGTTTCTTGACTCGTTCGAGGATGAACGTTTGTTTAAGAGGGGGAGGATGTGACGCCCCGGCCAGTCGTCTCATGAGTTACCATTTCGTTTCCACCATTTCAGCTTCTTATTGCTTTGTTTACCGGTCCTATGAGTAATCGGCTTGGTTGGCTCGGGTTTGGAATGGATTTGGTAAGGTTTGAGGCACTTAGTCTCTTTTAAGGAAGCTTAAGTTGGAAAAGTTAACTGGATGTTGACTTATGTGTTAGAGGGCTCGGGTGTGAGTTCCTATGGTTTGGATAGCTTCGGTAGGTGATTTGGGACTTAGTAGCTTGATCGTAATGAGTTTTGGAGGTTCGGAGTAGATTTAGGATTGAATTTGCAAAATTGGATTTTTGGCATTTTCTGGTTGATAGGTGAGATTTTGATATAGGGGTCGGAATGGAATTTTGAGAGTTGCAGTAGCTCCATTGTGTCATTTGGGATGTGTGTGCAAAATTTCAGGTCATTCGGACGTGGTTTGGTTGGGTTTTTGATCAAAGGCATAATTCGGAAGATTTTGGAAACTTAGGCTTGAATCCCATGTATTTTGGTTTATTCGATGTTGTTTGAGGTGTTTTGAAGATTGGTATAAGTTTGAATAAGGTTATGGGTTATGTTTGTGCTTTTAGTTGAGGTCCCGGGGGCCTCGGGGTGATTTCGGATAGTTGACGGAAAAGTTTGGAATTTTTGGTGAAGCTGCAGATTTTCTGCTTCTGGTGTTTTCGCACCCGCGGATTGGGGACTGCATGTGCGATACCGCAGATGCAAGGAAGAAGGTCGTAGGTGCGGAAGAAGGTATGGGAGGCAGAAACCGCAGAAGCAGTTGGAGAAACCGCAGAAGCGGTTGGAGAAACCGCACCTGCGATGGCGCAGGTGCTGATATTGAACCACAGATGCGGAAGCTGGGGAATAAGTGAAAAGCTGCAGAAGCGGCTCTTGGACTACAAAAGAGGTACTGCAGATGCGGTGGATTGACCGCAGGTGAGAAAATGCCTGGGTCAGAATGTATATATTTCTTCCTTCGCGATTTTCAGAGGGTTACACCCTTTTTAAATGCGAATTCTGGAGTTTAAGGCAATTTTGAAGAGAGAATTCAAGGAGACTTCATTGAGGTAAGGATTTTGGACCTAAAACTCGTTCTTATGGTATTATTTCATGGATTAGAGCTGTAATTAAAGGAATTCAAGGGTTAAAATTGGGGAAACTAGGGCTTATTATTGGAGACCTCGACTTGAGGATTTGAGGGACCTATTGTGGTCGGATTTTGGTACTTTTGATATGTATGAACTCGTGGGGAGATAAGAAATCTATTGATGTGAATTTTATCGAATTCGGAGACGTGGGCCCAGGGGTCGGGTTTTGATAATTTCGGGATTTATGTTGTAAATTGATTATTTTTGCTTGGGCTTCGATCCCTTAGCATATTTTGACTTCGTGATTCTGAGTTTGGATAGATTCGACGTGAGTAGAGGCCGATTCGAGGGGCAAAGGCATCGCGGGCTAGAGTTTGGACCGGAATAAGGTAAGTAATGATTGTAAATGATGTCCTGAGGGTATGAAATCCCAGATTGCACATCGTTCTGCTATATTGAGGTGACACACATGCTAGATGACGAGAGTCAGGTCGTGCATTGTTGGGGATTGTGACTTAGTCCGTCCCGAATGTCTATTTTATCACTTATTTGACTGAAAACTATTTGCTATCACCATGTTTTGGGTTGAATGCTATATTTGGGCCTCGTGCCAACTATTTGAACCCTTAGGGGATTTTATTGATATTTCCTCACTGTTTTGACTTTATACTTGAACTAAGTTATGCTATATTCTACTATTTTTCATAATTCAGCCATGTTTACTCTGCTTTAAGACTTATATGATATTTTGGGCTGCGCACTATGTTTTACTGTTGCCCGAGTGGCTATGAGGTTCTGACTGAGTAAGGCCGAGAGCCTATGCTGTGAGGAAACACTGATTATGATTATGAGGCCGAGGGCTTGAGATATGTACGCCACAAGGTGGCTTATTGATATGAGGCCGAGAGCTTAGTAATTACGCCACAAGATGGCTTGATATTGCGCTTTGACCATAAGAGGCCCCTCCAAGAGTCTGCACACCCCAATAAGTGCGGGTACCCATTGTGATGTGAGATATAGCCCGATGGGCGGATTTGTTGACACTGTGCCCGAGGGGTGATCCTTTATGTGTTTATATTCCTATTTGCCTGTCATTTGCTTGCTTAATTGTTAAAAATGCATCTTATGAAGTTTAAACTGAACTCAGTAATCTTATACATCTTTACTGCTTCACTGTTTTACTGGCTTTTATTGCTTCCTTATAGCCTATAACGTGCCTTACGTGATTTCTTGATTTCAGTCTTTATTTATGATTATTACTCACTGAGTTGGAGTACTCACTTTACTCCCTGCACCCCGTGTGCAGATTCAGGCACTGCTAGTCCTGCTTGCGAGAGTTGAGAGCTCCCGACAGATTTTGGAGTTCACGAGGTAGCTGTTCGGCGCCCACAGCCTTGTGTTTCTCCCCCTTTATCTCATTTATTTTCCCCTGATTAGTGAATCTGTAGTAGCTTTGTAGACCTTCTTGTATTATCCGGATTTGGTAGTTGCTCATGGCTGGTGACACCCTGATATCGGGCTGTGTTGGGTTTTACTTCCGCAAATTGTACTGCATTATCTACCTTGTTTTGGGATTTATGATTATGATTAGACCTAGTTTTATTACTTTATTCTTTTTGTTTAATTGCTTAAAACTGAAATGAAAAAGTGTCTGTTGGTCTTGTCTTCACGCGAGGTGCCATCGCGATCGGGTCCGGGTTTAAAGTCGTGACACTTAGCATGTGAAATAAATAATAATTGTATTGTATGGATGTATTTTGTAATTTTCAATTATGTAAGATATTATGGATTGTTGCAAGTCTGAAATTTAGCTATAACAAGTACCAGAATGTATTTATGTGTGTTGTCCTAAATCTCATCCATTTTTTCCCTATATTTCTAACATGGTAACTACTCTGTATCCCAATTTATTTGATACTCTTCTCTTTCTTCTCTTTTCTATATGTTTTATATATGATAGCAATTATTTATAAACTTTTTATTTTATCCTTGCGAAATAATTTAAACCCACCAAAATTTTCATAACTTATTTTAGTCAATAAATTTTAAAAGTCTTTTTTTTCCCTCTAAACTCCATGACATTCTCACATAAATTGAGATGGAGAGTTTAACATTGCTAAGCAGTATTGATTTGTAGGCGGAGCCAAGTTGTGTCTAGTTGAACCCATTCCCACCGCTATTTTTGAGATTGTCATTTTCCATAGGGATATGAATAAGAAAAAATAGATTGATAAGTTCTTGAATGTAAATAATGACATATATAAAGCAACATAGTTAATGAATCTGCTATAACTAAGCTTTGAGTAGTGTACATTGCTAACCTTAAATTGGGAAACACGTCGCCTTCCTTCTATTTTTTTTTCCTTTTTCTTTGTTTTTTATTGAATAAAACTCACCAATAGGTCACTATGTTTTATTGCTAAATATCATAAAAGAAGAGCAAAAGGAACAAAGGTAGAAATAGAAAAAAAGCCTCTCTGAAGAAGTAGTGATCAGATAACGAGGATATACTTGGAAGTCTCCGAGCGATGAATTTCGATAAATAAAATCTGCTGCATGTTTACAATAAAAAACAAAATCACATTTTTCAGCTTCTTAATTTTATTTTTTTATTTTTTTGGAGCTTTTGGCTCCTAAAGGATAATGTAGAATCAAAAGGTTGGGCTAGTTGATTGCCAGTCATTGGCTTGTTGTTACACTGTTCGCTCGTACTAAATCTTTTCATATATATATATATTAGTGTAAAATTCAGGAGAACGAAGTGGAACGAGCACGAGAGAGGATCTACTTCGGATTGGCTATCGCCTATCGGTGGTAGTATCTGTTTTACCAAAAAAGTGTTAAATTCTTTTTTAAAACGAATTAATAAAAAAATAGAGGATAAATCCTAGCAAAGAATAATTAGCTCTAGATCAAAGAATATTATGTAGGAAAAATAGGATATGATTAAACTCATGAACCTTTTAAGATTATAAAAGATATCAAATGTAGATGACATGCTTACATTCTTGACGTTGCTATTCCGTAATGTAAAATAAAGAAGAAAAAGAAGGTGTACCATTAGTAGCTGCGGGATCTATCTTTATTGATTCCGGAATGGTGATTGCAAAGATCTGCAGCCAAGTTCTAAACCGTATCTTGTTTTTCCTCCGAAACATTCTCCCGTTCTTCTGTTGTTAAGTGAGGAAGAAAAAAGGTCCCCCTTTACCTTCTCTTACCTAGTATATATATAATAGATATTCCCCTTTACCCAACGGTCCTTAGCCAGGATACACTAATCTGCCAACTACATTTCAGGTCGACCTCCCTAAGTGACATGGCATGTACCTCGCCATACATGCCTTCTGATGGTTCGACCTCAGCAGTGGCCGAGATGCTCGCCGTCATGGTGCCTTATGAATACAACTATGGCATAATCAACCCCTCGCCATTCCTTTTTGTTTCGATTCTCATGTAGTCAGATTTCGACCCGTACAGTTAGTCCCTCTGCCTATTAAGGTCGTCTTTGGACGAGCTCGATAGGCGGATTCCGTCAATAAGAAAACCTTTGAGAAATCTGAGCGTTTTTGGCGATGGGCGAGCACCTCTTAGCGAGATGATGATGTGATATTTCGGATGCTTCGTTAGACCACAGTCTGTTAGAAATGACATTAAATTCGTCAAGCGTCATTATGGCATACATTTTCTGTGTGTCGCATCGCTTCCCATGCCCCTTCCGTTATTATTGAAAAAAGGCGGCGCTTGGTTTCTCAAACCAGCATATCCATATCCCTATAAGTAGGGAAAAGTTTCCCATTCATTCACAAGACAATCTTAGGGCATTCTTCCATCTTCTTTAGTTCTTCGTATTTCTTTTTCTACCAGCAATCATTGTGGCTGTTACCCTCCTTTCTTTACACTCCCAACTTGTACAGTCACCTGAAGCGATGGCTAGTGTTTATATAACTCTGATCGAGTCGTTGGTGCTTCGGTGCCGGAAAATGATCTACCCCTACTCGAAAAGGGAGTGGGTCTGGCGAAGGACGAGAGTTTTCCGATGGTAGATGAGGTGGTTCCCCGTCCAGGGAAGGCAAGGACTGACTTCAATAGCCCTTCTGGGAATGAGCCGGAACTTGTTCTTTCGACAATGGATATCGCGGCTCTCGCAGCATTTAAAGCCAAATGGGGAATCCTTGAGCATATCGAACTCGTTCCAGCGGGCTCTGACATTGTGCACATACACCGCCCAGGATACTACATGTTCTATACGTACCCTTTCGTCATCGGATACACGCTTCCTATCCCTTCTCTGGCGGCTGATTTTTTCCACTTCTATGAGGTGTGTTCGGCTCAGCTTTCCTTGTATATATACAAACTCTTTTTAATGCTCATGAAATACTCGGAGCCGGCCGACCGGGGGATTTCTCTTCAACACCTGCTTTATCTCTTTGTCCCCAGCTAGGGGCACCTTGCTACATCTTCGTCACCGAGGCACCAAAGGCCTGGTGGTGAAGATGGATGACAAGACCAACTGCCACTTCTGGAAAAACTACTTCTATGTCCACACGGAGCACGTGGTGTCTAACCCGACTGGGTTCCCTGAGGCATGGAATTTCGCCCGTAAGCCTTTCTTTTCGTCTCCCCTATTTTTTTTAAAAAACAATAACGGATGTTGGTTGTTTTCCTCCAGTGATCTCGTTGAGTTTTTGTTTTTGTAGGCGAGAGATTGCCCGCTCCGCAAGTTATTGATATTCGCGGGTGTTTGAGTTCAGTTCTTCCCCATACGATAAGGATTCGTGAATGGGGATTCGTGAATGGTCATCCTTTCACGAGAGGTTTGGGCGCAAACCTTCCGTAGGTAAGTCGCCTTGTCTCGGCCGTAGTTATCTTGTTCTTTCCTCCATATTTTTTTTTATCTTAATATCTTTGTTTGGTCAAATCTCTCATTGGCAGGTCGAAAAGGAGCAAGAAGGGCAAGGGATCATGTCGTTGCTTTCTGTCAACTGGCTTTCTCTGCCTGGCCCGTACCAAGGGTAACTGATAAGGGCGTCCAAAGTTTGGTTGCTCGACGGACCACGTCCGTGACCGAACCTATTCATTTAGAGGTTGCTCCTCGATCAGAGACTCCGGTTCCCACAGTCCGTTCAACTGACGAACCTTCTCATGGCAGTAGCAAAGAGGCCCCGTCAAAGAGGCGGAGGTTGTCAGAGGGGGCATCTTTGTTTGGAATGCCCTCGCGGGGCTACCCTACTTTGGCGGTGTCTAAAGTTGGTGGCGATACCGGACTGTGTGTAGAGGCGGTGCCCGTCTCAAATGTAGAAGAGGCTGCCATGGCGGGGGGACAGAGTTCAGAGGTTGCCACGATTGTTCCAAGTAGTCCATCGACGTATCGGCAGGGTCGCGCCCCCTCTTCGGCTAATAAGAGGTTGAAGGGCGTAGTGGAAGATGCCTATGAATCTGATTCTGATATTGATCCTGAGGATATAAGAATATTTGAGGATGGTTTTACCAGGGTCGACGTGAGGGCGGAAGGCCCTTCCCGTGTGCTCGAAATTCCGTCGGACTTTAATCTGTTGGAGGACACATTGGACTTGGTGCCCCAATTTGACCTTCTGTGCTCCGCTGCCGAAAGCGGGTCTCTTCGGGAGATTAGTGATTCTGGTTTGTCATGTAGTGTGGCTGGGATGGCCTTGAGGGTGAGTTTCCTTTTGCTATTTTCTTTGTTTTATGCCATTTGCTTTTGCTGATTCCTCCCCCTTTTTAGACTTACATGTTGGAGATCGAGAGTGCTCGCAGGGCTGACACGTGGGCTGAAGTCTTTCTAAAAATGGCCACGAAGTACCACCAGAATCGCAACAGGTGTCGCGATATGCATGCACAACTTAGGGAGGGCGGTAATACTCAATCTGTCAGGGAGGAGTTAGAGAAAAAGGATGAGGATATGATGCGGTCTATCTCCAGATGTCGCGAGCTCGATGAGCTGCTTAATTCCAAAGACGATGAGCTCGAGGTGGGCAAAGGGTTTGCAGTGGAATGCGAGGATCTTCAGGTGAAGGTTCTATCTTTGCAAGCCGAGCTTGAGCAGAATGCCACTAGAGTCGCCAATCTAAGTGTAGAGTGGACGGAGAAGGTGGTTGAGCTAGAAAAGAAGGTGGCCGAGTAAGAGAGAGTCGAGGGAGCTCGAGTGGCGGCTTTGGCGAGGGCGACAGTGATGGAAGACACTATCCACGTCCTCAGGTATGAGCGGGAAGCTGAAAGGGTGATGACATACTAAGAGAGGCATGACTTGAGGAGCAGATCGATGAACTTGATTGGGAAGCTTCAAGCCTGGGAGACTGAGTTACGACTCTCGAGGTTGAGAAGGTGAAGCTGTTGGCTCAGGCCCTCCCTCATGAATCTGCCCCTGTTGTTGTCCCCTACCATTTGGACGAGCTATGGGTCCATGTTGAGGCCCAACGACATATATATAAGGGTTTGTGGATGGCAGAAAGCGTTCCTGAGGCCACTTTTGAAGATTCTCGGGTTAAGGCATGCGAGGCTAGTCTCTCCTGCGGTTATGACCCTGCGACACCGGAGGCCAGTGGGGGTGCTGAGATTGATGATAAGCTTCCTTTAGATGATGACAATGATGGAGAGGACGGTGGTAGAGATGAGGCCGAGTGAAATTTTTATAGCTTTTTATACTTAGCTTTTTTCTGTTCGTTTGTTGTTGCTGGGTGGGCCACCTCTTTTGGCCCTTTGTAAGATACTTATATTTTCTTCGAATGAAATAGTCGGCTTGTCTTCGTTTGTATGTTTTTGGCTTTCCCTTCTTTTTTCCCTTTCCAATTTCTTAGATTTTCTCGCAATAAGTCCCTGACTTCTGGTAGTTGATCTAAGTGTGATCGAATTCGACCCGCTAATTTGAACTTGACTTTGTTAACTCGAGCGGGGTCGAATTTCATCTTGCAAATTTGAGCGAAGTCAATTTGGATTTGTTAATTGGATCGAGATCAAATTTTGTCATACCAGTTTTTAGCGAAGTCACTTTTGACTTGTTAATTCGAGTGAGGTCGAATTTCGTCTCGCCAACTTGGGTGAGGTCACTTTGGACTTGTTAACTCGAATGAGGTAGAATTTTGTCTCACCAACTTGGACGAGGTCACTTTGGACTTGTTAATTCGAGCGAGGTCAAATTTTGTCTCGCCAACTTGGGCGAGGTCAGTTTTGACCTGTAATTTCAAGCGAGGTCGAATGTTGTCTTGCCAACTTGGGCGAGGTCAGTTTTGACTTGTAAATTCGAGCGAGGTCGAATTTTGTCTCGCCAACTTGGGCAAAGTCAGTTTTGACTTGTAAATTCGAACAAGGTTGAATTTTACTTTTGCTTGGCGATGGCCGGGGGCCGCATGGGTGTGAATTCGAATGAGGTCGAATTGTGACCCGTGATGAGTTCGAGCGAGGTCGAACATTGATTTGTTAATTCGAACGAGGTTGGATTTTACTTTCGCGTGGAAATGTGCGGGCTCGGTAGAGTGGTAGGAATGTTGTATGATAGCTTTCTTCGATTGGACAATATTATTTGTTGCTGCACAATTTATCTATTCGTCGGGGTGAGTCCCAGTCTATCTAGTCCCTTCATTGTTCGGCCTGGAGAAATCATTGACGGGATGCTAGATGAACTTATTTCCTCGTATTTTGGGCACCCTGGGACGTGATTAGCTCGAACGAAGTTCGGACGTGATTCGGAATACTTAGTCAGCAGAATTGGCATATGATTGCCATGGCGAGCATACATGTAAGCTCTTCGTGTTCATGTTTTGCCTGTGTTGGAGTGACTGTATGTTCCATGGGCTAACCGTCCAGTCCCAGGTTATGGAGATTGTTTCTTAATAATATTGGCTTGTTATGTTATTTGTCTGTTATTTGCAGTATGGTATGGTATGGGGGTTTTGCTCGACCGTCGCCTACACGATGATATGTTGCGGAATGTTTTCCTGTTGTGTTGCTTTGGTGGCGTTTGTTCCTTGTTTGTGCACCTGGGAGAATGATTGTGTTCCTATCCTAATACAAAAAAAAACAAGTTAAACCAAACAAAATCGTTTGTTACCTTGACCTGATTGGTTGGCAAGGGGGGAGGGGCGCTATAGAACGACTCATTTTGTCTCGTACTCGAATGACGGCTTCAGGTTTGATAGCCTTATGTATAGCTTCGCCGTTAGTCACGTCTAGGCTTCTTATGGGCTGACAACTTACTTTGCCCGTTGGGATCTCGAGCTTGAGTCTTGGTCCAGTCTCGTCCCAGGTGCACAAAAATAAAGGAAACAGAAGTTATACTTTGTACATAAGTTATACTCTATACATACGGGTACAAAAATAAGGTAGGACAAGATTGTTATTTCAAAGAATCACACAATAGGCTATCGTCCCTTCCTAAGAGAGAGGGGGCAATGTGCATGAAGTATAGATTGGTATCTAACGTTAATATAGCAAATAGGATTGCGGACGTGCTCAACGCGTAGTGGCCATAATCCCGCTTTGACAACTCATACTCACTATATACCAAGCCCATCGCTACAGCAAGACATGGATTTTGTATAGATATCAGACATAATTTCGATTTCATGCAAAGATCTTGTTACATATCGCTTTTTCGTACGTTAAAGTTTTGTTTTAAGTTAATCGACGTAGACTCTGGGATGAGATTATCTTGAGGTTAACGTATTTATGGTATTTATAACAAGCGATAAGTAAGTGTCATGAAGGATAAATGGTGCACGAATTAAAGAAAATGAGTTTCGTTGAAGGTGGCCGGTTTGGGATAAAATACGGGTCGAGCTATGATACCCAATAATTATAGACTAGTACCATACAAGGTACCATATGACCACAGTAGTATGATGTATAAAGCATATTAAAAATAGAATTTTAAGTAAGTTGAGAAATTTTTTAATTATGCGGGTAATTGGTTAATTATCGGGTAACGGGACGTTACCTAAATAAGTAGTAAATTATCATATAAGACCAAATCCCCCCGCCCCTCCAAAAAACGTGGCAGTAACCTACTCTTGATACAAAAATGAGTAAGTAGTTATATGATATTAGGTGGCAATCTAACATAATTCATTACATAAGTTGAGTTAGTGTCATATATATCTATAACTACTTTTCTATCCATTGTAGACTTTTCATTTGATCAACATCCAATTGATATATAATTGAGCAGGATAGTGATTATGCATAAAGAGATTGTTTTATAAGAATTAACAATACAACAAGGAGAAGAATGTATAGACGTAGGCTATAGTACTGTCAAGAAGATACAATAATCTGGGAATCATAACCACAAATTGCACTTCTCAGTAGACATTTTTGTTGGCAACAAAAAATCAAAACGTTCTCAAACCAGACGCTAAGGCTCAATCCAACAAAGAATATTATACGGATTTTCTCCTACTCTAGGTATGTTAAGGTCATCCCTTCTTTCTTTTGGCATGATCCAAATTATACAAAAGAAATGAGCAAACGCATAGTTTTCTTAAACGGATCTGTTCATAAAAATACTAGAGGTCTCTATGTTCTTGATTTCCCATATGACATATTATTATATTTTTTTATTCGTGGGTCTCATAATAATACGCAGTTGAAAAAATTTATCCAAAAAGAATATTGAGATTATTACATATTTTTTCATGAATTTCATTCATGATAGTGATTATGCATAAAGAGATTGTTTTATAAGAATTAATAATACAACAAGGAGAAGAATGTATAGATGTAGGCTATAGTACTGTCAAGAGGATATAATAATCTGGGAATCATAACCTCAAGTTGCACTTCTCAGTAGACATTTTTGTTGGCAATGAAAGATCAAAACGTTCTCAAACCAGACGCTAACGTTCAATCCAACCAAGAATATTATACGGATTTTTTCCTACTCTAGGTATGTTAAGGCCATTCCTCCTTTCTTTTGGCATGATCCAAATTATACAAAAGAAATGAGCAAATGCATAGTTTTCATAAACGACTTTGTTCATAAAAATACTAGGGGCCTCTATGTTCTTGATTTCCCATGTGACATATTATTATATCTTTTGTTCATGGGTCTTAGAATGATACGCAGTTGAAAAAGTTTATCTAAAAAGAATATTGAGATTATTACATATTTTTCATGCATTGCATTCATTTATATATGTACATTGACCCATGACAAGATGGCGTTATATATATATATATATATATATATATATATATATATGGGAAAAAGGTTACGGTGTTATATACACACCACCACCTGATTAGTTGGTAAGCCCACAGTGGCCGAGATGATATAATGGGATGCCCTCAGAGGCTTGATAATATTATGTACATGTCACGACCCCAAATACCCGGTCGAGATGGCGCCTATCACAATACTAGGCAAGCCAACCCAACAAGTAACCACAGTCAATTTCTTTTACTAAAAACATTTTTCAAACATTTAGTTAAGTCTCAATTTTCATAAGGAATTCATAAATCACTGAAATGTGCGGAAAACATTACAGAAAATAAACCAACACAACCCAAACATCTGGTGTCACGAGTCTAGAGCCTCTAAAGACACAAATCCGACTGTCTAATACATAATCAACCTAAAAATGCAGAAAGAAACAAGATAGGAAGAAAGCAGGGTTGCGGATGCCATGCAACTACCTTGAAGTCTCTGGCAAACTCCGACAATGCTGGGGACCCTCACTCTGCCGCTTAGGCACCTGGATCTACACACAAGGTGTAGGGAGTAACGGGAGTACGCCAACTCAGTAAGTAACTAAAGTAAATAATGTCTGAAAGCAGTGACGAGCAGTTAAAAATCATATAAAAGAGTAAACAACAGAATATCAAGTCAAACTCAACAGTTTTAAAACCACTTTCTTTATAAAGCTTCAATTTCAATTGAAATACTTTGAAATCATTTACTTAGCAGTTTTCAACAGAGGCTCATTATAAAAGGAGAGTGAAATCAGTAAAACTATCATAAAAGGGCCCACCGGGCAAGGTATCACTCATAATTATAGCCTCACGAGCAAGCCACTCGGTCACTCGTGACTCAGTTCTCGTCACTCAGTACTCAAACTCATCACTCGGGCTCAAATACACCTCATAATAGTAAAAATCATAATAACCGCTGCGTCATGCAGCCCGATCCATAGTTTATAGTCGACTACGCTCACTAGGGGTGTACAGACTCCGGAGGGGCTCCTAAAGCCCAAGAATCATATCGCTGCGGCGTGCAACCCGATCCATATAAGTATCGTTTTGGAGTGCAACCCGATCCATAATATATACATATAATATTGTTTCAGCGTGCAACCCGATCCATATAAGTATCGTTTTGGAGTGCAGCCCGATCCATAATATATACATATAATATTGTTGCGGCGTGCAACCCGATCCATAATATTTATAATCCTCACCATTAGATCCATAACGTCTCTCAGTCATTAACCTCACAGCCACTCGGGCATAACAGTGGAACTCAGGGAACTCAGTCCGAATAGTTCTCACATTTTAAGAAGTAGAGTGATAAAACCAGTTTTAAACAATAAAAAGGTAAAACATGACTGAATATATGCTTTCAAACAAATAGAGTGAGGAAAAATAGTAAAAATGCCCGTAAGGGTCTCAACAGGTTGGCACAAAGTCCTAAACATGGCATACAACCCATAATACAGTATAAATTTCTAAAATACAGGATATCATAAGATTTCAAATCAAGTGTGTGGCTTACTAGTCTCTACGGGATGGACCAAGTCACAATCCCTACCGGTGCACGCCCACACACTCGTCACCTAGCATGTGTGTCACCTCATTTATCAAAATTATACGAAATACCAAGGTTTTGTACCCTCAGTTCCAGATTTACAATGGTTACTTACCTCAAATCGGATGAAATATTACTCCGCAATACCTTTGCCTCTAGCCTCGGCCTCAACTCGCGTCGAATCTACCCAAAATCAGAATCATAACATTTGTATATGCTAAGGGAATGAAGCCCATGCGAAAATAATCAAATTATACCAAAAATCCCGAAATTGGTCCAGCCCGACCCCCGAGCCCACCTCTCAAAATTCGATAAAAATAACACCAACGGAATCCTTATTATCCCAACCAAAAATCCGACCATAAATGGCCCCTCAAATCCCTCGATAAAAGGCCCAAGTTTCCAAGCCCCAACTCCCCAATTTAGGCTTCAAATCCCCCAAATTACATGTTTAATTAGGTAGAAATCACAAATAGATCGAGTATTAAGTCCAAAATTCTTACCTCCAATAAGTTCTCTTAGTATTAGGTCCAAAATTCTTACCTCAAATAAGTTCTCTTTGATTCCCTCTTCAATCTATCTCAAAACAAATCCAAAACTCAGTAAAAAAATGGTGGACTTAGGCCAAAAATCGCGAAAATGGCCTTTTTAAACATTCTGCCCAACTCTTTAATTTACTTAATCGCGATCGCGCAAAACAAAACACATCGCGATCTCGCAAAACAAAACACATCGCTATCGCGAAGCACAAACTCCGTTGGCCCAAAATTTCACTCTACGCGATCGCATATATACCCACGCGAACGCGATGCTCAGAGTCTTACACCTACGCGATCACGAATTAGCCCACACGAACGCGATACACAGAAACCTACACTCACGCGATCACAGTCCTATCTACGTGAATGTGAAGAATAAGCTGGATGCCCCCTGAGACACCACTACATGGTCGCGAGCCTCCTCACAAGATCGCGATGAAGAAAAACCTGCAATAGAACTGAAGCTAAAACCTGCAACTTTTAATCATGCAATTTGATCCGTTTAACCACCCAAAACTCACCCGAGGCCCTCGGGACCTCAACCAAACATGCCAACATATCCCATAACATCATTCAAACTTGTTCCAATCTTCGGAACGCGCAAAACAAAATCAAAATACCAAATTCACATCGGATTCAAGCCCAAGAATTCCAAAGACTTCCAAATTTTGCTTTTGATCAAAAAGTCTATCAAACCACGTCAGAATGACCTGAAATTTTGCTCACACATCACAAATGATACAACGGACCTACTCCAACTTCTGGAATTCCATTCTGATCCCTATATAAAAATCTTGCCTATCAACCGGAAAATGCCAAAATTTAAATTTCGCCAATTCAAGCCTAAATCTACTCCGGACCTCCAAAACATATTCTGATCACGCTCCCAAGTCCCAAATCACCTCCCGAAGCTATCCGAACCATTGCAACTCACATTTGAGCCCTTTAACGCATAAGTCAACATCCGGTTGACATTTCCAACTTAAACTTACTCCAAAGAGACTAAGTGTCTCAAACCGTACCAAAAGCTCTCCGAACCCGAACCAATAAATCTGATAACATATAATTCAGCTGAACAAAGCAATAAGAAGAGGAAATAGGGAAAATGGAGCGGTAATTCATGAAGCGACCGGACGAGTCGTTACATCCTCCCCCTCTTAAACAAACATTCGTCCTCGAACGAGTCAAAAAACATACCTGAAGCCTCAAATAGGTGAGGATATCGCTCCGCATTTCCTGCTCGGTCTCCCAGGTAGCCTCCTTCACGGGCCGACCTGCCCACTGCACTTTCACTGTAGCTATATCCTTTGACCTCAATTATCGAACATGACACTCCAAAATGGCTACTGGCTCCACATCATAAGTCAAATCATCATCTAACTGAATCGTGCTGAAACCCAAAACATGAGATGGATCACTAGTATACTTCCAGAGCATAGAAACATGAAATACTGGATGCACACTCGATAAATTGGGCAGCAAAGAGAGCTCATAAGCCACTTCCCCAATCCTCCGAAGCACCTCAAAAGGCCTAATGAACCGAGGACTCAATTTACCCTTCTTCCCAAATCTCATAACACCCTTCATGGGTGAAACCTTCAACAGAATCTTCTCACCAACCATGTAGGACACATCCCGACCCTTCCTGTTTGCATAACTCTTTTGTCTCGACTGCGCGGTACGAAGCCTCTCCTGAATCACATTCACCTTATCTAAAGCATCCTGCACCAAGTCTGTACACAATAGCCTAGCCTCACCCGGCTCAAACCAACCAACTGGAGATCTACACCGTCTCCCATACAAAGCCTCATATGGAGCAATCTGAATACTCGACCGGTAGCTATTGTTATAAACAAACTTTGCGAGCGGTAAAACCTGATCCCATGACCCACCGAAATCGATGACACAAGCACACAACATGTCCTCTAATATCTGAATAGTGCGCTCGGACTATCTGTCCGTCTGAGGGTGAAAAGTTGTGCTTAACTCAACCTGAGTACCCAACTCTCACTGTACAGACCTCCGAAATTGCGAAGTGAATTGAGTGCCCTATCTCAAATGATGGAAACTAAGACACCATGCAAACGAACAATCTCCCGGATATAAATATATGCCAACCGCTCTGAAGAATAGGTAGTACACATAACAATGAAGTGCGCGGACTTGATCAGCCGATCCACAATCACCCAAATAGCATCAAACTTCTTCAAAGTCCATGGGAGCCCAACTACAAAGTCCATGGTGATCCGCTCCCACTTCTACTCTGGAATATACATCCTCCGAAGCAAGCCACCCGGCCTCTGATGCTCATATTTCACATGCTGATAATTGAGACACCGAGCCACAAATCCCACAATGTCTTTCTTCATTCTCCTTCGCCAATAATGTTGTCTCAGATCATGATACATCTTTGCGGCACCCGGATGAATAGAATACCGTGAGCTATGGGCCTCCTCTAGAATCAACTCCTGAAGCCCATCCACATTGGGCACACATATCCGGCGCTGCATCCTCAACACCCCATCATCACCAATAGTCACATCTCTGGTATCATCGTGCTGAACTCTGTCCTTAAGGACAAGCAAATGAGGATCATCATACTGGCGCTCTCTGATGCGATTAAATAAGGAAGACCGAGACATCACACAAACCAATACGCGACTGGGCCCTGAAATATCTAACCTCACGAACTGATTGGCCAAAGCCTGAACGTCAACTGCAAGAGGTCCCTCCCAAACTAGAATATATGCCAAACTCCCCATGCTCACCGCCTTCCAGCTCAAAGCATCGGCCACTACATTGTCCTTTCCCGGATGGTACAAAATAGTAATATCATAATCCTTTAGCAACTCCAACCATCTTCACTGCCTCAAATTGAGATCCTTCTACTGGAACAAGTGCTGGAGGCTACGATGATCAATAAACACTTCGCAAGACACACCATACAAATAATGCCTCCAAATCTTCAACGCGTGAACAATGGCAACCAACTCAAATCATGAATAGGGTAGTTCTTCTCATGGGACTTCAACTGACGAGAAGCATAAGCAATAACTCTACCCTCCTGCATCAATATACACCCAATACCAACTCTTGAAGCATCACAATACATGGTATATGAACCTGAAGCTGATGGCAACACTAACACTGGATCTGTGGTCAAGGCGGTCTTGAGCTTCTGAAAGCTCTCCTCGCATTCTTCCGACCACCTGAATAAAGTACCTTTCTAAGTCAACTTGGTCAAAGGCTTTGCGATAGATGAAAATCTCAGAACAAAACGGCGATAATAGCCCGCCAAACCAAGAAAGCTGCAAATCTCTATAGCTGAGGATGGTCTGGGCCAACTTTGGACCGCCTCGATCTTCTTTGGGTCAACCTGAATACCCTTGCTGGACGCTACATGCCCCAAGAAAGCCACTGAACTGAACCAAAACTCACAATTAGAGAACTTTGCATAAAGCTTCTCCTACCTCAATCTCTACAACACAACTCTCAAATGCTCCGCGTGCTCCTCTTGACTACACGAATACACTAGATATCACCAATGAAAACTATGACAAATGAGTCGATATACGGCCGGAACATACTGTTCATCAAGTGTATAAATATTGCTAGGGCATTGGTCAGCCTAAAAGGCATCACCAAGAACTCATAATGACCATATCGGGTCCTGAAAGCCGTCTTAAGGATATTCGCGTCCCTAATCTTCAACTGGTGATAACCTGAACGAAGATCAATCTTAAAGAACACTCTCGCTCCCTGAAGTTATTCAAACAAATCATAAATGCAAGGCAGGGGATACTTGTTCTTAATTGTAAACTTGTTCAACTTCTTGTAATCAATGCAGATCCTCATAGTGCCATCATTCTTCTTCACAAATTGAACTGGCGCACCCCAAGGCGGCACACTAGGCCGAATAAACCCCTATCAAGGAGTTTCTGAAGCTGCTCCTTTAACTTCTTCAACTCCGCTGGCGTCATACGATACGGTGGAATAGAAATGGGCTCAATACCAAAATCAATATCCCTATCCGGTGGCATACCAGACAGGTCTGCAGGAAACACATAGGGAAAATCCCTCACAACTGGAACAAAATCAATACTGGGAGTCTCTACACCAACATACCTCATAAAGGATAGATACAAAAGACAACCCTTACCAACCATACGTTGGGCCTTCAGAAATGAAATCACCATACTAGGGACAAAATCAGTACAACCTCGCCACTCAATTCGCAGCGCACCCGGCATAGCCAACGTCACTATGTTAGCATGATAGTCCAAAATGGTATGACACGGAGATAGCCAATTCATGCCCAATATAACATCAAAATCTACCATACATAACAACAACAGATCCACTCGGGCCTCCAGACCCCTAATAGTCACCACACACGATCGATACACACGATCTACAACAACAGTATCGCCCACCGAAGTGGATACATGAACAGGTGAAACAAGAGACTCATGAAGTATCCAAATAATGAGTAAAGTATGATGACACATAAGAAAAGGTGGAACCGGGATCAAATAACACAGAGGCATCTCTGCGGCAGACTAAGACAATACCTGTAATCACAACATCTGAAGCAACAACATCTGGTCTACCTGGGAGGGCATAGAAACGAGCCTGACCACCACCTGATCGACCTCCCCCTCTGGGGAAATCCCTAGTTGACTGACCCCTACCCCTAGCTGCCTGAGTGGGTGGTAAGGTAATTGGAGCTAAAGTCGAGGGCTAACCCCTCTGCTGAGATGGACCCTCAAGAAGACGAGGACACTGCCTCTTCATATGACCAAACTCTCCACACTCATAACAACTCCCTTGTGCTGGAGACGAGGACTAAAGGGAACCCCTAGCACCGGAATGACTAGTAGAAGGACCTACCACGAAAGAACCCTGAACTGATAGAGCACGGGACGAACTCTAGACTAGAAGGGCACTGAGTGATGAATGGCCCTGATGAGAACTGTGAGAACCATGACCCAATGATGCCCCATGATAACCTGGGCGAGCTGACTGAGTCTACTTGAATGGACGACCTCTAACTTGCTCAAATTGACACCTCGAAGGAGAACTACCAAAGCTACTAGATCTCAGAGTCCTTTTAGCCTCTCTCTCCTCTCGCTCCTGGCGATGAATCGACTCAATCTCGCGGGCGATGTTAACAACCACCTCAAAAGTAGCACCTGACACACTCTCCCTAGTCATGAGAATCCGAAGATAATATGTGAGGCCATCAATGAACATCCCGATCCTCTTTCGATCTGTAGGAACCAACCAGACCGCATGATGAGCTAAGTCAAAGATCCGCATCTCATACTGTGTCACAGTCATGTCTCCCTAATGTACCTGCTCGAACTGCCTGCGCAGATCCTCTCGGCAAGACTGTGGCACATTCTTCTCCAGAAAGAGACAAAGAACTACTGCCAGGTTAGGGCACTGCACCAACAGGCCTATGCCTCTTATAAGCCTCCCACCAAGTAAAGACAGCTCCAAAAAACTGAAAGGTAGTAAATGCTACACCATTGGTCTCTAGAATACCCGTTGTACGAAGAATCCTCTAACACTTATTCAAGAAACCCTGGGCATCCTCACCCTCAATACCGCTGAAAGGTAGAGGCTAAAGCCTACCAAACCACTCCAATCGATGTTGCTCGTCGTCAGGCATAACTGTTACCATATACTCCTGGGCTGGTGCAACCAGCTAGGCTGGAGGTACCCCCAGTGTCTGAAGTCCCTGCACAACATGCTCAGGTGTGCAAGCAACGGGGAGTCCGAGTGCCTCCCCCGGCCTGAGAAGTAGCTGCGGCCATAGTAACTGAGACTGTTTGAGCCAAACTAGTGCACACTAATAGAATCTGAGCTAGAGCCTCTTGAATGCCTGCAATCACAATACACACAGTTGGTGCCTGAGCTGGTGCTGCTGGAGCGTCCACAACTAGGACCTGATCCTGAACTAGAGCGGCTGGTAGATCTACAGGTGCTGCCTTGGCTGCTGTGCTGGCTATACCCCTACCCCTACCACGGCCTCAACCGTGTCACCGGCCTCTAGTGGCCCCCGCTGGTTGTACTGGTGGTCGTCTATCCTGACCGGTAGCATGTGTCCTCACTATCTGTGAGAGAATAGAATAAGAGAAGTTTAGTACTCGGATCAACCGATTCGCATGACAAAAAACTCAAGAATATGATGTTTTTCCTAAAAGTACTATAGCCTCCAAAGGACAAATATAGACATCTCCGTACTGATCCGCGACACTCTACTAAACCGGCTCATGACTCGTGAGACCTATGTAACCTAGACTCTAATACCAATTTGTCACAACCCCAAATACCCGGTCTTGATGGTGCCCATCACAATACTAGGCAAGCCAACCCAACAAGTAACCACTGTAAATTTCTTTTACTAAAAACATTTTTCAAACATTTAGTTAAGTCTCAATTTTCATAAGGAATTCATAAATCACTAAAATGTGCGGAAAAAATTACATAAAATAAAACAACACATCCCAAACATCTGGTGTCACGAGTTTAGAGCCTCCAAATACACAAATCCAACTGTCTAATACATAATCACACTAATAATGCAGAAAGAAACAAGATAGGAAGGAGGAAAGTAGGGTTGTAGATGCCATACAACTACCTTGTAGTCTCCGAAAAACTTCGACAATGCTTGGGACCCTCACTCTGCCACTCGGGCAACTTAATCTGCACACAGTGACGAGCAGTTAAAAATTATATAAAAGAGTAAACAACAGAATAACAAGCCAAACACAAAAATTTTAAAACCACTTTCTTCATAAAGCTTTAGTTTCAATTGAAATACTTTGAAATCATTTACTTAGAAGTTTTCAACAGAGGCTCATTATAAAAGGAGAGTGAAATCAGCAAAACTATCATAAAGGGGCCCCTCGGGCAAGGTATCACTCATAATCATAGCCTCTCGAGCAAGCCTCTCAGTCACTCGTGACTCAGCTCTCGTCATTAAGTACTCACACTTAGCACTCAGGCTCAAATACACCTCATAATAGTAATAATCATAAAAACTGTTGCGGCGTGCAGCACGATCCATAGTTTATAGTCGCCTCTGCTCAATGAGAGTGTACAGACTCCGGAGGGGCTTCTAAATCCCAAGCGTCATATCGCTGCGACGTGCAGCCCGATCAAATATATATATCGCTATGGCGTGCCGCCCGATCCGTATAAGTATCACTGCGGTATGCAGCCCGATCAATAATATATACATATAATATCGCTGCGGCGTACAACCCGATCCGTAATATTTATAATCCTAACCATTAGGTCCTCAACCTCTCTTAGTCATTAACCTCACAGCCACTCGGGCATAACAGTGGAACTCAGGGAACTCAGCCCGAACAGTTCTCACATTTTCAGAAGTAGAGTGATAAAACCAGTTTTAAACAATAAAAAGGTAAAACATGACCGACTATATGCTTTCAAATAAATAGAGTGAGGAAAAACAGTAAAAATGCCCCTAAAGGTCTCAACAGGTCGGCACAAATTCGTAAACATGGCATACAACCCATAATACAGTATAAATTTCTAAAATACGGGATATCATAAGATTTCAAATCAAGTACATGGCTTACTAGTCTCTGCGGGATGGACCAAGTCACAATCCCTACTGGTGCACGCCCACACACTCGTCACCTAGCATGTGCGTCACCTCATTTATCAAAATTATATGAAATACTAGGGTTTTGTACCCTCAGTTCCAGATTTACAATGGTTACTTACCTCAAATCGGATGAAATACTACTCCGTAATGCCTTTGCCTCTCTCCTCGGCCTCAACTCACATCCAATCTACCCAAAATAAGAATCATAACATTAGAATATGCTTAGGGAATGAAGCCCATGCGAAAAAAATCAAATTATACCAAAATCCCGAAATTGGTCCAACCCGACCCCCGAGCCCACCTCTCAAAATTCGATAAAAATCACACCACCGGAATCCTTATCCTCCCACTAGTTCATACATACCAAGAATACCAAAATCCGACCGTAAATGGCCCCTCAAATCCCTAGATTATAATCTCAAGTTTCCAAGCCCTAACTCCCCAATTTAGGCTTCAAATCTCCCAAATTTCATGTTTAATTAGGTAGAAATCACAAATAGATCGAGTATTAAGTCCAAAATTCTTACCTCCAATAAGTTCTCTTTGATTCCCTCTCCAATTTCTCTCAAAAAGCTCCAAAACCGAGTCAAAATGGTGGACTTAGGACAAAAATTGTGAAAATGGCCTTTTTAAGTATTCTACCCAGCTCTTTAATTTACATAATCGTGATCACGAAGCACAAACTCCGCTGGCCCAAATTTCACTGTACGCGATCGCGTATATACCCACACGAACGCGAAGCTCAGAGTCTTACACCTACGTGATCACCAATTAGCCCATGCGAATGCGATACACAGAAACCTACACTCACTCGATCACAGCCCTATCTACACGAACACGAAGAATAATCTGGATGCCCAGCTCTACGCGATCGTGAGCCTTCTCACGCGATCGTGACGAAGAAATACCTGCAACAGAAATCAAGCTAAAATATGCAGCATTTAAACATGCAATTTGATCCGTTTAACCACCGAAAAATCACCCGAGGTCCTCGGGACCTCAACCAAACATGAGAACATATCCCATAACATCATTAAAACTTATTCCAATCTTCAGAATGCTCAAAACAACATCAAAACACCAAATTCACATCGGATTCAAGCCTAAGAATTCCAAAGACTTCCAAATTCCACTTTCGATCAAAAGGTCTATCAAACCACATCTGAATGGCCTGAAATTTTGCACTTACATCACAAATAACACAACGGACCTACTCCAACTTACGGAATTCCATTCCGGCCCCTATATCAAAATCTCGCCTATCAATCGGAAAACGACAAAATTCCATTTTCGCCAATTCAAGCCTAAATCTACTCCGAACCTCCAAAACACATTGCAATCACGCTCCCAAGTCCCAAATCACCTCCCGAAGCTATCCGAACAATCGAAACTCATGTCCAAGCTCTTTAACACATAAGTCAATATCTGATTGACTTTTCCAACTTAAGCTTACTCAAAATAGACTAAGTGTCTCAAACGTTACCAAAACCTCTCTGAACCCGAACCAATCAACCTGATAACATATAATTCAGCTACACAAAGCAATAAGAAGCAAAAATGGGGAAAATGGAGCGGTAATTCATGAAACGACCGGCCGGGTCATTACATCCTCCCCTTCTTAAACAAACGTTTGTCTTCGAACGAGTCAAGAAACATACTTGAACCCTCAAATAGGTGAGGATATCTGCTCCGCATCTCATGCTCAGTCTCCCAGGTTGCCTCCTCCACAGTCCGACCTCTCCACTGCACTTTCACTGAAGCTATATCATATGACCTCAACTTTCGAACCCGATGCTCCAAAATGGCTACTAGCTCCACATCATAAGTCAAATCATCATGTAACTGAACCGTGCTGAAATCCAAAACATGAGACAGATCGCCAATATACTTCCAGAGCATAGAAACATGAAATACCGGATGCACACTTGATAAACTGGGTGGCAAAGCAAGCTCATAAGCCAACCTTCCCAATCATCTGAAGCACCTCAAAAGGCCCAATGAAACGAGGACTCAATTTACCTTTCTTCCCAAATCTCATAACACCCTTTATGGGTGAAACCTTCAACAGAATATTCTCACCAACCATGTAGGACACATCCCGAACCTTCCTGTCAGCATAACTCTTTTATCTCGACTGCGTTGTACGAAGCCTCTCCTGAATCACCTTCACCTTGTCTAAAGCATCCTACACCAAGTATGTACCCAATAGCCTAGCCTCACCAGCTCAAACTAACCAACTAGAGATCTACACCGTCTTCCATACAAAGCCTCATATGGGGCCATCTGATTACTCGACTGGTAGTTGTTGTTATAAACAAACTCTGCGAGTGGTAGAAACTGATCCCATGACCCTCCGAAATTGATGGCACAAGCATGCAACATGTCCTTCAATATCTGAATAGTGCGCTCGGACTGCCTTCCGTCTGAGGGTGAAAATTTGTGCTCAACTCAACCTGAGTACCCAACTCTCCCTGCACAGATCTCCAAAACTGCAAAGTGAATTAAGAGCCCCTATCTGAAATGATGGAAACTGGGATACGATGAGAAGCAGAAAATACACGGCCCCTTGAAGCATATGTAGAAGATGTGAGAAGAAGAGAGAGTGAAAGCAATAGTTGTGAGAATACAGATTTAACTCCATAGCTTTTAGAATCAATGGTTGTAGGAACACAGGTTTTGAATTTGCCAGTGCTTTCAAAATATGTACAATATGGTCTAGGTCGGGTAAAACATAAAAACTTGAGCCATTTTTTATTATGGTGTGAAGTCACGTGTATTTTCTTTTAATTCTTTCTACTTCATCTAATCATAGGCATATCCAGTATAAAAGCTATGTGTTCAATTGAACTCATAGCTTTCGCTCATATATACCTTGTATTTTACCAAAACTATTGTTAAATATGTATAAATAATAGATTTTGAAAATATTAAATTAGATAAGATATGGTAGAATTGAGAATCTGAACCTATAAAGTTTAAATCCTGGATCCGCCTCTGCTTCTAGCATGCTAAAATAACAAGAGCTTACAGGTACTTAAAATACACATATACATTTGTTGCCAACGGGTTTACCATCATCTTTTACACATACCGACCACCAGTCTAGTTTGCATGCCTCTAAGAGCATCAAAATAAAATACATGTATATAACTTGGTCGGGACTGGACCCACCGTATCCAAAAACGATTAGAACACATGCTTCATTACCTATCGACTTTGAACGGCTTCTTCGAAGGAATAGAGAACGATAACCAACAACTAGAATGTCACGACATGGATTTTCCACCCTCAGGAGTCGTGATGGCGCCTATTTCTAAAAGCTAGGCTAGCCGAGAGTTACAAATTTTATTACCATTTTTCCTAACCTTTTTAACAATTCAATTTAACAAGTGATCAACAACGGAATAACCATAATAATAAAAATGCATAAGACGAAATATAATAGTGTAACCAAATACTAGTACAGAATCCAACATACACCTCTACCCAAAATTGGAGTCACAAAGTGCCAGATGGACTAAGAATACTACAAACAACGGTCTGAATGAAAATTACAAATCTGTCTTGGAACTACATGAAAACAGAATGAAAATATAGAAGGGGATGCCAAGGCCTGCGAACGTCTGCAGGACTACCTCGAGTCTCCGTCGTTGGACTGAAGGCAGCAACCTCACTATGGTCCAAAAGCTTCAGCAACGGGATCTGCACACAGTGCAGAGTGTAGTATCAACACAACCGACCCCATGTGCTAGTAAGTGTCGAGCCTAACCTCGGCAAAGTAGTGGCAAGGCTAGGACAAGACTAACAAATAAACCTGTGCAGCTATATTATATACAGCAAATAATAACAATAGAAACTAGCAGTTAAAGTGGGAGGGGGAAAACACACTGCGGGGAATATCATGCACAATAGAGTTTCAGTAAAGAAGCATAAGGAACACCATAAATCAATTATGATCAAGAATAAGGAAAGACAGTAACAAGTGCATGACATCACCCTTCGTGCATTTACTCTCATTCTCACCATAAGAATCAATATATTCGGCACGACATCACCCTTCGTGCTTTTACCTCACATAATAATGGCACGACATTTTCCTTCGTGCATTATCACTCATAACATGGCATGGCATCACCCTTCGTGCTTTTACATTTACAATATCGGCACGACTCACTCACAAATATCACGCACGGCATCACCCTTCGTGCATTAACACTCACTCACAAATATCACGCACGACATCACCCTTCGTGCTTTTACACTCTTCCTTACCCAAGCAACAATCACAAAGCAATGTGGGCAATGGAATTAATAAAATCACAATAGGATCCCGACAAGGGAACAATAGTATAACAATAATTTCCCGACAAGGGAAATAATATCAAAAGCAATAACATCCCGGCAAATGAGACAATATCATAAACCTTTTCTCTTTTCCTCAATTACCTCACACTTCAATTCTCAATTTGAGCCAATACTCTACAACGTTCAATTACCAAGAATACTTCCATAAGCCTTGTTCAACATTAGAAATCATCATATTAAGCATGGACAATACAAAATGGAGTCACATCAATCATAGTATAAGACTCATGGGTATGCTTGACACCGACGTATAGTGACCACACCTACACGTCGTACTCAATAATTAACACATAGCAAATAAGACCAAGACTCCTATTCCCTCAAGCTAAGGTTAGACCAAACATTTACCTCAATGCCACAAATTCAATCAAACCTCAACTACCGCTTTACCCCTCGATTCCACCTCCAATTCGCTTGTATCTAGTTACAGTTTACTTAACGATATCAATAGAGTCTAAATAAAACAATTCTAATGCATGAAAATAGGTTTTCTAATGATTTTCTCAAAAAGTCAAAAATCGACCCCGGGCTCGCTTGGTCAAAACTCGAGGTTCGAACCAAAACCCGATCACCCATTCCCCCACGAACTCAAATGTATAATTTATTTTGAAATCGGACCTCAAATCGAGGTCCAAATCCCCAAAATTTGAAAATCCAAGGTTCTACCCAAAATACCCAATTTTCCGTGAAAAACCCTTGATTTTGAATTGAAATCATGTGAAAAGATGTTATAGATTGAAGAAAATGAGTTGGAACTGACTTAATAATGATTTGGAGAAGTTGATGCCTTTGAAAAATCGCCGAAGATGTTTTTATGGTTTGAAGAGTTGTAAAAGTGATTGAAATCCCATCAAAATCCCAATTAACTAGTCGCAGATGTCGCAATTGCGACGGGAGCTTCGCAATTGCGAAGCTCGCAAATGCAAACCAGGCCTCGCATTTGCGAACCTGTGCATTGTCTTCTTACCTCGCAATTGCGAACAATCATCGCAATTGCGATAACAACCCTCCCCCGATGACTTCTCATTTGCGAAAGAAGGTTCGTAATTGCGAACATGGCAGGCCTGGGCCTTCTTCGCAAATGCGATCACGCCCTCACAATTGCCAAGCCTATTGGGCTCGCAATTGTGAAGCCTAACCTTGCAATTGCGAGATCAGAGCCTGCAACACATCTAAACCTGCAACAGCCATTTCTCTAAGTCCATATTCACTCCATGGCCTATCCAAAACTCACCCAACCCCTCGGGGTCCAAACCAAACATGCACGGAAGTCCAAAAATATCATATGGACTTGCTCATATGATCAAATCATCAAAATAACATCAACAACCATGTATTAAACCTCAAATTCATAAAATCATTCAAGAACATGAAAATTTCTATTTTCTCAACTATACGTCCGATTTATACCAAATCATTTCCGATCTTTACCAAATTTTACAAATTTAACTTAATAATTATTTTAACTTCTACCGGGCTCCGGAACCAAGATACGGGCCCGATACCATCAAGAAAATGCATCAATTCACTTTTAAAAACCTTTATATTTTATAGAAACCAATTTTCTTTAAAAATTCATTTCTCAGGCTTGGGACCTCGGAATTCGATTCCAGGCATATGCCTATGTCCCAAATTTTACTACGGACCCTACGAGACTATCAAATCATGGGTCCGGGTCCGTTTATCAAGAATGTTGACTAAATTCAACTTTAATCAATTTGAAAGGCTATTCTCTTTATTTTACTTAGTTTTCACATAAAAGCTTTCTGGAAATGCAGCCGAACTGCGCACGCAAATCGAGATAAGATTAAAAGAGGTTTTTAAGGCCTCGGAACATTTAATTTACTTTCAAAATGAGTGATGACCCAAACAATCGTTCGTCCTCGAACGGACATAAGAAAAGTACCTGAGTCGGAGAAAAAATGGGGGTATCGGCTCCGCATATCGGGCTCGGACTCCCAGGTCGCTTCTTCAACAAGCCGACCCCTCCACTAAACACGAACCCAAGGAAAAATCTTCGATCTCAACTGACGAACCTGTCGGTCTATACTAGCTACCGGCTCCTCCTCCTAGGACAAGTCCCTGTCCAACTAGACAGTGCTAAAGTCTAACACATGGGATAGATCGCCGTGATACTTCCGAAGCATGGACACGTGAAATACTGGATGCATGACTGATAAACTTGGCGGCAATGCAAGTCTGTAAGTCACCTCTCCAACTCGATCAAGAATCCCAAAAGGACCAATGAATCTAGGGCTTAGCTTGCCCTTCTTTCTAAATCTCATCACGCCCTTCATAGGCAACACCCAAAGCAACAACTGCTCGCCGACCATGAATGCCACATCACGAACCCTATGGTCAGCATAACTCTTTTGCCTGGACTGAGCTATACGAAGCCTATCCTGAATGATCTTAACCTTGTCCAAGGCATCCTAAACTAGATCCGTACCAAACAACCGAGCCTCTCCTGGCTCAAACCATCTAACCGGCGACCGACACCGTCTACCATATAAAGCCTCATAAGGAGCCATCTGGATGCTCGACTGGTAGCTGTTGTTGTAGGCAAATTCCGCTAAAGGCAAGAACTGATCCCACAAGCCTCCAAAGACAAAAAAAACAAGCTCGGAGCATATCCTCCAAAATCTGAATAGTACGCTCGGACTGTTCGTCCATCTAAGGATGAAATGTTATACTCAACTCGACCCGTGTGCCCAACTCATGTTGGACTGCCCTCCAAAAATGTGAGGTAAAATGCGTACCTCGGTCATAAATAATAGACACGGGCATACCATGAAGACGAACAATCTCCCGGATATAGATCTTGGCTAACCTCTCAGAAGAATAGGAAACTGCCATAGGAATGAAATGTGCTGACTTTGTCAGCCTATCTACAATAACCCACACTACATCGAACTTCCTCTGAATCCGTGGGAGTCCAACAATGAAGTCCATAGTGATACGCTCGCACTTCCACTCAGGAATCTCAATCTTCTAGAACAAACCACCAGGTCTCTAATGCTCGTACTTTACCTACTGACAATTCAAACACCAAGCCACATATGCAACAATATCCTTCTTAATCATCCTCCACCAATAATGCTACCGCAAGTCCTGATACATCTTTGCGGTGCCCGGATGAATAGAGTATCGGGAACTCTAGACCTCCTCTAAAATCAACTCTCGAAGTCCATCCACATAAGGCACACAAACTCGACCCTTCATCCTTTAAACTCCATCATATCCTAATGTAACCTGCTTGGCACCATCGTGTTGCACTGTGTCCCTAAGGACCCACAAATGAGGATCATCATACTGCCGATCTCTACTATGCTCAAATAATGAAAAATGGGCGACTGTACAAGTTAACACACGGCTGCGCTCAGAAATATCCAACCTCACAAACTGATTGGCCAAAGCCTGAACATCCAAAGCAAGCGGTCTTTCACTAACCGGAATGTATGTAAGACTGCACATACTGACTGGCTTTCTACTCAAAGCATCGGCCACTACATTGGCCTTCCCCAGATGATATAAGATGCTGATATCATAGTCTTTCGACATCTCCAACCACCTCTTTTGCCTCAAATTTAGCTCCTTCTACTTGAACAAGTACTGTAGACTCTTGTGATCCGTGATCACCTCACATAACACGCCATAAATAGTGCCTCCAAATCTTCAGCGCGTGAACAATGGCTTCTAGCTCCAATTCATAAACTAGATAATTCTTCTCATGAATCTTCAACTACCGCGAAACATAAACAATGACCTTGCCATCCTGCACCAACACCGCACCAAATCCAATACGACATGCGTCAAAATAAATTGTATGTGGCCCTGAACCTGTAGGCAATACCAACACCGGTGCCGTAGTCAAAGCTGTCTTGAGCTTCTGAAAGCTCGCCTCACACTCGTCTGACCACTTGAACTGGGCACCCTTCTGGGTGAACGTGGTCATCGGGAATGCAATAGATGAAGACCCCTCCACAAAGCGATGGTAATAGCCTGCCAAACCTAAGAAACACCGGATCTCTATAGCTAATGCGGGTTTAGGCCAGTTCTTGACTGCCTTTATCTTCTTCGGATCCACCTGAATACCCTCTGCTGATACAACGTGAGCCAAGAATATAACTGAACTCAACCAGAACTCACACTTTAAAAACTTAGCATACAACTGACTATCTCTCAAAGTCTGAGAAACAACTCTCAGATGCTGCTCATGCTCCTCCCAGCTGCGGGAATAGATCAAAATATCATCAATGAAGACTATCACGAAGGAATCCAAATAAGGCTTGAACACTCGGTTCATCAAATCCTTGAAAGCTGCTGGGCATTTGTCAACCTGAATGACATCACCAAAAACTCATAATGCACGTACCGAGTGCGGAAAGCTATCTTAGGGACATCGGATGCCCTAAGACTTAAGTGATGGTAGCCAAATCTCAAATCAATCTTCAAAAATACCTTGGCACCCTGAAGCTGATCAAAAAAATCATTAATCCTCGGCAATGGATACTTATTCTTGATTATGACCTTGTTCATTTGCCGATAATCTATACACATCCTCATCAATCCGTCCTTCTTCTTAACAAATAACACCGGCGCACCCCAAGGCGAGACTCTAGGTCTAATAAAGCCTTTATCAAGCAAGTCTTGCAACTGCTCCTTTAATTCTTTCAACTCAGGCGGGGCCATACGATACAAAAGGATAGAAATGGGCTGAGTGCCCTAAGCCAGATCAGTGCAAAAGTCTATATCCCTGTCAGGTGGCATACCCGGCAGGTCTGAAGGAAATACCTTCGGAAACTCACGAACAACAGGCACAAAATCCATAGAAGGAGTCTCGGCACAAGAATCACAAATATATGCCAAATAGGCCAAACATCCCTTATCAACCATACGCCGAGCCTTCATATATGAGATAACCCTACTGGTAGAATAACTAGGAGTCCCTCTCCACCCCAAACGAGGTAGACCCAACAAAGATAAGGTTACAGTCTTGGCATGACAGTCCATGATAGTGTGGTAAGGTGATAACCAGTCCATCCCCAATATGACATCAAAATCAACCATATCCAAAAGTTATAGATCTACTCGGGTCTCAAGACCCCCAATCACAACTATTCATGTACGATGGACACGATCTACCACAATAGAATCACCCACCAGTGTAGACATATATACAGAAGTACTCAAGGAATCACTAGAAATGACCAAATACGGTGCAAAATAAGATGGCACATAGGAGTGTGTAGATCTTAGATCAAACAGAACTGAAGTATCTCTACTACAAATCAAAATAGTACCTATGATAACTGCATCGGAGGCCTCAGCCTCAGGCCTGGCTGGAAGAGCATAATATTGGGACTGGTCCCCACCACTCTAAACTACATCTTTGGGACGGCCTCCTACTAACTGGCCTCCACCTCTAGTAGCCTGACTTCCACCTCTAACGTCCTGACCTCCACCTCTAATACCTCTACCTCTACCTCTAGCACCTCTACCCCCACCCTTAGCTGGCTGAGCGAGCGGTGGAACACTCGGTGCCTAAACCATGGCATAGGAACCCTGAAAGCTGAGAGCTGCTTGGTGCTCGAGGGCAAATCTAGCAATATGCCTCGTATCGCCACAAGTATAACAAGCCCTCGGCTGCTAAGACTACTGACCCTAACGGCCTAACTAACCATCCTGGAAACTCTGGAGCGGCGTCTACTGATAGGAGCTGGTGGTGCACTGTAGGGCAACTGATCAGAATACTGCTTATGAGAACCACAACCACCTGGCGCATTGTGAAAATCTTGAAGTGCTGAATGAAACGGCCTGGAAGAATGGAACCTACCAAAAGAATCTCTGCATCCAGATGAGGTACCACTAAATCTGCCTGAATAACGAGGCCTCTTGTCAGACCCCTGACCACTCCCCTGTGATAGAACCATCTCAACTCTCCTGGCCACATTGGCCGCATCCTAAAGAGAAATCTCGCTCCTAGTCTCCTTAGCCATCTACAATCGAATGGGCTGAACGAGTCCCTTAATGAACCTCCTCACTCTCTCTCTCACAGTGGGAAGTATAAGTAGAGCATGACGGGCCAAGTCAATGAATCTGGTCTCGTACTGAGTAACAATCATAGAACCCTGCTGGAGACGCTCAAACTGCCTCTGATAGTTCTCCTTCGAAGTGATAGGAAGAAACTTCTCCAGAAATAGCTGAGAAAACTGATCCCAAGTCAAAGCCGGTAACCCAGCTGGTCTAGCAAAACAATAATCTATCCACCAAGTCTTGGAGGTTCCAGACAGACGAAAAGTAGCAAAGTTGAACCCATTGGTCTACACTATCCCCATGTTTCGTAGAACCTCATGACAAATGTCTAAATAATCCTAGGGATCCTCAGAAGATGTACCACCAAAAGTAGTAGTAAAAAGCTTGGTGAACCTGTCCAACCTCCATAAGGCATCAACAGACATAGCTGGCCCCTCACCGGTCTGTGCCATAGCACCCGGCTGAACTACCCCAACTAGCTGAGCTGTTGGAGTGTGAAACTGGGGAGTCATCTGCTCCGGAGTGTGAGTAAAAGGAGTTAGGGCTCCTCCTCTAGCTTGAGAGAAGGCTGGTGCTACAAGAAGAAAGCCTGCTTGGGAGACACTCTCCATAAGGCCCACTAGACGGACCAGAGCATCCTGAAGAACCGGGGTGGTGATGAACCACTCTAGGACTTGGGCTGGTCTTGCTAGAACTGTCTGGGTTGGAACCTCATCGTCAAACTCAATCCAAACAACTAACAAACTCAAAAAATCATATTTTCAAAAGCAAAGTTTTGAATGTCCTTCAATGATGGACTTCTACTCTTCAATTTACTTACATTGCAACCAAGTGACACTGGGGGAGAAGCAGAAAATACACGGTCCCTTGAAGCATATGTAGAAGATGTGAGAAGAAGAGAGAATGAAAGCAATGATTGTAAGAACACAGATTTAACTCCATAGCTTTTTGAAGCAATGGTTGTAAGAACACATGTTTTAAATTTGCCAGTACTTTCAAAATATGTACAATATGGGATAGGTCGGGTAAAACTTAAAAACGTGGGCCATTTTTTATTATGGTGTGAATTCACGTATATTTTTTTGTAATTCTTCTACTTCGTCTAATCATGGGTGTATCCAGTATAAAAGCTATGGGTTCAACTGAACTCATAGTTTTCGATCATATCCTGTATATTTTTGCTCAAAAAATTATTAAATATGTACAAATAATAAATTTTAAACCCATTAAATTAGATAAGATATGGTAGAATTATGAATCTGTACCTATAATGTTATTCTGGATCCTCATCTGCTTCTAGCATGCTAAAATAACAAGAGCTTACAAGTACTTAAAATACACATATACATTTGTTGCAAGTGGGTTTACCATCATCTTTTACACATACCGACCACCAGCCTAGTTTGCAGGCTTCTAAGAGCATAAATATAAAATACATGTATATAACTTGGTCGGGACATGCCCCACCGTATCCAAAAATGATTAGAACACATGCTTCATTACCTATTGACTTCGAACAACTTCTCCGAAGGAATGGAGAACGTTAACCAACAACTAGAATGTCATGACCCGGATTTTCCACCATCGGGAGTCGTGATGGCGCCTACTCCTAAAAGCTAAGCAAGCCGAGAGTTAAAAATTTTATTACCATTTTTCCTAACCTTTTTACCAATTCAATTTAACAGGCAATCAACAGCGAAATAACCATAATAATAATTAAAATGCAGAAGACGAAATATAATAGTTTAACCAAATACTAGTACAGAATCCAACATACACCTAAACCCAGAATTGGAGTCATAATGTCACAGACGATCTACGAATACTACAAACGGCAGTCTGAATGAAAATTACAAATCTGTCTCGGAACTACATGAAAATAGAAGGAAAAGATGGAAGGGAACGCCAAGGCCTGCGGACGTCTGCAGGACTACCTTAGGTCTCCGCCGCTGGATTGAAGGCAGCAACTTCACTGTGGTCCAAAAGCTCCAGCATCGGGATCTGCACAAAGTGCAGAGTATAGTATCAGTACAACCGACCCCATGTGCTGGTAAGTGTCGAGCCTAACCTCGGCAAAGTAGTGACGAGGCTAGGACAAGACTGTTACATTCCGTACTTTAATATTAGGATAAGTTGTATAGAACTCCTAAAAAAATGGAATTTCTACAAAGGTTCTTATAGTGACAACACTTTAGGATTACACAGAAAGGAAAATGACTGATGAAGTATCTTTTATTAGATCTTAAATTTCTTTTAGGACTTCTCTGATCCAATTATTGAGTCCAAAAGTGTCTTATCATTAGTTTAGGGATTCTCCCCAAAATTTAAGGGAAAAAGGGAATTATGGGCTAACGCTTGAGGTAGTAGCAAACTAGCAACTTACATGGGTCATCTCGTATAATCAAAGTAGAAGCATATAAGTATTTCCTTTTGTAATATGGTATCATAGTAAATGTAACCTTATGCCAACATCTGCCCAGGAAGCTTTTGAAACATGGTGTTCTTCCCTTAAATTCCCGAGTGAAACGATCCCAACCAAGAGAAGTATCGAAGTGAGTTTTGTATTATAGGATGAGAGGAAGTTGAATATGATACATATAAAAAAAGGTGCTTCTCCATTGCTTTGTCATTCAAGAGTACGAATAGCAATATAACTTAGAGTTATGTGTACAGGTCAACGGGTGAGGGGTCCCAAAGGGAGTTCTGGGATCAACTTTCATGTTTGTTTTGGGAATGAAGAGTTCTTAGATGTCAGGAAATTTTTTTAATACGATGACTTATTTGGAAGAAAGGATGGAATTTGACTCTAGAATATGTTAAGTAATATACTTTGAACAATGTATTATAAAATAATTAAAATGAAGATAATAGTAAAACTAAGTTGTATAGCATTTACTTTTTTAGCACACTGAGAAACTTGATTCCTCCTTTCAACAACTTTAAATAAAATGGAGCGACATGGTCAGAAATCTAACTAAATGCTTATGTCAAAAATTGAGATTTTTATTCGTGACTATATTATTGTAAGACCCCATAAGTTTAACAACTTTGATGCCGTCATATACATTTGATATGATATTTTGAGTGGAATATTTTTGTAAAAAGTTTGAAAATTACGATTTTATATTGTTATTAATATTACTACTTTCAAATATGATTTAAATTTTACACATATACAATATGAAAAAGTTTATGAAATTTTCTTTATTAAAAAGATAGAAATTATTTTCTCACAAGAAAATAAGGTTATCTTTTTACCATTTTAAGAATTAAGAGTGCGAGAATTTTACTCTTTATATGAGATTAGAAAAATTATAAGTTGAGAAAATATATGTATTTTTACATGGATATTTTAATTAAAATAATAATGCACGTATTTATTTTATGTGGTACAATATAATCATGATAGTAGGATGTATAATGTGTATTAAAAATAAGCAAGATTTTAAGTAATTTGAAATAATTCTTAATTATGTGAATAATTGCGTAATTATTGATTAGTGAGAGATTAATAAATTACCAATTATTTGGATAAGGTTATGAGAGCAAACGTGGCAGCCCCTCCTTTAGTGTTTAGGTGACTCTTAAAGTCACACTATTAGGTGGCGAAGTCTAAAACATGAAGTACGCGATGTTGCACGAAAAAGCTATCACTTCGGAAGCAGCTTATTTCCTTCGTGATGTCTGCATATGTGAGTAATATTATAGTCCATACTCGTTCTCTTCTTTCCATGATCTCGTTCCTTAGTTGAAGCTTGTATATACATTTTAGGTCGGCGTGTCCTATGTTTAGGTTGCTATGCAAATCAAACTATTAAAGTCAGTTATCATTTTCTTTGCGTTATCCTTGAGATTGAGGTTTAAAGAGCTGTGCTTGTGATTTAGAAACAAATGGGTGCTATGACATGATGGAAGTGGGGTAATATATGGGACAGTTAGTTGCTTGGTGTTGTGCTTGTGTTACTTTTCAAAAGAGATGGTTATGTTACCTTTGCATGAAGAAGTTGTTTTTGCATATCCAGGGAAGTGTATTTTAGGTTTTGACACCGGCTCAGGTATGTTAAGGTTAAACTCTTCCTTTATTTTGGCATGATCTCGTCGTTACACAAGTTTGATAACGAGTCATAAAGAAAAATTCATATCCCAGAATTTACGTATATTTTGTTAGTCTCGCAAATTGCGTATATTTTCCTAGTTTTGTAAGTTATATCCTTATCGGGACTTCATATTCAGTTGAGTATTTCCTTCTCTCGGTCAAGAGAGCAAAGAGTTTATATATACAGTATTAAAAGTATTTTCATTACCATCGAGCTATAATCGATGGGAAGGCCCCTATTGGGCAACCTCTGATCAGATGGTAAGTTATATATCGAGCCTACTATGGCGGAGCGCTTAGGAGCAAGCCCAGTTAGTCGAGATACAGAGCCTAGTATGGCCGAGTGCCTATGAGCGAGCCTACTACGGCAGAGTAGTTATATATATATATATATATACCGAGCCTTATAGGGTCGGACATCTATTTTACTTACTATTGAGAGAGTTGAGACAGTATCAACGGGTAAGCATATCTTCAAATGATCTTTGACTTCCAGCTATTTGCAGTTATTATATTATCAGTTGAATTTCAGCTTTCAGTATATTGCCTTACATACTTGGTACATTATTTTGTACTGACGTCCTTTTGTTTGGGACACTGCGTTTCATGCCCGCAGGTATAGACAATCAGTTTGACGATCCCTCATAGTAGATGAGATTGGCATGCAACAAAGGATCGGTAAGACTACCTCATTCGGAGTGCAGCCGAGTCTATGAGTCATCGTGTCAGAATTTTACTATATACTTATGGGTCAGCCGGTACCCTATCCCATTTTATGTCAAATAATCTAGAGGCTTTGTCGACACAGAGGTTTATTATGTACAGTATGTTAGAAGCCTTGACGGCCCATATGTATTTATATTTTATGAAAGATGGTTCATTGATATAACATTTAACCACTTATAGTTATACATTACGAGTTGTGGCCATGTTGGCCCATGATAGTTACAGAAGAAAAAAATGAGTTACAGAGTGGTTTGCTAGGGCCAGTACGACACCGGGTGCCAGCCACGGCTCCCCAGGTTCGGGGTGTGACAAAGACTACCAAATAAACCTATGTAGTTATATTATATATCACAAATAATAACAACAGAAACTAGCAGTTAAAGATGGGAGGGGGAAAACATGCTGCGGGAAATATCATGTAAAACAGAGTTTTAGTAAAGAAGCATAACGAACACCATAATTCAATTATGAGCAAGAACAAGGAAAGACAGTAACAAGTGCACGGCATCACCCTTCACGATTTTACTCTCGTTCTCACCATAAGGATCAATATATTCGGCACGGCATCACCCTTCGTGTTTTTACCTCACATAATCAAGGCACGACATTTTCCTTCGTGTATAATCACTTATATCATGGCACAACATCACCCTTCGTGCTTTTACATTTACAATATCGGTACGGCATCACCCTTCATGCATTAACGCTCACTCACAAATATCACGCACGACTTCACCCTTCGTGCTTTTACACTCTTCCTTACCCAAGCAACAATCACAAAGCAATGCGAGCAAGGGAATCAATAAAATCACAATAGAATCCCGGCAAGGGAACAATAGTATAACAATACTATCCCGGCAAGGGAAACAATATCATAAGTAATAACATCCCGGCAAGGGAAACAATATCAAAAGCAATAACATCCCGGCAAGGGAGACAATATCATAAACCTCTTCTCTTTTCCTCAATTACCTCACACTTCAATTCTCAACTTGAGCCAATACTCTACAACGTTCAGTTACTAAGAATTCTTCCATAAGCCTTGTTCAACATTAGAAATCATCATATTAAGCATGGACAATTCAAAACGGAGTTATATCAATCATAGTATAAGACTCACGGGCATGGTTGACACCGACGTATATATACTCGTCACCATACCTATATGTCGTACTCAAAAATGAACACATAGCAAATAAGATCTAGACTCCTATTCTCTCAAGCTAAGGTTAGACCAAACACTTACCTCAATGCCACGACTATAATCAAGCCTCAACTACCGCTTTACCCCTCGATTCCACCTCCAATTCGCTTGTAACTAGTTACAGTTTACTTAACGATATCAATAAATGCTAAATAAACTAATTCTACTGCATGAAAATAGGTTTTCTAATGATTTCCCAAAAAAGTCAAAAACCCCGAGCCCGCTTTGTCAAAACCCGAGGTTCGAACCAAAACCCGATCATCCATTCCCCCACGAACTCAAATATATAACTTATTTTGAAATCGACCACAAATCGAGGTCCAGATCCCTAAAATTTGAAAATCCTAGGTTCTACCCAAAATCACCCAATTTCCCATGAAAAACCCATGATTTTGAATTGAAATCATATGAAAAGATGTTATAGATTGAAGAAAATAAGTTGGAAATGACTTACTAATGATTTGGAGAAGTTGATGCCTTTGAAAAATCGCCCAAGATATTTTTAGGGTTTGAAAAGTGCTAAAATTGAATGAAATCCCCGTAAAATCCCAATTAACTGGTCGCAGATGTCACAATTGCGACGGGAGATTCGCAATTGCAAAGCTCGCAAATGTGAACCAGGCCTCACATTTGTAAACCTGAGCATTGTCTGCTTACCTCTCAATTACGAACAAATCGTCGCAATTGCGATAATAACCCTTCCATGATGACTTCGCATTTGCAAAGGAAGGTTCACAATTGTGAACATGGCAGGCCTGGGCTTTCTTCGCAAATGCGATCAAGCCCTCGCAATTGCCAAGCCTGTTGGGCTCGCAATTGCAAAGCCTGACCTCGCAATTGCGAGATCAGAGCCTGCAACACAGCTGAACCTGCAACAACCATTTCTCTAAGTCCAAATTCACTCCGTGGCCTATCCAAAACGCACTCGAGCCCTCAGGGCTCCAAACCAAACATGAACGCATGTCCAAAAATATCATACGGACTTACTCATGCGATCAAATCATCAAAATAACATTAACAACCATGAATTAAACCCCAAATTCATAAAATTATTCAAGAACATCAAAATTTCTATTTTCTCAACTATACATCCGATTTATACCAAATCAATTCCGATCTTTACCAAATTTTATTGATTCAACTTAATAATTACTTTAAACTTGTACCAGGCTCCGGAACAAAGATACGGACCAGATACCATCAAGAAAATGTATCAATTCACATCTAAAAACCTTTATATTTTCCAGCAACCAAATTTCTTTAAAATTCATTTCTCGGGCTTGGGATCTCGGAATTCAATTTCGGGCATATGAGCAAGTTTCAAATTTTACTACGGACCCTACGAGATCGTCGGATCATATGTACGGGTCCATTTACCAAGAATGTTGACCAAAGTCAACTTTAATCAATTTTAAAGGTCATTTTCCTTATTTTAGTTAGTTTTCACATAAAAGCGTTTCAGAAACGCGCCGAGACTGTGTACGTAAATCAAGATGAGACAAAAAGAGGTTTTAAGGCCTCAAAACACAGAATTCACTTTCAAAACAAGTGAAGACCTTTTGGGCCATTACATAGAATGTGCACCTACTGGGGTAGAACGTCACCCGGTCTTTTTATACCTGTAGGCATGAACACAGCACCCAAAAGAAAATGGGTGTTAGTACGAAAAAATATAAAAACATACTGAGTATGTAAGACTAAGAAAACTTATAAAATCAATGCATAACATAGGAGATATTACTACTTGTTTTTACCCTTAACATCGAAGACAAGCCACCAGGGGCGTAATCTGTGAAAACTATGAACCATGAATCATGAATGCATGCAAGTTTTGTTAGACATGGATTAATATATATATATATATATATATATATATATATATATATATATATATATATATATATATATATATATATATATATATATATTTGGGGCATATCATCTCACTTCGTATCCAGCCTCAGAGAGGACTCGGTCGTACCCGACCTTAGGAGATCTCGGTCGTACCCGATCTCATAGAACTCGGTGTACCTGGTCTCAGAAGGACTCGGTAATGATTTATATTACTTCACTCCATACCCGGCCTCATAGAGGACTTGATCGTACCCGATCACTCAAGGGGCTCGGTAATCTCTTATTACACATCATTGTACCCTGCCAGACAAGGGCTCGGTAATATCATATATCATGTCTCATCAAACCCAACTGATCAGTGGTTGCACAGTAGGTGCCATACCCAGCGGCCTATAGCACGGATTTATAAGATATATATATATATATATATATATATATATATATATATATATATATATATATAAGTGTAACAAAGCTAAATCTCAAGGAATACTAAGTTTAAACTCTGAATAAATCATACACTTCGACCTCAGGATGCCAACTTGGAACACTTTAGACTTTAAAAGTTATTCCACCAACGAGAATGTACAAGAACAGAACAACGTTATTGAGAGGAACTTAGAACTACCAAACCTTACAGTGTAGAAATCATTTAGGAGTGAGAGACTTACACCAAACTCATGCCAAGAAATATAGTTGCCCTAGATACCTCATCGCAGAACTAGCTACGCTTCTACAATGATTACTCTGCCTTCGACAAATCTCTAGAATCAACGCAACAAGATAATAGATGTTACAGTGATGTTTCAATTCTTTTTCACGCTAGCCTTACTAGGATTGCCTTCTGATCCAGTCTAGTTCTACTTAGGAATTTCAATGGAGGTTTGAGAGCATTTTTGAGTGAGTTATAGTGGGTGATACTTCTAAAAAATGAGAGAGAATGAGCCTTACTGCCTTTAAATATATGTACCAAACATAGAAAATTTCACCGCTCCACATGCAAAATGGGTCGTCTCGTATCAACTATTGTGCCCGATGGGAGAGTTGGTGAAAGTTGATCGCATGCAGTTGCCACTTCTGCCCGGTAATGTGTCGCCATCTAGTTGGTTGCACTTAAACCTGATAAATGTTCCAACTTCGTATGTGGGGTGTAACATTGCCGAGTAATTCGCAACTAGGTTTTGCTCCGGAAGTAGTGGTTCATTTTTTGGATCCCTAGCTGGGGCAACAGGAACCTACATTCAGTTATTACTATTATGGTCAAATACACACACAAGTAATAAAATAATGAGATAGTGTGTCAAACCAACATGGACTTAAATTTTAGCCATTAAATGAATTATACTATCCTAATTATCTAAATAAGATTTAAACCCAAGAATGGTGAGTCTAAATTAATTAAATTTAAAAAAATATAATAAACTTTAAAGAAAGGAAGAGCAGATTTTTATGTTATCAATGTGATGAAAATGATATAGAGATATGGGCTACTAATCATATTGTATTCTTCAACTGATTCAACTTCTTAATCTACCTAGTTTACTAATTAATCGGATTGTACATATGACTAGCATGCTCACACAATACTACTCGCTTATTTAAGATATATCATCGCATATATCCCTATAGAATAGAATCTACAAAGAATTCATAGAAAACATGGTACTCAACTAAGAAAAGCTATTAGGCATATCTCTATCCTAACCACGAAATTATTCCATAAGACATGGGTTCAGATATAAGTTATACTCAATCCTCTTTGCAATCTAGATTTTTTTGTCCAAAGTTCAGCCTTAAATTCGTAGATGATATTCAAAAGGTGATTAAGTAATCAAATAATTAAGGCATGATTGACTAAATAAACCAATATGATAACTCAACAACAATGACCCAGTTTGTTCCCACAAAGTGGGGTCTGGGGAGGGTAGTGTGTACGCAAACCTTACCTCTACCCCGAAGGGTAGAGAGGCTGTTTCTGATAGACCCTCGGCTCAAGAAGATGAAAAGATAAAAAGAGAAAATATATCAGTACCATCAATATAAAAAAAATGAAAATAATAAAGACATCACAAGAACCAGTGAATAAATGGAAAGCAGGAATAATAATTAGTAAATAATAGAAGAGTAGTGAAAACACAACACTAACCACTAGCAGTCTAAGACTAAATCCTATCAGCCTAGCCTCACACTGGTAGATTAAATGAAACTCAACTACCTCCTAAACTACAACCTTAATGTTCGACCTCCACAGCTTCCTATCGAGTGCCATGTCCTCGGAGATTTGAAGCCTCACCATATCCTGCCTGATCACCTCTCCCCAATACTTTTTAGGCCGCCCTCTACTGCTCCTCGTACTACCAATGCCAACCGCTAGCACCTCCTTACCGGTGCATCCAAGCTCCTCCTATGAACGTGCTCGAACCATCTAAGCCTCGCTTCCCACATCTTGTCATCAATAGAAGCCACGACCACCTTCTCCCGAATATCTTCATTCCTATTCTAATCCATCCTAATGTGCCCGCACGTCCAACTCAATATCCTTATTTCTGTTACTCTCATCTTCTAAGTATGTGAGTTCTTAACTGGCCAATACCCAGTCCCATACATCATGGCCGGCCTAACCACCGCTCTATAAAATATACCTTTGAGTAGCGGAGGCACTTTCTTATTACACAGGAATCCAGATGCTAACCTCCATGTCATCCACCCCACCCTAATACGGTGTGTGACATCCTCGTCAATCTCCCTATCCCCCTAGATAATCGACCCAAGGTACTTGAAACTGCCTCTCTTGGGAATGACCTGTGATCCAAGCCTTACGTCCATGCCCGCTTCCCTTGGCTCGACACTGAACTTACACTCAAGATACTCCGTCTTCGTCCTGCTCAACTTGAAACCCTTAGACTCAAGGGCCTGTCTCCAAACCTCCAGACTCTCATTAACGCCACTCCGTGTTTCATCAATCCGAACAATTTCATTAGTGAATAACATACACAATGGCACTTACCCTTGAACATGGTGTGTTAGTGAATCTATTACTAGAGCAAACAAGAAAGGGCTGAGCGCGGTTCCTTGGTGTAACCCCATAACAACCGAGAAATGCTCAGAGTCGCCTCCCGCTGTCCTAACCAGAGTCTTAGCTCCATCATACATGTCCTTAATCACCCTAATGTAGGTAACCAGTACACCTTTAGCCTCTAGACATCTCCAAAGAACCTCTCTAGGAACCTTGTCATATGCTTTCTCTAGATCAATAAACACCATATGCAAATCCTTCTTCCTATACCTATACTATTCCGTAAACCTCCTAATAAGGTGGATATCTTCCATAGTGGAATGACCCGGGATGAATCTAAACTAGTGATCTAATATAGACACCGTCCTCCTCACCCTCGCTTCTACTACTCTGTCCAAACTTTCATGGCATGACTCAATAATTTGATACACATATAGTTGTTGCAACTCTGGATGTCACCTTTGTTCTTGTACAACAGAACCACCGTACTCCGCCTCCACTCGTCTGGCATCTTTACCATTAAATAGCCTAGTCAACCACTCTAAGCCTACTCTATTCACACACTTCCAAAATTCGATCGGAATCTCATCAGGCTTGGTAGCTTTGACCCTACTCATCTTATGCATAGCCCCCACAACCTCCCCAACATTGATGTGCCTACAATACCCAAAATCGTGGAGACTCTCGAAATGCCCCAACTCGCCTAGCACAATATCCTGATCCACTTCTTCATTCAGAAGTTTATGAAAGTAAGTCTGTCATCTCCGCTTAATCTGGGCCTCTCCCATCAATACTCTACCGTCCTCGTCTTTGATGCACCTCACTTGGTCTAGATCTCGGGCCTTCCTCTCTCTCGCCTTGGCCAGCCAAAATAATTTCTTCTCCCTACCTTTGGTCCTTAGTTCCTCATACAGATGACTAAAAGCCACAGATTTAGCCTCCGTGACTGCCAATTTCACCTCCTTCCTAGCTCCTTATACTTCTGTATGTGCACACTCTTCTCTACCTCGCATGTGCTCCCAACTAGCTTCAAGTACACCACCTTCTTCGCTTTCACTTTACCTTAAACCAATTCATTCCACCACCAGTCGCCTTTGTGCCTGCCAACATAACCCTTTGAGACTCCCAACACCTCTCTTGCTGCCTCCCATATGTAATCCGCCATTGTTGACCATATAACGCTCGCGTCCCCACTACTCCTCCAGGCTCAATTAGCTGATAACCTCCCTTGCAACTCCTAAGATTTATCCTTAGTCAAGGCTCCCCACCCGATCCTCGGGCGACCTCGTGTAGTCCTCTTGTTCCTCTTCATCATAATACCGACGTCCATCACCAAAAGCCTATGCTACGACACGAGGGCCTCACCCCAAATCACTTTGCAATCCTTACACAGCCCTCTGTTGCACCTCCTAAGGAGAAGATAGTAAATCTTAGTCTTCGCCACTATACTCTGAAAAGTAACCAAATACTCCTCCCTCTTTGGAAAACTAGAGTTAGCAATCACCAGCTCAAATGCCTTTACGAAATCCAACAATAAAGTACCTCCTGCGTTCCTATCCCCAAAATCGACGCCACCATGCACATTGTCATAGCCGCCTGCAGTCAACCCAACATGACTATTGAAATCTCCTCATATAAATAACCTTCAGCAGGCGGAATACTACACACAATCTCATACAAGCCCTCCCAGAAGCTCCTCTTGACCTCCTCATCCAAGCTCCAACCACCAACTTAATATACATTAACCTATAATTCACCCACCTAACCTCTACCACAAACTCTTTAAGTTCCCTATCCACCAGAACGCCCACACCATTCTTACCCTTCAGGACTCCAGAGTACCATAACTTGTACTTATCTGCATTCCTCGCCCTCGATCCTACCCACTGAGTCTCTTGGACACATGCTATATTGACCTTCCTCTTCTGCAGGATCTTCGCCATCTCTATAGAATTACCCGGCAATGTACCTATGTTCCATGACCCAATTCTCAACCTATAAGCACCATTATGCCCCTACCTCTCTTGCCTCTCGTCCCACCCCCTAACCCCTGCCCCACCTCCCGCTCCGTCCCCTGGCCTCCCCGAGGACATGACCTTAGGACATGACCTTATTGTACCATCTCGAACTACAGCCATTATACCTACAACATACTAAGGAGAACCAATATGATAACTCAAGAAACTAAAATCAGTATTCAAATAACAATAGTCATGAAAGAACCACAATCCTAGAACGTGAAGCTTAGCTCCACATAGATATGGTAGCCAAATAATAAATTATCCAAAGAAACATAAAAGTACAAACTTGGCAGAAGAAAAGATGAACTTCAAGCTCCATGGTCGTTCCTTGCTTTCTCTAGGTCATAAGTTGTGAATCGTGTTTAGGATATATTTGTAGGTGTAAGAGACGTTTTAGTCCATTCCGAACTCGAATTAGACAACCTGGAGAGCATATGTTCTGGGCTAGCATGGCAACAACCTTGACCTCCACCTTCGTGGAGGCCACTTGATGGCCTCACTTTACTGGTTTTCATGGATATCAACTTCATTAGCTTGTTCTCTTGGGACGTGATACAATAAAGGGAAGACATCTCCTCCTGAGCTTAGTTTTCTTGTGCTATTGACTCAAACTTGTGCCGAATAATTTATTTTAATCCCACTTTGGGCTAAAATCACTCTTACACATATAAAGCACATAATAAGCTCAAAATACATCAAGAACAATACAACCCATAATAAATATGCATAAGATATAAGGCGAAAATATGCTAGTTATATGTACTCTTTAGTTCAATATCAATTATATTAGTATAACTGGGGTGAAGTCTTTTATTATTTTATTACTTCGGAAGAATCAATTTTCACTACAAGTGATCAGGTACATTGAGATGAAGCAATTCTAAATCCATGGAATAAGGTCAGTATGTCTGCATTAGCATGTCTAGCAATGGGATACTTAATAAGAAACCTATAATTCAATTTTCCTTATGGTCCCTGTATGCGGCTAAAATCGGAGAGCCCAATTTTATGATCATTATTACATCCCATAGCCCGTCTTCAGAAGGCCTGAGGACCAGTTTGAGGCTCGACCACGGGGGTTCCCTATGCTCGACCTCGGGGCAAAGCAAATGGGCGGCTATGATGAACGAGTGGGAAACTCCCAAGTCACGTGAGTAAAGCTGACCAAGTCTATTGAGCTAGCACAAGCCCGTACCGTGGCATTAAATGGTTGTACTAGCTGCATACCTTTGTAATAAATGTATATGTACTATGTTAGGATTTTCCCTCCTATATAAAGGGGACCCTTGTCATTTTGTGAAGGGGGTTGATATTCAATACAAGAACAAGAATATTCTCTCCTCTCTAAACTTAAACATTCTCTATTGTCTTTCCTCAATTTTATTACTTACACTTATTGCATTTCATTTTTTTATTGTTCTTCATTTGCTACTCATCATTGGTCATAAAGAGCCCTAATGAAAGCTCTTGAGACTGTTATTCCCCATTAATCGGCCCCAGCCTAAGGCTTTAGCTCGACCCCTAGGTCCCGTATAGTCTGGCTCGAGGCACCGATCCTCGGTCACTCAGTTTGCACAACACACAATCTTCAAGCTCTTATCTTATTTTCTAGACTCACACTTAGCATCTATTGTCAACAACTAGCATAAAAGTAAATCAGATATTCTTAGAACCACAAAATCAAATCTAATTGTTATTACCATTTTCAAGGTAAACACCGGAAATGGCTCCTCGAGCCGAACAGGTACTGAAATGATCGAGTAACAATGGGTCAGCAGCCGACCCCGCTATTATCAAGATGCTCGAGGACCTCACAATGAGATTTGAATCGGGCGAAAAGATGATAGAAGCTAATGAATAAAAGGTGGAGACCTGCAATTCAAGGGTCGACCAGATCCCAAGCGCACCCTCGATCTTGAATGGTGTTGATTCAAAGAAATTCGTACATAAACCATTCCCATCTAGTGCGGCTCCGAAGCCCATCCCGAAGAAATTCAGAATACCCAATTTCCCGAAGTACAACGGAACCTCGTATCCAAACGAGCACGTAATTGCTTACACTTGTGCCGTAAAGGGAAATGAACTGAGGTACGACGAGATTGAATTCGTCCTGTTGAAGAAATTATGGGAAAAACTTTCAAAAGGGGCCATGATATGGTATCACAAACTATCCCCAAATTCGATAGACTCATTCGCCATGCTAGCAGATTCTTTTATAAAGGCACATGCCAGTGCCATCAAAGTTCCTACAAGGAAGTCCGATGTCTTCAAAATCAAACAGAGAGAAAACGAGATGTTGTATGAGTTTGTATCTCGCTTTCAAATGAAGCGAATGGAATTACCGCCAGTCTCTGATAACTGGGCAGTGCAGGCCTTCACCCAAGGTTTGAATGAACGAAGATTGGTGGCTTCGAAGCAGCTGAAGCAGAACTTGGTTGAATATCTTACCATGACTTGTTCGGATGTCCACAATCGATATCAATCAAAAGCTAGGGTCAGGGACAACCAATTAGGAGCCCCCTCGGGCTCAGTATATCCTAGTAGGCTCCTGGCAAAGGAGGCAAAACCAAACAAGGAAAGGTACCAACCATACACTGAAGATCAAAGAAATGCCCTAAGGCGTAACATACCCCGAAATAACCGAAGGGAAGACCGAGGTCAGAACCCTCAGGGACTCGTGAGCAGAGCCGGGTTCAACAGATAACAGGGTTGACGGAGGCACCCCGGTTATCTGAGTACAATTTCAACATTGATGTTTCAGACATTGTATCTGCCATTGGCAAAATAAAAAATACCAGGTGGCCAAGGACCGTACAATCAGATCCATCGCAGAGGAACCCTAACCTGGTGTGCAAATTCCACGGCACACACGGTCATAGGACCGAAGATTACAGACAACTTCGAGAAGAAGTAGCTCGACTACTTAGCAAATGGCACCTCCGAGAGTTCCTCAGCGACCGAGCCAAAAATCAATTTTGGGGAAGAGATACGAACAAGAAAAATGAAACAGAAGAGCCAACATGTCATCCACATGATTGTTGGGGAGTCGACATCCCATAGGAACCCACTATCAAAAGAACAAAAGCAGCTGTTGATACCCAATTTTTCCTATATATTTTTATAGACATATATACTTTCAAAACAGCAGATATATGCTTATAAGCATGCACAGGGTTTATTAAATTTTTCTATAATTTTAAAGGCTTTAAAATGATTTAATTCTTCCCCTTTTACTTATAAAATTTCCAATAATTATCCTTCAAATTATTGTTGTGGTAATTTAGCCATCTAAGTCCTATATTTATGCCAAAATAGTGCTTAAGTATTTTTATTGTATTTTTTATAATTGCATTTGCATTTTTAAAAATAGTTTGCATATATTTGCAATACTAGCCCTATTAACGCATAATTACATTTATATCCATAAAATGATCTTCTATATTTTTAAAGTGTTAAATACCTATTTTAAATCATTTTAGTATGCAAAATTATTTTTTAGAAATCATATTATAAATTATATAGTGTTAAATTGGCTATTTAAAACTTAGCCAAATTGTATTTCAATTTTAGCCTAATTTCAACCCAACACCGAGCCCAATTCTTAATTAAATTACCCATCCCAGGCCCTAAATATACCTACCCGACCCAAGGCCCCATCAGATCCTGGTCGTTGATCTAAAAGATCAACGACCCTCGTTTGTTTTTTCCTTTTTAATAATTTCAAATGACCCCCTAACCCTAATCACTTCTCTACATCCGCCGCCCTAAAATTCTCTTTGCTCTCAAAACACTCTCAACCTAACCCTAATCTTCAACCGCCGACCTCCCATCTCCGACCATCTCAGGTGACCTCACATCATCTCTTAAGCCTCCAATGGCTTTTCTTATGCCATGCTTGCCTTCTCTAAGGTCTTCAAGGTCCCAGGGCCATGCCGACTTGTATCTCGGGTTCATCTCCTGCCTGTTCTTGGCTATTCCAATGTGATTTCAAGCAAAATCATTCTATATTTGCTACGACCTTTGAGTTTCTGGACAAGTTTCTTCATCTCTATATGGAGTCTTTCAAAACCCTAATTTCTTTTCTATACCTCCTAGATCTGTACGGATCTAGAACGATTTGAGTCTGTTTCTTGAATGTTTTACACTGTCCTTGAGGTTCTTTACAAGAATCATATAATTTCAAGTGTTTTTCATCTTCTTCTAAAACTAGGGTTTTCGGAACTTCTTTTTAAAACCTTGTTTAACTGATTCTTTGTGTTTAAACTTCTATTTATCACATATCTTGACTGATTCTATGAGTTTACTACATCTTTAACTCATCTATGTTGAAAGACCTAATTTTCTAGGGTTTTTTGTTTGGTTCTGTGTATCAGCATGACTGACCGATTCTCATTTTTGAGTTTCTTTGATTTCTCGTGACTATCTTGCCTTGATATGTTTCTACTGATTTTCTTAGCCTGAATTTACACAGATTCTGTATGCTTATGTTCATCTTGACTGTTCACATCAAGACTTGCATCTTTTTCACTGAATTAGTAGTGTTTAACTTTCATGTTTCCTAGAGTTGCATGTCGACTTTTGACTATCCAAGTCTTACTTTATTTATATGCTAAACACTAACTAATGACTTTCTCTTTGATTGATTCTAAATTCCCCGTTTCTTGGTTTGATTCGAACACTTTCCTTTAAACCTTCAATTCCTACCTTTCTACCCAATTTGATTAATTTGCTTACCTTGTCTTTATTGGTACTTGATTCTTACCGACTATCTCCTTAATTAGAGTTTTTCTGCACCTAGCCCTAATTGTTTACTCTATGCCTACTATGTTTGAATTATTTCCCTCGTCTTTTATGCTTCAGTTACACATTGATTTCTTTCCTTATTTGTTATTTGTTCTTATAGTTTGAACTGATTCCCTTAATTAAGGGATTACTTGTACTAATTTTGCTCTAATTGGTTTTGAGTTCCATAATTACTGTACAATTGTGATTCTTGCCTTATTTTATCTAGTTTCGAACTACTATATATATGCTCTCTCATTAACAATCAAGAAACGAACACATTGGTTCAAAAAACTCTCTCTCACACACTCAAAACTTTCCGCTCTCTTTTGTGTTACTTGCTATTGTTCTAAGTTAGCCGGTTGCAAGCCAAGGCTAACTATTGGGGCTCTCTTTCACTTTGTGCTTGCTATTTTTCTTCACTGGTATGTGTTGATTTCGATTCCAATTTCAAGAACAATATGCTTCTTCTACTACTTTAGTTTGTCATGTTTCTAATATGCTTCTGTCTATGGTTTTGTTGTTCAACCTACAACTAACATGTCTACTTCATTGTATTCTTTATTGCATGCTTCTGAATATGTCCAACCCCCCTTAGGATTAGCCTGCTCAAGAATCCTTTTCTATTATACCCCCTAATGTGACTCTTCTTTACTTATATTTCTCTGATTTCTGGCATGCACCTTCCTGTGTAAAGTAGTTGGCTATCCTAAGTCTGTCTGATTCTGTATTAATTCTAAAGTTCATGTTGTACTTTAATCCTTTGAACCCCTTTCAGGACTTCTCTGATTCTGTACCTATGTGCATCTTTGCCTACTATGTGCCCTATACTTGCACCAAATCTCCCATTACCCCTGAGTGAATGTTTGTACCTGTTTGATTCTATGTCTTGGAGTGTTGATGAACTTCTTCTAGTTCTGTGTTTGGTTTGTTACTTGTTGATCACCTTACCCTTTATAAAAATTGTCTTATTGAATAACTCCCTATGTTTCTTTTTACAAAACTTCTTCAAACAAGTATCTTTTAACACTGTTTTCTTACTAAAACCCTTTCAAACTATGTTAAGAACCCCACTCTACTCTTAGGTCCCTAAGTTCTGCCCCTCCAGTGTGTGACTGCCTTGGGATCCCTATGAGATCCCTCTGAACTCTGATGCACTGGAGCTGGCTCTTTTACACTGCACTTACTCAGTTTTGGTTATAAATTTTAGATGAGCACTGCACGGGATCCTTGAGATCCTTAGGGAACTCTGACGCACCTGGACAATGATATTGTCTATGGAATTTGGCATCTGAGTCTATTGGAGGTTTGGGAAATCATTTGGGCCTGCTTCAGGCTCCCTATAATGTAACTTCTTCTTTTTCTTTTATCTATTTGTGTAATTTATTCATCTGGTTTGTAATAGTTATTTGTAAATGAATATTGGGGTGATTAGTGAAAAGGGGTGGGTAGTTACATATCTGTGGGTAGTATGGGTAGAAACCATGCCTATAGGATTTTATACTTGCTATGTCTGCTTTACCATGCTAGAAACCATGCCTATAGGATCATATTAATATACTTGTTTTATTTGCCTTACCATGCTAGAAATCATGCCTATAGGGTCTAAGTGGTTCCAATAATAGAAATCATGTCTATAGGTTTAAAAATCAACTCCTTAAGTAGATACCATACTTATAGAATTTGATCAGGTTCAGTTTCTGTTACAACGGTTATTTACATCTGTTTTCAATTGATATCATGCTTATAAGTTTCTAACATCAGTTCTTAATAATTAGATATCATGCCTATAGGAATTAAAAATCAGAAATCCTGCCTATAGAAATTAAAATCAATTTAGTTATACAAGTCAGTCGAATTCGTGTTATTTCAATTGAAATTGCCTTAATAAATTGTCTGCTTCTTTAATCGATCTTTTAAACATTATCTTCATTCACTACTACTAGAAAGCATTCCTATAGGAACTCAAGAGTCTATTTTTTAAAAAACTACTTACTATTTTACAACATCAAATTTAGTTATCATGCTCTTACGACATCACTATTATGCGTTTAGGCAAGCCTATAGGGTGATTTTAATTCTGCAACTCTAATAATTGTATCTTTTTTGCTATTTAAAGCTGTTAAGATTTAACATGTTTAAACTCAGTAGGCAAACCGATTAGAACCTTACTGTCGAGTTTATAAAAACAAAGTTGCATACTTCTGTGCATTGACACCCACTTAGATGTCCTGTTTAGGTCTTTTCTCTAATAAGAACTGATCTTGTTTGTGTTTAAGACGTGCTGCTTATGTACATTACTTGTGGAGGTAAACCTGGGCCTCTTAACTATTTCTTTCTGTAGTTAGCTGTTAAGTCCTATGTGTTCTTGCCTGTCGCCTAAAATTTTCTCTTTTCAAAACACCTTAGGGGGTGTCTAGAACTGCCCAGAAATGAAAGAACTGCTGGAAGTTCAATCTCATTGACTACTAAATTCAACTTGACACTTACCAATATTCTCCATGCTCTTGTTACACATGATATGGATACATTGAAAGCTCTTGATAATCCGAGGAATGAGCAAGGTACATTAGTGAAGTCCGGATACAATCATAGTGACACATTTGGAATGGACATGGGTAAAGATTTCTACGAAGAAGGGGAGGAAGAAGAACTACTGGATGCCTCATTCAAAAATGTAGCTAGGGTGGGAGACCTTTCGCCTAGACACATGAGAAGTGGATCAAATAAAAACAAATAAAAAGGCACATGAACGGCAACACAGGTGGGATGGAAAAGCAACACAAGAGGTTGCCCATAGGAAGCCACCAATGAGAAATGCAAAGCAGAAGGTGAGTCTCCCTACCACATCCACAAGGTCAAATAAATGATAAAGTTTGAAGTGTATTTGAAGACAGTGGAACAAGAAGCCAAAGAGCTACAAATTGAAGAATGCATAGAGATCAAGAAAGAGGGCCAAGACAAAAAAATTTACATGGTATTATTTTATCACTTTTTAACTATTATCATGTGTAATATCATCAGAGTATGTTATAAACTCTGTGATAATCATTGAATATTTGGTACTTTCAAGTTCTTATTTTTTACATGCTTGTTAGTAGGTGAGGCCTTTTCTTTGCCTCAATAGGATTAGTAAGGTAAGGTTTAGCCTGGGTTTTGTTGCCTTGGTCCTATGCCTTTGGAAAAATATCCACACGGCTATGAGATTATATGCCCTCGTGAGACTTTGCCGGTAGCTACACCATGAATCCTCTACATGAGGCTGTCATCATAAGGCAATGTGAGGCGCAGAGGAGTGATTATATAGCCAAGGCATATGGGTAACAAAATCGGTGCTATTGTCCCCCTTATTTGTACTCTTCCTAATTGTTGTATTTTCTTTTCTTTTCTTTTATTAATAAAAAAAACTATCCCTAGGCGCTTGCCTAGCGGATTGCAAAAAAAAAAGGTTAGTAGAACGCTTTAGGCTATGACCAAGGGGAGGGACTTGGGTAGAACGGGTTATGATGACTATGCGCTAATATCACATGTAGCCCCTCATTGAGGAGTGTTTACCAGACATTGCATGGGGTGATCCTGTAGGCTAACCAACTTAGGACCCCTCTTTCCAAATTCCATTTGCTTAAAACTTTACTTTCTTTTTTATGCACATAGTTTGTTCAAATTCTGTGTCTTATTATTTGAGTCATATAATGTCCAACATACTTTATTTACAATTATTTGTTTCAAATACTTATTCGTTAAGGGACTAATTCATAAATATTCGTTAAGGGACTAATTCAAGAGGGGTACCTAATATCTTCCCCTCAAGGTTATTTCAAGCCCTTACCCTAAATCTCTGGTAATGCAAACCAATCCTAGAGTTAATCTCTTTAGGTTCCCTAACACACCATAATCCGTTAGGTGGCGACTCTTCAAAATACTCAACTCCCAAAAGAAAATGAGTTATTACCCCCCATAAATGTCGCAACCCGTACCTTTTCTTCCCCGTAAAAAAGGGAAAGAAAAAGGGGGCGCGACAGCATGGCGACTCTGCTAGGGATAACTTCAGGCTCTTACCATAACAAACTTATTCTTATGAATTAGTCCAAGCATGATTTATCCCGTACCCTTTCCCTTTGTTTTAATTTAGCTGTCTGTTTTCTTTTAAGCATTTATGATTCTTTATCCCTGAAACTGACTTGTCTCTTTGTTTTATTTTTTCTGTAACTGTCTTTCAATTATTTAAATACTGTATTTATTTTTTCTACGTGCAAATACTTGACTACATGTTGTTAATTATTGCATAAATCATGCTCCACATCATATTTCACTCATGCGCATCAAATCCTATAGCAACGCTTAATGAGTGGTTGCGATCTTCCTATTTATTATCCTTAAATTCGGAAAGACTTATTTGCGGTAAAACCAGTTGATTAGCAGTACAGTCGACGGTTCCGTGCCTTCCCCCTCAAGTTGTCCGCTTGAGGGTACCAGTCTAAAATCCCATAGTAGCCTTACTCTGGTCAAAATTGTGCATGCATCATGGTCCAACCTAGTTGAATCAATATGCTGTCCACATAATGATCCTTTAAGATAATCCTTATCCAAAAGTCCATTGGGTTTTTCATAATCCCAACGGACACAACCACGTTCTGTGCATTAATTTGGAGAACTAAATACCGATATGCTGATCGTAAATGTATAAATAGTCGAGTCTGGTGGAGATGGTCCTAACCCTTTTGTTTTGTAGAAAATGAGGCACGAGGTCCCCAGCTTCTGTATGGTTAGCACACCCTCACTCTTGTTGGACTTGTGGAAGACTCTTCCATCAGATGACCAAATCAATAAATGGAAAGAGAGGGCCGCCAAATCTAGTGAGAAGCTGGATAATTTGGAATACAGCCTGTTGGAATTAGAAGGAAAAGTGAGGAAGAGAGTCACCGACTGCCAGAATGCTGAGGGAAACGAAGGAGGACATTTGGCAAAGGCATGAACTGCAGTGCCATAATTTAGGAGGAGGAGGAAGAAGTCCTCACTATTCAGACTATGAAGAAGGGAGTTGTTCTCTGAAACTGGAGCGCCACACCATCCCCAGCCCGCTGATTATCTGGGTAGCTTGGCGGAATTTACTTCTATAGCCATTCTGGGCATTTAAGATTTCCCGTAATTTTGTTTTAAGATTTACTTGTTTCAAAATAAATGCTTGATTCGTCAAGCCGTACATTGTCTGGATAATTTTTCAGTTTTAATCAAATGCATTTGCTTTTTATTATTCACTACTATCTTTACACATTTCCTTTCTATAGTGTTATTATTACTTTTTCTGATGAACTAGTAACTGTGACATGTAATGAGGCAATGCAACTTGAGAATAGTGATTTAGAGGAATAAATGAGATACCCAAGGAAATTGTCAGGGAGGTTGAAAATTTTGAGAATAATCCTAAATCCAATCTGGACGAGGACGAGGCGATAAATTTGGGAGACGCCGAGACCATTAAGGGGACTCATATCAGCATCTACTTGTCACCGACAGAGAAGGAAGAGTACATTCGGTTCCTAAAAGAGTATGACGATATTTTTGCATGGTCATATGATGACATGAATGGCTTGAGCACGTCTATAGTGGCTCACAAGCTGCTTATTAATCCCATGTGTCAACTAGTCAAGCAGAAACTTAGAAAGTTCAAACCAGACACGAGCCTGAAAATCAAGGAGAAAATTACCAAGCAGATCAAAGCCAAAGTCCTTAGGGTAGTTGAGTACCCAACCTAGTTAGCTAACATTGTGTCAGTTCCAAAGAAGGATGGGAAGGTCAGAGTGTGTGTTGACTATTGGGATTTGAATAAAGCAAGTCCCAAGGATGACTTCCTACTGCCAAATATACATATCCTGAACGATAATTGCGCCAAGCATAAACTCCAATTCTTTGTAGATTGCTTCGCGGGTTATCACCAGATTTGGATGGATGAAGAAGATGCAGAGAAGACATCTTTCATCACATCGTGGGGTGTATACTATTACAAGATGATGCCATTCGGTATGAAGAATGTTGGGTTCACTTACATTAGAGACATGACAACCATATTCCATGATGTGAGATAAGGAAATAGAGGTGTTTGTAGACGATGTCATTATCAAATCCAAGAGGGCTGCAGAACACATAGCAAACTTGGGGAAGTTCTTTGATAGACTGAGGAGGTACAACTTGAAACTGAACCCCACAAAGTGTGCATTCGGGGTTCCCGCAGGATAATTATTGGGATTCATCATCAGTCGTCGAGGGATCGAGCTGGATCCGTCTAAACTCAAGGCTATTCAGGAGTTGCCACCACCTAAGAGCAAAAAGGACATGATGAGCTTCCTAGGACGTCTCAACTATATCAGTCGCTTCATAGCACAATCCATAATCATATGTGAACCCATCTTCAAGATGCTAAGGAAGGATGCTGAAACAAGCTGGACAGAGGATTGCCAGAAAGCTTTTGGCAAGATCAAGGAGTACCTATCCACACTACCAGTTCTGGTCCCGCAAGAACCAGGACGACCTTTGCCACTCTATCTATCTATATTATATGGAGCCTTCAGATGTTTTTTGGAACAACATGACGAGACATGATGAAAGGGGCAAGCCATATATTACTTGAGTAAGAAGTTCACACATTATGAAGGACGGTATTCTCTGCTTGAATGCACTTGCTGTGCTTTGACCTGGACAGCTCAAAAATTGAGGCACTACTTCTATTCCTACACTACATACCTCATATCCAAGATGGACCCTCTGAAGTATATATTCTAGAAACCCATGCCAAACGGGATGTTGGCTAAGTGGCAGATACTACTAAGTAAGTTCGATATCGTCTACGTAACTCAAAAGGCGGTCAAGGGACAAGCATTGGCAGATCACCTTGCTAAAAATCCGGTGGGAGGAGCATACGAGCCTTTGAAAACATATTTTCCTAATGAAGAAGTGTCATTCGTAGGGGAAGACGTTACCAAAGCATATGGCGGTTGGAGGATGTTCTTTGATGGAGCTACAAATTTCAAAGGAGTAGGCATTGGAGCAGTTTTGGTATCAAAAATGGGTTAGCATTATCCGGTGTCTGCTAAACTCAGATTTCCCTGCACCAACAACATGGCAGAGTATGAAGCCTGTATACTAGGACTCAACATGGCATTCGATATGAACATTCAGGAGCTGCTGGTAATCGGTGATTCAGACTTGCTTGTGCACCAGGTACAAGGAGAATGGGCCACCACGAATTCCAAGATATTGCCATATCTGTACCTTGTGCGGGAATTGAGAAATAGGTTCATGAAGATAGAATTCCGACATGTGCCTAGAATTTAGAATGAGTTTGTCGATGCATTGGCCACTTTGTCATCTATGATACAATATCCAGATAAGAATTATATTGATCCCATTCCGGTAAAAATCCATAATTAACCGGCATACTGTGCTCATGTTGAAAAAGAAACGGATGGAAAACCTTGGTTCCATGATATCAAGGAGTATTTATCGAAAAGAGAATACCCTGTGCATGCAAATCACATTCAGAAATGCACACTCCTGAGATTGTCCAATCACTTCTTCCACAGTAGAGGGATTTTATATAGAAGAACCCCTGATTTGGGTTTACTAAGATGTGTCGACGCAAAGGAATCTTCTAAGCTACTTGAGGATGTATATGCCGGGACTTATGGCCCGCACATGAATGGTTTTATCTTGGTTAAGAAGATACTTAGGACCGGTTACTTTTGGATGACCATGGAAACAGATTACATCCAATATGTCCGCAAGTGCTTTCAATGCTAAGTGCATGCTGATATGATAAAAGTGCCGCCAAACGAGCTCAATGCAATAAGCTTACCTTGGTCATTCGCCGCCTAGGGAATGGATATTATTGGTCCGATTGAGCCCACTACTTCCAACGGACATAGGTTTATTCTTGTGGCCATTGATTACTTCACAAAATGGGTAGAAGCTGCATCTTACAAAGCTGTAACCAAGAAAGTCATTGTAGATTTTGTCAAGGATCGTATTGTTTGCTGATTCGGGGTTCTTGAGTCCATTATTACTGATAACGCCGCCAATCTCAATAGTGATTTGATGAAGGCCACGTATGAAACTTTCAAAATCAAGCACAAGAATTCCACAGCCTATAGACCTCAGATGAACGGAGCTGTACAAGCCGCCAACAAAAACATCAAGAAGATACTAAGGAAAATGGTAGAGAACCACAAACAATGGCATGAGAAGTTACCTTTTGCTTTATTGGGATACCGCACCACGGTTCGCACATCAAGCGGGGTAACTCCCTACATGCTGGTTTATGGTACCGAAGCTATCATCCCAGCCGAAGTAGAGATTCCTTCTTTAAGAATCATACAGGAAGCAGAACTCAGGGATGCAGAGTGGATAAGGAGTCACTATGAATAATTGGCCCTTATCGATGGAAAGAGGATGAACGCGTTATGTCACGGCCAACTTTACCAGAGTAGAATGACCAGGGCTTTCAACAAAAGGGTAAAACAAAGACAGTTCGCACCAGGGCAGCTGGTATTGAAGAAAAGCTTCCCACATCAAGATGAAGCCAAAGGGAAATTCTCTCCCAACTGGAAAGGTCCGTATGTGGTACACAGGGTACTGATAGGAGGAGCACTCATACTCGCAAAAATGGATGGAGAAATCTGGCCAAAACCAATCAATTCAGATGCAGTCAAGAGATACTATTCCTAGATTATTTTACACTTCTCTTCTGATGTAATTGAACTATGCTTGACCTGATTTTCATTTAAGAGGGGATACGTAGGCATCCTTATGGGTTCGTTCATATCATAATAAAATTTCCATTTTCCCCCAAGCTCAGAAATTGGGGCAGAATTTTGAGGAGCACCCTCAAAATTCCGGAGCTAGTCCAGCCAATGCCATCGCATGCTAGAAAGTCAGTAATCAGTTAAGAAACAGGGGCAGAATTTTGAGAAGGATTCTCAAAGTTACGAAGAAGATTCAGCAAGGCCTACTATCCGCAAGTAGTCAAAAGATCATCCACCAAACTAGGGCAAAATTTTGAGGAGGACCCTAAAAATTCCAACATAAGAGAGCTGCAATACCTTTGAGATGTGTTACGGTCACTGGTTCATCTAAAATTACTTAATGTATCAACATATTTCTAAATAACTCTATTTTCATAAATGATTGCATATTTTTCAAAAACTCTATTTCTGTAATAGTCAGGTGTCACCCAGGGGAACTCGAAAGGCTTTCAGAATAGAGCAAAGCAAAGCCAGCTGATAGAAGCACGAACCAACCTTCCTCCCCACAAAAACTTACAATTTTTCTTTGAACGCAGGCACATCCGACGTAACGTAGCAAGATCACTATCAATCAGTCCATCATACACCGAATATATCTCCAGCTAAGACATATACTACTCTTATTTGCTACGTGTTATTTTCATGAGGCTAATCCCTACCTCCTTATTTGCATGAGGCTAATCCCTACCTCCCCATCTGCATGAGGCTAATCCTTGCATCCCATCTGCATAAGGCTAATACCTTCCTCCACATTTGCATGAGGCTAATCCCTGCCTCCATATTTGCAAGAGGTTAATCCTTGCCTCCATACCTACATGAGGCTAATCCCTACCTCCTTACTTGCATGAGGCTAATCCTTGCCTCCCTACTTGCATGAGGCTAATCATTGCCTCCATACTTACATGAGGCTAATCCTTGCCTCTATACTTGCATGAGGCTAATCCTTGCCTCCATACCTGCATGAGACTAATCCCTACCTCCATACCTGCAGGAGGCTAATCCCTGCCTCCATACCTGCATGAGGCTAATACCTATCTTCATATTTACATGAGGCTAATCCCTTCCTCCAAACCTGCATGAGGCTAATCCCTGCCTCCATAATTGTGTGAGACTAATCCTTGCCTCCCTACTTGCATGAGGCTAATCCTTGCCTCCATACTTGCATGAGGTTAATGCTTTCCTCCATACTTGCATGAGGCTAATCCTTGCCTCCATACCTACATGAGGCTAATTCTTGACTACATACTTGCATGAGGCTAATCCCTTGCCTCATTATTTGCATGAGGCTAATCCCTGCCCCTATATCTGTATGAGTCTAATCCCTGCCTCTATATTCGCATGGGACTAAGCATTTTCCCCATTCGCACAAATTTTGCTCTATTTCTAGCACTATCTATTTGTTTTTCGATCGGGCTAAGCTCTACCCTCCATTTCACAATACTAAGCCTTGTCTTGTTTACATCATTATTGCATATCATGGGTTGAAATATCTGCAATCTATCCAAAGGCGTCATAGTCTAAAGGCATAATCCCCATAGCCGGAAGACACCATGCCATGGCTTGAGGATCTCTCAAATTTGCATATCATTATTCAAAGGCATCATGGTTCGGAGGCACCATTTTCATGGCTCGAGAACATCATTTCATGGCTTGTGAATCCCTCACTAAAATATTCATGTCCCAAGGCGTCATGGTCCAAGGACGTCATCTTTAACCGTCCAAAGACAATCATTATGGTCTGAAGGGAATCTGCATCATGTTTAAATTTTCGCAAATACATGTTTGTATCATCTTTTATCTGCACGTAACCAGTAAGCAACTGCTATCCTAGCAGGAGCGATCTCACTCCAATTCCTTCAACCGTCCCGAACCTTAACCGCTCACCATAGCCACTTCCGTATCGCGTATCCGTTCTTGCAATAATTTCATCGGCATATTCCGCCGATGGATCCATAACTACATATGGCTTAATTCCCTTAAAACCAGGGATACGTAGGCAACTCGAAGACTGGATTCCGGACTCTTCCTTTCAAAAACATCCCGTCCGGTCAAAATTGACCATCATTTCTTTACCTGAAAACTCTTTCATCCTTCCCGGGTAAAGAGGGGTAGTTGTTGATACCCAATTTTTCCTATATATTTTTATAGACATATATACTTTCAAAATAATATATATATATATATATATATATATATATATATATATATATATATATATATATATATATATATATATATATATATGCATATATAAGCATGCACAGGGTTTTTATAATTTTTCTATAATTTTAAAGGCTTTAAAATAATTTAAATCTTTCCCTTTTACTTATAAGATTTCCATTAATTTTCCTTCAAATTATTGCTATGGTAATTTAGCCATCTAAATCCTATATTTATGCCAAAATAGCGCTTAAGTACTTTTAGTGAATTTTTTATAATTTCATTTGCATTTTTAAAACTAATTTGCATATATTTGCAATACTAGCCCTATTAACGCATAATTATATTTATATGCATAAAATGATCTTCTATATTTTTAAAATGTTAAATATCTATTTTAAATCATTTTAGTATACGAAATTATTTTTTAGAAATCATCTATTATTTATTGTAAATTATAAAAGTTAAATTGGCTATTTAAAACTTAGCATAATTGTATTTCAATTTTAGCCTAATTTCAACCCAACACCCATCCCAATTCTTAATTAAATTACCCGACCCAGGCCCTAAATGCACCTACCCGACCCAAGGCCCAATCAGATCCTGGCCGTTGATCTAAAAGATCAACGGCCCTCGTTTGTTCTATCCTTTTTAATTCCAAACAACCCCCTAACCCTAATCACTTCTCTACATCCGCCGCCTTAAAATCCTCTCTGCTCTCAAAACACTCTCAACCTAACCCTAATCTTCAACCGCCGACCTCCCATCTCCGGCCATCTCCCGTGACCTCTCATCATCTCTTAAGCCTCCAATGGCATCTCTCATGCCATGCTTGCCTTCTCTAAGGTCTTCAAGGGCCCAAGGCCATGACGACATGCATCTAGGGTTCTTCTCCTACCTGTTCTTGCCTATTCCAGTGTGATTTCAAGCAAAATCATTCTATATTTGCTACGATCTTTAAGTTTCTAGATAAGTTTCTTCATCTCTATATGGGTTCTTTCGAAACCTTAATTTCTTTTCTATACCTCCTCGATTTGAGTTTGTTTCTTGAATGTTTTAAACTGTCCTTGAGGTTCTTTACAAGAATCATATGATTTCAAGTGTTTTTCATCTTCTTCTAAAACTAGGGTTTTCGAAACTTCTTTTTAAAACTTCGTTTAACTGCTACTTTGTATTTAAACTTCTATTTCTCACATATCTTGACTGATTCTATGAGTTTACTACATCTTTAACTCATCTATGTTGAAAGACCTAATTTTCTAGGGTTTTTCGTTTGGTTCTGTGTATCAGCATGACTGACCAGTTCTCATTTTTGAGTTTCTTTGATTTCTCGTGACTATCTTGCCTTTATATGTTTCTACTGAGTTTCTTAGCCTGAATTTACACAGATTCTGTATGCTTATGTTCATCTTGACTGTTCACATCATGACTTGCATCTTTCTCACTGAATCAGTAGTGTTTAACTTTCATGTTTGCTAGAGTTGCATGTCGACTCTTGACTCTCCAAGTCTTACTTTATTTATATGCTAAACTGTGAGTCATGACTTTCTCTTTGATTGATTCTGAATTCCCTGTTTTGTGGTCTGATTAGAACAATTTCCTTTAAACCTTTGATTCCTAACCTTCTACTCAATTAGAATGATTTGCTTACCTTATCTGTATTGGTGCTTGATTCTTACTGACTAACTCCTAAATTGGAGTTTTTCTGCACCTAGCCGTAATTTTTTACACTATGCCTACTATATATGAATTATTTCCCTTGTCTGTTATGCTTCAATTACACATTGATTTCTTTCCTTATTTGTTACATGTTCTTACCGTTTGAACTGATTCCCATAATTAAGGGAATACTTGTACTAATTTTGCTCTAATTGGTTCTGAGTTCCATAATTACTGTACAATTATGATTCTTGCCTTATTTTACCTAGTTTTGAACTACTATATATATATACTCTCTCACTAACAATCAAGAGATGAACACATTGGTTCAAAAAACTCTCTCTCTCTCTCACACTCAAAACTTTCTACTCTCTTTTGTGTTACTTCCTACTGTTCTAAGTTAGTCGGTTGCAAGCCAAGGCTAACTATTAGGCTCTCTTTCACTTTGTGCTTGCTTATTTTCTTCACTGGTATGTGTTGATTTCGATTCCAGTTTCAGGAACAATATGCTTCTTCTACTACTTTAGTTTGTCATGTTTCTAATATGCTTATGTCTATGGTTTTGTTGTGCAACTTGCAATTAACATGTCTACTTCAATGTCTTCTTTACTACATGCTTCTGAATATTTCCAAACCCCCTTAGGATTAACCTGCTTATGAATCCCTTTCTATTATACCCCCCAATGTAACTCTTCCTTACTTATGTTTCTCTGATTTCTGGCATGCACCTTCCTGTGTAAAGTAGTTGGCTATCCTAAGTCTGTCTGATTCTATATTAATTTTGAAGTTCAGGTTGTACCTTAATCCCTATAACCCCTTTCAGGACTTCTCTGATTATGTACCTATGTGCATCTTTGCCTACTATGTGCCCTATACTTGCCTCAAATCCCCCAATACCCCTGAGTGAATGTTTGTACCTGTTTGATTTTATGTCTTGGAGTGCTGATGAACCTCTTCCGGTTCTGTGTTTGGTTTGTTATTTGTTGATCACCTTACCCTTTTCAAAATTGTCTTATTGAATAAGTCCCTATGTTGTTTTTTACAAAACTACTTCAAATAAGTATCTTTTAACACTGTTTTCTTACTAAAACCCTTTCAAACTATGTTATGCACCCCACTCTACTCTTAGGTCCCTAAGTTCTGCCCCTCCAGTGTGTGACTGCCTTGGGATCCCTATGAGATCCCTCTGAACTCTGACGCACTGTAGTTGGCTCTTTCACACTTCACTTACTCAGTTTTGGTTATAAAGTCTAGGTGTGAGCACTGCCTGGGATCCTTGAGATCCTTAGTGAACTTTGACGCACCTAGACAATGATATTGTCTATGAAATTTGGCATCTTAGACTATTGGAGGTGGGGGAAATCACTTGGGCCTGCTTCAGGCTCCATATAATGTAACTTCTTCCTTTTCATTTATCTATTTATGTAATTTATTCATCCGGTTTGTAATAATTATTTGTAAACGGATATTGGGGTGATTAGCAAAAAAGGGTGGGTAGTTACATATCTGTGCGGTAGTATGGGTAGAAACCATGCCTATATGATTTTATACTTGCTATGTCTGCTTTACCATGCTAGAAACCATGCCTATTTGATCATGTTAATATACTTGTAATGTTTGCCTTACCATGCTAGAAATCATGCCTATAGGATCTAAGTGGTTCCAATAATAGAAATCATGTCTATAGGTTTAAAAATCAACTCCTTAAGTAGATACCATACTTATAAAATGTGATTAGGTTCAGTTTCTATTACAACAGGTATTTACATTTACTTTTAGTAGATATCATGCCTATAAGTTTCTAACATCAATTTTTAACAGTTAGATACCATGCCTATAGGAATTAAAAATCAGAAATCCTGCCTATTGAAATTAAAATCAGTTTAGTTATACAAGTCAGTCCAATTTGTGTTATTTCATTTGAAATTGGCTTAATCAATTGTCTGCTTCTTTAATCGATCTTTTAAACATTGCCTTTACTCAATACCGCTAAAAAGAATGCCTATAGGAACTCAAGAGTCTATTTTATAAAGAACTACTCACTATTTTACCTCATCAAACGTAGTTATTATGCTCTTAGGACATCACTATTCTGTGTTTAGGCAAGCCTATAGGGCGATTTTAAATTCTGCAACTCTGATAACTTTATCTTTTTTGCTATTTAAAGTTGTTCAGATTTAACAGGTTTACACTCAGTAGGCAAACTAATTAGAACCTTACTATCAAGTTCATAGACACAAAGTTGCATACTTCTGCGCATTGACACCCACTTATATGTCCTATTTAGGTCTTTTTTATAATAAGAACTGATCTTGTTTGTGTTTAAGACGTGCTGCTTATGTGCATTACTTGTGGAGGTAAACCTGGGCCTCTTAACTATTTCTTTATGTAGTTAGCTATTAAGTCCTATGTGTTCTTGCCTACCGCCTAGAATTTTCTCCTTTTAAAACACCTTAGGGGTCGTCTAGAACTACCCAGATTTAAAGGTCCTAAAATACCTCCAGGGCCACAAGGAAGGGATGGGTAGTGCACACATAGGCATTTTCAATGTTAGTAGAACGCTTTAGGCTATGACCAAGGGGAGGGACTTGGGTAGAACGGGATATGATAACTACACGCTAATGTTACGTGTAGCCCTTTATTGAGAAGTGTTTACCGGACATTATGTGGGGTGATCCTGTAGGCTAACCAACATAGGACCCCTCTTTCCCAAATTCCCTTTGCTTAAAATTTACTTTCTTTTTTATGCACACAACTTGTTCAAATTCAGTGTCTTATTATTTGAGTCATACAATGTCCAACATGCTTTATTTTCAATTATTTGTTTCAACTACTTATTCGTTAAAGGACTAATTCATAAATATAAGTTCGTCCGGGACCCACAGTTGTGGATCGAGAGGGGCGCCTAACACCTTTCCCTCAAGGTTATTTTGAGACCTTACCCTAAATCTCTGGTAATGCAAACCAATCCAAGAGTTAATCACTCTAGGTGCCCTAACGCACCATAATCCGTTAGGTGGCGACTCTTCAAAATACCCAATTCCCAAAAGGAAATAAGTTATTACCCCCATAAATGTTGAAACCGGACCTTTTTTCCCAGTACAAGGGAAAGAAAAAGGGGGCACAACAATATCCATCACTAGGGAAAAGCCAAATCGAGGTTACATACCCGAGGACTCTCTCACATTCAGCGACGAGGACATCGAGACCCTGTCTCAGCCTCATAACGATGCATTGGTAAATTCTTTTCTTGTGAATACATTTCAAATTTAATGTGTGCTTGTGGATCCAGGTAGCTCGGCCAATATTATCAGGTCGATGGTGGTGGAGCATCTCCGACTGCTCGACCAGATCGTGCCCGCCTCCCGAGTCCTTAATGGATTCAACATGGTGAGCGAGACAACTAAACGAGAAATCACCCTCCCGGTCAATGTGGCCGAAACAACCCAAAATGCCAAGTTTCATGTCATCGAAGGAGACATGAGATACAATGCCTTGCTCGGAAGGCCATGGATAAGATACATGAGAGCAGTACCATCAACCCCTCATCAAATAATGAAGTTTCCAACAAATGATGGAATAAAAGCGGTATACGGGGAGCAACATGCTGCAAGAGAAATGTTCGTTGTGCATGATGTGACACCAACATTGACACCTTCAATATCGAAGAAGCTAAAGGATAAGCAAACAACGAAGTAGCAATCACAAGCTACATCCTCAGCCGCACCTGAGTGAACAAACAAGGGATTGTACCGCATCCCCGAAGATAGCGGTTGAAGCATATCGAGGCTCGAGCGCCATCACGACTAAGGTATAACCGACTCTTTTTTTTGTTTTATGCTAACCTTTGTGCAGCCGTTCGGTGAAGAAAAATCAAAGCACCTTCCAGCTTGAAGACCTTAGGTTTTAAAGCATGCACTGCACTCTTTTCCTTCGATCGGATTTTATCCTAAGAAGGGTTTTACCGGTAAGGTTTTTAATGAGGCAACATCTATATGGTACCTAAGGAGAACTCAACAAGTATTCAAGGCTTCTCCTCAATCAACCTCGAATACTAGGGGGAATCCCCCCTGGAGGTCATCTCCCCAGAGAAATCAAGACAAGCCAAAGAGGTTCTCAATAGAAAAGTGATGTATCAGGCCAAACGGTCGAAAGAACTGTGTCTTCATATAACAATCGAACCCTCAACGGCGAAAACCATGTAATAGTTGTGCCAAGTAATCAAGGAATACATGTTGACTTTTACCATCAAAACGCTTTATGCTCCGAGCAAAGTTTGCTATTTTTACAAGAAACAGCCCCAGAGCCACTCGAAATTGTAAGTCCTCTGGGCCAAGAAACATCGAGCTCATAAGCCCTCAATGAGACAACATCAAAAAACGGCTCCAGAGCCAAGAACTCTCAATGTCTCGGGGACTGTCTCCCCATCGAGCTATCAAAAATTCGAGGCCATAAGACCCTGTGCGGGCAACCTCGAGATCATAAGACCTCCATGAGGCATCTTCAACGCTGCAAGACCTCCGGGCGTGCCCAAATCTGTAAGACCTCAAGCCATGTATGATCTATACTTGTACCAAGTAGCCTACCTGTAAGACCTCAAGCAATGCATGATTTATACTTGTACCAAGTAACCTATTTGTAAGACCTCAAGCAAGGCATGATCAAATTTATAAGACTTTAAAAAAGGCATTACCCTGATCTTAAAGTCAAGGCTATCTATTTGAACTTCTAAGCCCCTTAAAAGGCATACCCTCGATATAGATGCCAAAGCTACCTCACTCGGGGAATAAAAGGCTACAGCTAAACACAATGACTCTAGTCACGAGGCTGTACCAGCCAAACTAATGCAACTCAATGATGACTGAGCATCTCTATAAAATCATAGGGCTTCAATTACTTCGCAAATACTTCGAAAAGAACCGTTTAATCAGGCTACCCTCGGCATAAGCAAAATAGCTTCGATTATATTACCTCCAAACAACAAAAAGGTTTCGAAACAATTCAGTCATCAACCGAAACCTCCTGAGGTGCTCATCTGTCGTCACATAACGACTCACAATCGAGTTTATTATCCAACCGTTGAAAATTGGGACAAACATGAAATTTCAAAAAGTCTTTAACGAGGGAAAATAAAGCCTATACTAGAGGTCGTACTGACCCAATACGTAAGAACCACTGTCGCCAGCTCAAATTAAAAGGTCATACTGACCCAATGTGTAAGAGCCAATGTCTCCAGCTTAAATTAAAGGTTGTTCCGACCCAATGCGTAAGAGCCACTATCGCCAGCTCAAAATAAAAGGTTGTACCGACCCAATGTGTAAGAGCCACTATCACCAGCTTAAACTAAAAGGTCGTACCGACCCAATGCATAAGGGCCACTGTCTCTAGCCTAAATTAAAGGTCTTACCAACCCAATGCGTAAAAGCCATTATCGCCAGTCCAAATTAGAGGTCGCACCGACCGAATGCGCAAGAGCCTACGGGCCAGCATAAAAAGCCTCGGGACTGATTTGTAAACCTAAGGGTTTTTACTGGAAGGCCAATTCATCTGGCTAATCACTGACAAACGTCAAAACTCGAGACAAAAAAAGACGTACACAAGCAAAGAGAAATTCATGAAAGAAGAAGAATGCTTCTTTTTATATGTATATGTGAAAAAATACAAAGTTCCATTTGCAATGCTCTCTAAGAGCCCTATACACAAAATCAGAAAAGAATAGCCTATTCTACTTTCTCCTCGGGGACTAAGGCTCCATCGGCCTCTCCCTCATTATCTTCGACATCAGATACAAGGAACTTGGCGTCGTATTCATTCGCCTTGGCCTTCTCAATCTCTTCCGAGAGATTGAAGCCCCTAGCATGGATTTCCTCGAGGGTTTCCCTCCGAGACTTGCACCGGGAATATTCATTGCTTTTGCTCTCCCGATTGGTAGCCCTTCTCAACTCAGCCCGAGCATCGGCACCATCTTTTAAATATATGGCCACTCTCTTATCGGCCTTACCTTGAATCTTTTCAGCTTTAGCCCGGGCGCTCGCTACCTCTGCCTTCATTATCAATAGGCAAGACTCGAGCCTTGCAATCCTGCTCGTCTGGAGCGAGCTGTTTTTACAAGTATTTTGGAATTGCACGTCGAGGGCAGAAGCCTTGGCCAAAGCATTATTCTTGGCCACAACTAGGGCATCTATCTAAGCTCTTTGCTCATTACACTCATACTTGGCCTGGCCAACTTTGCCTCAAAGGCATTCCAGGTCCTCTTACTCTGCAACTGAAGTGTCAAACTATTAATCTCCGAGGGTTGAAGAAAAAACATACATCCTCTCGAAACTAAGGTTACATGTCTCTCGAGGTGGCCTTCATAATCCAAGCTTCGATTCATCTCGTACCGAAGATGTATCAACTCATTTGCCCTTTTATTGCAAAGAAGCCTGAGGGATTTCTCCTTGTTCAAGGCCATCTCCAACCTGGCTTTACAGCGGAGCAGCCCGGACTTGAGCTTGTCAAAGGCCTATGAAAAGAAGCTCAGTGAGAAGATGAAAATGAAAAACCAAAAAACCAACAAAGTCAACCAAAACTCACCACAGAGCAGAGCCGCTGAGCCTCCTTAAAGGTTGATCGTACGTCTACCGGCTGGTCTCATTGGCCCCGGTCGAACCGCTCTCGGTAGGGATATGGTCTCTCGACACCCCGCTTAATTTAGGCAGCCCCTAGCCTCGAACATCTCTTGAAGTACCTTTAACGGGAGAAAAAGACGGCGGTAGAAAATCTTTATCCCTCGAAGTACCTTCGACGGGAAAAGAGGAAGGCGACGAAGGAGGAATCATTTTTCTGAGGCTAGAAGCCTTGGGTTGCCGCAGGCTCAGCTGATTCATCCTCTTTGAGCCTCCGTGTAGGGTTTTCCTCGCTACGAGCACCTTCACCCTTCAAGGATTCTTTCCGTTTGTTATTATTCCTTGGCCCTGAAGCCGATGGTCCTTCCTCCCCTCTAAGGGGGCACAGTCCCATATCAGGAAATTCTTCAATACCTGCAGTGACGGAGTTAATATGCATAAAAGAAAGTACCTTTCAGAAGGAATAAAACCACACGGAACGTATCGTGGTGATTTGCCTCCCATCTATCCTTCAACAGGTCTCGCCACCTATGCCTATCGTAGGTTGAGCGAGCTGTCAGCTTCCAAGTCCAATCTGCCAGGTCGAGAACCTCGTATGGAATCCATGGGTTTGTTGTAAAATGGTAGAGGGAAACATCTTTACGGAGTCCGCCTTCACTATAAAAATGATAAAAATGCAAGTGTACCACTTACTGGTGAAATTCCATTTCTCAAAAAATGGCAGGAAATCCATAGGGATAATATCGAAAGTCCGCACTCGGACAAATTTATTCATCCACCCTCGGTCCCCATTTTCTTCGTCATCGGCAACAAAAGGAGTGGTGGATCGACATCGTAAAGCAATCAGGCCTCGGTAATGAAAGGGTCGATACAATCTGATGAGATGACTAAGGGTAAACTCAAGCCCGACTTCCTCTGCAAAGAACTTTATCATCAATACTATCCTCCAGAATGACGGGTGAACCTGTGCTAGGGTAGCCCGATATCTTTAACAAAAGTGAAGCAAGACTCTATCAAGAGGGCCCAACGTGAAGGGGTACGTGTATATGTTCAAAAACCCCTCTACATGAGCCATGATGTTCTCTTTCCGGGAAGATACCTGCAGTACCACCTTTTTTCCCCATTCCCAGTCTCTCCTCATTGCCTCGAGGTATCCCTATCCTATTGATGAAGTGAACCTCGATGCATGCTACCAATTGCAATCAACATTGGGAGGTCTCTCTAACGAAAGGTCCTACCTCGAGACAAAACATCTCGAGGTGAGCTCACCGAACGTCGGTGGTGTACCACTGACCGAGCAGGAAGCAGAGACGGAACTCTCCTCTTCTTGGTGAGTAGGTTTTGGCATAGTAGCCATAAATATGATGCAACAAGAGAAAGGAAATGAAAACTTACGCGAAAGCTTTGAATTACAATGATGAAAGAGCTTACACAAGGAAGGAGAACTCTATAAAAAGGATAGCTGCTCAAAGTAGCGGAATCCTCAAAAAAGGGGAGAGCAAACTCATATATAGAGCAAGCGGTGACTGTCCACCTACTTTCAAGGCCAATTCATTCTAACTAGGCCATTATCACTTTCGTGGAAGTGCACCGACGGGTCCATCTCGGTCGCTTCATGACTGCGCCATATGAATGACATTGTCACACAACGTTCGAGGGGTCAAAATTCCCATGTCGAGGGTTCACACAACGTTCGAGGGGTCACACAACGTGCTCAATGAATGACATTGAGCACCAGAGATCGGGTGGGTTGCTTCAGCAAATAGAGATTCTGGAGTGGAAGTTGGAGCAGATCACCATGGACTTTGTAGTTGGATTCCTACGGACATTGAGGAAGTTCAATTCTATTTGGGTGATTATGGATCGGCTGACGAAGTCCGCTCACTTCATCCCTGTGTGTACTACTTATTTTTTGGAGCGGTTGGCGTAGATCCATATCTGGGAGATTGTTCGTCTGCATGGTATTCCAGTTTCCATCATTTCAGATAGAGTTACTCAGTTCACATCACGGTTCTGGAGAGTCGTACAGCATGAGTTAGGTACTCGGGTGGAGTTGAGTACAATATTTCACCCGCAGACGGACGGATAGTCCGAGTGCACTATTTAGATTCTTTAGAATATGCTCCGTGCGTGTGTGATTGAGTTTGGAGGGTCTTGGGATCAGTTCTTGCCATTGACGGAGTTTCTTACAACAACAGCTATCAGTCCAGCATTCAGATGGCACCGTTTGAGGCTTTATATGGGAGATAGTGTAGATCCCCGGTGAGTTGGTTTGATCCTGGTGAAGCCAGATTATTGGGCACAGACTTAGTTTAGGATATTTTGGACAAGGTTAAGGTGATTCAGGATAGACTCCACACAACCCAGTCCAGACAGAAGAGTTACGCATGTGAGCACGTGATTTTTGCTCTATATATGAATTATTCCCAAAAATTCAAACAAAAAAGATTTTTCCTTATTTTTATAATTTTTGTAAATTTTATGTTAATTGTTTGCATTTTATTTGTGCATGATAATTCATATGAAAATACAAAAAATATGCATTTGCATTTAGGATTTAATTTCATATTTTAGTATTAATTAGGGGTAAATTTGTTTTAGAACAAAACTTGAAAATCACAAAAATAGTTCACTTTATCATTTTAATTATTTTTATTGTGAATTTGTCATGAAGCTGTTTTAAACAATTTTAGGAATTAATTAGTCTTTGCTTTGAAATGTATTAGGATATCATGTTAATTTTGCATCTTTATAAAAATTAGAAAAATTATAAAAAAATGAGAAAATAAAATAAAGAAAAAAACAATTTGGAAAAAAAAAAGAAGGGACAAAAGGGTGTGTTAATTCGAATTGGGCCACTGCCAATTAAATCCCAGCCCAAACAATACACCCCCTCGCCCCATCAGCCCATAACCCATTCCCACCCGGTCCAATTCTTTAAACTCCAAACGACGTCGTTTTAGGGTTTGATCTCAGCCATTGATTCTTAATCCAACGGACGAGATCATCCAAGGATCCCCCTATATAACTATCCGAAACGTCCCCCCTACCCCATCTCTCATCATCTTCCTCACCCCTCTCAAACCCTAGCCGCGCTGCCCTGAAACCTCTAGATCGCCGGTAGCGGCGCCGTCGTCCAATGTCGCCCAAATTTACACCTCCTCCTCACCTTCATCTCCTCTTTCCAAAACACCAAAAATTACCCTTTGAATCAACGCCTAGCCTTTCGAATCTTGATTTTAAAATCAGACCCAAAATCCTATTTTGTCCAAACGGCCCGAAATCGATACCTGATAATCCCCTGACCTTCCTCATCTTGAATCCCTGGGTGAAAACCCTCGAATCACTCTGAAACTCAGCATATTGGATTTAGGGTTGGTCAGCTCGGGCCTGTTTTAAGGAGCTTCGAAGTCAATTGATTTCTATTAACGTTACCTGCCTATTTTGGCTAAAATAGACAAGTAACGTTAACCGGAATTCAATTTCGATGGGTTAGTCCGCATGGAGTCTGAGTGAGTTTCTTTTCTAGTTTCTATCGGTTTCTTTTGTTCGCCCTCTTTAGTTGTTATCTTTGTTTTCTTTGTTAGTTAGTAGTATTCATGCTTGCTTCTTTTAGTTTGATTCTGATTTCTTCTCTTTTGCTGAATTTCTGTTGATAGTTTAAATAGTTCGTCAATTAATCGTTAGTTTAATTAGGTTTCCTCTTTATCCTGTTCATGTGAAGTGGGATTTGGAATTTGTATTAGTTTAATTTCAGTTAGTGTTAATTGTTGCAGTGTTTAAGATGGTTGGATTGGATATAGCTGAGAATACCTTTTGATTAATTAACTTTAGTTAAATTCTAGCCAGGGTGAGGGATTAGGATCAGTTAACTTTAGTCTGTAATTTTCAGACTATTGGAAGGGCATTTTAGGCATAGAAAAGGGTAGTTTCTGCAAGAATGGTAATTTCAAAACATTAATAAGGGTAGTATAGGTATTTTGTGGGTAGAAGAGCATCCTAGGGCCTTCTAAAAGGGTACTTTAGTGCAGATGATAGCACTATAGAGGTATTTGCTTGCTTAGCAAGTCAAAAATAGAGGGACCAAACTGAAATAAGGGAAGGACTAAAAGAGAAACCTAAAATCTGATTCACCCTCCTTTTGTCATCTATAAGAGGGCATCAAGTGCCTTGAGAAAGGGGCTTCAACTTTCAGCCAAAAAATCTCCACCAAAGGCTCTCCTCCTTGCTTTCAATTTCAGCTAGCATTTCAACTCCAGTTGGATTTCTATTTCTAAAAGTGTTCAGAAGTGATTAACGACTGATTTAGTTGAATTTGGGGCCTATTAGTTTGGATTTTAGTTGAGTTTTAGGTCCAGTAGGATTTTAGAGGCATCTAGGTTCAGCTTTGAGGGCTAGGAGTGCATTTCAAGTGTGTGTTGAATTGATCTATTGAGTCTGCTTGTATTTTTGGTTTTCAAAATCATTTCTTGGCCCGTTCTGTGATGCTATACTACTGAGTTTGGTTGTTGTTGCTGTTCAAAGTAGCTGACATTATTTTCTTCTCATATTTCCCTTATCCAGGTACACTTTCCCTATCCCAAATGATGTGGAGACTTGGTTCAATTGTATGAGTGATTTGGAAAGTCAATAAGAATGAATTGCCATCTGTTCAATGGAATGTGTTGAAAGTTGTTGTAGCTTTAAATATTCGATTAGATATTCATGTTAATTTTGGGACTGTATTGAATTACTGATTGATAAATGGTGGACTGTTAAACTCATTAGAAGTGTTCCTGGAAGCAATAAATGCAGGGTTAGCAGTTTATTTTGGTTGAGCTTGTGTTGATCATGTAATGTTAAATTTCAGTATGCCTGTGTATCACTTAGTCGTTGTTTTGGATTGTTTAAACTTGGAGTCGTCCAGTTAAAATTTGTACATAGCTAGTACTTTTAGTTTAGATTTAATTTCGTTTGTAAAAGAAAATCAGAAACAGTCAAAGTATCATTTTAATTTGAAATCAGGTTTTATATTCAAGCTGAATCCATATTGAACTGCAGTGAGTCATGTCCGTATGTTGGTTCTTAACATATAAGCGTAATTGATTTTAGTTAATGGTTCAAATCGGCAATCTGTTTGGACTAGGCATACACAACTAATTGGACTATTTTGAGTTACTTAATCCATTCGTATTAATGGGGATTGCGTGACTCTGGCCAACTTTGGGCCCGATGTCTGTGGCTATTGGGGATTAAAACATGCACCCGTAGCGTGGTTTGGGCTCTTTGGGCCCAAGAATGAACTGATAATGGTGATTCAAAGCTTAGCAATAATGTAAACTCGGGTTTTGAGTTAAGTAGTGGGTCCAAGCTAAAAGGTCCTTCTCTTTTGTTTGGGCCCGGACTTGAACTCGAAGCCCAAGTTTTAATAATAATCAATTAGGATCTTTTCTTTTCTTTTAGAGACAAAAAAAAGTTAGAAAATATAGTTGCTTCTAGGTTTATCTTTAAAATAAAATGGGACGAGCCTCGCCCAATAAAAAATGCAAATTTCCGGGGCCCCCAATAAAAGTTTAAAAATATTTAGAAAATCAGGAAGGGTCATTTAGCGAATTTCACGGCCCTCCCAAAAGATAATAACGCATAGCCACTTTAGGCGCGAATTTAATAAAATCACTTTCCTAAACTCGGGTGTGCATTTCATGTGACCCAAATCAAAGCCCAAAACGTTGAAAAAAGTGTTTCTAGGATTGTGGGTGCATTTCATGTGACGTGATCCAAAGACACATTTTAAACGACGTTCAACTTTCTTTTTAAAAAATGTAAATAATAAGCGGTTAAAAGTAAAATTTGGTACATAGGTTCTTCATGTAATAAAATCAGTAAATAAGTCAAATATAACAGTTGAGCGACCGTTCTAGAACCACAGAACCCAGGAATGCCTAACACCTTCTCCCGGGTTAATAGAATTCCTTACTCGAATTTTTGGTTCGCGGACTGTTAACAGTCATATTTTTCCTCGGTTCGGGATTCAACCAGTGACTTGGGACACCTTTAATCTTCCAGGTGGCAACTCTGAATAATTAATAACTAGATCCTGTTTCGATTGTCCTTTAAATGGAGAAACTCCTTTACGCCTTCGGGGTGTAGGCAGAAAAAGGAGGTGTGACAGCTCTAGCGACTCTGCTGGGGACCGAACCCAGAATCTCTGGTTCAGGGTTCAGAATTCGAGCTTAGAATAATTGTTGTGTTCGGCTTTATCTGATTTTGTTACATGATCTATGCCTAATATCTGTAAATGGACTGTTCTTACCGCTTTGATATTATGTGAACTGTATATAAACTGTGCCGAAACCCATCTCCTCTCTGAGTCTTCTAAATCATGAAGAAGGGTGCACTGTATTCCCGGTACGCTGTATAGTGTCTAATTCCCAGTTTAGAACGAGGTTTGGATAAGTTGCAAAGCCGGCGAAGCTTCTGTATTCCCGGTACGCTGCCTCCCTCTCGGCTCGAGCTGTCCGCTCGGGTAAGCCAGGTCTAGAACAAACACCCAGGTTCTGAACCTAGAATAACTCAACCTCATGCTGGATCCCTAGTAGGAACGCTTATCTACATCATGTTGCATTTGACTTAGGGGACTCAACACAGGGGTTGAGTCCTTCTAGGAATAGCAGCCTGAAATGAAAAAGACCATCTTGATGCATCCTATTTGTGTTGTGCATTTATTTGTTCCAAACCTGCATGTTGACCGGTTTCCGAATCTCGGGAATGTCGGAAAATTGAAAAAAAAAGGAAAAGAGAGAAATAACAGCTAGGGAGTTAATTGATTATTTTAGATAAACCCAATGCTCAAACATTGTCGAAACTCTGCCGAAATTTTGAGAAAATGGAAAAGAAAAATGCTTTATTTTTAATAGTCTGTTTTACTAAAAGCAAAAGAAAAATAGAAAAAGAGTCTTTTATTTTTGGAAAATTGTTTGTTAAAAGAAAAAAAAGAAAAGAGCCTTTATTTTAGCCTGGGAAAAATAGGTTGCTTATTGTTTGTTGAAAATAAAAATAAAAAAAGAGTCGTTATTTTATCTTGTTTTCAAAAAAAATGGAAAGGGAAAAATAAAATAGTTTGTCTTGTCATGGAAAATGGAAAAAAGAGGTCTTGTTTTCAAAATATAGTTAGTTTCTTTGCCCGAACTACGCAGGTTAGATTCTCACAGGGCGTGAGATACGTAGGCAACCCTCATCGGGTCCAACCTCCCCTTTCCAAAAATAGCCAAAAATGTCAAAAGTTAATTTTTGTCATAAATAAGTCGGGTGATGCAGTTTTCGTCAAAAATAGCCGAATATTCCTAAAAGGGACGCCGGAAAGCTGATTTTGCATAAATGGCCCCTTTGGTCATTTTTAGGATTTCAACCGTTTAATCCACACAGCCTTAAAATCTTCATTTCCGAAGCGCTGAAAGGCCGTGTTTGACGAATCGGGTCTTTCATTTTAAATTTGGGAAAGCAAAAATAATAGCTTTGTTTTGAATCAAATAAATTCTACTCCTTTTAATCACCTTAATAAATGTGCAGGATGAGCACAGTTGAAAACAAACCTTTCACTGTCTTTAGTGAGGTCCCCCTCCAGCTCCACATGTGGTGGAACGATTTGGAAAAAAACAGCAAAGAAATAGTGGTCAGAATTTTGGGAGGTCTCATCGGTCTACTAAATGTCAGGGCAAGGTCGGATGTCATCGAGGCTTTAATACCATTTTGGGACCCGACCCGTAATGTATTTCGCTTTGCATATTTTGAGCTTACACCCACGCTGGAGGAAATCGCGGGTTATGCAGGGCTGAACGGAAATCTGAGGGGTCAATATCCGTTGTCACTGAGGCGGTATCTCTGAACCGATTTCTGGATTTGTTGAATATCAGTCGGACCGTGCATAATGATGAATTGTTAGGAGGATGATGTGCTCTTCAGTTCCTATATCAACGTTATGGTACCCCACGGGGTTTCGAAGAGCCAAATTTGGGACTGACTCATGCTGGAAACAGAAGTAAATGGGAAGCAAAACGCACCTTGGCCTTCATAACGGCATTCTTGGGAATCATGGTTTGTCCACGAGAAGATAAGAAAATAGAGATAGGTCTTGTGGGAATGGTTGAGTCGCAATCAAGAGGGCTGATAGCACTGTAGCTCCCCTGATCTTATCAGAAATGTACTGAGCATTGACTGTGAGCAAGGAGGGAGGAAGTTTCTTTCAAGGTTGCAATTTATTACTTCAGCTGTGGATGCAAGAACATCTCTGCCACTGAGTGGGGTACATGACCTATGCGCTGACTGGTTTAAGCTGCATTGAAGAATTTGAGAAGCGGGTAACAGGTGTCACATCCCCCGAGGGTACTGAAGATTGGTTTGTACGCCTGAGGTCACTGACGGCAGATCAAATTGAGTGGGCATTCGGGTGGTTACCTGTTACCGAGGTGGTACACATGGCAGCGGGAGAATGTTATATCTTGTTAATGGGTATCCTGAGCATCCAACCATATGCTCCCCATCGGGTACTGCGCCAATTGGGAAGGTTCCAAGTTGTCCCTAAAGATGAAGATTTGAGCAAGCATGTCATCGAGTTAAGTCCGAGAGCCACGTTCCCGGAAGATAAAATTCGCAAGTTGTGGAATGAATGCAGATTCCTAGAGCCCAAAACTATGGTACAAAATTTAGCTAAAGGTGAGGTGGATCCAAAGTATAGTGCATGGCTTGGGAAAAGGTTCCAGATCCATCAGAGGCCTACCAAAAGAGCCCATGTCCAACAATTCACGGATGATTCACAAGAACAATGGTGTTGGTTAGCAAAAGAAGAAAGTTACAGGGCAGAAATAGGCAAACTAAAACAAAAGATTGAGAACCTGCAATTTGAAAACAATGTGCAAGCCATCGCCGATCAGGGAGAAAAGAACAGGTTGGCCCAAGAAAATGAGGCGCTTAGGGACCAAATCCAACAAATGAGAACAGCCGCTGATAAACAACCGAGGAGCCGGTCGGATGAGCGTTTGATAAAGGGGTTGAGAAATGAAATCAGAGAGTGCCGGGATGAGTTAGAAAAATCCAAGGGTACTATAGCAGGGCTCAAGGCACAGTGGGCAAAAAGAACAGAAGAACGCACCCATTACTTGCAACAATTGAAGAAGGATTATGAAAAGACCATTGCTAGTTTGAAAAGAAAGGTGGTCACTTTTGAAGATAAAGTAGCTAAGCAAGCTAAAGCTTTTGAGACCGAAAGTGGACATTGCTATGATTTACTGGCCCGAATGGAGGTAGAGATACAACAACTGCAGGATCAGCACCATCAGGATTCTCATGTGTTGGAGGCTCAAAATAATCAAATAAAGTGATTGCTTATAGAAAAGGGTCGAACAAGAGACAGAATTGAGACCATTGCCCACGACATTTTTAGAAGATGCCAGGCTTGTGAAGATATGACCCGCACTACTTTCTTCTCGGCAGTGATGATCTATGTCAAGCGAACCATGTATGAGCTAGAGCAACTTGAAAGAGATTTGGCACCTAAACCCGCGACGAGGCCGAACGATGCCCCGCGGGCACCCACTTTTGAACCACAAATGTATTCATAGATCGAGTCTGTAATTTCCATTTTAGAGTTTGTTGTTTGTCAGTCTGTTTTCTTTTTGCGTCCAAGCATGCTAGTATGTTCGGAGTCTGTATTCGAGTTCAGTTGAAGCCTGTTATTTTCCATTTCAAAATGTTTAGTTTGTAATAGAATGTTGTGGTAATGAAAAACTTGAAAAATTCCCAAAACTTGTTCCTTTATTTTAACACTTATTTTCACGAACTACGTTTGGTCTGATTCGTGAGGGGTCACGATACGTAGGCAATCTCCATAGGATTCGACCGCAACCAAGGGGTCACGATACGTAGGCAATCTCCAAAGGATTCGACCGCAACCAAATGAAGAAACAAATAAAGAAAACAAGAGAGGAAGGAAGAATAAGAAAGGAAAGGAGCGGAAAAACAGGAAAGGGATAGAATGCGGAAAGAAAAGAAAAGAGAAAAGAAAACAAAGAGAAAGCTTACAGATGGAACTAAGAAAATGCCGGGATGATGCATGCGGTCGAGCAAATGCATAATAGAAATGGTTAACTGTATAGGTGCATTCATGCCCAATGTGCGGTTATCCAATCTATTGAAACCTAATCGCTAACGAAATTGTTGTCAACATGTGTAAGTCCAGGCAGGTGGTTAGTTGATTGGCAGTTCTGGCAACTCACCCGTACAACACCCGGTCGAAAGATAAAGTAAACATGACAGGACAGGATTCGGATACTAGTATTGTGGATCCTTCAAATGAAGTTGAGGTAACAGATATGGGTGCTATGAAAGAAGAGATGTGGAAATTGAAAGCGCAAATGGCTGAAATGCATCGGGCATGGTCTCAGGGGCATTCGGCACCACTATACCCCACTAATTCATCTTACATCCCATCTCTGGCTCTGGCTCAGGAGCCCACTACTCCCCATGCATCTTCAAGCTTCCCCTATCACACCCAGGGCTATGGTACTACTTCATATGCTCCTCCAGCTTCACCACCCAAATAGAACCCTCCCCCACCCATGGTTCCAGTCTTTGTGGAAGCTCCCCCAGCCACATTATATAGATCGTCCAGTGAGATGCTATTCCAAGCTCACGACACCCAATATTACCTTCCCGAACCCACTTTTAAAGCGCCTGAGCCATATACCTATACACTCCATTTTGAGATCCCGGGAGAAGTTGAGAAACCGGTTAAGAATGCGGAACAGGAGGAAGTGATTCGTAAAGTCAAAAGCCTGGAGCAATCCTTCAGGAACATGCATGGTTTAGGCAACCAAGTCAGTGTTGCGTACAAAGATTTGTGCCCTTTCCCGGATGTCCAGTTGCCCGCAGGTTTCAAAATGCCCAAGTTTGATTTGTACGAGGGACATGGCGACCCGGTGGCCCACCTCCGAGGTTTCTGCAGTAAAATGAGAGGAGCTGGGGGGAAGGATGAATTGTTGATAGCCTATTTCGGTCAAAGTCTGAGCGGGTCCGCATTGAAATGGTACACGAGACAGGACCCCGGCCGATGGTATACATGGAATGATTTGGCACAAGCGTTCATTGGCCATTTTCAGTATAACCTTGAGATATTCTCCGATCGTCTGTCATTGTTGAAGTTGGAGAAGAAACGCGCGGAGAGTTTTAGAGAATTTGGTTTCCGCTGGAGGGAACAGGCAGCAAGAGTTGATCCTCCAATGAGGGAGAGTGAGATGGTAGACTATTTCCTGCAGACGTTGGAGCCGACCTATTTTGGTCATCTGGTGACATCCGTTGGAAAATCATTCAATGAAGTGGTAAAAATGGGAGCCATGATTGAATAAGGATTGAAGTCTAACAAAATCTTGAGTTATTCGGCATTGAAAGCAACTACCCAAGCCATCCAAAGCGGTACTGGTGGTGTACTCAGAAAGAAGAAGAAGGAAGAAGTTGTCACAGTTGAAGCTAGTACTTGGTCCAGGCCCAATAACCCTCCGCCCTACTACAACCAACCCAGACCCCACCACCCAAATTACCAGTATACCCCATATGGACCACCACAATATTACTATCCACCACCAGAACCACACTTTTCTATCCACCACGCCCAGACATACACTCAGCCTCCGGTGCACTCGCAATGGCGTGCACCGGCTCCCCAAAACACATATCCAACCCCACAAAACACCTATCCACCTCCCAGGACAAATAGACCAGGAACCAGCTTCCGCCCAAACCAAGGTTTTAGAAGTGAGAAGGCCCCGAACAGAAAAACATTTACTCCATTGGGAGAATCTTACACCACTCTCTTCCATAGATTGAAACAGTTGGGAATGTTGACCCCAATTGAGCCCAAAGCACCAAACCCCCCTCCCAGAAACCTGGACCAGTCTATTAGCTGCGAGTATTGCTCAGGGATGCCAGGGCACGATACTGAAAAATGTTGGAAATTGAAAAACGCGGTACAAGAACTCATTGATAATCGTCGTATTGAAATACAGGCTTCGGAGGCTCCAAACATCAATCAAAACCCGTTACCAGCGCATTATGAAGCCAATATGATCGAACTTATACATAAGGGGACAGAGCCTAAAAAACCCTCGCAGTCAGTCATGGTGATCCGTTCTACGGAAGCCAAGGTCAAAGAAAAGACAGTTAGCGTGAGGCCAGCGGTTCAGCTAAAAGTGATAAAAGATAAGCCAGTGTTGGTAATGGGAAAATGACCATTTGTTGCTGCAAAGAATCTAGAGCCAGTCAAGTTAGTGATACCAGGGTCATCATCTGCACCCGCGGTTGTTGTGAAACGGGCCTACATAGAACCAGTTGTCATAAAGCCAGTAGTCCAATTACCCGTGGCCGATAGCAAAGTCGTGCCGTGGAAATATGACAAGGTAGTGGTGACATACAAAGGAAAGGAAATTGAGGAAGAGAGTTGCGAAGCACAGGGATTAACTCGGTCGGGACGTTGTTTTGCTCCCGAAGAGTTGAGAAAGGCTAGGGGCGCTAAAGACAATCCAGTGCTAGTCAAGAAGGCTGTGACAGAAGAAGAGGCAGAGGAATTTCTGAAAAAGATGAAAGTGCAAGATTATTCCATTGTTGAACAATTGAGAAAAACACCGGCCCAAATCTCGTTGTTGTCATTATTGATCCATTCTGACGAGCATTGCCGAGCTTTGATGAAGATATTGAATGAAGCTCATGTGCCCGACAAAATTTCAGTGAACCATCTGGAGACAATTTCCAACAAAATCTTTGAGGTAAACAGGGTAACATTTTCTGATGATGAATTGCCTGTGGAAGGCACAGAACACAATAAAGCTCTCTACTTGACGGTCAAGTGTGAAGATTCAATGGTTACTCGGGTGTTGATCGATAATGGGTTAAGTGCTAATATTTGTACGTTGTCCACATTGAACAAGTTGAAGATTGATGATGATAGAATCCGCAAAAATAGTGTTTATGTTCGAGGGTTTGACGGAGGGGGAACAAACACAGTGGGGGATATTATACTTGAATTGACTATTGGCCCAGTCGAGTTTACTATGGAATTTCAGGTATTGGATGTTGCAGTGTCCTACAATCTTTTGTTAGGTCGACCATGGATCCACGCGGCCAAAGCAGTTCCTTCCACACTGCACCAAATAGTCAAGTTCGAGTGGGACAGACAAGAAATCGTGTTATATGGGGAAGATCCCACATGCGCCATGAATGATGTCATTGTGCCCTTTATAGAAACTGAAGATGATAAGGAACCATGGGTTTATCAGGTATTCGACACGATCCCGGTGAATAGAGTGCCCGAGGGTAAAAGCATTCCATGTCCTAGGGTGGCAGCTGCGACCGTTATGGTAGTAGCAGAAATGCTGAGTAATGGGTTCGTGCCAGGAAAAGGTCTGGGGGCTGAGCTTCAGGGCATTGTTTAACCTGTTTCTCTGCGCAAAAACCTGGACACCTTTGGACTGGGGTTCAAACAAACAACGACAGATGTTAGAAGGGCTCATAAATTGAAAAAGAAAGCTTGGGTTCTTCCCAAACCGATTCCATGCTTGTCCAGGTCCTTCGTCAGGCCGGGTGTCAAGAAGCAGTCATTGGCAAAGGTGTTGGGTCCAATGATTGGTGCAGAGGGGAACTTGGATAAGGTGTTCGAGAGGGTATTTGCTGAAGTGAACATGGTTGAGGCCGGGGAAGGGTCAAGCAAAGCAGATATACAGTACATCGGACCATGTGCTAATGCCAACAATTGGGAAGCTATTCCTCTTCCAATTCGGAGGGAGTCGTGGTAGTGGGTTTTGTTTTCCTTTAGTTCACCTAGATTATTCCAGGGTTTGTAATTCAGTTGCTATGTTCCGTCCGTTTGGATGAGTTAAAATCCTGTTATCTTTACATTCAATGAAAAGCAATTTTTCTTCTTTCTTCATTCCTAACTTTGTTTCCATTTTTCTTTTCTTTTTTTTTTGTACAGTTCTTTTTATGCTGATATCAATGACTTGACATGCATGAGGAATCTTCAGCCCAGTTTTAAAAGCCAATCTAACTCAGAAATAATAATGCAAGAAATCGAGTGTGATAATAAGGTGGAATGTGACGATGATGAGCCCTATGAGGAAATTAGTAAAGAATTAAGTCACTTTGAAGGAAAACCCAAACCTAACCTAAGTGACACAGAAGCAGTTAATCTAGGGGACCAAGATAATGTTCGCGAAACTAAAATAAGTGTTTATCTGGAGCCACGGCTCAAGGAGGAGATAATTAAAGCATTGTTCGAATACAAAGATGTTTTTGCGTGGTCGTATGATGATATGCCAGGTCTAAGTACTGATTTAGTGGTTCACAAACTGCTCACTGATCCAGCACTCCCTCCTGTCAAGCAGAAGTTGAGAAAGTTCAAAACAGACATAAGTGTGAAGATCAAAGAAGAAATTACCAAGCAGTTTGATGCAAAGGTCATTCGGGTTACACGGTATCCCACTTGGCTAGCTAATGTTGTGCCTGTGCCGAAGAAAGATGGCAAGACCAGGGTGTGTGTCAATTATCGGGATCTTAACAAGGCAAGTCCAAAAGACAATTTTCCACTGCCAAACATCCACATACTGATTGATAATTGTGTCAAACATGAGATTGGTTCTTTTGTGGATTGTTACGTGGGTTATCATCAAATTCTAATGGACGAAGAAGATGCAGAAAAGACGACATTCATTATGTTGTGGGGAACGTACTGTTATTGGGTCATGCCGTTTGGCTTGAAAAATGTTGGGGCAACTTATATGAGGGCAATGACAACAATATTCCATGATATGATACACAAGGAAATCGAGGTATACGTGGATGATGTGATCGTGAAGTCTAGACAGCAGTTTAACCATGTCAGAGATTTGAGGAAGTTCTTTCAAAGGCTTCGCAGGTACATTCTTAAGCTCAATCCTGCAAAATATGCTTTCGGGGTGCCATCTGGAAAGTTGTTGGGATTTATAGTCAGCCGACGGGGTATTGAATTAGACCCGTCGAAGATCAAAGCTATTCAGGAATTACCACCTCCAAGAAACAAAACCGAGGTGATGAGTTTGTTAGGAAGATTGAATTATATCGGTAGGTTCATTGCCTAGCTCACGACAACTTGTGAGCCAATTTTCAAGCTATTAAAGAAAGATGTTGCAGTCAAATGGACTGATGAATGTCAAGAGGCTTTTGATAAGATAAAGGGGTATTTGTCGAACCCACCCGTGTTGGTCCCACCAGAACTAGGGAGGCCTTTAATTCTATATCTGACGGTTTTGGATAATTCATTCAGCTGTGTATTGGGGCAGTATGATGTTACGGGCAGAAAGGAGCAGGCTATCTACTATCTCAGCAAGAAGTTCACATCTTACGAGGTTAAGTATACTCATCTGGAGAGGACATGTTGCACCCTAACTTGGGTGGCACAGAAGTTGAAACATTATTTGTCATCCTACAGTACTTACCTCATATCTCGCTTGGACCCATTGAAGTATATTTTTCAGAAGCCTATGCCCATAGGGAGGCTTGCAAGGTGGCAGATCCTGCTTACATAGTTTGACATTATCTATATGACACGGACTGCAATGAAAGCACAGGCATTAGCTGATCATTTGGCTGAGAACCCCGCTGATGAAGATTACGAACCTTTGAAAACTTATTTCCCTGATGAAGAGGTGATGCACATTGATGAATTGGAACAAGCTGAGAAGCCGGGATGAAAACGTTTCTTTGATGGGGCTGCAAATATGAAAGGCGTGGGAATAGGAGCGGTACTTATTTCTAAAACAGGTCAGCATTAACCTGTTACCGCTCGGCTTCATTTTTACTGTACGAACAATATGGCAGAATATGAGGCGTGTATACTGGGATTGAGATTAGCTGTAGATATGGGTGTACGGGAAGTCTTGGTCATGGGTGACTCGGACCTACTGGTACACCAAATTCAAGGAGAATGGGAAACACAGGATTTAAAGCTTATACCGTACTAGCAATGTCTGCATGAGCTTTGTCAGTGGTTTCAGTCTATATAGTTCAGGCACATTCCAAGGATTCATAATGAGGTTGCCGATGCTTTGGCTACTTTGGTGTCGATGTTGCATCATCCAGATAAGGCTTATGTTGACTCGTTGCTGATTCAGGTCCGTGATCAGCATGCTTACTGTAATATGATAGAAGAGGAACTCAACAGCGAGCCATGGTTCCATGATATCAAAGAGTACATCAGGATGGGAGTATATCCGGTACAGGCCACCGGTGATCAAAAAAGAATGATTCAGCGATTGGAAAGCGGGTTTTTCTTTAGTGGAGGAGTGTTGTACAAAACAACTCCAAACCTCAGGTTGTTGAGATGCATGGATGCAAGACAGGCCACATCTATCATGACTGAGGTACATTCTGGAGTTTGTGGACCACATATGAGTGGGTACGTTCTGGCAAAAATAATTCTCCAAGTAGGTTATTATTGGCTCACTATGGAGTGAGATTGTATCAGTTTTGTGCGTAAATGTTATCAGTGCTAAGTGCATGGAGATTTGATTCACTCTCCACCATCAGAACTACATACGATGTCCGCACCATGGCCTTTTGTTGCATGGGGCATGGATGTTATTGGGCCAATTGATCCAGCAGCATCAAATGGGCACAGGTTTATTCTGGTAGCTATAGACTATTTTACCAAATGGGTGAAAGCTAAGACGTTTAAGTCGGTGACTAAGAAAGCTGTGGTCGATTTTGTGCACTCAAATATCATCTGTCAGTTTGGGATTCCGAAGGTAATCATCACAGATAATGGGGCTAATCTTAATAGTCATTTGATGAAGGAGACGTGTGAGCAGTTTAAGATTACCCATAGGCATTCTACTCCATACCATCCCAAGGCAAATGGTGCGGTTGAATCAGCCAATAAGAATATAAAGAAGATACTCCGGAAGATGGTTGAAGGGTCTAAACAGTGGCATGAGAAGTTACCTTTTGCATTGTTAGGGTACCGCACCACCGTTCGTACCTCGGTGGGGGCGACTCCTTATTCATTGGTGTATGGCACCGAGGCAGTAATACCTGCAGAGGTGGAAATCCTGTATCTGCGAATTATCATGGAGGCTGAGATCGATGATAAGGAATGGGTGAAAAGCTGCCTCGAGCAGTTGAGTTTGATTGACGAGAAGAGATTGGCATCAGTGTGTCATGGTCAACTATACCAGCAAAGAATGGCAAGAGCGTACAACAAGATAGTGCGTCCGAGGAAGTTTGAAGTCGGACAGTTAGTGCTGAGACGTATTCTGCCTTATTGGGGTGAGGCAAAAGGAAATTTCGCCCCAAACTGGCAGGGGCCATTTGTTGTAACCAGAGTGTTGTCTAATGATGCACTATATCTGACAGACATAGAAGGAAAATGTGTAGAAATGGCCATCAATTCCGATGCGGTCAAGAGATACTATGTATGATTCTTTATTCTGAATGTACTTGTTTGTATTTGGCACCTCTTAAAGATTGAAATAACGAAGGCGTTTTGTTTTGCTATCCAAACACTTTATCCCTTGTTATTGTCACGACCCAAACTGAAGGGCCGCGACGGGCACCTGGTGCCTTACTCAACCGAGTACCAACGTAACATATCTTTCTTATCATGTTATCATGAGTAAATGAGCTAGAAAACTCGTCCTGAGATAACAAGAATAAAACATAAGGGAATAGTCAACATATAAAGACCCAACATGATATACAAACTAATATATTTGACATACGGGCCTATAAGGCCGACATGACCATTAGTAAACTCGAAACATAGGCCGACAAGGCTATACAATTATCCATACACCTGACATATGTCTACAAGCCTCTAAGAGTACATAAGATCATAAAGGTCGGGACAGGGCCCCGCCATATCAATCAATACATACCCAAAGCATACTGACCAAATAGGAAACTCCGGAGCAAGTGGAGTGCACCAACACCTTCGCTGAGCTGATAGCCTACTAGGAGGACTGTCAACCTATCAATCGGGACCTGCGGGCATGAAATGCAGCGTCCCCAGGCAAAAGGGACGTCAGTACAAGTAAAGTACCGAGTATGTTAGGCAGGAAAGCATAAACAAGAACAGTAATGTAAAGAGAGAGATAGAGGAGATACACCCTGTAACATCAGAGTGCCTCTGGGGGTTACTAATATGAAATGCATAATACATATATATACATAAACTTTTTAAAACATTCACCTCTGTGGGCATCATCATCATCATATCGTACCCGGCCTCAAAGAGGACTCGGTAAAAGCGTACCCGACCATCATAAGGTTCGGTAGAATCGTACCCGGCCACGTGGAGCTCGGTAAACCCAACTGATCAGTGGTTGCACAATAGGTGCCGTACCCGGCCGACTATAGCGCGGCTCGGTAGAGTAAAATAGATACTATATATAATGCATGCTAGACTCATGGAATCATCTTCTAAACCTTTTGGAGTGACTTAAGAACATTATGGACATCCCTACCATCAATATGAACCTTAGTAGGATTTAAGTATCATACACACTTGTTTAGAATAATTTTATAAGGAAAGAACAACATGGACAACCTTAGTTGCTAGGAGTAGAGTCATTATGAAATAGCGTATCGTTTATGTTCATTTCATTTTAGACCATGCCAAAAGAAAGAAGAAAGTGCCTTAACATACCTTAAACCCGTTGAGTCCTTAATCCCTTCCAAGCAACTCTTCAAACAAGTCAACTCAATCTATCATAGTATAAGGAGATTCAAAATCAGTGCTGAGCAAAGGCTAAGTCTATAACTTAAGCTAGTAGCTCGTTTACGTAAATTTGGGCAGCATCTCCATTGTAACAAGGGACTCCTCCAATACCATATACCAACAACAATGACCAGAGCAATCCATCAATACATAATTATCAATATCAAGACACCATATAACCACAACAAGTCACAACTACATTACGACGAGCGGCAAACTCCGATTGGAATCCGTATACCCCTTATCAATCCTTATAGACTTATTACTTCAACATAAAAGTATCATTAACTTGATAATGAAGTCATTAATCAATGATTCCAGCCTTATACCATATATTTATAACAACGAAAATAATCCACAACTTCAACTATCCCCAACTAGCAACTTTATTCACTAGTTCAGGTCTAGCCCATCCATTTAACTTAATCAATATCAAGATAACCTTAGGCACAAGCAAGAACATAATATACATACCTCCTACAGTAACTTCAAGTCAAAATCCAAGTTATATTCATTTTACAACAACCCTTAATAGCAATACAACACCATAGAAGTGACTTAAGCTAGTCCAAGTATTATCTTATAGTTTATCATCCTAACAACTTAACCAACATACAAGCAAGATTAAGCACAATTAGTAGGTTGTTCTACTCACCTTAGACAGTAGCAACAACTTGGAATTTCATCCAAATACAGCCCACAATAATCCTCAATGACAACACAACCTCAAAGAGGTGTTGTTCTTCACTAGAACTAAGTTTTGATGTTGAAATATGGTGTAATCACTTTGGAATCACTTCAAACCCTTGTGATATATGTTTAGAAGGGTTAGGAGAAGTTTGGAGACGAACTTTAGTTGAAAAATGAGCAAAAATAGGCGTCCAAATCGTTTATAAATTGAAGTAGGTCAACCACCGCCTAAGTGGGTCCCATTGGGAGCTGTTTGCGCGGTCTCGCGAAAATGCGAATATCTCTCTACTCCAATGTCGTATTGACAAACGGTTTAATGCGTTAGAAACTAGACTCGTAGACCTTAAATTTGGTAGGTATAACACACCATTATTCCAAGTATATTTGGATAAATTCTCAGATACATTTGACCTAAATTTCAGCAAATTTATGAATGTAACTTGTGATGACCTTTGCCAACTCTTGTTCCACAACTTGCTTGCCTTCAAAATGTAGAAAATGAATATCATACGGCTAAAATAACTCATAGAATAACCTCCTTATCATGTTAATAACCCTAGTCTCACCCCAAAGTACATGTTATAACATTCGAAACTTGTCGACTTTCGACGAAACTTATTTTCTTCAATTGGTTTAGCTTCTAAGATTTCCAACCCTCTTGGTAATCGTTATTCATGATCTTAAATATTTGTAACCTCCAAGGTAACATTATTAACTTACTTTATTTGCTTCCAAATAGAATCTCATTTCCGAGCTTACATCAATGACTTACGATGTACTCTCACGTATGAAAACTTGGGGTGTAACATCATTCCCCCCTTTGGAACATTCGTCCTCGAATGTTGACTGATGCACTTATCAATTTCATAAACTATGGCTCTTACGAATACTTTAATGTTCATCTTGCCATCTAAGAAACAGTTTTGTGAATAAATCCAAACGCTTGGGCATTCCCCCTTTTAGGCCTCTTTGTCACGCCATGACATGTGGTCGGAATTTTTCCAACATCGTAACATTTGCTACCTTATATCATGCAGTATGTACGACTGTGTTCTTATATGAGTGCCTAGCGACTCGTCTTCCTTGTTTCCTCCATCTTTTAGCCAATCTATAAGCCTCACCGTATGAATATATACAGAATTATGAAAAGCTGTCCCTCTAGAAATCTATAGGTGTATTGATGTCTTTCGCTTGGTACTTTATCGAACTTAAGACTATTGCTATCTCTTGTTTCATAGCCTTGCATATCTATCCTTATGGATTTACTACATCTAGGCAGGTTATACTATACCATAAAACTTACTTCGTTTTATAATTACCGAGGCTTGCTACCCAACTCCAGGTTACTCTCTCGCTGCTTATCCTATATGTATAAATCTAAGTCCTTTAGTGCTTCCTCATTTTTATTCATCTTAAGAATAACAAACAAATCTCATCTCATACTTTGGAACTTGTACCCATCTATTGTTTATTCACCTTAATGTTGATCTATAATCTATCACTGATAACTTGCAACCTCTTACGTAATACACTGTCACTAGGGCTCACATCTTATTGGGGAACATCTGAAGTGATTTTCCTGATCCACCTAGGGATAATACTATACTTCAATAACCATATTTCATTGCATCCCAACGCGATTCATCTTATGGGGGTATTCTAATCCCGTGCAATTAATGAAATCCCTTTCTCGTGAAATCGTTACTCAATCAAAGGCCTAAGCATCATCCTCTTATCTATCAAAATTAGACCCTTATTCTACTGCCAGGGCAACATTCCATCTCTTCTAAATGCACTTAGTTTCAGACTCTCTGTGTTCATTCAGGCTGTACCGAGCTTTTTATTACATATGGAAACCATCATCTCCCTTGTTTTGATGGGTTTAATCACGAGGACATACATATTCTCGTCACCTTCTCACTTACCTTTTCATATCCTTACTCCTATCTACCTAAAACCTTGTTGCTCTACAATAATTTACCTTAGGACCTACACCGATCTATTTATACTACTCCCAACCTTCCTTTAACTTGATAGCACCATAAATTTCCTTTTGTGCCTTCTCAGTTGTCCTTAAATGTAAGCAATTACTTTTGATGGTCGTTCTATCACTTGTTGCATGAATACTTGGCTTGTCCTTTTTTCCCACGAATACTATAATTTCCTGTACCTCATATGATCTCAAACATCACCTTTGATGGCTTTTTTTTTACCATTCATTAGCCATGATAGGTGCCACTTTCTTATGGAGTGTATACAATATTGTAGTGATACTGTTGTTACAGGATTATTTACTCTTTAGCTCACTATGCTTAGGTGGAAACCTTCTTCCTTATTTCCTCAGCTAGTCTTTCATTGTAGTACTTAGGGAGACCTTCTGGCTCTTATAAAGTTGCGAACTTGATATATCGTACACCCGAAGGTAATTTTCGTTATTCTTACTCGCCTATAATAATCCTTAGTTACATAAATTTATGCCTTTGTGCTCGTAGGGTTACTTCTAAGCTCAAATTTTTATTGTCTCCTTAGTGACACTCTCTCTTATTTTCATAAACCTTTAAAAGTGGTACCTTTAATTGCCTCAACTCCTATCTGAATTTTTTTCAAATGATTGCGATCTTGTATCTGCGAGACTGAATTCATTATGCTGCAGTTCACTACATTTATCTTGCATGATCTATTGATTTATCCGTGACCTCTTGTCTAGCCATAACTGGGCTCTTCCTAAATCAACTACTAATTACTCGTTGGTCCATTCTCATATATATATATATATATATATTCTGCATAATCCCTCTTGGGATATATCCTTTGTCTTAACTTATCTCTCACCACTAGCTCCTGATGTATCAAGTGTCCATTCACACTTATTTATCAATAACATCCTGGCCGGAAACTTTTACTGCCTCTCCCCGGTGTCGTGATTGTATAAGGTTCTGGAGTCGCAACATATCTGCAGGAACTGAATAAATGCAACATCATCCCTTTCTCCTTTTTACCACATTCTTCCTTTTCCATTCCATAGTTAACTGAACCGCTTAACTCCGACTTAATACCATATCACACCATATTCCCCCCTTCAGGGGAGTACTAAGATTTAGTACTACGACGATCTACCTATAGTTGTTTTACCTCTTCATCTTTTACGTCTTTTCACATTATCAATGAACCTTAATCACCTTATGGTAACCTTCTGTACCAGAGATAACTAAAATTTTTACCCACGAAGGTGACACCTACGGTAACTGGCACACTTAGTCCCTTAAGATTAACTCTGCTCAGAGTGCTTGCTTTAGGTAAGCGACTTCCTAAATAACCTTTAAAGGTTATTCGTCTGTTGTCTATTCTATTATTGTTGGAGTACGATCTTTGAAATTCTCACGATGTCGACCATTATCAAATCCTCCGGTCCCTAATTCATGTTCGGTTTTATCTTGTTCACCAGCCCATACTGATTTTTATTACTCTGGGGTCTAACCTTTCCTCCTGGTAATCACGTTGAAGTCACCAACTCATTTCTCGAAATAAAAATATGATTTTATGGCTTATACTCTTTTATTGCCTTAAGGCTTGTCACCTCTTGTATTTTCCTTCACTTTGACTATAGACTTTGTCATCGTGTCATATTTTGATTTACTGTTATCACCCCTATATCACATCTTACTCATGATGCTTCATTTATTTTCTTCTTATTCTCCGGATAATATTCTTTTTGTCTATCACTTTATTCTGAAAACTTCAACAAAAAGTTCTTTCCCTATAAGCTCCCCTAGCTTCATCTCATTAGAATGCCTAACATTCTTTTTTTTACTCGGGGCTAGAGTCATACTAAGGTAAATATTTGTTCCTTCTAGGATCCCACTGCCTATATTCTGAAATTTTTGAATATTCCAGTATTCGTATCTGATTGTACTACTCTAGAGTTCACCATCTGGGTGTCTTAGAAGGATATCTTTTACCACATTTGCACCATCTTTCGGAAACGTTAGTTAATGATAACAACCTATCCACAATTTTTGGGTTACTCTAACTCCAACTGGATCCTGATATCCCATATTTCTCTTAAATAATATCTGTTAGCTCCCATAGAACATAACTAAGATGGGTGTGGCCAATTGTACTTACCTCTATCATTGATGAAGGTACCAAAATGCTTATATTTCTCTGCCTGATTTGAAAATATTGATAATCTTCATTATCTGGGTGCCTTGTACCCCTCTTCACCTTACTTCTTTTACTTGTTGAAACTTGTATCTAGCTTCTGAATCCCTCATAGATTTTCACCATATTCATGAATAGATATCCTTGCCTTAAGACTCCATACACATCTTAGTACACACATGATCTGTTGAAGACCTCATATTTACTCATCATAAGCATGATGTGAAATCGAGTTCCTCTGACTCAACTCTTTCACATCCACATGCAATCTCTTACCAACTATCTTTATGGAAGTAGGTATAGTTGTATTATGACTAAAGTCGAATTTAGGAGTTTGAATTATTACAACTAAGCTCTACTGCACGATCTAGAGTAAGAAGAAAGAGTGACAGACCTAAATGCCCTATAGCCTCCTGCTTATAAGTGTGGTGCACAACACACCCATAAACAAGACTCTACTAGACACGGCTTGTAGACTCCCTAGGACAGAACTGCTCTGATACCACTTCTGTCACGACCCAAACCGAAGGGCCGCGACGGGCACCTGGTGCCTTACTCAACCGAGTACCAACGTAACATATCTTTCTTATCATGTTATCATGAGTAAATGAGCTAGAAAACTCGTCCTGAGATAACAAGAATAAAACATAAGGGAATAGTCAACATATAAAGACCCAACATGATATACAAACTAATATATTTGACATACGGGCCTATAAGGCCGACATGACCATTAGTAAACTCGAAACATAGGCCGACAAGGCTATACAATTATCCATACACCTGACATATGTCTACAAGCCTCTAAGAGTACATAAGATCATAAAGGTCGGGACAGGGCCCCGCCATATCAATCAATACATACCCAAAGCATACTGACCAAATAGGCAACTCCGGAGCAAGTGGAGTGCACCAACACCTTTGCTGAGCTGATAGCCTACTAGGAGGACTGTCAACCTATCAATCGGGACCTGCGGGCATGAAATGCAGCATCCCCAGGCAAAAGGGACGTCAGTACGAATAAAGTACCGAGTATGTTAGGCAGGAAAGCATAAACAAGAACAGTAATGTAAAGAGAGAGATAGAGGAGATACAACCTGTAACATCAGAGTGCCTCTGGGGGTTACTAATATGAAATGCATAATACATATATATACATAAACTTTTTAAAACATTCACCTCTGTGGGCATCATCATCATCATATCGTACCCGGCCTCAAAGAGGACTCGGTAAAAGCGTACCCGACCATCATAAGGTTCGGTAGAATCATACCCGGCCACGTGGAGCTCGGTAAACCCAACTGATCAGTGGTTGCACAATAGGTGTCGTACCCGGCCGACTATAGCGCGGCTCGGTAGAGTAAAATAGATACTATATATAATGCATGCTAGACTCATGGAATCATCTTCTAAACCTTTTGGAGTGACTTAAGAACATTATGGACATCCCTACCATCAATATGAACCTTAGTAGGATTTAAGTATCATACACACTTGTTTAGAATAATTTTATAAGGAAAGAACAACATGGACAACCTTAGTTGCTAGGAGTAGAGTCATTATGAAATAGCGTATCGTTTATGTTCATTTCATTTTAGACCATGCCAAAAGAAAGAAGAAAGTGCCTTAACATACCTTAAACCCGTTGAGTCCTTAATCCCTTCCAAGCAACTCTTCAAACAAGTCAACTCAATCTATCATAGTATAAGGAGATTCAAAATCAGTGTTGAGCAAAGGCTAAGTCTATAACTTAAGCTAGTAGCTCGTTTACGTAAATTTGGGCAGCATCTCCATTGTAACAAGGGCCTCCTCCAATACCATATACCAACAACAATGACCAGAGAAATCCATCAATACATAATTATCAATATCAAGACACCATATAACCACAACAAGTCACAACTACATTACGACGAGCGGCAAACTCCGATTGGAATCCGTATACCCCTTATCAATCCTTATAGACTTCTTACTTCAACATAAAAGTATCATTAACTTGATAATGAAGTCATTAATCAATGATTCCAGCCTTATACCATATATTTATAACAACGAAAATAATCCACAACTTCAATTATCCCCAACTAGCAACTTTATTCACTAGTTCAGGTCTAGCCCATCCATTTAACTTAATCAATATCAAGATAACCTTAGGCACAAGCAAGAACATAATATACATACCACCTACAGTAACTTCAAGTCAAAATCCAAGTTATATTCATTTTACAACAACCCTTAATAGCAATACAACACCATAGAAGTGACTTAAGCTAGTCCAAGTATTATCTTATAGTTTATCATCCTAAAAACTTAACCAACATACAAGCAAGCTTAAGCACAATTAGTAGGTTGTTCTACTAACCTTAGACAGTAGCAACAACTTGGAATTTCATCCAAATACAGCCCACAATAATCCTCAATGACAACACAACCTCAAAGAGGTGTTGTTCTTCACTAGAACTAAGTTTTGATGTTGAAATATGGTGTAATCACTTTGGAATCACTTCAAACCCTTGTGATATATGTTTAGGAGGGTTAGGAGAAGTTTGGAGACGAACTTTAGTTGAAAAATGAGCAAAAATAGGCGTCCAAATCGTTTATAAATTGAAGTAGGTCAACCACCGCCTAAGTGGGTCCCATTGGGAGCTGCTTGCGCGGTCTCGCGAAAATGCGAATATCTCTCTACTCCAATGTCGTATTGACAAACGGTTTAATGCGTTAGAAACTAGAATCGTAGACCTTCAATTTGGTAGGTAGAACACACCATTATTCCAAGTATATTTGGAGAAATTCTCAGATACATTTGACCTAAATTTCAGCAAATTTATGAATGTAACTTGTGATGACCTTTGCCAACTCTTGTTCCACAACTTGCTTGCCTTCAAAATGTAGAAAATGAATATCATACGGCTAAAATAACTCATAGAATAACCTCCTTATCATGTTAATAACCCTAGTCTCACCCCAAAGTACATGTTATAACATTCGAAACTTGTCGACTTTCGACGAAACTTATTTTCTTCAATTGGTTTAGCTTCTAAGATTTCCAACCCTCTTGGTAATCGTTATTCATGATCTTAAATATTTGTAACCTCCAAGGTAACATTATTAACTTACTTTATTTGCTTCCAAATAGAATCTCATTTCCGAGCTTACATCAATGACTTACGATGTACTCTCACGTATGAAAACTTGGGGTGTAACAGTTATCCCCTTTGAGCCTTAATTGTTTTCGTTCATACCCCTCTTTCGAAATCAATGGCACAATCAGGAAACGCAGGTGCCGGATATCAAAAAAAAGGGAAAAAAAAGAAAGAAAAGAAAGAAAAGAAAGGAAAAATGAAGAAGAAAAAGAAAGAAAAACAGAAAGAAAGAAGAGAAACATAACAACGTAGTCTCTATGGAGTGAACTACATTCGACTTGATCCCGAAAGGGTACATAGGCAGCCTCTCTGAGGTTTAGTCATACCAAAATAAAACACAAAAGTCCCCAAGCAAGAAACTGGGGCAGAAGTTGTGATTGCTGTGAGAAGTTGGATTCCGAAAGTTGTAATTTGAATCCATTTGAATTGTTTTGAGCCTTTTATACCTTTCTTTCTAACCCAATCCAAAAGCCTACATTACGGTCCAAAGAAAGACCTTCTGATCAGTTTTTGAGAAATGCCAAGTTGAGCAGGTAGAAGTAACTCATGATAGGGGCAACACTCGGGTTCAAGCAAGAAAAACAAAGTAAAAATGAGAGAGTCTTATTGGTAAAAACCTTCACAGGCACCATAAGACGACGGGAGCTGAGAGAAAAATAAATGAGAGAGTCTTATTGGTGAAAACCCTCACGGGCACCTTAAGGCAAAAGTGAGTTGAAAAATGGTTAATTGGCAAAAGGTCTGTGGGTGGAAAACTGTTTCGAGGCACCGCAGGATGAACAAAGTTAAGGTTTGGGTAAAGTAATCAAGTGATGGAAATTCTGGGGCAACAAAGTATGGCAATTGAAAGCTGGTTAATTGGAAAGATTGGGCCGATCAATCCAAAATGCATGTCATGACCATTGGTACCAGCTGTTCCGCTCAGATAAGTTTTTTTTCCTTCTCTTTTTAAACAGTCATCTGGTTTTGGATTCTTCTTATCCTTAACTCAAAAAATCATTGCATTTCATTTTCTTTTGAGGGTTTTATCTAGCTAAGATGTTTCAGTGCCAGTTTTGTTCAATGAAAGCAAAAAGGACTTCAAAGCTCACTACCATCTTCCGAAAATGGTAAAGCATAATGTTGTTAGAGCATGTCAACAGCAACATGATGTAAAAATGGAATATGGGAAGTCGCAGGAAGTTTCATCGATGGAATAATTGGGAAATGTTGTGGGAAATGTAAAGGTTCAGACAAAGGGGTTGGAGGTATGAAACAACAGCACGGGTACAAAACATTCGGGTTGTCAGAGGTTGGGGAATTCGAAAGTTAGTCAGAAAGTCAAGCGGTTCAGGGTCAGTTCAAGGAAGTCAGTCAACACAAAGCAAGGCAGGGGAAGGATTTTTCAGCAAGAATGCTATCAATTAACCACCGTTTTAAACTAACGAAATTTTCTTTGATTGAAACAGGGGCAGAAAAGTTAGTTGTTGAGGAGGAATTCTCCAGGAGGGAAAAACAAGCAGTAATCAGGTTTGACCGCAAAGTGCGGTTTGATTAAATACAAGATAATCATGAATAGCATAGGGGAATATGATTTGGTTGCAAAGTTGGCATGTTTAGGATAAAATTAAAGTTGTCAGGACCTTCCTGGATAATAGGACGTAATTCAAATACTCGGGTAAGATAACATGATATAGTGAGAAGTAACACCTTAGGTTCGTAATTGTTTGGAGTTGTCAGGATCTTCCTGGATAATAGGATGTAGTTTAAAACCCTTGTAGATAACATGATGTAGTGAGAGTAATACCTTAGTTTTGTAATTATGAGGATTTGTCAGGACCTCCCTGGATAATAGGATTTAGCTTTCAATTCTTATTAATATGTGATAATATGATTTAGTTTAACACTCACCCATACACCCAGCTTCCAAACTGGGGCATAAAAGTTTCGTTGGTTGATTATTTTGTGGAAGTCAGGAGTCCGCCTGGAGAACAGAGATATACTTTTCAAGTCTGATGTCAAGAGTCCTCCTGAAGAAGGAGACATACAGTTTAAATTTTAAAAGTCAGGAGTCCGCCTGGAGAACAGAGACATGCATTTCAAATTTCGGCAGTCAGGAGTCCGCCTGGAGAATAGAGACATTCAATTTCAAAATTCAGAAGTCAGGAGTCCGCCTGGAGAATAGAGACATACCGTTCAAATTTTAAGCAATCAGTAGCCCGCCTGAAGAACAGAGGTGATACAATTCGAATTTTAGTTATCAATCAATTTCTTGTCTAATTTGAAATCAGAAGTCCGCCTGGAGAATAGAGACATTCAATTTCAAAATTCAGAAGTCAGGAGTCTGCCTGGAGAATAGAGACATTCAACTTCAAAATTCAGAAGTCAGGAGTCCGCTTGGAGAATAGAGACATACAGTTCAAGTTTCAGTAATCAGGAGCCCGCCTGGATAACAGAGGAGTACATTCAAGTTCAAGTTCAGCAGTCAGGAGCCCGCCTGGATAACAGAGGAATACATTCAAGTGCAAGTTTATCCAAGTTCAGCAAATTGAAGAGAAGGAACAGCATCTTAGCTAGCAATCCGGAGTAACAACAATGGATTTCATCAGAGGAATGCAAAACAACAAGGAAGTACAAGAACAATTTTGAAGAAGCTAGATAGGACTTTTGTAATTCATAGAGCATAGCTAGTTTAGCTTCTTTTTATTTTTGACATGGAGTACTAAGGGAGGTCAGCAAGCAGCAAGCGCATTGAAATCACAGCTCCTGGTAGTTCCAGCTACCAGACACTCCCGAACTACACTGACCTGATTCCTGTTTAGCCCAGGATATGTAGGCAACCTGTGAAGCAGGGTGCGGTCAAACTTTTCAAAAATCCTTCACACGGAATTTTCAAACGGGCAAAAATCGCTCGTATTTGCTCACTTATCTTTGCCCGAAAACATTTCATGTTTCCAAGCAAAGAGGGGCAGCTGTAAGCACGTGATTTTTGCCCTATATATGAATTATTCCCAAAAATTCAAACAAAAAAGATTTTTCCTTATTTTTATAATTTTTGTGAATTTTATGTTAATTGTTTGCATTTTATTTGTGCATGATAATTCATATGAAAATACAAAAACTATGCATTTGCATTTAGGATTTATTTTCATATTTTAGAATTAATTAGGGGTTAATTTTTTTTAGAACAAAACTTGAAAAATCACAAAAATAGTTCACTTTAGCATTTTAATTATTTTTATTGTGAATTTGTCATGAAACTGTTTTTAAACAATTTAGGAATTAATTAGTCTTTGCTTTGAAATGTATTAGGATATTATGTTAATTTTGCATCTTTATAAAAAATTAGAAAAATTATAAAAAAATTAAAAAATGAGAAAATAAAATAAAGAGAAAACAATTTGGAAAAAAAAGAAGGGACAAAAGGGTGTGTTAATTCGAATTGGGCCACTGCCAATTAAATCCCAGCCCAAACAATACACCCCCTCGCCCCATCAGCCCATAACCCGTTCCCACCCGGTCCAATTCTTTAAACTCCAAACGACGTCGTTTTAGGGTTCGATCTCAGCCATTGATTCTTAATCCAACGGACGAGATCATCCTAGGATCCCCCTATATAACTGTCCGAAACGTCCCCCCCCCCATCTCTCATTGTCTTCCTCACCCCTCTCAAACCCTAGCCGCGCCGTCCTAAAACCCCTAGATCGCCAGTGGAGGCGCCGTCGTCCAATGTCGCCCAAATTTACACCTCCTCCTCGCCTTCATTTACTCTTTCCAAAACACCAAAAATTACCCTTTGAATCAACGCCTAGCCTCTCGAATCTTGATTTTAAAATCAGACCCAAAATCCTATTTTGTCCAAACGGCCCCAAATCGATACCTGATAATCCCCAGACCTTCCTCATCTTGAATCCCTGGGCGAAATCCCTCGAATCACTCTGAAGCTCAGCATATTGGATCTAGGGTTTGTCAGCTCGGGCCTGTTTTAAAGAGCTTCGAAGTCAATTGATTTCTATTAACGTTACCTGCCTATTTTGGCTAAAATAGACAAGTAACGTTAACCGGAATTCAATTTCGATGGGTTAGTCCGCATGGAGTCTGAGTGAGTTTCTTTTCTAGTTTCTATCTGTTTCTTTTGTTCGCCCTCTTTAGTTGTGATCTTTGTTTTCTTTGTTAGTTAGTAGTATTCATGCTTGCTTCTTTTAGTTTGATTCTGATTTCTTCTCTTTTGCTGAATTTCTGTTAATAGTTTAAATAGTTCATCAATTAATCGTTAGTTTAATTAGGTTTCCTCTTTATCCTATTCATGTGAAGTGGGATTTGGAATTCGTTTTAGTTTGATTTCAGTTAGTGTTAATTGATGCAGTGTTTAAGATGGTTGGATTGGATATAGCTGAGAAGACCTTTTGATTAATTAACTTTAGTTAAATTCTAGCCAGGGTGAGGGATTAGGATCAGTTAACTTTAGTCTATAATTTTCAGACTATTGGAAGGGCATTTTAGGCATAGAAAAGGGTAGTTTCTGCAAGAATGGTAATTTCAAAACATTAATAAGGGTAGTATAGGTATTTTGTGGGTAGAAGAGCATCCTAGGGCCTTCTAAAAGGGTACTTTAGTGCAGATGATAGCACTATAGAGGTATCTGCTTGCTTAGCAAGTCAAAAATAGAGGGACCAAACTGAAATAAGGGAAGGACTAAAAGAGAAACCTAAAATATGATTCACCCTCTTTTTGTCACCTATAAGAGGGCATCAAGTGCCTTGAGAAAGGGGCTTCAACTTTCAGCCCAAAAATCCCCACCAAAGGCTCTCCTCCTTGCTTTCAATTTCAGCTAGCATTTCATCTCCAGTTGGATTTCTATTTCTAAAAGTGTTCAGAAGTGATTAACGACTGATTCAGTCGAATTTGGGGCCTATTAGTTTGGATTTCAGTTGAGTTTTAGGTCCGGTAGGATTTTAGAGGCATCTAGGTTCAACTTTGAGGGCTAGGAGTGCATTTCAAGTGTGTGTTGAATTGGTCTGTTGAGTCTCCTTGTATTTCTGGTTTTCAAAATCATTTCCTGTCCTGTTCTGTGATGCTATACTGCTGTTTGGTTATTGTTGTTGTTCAAAGTAGCTGACATTATTTTCTTCTCATATTTCCCTTATCTAGGTACACTTTCCCTATCCCAAATGATGTGGAGACTTGGTTCAATTGTATGAGTGATTTGGAAAGTCAATAACAATGAATTGCCATCTGTTCAATGGAATGTGTTGAAAGTTGTTGTAGCTTTAAATATTCGATTAGATATTCATGTTCATTTTGGGACTATATTGAATTACTGATTGATAAATGGTGGACTGTTAAACTCATTAGAAGTGTTCCTGGAAGCAATAAATGCAGGGTTAGCAGTTTATTTTGGTTGAGCTTGTGTTGATCATGTAATGTTAAATTTCAGTATGCCTGTGTATCACTTAGTCGTTGTTTTGGATTGTTTAAACTTAGAGTCGTCCAGTTAAAATTTGTATATAGCTAGTACTTTTAGTTTAGATTTAATTTCGTTTGTAAAAGAAAATCAGAAACAGTCGAAGTATCATTTTGAATTTGAAATCATGTTTTATATTCAAGCTGAATCCATATTGAACTGCAGTGAGTCATGTCCGCATGTTGGTTCTTAACATATAAGCGTAATTGATTTTAGTTAATGGTTCAGATCGGCAATCTATTTGGACTAGCCATACACAACTAATTGGACTATTTTGAGTTACTTAATCCATGCGTATTAATGGGGATTGCGTGACTTGGGCCAACTTTGGGCCCGATGTCTGTGGCTATTGGGGATTAAAACATGCACCCGTAGCGTGGTTTGGGCTCTTTGGGCCCAAATGAACTGATAATGGTGATTCAAAGCTTAGCAATAATGTAAACTCGAGTTTTGAGTTAGTAGCGGGTCCAAGCTAAAAGGTCCTTCTCTTTTGTTTCGGCCCGGACATGAACTCGAAGCCCAAGTTTTAATAATAATCAGTTAGGATCTTTTCTTTTCTTTTAGAGACAAAAAAAATATTGGAAAATATAGTTGCTTCTAGGTTTATCCTTAAAATAAAATAGGACGAGCCTCGCCCAATAAAAAATGCAAATTTGTGGGGCCCCCAATAAAGGCTTAAAAATATTTAGAAAATCGGGAAGGGTCGTTTAGCGAATTTCACGACCCTCCCAAAAGATAATAACGCATAGCCACTTTAGGCGCGAATTTAATAAAATCACTTTCCTAAACTCGGGTGTGCATTTCATGTGACTCAAATCAAAGCCCAAAACGTTGAATAAAGTGTGTCTAGGATTGTGGGTGCATTTCATGTGACCCAAATCAAAGCCCAAAATGTTGAATAAAGTGTGTCTAGGATTGTGGGTGCATTTCATGTGACGTGATCCAAAGACACATTTTAAACGACGTTCAACTTTCTTTTAAAAAAAATGTAAATAATAAGCGGTTAAAAGTAAAATTTGGCACATAGGTTCTTCATGTAATAAAATCAGTAAATAAGTTAAATGCAACAGTTGAGCGACCGTGCTAGAACTACGGAACCCAGGAATGCCTAACACCTTCTCCTGGGTTAACAGAATTCCTTACTCGGATTTCTGGTTCGCGGACTGTTAACAGAGTCATATTTTTCCTCGGTTCGGGATTCAACCGGTGACTTGGGACACATTTAATCTCCTAGGTGGCGACTCTGAATAATTAATAACTAGATCCCGTTCTGATTGTCCTTTAAATGGAGAAACTCATTTACGCCCTCGGGTGTAGGCATAAAAAATAGGTGTGACAACGCAGACTGGAAGGTTCGTGATGTTTCCTATACGGTTGGAGAGCAGGTTCTGCTTCGGGTTTCGCCTATGAAGGGCGTTATGAGATTTGGAAAGAAATGGAAGTTGAGTCCGAGGTTTATTGGCCCTTTTGAGATATTGAGGCTTGTTGGGGAGGTTGCTTATGAGCTTGCCTTACCTCCCAGCTTGGTAGGAGTTCATCTGGTATATCATGTTTCGGTGCTCCGGAGGTATCATAGTGATCCATCGCACGTGTTGGATTTCAGTTCCATCCAGTTGGATAAGGATCTATCTTATGTTGAGGAGCCAGTGACAATATTAGACAAGCAGTTTAGAATGTTGAGGTCAAAGAACATTGCTTCGGTAAAGGTTCAGTGGCGGGGTCGGTCGGTCGAGGAGGCAACCTGGGAGACCGAGCAGGATATTCGCAGCGGCTACCCTCATCTTTTCACTACTTCAGGTATGTCTCTATGCTCGGTCGAGAACGAATGAATGTTTAAGTGTGGGAGGACGTGACGACCCGGTCGGTCGCCTTAAGAATTAACGCCCTAATCCCTTATTAACTGCTTTCCCCGTGTTTATTTCTGCTATTTTGATTTTTTGGGATGTTCGGTTTTGAGTTTCGGAGAGTTTTGGGACACTTAGTCCCTAAATGAGAGCTTAAGTATTGGAAATTTGACTGTAGTTAGAACAGTGTGAAGACGGCCTCATAATGGAATTTCGATAGTTCCGTTAGCTCCGTTAGGTGATTTCTGGCTTAGGGGCATGTTCGGATTGTGTTTTGGAGGTCCGTAGCTAATTTAGGCTTGAAATGCCGAAAGGTCGAATTTTGAAGTTTTCGGTTCGATAGTGAGATTTTGATCTGAGGGTCAGAATGGAATTCTGAAAGTTGGAGTAGCTCCGTAGTATTGAATGTGACATGTGTGCAAAATTTCAAGTCATTCGGACGAGGGTTGGTAGGTTTTTTGATCGAAAGCGTATTTTTAGAGTTTTGGAGTCCTTAGGCTTGAATTCGTGGTTGATTCGTTGTTTCGATGTTGTTTTTGGTGTTTTAAGGATTGGTATAAGTTTGGACAGGGGTATTGGACTTGTTTGTACTTTTGGCTGAGGTCCTGGGGGCCTAGGGATGATTTCGGATGGTTGACGGAAGGATTTGGAGTTTGGAATTCCAGCTGAAGCTATGACTGTTGTCATAACCGCATATGCGGTTAAGAGGCCGCAGGTGCGACTCCCGCAGATGCGGAATGCAGCCGCAGAAGCGGTAGATGATGAATGGACCAGGAACCGCAGAAACGGCATATGTACCGCACCTGCAAGACCGTAGATGCGGATTCTGGATTGCAGGTACGGCGGAGAGGTTTTAAGTGATAACTGTAGAACCGGTATCACAAATGCGATGGGTAGACCGCAAATGTGGGATTGCTAGGCAGAACATATAAATAGTTGTCTTCGTGAATTTGAGCTATTTTTTCACCATTTTCATCCGGAAAGTGAGCTTTTGGGGAGGTTTTTGAGAAGGAATTCAAGGGAACTTCGAGGAAGTAAGATTCTTGGAAACTAAACTCATTATTGAGGTGATTTTAATCGTTATAAACATGAAAATTTAAGGAAAATCGGTGGTAATTTGGGGGTTAGGGCTTGACAAATTAGAGACATTTGAGTGATGATTTGAGGGACCATTTGAGGTCCGATTTTGGTAATTTGGTATGACTGAACTCGTGAGAGTGTGAGAATTCTGGAAATGTAAATTTTACTTGATTCCGAAATGTGGGCCTGAGGGGCATTTTGGTCATTTTACCCAATCTTGCGTATTAGCTTTGAATTTCTTTGAAGAATTAGTTACTTGAAGTGTTATTTAAATTATAAAATTGAATTGAATAGATTTTGGCCATTTGGAGTTGAGTACTCGTGGCAAGAGCGTGGCTTCGGATTGAGCCGATTCGAGGTAAGTAGCTTGTCTAACCTTGTGTGGGGGACCTTCCCCTTAGGATTTGGTATTATTGTTATTTGAAATGCCTTGTACGTGAGGTGACGAGTAGGTTCTTGTGCTAATTGTTGAAAATTCGATTTTCATTAAGTAATTACTAGTAGGTTTCCTTTCCTATTTATATTACTTGCACTTTAAGCCTGTTGTTAGCTTAGGAAAACATGTCTAAGTGATTTAATTGCTTTATTTGCTCAAACTATTTTACCTGAATTCAGTGCAGCATGCTAGACAAGAATTACATGTTTGCCTTAATATGAAACTGACATTTGCTGAATATATTTCCATGTTGCTCCTATGTATTTACATTTGGGACTACGAATGTGGGATTTCGTTAGATCCCCCTTGTCTATTTATTTGGGACTACGGATGTGGGATTCCGGTAGATCCCCCTACATAGTTATATGGAACTATAGGACTGCACCCGGTTGATTCCCCCAGTACTAGGTATTTACATTTGGAGACTACAGAATGGGATTCCGGTAGATCCCCGGTGCATTATGAGTTGGACTACGGGAAGACACCCAGGAGATCCACTAGACATTTACATTTGGGGGCTACAGGACGGTATCCTGGTATATCCCCGGTTGCTATCTCTGTGTTCAGTTGTATTCCCTCGGTGATTATTTTGCCTTTGTTCTAGTTGTTGTTGCTTTTTTATTCTATGTTATTTCTTACTGTTGCACTTAATTATAATGTCTTGTTCGACACTAATGTACTTTGTATTTTATTTAACCTCAGTAGGGCCCTGACCTTCATCGTCACTACCCGACCGAGGTTAGGCTTGGCACTTACTGAGTAACCCTGTGGTGTACTCATGCCCTTTTTGCACATGTTTTTCATGTGCAGATCCAGGTACTTTCACTCAGTCTTATCATCCTTGAGGCGAGGCGCTTCTGTAGAGACTTCGAGGTATATTTACCGCGTCCGCAGACCGAGGAGTCACTTTCTATCTTTTTGTAATAGTATAGCCCTTCAGTACTTCCCTTTTGTTAGACATTTCTGGAGTTAGAGCTTCTTATGTATCTCTTAGCTTGTGATTCATTGGTTTCCGGGTCTTGGAAATATGTATTGGTTTCTGAGAGTTAAATATTGTGTACGCCAAGCGGCACTTTTAAACATTGTCTTATTACTCTAATTCTGTTTTAAATTGTTTTACTTCCGCAAATTGGTTTATCTTCCGTAACGTAGGCTTACCTAGTCTTACGGATTAGGTGTCGTCATGATGGTTCACGGATGGAGAACCAGGGTCGTGACAATCACAGACCTCAACATGCTTCTGTTTGATACACGATTCCTGACCATCTCTTTCTCAATTTTTATGCCTTAGTTCTTGTTGTCTTGTTCTGTTCCATGTGATTATATGATTTGTTTACTTCAAACTTCGATATGCTTCTGTTTTCCATGTGTTTCCTGTTTGCATTCTTCCTGAGTAGTTTGCGTTAATTCCTGTTAAGCTACTCTGTTCTATGTGCTTGTGTGGTTAGTTTACCTTAGCATGTCTGGCCCATGATTTCTATTTACTTATTTCTAGACTAGTATGCTTTAGTTCCTGCTACCCTGTGGTATGTGCTTGTTTGGTTAGTTATTTCAAACTTCAGCATGCTTCTGTTCAATATACGCCTATATGGTCCCACCTAGTGATAATTAATAGACTAAGTAATTTTTAGTAATGTGAAACCTTAATGGATTCAGTTGTATGCTCCCTATTCATAACAGGTTTAGGTATTGCCAATATGTGTGGTCAGTTCTGTTTGTAATTCAAGTATTTCTACATGTGTTGTGATTGCTTTAATTCCGGTATGTCATCCATATCTGAACTAATATCAATCTGCTAAATATGGACTCTATTCTGTTTGCAGTCTTGTAATTTGAACCTATTTGTTCCTAAAAAGCAAACTGTTTTCTAAAACTGTCCCCTACCCCTAACATATACTATTTCTTAAACTTTTACTCTTAGTTATCTAGGTTCCTACCACTTCCAGTGTGAGCACTACCTAGGGCCCCTGAGACTCTTTTGAACTCTAACACATTGGAGTCAGTTTCCAATCTCTTATGAATTCTGTGTTGATTATGTGGATCCAATGTGAGCATTTCCCGGGGTCTTTGAGGCTCTTTGGGAACTTTGACACACTGGAAGCCTAGCTTGAGGTATTGTGGATCCCTGCTACTGTTTCAAGACTATTATGCTGAAGGCCTGGCTCTCAGGTTTATATTGGCCTACTAAGGCTTCCTATAGTGTAATAGATATTGTTATATAGTTTATTCATTCTGGGCTGTAATAATTTATGTAATAAACAGATCTGGGGTTTGTTAGTAAAAGCTGGGGGGAGGGTCATTCTATATCTTTGCTTGAAACTCGGGTAGAAATCCTACCTATAGGTTTGTTGGTGATTATGTGAGTGTTACTACTTGTTTAGAGATCATATCTATAGGACTTTCTAATTACTTTGTTCTATACTTCACTCGCATGTTAGAAATCATGTTCATAGATTTTTTGCAGTAGAAATCTTGTATATTGGATCCATGCACATTTTTACATGCATTAGTAACCATGTCTATAGGATCTTATCTGTTTGAATAAAATTTTTCCTGGCAATGTGTTTAAAGTATTCTGCCCACACGTGATTAATAGATATCATGCCTATAGGAACTAAAAATCAATTAGATACCATGCCTATAGGAAATAATGGAATCAATTTCAAACCTAGAAATCATATCTGTAGGATTTAATCTAATAGATATCATGCTTGTAGGGTGAAATCAGTTTGAAAACTTACAAATCCTGCCTATAAGGGCTTAAATTAACCGGAAAGCATGCCTATAGGATCTAAAAAGATATAATCTATTAAAATCAGTAATTTGTTTAGAAACCATGCTATAGGTTTATAATTGACAATTGTAAATACCATGCCTATAGGATTTTGCTAATCACTTAGGCAAACTTTTAAGTTTACTAATGATGTTGGGTCTAAAAATGCTAATATTTACTGCCTAAAGATGCCCAGATTCAAGGCTTAATAAAATCAGTAGGCAAAACTGATAGGTCCAGATGCCAAACTTAGTAAACTATTGTTCTGTATTCTATTCTCATCTAGATATCCTGTCTATAGGATCCTTAATTAAAGAAACCTGTTGATTTAACTGCGTGCATTCGTTGTCTACTTGTGGAGGTTAATACGAGCCCTTATTTGCTCCTTACATGATAGTCCTATATGAATTTTGTTTGTCGCCTAGCTTTTCTCATTTTAAACAATATAGGTTAGTCTATAACTATCCAAAATAGAGATCCTAAATACCACCAAGATCATAAGTAAGGGACGGGTAGTGCACGCATAAGGTACGCCTTAGAAGCTACTAGAACACTTAGGTAACAACTGAAAGATAGTAATGGGGTAGTAAAGAAAATGATGACCTGTGCGCTAATGCTATGTGTAGCACCCCTACTTGGGGAAAGTTACCAAGTATTGCATGGAAATGATCCTATAGGCTAAAAAACCTAGGACCCCTCTAATTCCTATTTAAAGTAATGTCTATTTGTCTAAATTGTTTATAAGACAAATTCGCTTATTTAAGTTCGATCGGGACCCACCATTGTGGACCTCAAGGGGTGCTTAACAACTTTCCCTCAAGGTAATTTCGAGCCCTTACCCGATCTCTGCTGACGTAATTGGTTATATGAGTTAATTGTTCTAGGTGCCCTATCACACCTTAATCCGTTAAGTAGCGACTCTTCAAGTCCCTTATCCAATCCCAAAAGGAAAGGAGTTATCCCAAAATGTCGAAACCCGATTTCGCAAGAAAAAAAGGGCACAACAATACACATCCGTATAGTACCATCCTTTTTCTCCACAAATAGAACCAGTGCACCCCAAGGCGACATACTAGGACTAATAAACCCCTTAGCAAGAAGCTCTTGAAGCAGTTCTATCAATTCCTTCAACTCTGCTGGTTTTATACGATATGGAGGAATGGAAATGGAATAAGTGACCGGTACCAAGTCAATACCAAAATAAATATCCCTGCCGGGTGGCATACCTGGTAGATCTGTAGGAAACATATTCGGAAGGTCTCGCACTATTGGAACAGAAATAACAGTAGGAGTATCAGCACCAACATCTTTCACGAAGGAAAAATATAACAAACACCCTTTCCCAACCATCCGTTGGGCCTTCAAATATGAAATCATCATGCTGGAAACATAATCTAGAGAACCTCTCCACTCGATCCTCGGCAACCCCGACATTGCCAACGTCATGGTCTTCGTGTGACAATTCAGAATAGCATGACACGGAGACAACCAATCAATACCCAAAATCACATCGAAATCAACCATTCTAAGTAATAATAAATCAACTTTAGTCTCCAATTCTCCAATGGCCACCACACGACCGATACACACAGTCCATAACAATAGTATCGCCCACCGGCGTAGATACACAAACAGGTAAAACTAAGGGTTCACGGGGCATATCCAAATAACGAGTAAAATAGGATGATACATAGAACTAAGTAGAACCATGGTCATATAATGTGGAAGCATCTCTGTGGCACACTGAAACAATACATATGATCACTGCATCTAAAGCAACGGCCTCTGGGCCTGGCAAGAATAGCATAGAATCGAGCCTGACCGCCACCTGATCGGCCTTCCCCTCTAGGGGGACCTCTAGCTGCCTGAGCCCCACCCCGAGCTGGCCGAGCAGATGGTGAAGTAACTGGTATGGAAGTCATAGCCCGAACCCTCTACTGAACTGGACCTCCCAAGCAGTAGGGACACTGTCTCCACACATGCCCAAACTCCCCCACTCAAAGAAACTCCCCGGTGGTGTGGGGAGTGAATCGGGCCCCGAGAACCAGAATAACTACTAGAAGGACCTGGTATAGATGAACTCTGAATCGATCGAGTACGGGATGAACTCTGAGCTGGGAGAGCACTGAGAGATAACTAACCCAGATGAGCACTGTATGAACCATTGCTAGCTGATGCACCACAATGAACCGGGCGAGCCATCAGAGTAAGCCTATAAGGACGACCCTGCTGTGGTAGGACTGTCTCCCAAAAGGAACACTATTGAAACCACCCGATCCACAAGGCCTTTTGGCCTCCCTCTCCTTATGATCTTGACTACGGAACATCTCGAACCGCCGAGCAATATCAACCACCTCATCAAACGTAGCACCTGATGCATTCTCCCGAGTCAAAACAAAATGCAATTGATAGTTGAGGTCATCAATCAACCTCCTACTCCTAATACTCTCAGTGGGAACCAACCAGATCGCATGATGAGCCAACTCTGAAAATCTCATCTCATACTAGGTCACAGACATACCCTCCTAGCGTAGCTGCTCGAACTGCCTACGCAACTCATCCCTACAGGTTAGTGGCACAAACTTCTTCCAAGAAGAGAATAGAGAACTTGTGCCTTAAAAGTGGTGCAGCATCGGCTGGCCTACTCCGCTCATAGGACTCCCACCATCTGAAGGCTTCCCCCGTCAGTTAAAAGGTAGTAAATGATACCCCACTAGTCTCCAGAATACCCGTCGTGCGAAGAATCCGATGGCACCTATCCAAGAAGTCCTGAACATCCTCTAACTCAGCCCACTAAATGATGGAGGCTTGAACCTCCCAAATCTTTCTAGTCTCTTCTGCTCCTCATCACTCAAAATGAGACCCACATGGGCCTGAGCAACTACAAACAGCTAGGCCGGCAGTACGTCCGGTGTCTGAAGTCCCTGCACTACCTGCTTTGGAGTACGGGCGGTGGGAGTATGAGCACCTCCACCGACCTAAAAAGAGGCTGGTGGGGCCTGAACTGAAACCGCTTGATCAAGGCTAGTGCAAACAGTCAATATCTAGGCCAAAGCCTCTTAAAGGCCTGGAATCACAATGGGCACAATTGGTGTCTGAGCTGGTCCCTCCCCCCACCCCCGGCTCACCTACATCTGGAATCTTCTCCTGGGTGGAGCAACCGGTGGGTTTGCAGGTGCTGCTCTAGCTGCTATACGAACTGCACCTCGGCCTTTACCGTAGCCCTGGCCTCTCGTGGTCCTAGCTGGTGGTACTGGTGGTCGTCCGCTCGGTCCGGTAGCATATTTCCTCACTATTTGTGAGAGAATAGAATAACATAAGTTTAGTTTCCGGAATCAACAAATTTGCACGACAAGAAAACAAGATAGTGAAGTTTTTCTTAAGGGTTTGGCAGCCTCTCAAATATAAGTACAGACATCTCCGTACAAATCCGCAAGACTCTACTAAACTTGCTCCTAACTCGTAAGACCTATATACCCTAGGCTTTGATAGCGACTTTTCATGACCCAAGTTTCTCATGTCGTGATGACGCCTCTCACAATACTAGGCAAGACTACGATCACAATAAACCATGCATATTTAAAATTTGAAACTATAACAGAATAAGTTTAAGAGTAAAATCTCAAAAATACTAAAAAAAAAATATCGCGACTCAATACAATATTCCCCAAAATTCGGGTGTCACCAAGTACATGAGCATCCATACTATAATATGGTGTGACTGCTGAAACACTATCTAGGAAGGTAGAACATTATATATAAATAAAACAAAAAGATAAAGTAGGAGAGTCAAGGTCTTTGGACGCCAAAGCAGCTACCTCGAGAATCTCCGAACTCATAAAGCTCCAAAATCAGCAACCACCATACCCGGAAGTACCTAGATCTGCACACGAAGTATAAAGTGTGTCACACCTCCTTTTTGCGCGCCCGCCCCGAAGGGTAAAATGCGCGAGGGAGTTTTTCCAATTTAAGTGACAATATTCGAAATGGGATTATTTATTTAATTCAGAGTCGCCACATGGGAAAGGTTTGGCATTTGGTGTCCCAAGTCACCGGTTTATCTTGAATCCCAAATCGAGGAAAATATTCGACTTTCCAAATGAAGTCTGCGAACCAGAAATTCTAAGTAAGGAATTCTGTTGACCCGAGGGAAGGTGTTAGGCACCCTCGAATCCCGTGGTTCTAGCACAGTCGCTTAAATTATTATAATGGCTAAATATCTGATTTAAATACATGTTATGACTTATGTGCTTTTATCAAGTTTAAACCGCTTTTATTATTATCATTTATTTTTATAGAATTGCAACGTCGTGAAAATGCATCTCGAACCACGTCACAATCAATGCACCCGTAGTTGTTAACACATTTCGACTCCGTTGAGATTTGAATTTGGGTCACATAAATGCGCACCCGAATTTAAGAATGTAATTTAATTAATTCGCGCCTAAAGAGTCTAACGCGTTATTATCTTTGGGGAAGGCAGTGAAATTCACTAAAACAGTCCATCCCAAATTCTAGGTATTTATTATGATCAATTGTTGAGGGCCCCGCAATTTGCATTTTTTATTTGGCGAGGCTCGTCTCGTCATTTTTTTTAAAAGGATAATCTTAGCATGACTACATTTCCTATTTTTTTGTTTTTCTAAAATAAATAGAAGAAAGAAAATACATTCTAATTAAATTGCATGCTTGGTCAACTCTGGGTTCTTATTAATAATCAGATTAATTATCTGCGAGGTGGGGAATTTCGTGCCTTATTGAACATGCTTTCAATTTGATAAAAGAAATTGCATACCAGGTAAATAGCATGCTAAGCTCATGCTAGTCGTCTTTCAAATTCTTTAAGCTAACCTATTTAAATAGATTAATTGAATTAAACTACTAGAAGTTATTACTAATGGGATTCGAACGTGGTCCTATATACTGCCTAACGGGATCCGATGAAGTTAAGAACTCAAAAGAAAAGCTACGATGTATTCAGCAAGGTTAAAGCATTCTACCCTACACATACATCATATAGCTGAAAGGAAATCTAGCTATGCCAACTATTCGTGCATTTCACAAACCGCATGATTATATCATTCGTACAACCAAACAACTATAAATCATAATACTAAAACAGACTAAAGCTTCAGTTAAGTACACAAACTAACTATTGTTCTATGCTATTGAGTTGTAACCTAGCAAGTTATACGAATCTAACCACATCTTACAAAAAAACTGTAATTACTGCAGCAAATGATTAAACTTCTTCAACATCTTTCATTTCATGCTTTCACTGTTACAACAATGCGAGATTCTAGTGTGTACCTGGATGTTGAAACGCAAAAGAAGAAGAGGAAAGCAGAGAAGTCAGCAACAGCCAGATGGAAATAGCATCAGCAACAGTAGCAAGGCAGTAGCAAATGCCAAACAACCAGTAGAGTAAACCAAACAAATAAAAACCAGAATCCAATGGCAGTTTCAGAAGAAATCAAGCAACAAACAACTGGACAGGATTCCTATTTCAAACTACGTTTTTGTTCTTTTAATAGATGCTGGAGTTGAAATTCAGTTCTAAAACTGAATTTAAAACTGACTTCTGATTTTAAAAAACCAAGAAAACTCAATTTGAAACCTCCCTAGGCTGATCCCAAATGCTCTCACTCTCACTGGTTCTCTTTTTGTGTTCTACCCTGCCTCTTTTCTGATTCTCAGGACTGTCTTTGATTTCTGAACTATATTTTGATTTTCAGAACTCCCCTGAACTCTCTACTGTCTCATTCTATCCCCCCCACCCTTAACAAATGAAATTTTCCTCTATTTATTCTAGCATCAGCCCATTCAAAACAGCCTGTTCAAATCCACTGAATCCCCTCTCATGTTCTCCTACTGTTTTTTTCCACTCAACACATTAAAATAAAGCCCCCTCCCATGAGATTCCCCTGACAGGCCCTTTCTTTACTGCTAAAGTGGCCTATCTTTATTAAAGACAGCAGATATGGGCAGTGTGGGCATGTCCTGACAGCACATGTTGTCCATTTCTACTCTAATTCCCTAACTTCTGGCAAAACACATACTGTTACTGGTTTCCAGCCATTAAAGGTACTCAATATGTCATTAATCCCACTATTGGTCAATTAATTCCATTAGTTGAATCAATGTTTTAATACTTTACTGTCAGCTCACCTGCCTTTAAGTATTTCAGAATTTTACAACACCAAACCAAACCTTTTAAAACCCCTGACCATTACTGTTTTATCCCAACTTCAACAAACTGAAATTCTGAACTTATGGGAGTTCAAATTCAACAACTATCCTAACTGAATTCCAGCAATTGTATTATAGCTAACAAACCATTCACAGATAGTTTCAAACAACAAGCTAATCGACAATGGTTCGATCAAATAATATGAAGTTTATCAGAAATCAGGACATTTGAACATTCAGTCCTATAAAACTAATCGACGACGTTTATCTAATCGACTATACTAATTATAACGTAGAACAATCAGTCGATTAAACAAATAATACAAATAGGGCATGAACTATTCTTGACAATTTTGCACGATACAGGGAAACCAACAGACATTATTGATTCGACGATGTTAATCACATTGAAATATGTATATCACCACACGTATTCAACCATAAACAATCATAACAATCGATAGAATAAAAAGTCTTTATGGAGATGGGGAACGACTGACAGCAAATCCCAGAAATGAGCAAACAAACTAATTGATCATGCTGATAAATTATACTATACTAAAACAAACAACAAAAGGGAAAAGTGAACAAACCAGAAAAGCTTAAACACAGATGACCCAGGCCCGAGCTTGATTTGCCCATTTGAGGTCGAACAGATCTTAATCGAGGTGTTCTCGACTGAGAACACTTCGATTAGGGTCTATTAGACCCCGAACTTCTGTTTAAATCTAAACAGACTCCACAAATTCTTGTGCTCTAGGGTTCGAATCTTTGGATTTGGGGTTTTGGAATTTGTGGGTAGATTCGGACCAAACCAAGCTTGGTTTGGTCACGAGGAAGGTCAACGGGATATTTGGTATGAATTTGGGGGGGGGTTGGTGTAGGTCGAGGTCTGGCTCGAATCTTCAAATGAAGATTCAAGATGGTGGGGGAAGATTCGAGGCCTAAGGTTAGCAGATCTGTGTTCAGGGGGTCGAGGGGGTCCTAGGGTGTTAAGATGGTGGTCACGGGCGTCGTTGCCGCCGGGTTTACGGTGAAGGTACACAAGGGAGGCTAGGGTTTGAAAGGTCTGTGTTTGGGACGATGAAGGGAGGGTGTTTAGATGGGGGCGTGGGGTAAGGCTTTGGGTTTATATAGTTAGTGAGTGATCAGATCCTGGCCGTTGGATGAAGCGAGATGAAGGGCCAGGATCTTTCAGCTGGTGAGGAATGGTGTCGTTTCAAATGCCAGGGGTTGGGTTGGTCCGGGGTTGAATGGGTCGGGTTTAAATGTGGGTATGGAGATGTGACGAGGGCCGTCAGATCAATCTGGTTTGAACGGCTGAGATGGGTTGTCCTTTAAACGACGTAGTTTTGGTGTCAAACTACGTCGTTTGGTGGCCTGGGAGATGGGTCTCTTGGACCGGTTGCCTTGGGCTGCTTTTGGGCCTCGAATTTAAAGAAAACCTGGCCCAATCCGATATTTGAACCAATTTGCACTTTCTTTTATTTTCTAATTTAAAACACAACACCTAATTAAAGTAAAATAAAACACCCATTAATTAACACTTAACACAATTATAACACACATATTAAAATATTTAAATAGGTAAAATAATACCATGGCAACAAATAGAATGAAAGATGCATTTTTTGTGATTTTCCTTTTAATAACCGAATTATGGTTTAGTTACACACGACATATATTTTTTTGTATTTTTGTTTGACAAAAAATAAAAATGGACAGGACCATAAATAACTACCAAAAATGCCACGTAAATTCCAAAAATTGTACAGCAAGACCATTTGTTATTATTTTTGATTTCTTTTGGAGTGATTGTCGCGTAAACAAAAATCACGTGCTCACAAAGTGTAGTATGAGTACAACCGACCCAATATACTCAGTAAGTAACAAGACTAACCTTGGGCTGAAAGCAGTGATGAGCTCAGCAGGTACAGTCCAAATACAAATTTTTAACAATACAGAAATGTAGACATACTTCCAAGTTTAACAATTTAAGTTCAACACGGATAAAATATGGAAAGTGTGACTGATATGAGGAATGATACATCATTATATCTACATGTCAAATATGTATGCCAACTGTAGTGCAACGTAGTGATAAAAGTATCAATTCACTCAATCCTCTCATTCACTCAATCCTCACAGTCACTCATTCCTCAAAGTCACTCAGTCCTCACAGTCACTCAATCCTCCCAATCACTCGTCACTGGTGTCACACCCTACTTTTTTTACCAACTTTACTAACCCTCTTAAATTAATAAAAAGAATTAGTAAAGCTCAAAAGGGTTTTCAACTTGAAAAATGAAAAAAGATAGTGTTCAAAAGGATTAACTCAGAGTAGCCACCTGACATTGGTTTCGGTGTGCCAGGTCACCGTTTTAGAAAAAAAAATCCTTTTAAAACACTTTGAACTCTAAAACTAAGCCTGCACCAGAGATTTGGGCAAGGGGGTTCATTTGACTCGGGGAGAAGGTGTTAGGCACTCCCCAAGTCCCGTAACTAGTACGGTTGCGTACTCAATTTAGTTGGCTTTTAAAATATCCGAATTGAGGTAATAACACAGAAATAAGAAAGTAAACACAAAAGAGGCTCGAAATCGTTCTCGCCTAATAAAAGAAAAATAAAAATCAAAATAAGAATAAAATAGTACAAGTTCTACTTTTGGTCTTCAATTACAGAATACTACGGGGCATTTCCCGGAATAAAATATATACAAATACTTCTTGGCATTTTCCGGATAAATTTAACTAAAGGAACGATCTCTCGCCTTAACACTAACAAAACATCCTAATATTGCCTACCCATGTGTGGTCGGCCTAAATATGTTACTATCGATGAAGAAATGATATAAAAGTAAAATTGATATTAAACCCAATTCACATGTGTAGACTATGACCAAAGCTCAAACTTGTTTAAACCCCAATTTTTCAAATTTCTATCTCGTCCAATACCACTCTCATGACCCAACTAATGTCCATCCCTTTATCTTCCTATTTGAAATCACTTACTGGCTCATTTAAAAAAATATTTACAAACCAACAAATATAACAACAACAACAACCCAGTAAAATTCCACTAGTGGGGTCTGAGAGGATAGTCTGTACGCAGACTTTACTGCTACCCCGAAGGAGTAGAGAGACTGTTTCTGAAACAAACCAACAAATATCAAGACAAGAATTCAATAATGTTTATACATGAAAATTAAATTCAAACAGATTTAAAATAAAAATAAAATTCAGACATAGCATAACAATTAAAGCATGGAGCATACACAAGCATAAATCATGCACATGAGAGAATTCTAGATTACGCAGAGAACAGAGTAAAGAGTTGACCTCAAGTGGAGCCAAAACAGTGATCAAAATTTAAATTGACGAGAGATCTCTGTGCAAATTTAAAGAGCAACGATATCTTTCAAAAATGAACTGGAAATAAAACCAGACAATAGCACCTCATATGTACACCAAATCTGGACTCGAACAACAGATTGTAAACCTCGAACAGCGACTTAGACCAAACTCTTAGTTTATAGAAGCTCATTATTTTCTAGGCCATTAATTCTTATATGGGTATGCACAATTTTGGCAGAAGTTAAGGCTTTCAAACGAAAACAAGCAGTTATAAGGGAAGCAAATGTGGTCGGATTTACTGGAATACTACGATGGTCTAAATAGTCAAGAATGGTAAGTGTTTCTTTGAGCTTGTTTTGGTGTCCAGCTTTTTCCCCTTGTCCAAGTGAAGGAGATGGTAAATTAAAGGGGGAGGATATCTTAGGTCTTAGGGTTAGGTTAGTGGGTCAACTGAGCCAAGAAGATTGGGCTTGGTGAATTGGGTTATAAAATTTAGTTTTTAATTCCATAATTCTTGCAATTTGGCTAAAAATATTAATTTCTTTTGTAAAATAATACTATGAAAATATAAAACTAAACCTAATTAACTAAAACAACTATATCATGACATGAAACTATTTTTGATATTTTCAAGGATTATACTAAAAATAAACATGGGTTAAAAATAATATTTTTCTAAAAATACTTAATACCTTAATTAAATAGAGAAAAACGAAACTATTTTGGTATTTTTCAATTTTGTGATAAAAATAATGTAAAAGAGTCAAAATTAGTTGAAATAACTATATTAAACCTAAACTAATTATTTAAATGCTTAAATATGTAAAATCTTGGGGAGGGTCAAAAATTACATGTCTACAGCTGCCCCTCTTTGACTGGAAATACGAAGTATTTTCAGACAAAGACCGACTAGACAGGTTTTTTGACCCGACCCTTATTTAGGGAGACCAAAACTAAGAGGAATGAGAATGTGACCGAGCCCTGGTATTTGAGCTGCCTACATATCCTTGGCTATAAAGGAATCAGGCCACGTGTAGTTCAGAAGTGAATGAGGTGATGCAGTATACTGAAGTGGAGAGCCAGTCGAGGTGCCGTTCTGTCAAGGTTCCGGTTCGCGGTCCTGTTATTACATCAAATTAAAATCTAAAAGAACTAAGCAAACCTATCAGATATGAGTTACAAGATCCCTATCTACAAGTCTACTGAAGCTTGATCTTGAGTCTTGAATGGTTCTTCATGCAGACTTTAGATTTAAACCTTGACGCTTGCTAGTTTCAGGTGCTAGTTCATTCTTCTTAAGCTTTTTGGATCAATACCGGACACACCATGCTTGTGACTTCAGTTATGTCTTGAGCAGCTCACATCTTTCATCAACTTCCGCATTTACTTTTTGCTTTATATATATATATATATATATATATATATATATATATATATATATATATATATATATATATATATATATATATATATATATTGTTTTTATTTATTTTGGAATGAGATTACCTTTGTTGATCATCTTGGACTGTTGACTCGCATTCTTGCCGTGAGCTTCTACTACTTCTAACTTGAATTGAATTCTGAAATGACTTCCCTCGTTCTTCAGGTGGACGCCTGCTACTAACTTGTAGATTGAAGTAACTCCGAAAAGAATTCTAAAATGTCTTCCCTCATTCTTTAGGTGGGTGCCTGCTATCAAAACAACAAAATAAACAAAATTTTCTGCCCCAGTTTGCACTAGGAAGATTGGTGAGTTGTTAGCAAAACTGTAAATCACCTATGCTATTGATGCAATGATGAGAATAATACTAAAGACTTGACTATGATGTGTGTCTCCTATGAGTAAAACCAAGAACATTTGACTAGCAAATTCATCAGACTAGGTCTTCTATCTTAGGAGAAAGATTCATCAGACTAAGATTTCGATCCTAGGAGAAAATTCATCAGACTAAGTCCTTTTTTTATATTAGGATAAAGATTCATCAGATTAAGACGTCGATCCTAGGAGAAAGTTCATCAGACTAGGTTTTCTATCTTAAGAGAAAAATTCATCAGACTAAGATTTCGATTCTAGGAGAAAGTTCATCAGACTAGGTCTTTTGATCCTAGGAGAAATTTCATCAGACTAGGTCTTCTATCTTAGGAGAAAGATTCATTAGACTAGGTCTTCTATCTTAGGAGAAAGATTCATCAGACTAAGATTTTGATCCTAGGAGAAAGTTCATCATACTAGGTCCCTTTTTGATATCTTAGGAGAAAGATTCATTAGACTAAGAATTTGATCTTAGGAGAAAATTCATCAGACTAGTTCTCTTTGTTATCTTAGGAGAAAGATTCGTCAGACTAAGATTTTGATCCTAGGAGAAAATTCATCAGACTAGGTCCCTTTTTTGTTATCTTAGGAGAAAGATTCATCAGACTAAGGTTTTGATCCTACGAGAAAGTTCATCAGACTAGGTCTTCTATCTTAGGAGAAAAATTCATCAGACTAAGATTTCGATCCTTGGAGAAAATTCATCAGACCAGGTTTTCTATCTTAGGAGAAAAATTCATCAGATTAAGATTTCGATCCTAGGAGAAAATTCATCAGACTAGGTCTCTTATCTTAGGAGAAAGATTCATCAGACTCAGATTTGATCCTAGGAGAAAATTCATCAGACTAGGTCCCTCTTAGTTATTTTAGGAGAAAAATTCATCAGACTAAAATTTCGATCCTAGGAGAAAATTTATCAGACTAGGTCTCTTATCTTAGGAGAAAGATTCATCAGACTAAGATGTTGATCCTAGGAGAAAGATTCATCAGACTAGGTCTTCTATCTTAGGAGAAAATTTCATCTGGCTAGGTATTTTTGTTATTTTAGGAGAAAGATTCATCAGACTAAGATTTTGATCCTAGGAGAAAGTTCATCATACTAGGTCTTTTATGTTATCTTAGGAGAAAAATTCATCAGACTAAGATTTTGATCCTAGGAGAAAATTCATCAGACTAGGTTTCTTATCTTAGGAGAAAGATTCATCATACTAAGATTTTGATTGGGGAAAATCCATCAGACTAGGACTTTTCATCCTAGGAGGAAAAATATGAAGAGCAATAGCAACATTTTATGCACACTAGCAAGACATGTAAGGGAAAAGGTTTGAGATACTTCCCTTTGTCAATTCTTCTCTTCTTCTTTTTTTTTCTTATTTTTGAACAAACTTGCTTGCACTGTTTTGTTCCTGTTTCAAACAAAGAAAACTTGTGAGTTTAAATATGGTGGTTAGTTTGTGGTCTCGACCTTGAAGGCGGCTGCTTCTGCACTTGCTAAGATAACTTTGATTTCGACTTGGAAGACCTTGCTTGTTATCGACTACCCATTTTCTTTCAACCCTTATCAAAGAAAACACTTCTGCTCCATTCGATCCCAATATCCTCTATCTGTTACATTTTGCTCATGAATTGACATTTTATCGAACTTTTGCATTTCACATGAATCCCAAAGCATGTTGATTGTTACCAACTCAATGCGCATACCACTTTTCCCTGACTTATGACACTTTGATGTGCTAGCCAAATTCGTTTTGTGCAATTGGAAAGCTGGTAGCAAATTTTGAAGTCATTTCTCACTTGTTTTGACCAAACAGACTCAAGAAGAGGAAGTAAACAAGACAAAAGGAACAAAGTAAGGGACAATGGAAAGAGATGATACCTAACAAGAAAATTACAAAGTAGAAACTTATCAGATGTAGTTACCAACTCTAATGATCCTGACATACAACTTTGGATTAAGTGGCCTAATCTCTCAAGCAAATCTAATATTCAACTCATGTTGTACCTCTTCGCTGTGAAACTGGGCTTCAGCGCTCCAATTGTCTTATTTGATCCACAATCCTCAGTTAACTTGTGGTGCCCTAAAGGGTTTTCACCATCAAGCCTCTCTCATTTTGCTCTTTTTCTCAACTCACTGTCGCCTTACGGTGACCATGAGGGTTTTTACCGATAAGACTCTCTTATTTTATCATTTTCTCTCTTTGTACTGGGAACAAGGTATTACCCATCATACAAGAAGATCATACTTTTACCACACACTTGATTTGGCATCCTCAAAGACTAGTCGGAAGGTCTTTCTTTGGACCGTAATGTAGGCTTTTGGACAGGGTTGGAAAGAAAGGGTGGCATGAAGGATCAAAATAATTTAAGATAAAAAGGGTTCAAAATTACAACTTTTGGAATCAGATCTTTTGACAAAATTAAAACTCCTGCCCAAGTTTCTTGGAGTTTGGGGAATTTTTTTGAATTTTTGCTTCGATGGGATTTCTAAGAAAAACTGCCCCACTCTTGACTTCGGGGATTATGAAATATTTTATTTTATGTGACCGAACCGTAAGGCTGCCTACGTATCTTGTGGTGACAAGAATCAGGTCGAACGTAGTTCAAAGGAAAATTTTCTTTTCTTTTTCCTTCTTTTTTTTCTTTTTCTCTTTTCCCTTTTTTCCTATCCTTTTTTTCCTTTTTTCTTTTTTTTTTCTTTTTTTCTTTTTCTCTTTTCCTTTTTTTCTTTTCTTTTCCTTTTCTAGTTCATACTCTAGTTTTGATTCCAAAAGAGGGGTATGAAACAAAAAATTATGGCTCAAAATGGGTAGCAAAGGATAAAAGTGTTAGGGTAGCAGAATAAAATGTCTTCGTCATACCAAAATCAAAAATGTCAAGTACAAACATGCAATTGAAGATAAGCAAACAAATCACACATAGTAACTATTGATGGCATCAATACAAACAAAGAGTGCCAATGGGTAATACCTTTGTCTCAATGAATGACCCTGGCCAGTTCGAAGCATACTTGACTAAACTTTATCTTGATGTGGAAGAATGCATTTCAGCACTAATTGATTTACCTCAAACTGCTTGAGAGACATTTTCTTGTTGTATGCTCTTATCAACCTCTTGATTTCCCAGACTTACTGCCTCAATTTCACTCAATTCAAAATTTAGGTTGTCTCAGAATGCGTGAATCTTTAATTGTTTCCTCAAACGCATTCTTTTATCATATTCAAAAAACTATGTCATTGCTTCATGATTAGACTAACTTTCAAGATCAGGTTGAGAATTATGTGTGCATGTCATGTCACTAGAGTCGGCATGAGAAGAACTATAAAAGGAAAAATAACCTAAACAAAAATTGACTAGAACTAACCAAAAATAAGAGATTGCATTAGACAAATGATGAAAAGGGTTTGAACAAGACAAGCAAAATAGACATGGTTACAACCCTGGAACAATCCTAAATAACACTAGATGAGTTACTACAACTAAACGAACTAGACAAAATAAGAAGAAGAGTTTGAGCCACAAGACAATATCTGGATTACAACCCTGAAATAACCCGGATAAACAGAAATGACAACAAAATAAACCACCAAAACTCCTCCCTGGCGAGCCAGGAAAGAAGTCTTTCCAATTACCAAGCTCGACATCTTAGCCACTGGACTCCACATCAAAATTACTAGGACCTTCACCAATTTCCATCACATTGACCTTAGCAAATAGATTTTGGGTCCCTTTTGCCAACTCGTCCTTAAGATCAACCTCTAGAACCGAGACTGATAGCGCTGAAAACTTTGCAGTAAGTGGCCCTCCAAGGGATTCAGGACAGTTCTCATATTCCTTTTCCACACAAATCATGTCCACCATATGCATCTCATTATAAACAGGCAATGGACTTTGGCTAGTATCTGCTGCATTTGGATTTTGTACGGTAATATCACCTGCATCAATAAGCTTTTGCACTGCTCTTTTCAGATGCCAACACTTTTCTATGTCATGCCCCGGGGCATTAGAGCAATATGCACACCTTTGAGAAAAATTAAAATTCTCTGGAAAGTGTTTTGGCATTTTTATCTGAATCGACTTCAACATGTCCAATTGCATCAGCCTTTGAAACAAACTGGCATATGATTCTCCAATAGAAGTGAAAGACTTTTCTCTTTGCTGCTGCCTTCTCATTTTGTACTCCGACCTTGGTTGGAACCTCTTTCGGGTAGGGGGTGATATGCTTGTAGAGGTGGGTAAGACATTTGTGGAGGCGGTGCATGCCGTTGCGGGTTTTGTGGGTGTGGAGCATATGGCGGTGCATTATGGATTAGAGTACGGGGGAGGTGAGGTATGACTTTGGGGATTTTGTGGAGGAAAGTAGCATTGGGGAGGATTATTTGGAGTACGAGGATATTCATGGGGTTGGTACTGAGGCTGAAAGCGTTTAGCAGGAATGCCCACTGGGTCCTGTCATTGGCTGGGCTTGACAACATCTTTTCTATCAATCGGAGGACTGATCCCATCAACTTGTTTGTTCTCTCTGAACCAAAACTCCCTAAAGCCTTCCTTGGGTTTCTTTTCCAACTGAGATAGGGAGGAGCAGTCTGGGATAATGTCTATATTGTACTGATAGTGCCGAACAAAATCTTGAGCCAAGTCACCCCATGCATGCCACTTACTAGCGTCTTGGTGGGTGTACCACTCCAGAGCTGCCCCACTCAGACTTTGACTGAAATACGACATCAATATTTCATCTTTCCCGCAAACACTTCTCATTTCACTACAATAACCCCTCAGATGGGATACTGGATCTCCACGCCCATCATATAAATTAAGCTTTGGCATTTTAGACCCTTTTAGCTTTCTAGATATCTCATCATGTTCCACTGTCTTAGCAGGCTTTGTAGTTTCACCGGAAAGCTCAAAATGAGGAGTGTAAGAGTATGGACCCGAGACCTTGAAAATTTATTCTGAAGCATAGTGTTAGACATCTAGAGCTTGGTACACAGTCTCGCTGGAGGATCGAGGAAGAGTAGCTGGTGGATGAGCTACAAAAACACAAGTGGTCAATGGAGTGGGATATGATGTGCTTTTGAGGGGTGGAGTGTGAAAAGGTTGTGGGGAGATATCAGTAGCAGTGGGAACCTGGGCTTGTGATAGTAGTGGGATAGTTGCAGGGTTTCAGGGTAGTTAGTGGGGAATGAAGATGGAGGATGCCCCCTGATCCAAGACTGATACATTTCTGCCATCTGTGTTTCAACCTTTGGACCTCCTCTTTCAATTCACAAACTCCCTCGACAGGTCAACAACTCTTGTGTCCAAGTCTTTGCTAGTCATGTCTACCTTGCTCTTTGACCTTGTGTTGTATAGATGACTCGCCAAAGTGCAACAAACTAACCACCCTCTATTATGATAACAATGAAAGTAACAAAGGGGAGCAAAACAAAGCCGACGGGTTAGCGTTAGAGCATTTATCAGATAGAAATATCACATTGCGTGCAATGACCTAGCAACAATTAATGGTTCTAGAATGGCTTCGAGGGTACGAAGGTCACTCTTCCTAGCCAATATCCTTCTTCATTTTCCTTTCTAACACCGCTTGGTTTTTCATTTCTTTCCCTCTCTTTTCTTTCTGATTATCGCTCTTTTCTTTCCTCTCATTTCTCACGTCCCACACTTCATTCTTTTTTTTGTTTTTTCTTTTATTTTTTTTCTTTTTAATGATGATTCGATCAAACCCTATGTAGGTTGCCTATGTATCATGTCCCTCATGAATCAGATCAAGCATAGTTCTGAAAAAGTAATGGACAAAATAAACTAAGAAACAAAAATCTTTTTGAATTTTTCATTTTTAATTAATTTTTTTTATTTTTTTTGGTTTTTCAAGTACATCATAGGAAGTACGATAACAAAAGACTAGACAAACTCTTACACCACCTAAAAGACTCAAAACTACTAGACAAGACAAGAAAGCAAAAGAAAACATGAAAACAAACTCAAAATATAAAATGCCTATTCAGACAACCTCCTAAATGCGATGGTCCTGGGATATCAATCATGCTTGAGTTGTGGTAAATGAATCCATACCTGAATGAGAAAAACAAGACCAAATAGATCAGTGACTCAAGACACTATGCAACTATGAGACTCCATGTGTGTTTTCCTCTTCTCTGACGTAATATACCTAACGTGTCGTGGTTATATTAGGTATATATGATTGGGTATAGCACATTGAGAGAATAAGACTGAAAATGTGTGGTAACATCAAGGAACTAAACTAAAGCTTTAGGTTAAAGGAATCCCTTAAACAAAGGTTCGTGGTTAACAAAATGGCTCGGGTAGCACCCCACGCATTTGGAAGGTTTAAGTTAACTTGCACCTGTAGGATAAGACTAAGAGTATCTAATATACTAAAAATAGTGTGTTATGAGGTATTATAATATCACACGGGTCACATGTTAAGTTTAGGAGTCAAGCAAGTTTCGAAATAAAGGTCGGCAAAAGTTATCGTAAATTTCTCTAATAAATTTTTTAAACTTTGGGTCAAATTTATCAGATAATTTCTCCCAATATATAAAGAGTTAGGGGACCAAAACCTACCAAATCGAAGGTCTACGAGTCTAGTTCTCAACCAAAAAATACTCACATCCAACCGACATGGGAGTGAAACGTTATGGATGTTTTACCGCTGACTGTCCGGGCTGAAATCGGGTCACGAACCGGGTCGGGTCAAACAAGTGGTATAAGTCAGCAAATTCGACTTTTAAGACCCCAAAATATTTCATTTCAGTCCTAATACAGTGCGCAGGCTGAAGAGAAGGTTCCATGGTGTTCTTGAGTGATTAAGGTACGTTTTTAACGATTTCTACCGTTAAAGTTTGTCCCCGTGCCTAGAAACGCAATCTCTATGCTTTACAATCGTTTCCCCCTTCTATTAGTTGTATTTGGCGCTATTTTTGGAAGATAGGAATTTGTTGTTCTTCCTGGTTCTTCAGGCTTTATACTTGATTTGCCGAGGTAATCATCTTGGGACCCTTTTATGATCGTTTTTACAAAGTTCTACGGACGTTTCATCAAGTTAGGGCCATATGGCAAATCTGCCGATTTAAACTTAATTATGAACTATTTATAGGTGCGTATAAGTTGCATATATATAATGTTTGCAAAACTTAGGGTGTAAAGAACAACTTTTGTGAAGGAACTACAGGCATTCAAACGTTCGTTGGAAAGGTATGTTAAGGCTAAGCTCTGTCCTTCCTTTTTGCACGAATTCTGGGAAATTCCTAAAACGTCAAATGTGATATTTTACTATTCTATTGCTAGAAAGACCTTCTATGAAAGGTATTGGGATTGTAGCTAAAGTATTTTCATGATGCTATTAGGTTGATATTCCACTCATTCGGTTAAATAGGGTATTCGACATCTATATATGTCATTTTGTCGGCTTTCTTAACTATATGTCTATATATATGAATTCTTATTCGTCTTTGGGTTGTGTGACAAAAAAAATAAAAGCATGTAGTATTTGCGATCAGTCCTTCTTCCTTGTTAAAGTGTATTTTAAAATCTCTAAAATGACACGTCGATTTCCAAAAATCTCAAATATAATTTTTATGTTTAAACTACTAAAACACTTGATTTTTTTAAAACACTTTCTTTTACTAAATATCAAGAAATCAGGTATAAGGACTAAGTGAAGCACCTTAAGCTTTTTATCAACCTCTTCAGAGTTAAGTTATCTTTCTAAAAGTCGAGTTAAGTTTTCAAGCTTATTCAAAAGAAAGAAAACATATGAGGTTCCACGAGACAATTGTATGCGATACGAAGGTGATTATGAGATTATAAGAATAAGAGTACCAATGAGATAAGATAGGCTAAGTTCTTGTTATGGCCTATTATGTGCATTCAAAGTTCATATCATACATGGCATATTATGCATGGACTTCGAGCTATAATCGGAGGTAAGGGGCCTATTTGCACGAAAAACTATATATATTGTACAGATGGCCACATGTTGGCAATATGATACCGGTTAGCTACCGGGAGAGACAGCCATTGCTAGAATTTGGTTGGGTATGTCATGCATTTGCATCAGTATATATGTATTCACGACATATGATTACACGAGCATGCCATGCACATTTGATTATTATGAGGTCGGATGTCGGTCATGGAGGCTATTAGAGTTTCAGTGTCAGGTGGTATCTCTATTAATTTTTTTTAACATCAGCTATGTATGATTCTACTTTCTGCCTTACATACCAATACATTTTTATTCGTACTGATGTCCTGTTGCCTGGGGACACTGTATTTTTGTTTCGTGCGTACAGGTCTAGGTAGGGACTCTAATCGACCCCTCCGCTAGGATTTGGGGGCTCAGCTGTGAGTTGGTAAGCTCCACTTCTTCCTGGAGCTTTCATAGGATGGTTACTTTTGTTGTACAGTTTGGGTATAGTTGGGGCTTTGTCCCGATAGTGCTTATGACACTCTTAGAGGCTATTGTGGACACAATATTATGGGTTTCTTTTTGCTGCTTTCAGTATCCGGCCCATAGGCTTGGCATGTATATATATGTGTGTAGGCATGTATGTCTCCAATCGCGGCCTCGTTGGCCAGCTAGTACTTTATTATTTTGGCTCGTCTACCTTTGTTTATATGGCTTATTGTTATTCAGGTCATGACCTTAATGGTCCAGGCTTAGTATTTCAGATGTTGTGCTACCCGATTTGCTGGGCCCCAGTTTAGTTAGCTAGTATATTTGGTGGCTAACTTGATCGAATACAGTATCGAGTGCCAGTAGTGCCTCCCCTAGTATGGGGCGTGACAGCAATACCACAACGCCTCATATTGGACACATGCATGACACGATTGGGCAATTTTTTGAAAATTAACCTACGTGGCCTAAAGTGGCTAGAAGTGAAAACTCAAAAAAGGTGAACTCAAAGATATGAAAATACCTCACTAAGGCTTATATGGATTCAAATACACAATAATCATGGCCCAAAATTAATTTGCAGAAATGACCCATTTTGCAAAAATGGCCTATGTGGCCGAAAGTGGCTAAATAATGGGAAAGTGTAATGACCCCTAGTCTTTTTTTTGGATAACCATGAGTCTTCTTTCTGCAACAAGTGTTCCGGAGTACGTTTGAGCGTACACGACCTTTTGCGAGTCACCCGTGTCTTTAGGGGGGTGGCGTGGGAGCGTGGAGTGGGCGGACAGCTAGAGCAGCCGCCATCGACCACGTGCCGCCCCGAATTGCCTTGTATAATGAACCCCAAACTTAGGTCAGCCTGTAGGTCATTCTTATTTGCATCATATCATTTGGACCTAGTAAGGCTCGGTCCTAGGCACCGTGTCCCTTTGTAGTAAGTTTATCCAAATTTTGTCAAAAATGGGCCCGTGGCCTAAAAAAACATTCAATCATCCCTATGTGATACATGTTGCATCTTTGAGGGTAAAAAGGTCATTCGGCAAACCGAAGTTTGGGAAAGAAGGGTGAAAAATGAAGCAAGTAGGGCCTAGTTATATTTTTCTTTCACAATCAAAAAAACAAGACCAAAAAAATGAAAATGAAAAAAAATCCAAAAAAAAGACTTTACACTTTCCCATTATTTTCCAAAAAATCAAAAAAGAAAGAAAAAGAGTGAGACTAGCCAGTTAGGAGTTAGACTAAGAATGTCATTGGTCGTCTATTGATACAGGGCTTTACATGCTAGTTTTACTATACTAGCCATCTTTTTCGTATTTCGTATTCTGTATTTCATATCTCTTGTATTGCTGTTATTTTATTATGCATTTTTATGGTACTAATATATCGGCTCCTGTTGCTTTTTGGGCCGAGGGTCTCCTGGAAACAGCCTCTCTACCCTTCGGGGTAGGGGTAAGGTCTGCGTACATATTACCCTCCCCAGACCCCACTTGTGGGATTATACTAGGTCGTTGTTGTTGTTGTTGTTGTTGTTGTTGTTGTTGTTGTTGTTACTGCTTCATATATATACTTGTATAGTTTTTCAAATCCCCAATTCTTATTCTGTAATCCCTAGCCCAAAACTTCCAAAGTTCCACCTTGAAAAAATGTAAGCTAGGTGGGAATTCGGTGGGTAATCAATATAATTTGATAAAAATGACCAAAAGTAGCTTACCTCAAGAAACCATGTGAAATCCATCTCAAAAATCGCCCACAACCGAGCTTCTAAAGTCCAACAATGACAAAATCCTAGAAACCCTTCAAAATATAATTTTCCCAGGGCCTTTCGCACCTGCGCTCCACTTAACCGCACTTGCGGTCCCGCAAGCGCGACAAAACCATCGTTTCTATGTTTCCCCTGTCAACCTCATGCCCTCACACCTGCGGAAAGGTTTCTACATCTGTGGAGTCGCACCAACGATCTCGTCTCCGCTTCTGCGGAAATAGTAGCCCCATGCTTCTTCGCACATGTGCAAGCCCCCACGCATCTGCAAAAGTGCAGGTGCGATAAAAACCTCGCACATGCGACCATTGCCCAATTCTTTCTAGACTGCACCTACGACCACTACCTCGCTTCTGCGGTCGCGCACTTGCGACCAAATCCATTGCAGGTGTGATCTCACCAGTTCAGAACTCCTTAGCCATTTCTTATGTTCAAAATTTGATCAATTAACCATCCGAAATCCACCCGAGGCTCCCGGAACCTCAAACAAATATACCAACTGTTGATACCTAATTTTTCCCTCATATATTTTTAAAAATGCATATATATTTTCAAAATAATGCATGAGCATCAACCAGTATTTTTCCATAATTTTTTGTAATTTTAAAAGGATTTTAATTAACTTATTCCGGCATTTTATTATCTAAATAATTACTAATTGCATCACAAATAACTTTATAATAATTTATTACTTGAATCTTATCGTTTATATTTATATTAAACTTTAATTATTTTATACATAATTATATTTGTATTTTTAGGCTATAATTACAATAACTTTGCAATAATAGCCCATATATGCATAATTACATTATTTACATGGAAAATAATTTTTTTTATATTTTTATAATATTAAGTAATTATTTTAAAATTTTTTCATATACAAACAGTATTTTTATTATTTATTAATTATTTTTATAAATTATTTTATTGATTTAAGTGGATATTTAAAACATAGCCCTTTTATTAATTTTTTCGAACCTACCTAATAGACCAATACCCTGTCAGCCGAATAACCCAATACCCAATACCCTAACCCAAATAACCAATATCCATACCCATCTAATTAAACCCGCACCACCTAGATATCTAATCCTGGTCGTCGATCTCAGAAGATCAACGGCCCTAAATTCCACAACCCCTTTTAATATATCAAAAAACCCCAAACCCTATTTCATTTCCCCCCAACCCTCCATCCTGGGATACTCTCATCTCCTCTCTCTCACCCCCTCAAACCCTAGCCCCGCAGTCACCCTTTTCCCTCTAATTCATGGAATCTCTTCTTGATTTCCTGCGTTATTTGGCTTCGTCTCTCTACTGGTTACTCAATCTTGATAGTACTTGATTCATTTGCCTTAAATAGCAAGTGAATCTCAAGAGATTCAAACCCGTTTTGGTTTAAAGTCTCTCATACTTTGATGATTCCGTCTATGTTCATCCTAATACTTGTGAGTACGAATGTATTTTAAGGTTTCAAATCTCTGGTTCAAACCAGATTTGATTCACTTATGTTTATTTCCATGAACCTAGCTATTTCTGGTTGAATCCGTTTAGATCTCTTTAGATCTGAAGCGATTTCGAGTTTGTTTGGTATCTTTTCCTTAAGATTTTCTGTTTTTACTATTATTGTTAACCGATTCTATTTTACCCTAAAAGGCTAGGGTTTTTATTTCTAATGGATTTTCTGCAAAAAATGTTTAAACATTTAAATGTTTTCAACTCTGGTTTTCTTCTTTACTTTTTCGACTAATTTTTACTTGAGTTTCATCTCTATGATATGTCTTAGGGTTTCAATTATTTGACTATTTATACTGTTTTTGCCCGTTTACCTTCAACTCTGTCAATTAAGTGTTAATTGATTTACTCATCTAACTTAGGGTGTGAATTTAGTACCCGTATTTCCTTATTAAGTTCTTACTTTTTCTTACCTTATTTATGTACCCGTATTACTGGCTGATTTTGTGTTCAGACTCCTAATTGATTGTGGAATTAGTTCTTACTTTATTTAACCTCATTCTTAGATACTGATTGATTCCGTGTGAGATTTTTCTTAAATTAAGTGGTACTTATTTGATTTTGTCCTCTTAATCGATTCATGCTGACCTTAATTGATTGATTAATTGATTTTCATACCTTATTTATGTGTAATTGATTTTCATACCTTATTTGTTCTACTCTATTGTATGTTATAAAAACCCGTCCCCTTTCCCTTTTAGAAAAACACTCGAACTCTCTCCTATTCTCACTACGAAACTTAAGCTTTCTCTCTTGTTCCTATTCTGATTTCTGTACTAAGTAGTTATTATTTGGTCGGCTGAAAGCCAAGGCCAAATTGTTCTGGTTTTTAACTGTTACTGCATCTTTACTTTCTTTCTTCTCAACTGGCATACTCTAACCTTTGCAATTCCTTTCTCTATGCATTATCTGATTAACCTGTTTCAATTCCTAGCATGATTCTAATTGCTATGTGACTATCTGATTTCACTTAGTAATACTGTTAAGCTAAGTCATCTTCAATAATATGAAACTCTTCCTAATTCAGTTCATGTTCTGAACTTTGCTAGAAACATGTGACCAATGTGTAACTCATTCATGTGTCATGTTTGTTTACTAATTATTTATGTGTTTAAGCCATGATTGTTTAATATTAGCATCTAGCCTAATCAAAATGCAAATTTGTTCTACTATATGTTGAACATGAGTTTTGTTTGTTCTTTGGTTCAGTTATTGTTCTTTATGCATTGGTTTCTAACTATGTTCCTCTTACCCTTACCCTTCTGAAAATTAGCTATTTTCTAAAAACTATCCCTTTACCCTTTATGTATTGGTTTTCAAACTTTTACTCTTAGTTATTTAGGTTCCTACCACTCCCAGTATGAGCACTGCCTAAGGTCCTTGAGACTCCTTTGAACTCTGACACATTGGTGCTGGTCTTCCAATCTTTTATAAATTATTTCTTTAAGAGTGGTCCTGGTGTGAGCATTGCCCGGGGTCCCTGAGACCCTTCGGAACTTTGACACACTAGGAACCTAATCTTATGTGCGATGGATGGATCCTCCTTATGCTTCAAAGTTGCTATGTTTGAAGGCCTAGTTCTTAGGTTTATATTGGGTCTGCTGAGGCTCCTTATAGTGTAATAGATATTGTTATGTAGTTTATTCATTCTAGGCTGTAATAATCTCTGTAATAAACAGATCTGGGATTTATTAGTAAAAGCTGGGGGGGTTCTATATCTTTGTTTGAAACTCGTGTAGAAATCCTGCCTATAGGTTTATTGTGAATGTTGTACTTGTAGAGATCCTGCCTGTAGGATGTTTCCTGACTATTTGTTCATATTTTTTTGCATACTAGAGACACTACCTATAGGTTTTCTGTTAATTCTGCATTAGAAATCCATGTTTATAGGATCCACATATATTTTCAATCTCAACGATGCATTAGTGATCATGTATATAGGATTCAATTTGTGTGAATTAACAAACTTTCCTGATAATTTGCTTAAAATTTCTGCCAAATGTGATTAATAGATTAAAATCAGCTTCAACTTAGATACCATGCCTATAGAAGATAAAAGAATTAGTTTCAAAACCTAGAGATCATGTCTATAAGATTTAAACTAATAGACATCATGCATATAGTGTGAAATCAGTTTGTAAACTTAGAGATCATGTTTATAGGAGTTCAAGTCAAGTCAAAACTTAGAAATAATATCTATAGGAGTTAAACTAACTGTACAAATTAGAAATCATGCCTATAGGATCTAAAGGGATAAACATGTCTTTACGAGTTAAAATCAACAATTCGCTTAGAAACCATGTTATAGATCTGTAATTAACATTTGTAGATACCATGCCTATAGGATTCTGTTAATCATTTAGGCAAATCTGTAAGGTTATTAATGATTCTGGGGTCTAAAACTGTGATATCTTACTACCTGAAATGCCCAGATTCAAGGATCAATAAAATCAGTAGGCAAATTGATAGGTCCTGATGTCTGTCTTGATTAAACTGTTGTCTTGCATTTTGTTTCTGCTCATCTAGATATCCTGTCTATAGGATCCTAAATTAATGAAATCTGTTAATTTAACTGCGTGCATTTGTTGTCTACTTGTGGGGGTTAATATGAGCCCTTATTTACTCCTTACATGATAGTCCTATTTGAATTTTGTTAATCGCCTAGATTTTCTCATTTTAAGCAACATAGGTCATTCCAGAACCACCCTACATAGAGGTCCTAAATACCTCCAGGACCATAGGTAAGGGACGGGTAGTGCAAGCACAAGGCGCGAGTTAGAAGCTATTAGAACGCTTAGGTAACAACTAAAAGATAGTAATTGGGTAGTAAAGTAAATGATAGCCCATGCGCTAATGCTATGAGTAAAACCCGTACCTAAAGGAGTTGCAAAGCATTGCATGGAATGATCCTATAGGCTAAAAAAACTTAGGACCACCCACTATACTCCCGTGTAAAAATAAGTTGAAAATTGTACCTATGGAAATTGTTTTCTTCTCTTTTAAGATTAATTCGCTTAATTTAAGTTCGGTCGGGACCCACCGTTGTGGACCTCGAGGGGTGCCTAACACCTTCCCTTCAAGGTAATTTCGAGCCCTTACCCGATCTCTGGTGATGTGAACTAGTTATATGAGTTAATTGATCTAGGTACCCTAACGCACCTTAATCCGTTAGGTGGAGACTCTTTCAAATCCAATTCCTTACCCTCACGGAAAGGAGTTGTCCCAGAAATGTCGAAACCCGATTTTACGAGAAAAAGGGGGCACGACACCAACACGTCCTATAACACGATAAGAAATTAGCCGAGGCCTCAAATCACATCAAACAGCATCAAAAACATGAATCTCACCCCAATTCAAGCCTAATGAAATTAACGAATTTTCAACTTCTACAATCGATGTTGAAACCTATCAAACCAACTTCGATTGACCTCAGATTTTGCACACAAATCATAATTGATACAACAGACCTATTCCAACTTTTGGAACCAAACACCCAGAAACGGTAACCATAAAGTCAACTCTCAGTCATATTTCTCAACTCTCCAAACCTCTAATTTTTTAACTTTTGCCATTTTAAGCCAAAATATTCTATGGACCTCAAAATCGATATTCAGACACACTCCTAAGTCCAAAATTATCATAGGGAGCTATCAAAACCATTAAAACTCCATTCCGGAGTCATTTATGCTTAAGTCAACATCTGATCAACTCTTTCAACTTAAGCCTTCAACCTTGGGACCAAGTGTCCCAACTCATTCCGAAATATCTCCGGAACCAAACCAACTACCATTATAAGTTACATAACAACAATTGAGCATAGAATAAGTAATAAATAGGATAATGGGGCTACAATACTCAAAAAGATTGGTTGGGTCGTTACACCTGCCTAACCTGCTCAAGGTTGGGTTGATTATTGACCCGTCCATTTGTTGAACTTAGCCCTTCTTGATCCAACTCATTTCAGCTCATCTAAAGTTGGACTGATTTTCAACCCAAATTGCCATGAGAAATTTTGCTAAAATAACTTTAAAATAATTTTTTTGTTGGATATGTTATATATGACTACAATAAAAGAAAAAAAGACTTATTTAATAATAAAATAATTCATAAGAAATTAATATGGATTAATTAAAGCTTGGTAAGTATTGGGCGGGTTGGGCTATGACCCATATTTTAGCCTAACTTGACCCAAACACATCTCAGCCCAAGGATATCTGCTCCTCCCACCCCCACCCCTACCAATTCTTTTGTGTTGATGAAAGACAACTCCTAATCAATCTGGGAAATTGATTTTAAAAAAGTCCCACATTCTTTTGTTGTTTGGACATTAAATTACATCTCTCTTTTATAGATCTATTGGTAGGTTATGGAGTTATCCAATAAAAAAATTTGCTCGGATTTGTCCCAGGGGTAATAAGGAGGTTGTTATGTCGGAACTCAGCTGGAATTAGAAACCCTAGTGTTAAATTGAGGATTTGAAGTGTATTGACTAAGTTGAGATAGGAACGGATGGTATTAATAAGAAGGTGAAGTGGCAGTAAGAGATGATATTACTCGGATTAGTTTAGACGGTTCAGATTAGAAGTAACTTTAACAAATAAAGGGCCTAGATGAGTTAGTTAGTTGGGACGTTATAGTGGGCTGCTATATTCAGATGAGCCGTTAAATACTCAACTAAAAGGAAGGACTGGCAATTATGAATCTGGTATTCCCTTATTTCCTTCCTCATCGATTCTCTCTCCTTCTTATTTTTCTTTATAATCATCTTCCTCATCTTGTTTTCTCTCCTTCTTACAGGATTCCAACATTGACGTGCAACTCAAGCCTCATTATCGTTCGTTTGTAATTCTTAGAAGTAATTGAGTTGATAGTATAATGTAATAAAACAAAGTAATTTTGCCATAAATCTCTTTTTCAATTCTAGTACATTACATTTGGTATCAGAGCTCATTCCTGGCCCACAACAATTATGACAATAATTAAAACTCGATACAAAACCATGGAAGAAAACATAATTAAATTGGATACCCAGCTGCATAACCACATAGCAGAAGCAGGGAAGAAGGCATATTCCATGGATGCTAAGATGGATGGGTTGTCGCAGCAGATGGGGTTAATAATGGAGAAGTTACTTCCAAGTCAAGCAGGTATACTGGGTAATATACCAGCGGATGCTCAACCTCTTATTGAGCAAGGGAGAAGACCTCGAATGGAACAATTTACTCACTCCATGACAGTAGAGAAACTATGTCACAGCCATCATACCAACTCCAATTCTAGAGTGGAGTTTCCTTACTTTGATAGTGCAGCAAGATTAGATCTTTGTTCTTGGTTGAGAAAGTGCGAGAGGTATTTCCACTACAATCACATCTCAATTGCAGAGAAGAATTTGGAAGAGTTTGTTCTTCATCTCAATGGGAGAGCTGAGGCCTGGTATTTTTCCTACCAATTAAGCAAAGGAAGTGTTATTTGGCAAAAATTCTATGAAGAACTTTGTAAAAGATTTCAAGATGCAGATAATAGAAAATTCAATCTTGTTGGGGAATTAAAAAATATTGAATAGAAAGGGTCAGTCAACGACTACTTATAGAGGTTTGAGGATTTGAAGGCTTAGGTTCTCATTAGGAACCCCACCATTCCTGAAGGGTTCTTCCTAGAATTCTTTGTAGAAGGTCTGAAGGAGGACATTAGACACATAGTTGAGATATTGAACCCCTACACATTGATTCAAGCTGTTGAAAAGGTTAGACATCAAGAGAAGGTAATTGACTCTTGGAATAGGAAGGGGAAGACCACTTGGGGAAAAGGAACTATTGCCACAACTTCTAATCACCTCAACACACAGAATCAAGGCATAGTTAACCAGGGAGCAGGTCCACACACTTACACCACTAACAGTGGGATTGATTATAGAAGAAACAATGGATTGTATTACATATGCGGAGATAAATACTTCCCAGGTCATCAATTTAAACAGAACCTGATTAATGGAATGAGTGCTTCTGAAAAGCAGGAAGAGATGACCCATCAGGAAGAACATGTACTGGGGGAAGCTATGGTAGAAATCACAGAGGAAGAAATAGTGGATGAGGCAATTAGCTTAAATGCTTTATCAGGTATTGAGGTACCAAACACTATTAAGCTGAGGGGAGAATCTAAGAAGAATCAGATGACCATCCCCTTAGATTCTGGAAGCACTCACAGTTTCTTGGATTTGAAAACTGCCAAAAAGACGGGATTTGTGATTAATGAAGCTGCTCCTATAAGGGTGATAGTAGCTAATGGTAATCACCTTGTAAGCCTACACATCTGCCACAGGCTCAAATGGAGGATTTAAGGTGTGGAGTTTGAAGACTCAGTTACACTTATCAGGCTGAGAGGAAATGACATGATATTTGAGGGTGATTGGATGAAGGTTACTAGACTTCATTGCATACAAAGTACATGTGACTCATAAGGGGAAGAGAGTAGAATTGAAAGGCATTTACAGCCAAGGAGAGTTGCAGGGTATGTCAAGCAAAGGAGTCAAACAATTCATGAATAAAGGACAAGAAATTTACTTCTTTACTGTGACAACTGCAGAGGCGAAGAGTGGAGAAGAGGTGCCTGCAGACATTAAAAAATTGTTAAAGCAGATCCCAGATGTGTTTGCTGAACCCACAACTCTTCCACCTCAAAGGAACCATGACCATTACATTCCCCTGAAGGCGGAAGCAAAACTAGTGAGTATTAGGCCCTACAGGTATAACTTCTTTCAGAAGAATGAGATTGAAAAATAAGTAAATGATATGTTCAATAATGGTATTATACAACCTAGTCATTCCCCATTTTCTTCACCTCTACTGTTGGTTAAAAAGAATGATAGAAGTTGGAGATTTTGTATTAATTATAGAGCCTTAAACAATATGACAATTAAGGATAAATTTTCTATACCTCTAGTGGATGATTTTATGGATGAGTTTGATGTATCTAGCATATAATCTAAGATTGACCTTAGAGCAGGTTATCACCAAATCGGAATGGGTAAGGCAGACATATACAAGACAACATTTAGAACCCATTTGGGGCACTATGAATTCAAGGTCATGCCTTTTGGGTTGACCAATGCACCTGCTACTTTTCAATCCCTAATAAACCATGTATTCAGCACCTATTTGAGGAAGTTTGTGTTGGTATTTTGACATACTAGTGTATAGTGCATCAATAGTTGACCATGTGGAGAATCTCAGAAGAGTGTTGAAAATACTAAGGAAAAACACATGTTTGCCAAACTATCCAATTTCTCTTTTGGCCAACCTAAAGTGGAATATCTGGGGCACATTATCACTAGGAAAGGGGTAGCCACAGACCCTTCCAAAATTGAAGCTATGGCAAACTGGCCAATTCCTAAGTCAGTAAAATCCTTGAGAGAGTTTTTTGGGTAGACTTGGGTATTATAAAAGGTTTGTCAAGTCTTATAGGATTATTAGCATGAACTTGACTGATCTGCTGAAAAAGAATGCCTTTCAATGGGCTGAAGATACTGATAAGGCCTTTAGGCACTTAAAAAGGCTATGACCACAGCCCTAGTCGTAGCATTAGCTGATTTTACTAAGGAATTCATAGTAGAAAATGATGTATGTTCTAAGGGTATTGGAGCAGTACTCATGCAAGAAGGAAGACCCCTGGCCTTCTTCAGCAAGGCACTGGCTCCTAGACATATAAGGTTATCTACTTATGAAAAGGAATTCATGGTTGTCCTAATAACAGTGGATAAATGGTGACATTACATTCAGGGGGGGCATTTTATAATTAGAATAGAACGTCACAGTTTGAAGTACCTGCTGGAACAAAGAGTTACTACTGCAATATAATAAAAAGGGTTAACCAAATTGTTGGGGCTGGATTATAAACGCAGTACAAGAAAGGTTCAAAGAACAGGGTGGCCGATGCCTTATCAAGAAGGCAAGAAGAAGAAGAGCTAACACTGAACGCATTGTCAGTAGCTGAACCTACATTGATGCAGGAAATAGCCCACATCTATGAGCATGATCTTGCAGCCTTACAATTGGTAACTGAGTTGATTACTGAGCCAACTACCAAGCCAGCTTATACTCTACATCAAGGCATTATCAGATATAACTAGAAGATTTTTGTAGGAAAAGGAGCTAAGTTGAGGGCTAAGATTTTTAAGGAATTGTATCAGTCCCCTTTAGGTGGACATTTTGGACAGCAGGGTACTTATAGAAGGATTAGTATGGTCTTCTACTAGCCAAGTATGAAAAACGATACATGCAAATGGGTGTCCGAATATGGTGTTTGCCAGAAAACAAAAACTGAGAATGTGTACTAGAACTGACTACTACAACATTTGCCTATTCCTGATACACCATGGCATGACATTGCCTTGGATTATATAGAAGACCGCCTTCATCTACTCATAGAAATGCTATCCTAGTAGTGGTGGACATGTTGACTAAATATGGCCACTTTATAGCCCTCAAGCATCCTTATACAGCTAAAGACATTGCAGACTTGTTCCTTAAGGAGGTGCACAGACTACATGGGTTGCCAAAAACTATTGTCATAGATAGAGACCCTATTTTCACTAGCCAGTTTTGGCAACAGTTGTTCAAGTCCATGGGAACCAAACTCACTATGTTCATCCTACCATCCCCAGATAGATGGCCAAACTGAGAGGCTTAATAGGTGCCTAGAAACATATTTGAGGTCTATGGTATTTACTAATCCTAAACACTGGTTGAAATGGCTTCCAATAGCTGAATGGTGGTACAATACCAATTACCACATAGCCCTTAAAGCTACCCCATTTGAAGCCCTATAAGGATTTTCCCCTTCTCAAGTACCATTGGGATCCCTGCTTTATTCTACACACACTTCAGTGGGTGCATGCATGGCTCAATGACAACATATTCTGCAGCAGCTTAAGGAAAATTTACAAGTGGCCCAAACTCGTATGAAATTTTATGTAGACAAGAACAGAACTAAAAGGGTATTAAATGAAGATGATATGGTCTACCTAAAATTACAGCCCTACAAGCAAGCATCGGTGCTAATTAGAAGGAACCTAAAGTTGAGTGCTAAATACTATGGTCCTTACAGAATTCTTGAAAAGATAGGAGCAGTAGCATACCAACTAGAACTTCTAGCGGAGTCTCAGATCCACCCTATCTTTCACGTCTCACAACTGAAGAAGAGGGTTGGTCCCGACATCACTTCTCAGCATCATCCTCCCCTTTGTGATGATGATGGTCGCGTGATGGTGCAGCTTGTGGCTATCTTATGAAGACATATGTTGAAGATCAATAATGCAGCTGCTGTGAAAGTTTTGGTACAGTGATTTAATTTGAGCTCAAAATAAGCTACGTGGGAGGATTGGGGGTATATTAAGAATCAATTTCCCGATTTTGTCAGCCAACTTCGACCTTTAGGACAAGGTCGTTCTGAACGGGAGGGTATTGTTATGTCTGAACTCAGCTGGAATTAGAAACCCTATTGCTAAATTGTGGATTTGAAGTGTATTGACTAAGTTGAGATAGGAATGGATGATATTAATAAGAAGGTGACGTGGCAGCAAGAGATGATATTACTCAGATTAGTTTAGACGGTTCAGATTAGAAGTAACTTTAACAAATAATGAGCCCAGATGAGTTGGTTAGTTGGGCCGTTATAGTGGATTGTTATATTCAGTTGGGTCATTAGATACACAACTGAACGGGAGGATTGGCAGTTATAAATCTGGTATTCCCTTATTTCCTTCCTCCTCGATTCTTTTTCCTTCTTCTTCTTCTTCTTCTTCTTCTTCTTCTTCTTCTTCTTTTTGATCATCTTCCTCGTCTCGTTTTCTCTCCTTCTTGCATGATTTCACCATTGACGTGCGACTCAAACTCCATTACTGTTCGTTTGTAATTCTTAGGAGTAAATGAGTTGGTGGTAAAATGTAATAGAACAAAGTAATAAAACTACTGATTTTGCCTTAAATCTCTTCTTTCAATTCTAGTACATTACAGAGGTATGTGGACTTAGTAGTGAATTTTTCAGAGGAAGTTAAGGACAATACGGTTAAGATTTGTAGGGATGTGAAATACAAAGTATTATATTATGATTGCAATTGGATTATGTAATCTTCATCTTCTTCTCAATTATAGCCATTATTTACTATTATTCTGCCTAGTAATCCTCTCTCTTCTGGGAGGGAAGCAAGGAAGGCGGAAGGGGGTCGCGGGGCTTCTTCTCGTGTTTATTGTTTAGTTTTATTTTTTAAATCTTCTTGATGAAATTTTTACATTTGTTACTCCTTCTGTTTCAATTTAGATGACATTTTTCATTTATCGAGAGTCAATTTGACTAAACTTTGAAGGTAATTAGATTAGTACAGTTCAATTTTTTAAAAATTAAAATATAAATATTCAAAAACTATACGAAAAGTACTATAAATTACAAATTTTCTCAAGTAAATATTATAAAAAAAATACATTTTAAAATATTGGTTAAACTTCATACAGTTTGATTCTCGATAAGCAAATTGTGTTATCTAAATTAAAACGGATTAACTATTATTTTCTTTTCGGGCATATATACAGTGAAGTGTGGGATCCCAAAACCTAATTATAATGAATATATACTATGGTGTCCTTTTCCCGGTAGAAATAAGACTTTTTCTTATGCTTTTTCACGAAGGTAAAGACTAAAGAGCTAATGAAAGAAGAAGCCTTCGAGTAATTAAAAAATGTTACACCAAAGCTGGATTTGAAAAACAAAAATCTCTCTTGATTTTAAGAAGAAAAAAAAATAAGAATAATATTTTATTAATTCATATATTTAGCAATAACAGCACTTTTGATCCTTCTGTTATTAGTAAGTTCTGATTTTTACCGCTGTAATAGTTGGGTAAGCACATTTAACCTTCAATTTAAGTAAAATGTGTATAAAGGACATATGATATTTAAACTATTTCTAGAAGAATACAAATTTAACTAACGGGAGCGGCTCCGCTCCATTAGTGCTTGCTCCAGTGGTTATCAATGTATGTTTAGATTAACTACACGTATCCAAGTGAATCTTCAAAGGATGAGATTGTTTTTGTTAATTCTCTATTATTATATGCTTATATTTCTGTTAGTAGTAAGTTATAACAAAAAAAAAGTCGATTAATACTTCGTACTTTACAGTACCAATATAATAAGTAATTAAACTTATATAAAGAAAATATTGACAAATAAAATTGTTTACCCGTAAAATGCTATAATTAAATTTATACGTGGTTTATAGACAAACGAATCAATTTGATCCCAAAATAAAAAATAAATTAAATAACAATGTAAGACTTAGCATTGAAATCGAGATAAGACAGTGGAGAGCTTGGTTCCGGGGCGGAGCTTGCGAAGGCAGTAATAACGATATTAAGAAGCAAGAAAATAAAATATTATTGAGCTTCTAAACAGCATATAGCATAAGTTTTCAGAAAATTCGTCGTCTCTACAATGGTTGATGGAATCCTTATTTATAGTGTCACATAGGGAACAAGGTCCTAGGATCAAGCCTTTCTTAAATGATAATTATGGGGCCATTAAAGAATGTGTAACGGCAGGGATGTCATATTCTATAAACGGACTATGTATTTAACATGCAGAATATTCTTCATTGAATGCTATGGGGTGACAGGTATTCATTCGTCTTCATGAGCAACATTCCCTTGGGGGCTTCCCGATGCCAGCCGAGACTGTTGCCTCCGGTCTTAGCTTTCACCTATTTCGCTTTCCATCTGTCTCTGGTTCCACATGTCACTCTATTATACGAGCATTTAATATGAACCAATTTTACCCTATACAAAAATCAAGCTCAAAAAATATGTAATAATTACTCCATTTTCTGAATAAATAAACATATTCACCCGACTATGAAATAAAAAAGCAATTTAATAGATACAATGTAGCTTGTGGGTATCAACTTCCACAGATTTTAGTTTTTTTTTCTTCTTTTTCTTCAATTATTACTATCAACGGGAATATATAAGCATAATAAGAGAGAATTAACAAAAACAATCTCATCCTTCGAAGATTCACATGGACACGTGTTATTAATCAAAATATACATTGATAAATACTGGAGCAAGCACTAATGGAGCGGAGCCGCTCCCTTAACTAACATAACACATAAGTAACTAGATGGTACAACACATAATAATTTATTAAATTTCCAAAGATTCATAAGTAAAGGGATAAAAAGTACACATATCGATTAACTGAAGGTTTAACATGCTTAACCAAAATACAGAATTACGATGATATTTGAGGGATTAAACACACAAATATCCTCATATTTTTGTATTGCAAAATGATAACATTGGAAAGAAAAGATTTTTTTTTCTGATGAAGTGGAGATAAAAGGGGTTGATCCTAGTAGATCGTGACAGCAAGGCCACTCTATCATTTACAATATTCCGTCACGTATTTGATTGTCACTCTTAGCTACTTGGAGAGGCAAACTCTAGGAGCTCTTCATCCTTCTCGAGTGCGGACATGTCTTGTTCCTTCATGGAGCTTAATACTTCCACTTCATCCCTACTTTTATTATCCATCAACAAAAACATATTTTTAACTGGGCCATTACTTGACATACTTACTTTTTCAGGCCTTCCCCGTCCAAAGTCTACATTGTAAAAAGGGAACTTATTGATACTACTAAACCTATAGATATCATACCAGGAATTATTGAAAAAGCTATCATTTGCTTCTCTGAATAGATCAATCGTTATAGGTAGAAATTCATCTGTTTTATCATGCTTATATTTTTTTCGAACTTCTTCTTTCGCCTCCCGTAGTTTACCAACTAATCTTGGCAGATCCATTTCTTTCTCTTCAGTTGTTATTATAGAAAAGAACGAACCAATATTTCCCATTAAATTTTGTGGCAATGGAGGTCGTAAGTTCATAGCCTGGACAAGTACAGATGGACAAATCGAACCTGAAGTCTTCTTTTTAGTAGCCATTGCACGTTGGTAAATGAATGCTGATACAATCTCAGTGGTTGTTGGATTTTGTATGTTTGAATTGTTTATAACCCTAGTTTTTAGGGCAACTAATTTAGATGATGAAAAAGCAAAACTTTTGAATGAACATTCTTCTCCTTTTGGCACAACTTCATGTCGATTTACCATGTCTTTTGTAGGTGGAAAAATAGTCGCAGCATTAAATTGAGGACTTTGTATTTTTGAACTTGGATTACGTGCTATAGTAGCCCAATCATGAATAAAGTTGGCTATTGTATATCCATCTCCAATTTTGTGTGTCAAACATGCACTGACTGCTATTCCTCCACAATTAAAATGACTAAGTTGAACCACAGCAAGACTACCATATGAATCCGTATAGGGAATTCCTTTCGGATAGACTAAATCTTCTTTGTCAGCATATGGATTATTGAGAATTTTAGACATTGGACAATCGATTTTGGTAGTGAAAAACTCGACTCCGTGATCATTACAATCAACAGAGACATTTTCATTCAACTTTCCTGCAAATGGATAATAATGGGATAAAACTTTTGAAAGGGAATTTTCAAGATGTTCAGATATAACGTTATTTGGTTTATCTGACCATGTGTTGCTCAATTTAGGGTAAAAAAAGGCGAAAGGCACGTAAATTCCACCGAGCATTTGATCAAGATAAGATAACTTGTGACAACGAAGTGAAGTTGGAGTAGGAAAATATGGTTTGATTATCTTTTTGCAAACTGATGATACAAGATTTGATGCACACATCTTAAGATAGAAGTGGTTGGAATATTGTGTTTCAAGACAAAAAAAGATTGCAGTGCGCTATCTAAATGAGGAAATGAGCTTATATAGTAAGTCGATGTTAATATGAGCTGCTGCTAGTGAGTCGATATCCATAAATGGATAGTGAGTTAATTTCCATAAATGGATTCTTTTATGGTAGTTGTAATTTAGACTAACCTATTAAATCTAGATATCTGCTAATTAAAACTTTAGATTTTAAGTTACTCTAAAAAAGTTGAAGCTCCATGCATACAAAAAGGGTAAGTGGGGTAAATTTCGAAAAATGATTATATAACTATGACTTTTTTCATCCAAGTCGTATAACAATTTTTTTGCATATAGGTTTTCGGTCGGGTCGATCAGTTGGGGCCGTTCCTTTTAATTGGGTCAATATTTATTAGATGGAAAACAAAAAACAAGAAAATATGGAGTAAAAAATATATTTTCCCAGAAAGTTGAGTTTTTCGGCAATTATGACTTTTGTATGAGTCTAATGGTGACAAAATGGTTAAAAGAAAACAGTTATCCGCTCATATTATCCATTAAAAAATGAGTTGGATAATGAACTTTTTAAAAACTGGTCAAATATGAATAAGAACCATATTATTTACTTAGAAAATGAATAACTAATGAGTTTAACTTTTACATTTATAAAGCCTCAAATTGAGGATTCCCCAAGTTTAGAAAACTAGGAATTCTATCAAAAGTGATCATATTGAAGAAGCATGGATAATATGGATATCCATATTATCCGGCGTTTAACCCTTTTATCCATATTAAATAGGATCGGGTCAGATAATTTATCCATTTTGTATTAACTGTTTTTGACCCGTCCATATTCGACCTGACCCGTTCGTTTGCTCCCCTTATATGAGTCTAGTGAGTTTTGTGTTAAAAAATATAGTTATATGATTTTGGTAAAAAAAATTATATTAATATAATTATATGACCGGATATTTATTGGGTTATATATATAGGCGTAGGCAGGACGCCGAACTGCTTGCACATTAATTGGATAAAGCAATGATCTTCATTATCCTATAGCTACATTTGGCCATGCCCAACACTTAGGCTATCCGGAAAAAAAATATTACTTTCCTTTTTAGTCTGTTCCAAAATAAATGACACATTTTTAAATTTGGAAATAATTCAACTTTAAACTCTTTCATTTTACCCATTTATCTTTAATGAGAAGTTTTTATAGCCACACAAATGTCATGACCCCACAAACTTTTTACGCCTTAAGCTTTTAAGACCACAAGTTCCTAAAGTCTTTTTCTTTTTTTCATAAACCCCGTATCGAGTCAAACGACCTCATCCAATATGAAACAGATGGAGTAATAATAATCATAGTTATTTGCCGAATTGTTTTAAAGAACGCATATCTTACTTTTGAAGGAAATAGTATACTTTAGAGTCAGAATTTTCAGTTAAATACTCGTGGGGATCGTATTATCTATGAATTATAATTTAAGTGGAATTATTATTATCCTAAGCCGGGGGCAAAGCCACCGTTTGCTAAGGGGGTCAATTGACCATCCTTCGTCGATATATTACAAAAAATTATACTACGTGTATAAGTAAAATATTAGATTTTAGATATATATGACATATATTGAACACCCTCTGTCAGGAGATTTTTTTACTTCTTTCAAGTCTGAACGCCCTTGGAAAATTTTCTAGCTACACCACTGTCCTAAATGCCGACATGGCAGAGAAGGTGTATGTATTGTCGTGATTGATCAATCAATAAAATGATTGATCAATTCACGAGAAGGTTTGGAATAGCAAGTGCTTAAAAGCATTTGCTGGAGTTAATTTTATAAATAAACAGAGTACATATTTGGATAGAAGTGCTAAAATAAAAATAAGCAGTGACATATTCGGTAAGCTATGATGAAAGTATTTCTTTTTTCTATTAAAAATGGTATGCCCATAAAACTGTTAGAGCGAAAAATGAACTTATTATTAGGATGTTTTTAATTTTAATTATTTAACATACAAATTAATTATCAGGAGCACCAGTTATATGACCTTCTCAAAAGTGGAATGCGCACTACAATTGTGGGGGAAGTGCACGATTAACCACTAATAACACATGTATTTACTTTTAAGCCACTGTTTAAATGTCTTTAGTTTTTAGTCACTGCTTTAATAAACTTTAATTGTCCGGACGAAAAGATCCTTCTGCTCATGTCCTTAACTTTTGAACTTAACTTCAGGACTTCAGAACTACATGTCCTTAGCTTTTGAACTTAACTTCAGGACTACATGTCCTTAACTTTTGAACTTGTAACTATAAGTTCAGGACCAAGTGTCTTTAACTTTTGAACTTGTTAGTCTAAGTCCAGAACCTATTGTCCTTAACTTTTGAGCTTGTTAGTCTAAGTTCAGGACTTCATGACCTATTGTCCTTAACTTTTGAACTTATAATTGTAAGTTTATGATCTATTGTCCTTAATTTTTGAACTTGTAATTGTAAGTTTAGGACATATTGTCCTTAACTTTTGAGCTTGTTAGTCTAAGTTTTGGACCAAGTGTCCTTAACTTTTGAACTTGTAATTCTAAGTTCAGGACCAAGTGTCCTTAACTTTTGAACTTGGAACTCGAAGTTTAGGACCAAGTGTCCTTAACTTTTGAACTCAAAACTCGAAATTCAGGACCAAGTGTCCTTAATTTTTACTACCGCTAAACATTGAAAATGTAGAAACCTCCATTACTTCTTTTTCTTTCATTCTCATCCCTCAAACTTGCTAATTCTGAGTTACTACTACTAGACTTGGAAATATTATAAGTAACCGTTTTGTTCCTATAAACTGTAGTGCTTTCTATTACTCTGAAAAAACACAAGAATTGGGTTCTATTTCTTTTTAGATCATGAACTGTGAAGAGATAGAAGAAATATGGCAGAAACAAATGAGATCGCTGCAGTCAAGTCTTTCCATTGCAAAAAGTAGCTTAACCCTTGATGATTCTAGGAGGAACTCTGATGCGTCCGTCAATCCAACAGATGAGAAAGGTTCTAGTTGCACAGTTCTTCTCCCGAAAGAGATAGAAGAAAGGGTAACACAATCTTTTTATATTATTTTTAATAGACTAGTGGCTACTATTGCTAAGCATTGAAAATACTGGATAAAAAGTAAATACCACTTTAAAAAGTGACTATCCCATATAATATAATTTTTACAACAATTGTTGTGTCTACTAGAATATCCATTGGGCCCATTTGAATTAGATTTGTGGACTTTGGTTATTGGTCCACCATTCAACAAATAAGAAAATGAAGAAGAAGAAAAAAAGAACAACCATCCCTCTTCCCGCTTGTTTTTTTTTTTTTCTAAAAATTATATAGTTGTCGTTAATTACTTATTTTTTTCTGAACAGACTAAAAATAAAAATGTATTATATAAAATGAAATGAACGGAATTATTACTTTGTCGTTCGTATTTGAGCATTTAATTCCCAGCTTTAACTCTTGTACCCGTTTTCAGTGATTTCAAATCCAGAAGTTAATCGTACTTTGGCAACTTTAAGTAAGCCAGAATTTTTTTTTTGGGTGATAGTGAAAAAATTAACTCAGCTTCCAATGATCAAAGCTAAAAGCTTTAGGCATCTTTTGAGCATATTCAACTTTGATTTACATAGAAAATGCTTTAGTCAGATTACATAAACATGTAAAAAGCTCTTTGCAGCTCAAAAGGCAGTCACAAAATAAAATAAAACAAAAAGAAGAGGAATGAATAAATAGAATAAATGCCTCAACCACCAGTTGATATGCTCTCCATCTTCTTGTATCCAAATAAACCTAAACTTCTCAAGTGGACAGTTCCCAATTATAATATTACTAGATGAGGTATACCTCGGGTCCAACATCGCTAACTTGTTGTTCTGTTTGCTACAAAAAATTCTTTTGATAGATAAACACGACGTCCTATTATAAAAAAACGACGTTATTGGATATAGAGGGAATACAAATAGAAGTAAGGGGTTTTAAGGAATCTATTATTTGTACATCATTCATTTTGATTCAGACAGCGACCAAACACAAACAAATTGTATTCAAAGCGTGTGGACTGAAGTTTCTCATTTTTGATACATCTATTTGTTGTTCCAAACTACATAAAAATTATAAGTTGAAATTTTATTACATACATATCTAAGATGCTTTTTTACTTTCTCGCACATCTAAGCTAATAATGACTAATTTTACAGTACCAGGGGCAGGTACCACCATTTGAATTTGAATAATCTTAGAAACATACACAACCAATGGATTAAAGTTGAAGGAGCTTTTCTCTTCCACCTCCAAGTTAAGGTTTCAAATATGCCAATAGATGAATACCTGGTAACTATTCTTTGATCAGACTAACCTAAAGTAATTAATACATACCTCCATTGCTGAGATTAAGAACAAAGAGATCCACAGAAAAAATTCCTACTAATAATAACGCAAACCAAGAAAATAAAAACGGTAGGATAGATAAATAGTTTTGTTTTCCTCAAAATTGTCAAGTATAATATCTAAAAAAAATAGATGAATCACGAATCCATGCTTATGAAGATAGATCCAGACATACAAAATAGTGAAAAGTTCATTAATTTCAGAGTTTTCTGTTGAAATTACCAATTTTTTGAAGCTCACACAGTCATGCTTAATTCATCATTGAACAAGTTTAAATAGCCCCTTAAACTATGTATGACTAATTAACTAACCATAAAAATAAGAGAATAGAACATGTGAACATATTAAAACCAATGTGATTTTTTGTTTAGCTCCCTTCCTAAGGAATGTTTTATCAATACACTTTGTATTGCCTTCAAATTTGTTGTTATGTCAAAACGCTACCAGAATAGTAAAAGGGAGATGGCCCCTAAAAAACTGTCAATGATATTCGAACATATTTTAACTTATTTATAAAACAGAATCGGTGGCTATAGTTGGTATATTCTCATAAAAAGAAAGAAAATATCTGAAGTTCCCACAAGTCAAAAAGTTTAACACCATCTTGAGTTGCAATCTTATAGTATCACCACACAAGCAAAACATATCACTTATAATTTTAATCACACAACCTGCTTTAAGTTGCTAAAAGAATGATAATCAAAAGTTTCATTCATAACAGAATACTCATTGCTAAGAAACAATCATTTTATTAAAAGGAAATATCATTACAACTGCATGACCATCAAACCTTACGACATTAGCTTTGGCGGTTGACAATAAAAAGGGAACAAAAACACAGAGACGAAAAGAAAGGAAAACAATAATAGTACTTGTATAACTCTAGAGGAGTTCCATTAGTAACTTATGATGCTTTTGAAGCAAAATAAAATAAAAATCTAACCTTACATCTCATATCTTGAATATAGCCACTGAAGTCCGTGTTTCAAGGATCCATAAGGGTGAATCTGAAGATGTGCAGCAGTCGTATTCTGAAGCATCTGCAACATGCATTAGAAGCTTATACTTGACGACTCCATAAATGTGAAAACTATTCGCAACTCCACAACATCGCGAAAAAAAATTGTAAAGGGCTTGACTTTTATATCATAATATCTTTTGATAGAGTGTTGGATAAGAATAAGTATAAAGTTTATGCAAATACAAAGATATCTTTTTATTCAATTGTCACGACCCGGATTTTCTACACTCGGGAGTCGTGTTGGCGCCTACTCGTGGAAGCTAGGCAAGCCAAATATTGTAAAATCATTACCTTCTTTTTTTTAACATGTTCAACAATTTAAAATAATAAGTGATTAAACAATGGAATAAATTAAGTAACCAGAATGCGAAAGACGAAAAACTTAATAATTCAACCAAACACTGCTACATAATCTGAAGCTATGTTGCGCGGACTCTCCAAAATATAGCCGCACCCGTGTCGGATCCTTAAAAAATGCACTACTTTTGGAGGATCCGACACGTATCCGGCCACATTTTCAAAGAGTCCGAGCAACATAGATCTGATGTACAATACTACCCAGAATTTGGTGTCATAAGTCACGGAATATCTAAGAATACTACAAATAAGGTCTGAATGGAAATACATAAGTCTGTCTCTGAATAAGTTAAAACAGAAAGAGAAACGATAGGAGGAGACGCCAAGGCCCGCGGACGTCTGCAGGACTACCTCGGGTCGCCTGAATGGACTGAAGACAACACCCTCATTGCGGTCCAAATGCTCGGGTATCAGTATATGCACACAGTGCAGAGTGTAGTATCAGCACAACCGACCCCATGTGCTGGTAAGTGCCTAGCCTAACCTCGGCGAAGCAGTGATGAGGCTAGGAACAGACTACCAAATAAACCTGTGCAGTGAAATCATATACAGCGGAAGCAGATAATTACAACTAAAGTAGGGCAGGGGAAACATGTTGCGGGGAGTAACAGATAACAACAGAATAATAGTAGAGAAATGTAAGGAACGCTATAAATCAGTTACCAGCAAAAGATAAGGAAATAAGAAGAACAAATACACATGTAATACCATTGCAGGCGTGCAACCCGATCCCATTTTATATAGCACTATTGCATGCGTGCAACCCGCTCCCATTTCATATAGTACCTTTGCATGCGTGCAACCCGTTCCCATTTCATATATTACCATTGCAGGCGTACAACCCACTCCCATGTATTACTGTTGCCGGCGTGCAACCCGCTCCCATGTATTATCGTTGCAGGCGTGCAACCCGCTCCTATTTCATTTATCAACACCAATCATAAAAGAATCCCGACAAGGGAACAATAGCATAATAACAACATCCCAGCAAGGGAATAATAATATTACAACAACATCCCAGCAAGGGAACAATAATATAACAATAATATCTCGGTAAGGGAACAATAATAAAATTCTCATACGAAGCACGAATAAACCACAATGGAATCATAAAGATTACAATACAAGACTCACGGGCATGCTTGTCACTGACATATAGATACTCGTCACTATGCCTATACGTCGTACTCCACAGTTAACACGTAGCAAATAAGACACGACTCCTAATCCCTCAAGCTAAGGTTAGACCAAATACTTACCTCAAACTTCCACGGCCAACTCAAGCCTAAAACACCGCTTTTGCTTTAGAATTCGCCTCCAAATTACTTGTATCTAGTTCAAATTAATTTAACAACGTCAATATATACTAAAGAATTCATACCCAACGCTTAATTATAGGTTTTCTATCATTTTCCACAAAAAGTAAAAAATTGACCCCGGGCCCGCTTGGTCAAAATATGAGGTTCGGACCAAAACCCGATCACTCATTCATCCACGAGCCCAAATATGCAATTAGTTTCGGAATTCGACCCCAAAAAAGAGGTCTAAATTCCAATTATTCAAAAAGTCCCAACTCTACCCAAATCCCCAATTTCTACCATAAAGAATCATGATTTAGGCCTAGAAATCTAATGGGTGTTAACGAATATTGAAGAAAATAAGTCCAAGAACACATATCTATGGCTTTGTGGTGAAATCCCTCTTCAAAAATCGCCTAAGTTCGAGTTTAAGTGAAAACGTTATGAAGTTTTGAAGAAATCCCGTTTTGCTACTATTTTAAAATAACTGGGCAGGGAACCTATGCGTTCGCACACGATTGGATGCGTTCGCATAGAACAAATGGTGACCCCCAGAATTAACTCTATGCTATCGCGGACCTACCTATGCAATCGCATAGAACAAATGATGACCCCCAGAATTAACTCTATGCTATCGCTGACCTACCTATGCAATCGCATAGAACAAATGATGACCCCCAGAATTAACTCTATGCTATCGCGGACCAAGCTATGCAATCGCATTGAACAAATGATGACCCCCAGAATTAACTCTATGCTATCGCGGACCTAGCTACGCAATCGCATAGAACAAAAACCTGGACACCAGCAAACAGGAAAAACACCAGATTTTCTAAGTTCGAATCACACCGACGCCACCGAAACTCACCCGAGCCCTTGGGCTCTAAATCAAACATGCACGCAAGCCTAAAAACATCATACGGACTTGTTCATGAGATCAACTCGCCAAAATAACATCTTAAACAACGAATTTAGCATAGAAATTTAAGAAAAATCTCAAAACTTTCAAAGTATCAAATTTCACAACTACAGGTCCAAATCACATCAAACGACTTCCGTTTCTTACCAAATTTATAGACGCATCTTAAATGTCATATTGAACTTGTATCGGGCTCCGGAACCAAAATACGGGCTCGATACCATAAATTTCAAATATAATCAAATTTCCAAAAACTCTTATATTTTCAGCAAAACAATTTCTTTCAAAAATTCATTTCTTGGGCTTGGGACCTCGGAATTCGATTCCGGGCATACGCCCAAGTCCTATATTTTTCTGCAGACCCTCCGATACCGGCAAATCACAGGTCCAAATCCGTTTACCCAAAATATTGACCGAAGTCAACTTAAATTTAATTTTAAAGGCCAAATTAACATTTTCATCACATTTCCACATAAAAGCGTTCCGGATATGCGTCGGACTGCGCACGCAAATCGAGGTGAGGAAAAAAGAGGCTTCTAAGTACTCGGAACACATAATTTACTCATAAATCGAGTGATAACCTTTTAGATAATCACATCCTCCACCTTTAAAACAACCGCTCGTCCTCGAACGGACATAAGAAGGAAATACCCGAGTCGGGAAAAGATGGGGATAACAGATCCGTATATCGGACTCGAACTCCCAGGTCGATGCCTCAGCAGGCTGACCTCTCCACTGAACATGAACAGAAGGGAAACTCTTCGATCTCAACTGACGAACCTGCCGGTCTAGAATAGCTACCGGCTCCTTCTCATATGACAAGTCCTTGTCCAACTGGACAGTGCTGAAGTCTAACACGTGGGATGGATCGCCGTGATACTTCCGAAGAATTGACATATGAAACACTGGATGCACGGCTGATAAACTCGGCGGCAACGCAAGTCTGTAAGCCACCTCTCCCACTCGATCAAGAATCTAAAATGGGCCAATGAACCTAGGGCTAAGCTTGCCCTTCTTTTAAAATCTCATCACACCCTTCATAAGTGACACTCGAAGCAAAACCTGCTCGCCAACCATGAATGCCACATCATGAACCTTACGATCGGCATAACTTTTTTGCCTGGATTGAGCTGTACGAAGCCTATCCTGAATGATCTTGACCTTGTCCAAGACATCCTATACTAGATCCGTACCTAACAACCGAGCCTCTCGCGGCTTAAACCATCCAACCGACGACCGACACCGCCTACCATACAAAGCCTCACAAGGAGCCATTTGGATACTCGACTGGTAACTGTTGTTATAGGAAAACTCCGCTAAAGGCAAAACTAACCCCACGAGCCTCCAAAGTCAATGACACAAGCTCGGAGCATATCCTCGAAAATCTGAATAGTACGCTCGGACTGCCCGTCCGTCTAAGGATGAAATGTTGTGCTCAACTCGACCCGTGTACCCAACTCTCGCTGAACTGCTCTCCAGAAATACGAGGTAAACTGCGTACCTTGATCAGAAATGATAGACACGGGCACACTATGAAGACAAACAATCTCCCGGATATAGATCTCAGCTAACCTCTCGGAAGAATAGGAGACTGCCACAGGAATGAAATGCGCTGACTTGGTCAGCCTATCAACAATAACCCATACTGCATCAAACTTCCTCTGAGTCCGTGGGAGTCCAACAATGAAGTCCACAGTGATCCGCTCCCACTTCTACTCAGGAATCTCAATCTTCTGAAACAAACCACCAGGTCTCTGATGTTCGTACTTTACCTGCTGACAATTCAAACACCGTGCCACATACGCAATAATATCCTTCTTCATCCTCCTCCACCAATAGTGCTGCCGCAAATCCTGATACATTTTAGTGGCGCCCGAATGAATTGAGTACTGGGAACTATGGGCCCCCTCTAAAATCAACTTTCGGAGTCCATCTACATTAGTCACACATACTTGACCCTGAAGCCTCAAAACTCCATCATCTCCTAATGTAACCTTCTTGGCACCACCGTGCTTCACTGTATCTCTGAGGACACGCAAATGAGGATCATCATACTGCCGATCTCGGATACGCTCCAATAAAGAATAACGAGCAACTATGCAAGCTAATACACGGCTGGGCTTAGAAACATCCAATCTCACGAACTGATTGGCCAAAGCGTGAACATCCAAAGCAAGCGGCCTCTCACGGACCGAAATATATGCAAGACTGCCCATACTGGCTGACTTCCTACTCAAAGCATCGGCCACCACATTGACCTTCCCCGGATGATATAAGATGGTGATATCATAATCTTTCAATAGCTCCAACCACCTCCTCTGCCTTAAATTCAACTCCTTCTACTTGAACAAGTATTGCAAACTCTTGTGATTCGTGAACACCTCACATGCCACGCCATACAGATAATACCTCCAAATCTTCAACGCATGAACAATGGTTGCTAACTCCAAATCATAGACCGGATAGTTCTTCTCATGAATCTTCAACTGATGCAAAGCATAAGCAATGACATTGTCATCCTGTACCAATACCGCACCAAGTCTAATACGAGATGCATCACAATAAACTGTATATGGTTCTGAACCTATGGGGAAAACCAATATCGGCGCCGTCGTCAAAGCTGTCTTGAGCTTCTGAAAGCTTACCTCGCACTCATTCAACCACCTGAACTGGGCACCCTTCCGGGTCAACCTGGTCATTGGGGCTGCAATAGATGAAAACCCCTCCACAAACCGATGATAATAGCCTGCCATACCCAAGAAACTCTGGATCTCTGTAGCTGATGCAGGTCTAGGCCAGTCCTTGACTGCCTCTATCTTCTTTGGATCTACCTAAATACCCTCTACTGAAACAACATGACCCAAGAAAGCAACTGACCCCAACCAAAACTCGCACTTTGAAAACTTAGCATACAACTGACTATCTCTCAAAGTCTGAAGAACAACTCTCAGATGCTGCTCATGCTCCTCCCGGCTATGGGAATTAATCAAAATATCATCAATGAAGACGATCATGAATGAATTCAAGTAAGGCCTGAACACTCGGTTCATCAAATCCATAAAAGCTACTGGTGCATTGATCAACCCAAATGACATTACCAAGAACTCATAATGCCCGTACCGAGTGCGGAAAGCTGTCTTAGGGACATCGGATGCCATAATCCTCAACTGATGGTAGCTAGATCTCAAGTCAATCTTCGAAAACACCTTGGCACCTTGAAGTTGATCAAACAAATCATCAATCCTCGGTAACGGATACTTATTCTTGATTATAACCTTGTTCAACTGTCGGTAATCTATACACATTCGCATTGATTCGTCCTTCTTCTTAACAAACAACACCGGCGGTACCCCAAGGCGAGACACTAGGTCTAATGAAGCCTTTCTCAAGCAAGTCTTGCAACTTCTCCTTCAACTCTTTCAACTTAGGCGGGGCCATACGATACGGCGGGATAGAAATAGGCTGAGTGCCCGGAGCCAAATCAATGCAGAAGTTAATATCCCTGTCGGGTGGCATACCTGGCAGGTCTGAAGGAAATACCTCAGGAAACTCACGAACAACAGGCACAGAATCAATAGAAGGAACCTCGACACTAGAATCATGAACATATGCCAAATAGGCCAAACACCCCTTCTCGACCATGCGCCGAGCCTTCATATATGAGATAACACTATGGGTAGAATGACCAGGAGTCCTTCTCCACTCTAAACAAGGCAATCCCGACAAGGCTAAGGTCACAATCTTGGTATGACAGTCTAAGATCGCGTGGTAAGGTGATAACCAGTCCATCCCCAATATGACATCAAAATCAACCATGTCCAGAAGTAACAAGTCTACTCGGGTATCAAGACCCCCAATCACAATTATACAAGAATGATAGACACGATCTACCACAATAGAATCACCCACTGGTGTAGACATATATACAGGAGCACTGAAAGAATCACTAGACATGATCAAATACGGTGCAAAACAAGATGACTCATAAGAGTATGTAGACCCTAGATCAAATAGCACTGAAGCATCCCTACTACAAACCAGAACAGTACATGTGATAACTGCATCAGAGGCCTCATCCTTAGGCCTAGCTGGAAGAGCATAACATCGGGGCTGGACCCCACCACTCTGAACTACATCTCTGGGATGGCCTACTACTGGCTGGCCTCCACCTCTAGCGGCCTGAGCTCCACATCTAATACCTCTACCTCCACCTCTAGCACCTCTACCTCCACCTCTAGCTGGCTAAGTGGGCGGTGGAACACTAGGTGCCTGAACCATGGCTCGGAAACCCTGGTGCTGAGAACTGCTCGGTGCTCGAGGGCAATATCTAGCAATGTGCCTCATGTCGCCATAAGTAAAACACGCCCTTGGCTACTGGGGCTGACGACCCTGAAAACTCTGAAGCGGAGGTGCACTGATAGGATCTGGTAATGCACTATAGGACTGCTGATCGGAACACTGCATGTGAGAACCACGGCCACCCGGAGCACTGTGAGAAGCCTGAAGTGCTGACTGAAAAGGCCTAGGAGGTGGCCTCTACCAAAAGAGTCCCTGCCTCCAGACAAGGCACCACTGAATATGCCTGAATAACGAGGCCTCTTGTCAGACCCCTGACCACCTCCTTGTGATAGAACCATCTCAACCCTCCTGGCCACATTGGCCGTATCCTGAAAGGAAATCTCACTCCCCTTCTCCTTAGCCATCTGAAGTAGAATAGGCTGAGTGAGTCCCTCAATGAACCTCCTCCTCCTCCTCTCTCTCTCTCTCTCTCTCTCTCTCTCTCTTAGTGGGAAGTATAAAAAGAGCATGACGGACCAAGTCAATAAATCTGGTCTCGTATTGAGTAACAGTCATAGAACCCTACTGGAGACGCTCGAACTGCCTCCGATAGATCTCTCTTTGAGTGATAGGAAGAAACTTCTCCAAAAATAGCTGGGAAAACTGGTCCTAAGTCAAAGTTGGCGACCCAACTAGTCTATCCAAACAATAATCCCTACACGAAGTCTTGGCGGATCCAGATAAGAGAAAAGTAGCAAAGTCGACCCCATTGGTCTCCACTATCCCAATATTCTTGAGAACCTCATGACAGCTGTATAAATAATCCTAGGGATCCTCAAAAGATGCACCACTAAAAGTGGTGGTGAAGAGCTTGGTGAACTGTCCAATCTCCACAAGGTATCAGCAGACATAGTTGCTCCATCACCGGTCTGAGCTACCACACCTGGCTGAATTGCTCTAACTGGCTGAGTTGCTGGAGAATGAAACTGGGGATTCATCTGCTTCGGAGTGCGAGTAGCAGGAGTCTGGGCTCCTCCTCCAGCCTAAGAGACGGCTGGTGCTACAGGAAGCAAGTCTGCCTCGGTAACACTTTCCATAAAGCCCACTAGACGGACCAGAGCATCCTCGAGTACCGGGGTAGCAATGAAACCCTCTAGGACCTGAGCTGGGCCCATCGGAACTGTCTGGGCCGGAACCTCATCATCATACTCAACCTGAGGCTCCGCCGCTGATGCTGCTACTCTGGGCTGAGCTCTGCCCCTGCCTCGGCCTCTAGCACGGCCTCGGCCTTGCCCTCTGCCCTTCGTGGAAGTTGCTGCTGGGGGCTCGGGCTACTGATCGGTGGATGAGGAAGCGCGTGTTCCCTCCATCTGCGAAAGAACAGAGTAAAAATTCAATTAGCATTGAGAAACCAAACCGCACGGCAGGAATGAATAAATGTGATGTTTTCCCTAACTTTGTAGCCTCTGGGGGGTAAATACAGACGTCTCCGTACCGATCCCTCAGACTCTACTAAGCTTGTCCGTGAATTGTGAGACCTATGTAACCTAGAGCTCTGATACCATCTTGTCACGACCCGGATTTCCCACCCTCGAGAGTCATGATGGCGCCTACTCGTGGAAGCTAGGCAAGCCAAATATTTTAAAATCGTTACCTTCTTTTTTTTAAACATGTTCAACAATTTAAAATAATAAGTGATTAAACAGCGGAATAAATTAACCAGAATGCAGAAGATGAAAAACTTAATAATTCAACCAAACACTGTTACGTAATCTGAAGTACAATACTACCTAGAATTTGGTGTCACAAGTCACGGAATATCTAAGAATACTACAAATAAGGTCTAAATGGAAATACATAAGTCTGATTCTGCATAAGCAAAAACAGAAAGAGAAAAGATAGGAGGAGAAGATAAGGCCCGCGGACGTCTGCAGGACTACCTCGGGTCGCCTGAATGGACTGAAGACAGCACCCTCACTGCGGTCCAAATGCTCCGGTATAATTATCTGCACACATTGCAGAGTGTAGTATTAGCACAACCGACCCCATATGCTAGTAAGTGCCTAGCCTAACCTCAGCGAAGTAGTGACGAGGCTAGGACCAGACTACCAACTAAACCTGTATAGTTAAATCATATGCAGTGAAATAGAAGCAGATAATTACAACTAAAGTTGGGTGGGGGAAACATTTTGCGGGGAGTAACAGATAACAACAAAATAACAGTAGAGAAATGTAAGGAACGCCATAAATCAATTACCAGCAAAAAATAAGAAAATAAGAAGAACAAGTACACATGTAATACCGTTGCAGGCATGTAACCCGATCCCATTTCATATAGCATTGTTGCAGGCGTGCAACCCGCTCCCATTTCATATTGTACCTTTGCAGGCGTGCAACCCGTTCCCATTTCATATATTACCGTTGAAGGCGTGCAACCCACTCCCGTTTCATGTATTACCGTTGCAGGCGTGCAACCCGCTCCCATTTTATGTATTACCGTTGCAGGCGTGCAACCCGCTCCCATTTCATTTATCAACACCAATCATAAAAGAATCCTGGCAAGGGAACAATAGCATAATAACAACATTGTCATGCCCCGAAATTGGGGAGCGAGACCAGCACCTAGTGTTTTACCTATCCTTGCGTACCAACTTGCAACTAAGGGACTCTGAACATATGATGTCATACTTTTGGCCATGGGTCACATTGCAAGACGACAGCGAATGCTGACTAAATATCAATATAAAACTTGGCCGACAAGGCCGTCATCATATTTATTACAGCTGACAACCCAACCAAATATACATACAAGGACTGAAAGTCTAACATACTGCACTAACTGACAAGATATGTCTACAAGCCTCTACTGATGGATATACTGTGTTCGGAACGGCTCTCCGACCTACTCATGACATATATACGTATATATACAAGATATACAAAAGGCTCTAGACCTGGAAACTCCGAAAGGCATGGAGCTTACCGATCAATCTGAACTCAGGCAACACTTAGTGAAGAGGCCTACTCGTTTGTCTGTCTGACCTGCACGCATGAAATGCAGTGCCCCCAGAAAAGGGACATCAGTACGAAATAATGTACTGAGTATACAAGGCAATATACTGAAAGCCGAAACTGAACTGATAATATAATAACTGCAAGTAGCTGGAAGTCAAAGATAATCTGAAGATAAGCTTACCTGCTGATACTGACTCAACTCTCTCAATATAGTAAGTAAAATAGTTGTCCGGCCCTATAAGGCTCGGTATATATATATATATATCTGTCAAGAGAGCAGCAAGCCTATATATACAGTATTACAGTATTTTCATTACCATCGAGCTATAATCGATGGGCAGGCCCTATTGGGCAACCTCTGATCAGATGGTAAGTTATATACCGAGCCTACTGTGGCCGAGCGCTTATAAGCGAGCCCAGTTGGTCGAGATACAGAGCCTAGTATGGCCGAGCGCTTATGAGCGAGCCTACTATGGCAGAGCATATATATATGTATACCGAGCCTAGGCTCGGTATACATATATATATGCTCTGCCATAGTAGGCTCGCTCATAAGCGCTCGGCCATACTAGGCTCTGTATCTCGACCAACTGGGCTCGCTTATAAGCGCTCGGCCACAGTAGGATCGTCATATAACTTACCATCTGATCAGAGGTTGCCCAATAGGGGCCTGCCCATCGATTATAGCTCGATGGTAATGAAAATACTTTTAATACTGTATATATATAACTTCTCTGCTCTCTTGACTGAAAGAAGGAAATACTCAACTGAATATGAAATCCCGATAAGGAGAATATTATAACTTACAACACTAGAAAAATATACGTAATTTGCGAAACTAGCAAAATATACGTAAATTCCGGGATGTGAATGTAATGACGAGATCATGTCAAATGAAAGAAAAGCTTAGCCTTAACATACCTTAACCAATTCTCTTAATATTTCCTCTAACATGCATCTTTTGCAAAAATACGTAACGGCGGATCGAAATAGGAAAAAATCTGTTATCAAGCTTAGCATCCAACGTTCCTGGTCCACGGAGATTAAAACTAGTACGTTGCTTTCATGACTCTTAGATAATGACTGAAACGCTGCTTTCATGAATCTCCAGGTAAAGACTTACGTTACTTACATGATTTTTAAGTTAGAGATGCTTTAAATATGGAATGGTGGCTTAACCACATTCAAAGGCCTTTAAATCTTGCCACCTACTCAGTAATGACTAAAGAGTCATATATATATATATTTGGGTGGTTTGATGTCACGTGGGGTGAGGTAGGTATTTTAATCTTTATTCAACATATTAGTTAATTAGGTAATTTCCTACTATCCGATAATTAATTAATTATCCGCATAATTTAAAAATTACCACATCTTACTTAAAATTCTATTTATTTTTAAAATACTTTATATATACTTTATATATTATACTACCGTGGTCATATGATACCTTGCATGGTATTAGTTCATAATTATCGGGTATTAATGCTCGGCCTGAATTCTATCTCAACATGCCAAATTTGGACGAAAATTCATGTTCTTTGATTTGCTTACCCTCTCACCTTCACGAATTTACTTATAACTTATTTGAAATAACATAATACTTAAAAACTCAAAAATAATCTCATTCACGAGCTTATATCAATTTACTCATGGTGTATTTTCATGTATGAGAACATGGGGTGTAACAAACATCCCGGCAAGGGAATAATAATATTACAACAACATTCCGGCAAGGGAACAATAATATTACAAAAATATCCCGGCAAGAGAACAATAATAAAATTTTCATACGAAGCACGAATAAACCACAACGGAGACATAAAGATTACAATACAACACTCACGGACATGCTTCACACCCACGTATAGATACTCGTCACCATGCCTATATGTCGTACTCCACAGATAACACGTCGCAAATAAGACATGACTCCTAATCCCTCAAGCTAAGGTTAGACCAAACACTTACCTCAAACTTCCACGGCCAACTCAAGCCTCAAACACCGCTTTTCCTTTAGAATTTACCTCCAAATTACTTGTATCTAGTCCAAACTAATTTAACAACATCAATATATACTAAAGAATTCATACCCAACTTTTAATTATAGGTTTTCTATCATTTTCCCCAAAAAGTCAAAAATTGACCCCGAGCCCGCTTAGTCAAAACAAGAGGTTCAGACCAAAACCCGATCACCTATTCACCCACGAGCCCAAATATGCAATTAGTTTCGGAATCCGACCCCAAAAAGCGGTCTAAATTCAAATTATTCAAAAAGACCTAACTCTACCCAAATCCCCAATTTCTACCGTGAAGAATCATGATTTAGGCCTAGAAATCTAATGGGTGTTAATGAAAATTGAAGAAAACAAGTCTAAGAACACATACCTATGGCTTTGTGGTGAAATCCCTCTTCAAAAATCGCCCAAGTTCGAGTTTAAGTGAAAATGTTATGAAGTTTTGAAGAAATCCCGTTTTTCTACTATTTTAAAATAACTAGGCAGGGAACCTATGCGTTCGCACACGATTAGATGCGTTCGCATAGAACAAATGGTGACCCCCAGAATTAACTATATGCTATCGCGGACCTACCTATGCAATCGCATAGAATAAATGATGACCCCCAGAATTAACTCTATGTTATCGCGGACCTACCTATGCAATCACATAGAACAAATGATGACCCCCACAATTAACTCTATGCTATCGCGGACCTTGCTATGCAATCGCATAGAACAAATGATGATCCCCAGAATTAACTCTATGCTATTGCAGGCCTAGCTATACAATCGCATAGAACAAAAACCTAAACACCAGCAAACAGCAAAAATACCAGATTTTCTAAGTTCGAATAACCCCGACGCCTATCCGAAATACACCCGAGCCAAGTCTAAAAATATCATACGGACTTTCTCGTGAGATCAAATCGCCAAAATAACATCTTAAACAACGAATTTAGCATAAAAATCTAAGAAAAATCTCAAAACTTTCAAAGTATCAAATTTCACAACTACGGGTCCGAATCACATCAAACGACTTCCGTTTCTTACCAAATTTCACAGACGCATCTCAAATGTCATATTGAACCTGTACCGGGCCCTGGAACCAAAATACGAGCCCGATACCATAAATTTCAAATATAATCAAATTTCCAAAAACTCTTATATTTTCAGTAAAATAATTTCTTTCAAAAATTTATTTCTCGGGCTTGGGACCTCGGAATTCGATTCCGGGCATATTTCCAAGTCCCATATTTTCTTACGGATCCTCCAGGACCAACAAATTATAGGTCCGGATCCGTTTACCCAAAATATTGACAGAAGTCAACTTAAATTCAATTTTAAAGGCCAAATTAACATTTTCATCACATTTACACATAAAAGCGTTCTGGATATGCGTCCGGACCGCGCATGCAAATCGAGGTGAGGAAAAAGGAGGTTTCTAAGGCCTCGGAACACAGAATTTACTCATAATTTGGGTCATCACATCAATATTGTAGCTACCGCTTCAATTATACCTATCAATATCTTACGGTTTACTAAGAAGGACAGGACCTTAAGTCAAAGCGATAGTCTTTTATTTCACTTTTAAAATTTTCCTATTGCTTTTGTGAGAAAAAGACTATATATGAAGATGCAGCAATAAATTGAATATGAAGCAACTAACATTAACTAATTAGAATATCTATAAATCTGTTTCTGTAAGGCAGTTTGCATTTCCACAAGGTAGGGTAATGAACTCGGCACGTGAACAATGTACAATCATAAATTTTGCATCAAGTGTCTCACAACTCTACTTCTCTTAGATTGCTTGAACTATAATAAGTTTTTCTCATAGGAGGAAAGAAATGCAAGACTCAAACAGTTCACAGGCAGCTTGCTCTAGTTGATCTTGCCAGTTTGCTTTAATTGGTCTTACCAGCTCGCTTTAATTGGTCTTGCCAGTCAAATTTCTAACTGTTTGCTCCAAGTACCACAATACACGTATGCTGATCTTGAATTAAGAATACACCACATTATTAAGCGATTGAAATTTTTATTTGCAAAATAAACCAAGGCTGCATGATTGTTTGAAAACTTTTAGCGTTAGGTTTAGTCTTTTTAAGGTAAATGTTGCCCTTGGTTGTCAGGCCTCTCTTCTCCCCAACCATAGACCCGATGCTCTACCCCTCCTCCACTTCTTTTTATTCATTATATATTTTATGTATCTCTAAGTTTGTCCACAACCACATACTCAACTTTAATAATATAGAAGTCACACAAACTGGAGGTCACAAATTGAAATTACCTTTTTTAGCATACACAAAAATAAGTAGCAAGTAGAGTGCCTTACAAAAAGCCCTATCTGTTATACAATTTCCTAACACAAATGAAATGGATCAGGTAAAAGACAAAGTAATTGAACCCTTAGGGGTAACTCGCGAGGATTCAATATCTATTTATTTATTTAGCAAAATAAGAACTGTTTTGAGTAACATTCACCTGTAGTATAAAGTTGATAATTTATAACAAATATACCATTATCTAATGCTTAGAGACGTGAACCGTGAAGCAAAGAGGAGTAAAACATTATAAATTCTACCGTCTTTTAGCAAAGAAAATGTAGGAAAGAAATGATGACCTTTTGTCACCCCTCTTTATGCTACTATAGAAAGGTATATTTGTACATAAAAGTAACCAAAACTTCGACATTTAACTGAAACTGTCTGTTTGCACTTTGAAACTGATATTTACCAATATGACCGATATGAGAATACAATTGAGCAATGAATTCACCATGTACAGTGTACTACTTTCTGATATCATTATAGCAATAACCAATATCTAATAGTTTATCTAAATAAGAGACCAAAATCTAATATTATTGCTTTAGGATGATTCAACGCCAGTGAGTCAAATTGTTTAACCAACTGTGCAAAATGATATATATTGGAATGATGAGCATATATGGTATCAAACAGTTTAAGAATATCTACTAAAGACATATTGGTGAAACAAAATTGTATCAGACAATTTTATTTTTTTTGAATTCTTTTGTTAATGATATTTGAACGAAAAATGTCGCTCGATACAGTTGATCTGGAGTTATTAAATTGCTCAAAAAATAAAGCAAACAAAATTGAAGCCCTACTCCTTTGATCCTATAGGAAGTTAGCTTCACTGTCATAACCACAAAGTGGAAAAAAAAACATAGTAAAATAATCAATTTATAACCAGGTACTCTCGAAAAAATTGCGAAATAATTGGAATTCATATATAGAAAACCAAAATTATAAAAGTGAAGACTGAATCTAAGATACCCGTGAATGTATCCTCTTTTTAGAGATATCCAGATCTTGAATTCATTAACTTGCATGGAGAACATTTTCCTCCTACCCAATTTGGAAACTCTCAAATTGTCAGGAAATTATCTTACTGTTTCTTTTCCCAAGTTTAACTGGTGGAGCAGTACTGCAGTAGCCACCAACAGAGCTAGAAATACACATCCTTGAACTCTTGATCTATAACAATAAGTAAATAGCAGAGAGATAACCATTGCCTCTGTAAGAGAAGACAACGAAGAAAGCTAGATGGGGCTATGGGGGACTATGAGCTTAGAATATTCTAACTGAAGAATGTAAGCGAATTTGAGAGATACGAAAATGCAAAATACAGAATGAATGAGGTGGGTGTTCAATTCTGCCTTAGGTTTGAAACGACAAAATTACCCTTAGTCGACCACTTTAGCTTTTCTATATAATATAATAGATAGAAATATCCCAAAACAAAAAATTACCCACATATTCACATTTTCCAACAAATTAAATATATACATATCAATCTTATGATAGCTACTTTTTTCCTCCCTATTTATATGGTATTACTGACTTTGCATGGAGTTTAAGAAATAAAAAAAACTAAAATTTGTAGTTTAAAACAACCTTAAGTATTTGTGGTACTATAAATTATTCATTAAAGATAAAACTAAAATTTTAATAGTTAAATTCTGCTCAAATATAGGGTGTGTTTGGTATAACGAAAAATATTTTCCGTGGAAAATGTTTTCTTGGAAAACAAGTAGTAACCTTATTCATTTTCCGGTGTTTGGTATGCAAATTAAGGAAAATGACTTCTCAAGAGTATTCATAAATAATTTAGATATAATAAACATGAAGCCATAAACTTTCAAACCAACAACCTTTCGAACCCACAAATTTCATAAACTTTCGAACCGCTAAACTTTCGAAACCGCGGAATTTCGAACCCATAAACTTCCAATCACATAAACCTCCGAACTCATAACTTCGGAAATTTTAAAACTTTGAACCTTTAAACCGATAAATAAAAAAAACTAAAACTGAAAAATATAATTAAAAAATATTTTTTCTGGGGAGGGGGGAGGGGGGGAGGGGGCAGAAAAATGGAAAAAAAAACAAAAATTTGAAATTACAAAAAAAGTAAAAACAATTTGTGCGGGGTGGGGTGAGGTGGGGGGCAGGTGAGGGGTGGGGGTGGTGTGGGGGTGGGTGGTACAGAAAAACGAAAAAACAGAAATTTAAAATTGCAAAAAAAAAAATTAAGGTAAGAGGAGGTGGGGTGGGGTGGGGTGGAGGGGTAGTAGGGTGGATTGTAATGGAAAAACTGAAATTTGAAAAAAAAATGCCCTTTTTGGAGAGAGGGGGTGGGTGGGTTGGTGAGGGTGGAGAATGTTGAGAAAGAGTTTTGGAAAATATTTTTCCTTCTCTTGATAAGGAAAACATTTTCCTCCAATTGGAGGAAAATGAGTTCATAAGGAAAATATTTTCCAAAACATTTAAGCCAACCAAACATGAAAAAATTGGAAAATATTTTCCTTCATACCAAACACACCCATAAAATTAATATTTTTTAGGACAATTTAAAAAGAAAATATGCGGGGTAGAATGAGTATTACATAGGATCTATAAAATCTTGTATTTTAAGATCCAAGTTATTTTCATGGCCCATGCATGAACCGCACTAACGTACACTAACATTTTCGCATTTGGGGTTCCATTAATATATATAAATTAAATGCTTATTTGTTTCTTTGTTCCTCCATATAATAGAAAGATTTTCTCTTCGTCTTCCTAATTGTGAGCTTCTTGTTTTCTTGATCATGGAGAGAGTAAATCATTATCTTATTATTCTGCTTCTAATTATGCCAAAGCAAGATTTGATTTCGAGGATAGGACTAAGTCTTACAGCTTCAATGGCTCGGGAGGCGAAAATCGGGAAGTTAAGAGGAGGAGAAGGGTGGCTGGTTATAATATGTATTCCATGGAAGGTAAGGTGAAAACATCATTAAGGAATAGCTTCAAGTGGTTAAAGAGCAAATTCACAGATTAACTATTAAAATTAGTAGTTTAGTACTACTGTTATGTGGTGTAATGAAGTGCAAATGATGAGGTATGATCATGATAATGGTTTGATCATTAGTGTTTAACCAAAAAATTGTATCTTTCGGTCAAAGTCTATTTTTAGAAGAACTCGAATTACTGATAACCAAGAAATTTCGTAAGTTCTCAATTATATGAAAGAAAAAGAATAAAAACAAGTAAGGAAATAACTGATTGCAAAGTCAATATAGCAGAAAAGTAAAGTGAATATATTCCAATATTGTCTCAGATGTCTTTACAAATGAAATTCTCTTCCTTATATAGGAATTTACAAATATAATGTTTTCTCTCTTTTATGGCCTAATCATTAATGACATTAATGATCCATTATAATTGGCAATCATAACTATTTCTGGAGATTCTGTAAAGGTCCAATTCTTCTTCCTCATTAATTAAAGGTTCGTGAATCTTCCCCTTCTTATTGTCTTGATTCATTTAGCCTATAGTTACTGAATGATTTAGACTCGAGCAACTGCATCCTTTCATCGTGAGTGATTTGCTCATACCTCTTGTATCTCGTATATCTTCTAATGTAATCTTCCAGCTGTCACATTCTTAGTGATCCATGTATCATGCCTTCAGCCACACATAATTCCCTGTGTCATATTTATTTTTTGTTAATACATATAGCCCCCCCTCCCCCTCACTTGCTGAATATTCTACAATTGAATATTTGGGTAGTGGTATGTATTTATGGCGGGAATTTTTGCTGTCGTTTCCCATGTAGCATTATGTATTCTTCAGAACCGACGCATCGTATGTCACTTCCATTTAATGCATGTGCCACGTGGCCTCTGTCGATTGGGTCTGCGACTCTTCAGCGATTTTTAGGGCTTTTTCTACATTAGTCACGAAGTGACTGTTTCATTATAACGTCTCCATCATGACTCACTTTACATGACAGTTGCTTCTTCTTATAAATACACCATCGTGCCTTTAATTTCACGAAAACCTTCAATCTATAGTATTCTTCTTCTCTCATCATTCTTATTCTTCAGTATGCATTATTTCCTTGCATCCATGTCTTCATTAAACCCCCAATCCTCGCATAACAGTAATTGTAGATGAACTTCCCCCTTCAACTGCTCCTGTTAGGAGTAGAAGAGGCGGTAGGTTACGTAGCTTAGGGTCTTTATCTGTTTTTGGTTATACTTCTCAACCCAACATTATTACCCCTTCTTCATCTAGGACTAGGGCTTCTTCTACCCATAGATCTTCTGTCAAAAATAGGGAATCAAGTGAGCCCCTTCGAGAACCAACAGTTGATGAAATTATTCCTGCAGAATTTTCTTTCTCCACTGATCGTGAATCAATTAGAAACCAAGTTACTTCTATGACATCCCATGATCGTGTTGATGTCTATCCTTCTCATATTATTGATGGCTTGATTTCTCTTGTGCGAAGAGAATGCTACTAGAAACCTGATTTTCCAATTTTAGTTCCTGTTCCAAACCAAAGGATAACTTCGTTCCTAGTTGGTTACTCTCTCTGCCAAGAGCAAAAGGGTTTTGGTTAGACCTGAAGATGATAAGGACCGCGGCCAGTATGCCCGTTTTGTTGCTGCTCCCACAAGTGGTTTAGTGGGTGAGGAGAACATGCCTTTTCTAGAGAAATGAAATTTTGCACGTAAGTTCTTTTTTATATCTCTCTTCTTTTATGAAGGAGGAAGAAATTGACGATCTCATGGATTTTTTTTCTCTTTTTAGCAACCATGGAAGTTTTGATGAAATACCAGACTTTCGTGCTTGGGTAGAGAAGTTGTTATCGGTTGCTCCTATGGAAAGAAGTGCTTGGAATTACCTTTCTTATAGGTTTGGCTGGAAAGTCAAAACTCATGGTATCCTTCTCCTTAACTTTCTTCCTTTCTTTCGTATTTACTTGAGGATTTCTAACTTTTTTCCTTTGTTAGGATTTTCCATTCGAGGTGTCAGTGCCACGTCTATTACTTCATCAAGGCTTTCTTTGTCTTTTGCTCAATAAATGATTTTGAATTCTTCAGCGAAGAGAAAAACTGAGAGAGCCCACGGCTCTGAAGGTGAAGAGGAACAAGACGAGGATTCCTTAGTGCGCAGGCCTCAAGCTAGGAGGCGCATTATTCCGGATGATGAAGCCCTCCAAGTTCAGTTCCCATAAATGAGCCTGAAAGTGTTATTTTAACGAGCTCTGATGAAGAGATGAATATTGCACCTCATGTCTCTACCGATCAATTATTTTCCCGTGGGTTTGATAATGAAGATTTTGACCTTTTTTTAACAAGCACCTCTCGCCTCCTTTCCAATGTCTGCTCCTATTGGTTCTGAAGTTTTTGCTCTTGTCGTTGCTGCTACTGCTCCTCCCGTGGCTGTTTTCACTTCCTCAACTGTCCCTACTGCTACCATTCTTGTTCAAGTTTTTTCTTCCGGTTGGAATAGGATGATGAAAAAATTTACCATTGAAGTCCCCGAGAATGGTAATCTTTTGAAAAAGTTTGGTCAAGCCGATGTATGGCTAAAACCTCTAATTGGCCCAGTTGAAAAGTCTAAGTTGGAAAGCCACAGTTCTTTAACATGGATAAATGATATTGTTCATTCATATTTGAAGGTTTAAGCCTTAGCTTTTTTCCCTTTACTTCCCTCGTGATTTTTTTATCTTTGTTTGATAATCATTTCTTTCCTTTCTTTTGTAGATCAACTTGATAGGCACGGAGCTTATGAAAAGAATTGTCTATACTGAGCAGCTAGTTAGTGATTATCGTACGAAAGTAGACAACTGGAGGGAACAATACGAGAGTCTTCAGTTGCAAAAAAACAAGTTTTAGATGAGGAGAAATGTGCTTTGGAATAGCAACTACAAGTGATGGCATAAGAATTGGCAATTGAAAAAGCCTCTTCCAGTCAAGTGGGCAAAGACAAAGACATTCTTGAGTCTTCATTTGCAGAGCAGATCTAAAGCTACTGAAGAAATTAGGCGTTTGAAAGAAATGCTTAACCAGAAGGAGATTTATGCCGGGGAGCTTGTTCAAACACTCACTCTGGCTCAAGAAAACCTCCGTGTATCTTCAGACAAGGTCCAGTTTTTGGAGAGATCATTCACCTTTTTGAAGGCTTCTTATGATGCTTCTTCGGCTGAAAGAGAAGAGTTGGAGGCTGAAATTGAGCAATGGGAAAAAGATTACAAGGCCCTTGAAGATAAATCAACTCTTGATGCAAGTTGGGATTTTTTGAATACGCACCTTGAGACTTTGATAGAGGCTAGCTAAGAAGGCTTTGACTTGACTGCTGAGATTGCAAAAGCTAAGGAAACTATCGAAAAAACTCCGCAACGTCAGATCTTTTCCTCACCTGAGGTCGGCATTCCCGAAGGTGATGAACTTACTCTTGGTGAAGTTGATGTTCAAGCCTCTTCTGCTCAAGTTGTATCTTCTCCCATTGCTGATGATGCCTTATTGGATTCTACCTCTCTTGCTGCTGATAGCACTACTTTAGATCCTGCCCCATAGTGTTTTGTGAACTTTTGTTGGGATGTTTGTTTCTCTTTTTTTTAACTTTCGGAATAATTGGCAAGTTTTTACCCCTGGTATGTTTTGGGGTTTGTTATCAAAATTCCTTGGTTTTAACTAAGTTTATACTTAGTTTTAGCCAAGTTTAATATATAATATTTTGTTTGAGTTTCTGTTCTACCCTTTAATTTGCATTTAAAAATGCTTTAGTATTTCATGATTTTTGAATAGACACGAATTTTTATAAAAGAGGGCCATTTTATAAACAACACTAATGAAGAAGACATCTCAACTTCATATTGGTGTAAACATATGAAAGAAGTATAAAAATACATATTTTAAAGAAATCTCTTGAATAATTTGAGGAAGTTTTGTATTTTGAACTTTCAAATTATATAACACTTTACATGTATTCAAGTAACTTTTTGTACAACATCTACAACTCTTTCATAATTGTTTTCTTTGTAAGCACGTGATTTTTGCCCTATATGAGAATTACTCCCAAAAATAATTCAAAAATAAAATGATTTTTCTTTGGTGTGCAATTTTGTGATATTTTGTGATATTTTGAATAATTGTTTGTATTTGCCTGTGCATGTTTATTTGCTAAATTAATAAAAAATACAAAAAGAAATATGTCGCATTTTGCATGTAGGATTTAATTCTACAATTGTTAGTAATTAAATTTGTTTACAAAAATTACAAAAATAGACATCTTTTGCATTTTTAGCATTTAATATCCAAATATACAATTTTATGCTTAATTATTACTTAATTGTGCGTTAATTGTTATTGGGAGTTAATTTGCACTTTTATAACTTAATTTAGTTCTTAATAATAAGTTAAGTATTTTTATAATTTAGTTTTAGAGAAATAAAAGAAGAAAAGAGAGCGAAAATATAAAGAAAGTCGGAATTGGGCCTCTTCTTCAATTTCAAGCCACAGGCCCAAAAATGGCCCAATCTTCCCTACGACCCAGTCCATTTCGAACTGGGTCGACCCAGTCCATAACCCAAAAGACCCAAACCCCCTTTGTCTTTCATTTTTTACAAAACAAAAAAAAACAAAACAAAAATAAGAGAAGAAAACCCTAAAAATTTAAACCTTCCCCCCCCCCCCCTCCTATCTTCTTCTTCTTCCTCAAGCTCACATCCCTTCCAACCATGGCTGCCCCTCTCCCATTCCCTTCATCACCACATCACACTCACACACACACTCACCAAACACCTCCAAGCTGACCTCCCATGAACGACCTCAAAAACTATGAACAACCCAACGCGAAGCTCGCTTCAGCTCCGTCGTGCTGTTGTGTCGTTGCGTCTTCAGCTTCACCATTGCTGCTGCTGGTCACGTTTCTGCTTCAGCTGCTTGTCGCCGTGTCTTCCTTCGTCCTCTTCGTCGAGCTCAAGCTCGAGCTCGACATCCATGGTCGCCACTGCTTCATTCCGCTTCATCTTCCTCGTCATGATGCTCATCGCCTTCACTGTTTCCACCATGGTTGCTGTCCGCTCACGCAGCTGCTACTGCTACTAAGCAGCTGCTATTGCTTCAATTTTCTTTGTCGCGTCCAGCTGCTACGAGCAGCCATGGCTGCTCCAAAAAAAAAAAAAAACGTTGATGCATCTCCATTCGCAGGTTGTTTCAGCTGCGTCCAGCTGCTGATTTTGGTTCGTTGTCCATCAACCTCCCCTACTGCTTCATGCTGCTTCTTCTTCCTCACTCGATGGACTGTTGTTGCTGCTCGTCGCAGCAGTTGCTTCGTGTTTCTGCTTCACGTTGCTTCATCTTCTTCGGCTCGTCAAAGTTCGAAGGTTTATTTTTTATTTGAGTCGAAACCCGGACAGATTTGTTTACAATCAAAGTTCTTCGTTGATTCATCTCCGGTTAGTTGTTTTTGAGTTTTATTTTGTCCATATTTCGTTTTTATATTTCTAAAAGTTAAAATCGTTAAATATTTGATTCTTGTTTTGTTCGTTGTTTATCGTTGAAATCATTTTTTCTAGTTTGTTCATGTTCATGTGCTTTGTTAAAATTAATTTTTCAGATTTCAAAATAGAAGTTTAATTAGTTGTTTTCATGTTTATTTCATGTTTGTATTATTGTTTAAATGAATATTTGTTAGTTTGATGTTTGTTAGATTCAAATTGAAATTTAATTAACTATTTCTTCAATTTGTTTCATGAGTTTATGTATTGTTAGAAATTGTTAATATTGTTAAGTTCAAGCTTAAGTTCATAATTGTTTATTCGTCGATCTTGTTATTTGTCTAAAAAGAATTTAGTTGTGTTAAAGGAATATATTGATTTAATCGTTTAATCCGTCATGTTTGTTGTGTTAAAATAGATTCATTCATGTTCATACTTTGTTTGGATGATCTTGAATCCGAATTTTGTATAGTTTGAATTCTTGTTTATCATTTATGATTATTTCTTGAGTTGTTCTCATAATCTTGTTTAAAGTTTAATATAAGAATTGTTTGTTGTAATGTTGTTAGAGTTGATTTTAAGTTCAATATGATTGAATTTAGAAATCTTCATACTTGGTTTGTTGTTGTTGTTGAATTCGAAAATACGATTGTTTGTTGCTAAAATATTGTTCAATCAAATTTTAGTTGTTCTTTGTTGTTCAATTCGTGTTCATGTGATTTGTTGTTGAAATGTTGTTAAAATCGTGTTCATGTGATATTGTTGTTATGATGTTCATCTGTGTTCATATTGTTGTTTGAACATTGTTAGAAATTGATCATATTGTCTATATTTTGGTTAAGTTTGATTAATTGATGTGTTATAGCTGATGGGTAGTTTGGTAAATTTGTAGTACGTTCAGGGGTAGTTTGGTAATTTTTGTAAGGTCGGAGGGGGTAGTTTAGGAATTGTACATTTTGAAATTGTTTATTTGAAGCATGGGGGACAAAATATAATGGGGTGGGTTGTGATATAGTTGTTTAATATAAAGGGGGGACAAGATTTAATTTAAAGGGGGAATCTTGCATTATTTTAAATGAAGCATGGGAGACAAAATATAATGGGGTGGTGTGATATGTTTATTTAATGTAATGGGGATGAGTGGAAAGATAATGGGTTGGGTAGAGAAAAAGTATTGATTTAATTGATTAAAAGATTTATGGGATGTGATTATATATATGGGAAGTTGGGATTATATATATGAAGTCTTGAACACAAGACAAGAACAGAAATAGGGAGAGAGATACGAAAAAAAATACACACACAGATAGAGAGAAAAAAACGGACAGAGAATAGAAGAGAGAAAAATTCCGAAAAATATTTAAGCTTTCAAAATAAAATAAAACTAAAAAAAATCTACTGCTTTCTTTCTTTGTTTGAAATTAGTATTAATGGTTGTTGTTTCATTTAAAGCTTAAAGCTTTTGTTTTTGGGATTACTACTCCACCGGTCTATTACTGGGTTGTTACTGTTGCTGGGCAGTTGTTGCTATTGTACTGTTATTACTGCTGCTGATTCTCATCATCATTTTCTTTTGCTTCCAATATTAGGTATATATTTTAAATTCATGGCATGAAAAGCTTCAACATGGCAAGTAAATGAAGTTTGGAATTATAAGGATGTCTTCTACTCATTTAAATTTTATTAGTTTAAGTTTCAGTTTTGTTTTAGTTGGTTAATATAGTATTATACTTGACATGATAAACTGTTAACTAATTAACCTTCTGGAGTAGTAAATTCCACGATAATCTTATATGTTTTGAGGACTAGTGATGACATTTACTGTTTAAATTGTTGAGATAGGGAACATTGCAGAAAATTGGCCATTAATTAAATCTTGTGATATTGTTAGCTAAGTAAAGAATAGTACGGAAATACCCAGAAATTACATTACTAGATTATTTTGTCAAATATCCAATTTTGTTTAAAGCTAGATGATGTCGTCTTATTAAATCAATTGGTAGATTAGTTCTCTTTCTTAATAACAAATGGCATAGTTATTTTAGGAACGCGATCAACTCATTTCTTTTAATGTATGAAATAATGTCGATGATTTTTTTACAAAATATAGAGTTAGTGTTTGTAAATATTCGCATAGGCAGAGTTAGTGTTTATCTCAAACTCAATCTTCGTAATCAAAAATTAACTAAATAATTATAACCTCCGGACTAAAAACAAGTGGTGTAAAAGAAAGATGAGATTTATAAATTGTAACATTTTAAGTCAAAAATGTGTAAATAGCGTTTGCTACAAATAGAATAATGAAAATTCTTCAAAAATATCACTTCCTTTCTTACATCCATTCTTTCCCAATTTTTATACGTAATTTGCACGTTGTTTATTTGGGTAGGCAAATATTGTGTTCACTAAATAGTAGTATTAATCACACGTTGTTTATTTTACTCCTCAAATTCGAATGGTTTGAGGAATATAATTCATACGCGAAAAAATATATATTGCGATCAACGTCCAATAAATTGTAAATTCTTTTTAAGGAATTTAGAGACTAGAAGAATATTTATTTCTCATGACTTTCACATAAAAATGTATGGATGTAATAAACAATTTGTGGAAAATTTATACTACCATCAAGAATATTTTTGTGATTAGGGAGACGTTCGCGTAACCTAATTATATTTCTAAAAGCAATTCGGATTATGCGTTCGCGTGACTTCGATCGAATATTTAATAAAAGGGATTTCTCGGAGAATATCATTATTAACTTCATAAAAACCCGAGATGTGAGGTTCACTACTTAATTATACCAAAAGGGCGAATGTTTTTGATTTTATTTAAAGCATAATTTCGAAAATGATTATTTTAATAAAAATATTATCTATATTATTGTGTACACGTGCGCGTGACACAACTCTGCATGTTTTAAAAAATATAATTTATAACACGAATATACGTACGCGTGATTCGATTCAAAGAAGGGTCTTTAAATTTAAATAGAAGCGGTAACAATAAAATCATGCAATAAAAATGTATTTAACAAATCAAAATAATCAAGCCGAATATAACAGTTGAGCGACCGTGCTAGAACCACGGAACTCGGGAATGCCTAACACCTTCTCCCGGGTTAACAGAATTCCTTATCCGAATTTCTGGTGCGCAGACTGTTAAATAGACAGAGTCATATTCTCCTCGATTCAGGGATTAAAACCGGTGACTTGGGATGCCTTAAAATTCCCAAGTGGCGACTCTAAAACAAACAAACAAATCCCGTTTCGACTGTCCTTTAATTGGAGAAAACTCCCTGCACCCTCACGGGGGCGGAAAAAGGATGTGCGACAGCTCTGGCGACTCTGCTGGGGAATGATATCCCAGAACCACTGGTTCAGGGTTCAAGAATTCGAGCTTAAAATAATTGTTATAGTTGGCTTTATTTATTATCTGATTTTTTTACATGATATATGCCCAATGTGCTAAATGACACTTTTACCGCTTTAATATTATTTGAATTATGAATATATACAACTGCTACGAAACCCCCTTCTTTCTGAGTCTTCTAAATTTATGGTGCACACGTGCGCGTGGCCCACCTTTCTGTTAAAGTCATACCAAATAAGACGAAGTTGGGACAAGTAACTAGGCCGGGTAGACTTTCGTGCTCCCGGTACGTTGCCCCCGCTTCGGCTCAAACTGTCCGTTTGGGTAAGCCAGGGCTAGATCAATATGCCTCAGGTTTTTTCACTTAGAATAACCCAGCTTCATGTCGGATCCCTAGTAGGAGCGTTTGTTTGCATCACGTGCATTTGACTTTGGAGACTCAACACAGGGGTTGGGTTTGTCTAGGACAGGTGTACCAAAAAATGAAAATGACCATCCTGATGCATCTTACTTGCTCCTACTTGCGCATTTATTTGATTCGTACTTGTGTGCTGACTGACTTTTGAATATCAGGAATAATATTTTAAAATTGAAAAAAAAATAAATAGCGGTTAGGGAATTGATTGTTTATTTTTGGAAAAAAAAACCAATGCCCAAATAACTGTCAAAACTCTGCCGAAATTTTGAGAAAATGAAAAAAAAATATTTTATTAGTTTTTTTTATTAAAAGCAAAGGAAAAATAGAAAAAAAAGAGTCGTTGTTCTGTCTTGTTTTTAAAAAAAACAAATTAGAAAAAAAATAGTTTGTCTTGCCATAAAAAATGAAAATGAAAAAGAGTCTTGTTTTTAAAATGAGTTTTTATTTATTTATTTGTTTAGATACCAAAATAAAAATAAAAATAATAAAATAAAAAGAGTCGCGTTGAAAGTGGTTTTATTATTTGTTGCAAATATATATATAAATCCAAAAAGTTTTTCTTTATTTCCAAAAATGTATATATATCTTTATTTGTTGCAAAAATATTTGTCCTGCCAAAAAGTCTAGAAAAGTTTTTTTTAGACTCCCAATTTTCAAAACAAAAAATCCAAAAATATTTTCCATTATTGACTTCTTTAAGAAAGTCTTTTTAATTATTAATATATATATATATATATATATATAATAAAATAAAACAAATTCGAAAATATTTTCCTTCTTCTTTAAAAATTGAAAAGAAAATTCAAAATTCAAAAAAAATATTTTTTTAGAAAGCATTTCTTTTATTAAAGGTAAAATTCCAAAAAAAAAATATTTTCTTTCTTCTTAGAATAAGAAAAAAAAAAAAATATCTTCCTTTTACTTTTGAAATTCTCAAAGTTCAAATCAAAAGAAAAGGAATTCTTAGAAGTCTTTCTTTCAAAAAGAAAATCAATCAAAAATCAAAAAAATAAATATATATATACTTCATTTCTTCTTTTAAAGCAGTTCTTTTACAAATGCAAAAAAAAAATTAAAATTAGTTTATTTACTTTATTCATGACCTGCCCGAACTACGCGGGTTTGATTCTCACCGGATGTGAGATACGTAGGCAACCCTCATCGGGTCCAACCCCCATTTTTGCTAAAAGAGCCAAAAACCAATAAATAAATAAAAAACATGTCAAAATTTTAATTTTTTTTTCATAAATAAGTCGGGCGGTGTCCAGCCTCCACTTTTTGCTAAAACAAAATAGCCAAAAAAAAAATATGTCAAATTTTAAGAGTCATAAAGAAGTCGGGTGACGTTGTTTTATCAAGACATAGCCGAATGTTCCCGAATGGGACGCCAGAAGACCGACTTTGCATAAACAACCACCTTTTGGGTCATGTTTAGGATTTTGGTCTAGTTGACTCACACAGCCTTAAAAATCTTCGTCCCCGAGGCGCTGAAGGGCCGTGTTTGCAACACCAGGTTTTTATTGTAATTTGAAAAAAAATAAAAATAAATAGTCGGCGGTCAGGTGAATACCGTTTGAATTTTGTCATAATAAGCCGAGCCAGCTTCGGCCGCGTCTTAAACCGTTCTTGCCGAAATAGCCTCAGAGTATCTTTCAGTTGTCGAAAGGCTATTTTCGTAAAAGAACGGACAAGTGTGTAAAGTGTCATAAAATAATCCTCTCCGGCCTCAAAATTTGGACGGGGCCACATTTGCAAAAATAACCGTTTGGTTGCATTTGTCAAACGGAGAAAGGAAGCTGGCCGTTTGTTTTGGAGTTTGTAAAACTTTTGATTATAATATGTGGGTCGTTTGATTTTCAAGTTTGTAGGTCATTTTTAAACCTTTGAAACCCAATATGAAAATTGAAAAAAAATATGATTAGTATTGCTTATCTTTTATTGGTCCGAACTACGCAAGGTCTGATTCATGCGGGGTCATGATACGTAGGCAATCTCCATAAGATTCGACCACCACTGAAAAAGAAAAAAAAAGGGAAGAAAGAAAAATAAAGGAAAGCGCAAGTGCATCGCATTTCTGATAGAACAACTTAACTGCTTAAGTGCATTACATCTCTAATATATGATTATCTGTCAAATGCCCTGACACTAACATGATGGCTTCCCTTTGCTGTGTTCATATATAGAAAAGTGGTTGGTTGTGGTAACTCCTCCCTGCAAAGCAAATGACACAGAACCTCAGAATAGGGTGGGTCGGTACTGATGACCGACAACAATTGGTCGAACAGAACAACGGGTTGGTAGAAGAAGTGAAAATGCTGAGACAACATGTGGCAGACATGTATCAAGCATGGATAACTGGGAAAGCACCACCCCCACCACCGCCAAGCTTTTCAAACTCTGGCATTACCCATCCCCCATACTCTCCATCCCAACCCACTTATGACAGCTTTCCTAGCTACCCGAGTAGCTCCATCACTCGTCCACGCTACTCCCCTCCCCAATGCTACTTCTCTCCACGAGGTTCCCAAAGATGGGCTTCACTTTCCAAATACCCAGCTCCACAGAAGGCCTATCCACCCTCACAAGCCTACCGGAAGCCTCCTGGATCAGGTTTCCGGCCCAATCAAGCATTTAGGAACGAAAGGTTGCTGAAGCGAGGAAAGGCTCTCACCCCTATCGGAGTATCTTATGCAAGTCTGTTTGAAAGGCTAAAGCATGCTGGCTTGATTGAGCCACTCCCCGCATATACTCCAGATCCACATGCAAGAAACTTTGATCCGGCAGCACAATGCGTGTACCACTCCAATGTCATAGGGCACAACATTGAGAGTTGTCGTAATTTGAAAAGGGAAGTAGAGAAAATGATCTAAGAAGGGCGGATTGTGATCGATAACAGTAACATGGAGCACTCGAACCCTATCGAGAACTTGTTGACGGAGGTTGATGATATGGAAGCTGATAATGGTCTTGGCAATACTAATGCAAAGCTTAGTGGCTAAGATGCCAATTTTGATAAAATGGGAGGACGCTTCGTTCCTTGGTTAGCAAGAGAGAAGCTGTTGGTGGTTATTTTGTTGTCATTTCTATTATCCGGATTATTCTTAGGGTTGTAATGTGAATATTGTCTTGTGTCAAACCTTCTTATCTTTCCATTTTTGTCGTATCAGTTTGTTTAAGTCTCGTTGATGTTTTGTTAAGATTTTATTCTGGTTGTTTTGTTTGTTTTTCTAACCATTTCGCCGGAAGTCTAATACAAAAGCCGGTCTTTTATTATTTCCAGTCATCTTTTTATTTAGTCCTTTTGTCATTTTCGTTCAATGCCGATTCTAGGGACATGACATGCGCACACAGTTTGGGCCTAGTCTATAAAGTTAATCATAAAACCCTGGGAAGGTGATCAAAGCATTTAAAGGAAATAAGAACGGTTTGAGATTATTTGAAGCCCGAGTCATGTGGAACTGGGGCAAGTAAAACATAAAGAAAATCGTTAAATGCAAGATTCGCCAAATTGGCATGAGGGTCGTGCATGAGAGTGAGAGTGTCGCCCAGCAGTGCTTTAGAAATGACAAATGAAAAAGCAAGTGTTTAACATAATTGTCAAGTCCAGCACCATCGGAAGAGACTATAAATCTATGTTCAATTGTGTTGTTTGCACTTGGCATGTTTTGAAGACTGGAATGACGAAGGCATTTTATTCTGCTACCTAAACACTTTATCCTTCGTTACCCCTTTTGAGCCTTATTTATTTTCTTTCATACCCCTCGTTCGGAATCAATAGAAAGGACTAGGAAATACGAGCCTGGAAGGTAAAGAAAAAATCAAAAAAAACGAAAAAAAAAAGAAAAATGAAAAAAAAACAAAAGAAAGTCAAATGAAAAAAGAGGAATTGGGAACTACATTTGACCTGATTCCTCAAAGAGGATACGTAGGCTCCTCACGGCTCGGTCATAGGGTGTACAGTGTGCATAGTGTGCATGGTGTAATAAAAAGAAAAAAAATTAATTAATTAAAAATAAATAATCCCCAAGCAAGAAACTGGGGCAAGAGTTGTGCTCGTTGTAAGCAAAATTGGTTCCGAAGGTTGTAATTTTGAACCCCAAATTGATTTGTTTTTGAGCCTTTAATACCCTTTCTTTCTAAGCCTATCCAAAAAACCCACATTACGGTCCAAAGAAAGACCTTCTGATCAGTCTGCAAAAGATGCCAAGTCAGACAAATGAGAATCTTACCGGCGAACATAACATTCTGTTCCACAACAGAAAGGACTCTAATCTCCAGCAGAGAGAGTCATACCGGCAACACTCCAAATCCCCAGCTAGAAAGTGATATAAATGAGAGAGTCTTATCGGTAAAAATCTTCACGGACACCATAAGGCGATGAAAGCTGAGAGAAAAACCCAAAATGAGAGAGGCTTGATAGTGAAAACCCTTCGGGCACTACAAGTCGAATAAGATTGGGAATCAGATGGGGGATAGTCAAGGGAAGACCTTGAAAGACGATTGATGACGAAGGATAGGCCACATATGCATGTCATGACCATTAGAGTTAGTGTTTTCATTTGATAGGTTTTTATTTATAGTTTCTTTTGTTAAAGAGTCATTTTTTCCTTTGTCTTTTATTCTGTTCCCTTTTATCTTTTCCTTTCATAGAAATTTCCCCATTAGAGTCTGTTTGGTCAAGACCAGTGGGAAATGACTTCAAAGTAGACCATCAGCTTTCCAAGATAAGATCTGACTAGTACATCCAAGTGATATAGTCAGGAAGGAACAAGCGCGAGGCCAGTGTCAAGAAAGATATCCCCAGCAAAAGGATTGACGAGTGTCAAGAGGGATATCCTTGCCGAAATCAAAGGTTATTAAACCTCAAGACCAGAGCCCGTGGACAAAACAAGAAAAACAATAAGCATGATTTGGGAAATTCATGCGAGACTAAAAGGTCGGGAAAATGCAAGTTTCCGAGCCATGCCACGAAAGAAGAGGGATATCCCCAGCAGAAAAAGATTATCCCCAGCAAATAATATCATCCCCAACAAGTTGTGGAACGCAGAGCAAGGAAGGGAAAAGGGAAAACCATCCCAGTGGGAGTATCACAACCAACCACCGCCTTTTAAACTAACAAATTTTGTTTAAATTGAAACAGATAAAGGAAGTGGCATTGATGACAGAAATGCAGGCCATAAGGGAGACTGTCAAACTAGGGCAGAAAATTTTTCTTTCATTTGGAAAATTTTCTGGAAGTCAGATACCCATTCGAGGTAGAATGAATATAGCACCAGTCTCAAGGGAAGTGGTCTTTGAACCAGTTTTACCCCCAGCATAACAAGTTTTAATAAAAGAAGTTGTTCCCCAGCAGACAGAACAAAGGGATGACATTTGTGCTCAGAAAAGCAAAAATCATTATCATCCCCAGCAGCTTCCAGAAGAATGAAGCATCGATTTGAAGGGATAAAATTCCCCAACAGCATTATTCTCAACAACGTTATCCCAAGAAGATAACACTTTTATCCCCAGCAGTGTTGAGAGAAAATAAATTCTGAAAAATAAAATAAAATAAATAAATAAATAAATAAATAAATAAATAAATTTGAAGGAGGGGAAGAAAGGAGACTCCCACAGTGGTATTATCCCCAGCAAGCAAGAACAAAGCAGAGCGAAGGAAAAAATTGAAGAAGAAGTCAGGCGTCCACCTGGAGAATGAGGATGAAGAATTTAAGAAGAAGTCAGGCATCCATCTGGAGAACGAGGATGAAGAATTTAAGAAGAAATCAGGCGTCCACCTGGAGAATGAGGATGAAGAATTAAAGAAGAAGGCATTTTTTTTTTAAAAAAAGGGTTGTTAAAATCGTGCCAGCCAAAGAAAGGAATGGCACTTTTGAAAAAAAAATGGTTGAAGTCAGGAGCCCCCCTGAAGAATAGAATGGCAATTTATCGGTTGAAGTCAGGAGCCCGCCTGAAGAGAGGAATGGCGATTATTTTCAAAGTTGTTGTCAGGAGCCCGCCTGAAGAGAGGAAAGGCGTTTTAAAGAGTTGTTGAAATCTTGCCAACCTAAAGAAAGGAATGGCGATGTATGGTTTGAAGTCAAGAGCCCGCCTGAAGAGAGGAATTGCGATTATTTTCAAAGTTGTTGTCAGGAGCCCGCCTGAAGAGAGGAAATGCATTTTTAAAAGAGGTTATTGTTGAAGTCAGGAGCCCGCCTGAAGAGAGGAAAGGCATTTTTAAAAGTTGTTGAAATCTTGCCAACCTAAAGAAAGGAATGACGATGTATTGTTTGAAGTCAGGAGCCCGCCTGAAGAGAGGAATGGCGATTATTTTCAAAGTTGTTGTCAGGAGCCCGCCTGAAGAGAGGAAAGGCGTTTTAAAGAGTTGTTGAAATCTTGCCAACCTAAAGAAAGGAATGGCGATGTATGGTTTGAAGTCAGGAGCCCGCCTGAAGAGAGGAATGGCGATTATTTTCAAAGTTGTTGTCAGGAGCCCGCCTGAAGAGAGGAAAGGCATTTTTAAAAAAGTTGTTGAAATCTTGCCAACCTAAAGAAAGGAATGGCGATGTATGGTTTGAAGTCAGGAGCCCGCCTGAAGAGAGGAAAGGCGTTTTTAAAAGTTGTTGAAATCTTGCCAACCTAAAGAAAGGAATGGCGATGTATGGGTTGAAGTCAGGAGCCCGCCTGAAGAGAGGAATGGCGATTATTTTCAAAGTTGTTGTTGAAGTCAGGAGCCCGCCTGAAGAGAGGAATGGCGATTATTTTCAAAGTTGTTGTTGAAGTCAGGAGCCCGCCTGAAGAGAGGAAAGGCATTTTTAAAAGTTGTTGAAATCTTGCCAACCTAAAGAAAAGGAAATGGCGATGTATTGGTTGAAGTCAGGAGCCCGCCTGAAGAGAGGAAAGGCGTTTTTAAAAGTTGTTGTTGAAGTCAGGAGCCCGCCTGAAGAGAGGAATGGCGATTATTTTCAAAGTTGTTGTTGAAGTCAGGAGCCCGCCTGAAGAGAGGAATGGCGCTTATTTTTAAAAAAAAGTTGTTGAAATCTTGCCAACCTAAAGAAAGGAATGGCGATGTATTGGTGGAAGTCAGGAGCCCGCCTGAAGAGAGGAATGGCGAATTATTTTCAAAGTTGTTGTTGAAGTCAGGAGCCCGCCTGAAGAGAGGAATGACATTCATTTTTGTTGTTTAAGTTGGGAGCCCGCCCATAGAACAGAGGCATACATTTCAGTCTTTAATTTTCAAGCATTGAACTTGGGAGCCCGCCCAGATAACAGAGGCATACATTTCAAGTCTTTAATTTTCAAGTATTGAAGTTGGGAGCCCGCCCAGATAACAGAGGCATACATTTCAAGATCAAGTCAGAGGACTATAAAACAGAGGGTTACAATAGGAATCCCCAGCAGGAAACAATAAAATTCCCCGGCACCGGGAAGCAGAAGGTTGCAACAAGAGGTCACAGCACAAACTCAAGTGCATGTGTCAAAAGAAGAAAAGCACCGGAAGAAATGCAAGCAGACAAGGAAGAAAGGCAACAAAAACAAATTGTACTCTAGCCTAGCTTCTTGTTTTCTTTTAAGCACGGTGTAACAAGGAGATCGGTAAGCAGTGATAACAGCATGCAACAACAGTAACATTGCAGTCCCACGGTAGTCCCAGCTACCAAAGCTTCCCGAACTACATTAACCTGATTCCCCTTTAGCCAGGGATATGTAGGAAACCTTTGAAGCAAAGGTTCGGTTAAATCTTTTTCAAAAAATGCTTCACACGGAGTACTCGGATAGGCAAAAATCGCTCACTTTATCTTTGCACGAAAACCCTTCGTGTCTCCGGGCAAAGAGGGGCAGCTGTAAGCACGTGATTTTTGCCCTATATGAGAATTACTCCCAAAAATAATTCAAAAATAAAATGATTTTTCTTTGGTGTGCAATTTTGTGATATTTTGTGATATTTTGAATAATTGTTTGTATTTGCCTGTGCATGTTTATTTGCTAAATTAATAAAAAATACAAAAAGAAATATGTCGCATTTTGCATGTAGGATTTAATTCTACAATTGTTAGTAATTAAATTTGTTTACAAAAATTAAAAATTACAAAAATAGACATCTTTTGCATTTTTAGCATTTAATATCCAAATATACAATTTTATGCTTAATTATTACTTAATTGTGCGTTAATTGTTATTGGGAGTTAATTTGCGCTTTTATAACTTAATTTAGTTCTTAATAATAAGTTAAGTATTTTTATAATTTAGTTTTAGAGAAATAAAAGAAGAAAAGAGAGCGAAAATATAAAGAAAGTCGGAATTGGGCCTCTTCTTCAATTTCAAGCCACAAGCCCAAAAATGGCCCAATCTTCCCTACGACCCAGTCCATTTCGAACTGGGTCGACCCAGTACATAACCCAAAAGACCCAAACCCCCTTTGTCTTTCATTTTTTACAAAACAAAAACAAAACAAAACAAAAATAAGAGAAGAAAACCCTAAAAATTTAAACCTTCCCCCCCCCCCTCCTATCTTCTTCTTCTTCCTCAAGCTCACATCCCTTCCAACCATGGTTGCCCCTCTCCCATTCCCTTCATCCCCACATCACACTCACACACACACTCACCAAACACCTCCAAGCTGACCTCCCATGAACGACCTCAAAAACTATGAACAACCCAACGCGAAGCTCGCTTCAGCTCCGTCGTGCTGCTGCGTCTTCAGCTTCACCATTGTTGCTGCTGGTCACGTTTCTGCTTCAGCTGCTTGTCGCCGTGTCTTCCTTCGTCCTCTTCGTCGAGCTCAAGCTCGAGCTCGACATCCATGGTCGCCACTGCTTCATTCCGCTTCATCTTCCTCGTCATGATGCTCATCGCCTTCACTGTTTCCACCATGGTTGTTGTCCGCTCACGCAGCTGCTACTGCTACTAAGCAGCTGCTATTGCTTCAATTTTCTTTGTCGCGTCCAGCTGCTACGAGCAGCCATGGCTTCTCCAAAAAAAAAACGTTGATGCATCTCTATTCGCAGGTTGTTTCAGCTGCGTCCAGCTGCTGATTTTGGTTCGTTGTCCGTCGACCTCCCCTACTGCTTCATGCTGCTTCTTCTTCCTCACTCGATGGACTGTTGCTGCTGCTCGTCGCAGCAGTTGCTTCGTGTTTCTGCTTCACGTTGCTTCATCTTCTTCGGCTCGTCAAAGTTCGAAGGTTTATTTTTTATTTGAGTCGAAACCCGGACAGATTTGTTTACAATCAAAGTTCTTCGTTGATTCATCTCCGGTTAGTTGTTTTTGAGTTTTATTTTGTCCATATTTCGTTTTTATATTTCTAAAAGTTAAAATCGTTAAATATTTGATTCTTGTTTTGTTCGTTGTTTATCGTTGAAATCATTTTTTCTAGTTTGTTCATGTTCATGTGCTTTGTTAAAATTAATTTTTCAGATTTCAAAATAGAAGTTTAATTAGTTGTTTTCATGTTTATTTCATGTTTGTATTATTGTTTAAATGAATATTTGTTAGTTTGATGTTTGTTAGATTCAAATTGAAATTTAATTAACTATTTCTTCAATTTGTTTCATGAGTTTATGTATTGTTAGAAATTGTTAATATTGTTAAGTTCAAGGTTAAGTTCATAATTATTTATTCGTCGATCTTGTTATTTGTCTAAAAAGAATTTAGTTGTGTTAAAGGAATATATTGATTTAATCGTTTAATCCGTCATGTTTGTTGTGTTAAAATAGATTCATTCATGTTCATACTTTGTTTGGATGATCTTGAATCCGAATTTTGTATAGTTTGATTTCTTGTTTATCATTTATGATTATTTCTTGAATTGTTCTCATAATCTTGTTTAAAGTTTAATATAAGAATTGTTTGTTGTAATGTTGTTAGAGTTGATTTTAAGTTCAATATGATTGAATTTAGAAATCTTCATACTTTGTTTGTTGTTGTTGTTGAATTCGAAAATAGGATTGTTTGTTGCTAAAATATTGTTCAATCAAATTTTAGTTGTTCTTTGTTGTTCAATTCGTGTTCATGTGATTTGTTGTTGAAATGTTGTTAAAATCGTGTTCATGTGATATTGTTGTTATGATGTTCATCCGTGTTCATATTGTTGTTTGAACATTGTTAGAGATTGATCATATTGTCTATATTTTGGTTAAGTTTGATTAATTGATGTGTTATAGCTGATGGGTAGTTTGGTAAATTTGTAGTATGTTCAGGGGTAGTTTGGTAATTTCTGTAAGGTCGGAGGGGGTAGTTTAGGAATTGTACATTTTGAAATTGTTTATTTGAAGCATGGGGGACAAAATATAATGGGGTGGGTTGTGATATAGTTGTTTAATATAAAGGGGGAACAAGATTTGATTTAAAGGGGAAATCTTGCATTATTTTAAATGAAGCATGGGGGACAAAATATAATGGGGTGGTGTGATATGTTTATTTAATGTAATGGGGATGAGTGGAAAGATAATGGGTTGGGTAGAGAAAAAGTATTGATTTAATTGATTAAAAGATTTATGGGATGAGATTATATATATATATATGAAGTCTTGAACACAAGACAAGAACAAAAAATAGGGAGAGAGATACGAAAAAAAAATACACACACAGATAGAGAGAAAAAAACGGACAGAGAATAGAAGAGAGAAAAATTCCGAAAAATATTTAAGCTTTCAAAATAAAATAAAACTAAAAAAAATCTACTGCTTTCTTTCTTTGTTTGAAATTAGTATTAATGGTTGTTGTTTCATTTAAAGCTTAAAGCTTTTGTTTTTGGGATTACTACTCCACCGGTCTATTACTGGGTTGTTACTGTTGCTGGGCAGTTGTTGCTATTGTACTGTTATTACTGCTGCTGATTCTCATCATCATTTTCTTTTGCTTCCAATATCAGGTATATATTTTAAATTCATGGCATGAAAAGCTTCAACATGGCAAGTAAATGAAGTTTGGAATTATAAGGATGTCTTCTACTCATTTAAATTTTATTAGTTTAAGTTTCAGTTTTGTTTTAGTTGGTTAATATAGTATTATACTTGACATGATAAACTGTTAACTAATTAACCTTCTGGAGTAGTAAATTCCACGATAATCTTATATGTTTTGAGGACTAGTGATGACATTTACTGTTTAAATTGTTGAGATAGGGAACACTGCAGAAAATTGTCCATTAATTAAATCTTGTGATATTTTTAGCTAAGTAAAGAATAGTACGGAAATACCCAAAAATTACATTACTAGATTATTTTGTCAAATATCCAATTTTGTTTAAAGCTAGATGATGTCGTCTTATTAAATCAATTGGTAGATTAGTTCTCTTTCTTAATAACAAATGGCATAGTTATTTTAGGAATGCGATCAACTCATTTCTTTTAATGTATGAAATAATGTCGATGATTTTTTTTACAAAATATAGAGTTAGTGTTTGTAAATATTCGCATAGGCAGAGTTAGTGTTTATCTCAAACTCAATCTTCGTAATCAAAAATTAACTAAATAATTATAACCCCGGACTAAAAACAAGTGGTGTAAGAGAAAGATGAGATTTATAAATTGTAACATTTTAAGTCAAAAATGTGTAAATAGCGTTTGCTACAAATAGAATAATGAAAATTCTTCAAAAATATCACTTCCTTTCTTACATCCATTCTTTCCCAATTTTTATACGTAATTTGCACGTTGTTTATTTGGGTAGGCAAATATTGTATTCACTAAATGGTAGTATTAATCACACGTTGTTTATTTTACTCCTCAAATTCGAATGGTTTGAGGAATATAATTCATACGCGAAAAAATATATATTGCGATCAACGTCCAATAAATTGTAAATTCTTTTTAAGGAATTTAGAGACTAGAAGAATATTTATTTCTCATGACTTTCACATAAAAATGTATGGATGTAATAAACAATTTGTGGAAAATTTATACTACCATCAAGAATATTTTTGTGATTAGGGATACGTTCGCGTAACCTAATTATATTTCTAAAAGCAATTCGGATTATGCGTTCGCGTGACTTCGATCGAATATTTAATAAAAGGGATTTCTCGGAGAATATCATTATTAACTTCATAAAAACCCGAGATGTGAGGTTCACTACTTAATTATACCAAAAGGGCGAATGTTTTTTATTTTATTTAAAGCATAATTTCGAAAATGATTATTTTAATAAAAATATTATCTATATTATTGTGTACACGTGCGCATGACACAACTCCGCATGTTTTAAAAAATATAATTTATAACACGAATATACGTACGCGTGATTCGATTCAAAGAAGGGTCTTTAAATTTAAATAGAAGCGGTAACAATAAAATCATGCAATAAAAATGTATTTAACAAATCAAAATAATCAAGCCGAATATAACAGTTGAGCAACCGTGCTAGAACCACGGAACTCGGGAATGCCTAACACCTTCTCACGGGTTAACAGAATTCCTTATCCGGATTTCTGGTGCGCAGACTGTTAAATAGACAGAGTCATATTCTTCTCGATTCAGGGATTAAAACCGGTGACTTGGGATGCCTTAAAATTCCCAAGTGGCGACTCTGAAACAAACAAACAAATCCCGTTTCGACTGTCCTTTAATTGGAGAAAACTCCCTGCACCCTCGCGGGGGCGGAAAAAGGAGGTGCGACATTCTTTATAAAAGATTTCACAAAATTCTAGGGTATATTTTGCAACCCATTACTAAACATTGCCTTTAACCTTAGTACTCGTAGGATCTTATAATTTATATCCGTGAGTTTACACTTTATGAAATCTTAATACAAAAGGTTTATGATTCAGACTTGTTTCTTGGCTCTTTATTGGCTCTTGACTTTTGATTTTTGGGTCGATCCAGGCTTGAACTGACTTTTAGTCTTCTTTCTTCTTTGACTTGCAGTCTTCTTTACCTGCTATCTATAGTCCCCCAAGTGTTAGAGCTTTGAAGTATGAAATCTCAGGCACTTGATTATTCCTTCCATTTGGTCCATTTCCTGAAAAGGAAAATACATACAAGACTCAGAATTTATCCTTTTAATCTGCCAACTCTGAAAGAATTCTATGATTTTTTCACCTATGAATTGCGGCCCGTTATCACACACGATTTCTTTTGGAACTCCAAACCGGCATATAATGTTTCTCCAAATGAAGACCCTGACTTCTTTTTCCCGCACTTGTTTGAAGGCACCTGCTTCTACCCACTTGGTAAAATAATCGGTTAGTACTAGTAAAAATTGTACCTTTCCTTTGGTTTGAGGTAGTGGACCCACGATATTCATCCCCTACTTCATAAAAGGCCCTGGTGCAATAACCAAATTTAATAACACTGATGGGCGATGAATGTTGTTACCGTATCATTGGCATTTGTCACATTGACCGCAAAGCTTTCTGCATCTTCTTCCATTTTTGGCCAATAATATTTTGCTCTAATTAGAGTTTTTACCAAGGATCTTCCTCCTGCGTGATTTTCACAATGTCCCGCATGTACTTTTCTCATCACATACTCTGTTTGAGAAGATCCGAGACACCTTCCTAAAGGTCCACCGAACATCTTTCGATATAGGTTGCCACGATCCAAACAATAACGGGCAGCTTTTCGTCGAAGTGCCTCAGCCTTTTTCTTATCTTCAGGTAGAATCCTGTACTGCAAAAAATTAGTGATTGTGTTTCTCCAATCCCAAGTTAAATTATTGAAATTTACCTCATTTTTGTCCTGATCGAGTGTCAAATGAAACAAATGTATTATGGAAGCATTTTCTTCATTTGTCACTTCTACAGCAGATGCGAGATTAGTCAGTGCGCCTGCTACAGCATTTTCTTTCCTGGGTATTTGCACGATTTTCTAAGATTGAAATTGTCTGATTAAGTTTCGTGCCTTTTTCAAATATTGTTGCATCCTCGCCTCTCTAGCTATATAAGTCCCCTGCATTTGATTAACTACAAGTTGTGAGTCGCTCTTGATTATGTAACAACCCGACCGGTTATTTTGAGCTTTTGCACTTTGCTCACCAGTTCTCGGGCATGACTAGCCCCGTGTGATGTATTATGACTTATGTAAATCGTCGATTTTGGTTTTCAGGGTAATCAGAATGAATTTGGAAGAACAGTTCTCAGTTTGAATCTTAAAATTTGAAAGGTTTGACCAAGATTTGACTTGTTAGTATATGATCTCGGATTGGAATTTTTATGATTTGGTTAGCTCCGTTAGGTAATTTGGGACTTAAAAGCGTGATCAGAATGTATTTTGGAGGTCCGTGGAAGGTTTAGGCTTGAATTGCCGAAATTAGGATTTTGGCATTTTCCGGTTGAAAGGTGAGATTTGGATATATGACTCATAATGGAATTCCGGAAGTTGGAATAGGTCCGTTGTGTCATTTGTGACGTATATGCAAAATTTCAGGTCATTCGGAGTTGAATTGGTGGGTTTCGGCATCGTTTGTGGAACTTGAAAGTTTCTAAGTTCTTAAGCTTGAATCCGAAGTAGATTTGGTATTTTGGCATTGTTTTGAGTGATTCGAAGGCTCGAATAAGTTTTAATGATGTTATGGGAGGTGTTGGTACGTTTGGGTTGAGGTTCCGAGGGCCTCGGGTATATTTCGGGTGAGTTTTGAGCGAGTCCGGGCATTACTGGGACTCAGGCATTGGTTTTGGTGCTTAAATTTACAGCTGGGTGGAAGTTTTACCACTGGGCGCGGTGGTTTTATTGTAGTCGCGAAAATGGTCCGCGGTCCGCGGTCATGAAGAATCCGCAGGTCGTTGGTTCAACTTCGGAAGCCTATATTTTTTGATCTACAAGGAATTTTGAGATGATTCAAAAACAACAATTGTAGACCTTCATGTCCAGTTTCAACAAAGATAAAGAAATCATAATTTGGACATCTGTAGAGAAGATTATGGTCAAAATACTAAAGTATATTGCTGCAATCAACATTTTCTGTTGTAGCAATGGTTTTACCGCGGTCAGCAATGGTTTTACCTCGGTCAGCAGTGGTCACTGCGGTCAGCAGTGATGGGGATCCGAAAGGTACTCTATAAATATGAGATTTGGGGTTTTATTTCATATTTTGACCTAGAGAGCTCGGGCTTTGGCAATTTTTCGAGGTATTTTCAAGAAAAACCATCAGGGTAAGTGATTATAACTCAATTTTGGCTAAAATACATGATTATAACGTTGGATTCATCATTTGAGTAGAGATTTGGAATGTAAATTTGGGAAAATTGTGGAACTTCATAAAATAAAATTTTGAGATTTGAAAGCCGATTCGAAGTCGGAATTGAGTAAAACTAGTATGGATAGTCTCGTAATTGAATGGGTTATCGGATTTTGAGACTTTGGTCGGATTCCGAGATGTGGGCCTGAGGGCCGCAATTTCGGGATTCTTTAGTTAATTTGATTATTTTCGCCTGGGCTTTGTTCCTTTATCATATATTGATGATAATATACTGATTTTGGTTAGATTTGGAGCATTTGGAGGCCGATTCGAGAGGCAAAGGTATCGCGGGCTAGAGTTTGGACCGAATTGAGGTGAATAATGATTGTAAATGTTGTCCTGAGGGTATGAAACCCCGGATTGCACATCGTTGTTCTATATTGAGGTGACGCACACGCTAGATGACGAGCGTGGGGTCGTGCACCGTTGGGGATTGTAACTTAGTCCATCCCGTATGAGTGTTTTACCACGTATTTGATTGAAAACTATTTGCTATCATCATGTTTTGGGCTGAATACCATATTTGGGCCTCATGCCAACTATTTGGACCTTTAGGGGATTTTTACTGATATTTCCTCACTTTTTTGACTTTATACTTGTACTCAATCATGCTATATTCTATTGTTTTCATAACTCAGCCATGTCTACTCTGTTTTAATACATTAAATGATAATTTGGGCTGAGCATCATGTTTTATTGTTGCCCGAGTGGCTTATGAGATTCTGATTGAGTAAGGCTGAGGGCTTGTATTGCGAAGATACACTGATTGTGATTATGAGGTCGAGGGCCTCAGATTTGTACGCCACGAGGTGGCTTGTTGATATGAGGCTGAGAGCCTATGTGATTATGCCACGAGATGGCTTAATATTACGCTTGGGTTGTAAGGGGCCCCTCTAGGAGTCTGCACACCCCCAGTGAGTGCGGGTACCCATTGTGATGTGAGATATAGCATGAGGGGCTGGTGTTGTTCCATGTTGTTACCCGAGGGGCTATTTTTTTTAGTATTATGCCCGAGGGGCGGATTTTCTATGCTTATCTGTTCTAGCTGCTTTTCATTTAATTAGTTGATTGTCAAAAAGGTGTTTTAAAGAAGTTTAAACTGAGCTAAGATGTTTTAAGAGATTTCACTGCTTTATTGCTTTTACTGATTTTATACTACTTCTATATAGCATGTTGATGTGTTTTACATGATTTTTTATCGCTCAGTCTTCATTTATTGTTACTACTTACTGAGTCAGAGTACTCACATTACTCCCTGCACCTTATGTGCAGATTCAGGTATTTTTGAACCCGGTAGCGGGTGTTGGTTGCTCAGAGGCAGAGTCATCAGAGTTTAGCAAGGTAGTTTCCCTACGTTCGCAGCACTGCTTTTCTCCCTCTTGATTTCATTAGACTGTATTTAGTATATTTTTTAGACTTTCCATTGTATTTAGACCTTAGTAGATGTTCGTGACTTGTGACACCCCGATGTCGGGGCTGTATCTATTTCCGCACTTGTTTTATTTCGCTTAATTTTGGGATTTATTTCTTATCAATGACTTAAATTAACTTATCAAAATTGTTAAAAATAAATTTGGGAATTGTGTCGGTTGGCCTTGTCTTTACGAGAGGCGTCATCACGACCGGGTCCGGTTTGGGGTCGTGACAAATTGATATCAAAGCCTAGGTTACATAGGTCTCACGAGTCATGAGCAGGTTTAGTAGAGTCTCGCGGATCGGTACGGAGACGTCTGTACTTATCCTCGGGAGGCTGCAGAACCTTTAGGAAAAACTTCACATTCTTGAATTCTTATCGTGCGTCATTGGTTCAGTTTGAAATGTAACTCTTTGAATTCCTTCCACGTGTTCGTATGTGCGCATGAGCACTCCGTATCAAATATGCATCGATGGCTTGTGATCCCCTGATCGAGGGGCGAGACGTGATCTCTGTGTGTGGAGGTTTGGCCAGTCTGGAGGACTTGAGGCCGGGTTTTTGCCTACAGCTTGAGCACTGAGGCATTGGTTGTGTGAGTACATGCTTGTGGATTTGTATGTCCTGTAGTGTCCCTGTTAGTGGGAGTGATGATTGGGTAGCTATGTGATGAGTATGATATAACTGCAAGATGTATTCATATGATTGGAAAGCGACGAGAAGGGTCTGGTGGAGGATAGAAGAATTATTAGGTGCTTGATTTCCATCTTGAGTCGAAGATAGCCCCGAGTTATGGGTATGTGAAGAATCTTTTCATGTTTTCTAATTGGGGGAGTGAAGTGGATTTCACGTTGTGATATGAGTTCAAACTCAGGAAGATTAAGTGGCTATGTAATGTCTATGACGGTGGAAGGGTATAAAGGAATGTTAATTGGGGCGAAGCAGATGAGTTATCTCCTGCGGATTGTTCTGAAGTTTGCGTGATCCTTTATGTTGTTTATTCAAAGATCTCTATTACCAGTGGAATATATGTGTTGCAGTTTGAATTTGGGTTGCCGAAGAGAGTGGGTTTCACTGTTGCGAGGGTGAATGCGAGATTTGCAGAAGATTTAAAGTACTAGATGGTCCGTGTTTCACGAGCTTATGAAGGGTTGAGTTTAATCTCACTATGGTATTATGTCAGTAATAGAGTATATGCATTATGAGTTATTGTGTGTGTTTTGATCTATGGATTCGAGCCAAGTGGGGGAGTCTGCTATTAATTAGTTGATTGCACGGTTATGTGCTATGTTGGTTCCAGTTTGAGGCGTGCTGGTGAATCAGTTATGGCTTACTGAGAATGAGACCGAGGATGGCTCGAGTAAAGGAAATTTTAATAAAGGTTATGTCATGCTTCATAGGTGTTTGACAATCACAGAATGTCTTGAGTTGTTATTGGTAAAGGATTTGCGGTGCATAGAACAGGAAGTTGCTTGGTTGCATTAAGATGCATTCTGCGGTGTCGGATTGCTAATGAGGCACCAGTTGTTCAGTTCATTTGATCAGTCTAATTGAGGTTTGAGTAGAGTGGATGACTCTCGAGAATGGTCCTAATGAGTTCAAGATTGGAAATTTTCAAGTGTATAATTTGGCTAGAAACTGAGGTTTGCATTGGAAGGTGTCAAGGCTTGTGTCATTTCTATATCAATTACGGGATTCTATATATCAGTATTAGGAAGGTAATGGTTTCGGATTCGCAAGAAGTCTCTTCAGAGTAGGTATTTTGAATATGGTGCTTTTGGGAATAGTAAAGAGAGTATTCATCGGCTTATGAGCCTTAGACGGTGTGATTTTATGCTTGGATATCGTGTTGTGAGTCTGGGTTGAGGAATTGAGGTGTTGTAGCAAGAAGGAGTATCAAGTTGAAGGTAAATCAGAAGGAACTTGGGTAGATGGGTTAGCTTGGTAGGCCGGAAGGAATATCAAGTTAAAGGTAAATCAGAAGAAAACTTAGATATATGGGATAGCTTGGTAGTAGGCCGGATCGGCATGGTAAGGTCACGATTAGTTCTTTGGATGCTTACGAAGTAATGAGTTTCTGCAGGTGTTTCGTGGTAATTCACTTTGGTTTTTAGTGGCCTGCATAGCTTGGTTGAGTTAGAAGGATTCAGTCCTGACGGTTTAGTTCTGTGTGAATGGAATTCGGAAAGATCTTGATGATTTCTACCACGGTTAGAGATGTATATTTTCCACGGGCATGAGGAGCATGAGATGTATAGTGATTTTCTCCTAGATGGGATCCAATGGAAAAGTTCTTGGCTAGTTGAGTACGTAGTTGCTTGTGGCACGGAAGGGATATAAAGTTCTCATGGTTATCCTAGGATGGTACGGTTTATGCGGTGTGTTGTGTAGGATTGAGATTTGCATGTGTAAGGTCAGGGTCCAGTTTTGAAAGGAAGGTCATAAAAATTATCAGGTAGCACATGCATCTTCAAATGACTTGGAAAATGATATTACTGATTGGTGTGGCTTGATGGGGTATACATTTCAAAAAAAGGGGCAAGTGATTGAGTTGAGGATACTTCAGTAGTATTGCGGCACTCTCTTGTTGGATTGACTGGTAATATTCGAGTTTGCTTGGTGGCTGGGAAGGATTGTCTTTCTTATTTGAGCCTTCGTGATAGATATCAGTGCAGAGACTCCTACCATTGATTCAGTTCCGATGGTGAGGGACTTTTCGGATGTGTTTCTTGTGGTCAGGCATGTCGCCGGACAAGGTTGTTGATTTCGGTATTGATTTGGTGTCGGGTACCGTATCGCATGGCACCGGCTGAGTTAAAGGAGTTGAAGGAGCTGCTTCAGGGTTTCCTTAATAAGGGGTTCGTTGGCAGGCCAATGTGGATGTGTGTTCTAACTTGAGTCGGCTTGGTTGACTCCGAGTTGTGTTGTTGAGGGATATGTTGATTCGATTGTTATTGAGCTTATTAGTAATCTAGGAAGATCCATGAGTTACCTTTCTGTGTTACGAGGCATTGGAATTTGTTGGTTATAGGCATATGTGGTGCAGTGTTATTGGGGTCTCTCAGTAGAATTTGAGCAGGTGGAGTATTGGGTATTGCTCGGCGGATGGCGCATCGGTTGTGTCCTTTCGGGTTTGTGTAATGTTATGTCAATTGCTTCGTCGTGGTTATGATGACTTGCTTTGGTTCTAGACATCAAATTGCGCGTGGTTGTTGAATTTGAGCATAGTGACTTAAGGTATTTCATGTGGACCAGTGTTTGGATAGGGTCGCGCATTGCAGCGAAGTTATGTGGAGGTATGACCCTTCGGGTTAGATTCATGTGTTCTCTTTCTATTATGTGTGACGGGTTCCTAGCATTTGTTATGGTCATATGGTGAGCTTGCGGTACAACTCTTTTATTTGAGTCATTTTCATGACTTGAGTATGTTCGGATTGTTGCTTATTGGTGCGCGGATTGCACAAGTTGTGGATTTAGTTTTTATTGATGTGTCATGTCACTAGAGTAGTAGTGTTGGATTGGGAGAGATCGTTGGGATCTATAATGGATACAAATGGATTTGTTTTCAGCGTGTTGGAAGGATAATATCGATGTTTGGCTTAGAAATTTGCTATGGTCCTTGCCAAAGGAGAAGTGGCATCACGAATGGTTGATCTGAGGAATGGTTATGACTTTCTACGTGTTTCATTTATCATTGGCAGTTTATGAAAGTGTTGGAATGAGACTTTAGTTGATAAGAGGTTTACTATCGGTTTTCGGTTGTTGTGTGCAGCTGCTGTGATTAGAAGTTATTGCTACAAGTGTTTGAGTTATGTGGTATATCATGTAATTGCACCTGAGGTTACAAGTATGGGTTGTTACAGCTTGTTCGGGCTTATTCAGAGTATAGATGTGTGATTCTGATCTTGTGGATGATTTCAGGAGTGGAAATGTGGTTCTAAGGTTTATGGGCGAGGTTGGATTGTGAAATTTTAGTTGCATGGTGTTATCGGTCCTATATGAGATAGGGTGACGTGAGTTCGCCCCCGAGTATGTGCATGGTAAGGTTATTCGGCGATTGATTGGCTTTTGGAACAACTCTGGGCACGTTCGAGGACGAACTTATGTTTAAGTCAGGGAGGATGTAATGACCCGACTGGTCGTTTTGAGCTTTTGTAATTTGCTCACCAGTTCTCGGGCATGACTATCCCCGTGTGATGTATTATGACTTATGTAAATCATCGGTTTTGGTTTTCAGGGTAATCGAAATGAATTTGGAAGAACAGTTCTCAGTTTGAAGCTTAAAATTTGAAAGGTTTGACCAAGATTTGACTTGTTAGTATATGATCTCGGATTGGAATTGTTATGATTTGGTTAGCTCTTTTAGGTGATTTGGGACTTAGGAGCATGATCGGAATGTATTTTGGAGGTCTGTGGAAGGTTTAGGCTTCAATTGCTAAAATTGGGATTTTGGCATTTTCCGGTTGATAGGTGAGATTTGGATATAGGGGTTGAAATGGAATTATGGAAGTTGGAATAGGTCCGTTGTGTCATTTGTGACGTGTGTGTAAAATTTCAGGTCATTCGGAGTTGATTTAGTGGGTTTCGGCATTGTTTGTGGAACTTGAAAGTTCCTAAGTTCTTAAGGTTGAATCCGAAGTTGATTTGGTATTTTGGCGTTGTTTTGAGTGATTCGAAGGCTCGACTAAGTTTTAATAATGTTATGAGAGGTGTTGGTATGTTTGGGTTGAGGTTCCGAGGGCCTCGGGTGTGTTTCGGGTGAGTTTTGAGCGAGTACAGGCATTACGGGGACTCAGGCATTGGTTCTGGTGCTTAAATTTACAACTGGGGTGGAAGTTTTACCGCTGGGCGCGGTGGTTTTATTGCGGTCACGGAAAATGATCCGTTGTCCGCGGTCATGAAGAATCTGCAGGTCGTCGATCCAACTTCGGAAGCCTATATCTTTTGATCTACAAGGAATTTTGAGATGATTTAAAAATAAAATTTTCCGCAGTAGCAATGGTTTTACCGCGGTCAGCGGTGATGGGAATCCGGAAGGTACTCTATAAATTCGAGATTTGGGGTTTTATTTCATATTTTGACCTAGAGAACTCGGGCTTTGGCGATTTTTTGAGGGATTTTCAAGAAAAACCATCGGGGTAAGTGATTCTAACTCAATTTTGGCTAAAATACATGATTATAACGTTGGATTCATCATTTGAGTAGAGATTTGGGATGTATATTTGGGAAAAATTGTGAAACTTCATAAAATGAAATTTTGGAATTTGAAAGCCGATTTGAAGTCGGAATTGAGTGAAACTAGTATAGATAGTCTCGTAATTGAATGGGTTGTCGGATTTTGAGACGTGGGCCCGGGCCCAGGTTTGAGCAATTTCGGGATTCTTGAGTTAATTTGATTATTTTCGCCTGGGCTTTGTTCCTTTAGCGTATATTGATGATAATATATTGATTTTGGTTAGATTTGGAGCATTTGGAGGCCGATTCAAGAGGCAAAGGCATCGCGGGCTAGAGTTTGGACTGGTTTGAGGTGAGTAATGATTGTAAATGTTTTTCTGAGGGTATAAAACCTCGGATTGCAAATTGTTGTGCTATATTCAGGTGACGCACACGCTAGATGACGAGCGTGGGGTAATGCACCATTGGGGATTGTGACTTAGTCCATCCCGTATGACTGTTTTACCGCGTATTTGATTGAAAACTATTTGCTATCATCATTTTTGGGCTGAATGCCATATTTGGGCCTCATGCCAACTATTTGGATCCTTAGGGAATTTTTACTGATATTTCCTCACTGTTTTGACTTTATATTTATACTCAATTATGCTATATTCTTCTGTTTGCATAACTTAGCCATGTCTACTCTGTTTTAATACATTAAATGATATTTTAAATGATAGTTTGGGTTGAGCATCATGTTTTACTATTGCCCGAGTGGCTTACAAGATTCTGACTGAGTAAGGCCGAGGGCCTGTGTTGTGAGGATACGCTGATTGTGATTATGAGGCCGAGGGCCTAAGATTTGTATGCCACGAGGTAGCTTGTTGATCTGAGGTCAAAAGCCTATGTGATTATGCCACGAGATGGTTTGATATTGTGCTTGGGCCGTAAGGGGCCCCTCCAGAAGTCTGCACACCTCTAGTGAGCGCAGGTACCCATTGTGATGTGAGATATAGCCCGAGGGGCTGGTGTTGTTCAATGTTGTTGCCCGAGGGGCTGTTTCTATTGGTATTGTGCCCGAGGGGCGGATTTTCTGTGCTTATCTTTTCTAGCTGCTTTCCATTTAATTGTTTGATTGTCAAAAAGGTATTTTAAAGAAGTTTAAACTAAGCTATGATGTTTTAAGAGATTTCACTGCTTCATTGCTTTTACTGATTTTATACTGCTTCTATATAGCATGTTGATGTGCTTTACGTGATTTCTTATCGCTCAGTCTTCATTTATTGTTATTACTCACTGAGTCGGATTACTCACATTACTCCTTACACCTTGTGTGCAGATTTAGGTATTTCTGAACCCGGTAGCGGGTGTTGGTTGCTCAGAGGCAGAGTCATCGGAGTTTAGCAAGGTAGTTGCCCGACGTTCGCATCACTGCTTTTCTCCCTCTTGATTTCATTAGACTGTATTTAGTACATTTTTCAGACTTTTCGTTGTATTTAGACCTTAGTAGATGCTCGTGACTTGTGACACCCCGATATCGGGCTGTATCTATTTCTGCACTTGTTTTATTTCACTTAATTTTGGTATTTATTTCTTATCAATGACTTAAATTGACTTATCAAAATTGTTAAAAATGAATTTGGGAATTGTGTCGGTTGGCCTTGTCTTCACGAGAAGCACCATCACGACCAGGTCCGGTTTGGGATCGTGACAGATTATAATCTGCACTATTCCGAGCTCTCGTGCCAATCCCAGACCTGCAATTATAGCTTCATATTCTACTTCATTGTTGGTAATGGGATGGCACTTTATTGCCTGCCATATAGTTTCTCCCGAAGGTGGGATTAGAAGAATGCCTAAACCCGCTCTTTAACATTCGAGGAGCCATTAGTAAATAGGGTCCATATACCCGGATTAGACCCGGTGAATAGCTGCAGTTCCTTTTCTGCTTCTGGTACTATTCTTGGGTTGAAGTCTGCCACGAAATCTGCTAAAACCTGTGATTTTATCGCAGTTCTAGGTTGATGTGTGATATCAGATTCACTTAGTTCGATAGCCCACTTGGTTAATCTACCTGATAGTTCTTGCTTGTGCAATATATTTCTTAAGGGGTAAGCGATCACTACAGAGATAGGGGACATTGAAAATAAGGCCTCAACTTTCTAGATGCCATGATTAGTACTAAAATAAGTTTTTCCAAATGAGGATATCGAGTTTCAGCATCCAATAAAGACTTGCTAACATAATAAATTGGAGATTGTTTACCTTTGTCTTCTCGAACTAACACTGCACTTACCGCCATTTCTGACATAGCGAGATACATAAGTAGCCTTTCTCCATCCTTCGATTTAGCCAGCAACGGTGGGTTTGACAAGTACGTTTTTAGATTTTGAGTGCTTGTTGGCAATCCTAAATCCACTCAAATTGGCTTTGCTTTTTCAACACTAAAAAGAACTTAAAACTCTTCTCCGAAGATTTAGAAATAAACCTTCTCAATGCTGCTATCCTACCTGTCAACCTCTGTACCTCTTTTTTGCTCATAAGTATGCCTGGTATTTCTTCAATAGCTTTAATCTATGCTAGGTTTACTTCAATTACCCGGTAAGAAATAAGGAAACCTAAAAATTTACTTGAAGACACGCCAAATGCACACTTTTTGGGATTTAACTTCATATTGTATTTGCGGAGAATCTGAAATGTATCTGAAAAATGTTGGATGTGATCCCCCACCTGTGTTGGCTTGAATAGCATGTCATCGATTTAGACTTCCATAGTTTTTCCCAGGTATTCTTGAAACATTTTCGTTACTAACCTCTAGTACGTGTCTCCAACATTCGTTAGGCCGAAAGGCATGACTTTATAACAGTAAGTCCTTCTATCTATAATAAAGGAAGTTTTTTCCTCATCTAAAGGATCATTTTTATCTGATTATATCCTGAATAGGCATCTAAAAAACTAAACAATTCATGTCCTGCAGTAGCATCAATTAGTTGATCTATGTGCGGTAAAGAAAAAGAATCTTTAGGGCAAGCTTTATTCAAGTAAGTATGGTCTACACAAACTTGCTATTTACCATTCTTTTTCGGCACCACTATAGTATTAGCTATCCAATTAGGATATTTTACCTCTTGGATAGACCCGATTTTAAAAGTTTTTGTACCTCATCCTGAATCACCTGGTTTTTGAAGGATCCTTGCTTCCTTTTCTTCTGTTTGATAGGTGGATATGTTGGATATTCATTTAGCTTATGGGTCATCACCTCCGGTGGTATGCCTGTCATATCTGAATGCGACCAAGCAAAGAAGTCTACGTTAGATTTTAAGAATTCAATTAACTTACCTTTCATCTTTGCGCTCAGGTTGGTTCCGATATAAACTTTTCTGTCCGGCCAATGTATAAATAGCACCACTGCTTCGAGTTCTTCAATTGTTGTTTTGATGTTTTCGTTCTCTTTTGGCTCTTGAATGATATCAGTGTCACGACCCCGGTTCTCCCTCCGTGAACCATTGTGATGGCAACTAGTCTTTACGACTAGGTAAGCCTAAATTGTGGAAGAAAACCAAAATTTGCGGAAGTAAAACAATTTTAAACAGAAATAAAGCAGTAACAGAGTTTAAATGTGTCGCTCGACATACACCATGTTTAACTCTCACTACCAATACATAAATCCAAGACCTGAAAATCCACGAATCACAAGCTAAGATCAATATTATATAGCTCTAACTCCGGAATGTCTAATAAGAATAGAAAAAGTACATAAAGGCTAAATACTAAAAGCAGGAATAGAAAGGGACTTCTCGGTATGCGGACACGATAGAAGTACCTCGAAGTCTCTATATTAGTCGTCTTCTCAAGGATGATAGGCCTAAGTAGCGGTACCTGGATCTGAACATGAAAAACATGCGTAGAAGGGGCATGAGTACACCACAACGGTACTCAGTAAGTGACAAGCCTAACCTCGGTTGGGTAGTGACAAGGAAGGTCAGGGCCCTACTAAGATAAAATAAAGAATATAAGACATGACAGTCTAAGATAAGTAGTAGAGTTGAAAACTAACGATAAGAATTTAATACAGGAAAAGAAGGAATTCAATAACTGAAATAGAAGCAAAACAATTAAAAGGAATAACCGGGGATCTCTCAGTATCCCGAGGATCTCTTAGTACCCTCAATATATGCCAGGGATCTCCTGGTATCCCGAGGATCTCTCGGTATCCTCAATATATGCTAGGGATCTCTTGGTATCCCGAGGATCTCTCGGTATCCTCAATATATGCTAGGGATCTCTCGGTATCCTCAATATATTCTAGGGATCTCTTGGTATCTTGAGGATCTCTCGGTATCCTCAATGTATGCTAGGGATCTCTTGGTATCCCGAGGATCTCTTGGTATCTCAAAGATCTCTTGGTATCCTCAATGTATGATAGGGATCTCTTGGTATCCTCAATGTATGATAGGGATCTCTTGGTTTCCCGTGGATCTCTTGGTATCCTCAATGTACGTGCTAGGGATCTCTCGGTATCCCGCACTTCAGCTCAAATCGTAAATGCGTACAGGGGATCTCCCAGGATGTCGTCCCGTAGTCCCAAAGTAAAACACACAACAATGACACATGGAATACTCAAATAAACTCAACTTCATAACAAGGTAACACAGACAATTCTAACCTAGCATGCTTCAAGTAATACAAATAAGGTAGTTAAAGCAAATAAAGCAATTAAGTCAATTAGACATGTTTCTCTAACTAACAGCAAGTTTAAAAGTGCAAGTAGAATAAATAGAAAGGGAAAACACGATTAAAGTTACTTAATGAAAACTGAATTTTCAACAACTAGCACAAGTATGCACTTGTCACCTCACGTACAAGGTATTTCAATTATCACAATACCAATCCAAAGGGGAAAGTCCCCCACGCAAGGTTAGACAAGCCACTTACCTCGAACCGGCTCAAAATCAACCCGAGACCACGTTCTTGCCATGAGTACTCAACTCCAAATAGCTCAAATCTATTCTATTCAATTTCATAATATAAACAACACTTCAAGTAACTGATTCTACAATTAAATTCTAAGCTAATACTTGAAATTAGGTAAAATGACCAAAACGCCCCTCCGGCCCACATCTCAGAATCAGGTGAAATTTACATTTTTAGAAAACTCATATTTTCACGAGTCTATACATAATAAGAACACTGAAATCGGAGTTCAATTGACCCCTCAAATACCATTGTTAAGATCTTTTAATCTCAAGCCCTAATTACCCATTTTTCACCACTAATTAGGTCTTTAATCACATATAAACGAGTTATGAAGTCAGAAATGTTACCTCCAAGTGATTCCCTTTGTTTTCCTCAAAAATCTCCCTCAAAAGCTTCGATCCCGTTCAAAAATGGTGGAAAATAAAGAAGGGTTGCGGATTGGGCTTTTAAAACACTGCCCAATCTGAAGCAGAACACACTCTCCAATCATATAGGAAACATCACAAACCTTCCGGTCCGCGTAACACTTCTGTCTGGACTAGGCTGTACGGAGTCTATCCTGAATCACCTTAACCTTTTCCAAAGCAACCTGAACCAGGTCTGTGCCTAACAATCTAGCCTCACCCGGCTCAAACCAACCCACCAGAGACCTACACCGCTTACCATATAAAGCCTCGTACGGCTCCATCTGAATGTTGGACTAATAATTGTTGTTATAAGCAAACTCCGCCAATGGCAAGAACTGATCTCAAGACCCTCCAAACTCAATCACACACGCACGGAGCATATTCCCAAGAATCTGAATAGTGCGCTCGGACTGTCCGTCCGTCTGAGGGTGAAATGTTGTACTCAACTCCACCCGAGTACCCAACTCCTGATGAACAGCCCTCCAGAACCATGATGTGAACTTAGTACCTCTATCTGAAATGATAGACACTGGAATCCCATGCAAACAAATAATCTCCCGTATATAAATCTCTGTCAACCGCTCCAAAGAATAAGTAGTACACACAGGAATGAAATAAGCGGACTTGGTCAACCGATCCAAAATCACCCAAATAGCATCAAACTTTCTCAAAGTCCGTGGGAGCCCAACTACAAAGTCCATGGTGATCTGCTCCCACTTCCACTCCGGGATCTCTATCTGCTGAAGCAACCCACCCAGTCTTTGGTGCTCATACTTCACCTGCTGACAGTTGAGGCACCGAGCTACAAATCCAACTATATCCTTCTTCATCTACCTCCACCAATAGTGCTGTCTCAAATCCTGATACATCTTCACGGCACCCGGATGGATGGAATACCACGAACTATGGGCCTCCTCTAGAATCAACTCTCGAAGCCCATCAACATTGGGTACACAAATCCGACCCTGCATCCTCAATACCCCATCATCACCAAGTCACATCTCTGGCATCACCGTGCTAAACCTTGTCCTTGAGGACAAGCAAATAAGGGTCATCATACTGCCGCTCCTTGATACGATTAAATAAAGAAGACCGAGAAACCACGCAAGCTAGAACCCGACTGGGCTCTGAAAGATCCAATCTCACAAACTGGCTGGCTAAGGCCTGATCATCCATCGCCATAGGCCTCTCTGATGCTGGTAAATATGCCAAACTCCCCAAACTCTCTGCCCCGCAACTCAAGGCATCGGTCACCACATTGGCCTTGCCCGGGTGATACAAAATAGTGATATCATAGCCCTTCAGCAACTCTAACCACCTCCTCTGGCGTAAATTTAGATCCTTTTGCTTGAACAAGGGCTGCAAGCTTCGATGGCCAGTATAAATCTCACAGGGAACCCCGTATAAATAATGGCGCCAATTCTTTAGGGTGTGAACAATGGCAGCTAACTCAAGGTCATGAATAGGGTAATTCTTCTCATGTATATTCAACTGTCTGGATGCGCAGGCAATCACCCTACCGTCCTACATCAACACTGCTCCGAGGCCAATCCTCGAGGCATCACAATAGACCGTATAAGATCCTGAACCTGTAGGAAATATCAAAATTGGGGCTGTGGTCAAAGCTGTCTTGAGCTTCTGAAAGCTCGCCTCATACTCCTCCGTCCACTGGAACGGAGCACCCTTCTGGGTCAACCTGGTCATAGAGGTTGAAATCGATGAAAACCCCTCCACAAAATGGTGGTAGTAGCCCGCCAAGCCAAGGAAACTACGGATCTCGATAGTTGAGGATGGTCTGGGCCAACTCTGCACAGCCTCTATCTTCTTCGGATCCACCTGAATACCCTTACTCGATAGCACGTGGCCTACGAATGCCACTGAATCCAACCAAAACTCACATTTCGAGAACTTAGCATATAACTTCTTCTCTCTCAGAGTCTGAAGCACAGTCCTCAGGTGCTGCTCATGATCTTCCCGACTCTGGGAATACAACAGAATATCATCAATAAAGATAATGACGAACGAGTCAAGATACGGCCGGAACACATTGTGCATCAAATGCATAAAGGCTGCTGGGGCATTGGTCTGCCCAAATGACATAACAAGGAACTCATAATGACCATAGTGAGTCCTAAAAGCAGTCTTCCGGATATCTGGCCCCCGAATCTTCAACTGATGATAACTTGAGCGTAAATCAATCTTAGAAAACACCCGTACGCCCTGAAGTTGGTCAAACAGATCATCAATACGAGGCAAAGGATAATGGTTCTTCAATATAGTCTTGTTTAACTGGCGATAATCAATACACATACGCATAGAACCATCCTTTTTCTTCACAAACAAGATAGGAGCACCCCAAGGCGATACATCGGGCAGAATATAACTCTTATTAAGTAATTCCTGTAATTGATCCTTCAACTTCTTCAACTCAGGATGACCCATATGATACAGAGGAATATAAATGGGTTGAATTGACAACAGATCAATGCTAAAATCAATGTCTCTATCAGGAAGCATGCCCAGAAGGTCAGTTGGAAACACATCGGGATAATCTCGTACTATTGGAACTGAATCAACTGAGGGGTATCAGTACTGACATCTCTCACATAAGCTAGATATGCGTCACACCCCTTCTCAACCATACGTTGAGCTTTAATAAAAGAAATGACTCTACTGGGAGTGTGATCTAAAGTACCCCTCCACTCAACACGTGGTACACCTGGCATAGCTAGCATCACGGTTTTGGCGTGACAATCAAGAATAGCATAATGGGGAGACAACCAGTCCATGCCTAAGATAATATCAAAATCAACCATGTTGAGTAATAATAAATCAGCTCTGGTCTCAAAACCACGAAGAGTAACCAAACATAACAGATAAACACGGTCTACAACAAGAGAATCTCCCACAAGAGTAGAAACATAAACAGGGGAACTCAAAGAATCCCGAGGTACACCCAAATATGGAGCAAAATAAGAAGACACATAAGAGTAAGTAGAGCCTGGATCGAATAGAACCGATGCATCTCTGTGACAAACCAATATAATACCTGTGATGATAGAATTGGAGGCAATAGCCTTGGTACGGGCAGGAAGGGCATAGTATCTGGCCCGGCCTCCCCCTCTAGGGCGACCTCTACCTCCCCGACCTCCACCTCTAGTTGGCTGAGCAGGTAGGGTAGCAATTAGAGTTGAAATCATAGCCTGAGAACTTTGTTGGGCACGCTGTGGCTGAGAAGTCTGTGGAGGTGCACTCCTCCAAAGTCTAGGGCAATCCCTCACCACGTGGCATGTGTCACCACACTCAAAACAAGCTCTGGGAGGACATGGCGGTTGTGACAGGCTCGGACCAGGTCTATTGGACTGACCTCTGAAAGCACCCCGCATAAGAGGCGTGCTAGAAATCAGAGGTGCATAATAAGGCTCCTGATGCCTAGGAGGAGCTAGAGCACTACTGGTTGCTGGAAGAGTTGAATGAATAGGACGACTTATATAACCCCTACCATGATGACCTGTAGCTGGGGTACGGGCACCTAAATAATAGCACGGCTCTCGAGACCTCTTGGCCTTCCTCTCCTCTCTCTCCCTAGCATGCATACCCTCAATCCTCCTAGCAATGCTCACCACCTGCTGATAATAAATATCCATATCCAACTCACGATCCATGCTAGATCTGATGTTAGGAATAAGTCCCTCAATAAACCGGCAAACTCTCTCGCGAACAGTAGAAACCAAGGCTGGTGCATGCCTAGCCAAACTAGTGTAATAGACAGCATACTCTGAGACACTCATAGTGCCCTGGCGCAAATGCTCAAACTCTGCGCGCCATGTATCCCTAAGGCTCTGGGGAACATACTCTCTCAAGAACAGATCTGAAAACTGAGTCCAAGTTAGTGAAGCAACCTCATCTGGACTGTCTAACTCATAGGTACGCCACCACTCACAGGCGGTTCATTGAAGCTGGAAGGTAGTGAAGGAAACCCCGCTCGATCCTCATATACCCATGGTACGAAGAATACGGTAACTCTCATCTAAAAATCCCAGAGCATCCTCCGATGCTAGACCACTGAATACAGGAGGCTTGTACTTCTTGAATCTCTCAAGCCTCAACTGCTCCTCCTCGGAAGTCGCTGCCCTGTCATCGGGCTGAACTGGAACTGCAGGAGGTACAGGATTAATCTCAGGGACCTGCTCAACATGCACTCACTACTCAGGAGTGCGGGCGCCAGGAGTCTGTGCTCCTCCCCCAGCCTAAGATGTAGCTGCAGCAAGGGGAAGCAATCCTTCCTGAGCCAGAGTGGTGTACATGCTCATGAACTGTACCAAAGTCTCTTGAAGGGCTGGAGTAGTGGTAGCAATAGGCGTGTCAGGCGCCTGGACTCTGGCTGGAACTACTGGTGGTACCTCGGCAGCAGCTCGCGCAGGTGCTCTGGCTGCACCACGTGCGCGTCCTCAGTCTCTACCCCAGCCCCGGCCTCGGACGGCTACAATAGGAGGCGCGGGTGCCTGATCGTCTCGGGTAGCACGTGTCCTCACCATCTGTGAGAGAATAGAAGATAGAAGTTTAGAATTGTGATGTCAAAATATTGCACGACAAGGAAATCAAATGAAGTGGAAATTTTCCTAATAGTTACATAGCCTCTCGTAGATAAGTACAGACGTCTCCGTACCGATCAGCGAGACTCTAATATACCGGCTTGTGATCCATGACTCCTATGAACCTAGAGCTCTAATACCAACTTGTCACAACCCCATTTCGCCCTCCATGAACCATCGTGATGGCACCTATTCTCTACGACTAGGTAAGCCTAAATTGTAAGAAAAACAAAATTTGCGGAAGTAAAACAATTTTAAACAGAAATAAAGCAGTAACAGAGTTTAAATATGCCACTCGGCATACACCATGTTTAACTCTCACAACCAATACATAAATCCAAGACCCGGAAACCCACGAATCATAAGCTAATATCAATACTACATAGCTCTAACTCCGAAATGTCTAATAAGAACAGAAAAAGTACAGAAGGGCTAAATACTAAAAGCAGGAATAGAAAGGGACTTCTCGATCTGCGGACGCGGGAGATGTACATCAAAGCCTCTAGAGCAGTCGTCTCCTCAAGGGTGATAGACCTGAGTAGTGGTACCTGGATTTGCACATAAAAAACATGCGCATAAGGGGCATGAGTACACCACAGCGATACTTAGTAAATTTCAAGCCTAACCTCAGTTGGGTAGTGACAAGGAAGTTCAGGGCCCTACTAGATAAAATAAAGAATATAAGACATGACAGTATAAGATAAGCAGTACAGTTGAAAACTAATGATAAGAATTTAATACAGGAAAACAAGGAATTCAATAACTGAAACAGAAGCAAAACAATCACAAGGAATAACCGGGGATCTCTAAGTATCCCGAGGATCTCTTAGTACCCTCAATATATTCCAGGGATCTCCTAGTATCTGATAAGTTAGGATTTTAACATGTTTATGCCCCTACTTGCCTATGCTTTGAATATAAATTGCTAAAAAATAGTCCCAAAATGCTCACAAGTTATGCTTGATTTCAGTTTTGTTCGACAAAGTGACGAAATGTCAAAGATCGGCTCAAAAAAGAGTGAAACCTGCTCAAGTATCAAAGACCAAGAGAATTGAAGAAGAAAGGGCCTAGTGCGGACCGCAAAACAATGACCGCGGCCGCACTAGGAGGTTCAGAAACATGCCATATTCAGGCTTAAAGTCACGCGGTCGCGGTAGGATTTTCGCGGTCCGTGGTGAAGCTTCGTGGCCGCACTCCTGCTTTGTGCGGTCCGCATTTATAAAGTTTAGAGAAGTGCACTTTTGGTCACGCAGTCCCGGTCATGACTGCGCGGACTACACCAGTTGCCATTGCAGCCACGGTACACTTCCACACGGTTCGCGTCCCCCAGTTCAAGTTATCAAACAGTTGAAGTCCAAGAGCCAGTGCGATCGCGGTCCGTTTTGTGCGGCCTGTATTGACCCCGCAGGGGTATTTTTGTCCAGTTTTTCCAGCCTAGTATAAATAGAACATTTTACTATTTTATTAGGGATTTGTTTTATCTGGGAATAGGAGACGAAAGCTGCGCTTGGTGTTGTAGCCATTTTTGGCATATTTTTTTTTACATTAACAATAGATAATTGTAGTTTCTTCTTAGTAATTAGTTAATATGTTTAGTTCTTCATCTATTTCTTCAGTTTCTTCTTTAATTATGTATAGCTAAACCCATTAGCTAGGGTTGTGGTTCAACCCTAGTGTGGGTAATTGATGGGTGTTGCCATCTAGGGTTAGATTGATATTGGGTGTTTGCTATTTGGGTTGATTTTATGTTTTTATTCAAGAAATGGTGGTTGCAAACACTTACTCAAGCTTAGTGGGTTTAACTCTTCTCGAAAGAGAGAGTCTATGACCCCAAAATTGACCTAACAAGGAATTGGGATGGACCCATGAGAAATGGTAGTCCTAATTAATGGGTTAAATCTCGAAAGAGTAATCACCCTACTTGAACCCTAGTTACTTGATCTCATTGGCCTACCCAATTGATCTCGAGAGAGTCAATTGGGAAAAATCACTCTCTCTACCGAGAGGTGTGAAAGTGGGTGCAATTGAGCAACGGTTACAGCATAATCCCCAAATATGTTTATCTATCCTTAGTAACATCTACCCGTCAATTAGCCACCTAGGTGATGCTATGACCCTAGTGCTCTTCTTTCCATTAATTACAACTTAGCAATATTCTCCTAGCATAATTTAGCTTTAATCCTTAGTTTTATAATAGTAGTTATAAATACAAAAACTCAAAAAATGTTTAAAGTGACATTAGAAGCACAACCGCAACTCTAGGCTAGACAGAAAATACAACTCCACTACTAGCTCCCTGTTGAAATTCGATCCCGAATCTCTATTCAGGTAAAAGTTATTGCTACCTGCTCTTCCTACCATAGCGTAGTGTCGAGTCGGCAGCGGTCACTTTTTGGCATCGTTTCCGGGGAGCTTATGGTGTTGACTATCTGTTTAGTTAGTTTTGTGTTTTGCTTCTCTTTCCTTCTTGTTTACTAATTTTGTTTGTGTCGATCCATCAGGTACAATGGCTCTTAATGCAAATGACCCTCTCGGCAATTTGATAGCGGGGGAAGAGGTAGAGGATCTAGAACAAGATGAGGTCTTACTTCAAGTTCCACGGAGAGGCCGAAATGCCAATGTAAATACAAATGAGAACAACAATATTCCAGACCCTCCTCCGGCACCGCTGAGAGTGGCTCCCAGAGTTTTACCAAATCAAGGATACTCCAGTGCTATTGTTCCTCCCCGAATCCGGGCGGGAAACTTTCAAATCACAAATGTTATGTTGACCTTGCTCGAGTAAAGAGGGTATTTCACGGGTGCCTCCGATCAAAATGCCTACAAGCACTTGAAGGGGTTCATGGATACATACTGGGGTAGCAAGCAGACAAACGTGTCCGAAGATGCATTAAGATTGAGGCTTTTCCCGTTCTCTCTTCGGGTAAAGCATTGGATTGGTTATAAAGGCTCCACAATCATTCTATTACAACATGGGATGAATTGGCGGACAAATTTATTGCCAAGTTCGTTTCTCCAAGTCATATGGCAGCTCTTCGGGATGAAATTCTAGCTTTCAAGCAAGAGCCAACGGAACCTTTGCACGAGATATGGGAAAGATATAGAACAATGGTGAAAGAGTGCCCTAATAAAGACATGACCGAGGCTATGATTCAACAAAACTTTTATTGGGGCATCAACACCACGAATCAATGCATTGTGAACCAAATGGCCAGAGGGAACTTTATAAAACTTTCTTACCAAGAGGCATGTGATGTACTTGATGAAATGGCCGACACCTCTTCGGCATGGCAAAGCCGAGCAAATGTGCCCCAAGGTGACCCCCACGGTCATCCATTTGCACAAGGAATTGCACGATCATGGTCAAGCCATCGCCGAGATTACAACAACTATGAATCAATTATCAAAGGCGCAATTGCAACAAGTCCAAAACTCGCACCAAGTCAATGCAATGGAAGGTACTTCTATGTTGTAAAGGAGGCAAAGAGGACAAAAACCCGACGGTAATTGTGAATAATATGACAACAACAATGATGGTGGTGGTTATTCAAATGAGTGCTATGATGATCAAAGCGAAGAGGTCTAATATGTCAATAACTACCAAGGGAATAGAGGCAACTCTTCGAATCAACAATGGCGTCCTCAAGGAAATTGGAGCAATCAACAACAAGGCGGAGGTAATTGGAATAACAACAACCAAAACAACAATTGGGGTAATCAAAGCAACCAAGGAAATTGGAATGGTAGTAACAATAATTGGGGCAACAACAACAATCAAGGAGGGTGGAGCAATAGCGGGAACCAAGGCAACCGGGGGCAAGGCTTTCAAAGTCCCCCCATGTACCAACAACCGAACAATCCACCCTCCTTTCCTTCTCAAGGTCCGAGTTCGTCCGGAAGTGATATGGGGAGAATTTAAAGCATGTTCAATGATAAAAAAGAACCAAGATTCTGAGGCCCAATTAGCTTTGCATAACACATCTATCCGGAACTTGGAGGTGCAATTAGGCCAAATCTCTCAAGCATTGAATACTCGTCCCAAGGGTGTGCTACCAAGTGATACGGTGGTAAACCCGAAGGGTAGGAATAATAATTATGTGATGGAGGTTACAATAAGAAGTGGGAGAGGCGGTGATGTGAATGCCTCAATGCAAAAGCAAGCTATGGATGAAGATGTTGAGTTGCGGGATGATGATGTACCTTCGATTGTTGATGATGTGGTTAATCAAAATGTGAACAATGATGTGCGGATTGATATTGATGATGAAGCCGAGGTAGAGACTCAAGATGTCATGAACCCTTCTAGGGAACACATGATTGACATGCCCGAGTCGGTTGTACAAAAGGCCAAAGCACCTTTGCCTAGGCCACCTCCACCTTATCCTCAACAGTTAGCAAAGAAAAAGAGTGACAATCAATTCAAAAAATTCATTGACATGATAAAGAGCCTCACAATCAATGTCCCTTTGGTTGAGGTACTAGAGCAAATGTCGGGGTATGCGAAGTTCATGAAAGATTTGGTTACAAAGAAGAGGTCGATGGAGTGTGAAACAATTAAGATGACTCACCAAGTGAGTGCCATAGTGCATTCAATGGCACCCAAGCTTGAGGATCCCGAAGCTTTTACTATCCCGTGTACTATCGGAAGTGCGGATTTTGCTAAGGCCCTTTGTGACTTGGGGGCTAGTATTAATTTGATATCGTACTCGGTCTTCAAGACTTTGGGAATTGGGAAACATCGACCTACCTCAATGAGACTTCAAATGGCAGATCGATCGATGAAGAGACCCTTGGGCATAATTGATGATGTTCTTGTCCATGTTGATAAATTCATATTGTCGGCCGACTTTGTCATATTAGATTGTGAAGTGGACTTTGAAGTGCCGATTATTATTGGGAGACCTTTTCTAGCTACGGGGAAGGCATTGGTTGATATTGAAGCGGGTGAGTTGACATTCCGAGTGGGAGATGAGAAGGTGGTATTCCATATTTTCAAATCAATGAGACAACCCAATAGCACGGAGGTGTGTTCATTTGTGGACATTGTCACAACTGTGATAGTGGATGACACAAGTTCCATGATCAATGTTGAATATCCTCTTGAGTTCGTGCTTCTTAACATGGATGTCAATGATGATGCTAGTAGAGTGGAATGCGTGAATGCATTGCACGGTATGGGTTCATATTCATATGAGCCTAGAAGGCTATCTTTAGATCTTGAAAACCGCAAAACTTCACCAACAAAGCCATCGATTGAGGAGCCACCGGTGTTGGAGTTGAAGCCACTTCCTCCACACCTCAGGTATGAATTCTTGTGTTCAAATTCTACTTTACCTGTTATTCTTTCTTCTTGCCTTACTAACATGCAGGTTGAGGCCACCTTGGCGGTTCTTCAAAAGAGAAAAAGGGCAATCGGATGGACTCTAGCTGATATTCGAGGTATAAGCCCCGCCTTTTGCATCCATAAAATCATATTGGAGGAGGATGTGAGGCCTTCACTTGAGCATCAAAGAAGACTAAATGAGGCTATGCAAGAAGTAGTAAAGAAAGAGGTTATCAAGTGGCTTGACGCCGGTGTGGTTTATCCCATTTCTGACAGTTCATGGACTTCTCCGGTGCAATGTGTATCGAAGAAAGGTGGAATGACTGTGGTGACCAATGACAATAATGATCTTATTTCGACTCAGACAGTGACGGGTTGGAGAGTTTGTATGGATTACCGGAAGCTGAACAAGGTGACTAGAAAACATCATTTTCTATTGCTATTCCTTGACCAAATGCTTGATCGTCTTGCGGGTCGGGCTTTTTATTGCTTTCTGGATGGTTACTCGGGGTACAATCAAATTCTAATTGCCCCGGAGGACCAAGAGAAGACCACCTTTACATGTCGTTATGGCACATTTGCTTTCTCTAGAATGCCATTTGGATTATGTAATGCTCCAGCGACCTTCCAATGTTGCATGATGGCTATTTTCACCGACATGGTGGAGGATATCTTGGAGGTCTTCATGGATGATTTCAGCATGGTTGGGGATTCTTTTGAGGAATGTTTGGTAAACTTGGATAGAGTGTTGGCTCGGTGTGAAGATACCAACCTTGTTCTAAACTGGGAAAAGTGCCATTTTATTGTAGAAGAAGGTATTAGCTCACAAGATCTCGAATCGAGGAATTGAAGTTGATAAGGCCAAGATAGAGGTTATTTCAAGGCTTCCTCCCCTTACTTCTGTCAAAGGGGCGAGGAGTTTTTCTTGGGCACGTGGGTTTCTATCGGAGGTTCATCAAAGATTTTTCTAAGGTAGTTAACCCGTTGTGCAAGTTGCTAGAGAAAGATTCCAAGTTTGTTTTTGATGAGAAATGCATGGAGGCTTTTGAGCTCCTTAAACAAAAATTGACAACTACCCCCGTCATCACCGCACCAAATTAGAGCTTACCATTCAAGCTCATGTGCGATGCTAGTGACGTTACGGTGGGGGAGGTTTTAGGCCAAAGGATCAACAAGATGTTCCATCCAGTGTACTACTCAAGCAAGACCATAAATGAGGCTCAAAGGAACTACACAGTCACCGAAAAGGAGTTTTTGGCTATTGTTTTTGCTATGGAAAAGTTTTGTCCTTACCTTATGGGGGCCAAAGTTATTGTGCACACCGACCATGCCGCCCTTAGGTATTTGATGACCAAGAAAGATTCAAAGGCAAGATTGATGAGATCGGTTCTTCTTCTTCAAGAGTTTGATTTAGAAATTGTTGACCGGAAGGGTAGTGAGAATCAAGTGGCGGACCACTTGTCCCATTTGGAGGAGGAGGGGAGGCCTTGTGACGGCCTTGATATCAATGATACATTTCCCAACGAGCAACTCCTTGCGGTGTCAATGAGTGGAATGTCGTGGTTTGCCGATGTTGCAAATTATCTTGTTACCGGAATCATCCCCGTGTGAGCTCTCTTCTAATCAAAGGAAGAAGCTCAAGTGGGATAGCTTGAATTTTTATTGGGACGAGCCCTATTTGTTTAAGATTTGCACCGATGGTGTGATTCGACGATGTGTCCCAGAGGAAGAGCAATTAGGTATTTTGGAGGCTTGCCATTCCTCACCCTATGGTGGCCATCATGGCGGGGCGAGAACGGCTTCTAAAGTGCTTAGTTGCGGTTTTTATTGGCCTACCTTGTTTAAAGATGACGGTGATGTGGTCAAAAGATGTGATGAATGCCAACGAGCAGGCAGAATTTCAAAAAGGGATGAGATGCCCCTCAATACGATTCTCGGGGTAGATATTTTTTATGTTTGGGGCATCGACTTCATGGGTCCTTTTGTGAGCTCTTGTGGAAACACTTACATTCTTGTGGCGGTAGATTATGTCTCCAAGTGGGTTGAAGCCGTGGCATTGCCCAACAATGAAGCCCAGAGTGTTGTGGCATTTCTTAAAAAGAGTATCTTCACGAGGTTTGGCAATCCCCGTGCTATCATTAGTGATAGGGGATCTCACTTTTGCAACAAGGCTTTTGATTCATTGCTAGCCAAATATGGAGTTAATCACAAAGTGACCACCCCCTATCATCCTCAAGCTAGCGGTCAAGTGGAAGTCTCCAACTGAGAAATTAAGAGTATCTTGTCTAAAACTATCAGTGCTAATAGGACCGATTGGTCGAAAATATTGGATGATGCTCTTTGGGCCTATCAGACAGCTTACAAAACCCCAATTGGTATGTCTCCGTACCGGTTGGTATTTGGGAAAGCTTGCCATCTTTCAGTGGAATTGGAGCACAAGGCTATGTGGGCCTTGAGGAAGTTGAACTTAGAATGGGATGTTGCTGCAAATCTGGGGGTTGAACAACTTAATGAGCTCGATGATTTTAGATTCCATGCATACTCCAGCTCGTCCTTGTACAAGGACAAAATGAAGTACCTTCACGACAAATATGCTCGAGGCAAGGAGTTCAAAGTTGGGGACATGGTTCTCTTGTTTAATTCCCGGTAACGTCTGTATCCGGGTAAGCTCAAGTCAAAGTGGAGTGTGCCATTCGAAGTTGTGTTCGTGACCCCGTTTGGTGCTCTTGATCTAAAAAACAAAAATGGTGAAGTCTTCAGAGTTAATGTCCATCGGGTCAAGCATTATCTCGGAAAGTTCGATGGCAGCCACGTAGTGGCGCTTCTTCATCTAAAGTGATGTGGGGGTAACATGCGTCGAGCCGCGACGTTAAATCAGGCGCTTCTTGGGAGGCAACCCATGTCTTTTTTTTCTTTTTCTTTCTCTTTCTCTTTGATTTTCTTTATAGCTTAAGATTTTTGAGCTAATTGTTTGTGAGATGTTGCAGGGATTGTGTTGAAACAATGCAAAACAAAGTATGAAAATTGCATAGTCTCTGAAGTTGCCAGTGCGGCCGCGGTACACTTCCATGCGGTCCGCACCGGCATGAGTTTAGAAGGGGACTCTCTGAATTTCTCCAACATGGTCGTGGTCAAGTTAATGCGGTCCACGGAGGACTTACGCGGCCGCGACCCACTTTTATGCGGTCCGCGTAAGTTGCTTACTGAAGGGTCACACAAATAAACCCAGTGCGGTCCGCGGTCGCTTTTATGTGGTCGCGCTGGTAGGTGAGTACGGGTACTACCGGGTGTTTATAAATAGAGACCAAGGGTCTCATTTTACCCTTTTCGCAATTTGAAAACCCAGAACCCTAATTCTACTGTTCATCCTCTCCCAAGACCGAAATTATTGCTTGTTTGGATAGATTGCATTCATTCTTCCTAATCCTGGTAACATTTCATGTATTCATGATTAATTACTTTTTTATTTTCATTTTATTTGCTTTCCAGTAGTCTGCAACTTCTTTTTCTTTACGATTTTCTTCGAATTGTTAGTCTAGGTTAGATTTCATGTTAGTTTAAAGTAACTAAGGATTGGGTAACTGAGTAGGGATAAGTAGGGGTAAATATTTGAACAAAAATAGAAGAAAACATGAGACCCTCACTTAGTCCCTAAAGTTGGCTCAACGAGACCCGCGATCACCTTAGCGTGGTCCGCGGTTCCCTGACGTGGTCCGTATTACCCTTTTGCACGGACCGCGGTGCCCAACTAGACTAAAATATAACCTGCTTCCAACGCGGCCGCGTTGCACATTTTGCGGTCCGTGCTGGCCCACCGCGGCTGCGACCCCATTTTGCGCGGACCGCGGTGGGAGATTCAGAGAAGACTTTTTCTGGGGCTTTGTTCAGTGCGGCCCGCGGCCGCCTTAGCGCGGTCCACAGTGCCTCCAACGCGGCCGCACTCCTGATGGTGTGGTCCGCAGTGCCTGGTTTTATAGCAATGTCTGCAACAATTTTGTTTGTTGTCTGCAACTTTAATTCATTCACCTGTTTCACTGCTTGTGCTTACACTAACAATGTTTGATGCATTTGTTTGCAGACAATGGTAAAACAACGAGGAAGAGGTTCCAAACAACCCGGCCGAGGTGACTCCTCCCGGGGAGGAAAAGGGAAACAAGTTAAACTAACTCCCCGACCTAAACTGAAAACAAGGAAACAAGTTGTTATAGATGACGACCAATTGGGGAGTGAGTACGTACCCTCTCAAAACCTCTCTTCTGACTTAGGGCCAGCTCCTACAGTCACAGCTTCACATACTACCCAAGACCCACAACGTGTACCTTCTAAGTCGTCTGATGGCTCAGCAGCAAGCAGCGGTAAATACTTAACCCCCCCTCCCACAGCTTCAGTATCTGGGGAGAGTGTAGAAGATGGGACTAATAGTGATAATGAGGTACCGGACAGTGGTGTGCCCCAAGTTAGGGATGTTGAACGAACTAGAAAACCTGAAGTTTGGGAAGATCGATTTGTCAGCAAAGTGGCGTTCCACATGTTTAGGGAATGGTGGTCGTCACGAAAGTTGATTCCTGAGAGAAGCTTCATTGACAAAGACCTTCTACCCCTACACCCCAATGTGCATAGATAGTTTCAGGCTCGAGTGGGTTGGGAGTTCTTTAAAGACAATTGTTTGAAGGCGAATGAGCATATGGTCAAGGAGTTTTATAGCAATATGGCCCATATCTTGAAGGGCACTAAGGTGACCAAAGTGAGAAACAAAAATGTGGTATTCACCGGGAAGGCATTGAATGAATACTTGGGGTTCAATGATGAAGATGAGTCCCTTTACAATGAAAAGTTAGCAATGGGCGAGGAGATTCGTCCGTGGTTAGCTTCATACCTGGTAATCCCGGGTACGGTTCCAGAGTGGTTACAAGCAGGGGCCAAAATACTTAGGAGAACTTTCAACTTCGAGGCTAGAGGGTGGTTGACCTTTGTGTGCAGTTGGCTCGACCCAACTACCCATGATCAGACTATTCCACTTGCCCGGGCGGTTCTTATTGATTCTATTATGGCGGGATATCCTATCAACGTGGGAAATGTGATGTCCCGTATCATTTCTGCAGTGGCGGTTGAGCATGACCGGAACTACCCTTTTCCCAGCACCCTCCCTATGCATTTCTGGGACTTGGAGGTAGAGAAGAGACCGTTTGACGTCAAGGTCAAACCTGTGGCTCCGTTCTCCCGGTACAGTTTGAAAGGGTCCAACAACCCTAAGGACAAAAATTACAAGCCGCCTGCTTCTACCCCAACTGGTCAGTCTGGGAGCCAGTTGCGGTAGAGTCTTCTGTTGAGCCCTCCACAGAGCCTTCCACCATGCCTGCTGCCACCACTGTTGATGATTTGCCTCCAGGACCCTCCTCTTCTACTGGCCCCAGTACTTCAGCTGGCCCAGGGGTTCCTTCTTCCCGGACTCATCCTTTCACGGCCCATCAGTTGAGCCAGACACTAGCTAGTTTGAACAACTAGATGTCAGCTGCAACATCTAAGTTGTCTACATTGTCTGCTACAGTTGAGGCCCATTCAGCACCTTCCACTGCTCAGATTCCTTAGTCCATTGAGGATACACTGAAGAAGCTCCTGGACAATCAGGAGAAGATTATGAGGACTCAGAACACCTTGACTAATGCGGTGGATTCACACAGCAAGGCTTTGAGGGAGTTTGCTAAGGAGCACAAGAAGATGAGGAAGTCAAGGGCTTCCAAGGAGTCGGTGAGAGTGCTAAGGACTGATATGGACAAGCTACTGGTAGACCAAATGCCTTTAGACTTGCTATTTGGGGATCCAGCCCCAGCAGCAGCACCAGTGCCACAGCCACAGTAGAAGCAGGCACCCAGGCCTCCAAGGAAGAAGAAGAAGCTCCCCAGTTCAGTTGGTGCAGTTATTGAGCTAGCAGACCCACAAGAAACCCCCTCTAGTGATGCACCTATCATCCAGCCGGTCCAGGAGCAGGCCCTAGTCCCAGCAACTGATCATCAGGAGATCGGGAACTAGTCTAAGGTTCACGTACATACAGAGGACTTGGGGACCACTGATGATCCCATGCAGACGGACCAGACCTAGGGAGCTCTTATATCCTTTACTTTGTTTTTTATGCTTATTTGATAGTTGGCATTGAAGACAATGCCAGCTTTTATTCGTGGGGGTGCGCCCTACTTTTATCTGGATGACTGTATATATAGATTCTTAGTCTATGTTCTTGTTGATTCTTTTTATTTTGGGTTGTATATAACTTTAGATTTCTATATATATTCATCCCCCGTTGTATATTCTACTCCCTCTACTTTTTATTTTGGGTTGTATATAACTTTACATTTCTGTATATATTCATCCCCCGTTGTATATTCTACTCCTCTATTGTACATATTTATTCTATTTTCTATTTTCGGAAAAAAAAATCATTTTTAGCTTTGTAGTTAGGCTCGTAACCTCTTGTTTTGTTTTTGACGCTTCCAATAAGCCCTTGGTTTTCTTAATGTCACGGTTCTTTCCAAGGGTGGAGTATTGTGCGAACAGGGTGGCTCTTCCCAATGATAGATGGCGTGACAACCTTCTTAAGGGTTTGAGTCCATTTCTTTTATTTTTCTTTTGTTTTTGATAGTTGTAGTTAAAGGTACCTCAAGCAAAGCTTCATTTGGGCCTAGCACATTTGCATTTGATCCCATGGTCAAAGACATATGTTGTGTTCAGGATGGTGAAAGTCGTGGCTTTGAGAATCTTGCATTGACCAAACAATCATCATGTGGTCTTTTCGGACCATTGTGTGCTTGAATCGTAATTAAGGTTGTTGTGGGCCCTCGACTCGATTTCTTTAGCAATCCCTTAGCGTGTGTGGTGAGGAATCGAAATATGAGTCCAAGTCCCGAGCCAATGGTCTAGAACTTGCCCTGAATATTTGTTGAGGCAAAATCCTTGGTGAAATTTGACTTGAGAAGTGATTATAAGCTCTCCTTGATCCAAATGTTAAGTTGAACAATTTCATAGCCTACCAATGAGATGATCCATAGTTAACCCTTTTGAGCCTTAAACCTTTTTCTTTTAAAAACCAATGCTACAAGCTTATACCCGTTCTAAATGATTACCCTCTCTTGGCACCCAAATCTTCCCTTGAGTAATGGAAAATATCTAAGTTTGGGGGGAGAGACAAGAAAGGAAGCAAAGCGGTAAAAAAGGGTACAAAAACAAAAGAAAAGGAAGACAATGAAAAATCAAGAAAAGAAAAATACAAAAGGAAAGTCCAATGTGAACAAGAATAAAAAGGGATTCAAGGAAAACAAAAGTGAAAAAGGTGTGGAAAAAGTAGAAAAAGGAGAAATGTTTTGAATTGTATAAGAAGAGTGACAATGTGTCTCTCTAACCCCTTGTAAAGAAGTGAAATACTCAAAAGAGTTAAGAGAATTGTGCAAAATGAATCAAAAGAAGGGCTTAAGGGAAGATTGACCCCACTTGAATAAAAATATGTCCTACCCTTACCTAAAAGCCTTTACAATGACTCAACAAAAGCCCTATTTGATTTCGAGTTGAAGGGAGCTTACATTAGTGGATACTTACATAAGGGGCAAGCATATGGTACATAGAGCCGGACTTGTGACCTTCTTCTTGAGAGAGATGAGTGAAATTCCATTAACCTCGGTTTGTGTGTCAATACTTAAAAGGTGAGATTCGGTTAGGGAGAATTGGGGATGTGGGAGTTTGGGTTCCACAATGACCAAAGTAAGTGAAAGAAGCTCTTTGATGAAATGTGTCAACTCTTGATGCTCTTGTGTCACACTTGATCCATAGTTTTCAAAGTTTTAAATGTGTTAATGATGCATTCGTATTGAGGGCAATTGTTAGTCCCAATTGATGCTTGTTGAGGCTATTTTAGGATAGCTGGAATTACTTGGATGTTCCTTTGAGGGGTGGGTCTTATTTTGTTTGCTTGAGGACAAGCAAATGATTAAGTTTGGGGGAGTTGATAAGTTAGGATTTTAACGTGTTTATGCCCCTACTTGCCTATGCTTTGAATATAAATTGCTACAAAATAGTCCCAAAATGCTCACAAGTTGTGCTTGATTTCAGGTTTGATCGACAAAGTGATGAAATGTCAAAGATCGGCTCAAAAAGGAGTGAAACCTGCTCAAGTATCAAAGACCAAAAGAATTGAAGAAGAAAGGGCCTAGTGTCAGAACAGTGACCGCGGCCACACTAGGAGGTTCAGAGATAAGCCATATTCAGGCTTAAAGTCACGCGGCCGCGGTAGGATTTTTGCTGTCCGCGGTGAAGCTTCGCGGCCGCACTCCTGCTTTGTGCGGTCCGCGTTCATAAGGTTCAGAGAAGTGCACTTTTGGTCATGTGGTCCGCGGTCACGACTGCGCGGACCGCGTCAGTTGCCATCGCGGCCGCGGTACACTTCCATGCGGTCTACGTCCCCCAGTTCAAGTTATCAAACAGTTGATGTCCAAGATCCAGTGCGGTTGCGGTCCATTTTGTGCGGCCCGCACTGACCCCGCAGGGGTATTTTTGTCAAGTTTTTCCAGCCTAGTACAAAACACCAGCGCAGATCTCCATCCTAGCTCTTCTACATTGCTCTGACGCACACAAAATGTTACAACCCATATCCACATGTGTTAGTTCATGCCATATATTAGTTAACATAAATCCAAGAAGGAATTATCTTTGAGATGATAAGAAGTCAATCCTATTGGTCTTAAGTGATACAAGAGTGTATAAGGGTGATTAACTAGTATTAGAAGTTAAACGAATCAAGGATGTTGTAACTCGTATTTTCAGGTAATCTAGCGGTGATTAATACACTCAAGAGGTAAATTATTAAGGTATTTTAATCATATAATATCCGTATCATAAGTCTTGAAGTCAAACGAGTTATGAAACAAAAGTCGACAAAAGTTGTCGCAACTTAGGTTCATAATTTTACTTAAAACATTAGGTCAAATATTTGTAATCTTTTCTCATAATTTACAAGGAATTATGGGGTGATCTACCAACCAAATTAAATATCTATGAGTCTAGTTTCCAACGCATTAAACCGTTCATCGATACGATCTCGGAGTAGAGAGATATTCGCGTTTTCGCGAGACTGCGCCAAGCACCTCTCTATGGGGCCCACTAAGTCGGTTTAAGATATTTGGACCTATATAGGATGCCTCCAACCCGTTTTAAGTCATTTCTTTTCACTATTTTCAGACCTTAGAACCCTAGTAACATCCTCTCAAGGTTCTCTCAAGATTCAAGACCCAAAAAAGGGCAAACAACACAAATCAAGTGTCGGGAATTCCGTGGCGCTAGTAAGTCTCTTGTTCTTCTTGTTGTTGCTCATTTTTTTGTCATTTCATCTCGTGTGGGAGGTTGTTTTAAAGGGTTTATGTTCTTTAAATACTCCCTCATGTTCTTAATATCAATCCTAGGTGATTTCAAGCCTTCTAAAGTGATTCTAGTGCCGAAAAACACTAATTGATCGCTAGTTTCGCTTTTTTGTTGTTGTGGCAGCATTGGAGGGATATTTCATGGAAATTTAAGGTCAAATTGGAGTTGTTCTTTCTGTATAAAGGTAAGGAACCTCTTACTCTATATGTATTTAAGATTATCCAAGTTGCAGCTAAGCCATTGAAGCTAGAACTTGTGAAATATATATCGAAAGGCTTGGAAGTAATGTTATTATTTTGTGGACTGTTTTGCGTTGTTGTTGGGCTGCGTATTTTACTACTATCTTGTGGAGTTTTGGAGGAGTAAGGGTGTGGATAAACACCATATATATGTATGGCTATGGGCTGATAGTTATTCGTAATATTTCCAGGTTGTTTGACACGACTACGGTGGTCGTCGTATGTATGGAGTGATTAGGCTATGTGTGGACTATTTTGGGAGGCTCATATGTTTATTATTGATGTTGTTTGGGCTGTTTTGTGACTGTTTTGAATGGTGTGAGGTCATATATATAGGGGAGGTGTTGTCCGTTTCATCGTAAAATAGGTTGTGGTCGATACATAATAGTTATGACGCTTAAATGATAACGATAGTATCGTTTCTCTTATTGTAGACTAAGGAGTTTTGACAATTGCATAGCTTGAGATTGGGGCAGTATATACAAGGTATGTGAGGCTATCCCTTTCCTTCTTTTGCACAACTCCGATTGTACATAATGTAATGAACGAGCTTCCAAGATACTCTACTCTTAGAAGCTAGCAGTACTTACATTGTTTTCCCTCTTATGGAACGATTGATGTTAATGTTACTTCTCTTATTCTTATGTTATCAATGTTGTTCGTACTTCCTAAATCTTATAAGGTTCATGGTGAAAAGTTAGTCCTAATAACTTGTATAGAGGATACCGACCTTACGTCACTCCGAAAGGTTTAGAATTTGATTCCATGAGTCGAGCATGCATTATATATATGTATCTATTTTACTCTACCGAGCCACGCTATAGTTGGCCGGGTACGGCACCTATTGTGCAACCACTGATCAGTTGGGTTTTACCGAGCTCCACGTGGCCGGGTACGATTCTACCGAGCCTATTATGGCCGGGTACGATATGATGATGATGATGCCCATAGAGGCGAATGCTTTAAAGGATTATGTATTTATACATATGTATCATGCATTTCATGTAAGTAGCCCTCAGAGGTACTAAGATGTTACAGGTTGTATATTCTCTATCCTTGCTTACATTACTGATCGTATTTATGGTTCCTTGCCTTATATACTCAGTACTTTATTCGTACTGACGTCCTTTTATTTGTGGACGCTGCATGTCGTGCCTGCAAGTCCTGATAGACAGGCAGGTGCAGCTCCCCCACCACAGTAGACTGTCCAGTTCAGCGGTGATTGGCGAGATCCCTTCTCCGGACTTGCCTTGGTCTTGGTATGCAATTTTTGTTATAGACATTATGGGTATGTCGGGGCCCTGTTCCGGCTATGTTGCAACACTTATGTTCTTTTAGAGGCTCATAGACAGGTGTCGGCTCATGTATAGTTTGGTATGCCTTGTCGGCTAGTTTTTTTTTGTATAGTCTTTCATAGTAGCGTGGTAACTCAAACCTTATATGTAGTTTCTTGATTGTCTGGTCATCCCCTGCTATGTATGTTCATGTCGTCATATTTTATTGCTAGTTGTCCATGATCTAGGTCTACCATTTATATTGATCTCGTCAGCCCTAAAAGATAATAATGAAGGTTAGATGAAATGTGCGTTGGTGCTCGGCAAGTGTGGTCGGGTGCTAGTCATGGCCCTTCAGTTTGGGTCGTGACACAAAAGCTGCGCTTGGTGTTGTAGCCATTTTTGGCATATTTTGCTTTACATTAACAATAGATTATTGTAGTTTATGCTTAGTAATTAATTAATATGTTTAGTTCTTCATCTATTTCTTCAGTTTCTTCTTTAATTATGTGTAGCTAAACCCATTAGCTAGGGTTGTGGCTCAACCCTAGTGTGGGTAATTGATGGGTGTTGCCATCTAGGGTTAGATTGATATTGGGTGTTTGCTATTTGGGTTGATTTTATGTTTTTATTCAAGAATTGGTGGTTGCAAACACTGATTCAAGCTTAGTGGGTTTAACTCTTCTCAAAAGAGAGAGTCTATGACCCCAAAATTGACCCAACAAGGAATTAGGATGGACCCATGAGAAATGGTAGTCCCAATTAACGGGTTAAATCTCGAGAGAGTAATCACCTCACTTGAACCCTAGTTGCTTGGTCTCATTGGCCTACCAAATTGATCTCGAGAGAGTCAATTGGGCAAAATCACTCTCTCTACCGAGAGGTGTGAGAGTGGGTGCAATTGTGCAACGGTTACAGCATAATCCCCAAATATGTCAATCTATCCTTAGTAACATCTACCTGTCAATTAGCCACCTAGGTGATGCTACGACCCTAGTGCTCTTCTTCCCATTAATTACAACTTAGCAATATTCTCCTAGCATAATTTAGCTTTAATCCTTAGTTTTATAATAGTAGTTATAAATACAAAAACTCAGAAAATGTTTGAAGTGACATTAGAAGCACAACCGCAACTCTAGGCTAGACAGAAAATACAACTCCACTACTAGCTCCCTATGGAAATTCAATCCCGAACCTCTATTCGGGTAAAAGCTATTGTGACCCGCTCTTCCTACCATAGCGTAGTGTCGAGTCGGCAGCGATCAGTATCCCTAGGATCTCTCGGTATCCTCAATATATGCTAGGGATCTTTTGGTATCCTGAGGAACTCTTGGTATCCTCAATATATGCGAGGGTACAAGGAGTTTTTTTCAATTAAAGGACAATCGAAACGGGACTTGTTTATTTATTTCAGAGTCGCCACTTGGGAGATTTAGGGTGTCCCAAGTCACCAATTTAATCCCGAATCGAGGAAAAGAATGACTCTGTATTACAGTCTGCAAACCAGAAATCCGGATAAGGAATTCTGTTAACCTGGGAGAAGGTGTTAGGCATTCCCGAGTTTCGTGGTTCTAGCACAGTCGCTCAACTGTCATATTCGGCTTATTTATCTGATTTTAATACAATTATGAACCGATGTGCCAATTTTAATTTTTTACCACTTTATTATTATTATTTTTAAAAGAATGTGAACATCGCTTAAAACATGTCTTTAGACTGCGTCACATGAAATGCACCCACAATTCGGAACACATTTTATTTGATGTTTTGGGATTTGGATTTGGGTCGCATGAAATGCACACCCAAGCTTAAGAAAGTAAACTATTAAACACGCGCCTAAAGAGACTATCGCGTTATTATTTTGGGAAGGCCGTGAAATTTGCTAAACGGCCCTTCCTAATTCTAAGTAATTAACACATATATTTTTGTGAGGGCCCCGCAATCTGTGTGTTTTATTTGGCGAGGCTCGTCTCATTTATTTAAAAGGATAAACCTATAGTGACTACATTTCTTCTATTAATTTCGTCTCTAAAAATAAAAGGAAATCCCTCAATTAATTACATGCTGAAAAAGTCGAACTTATTAGTTATTAGTTTACGGCTAATGCAAATGGAAAATTGCAATCGAGTTTGTACAAAGAGAGATTGCTTCCGTTCTATATTCTATTATTTAATAACACTAGAACATGAGATTTACGCACAATAATATCAAAACAGATTACCTGTTCTTTGATTAATTTAAACTAACATTATTAGATGAAGAAGTTATACATATGCAACCTCATTACTCATTAATCAGTCAACTACATTTTTATACAAAGAAAGAAAAATTATATTCAAACACAAATCTAAACAGGAGGAATTCAACAGGAACAAAGCCTGATTAATATTTCATTTCGCTTCAAGCCGAGAGTGTACAAATGTGTACCTGGAAATGGCAGTACAAGAACAAAAGAAGTAGGAGTCAGCAACAGTAATAACGCAGCAACAACAGGTTCAGCAACACCGCAAAACCAGTAACAACCAGTAGAATAACCCAGTAACAGATTGAAAAATCAACAATACCAAAGTGCAATCGCAGTCAAAGCAAAAGAGAGACGGATACAAGATGCAGTAGTTTATTGATTTTGAATAACACTCGAGAAAGGCAAACGGAAATTATTCAAGTGAAAGTTCAAATTGCCTCTCTTTTACTCTCCTAATGTTTCAAGTGTCAAAGTCCCCTTCTAAAAAAAACTCTCCTCAAACTAAAAGCTCTCAAGTATTTCCTTTTTTATTCGTCCCCGGTTTTAGTCTAAAACTCTCTTTCTTTTTAAACTGCCCGTTTTTTTAGTCCCCAGCTCTCAAAATGTAAAAGTTTGTCCTCTTTCTTGTCCTTCCAAAAATCTGATCAAGTTCTTTTATTTATATCCCATCCCAAAACCCTTTAATCAATTAATAAATCAACCACTTTTTCCTACCAAACCCATTATCTTCCCACTCATCTCCTTTTAAATCCACTACCTAATGTTTTGTCCCTCACTACATTAAGTAAATATATCAAACCCCAACCCATTATATTTTGTCCCCCATTCTTAACATAAAGAATTACAAAATGTACAATTCCTAAACTACCCCTCCGACCTTATTGCAATTACCATTTTTACCCCCTGAACGTACTGCAATTTACCAAACTACCCCCATCAGCTATAACCAATCAATTAATCAATTTCAACCAAAATACAGCAAATATGACCAATTTCTAAACAATTTTCAACAACAAATTCAAACTAAATGATGAACAACAAAGAACAACTAAATCATGTTCATTGCTCTCCTTGATTTGTCCACGGGCCTTAGCCTTGAGGTTTATAACCTTGGATTTTGGCAAGGGTATCCCTCTTGACACTCGTCAATCCTTTTGTCAATTCCCTTTTGCTGGGGATATCTTTTTTGACACTGGCCTCACGTTTGTTCCTTGCTGACTATACCTTTTGGATATACTAGCCAGATCTCATCTTGCATAATTGTAAAGCTGATGGCATATTTTGAAGTCAATTCTCACTTGTTCTGACCAAACAGACTCTACTGGGGTATTTTTCTATGAAAGGAAAAGATAAAAGGGAACATAATAAAAGACACAAGAAAAATATGACTCTTTAACAAGAGAAACTATAAATAAAAACCTATCAAACGCCGATACCGACTCTTATGGTCATGACATGCGCATGTGGCCTATCCTCTGTCGTCAATCGTCTTTCAAGACCTTCAATTGGCAATTCCCCATCTGATTCTCAATATTATTTGACTTGTAGTGCCCGAAGGGTTTTCACTATCAAGCCTCTCTCATTTTGGTTTTTCTCTCAGCTTTCATCGCCTTACGGTGTCCGTAATAATTTTCACTGATAAGACTCTCTCATTTGTATCTCTTTCCAGCTGGGGATTTGGAGTGTTGTCGGTATGACTCTTTCTGTTGGGGATTAGAGTCCTTTCTGTTGTGGAACAGAATGTTATATTCACAGGTAAGACTCACATTTGTCTGACTTGGCATCTTTTGAAGACTGATCAGAAGGTCTTTCTTTGGACCGTAATGTGGGTTTTGGATAGGCTAGAAAGAAAGGGTATTAAAGGCTCAAAAATAAATTTGGGGTTCAAAATTACAACCTTCGGAACCATATTTGCTTACAACAAGCGCAACTCTTGCCCCAGTTTCTTGCTTGGGGATTATTTATTTTTATTTTTATTTTTATTACACCATGACCGAGCCGTGAGGCGCCTATGTATCCTCTTTGAGGAATCAGGTCAAACGTAGTTCCCAATTCCTCTGTTTTCTTCTGACTTTCTTTTGTTTTTGTTATCATTTTTCTTTTCTCTTTTTTCATTTTTCTTTTGTCGTTTGCTGTTTTCTTTTCTTTATTTTTTTTCTTTATCTTCCATGTTCGTATTTTCTAGTCGTTGCTACTGATTCCGAACGAGGGGTATGAAAGAAAAAAAATAAACAAGGCTCAAAAGGGGTAACGAAGGATAAAGTGTTTAGGTAGCAGAACGAAATGCCTTCGTCATTCCAGTCTTCAAAACACGCCAAGTACAAATAACACAACTAAACAAACCGCCGAAAACATTGGTAACATCTTTTGATTGCACCAAAGAACCATATCCACACATAACATCATTGGACAACACTCTCATTTACTTGCCCCAATTTCTCATGGTTTGGGCTTCAAATGATCTCAAACCGTCTTTATTCCTTTTAAATGTTCCGATCACCTCCCAATGGTTTTATGATCAACTTTTAAGATTAGGCCCAAACTGTGTGCGCATGTCATTTCACCATAATCAGCGCTGGACAAAATGATAAAAGGACTAAACAAAAGATGACTGGAAATAATAAAAGACCGGATCTTGCATTAGACTACCGGTGAAATGGTTTGAATAACAAAACACACGAAACAAACCAAAATAAAATCCTAAAACAGCCTGGACAAAACTTAAACAAACTGCTATGACAAAAATGGAAAGATAAGAAGGTTTGACACAGGACAAAATCCGAATTACAACCTTAATAATCCAGAGAACAGAAATGACAACAAAATAAGCCACCACAAGCTTCTCTCTTGCTAACCAAGGAACGGAGCGTCCTCCCGCTTCATCAAAACTAGCATCTTAGCCACTGAGCTTCGGATCAGTATTGCCCAGACCATTGCCAACCTCAATATCATCAACCTTAGTCAACAAGTCTCCAATAGGATTTGAGTGCTTCTGCTATCAGGCCTGACCCCCGCAAAGTGTGCATCATTATCTGCAGGTAAGGGATTCTGTGCGATGTTCTGGGTGTCATTGTCTTGGATTACCACAAACCCACCACCTTAACTTTCTTTGCGATTCAAAACAGGTTAGAATGGACTCAGTCGGTCCTCATTATTAACAACATCTTTCCCTTTCTTTTTTTTCGATTTCTTTTCATTTTTTTTTTGTCGTGGTCGAATCTTATAGAGATTGCCTACGTATCATGACCCCGCATGAATCAGACCTTGCGTAGTTCAGACCAATAAAAGATAGACAATACTAAACATTTTTTTTTCAATTTTCATATTAAAACAAACTGGGTTTCAAAGGTTTGAAGATGACCTACAAACTCGAAAATCAAACAACCCACATATTCTAATCAAAAGATTTACAAACTCCAAAACAAATGGCCAGCTTCCTTTCTCCGTTTGACAAATGCAACCAAACGGTTATTTTTGCAAATGTGGCCCCTTCCAAATTTCACATGAATTTTGAGGCCGGGGAGGATTATTTTATGACACTTTACAAACTTGTCCGTTCTTTTACGAAAATAGCCTTTAGACAACTGAAAGATACTCTAAGCCTATTTCGGCAAGAACGGTTTAAGACGCGGCCGAAGCTGGCTCGGCTTATTTTGACTAAAAATCCAAACGGTATTCACCTGACCGCTGACTCTTTGTTTTTTTTCTTTCATTTTACAATGAAAACCTGGTGTTGCAAACATGGCCCTTCAGCGCCTCGGGGACGAAGATTTTTAAGGCTGTGTGGGTCAACTGGACCAAAAATCCTAAATATGACCCAAAAAGTGGCTGTTTATGCAAAGTCAGCCTTCTGGCGTCCCTTTTGGGAACATTCGGCTATTTATGACAAAACAGCATCACCTGACTTATTTATGACTTTGTTTTGTCGTTTTTCAAATTAGAAAACTCAATATTGCAAACACGGCCTTTCAACGTCTCGGGGACGAAGATTTTTAAGGCTGTGTGGGTCAACTGGACCAAATCTTAAAAAATGACCCCAAAGGTGGCTGTTTATGCAAAGTCAGTCTTTCGGCGTCCCTTTTGGGAACATTCGGCTATGTTTTGACAAAACAGCGTCACCCGACTTCTTTATGACCGTATTAAAATTTTGAGATGTTTTTTTTTATTATTTATTTGTTTTTGGCTATTTTTGCAAAAGGTGGGGTTGGACCCGATGAGGATTGCCTACGTATCTCACATCCGGTGAGAATCAAACCCGCGTAGTTCGGGCAAATTAACCGAACCATTTTAAAACAAGTCTCTTATTTATTTTCATTTTTCATTGCAAGACAAACCATTTTCCTTTTCTATTTTTTGAAAACAAGACAAAATAACGACTCTTTTTTTTCATTTTTTTCCTTTGATTTTAATAAAACAAACTAATAAGACATTTTTTTTCATTTTCTCAAAATTTTGGCAGAGTTTTGACAGTATTTGGACATTGGTTTTTTTCAAAAATAAATAATCAATTCCCTAACCGCTATTTCTTTTTTTTCTTTTTTTTTCAATTTCACAATATTCCTGATATTCAAAAGCCGGTCAGCATGCAAGTCTGAAACAAGTAAATGCATAAAGCACACAGGATGCAGCAGGATGGTCTTTTCTGTTTCAGGTTGCTATTCCTAGACGGACCCAACCCCTATGTTGAGTCCCCTAAGTCAAATACGCATGATGCAAATAAGCGTTCCTACTAGGGATCCGGCATGTGGCTTTGTTATACTAGGTTCAGAATCTGGGTGTTTGTTCTAGACCTGGCTTACCCGAGCGGATAGCTCGAGCCGAGGGGGGGCAGCGTACCGGAAATACAGAAGCTTCACCGGCTTAGCTACTTGTCCGAACCTCGTTCTAAATTGGGATTTGACACTATACAGAAAAGAAGTCGTACGAAGTACACCCTTCTTTATGATTCAGAAGACTCAGAGAGGAGATGGGTTTCGGCACAGTTTATATACAGTTCACGTAATATCAAAGCGGTAAAAGGCAACCAATTAGCACATTGAGCCAAAACATGTAACAAAATCAGATAAAACCAAATATAACAATTTATATAAGCTCGAATTTCTAACCCTAAACCAGTGGTTCTGGGCTAATTCCCCAGTAGAGTCGCCAGAGCTGTCACACTTCCTTTTTCCGCCCCCGCGAGGGTACAAGGAGTTTTTTCCAATTAAAGGACAATTGAAACGGGACTTGTTTATTTATTTCAGAGTCGCCACTTGGGAGATTTAGGGTGTCCCAAGTCACCAATTTAATCCCGAATCGAGGAAAAGAATGACTCTGTATTACAGTCTGCGAACCAGAAATTCGGATAAGGAATTCTGTTAACCTGGGAGAAGGTGTTAGGCATTCCCGAGTTCCGTGATTCTAGCACGGTCGCTCAACTGTCATATTCGGCTTATTTATCTGATTTTAATACAATTATGAACCGATGTGCCAATTTTAACTTTTTACCACTTTATTATTATTATTTTTAAAAGAATGTGAACATCGCTTAAAACATGTCTTTGGACTGCGTCACATGAAATGCACCCACAATCCGGAACACATTTTATTTGATGTTTTGGGATTTGGATTTGGGTCGCATGAAATGCACACCCAAGCTTAAGAAAGTAACTATTAAACACGCGCCTAAAGAGACTATCGCGTTATTATTTTGGGAAGGCCGTGAAATTCGCTAAACGGCCCTTCCTAGTTCTAAGTAATTAACACATATATTTTTGTGAGGGCCCCGTAATCTGTGTGTTTTATTTGGCGAGGCTCGTCTCATTTTATTTAAAAGTATAAACCTATAGTGACTACATTTCTTCTATTAAGTTCGTCTCTAAAAATAAAAGGAAATCCCTCAATTAATTACATGCTGAAAAAGTCGAACTTATTAGTTATTAGTTTACGGCTAATGCAAATGGAAAATTGCAATCGAGTTTGTACAAAGAGAGATTGCTTCCGTTCTATATTCTATTATTTAATAACACTGGAACATGAGATTTACGCACAATAATATCAAAACAGATTACATGTTCTTTGATTAATTTAAACTAACATTATTAGATGAAGAAGTTATACATATGCAACCTCATTACTCATTAATCAGTCAACTACATTTTTATACAAAGAAAGGAAAATTATATTCAAACACAAATCTAAACAGGAGGAATTCAACAGGAACAAATCCTGATTAATATTTCATTTCACTTCAAGCCGAGAGTGTACAAATGTGTACCTGGAAATGGCAGTACAAGAACAAAAGAAGTAGGAGTCAGCAACAGTAATAACACAGCAACAGCAGGTTCAGAAACACCGCAAAACCAGTAACAACCAGTAGAATAACCCAGTAACAGATTGAAAAATCAACAATACCAAAGTGCAATCTCAGTCAAAGCAGAAGAGAGACGGATACAAGATGCAGTAGTTTATTGATTTTGAATAACACTCGAGAAAGGCAAACGGAAATTATTCAAGTGAAAGTTCAAATTGCCTCTCTTTTACTCTCCTAATGTTTCAAGTGTCAAAGTCCCCTTCTAAAAAAAACTCTCCTCAAACTAAAAGTTCTCAAGTATTTCCTTTTTTTTTCGTCCCCGATTTTAGTCTAAAACTCTCTTTCTTTTTAAACTGCCCGTTTTTTTAGTCCCCAGCTCTCAAAATGTAAAAGTTTGTCCTCTTTCTTGTCCTTCCAAAAATCTGATCAAGTTCTTTTATTTATATCCCATCCCAAAACCCTTTAATCAATTAATAAATCAACCACTTTCTCCTACCAAACTCATTATCTTCACACTCATCCCCTTTTAAATCCACTACCTAATGTTTTGTCCCCCACTACATTAAGTAAATATATCAAACCCCAACCCATTATATTTTGTCCCCCATTCTTAACATAAAGAATTACAAAATGTACAATTCCTAAACTACCCCTCCGACCTTATTGCAATTACCATTTTTACCCCCTGAACGTACTACAATTTACCAAACTACCCCCATCAGCTATAACCAATCAATTAATCAATTTCAACCAAACTACAGCAAATATGACCAATTTCTAAACAATTTTCAACAACAAATTCAAACTAAATGATGAACAACAAAGAACAACTAAAATTATTTTGATTGAACAATATTTTTTTAACAACAAACAAACCTACTTTCAGATTCAAAAACAACAACAACAAACAAGTATATTCAGATTTCTAAATTCAATAATCATTTGAACTTAAAATTAAATCTAACAACATTACAACCAACAATTTCTATATTAAACTTAAACAAGATCATGAGACAAACTCAAGAAATAATCATAAATGATAATCAACAAACAAGAAGATCAAACTTATACTAATTTCGGATTCAAGAACAATCAAACAAAGTATGGACATAAATGAAAAGATTCAACAACAATAACAAGCAAGTTTTATTCAAATTCGAATTAAACTTGAATTAAGCTTAAACAAAACAAATAAACATATTCATATTACTAAACTTCAAATAATCAATTGATTTTTTAAATTAAATCCAACAAAATACAACAAAGATACATGATTCAAACTAAATAAACAAAAATTAAAAACCAAAACATAAACTCACATTAAATCACTGAATTAAAAACGAACTTCAAACAAAATGAACATGAATTAAACAACAAACATGACGGATCCAAATGATTTAAACTAAATCTAACAATATTAAAATTAAACTAACAATTCTTTTTTACAAAAATAAATAAAATTAACATGAAATAAACTGAAAAACAATTAATTAAATTTCCATTTGAATCAGAAAATTAAATCAAACAAAACACATGAACAAACTAAAAAATTAATTCAACGATAAACATGAACAAAACAAAAATCGAACATTTACCGATTTTAGATCCGAAAATATCAAAACAAAATACGGAAAACATGAAACTCGAACCTACTAACCAGATCAAAGCGACGATGAACTTGAATGAAAATAAATCTGTCCGGAAACGATTATCGCACCAAAATCACTTGAATCTGCCCGAAAACTTAAACAATGGACGAAGCTTCGCTGGAGAGGTGTTTGGCAACGACGAGAGCTTAAGCAACAGTAGCATGCTACTGCCATGCTGCTGAAACAGTAGCAGCACAGGAGCAGCAGCATATGGAGAAGAAGATCGCAGCAGCAACAACACTGCTGGAGCAGCCATGGTTGCTCGTCGTAGCTGGTCGCGGCGGGCAGCAGTTGTGGTAGTTTGGGCTGGAAGGAGCAGCTGCGTCGAGCAGCAGTGGTGAAGAACAAAAACGCAGTAGCAGCAGTGGTGGAGGAGAAGAAAACGCAGCAGCGTTCCAATGGGGTTCGTTTGGACGTGAACTGAGTGGTCGTTTGGTTGGTTATGGCGACGTGGGGTTTGATGGAGGGTTGGCTGCGTTTTTTATTGAAGAAAGAAGATGAAGGATCTGTGCATGTGTGAGTGTGTGCTATGTGTGTTGGATAAGGAGAAGGAGGGCAACCATTGTTGGGGAGCTTTGGAGAAGAAGGAGAAAAACAGAAGAAGAAGAAGAAGAAGAGGGGGCGGATGGGATTTTAGGGTTTTCTTGTTTTGTTTTTGTGAAATGTAAGATAGGGAGATGGGGTGTTGGGTATTTGGGTTATGGACTGGGTCGACCCGGTTTGAAATGGACCGGGTCGTAAGGATGGTTGGATATTTTTTGGGCCTGTGGCTTGAATTTGGAGAAGAGACCCAATTCCGATTTTCTTTATATTTTTTGCTCTATTTTTTTCTACTTCCTAATTAATAAAACTAAAATTCTAAATTAAGTTATAAACTAAATTAACTTATCAAAAATACTAATTAATTCCAAATAACTATTATTGCATATTTAAATAGCAATTAACGATAAAATCGCACAATTTAGACGTTAAATGCTAAAATGCAACGTACATTATTTTTTTTTATGATTTTCTCATTTTTGTAAAACAAACTCAATTACTCCTAATTGTAGAATTAAATCTTAAATGCAAATGTGACATATTTTTGTATTTTTTATTAGTTTTAACAAATAAACACGCACAGACAGAAATACAAATAATTATCAAAAATGCCACAAAAATTCTAAAATTGCACACAAAGGAAAATTGTTTTATTTTGGATTTTTTGGGAGTAATGCTCATATAGGGCAAAAATCACGTGCTCACATATACTAGGGATCTCTTGGTATCCCGAGGATCTCTCGGTATCCTCAATATATGCTAGGGATCTCTTGGTATCCCGAGGATTTCTCGGTACCCTCAATATATGCTAGGGATCTCTTGGTATCCCGAGGATCTCTCGGTATCCTCAATATAAGCTAGGGATCTCTTGATATCCTCAATATATGATAGGGATCTCTAATGTATGATAGGGATCTCTTGGTATCCTCAATGTATGATAGAGATCTCTTGGTATCCCGAGGATCTCTTGGTATCCTCAATGTACGTGCTGGGGATGTCTCAGTATCCTGCTCTTCATCTCAAATTGTAAATGCGTACAGGGGATCTCCCAGGATATCGTCCCGTAGTCCCAAATTAAAACACACAACAATGGCACAAGGAATACTCAAATAAACTCAACTTCATAACAAGGTAACACAGGCAATTCTAACCTAGCATGCCTCACGTAATACAAATAAGGCAGTTAAAGCAAATAAAGCAATTAAGTCAATTAGACATTGTCACACCTCTTTTTTACCTGCGCCGGCAAGGGCGTAAGGGAGTTTTTCCAATTAAAGGACAATCGAAACGGGATTTTATTTAAAGATTCAGAGTCGCCACTTGGGAGATTTATGGTGTCCCAAGTCACCGGTTGAATCCCGAATCGAGAAAAAGATTGACTCTATATTACAGTCCGCGAACCAGAAATCCGAGTAAGGAATTCTGTTAACCCGGGAGAAGGTGTTAGGCATTCCCGAGTTCCGTGGTTCTAGCACGGTCGCTCAACTGTCATATTCGGCTTATTTATCTGATTTTAATACATGTTGAACCTATGTGCAAATTCTAACTTTTTACCGCTTTATTATTATTATTTTAAAAGAGAATTGCAAAGTCGTAAAAACGCGTCTCGAACCACGTCACATCAATGTACCCGTGGTTGTTGACACATCTCGACTCCGTTGAGGTTTGGATTTGGGTCACATAAATGCACACCCGAGTTTAAGGAGGCAATGTTATTAAAATACGCACCTAAAGAGACTAACGCATTACTATTTTGGGGAAAGCCGTGAAATTCGCTAAACAGCCTGTTCCCGAAATCTAAGGATTTGAATATATATATATATATATATTATGAGGGCCCCACAATTTATGCATTTTTATTAGGCGAAGCTCGCCTTATTTTTATTATTTTAAAGGTCCATCCTAAAACAATCTATAATTTTCTATTTAATTCGTCTCTAAAATGAAAGCAGTCCTAGTTAATTAATGTGCGTGAAAGATCCGAAATTACATAACTCGATTTCAAACAGTTAAGCCCCAGAGTTGAACAAAGAGAGCGGGACATTTCCAGTACACGACCAAAGTTTCATTTCACAGAAAATGGGCCGCCTGAGCCCGCAATGGTTCATACACCTAGTATCCTATCAATTGAACTTCCATAGCTAGGGCAAGAATTATTTAGGCCTCAGGGATCATGACAGTCCAACTTGATCAATGGGTGTAGGGGGAGCTAATTTACAGAATTAATCATACTTGCATCAAACTCATAATTTCTAATTTTTGCACTCGAGATTGACATCATTTTTAAGCTATTGTAGCACTGATTTTAACACATAGCTCAATTCTCATTTGGTTTAGCACATAACTCACAATTGTTTGTTCATCCCTATTAGAGTAGGAATGGTCTTACCTATAACTCACTCTAACGAATCACTTATCCAATAATGATTTAAATCACACATGGAGTCATGGATAATTTCCAATTTGAAACTAAACATACGTGACCTGGACTAAAGTGAATATGCACCTATTTGCTGTGATTTGCCTTTGATTTTTGGTGTGGCAAGCAATTAACCCGAACAGTGAAACTATTTGACACTATGGACTTGATTTCAACAGAAATGAGTTACATATTAGAGTAACAGTCCATCACAATTCAAAACAACTCAAATCGGTTAAACAACAATCCTAATTATACAGGTACCTATTGTCCACAAGTTACAAAACAGTACATAGCATGTTAATAATCCAACTAGTCCCTTACAGGCGCATTAATGCACAAATTTATCATACAAATCTTAAAGCTAATTGTATCATAATAAACTAAAAAACAGTAAAGCTTTAATGAATGTCAAACGGCAATTGCCTTTCCATTCCACTGGAGAAATTACACTAAAACAGGTTCAAATGTGTACCTGGAGAAATGCAACACAAGAAGAGGAGAAAGAATAGTCAGCAACAGGCTAGTAGCAGTCAATACAACAGCAATACACCAGCAGCAGCAACTCAATCAATACTCCAGAAAAAAAAACCAGAAAGGTTGTAAACCAACAGCAACAGCAAATACCAAGACAAATAGACTCAACCAAGCTTGTATTAAACCCAAAACTGAACCAGTAGACCACTGAACCACTTAAGCAATCAAAAGGAATGAGAATCACTGTCTAGAATTCGAATTACATCTACGGATGCAATGAAACAGTATCTTTCTTTTGGTTTTCTGTTCTTAAACTCTCCAACACTCTCTAAAAGAAACTGATCACTTTCAAAGCTCCCAAAATGTTGTTTTTTCTTCTCTCTTTTTTCTAAAATTGATCCCCTATATTTATACCCAACTCTTGAACCCCTTTTCAGCCCCCCTTTTTCTTTACAGTTGTCAAAGAAATCTTTTATTATTGCCCCCATGTTTCTTTTACTTTCCAGCTTGTAATATTCCTCTACTATGTGTATTCTTTTAGCTTTTATCATTATCCTCATACCATTATGTCTTGTTCCCCACTATCATTAAGCAAATAGAATAAATAATGGTCCATTAGTACTTTCCTGACAGAATATTCAACTAAGCCATTTTCTAATTTCAAACTTCACAATTACCTCCTGAGTTACCTGGAATTCCTATCCTACCCCAGTTATGACCAATTCAACTACCCATTAACTACACTGATTCCTGAATTTAAACTCTAAACACCTCAGCTATAACCAATCCAGCCTATCAAATGTCTAACAACTGAATGACTAAAGCTAAATTCTAATTGGAACAAATGGACTGAATTTGAATCAAAATCATATTAACACCACACAGAACCCAACAGAATCATTGAAGTTGAAGCTGAAACTGAAACTGAATCAAAATCGTGTTGATACAGGGATTAAGCTAACACAATTCTAAGTCAAACCTATACAAAATGCAAGATTACTGTCAGTATATTGACAATGAGCCCTGAAGCTACGTGTCTAAAGATCAATACATACAACACTCGACATCAAACCATTTGATGAAACTACTGGTCTACAAACAAGAATGAATTAATCGACGAAACTATTTATAACATATGTTATTAATTGACAGAAGAAAACTGGACAAAGTAAATGGTCCGATGGAGAAGGGAGAAAATAATGGACAAAGACGAATTATAACGAACCTAATTTAGGCGAACGAATAATCGATTGAATTACTCAAACGAACATTGGAGTATTTAATCTAGCCAGAATCAGAAAAAGAGGTGGAATATTTACTGGATTAAGAATTAACTTAAACTGAAAACCTAAAGAAACGACTAATTACAACTTAACACAGACAAATAAACATATAGAAAAAAGAAAAGAAGAAGCTAAGAAGAACTTACTGTTCTTTTCTCGGATCCTACCAACATGACCTTTCGAACTTGAGTTCCAGTTAGTATTATATGCCTATTTTGTCAGAAATAGGCTTACAATACTAACTAGAACCCGTTCAACCCTGACAGCTTCGAAACAGTCTCGAACCGTTGAGCCCTAGATCCGCCATTTGACGAGTTTTACTCGGATTCGATCCAATTTGGTTAGGGATTAGCGACGAGGAGGTCCAGGGGATTATTGGGTGTGATTTTGGGGTTAAGTGGACAGGCTAGGGTTTGGGACGGGGATCTTCGATCAAAGATTCGAGAAGTTATATGATGATTCGAGGCTAGATGAGGGTGGATTTGGAGAGGGGGGTCGGGGGGAATCAGTGGTGTAAAGATGGGGTCATTTGGATCACCAGAACCGCCGTGAGGCGATTTCCGGTGGGCGGAGCACGGTGGTAAGGGGCGGAGGGTTCGTTTGGTCTCTAAGGCTTAGAGACGAAGAGGTGAGGGGGGGTTTGGCTTGGGGGCGGGGTAAGGTTTTGGGAATATATAGTGGGGTGGGGATTTGCTCTTGGCCGTTGGATCATTCACGATCAACGGCCTGGATCACTTCACTAATGAGAAACGACGTCGTTTGGGTTTGTGAGGGGGTTGGGTTAGACCGGGTACAGGGAATGGGTCAAAAACGGGTCATCTGGACCGTTCGATCAAAACAAATCAATGGCTTGGATCTATTGGCCAAATACAATGTCGTTTGAATCTATCTGGAGACGGACTAAATTGGGGCGGGTATTGGGCTGACTTTTTTGGTAAGAACTGGGTTGTGGTCAACTTGGCCCAGTTCGGTTGCCATTTTGTTTCTTTTTCTTATTTTTCTTTTATTTCCTAATTAATAAAACTAAAATTCTAAATTAAATTATAAACCAAATTAAAAATACTAATTAATTCATAATAATAATTATCACACACAATTAAATATCAACTAAAATAAAATCACACAATTGGAGATTAAATGGTAAAAAATGCAAAGTACATATTTTGTGATTTTCATTCTCGCAAATCCAAATATTGTTTAATTAATTCCTAATTATAAAATTAAATCATAAATGCACATGCAACACATATTTTTGTATTTTTACTTAAATAAAGCAAAAATAAACATGCACAGACAGATACAAATAAATCATAAACAACACAAAACTATTTTATTCTGAATTTTTTGGGAGTAGTTCTCGTAGGGCAAAAATCACGTGCTCACAGCTGCCCCTCTTTGTCCGGAAACACGAAGAGTTTTCGTGGAAAGATAAGGTGAGCGAATACGAGCGATTTTTGCCCGTTCGGCTACTCCGTGTGAAGCATTTTTGAAAGATTTGACCGAACCTCTACTTCAAAGGTTTCCTACATATCCCTGGCTAAAAAGGAATCAGGTCAATGTAGTTCGGGAAGTTTTGGTAGCTGGGACTACCATGGGACTGGGATTTTGCTGTTACTGTTGTTGCATGCTGCTGCTACTGCTTACCGACCTCCTTATTACACCATGCTATAAGAAAACAAGAAGCTAGACTAAACTATGAATTACAAACTCCTATATCTTCAGCTTGATCTTGCCTCTCTTGTTGCCTTGTTGTCTTGTTGATTTGTGTTTCCTCCGCTGTTTCTTTACTTCTGGCTCGACTTGTGGTCTTCCTTCTGATTTCTGCTGGGGATTTTTGTTGTAACCCTCCGTTCTCCGGGCGGGCTTCTGACTTCTACTACGACTTAAAAGATAATACCTCCATTCTCCAGGCGGGCTCCTGACTTCGTTAAACAATTTAAAGATAATACCTCCATTATCCAGGCGGGCTCCTGACTTCGACTACAACTTGAAAATATAACAACCTCCATTCTCCAGGCGGGCTCCTGATTTCAACAACTTCTTAAAAATATAACACCTTCATTCCCCAGGCGGGCTCCTGACTTCGTTAAACAATTTAAAGATAATACCTCCATTCTCCAGGCGGGCTCCTGACTTCGACTACAACTTGAAAATATAACAACCCCCATTCTCCAGTTGGGCTCCTGATTTCAACAACTTCTTAAAATATAACACCTCCATTCTCCAGGCGGGCTCCTGACTTCCTCAACGACTTAAAAATATAACACCTCCATTCTCCAGGCGGGCTCCTGACTTCAATAAACAATTTAAATATAATACCTCCATTCTCCAGGCGGGCTCCTGACTTCAATTACAGGAAAATAATAACACCTCCATTCTCCAGGCGGGCTCCTGAGTTCAATTACAACTTAAAATATAACACCTCCATTCTCTAGGCAGGCTCTTGACTTCAACAACTTCTTAACAATATAACACCTCTATTCTCCAGGCGGGCTCTTGACTTCGTCAACGACTTAAAAATATAACACCTCCATTCTCCAGGCGGGCTCCTGACTTCAATTACAACAAAATAATAACACCTCCATTCTCTAGGCGGGCTCCTGACTTCAATTACAACTTAAAATATAACACCTCCATTCTCCAGGCGGGCTCCTGACTTCAACAACTTCTTAGAAATATAACACCTCCATTCTCCAGGCGGGCTCCTGACTTCAATTACAACAAAATAATAACACCTCCATTCTCCAGGAGGGCTCCTGACTTCAATTACAACTTAAAATATAACACCTCCATTATCTAGGCAGGCTCTTGACTTCAACAACTTCTTAACAATATAACACCTTCATTCTCCAGGCGGGCTCCTAACTTCAACAACTTCTTAAAAATATAACACCTCCATTCTCCAGGCGGGCTCCTGACTTCAACAACTTCTTAAAAATGTAACACCTCCATTCTCCAGGCGGGCTCCTGACTTCAACTACTTCTTAGAAATATGTTCTATTGCCGTTGTTCCTTCCTGCCTACGGAAAACTTAAAATAATAACACCTCCATTCTCCAGGCGGGCTCCTGACTTCAATTACAACTTAAAATATAACACCTCCATTCTCCAAGCGGGCTCCTGACTTCAACAACTTCTTAAAAATATAACACCTCCATTCTCCAGGCGGGCTCCTGACTTCGTCAACGACTTCAAAATATAACACCTTCATTCTCCAGGCGGGCTCCTGACTTCAATAAACAATTTAAATATAATACCTCCATTCTTCAGGCGGGCTCCTGACTTCAATTACAACAAAATAATAACACATCCATTCTCCAGGCGGGCTCCTGACTTCAATTACAACTTAAAATATAACACCTCCATTCTCCAGGCGGGCTCCTGACTTCAACAACTTCTTAAAATATAACACCTCCATTCTCCAGGCGGGCTTCTGACTTCGTCAACGACTTAAAAATATAACACCTCCATTCTCCAGGCGGGCTCCTGACTTCAATTACAACAAAATAATAACACCTTCATTCTCCAGGCGGGCTCCTAACTTCAATTACAACTTAAAATATAACACCTCCATTCTTCATGCGGGCTCCTGACTTCGTCAATGACTTAAAAATATAACACATTCATTCTCCAGGTGGGCTCCTGACTTCAATTACAACAAAATAATAACACCTCCATTCTCCAGGCGGGCTCCTGACTTCAATTACAACTTAAAATATAACACCTCCATTCTCCAGGCGGGCTCCTGACTTCAACAACTTCTTAGAAATATAACACCTCCATTCTTCAGGCGGACTCCTGACTTCAACAACTTCTTAAAAATGTGTTCTATTGTCGTTGTTCCTTCCTGCCTCCTGATCCATTTTCCTTCTAACTTGAATTATCTTCTTTCAGAACTGCTTCCCTCAAAACTGGTGTTTCATTTCTCTGAAAACTGCTGGGGATAACACCGGTGTTTCATTCAAAAATATGTTATTTTCCTCCTTCAAAGACTATTTCCCTTAAAGCTGGTATTTTCCTTTCTCTGGAACTACTTCCCTTAAGACTTGTGTTATCTTCCTCCCTAAATTGCTTTCTTTAAAACTTGTTTTGCATTCTTCCGAAAACTGCTGGGGATACCACTTTTCTCCAAACTCGTGTTATCTTCCTTCTTCCCCAAGTGGGTACCTAACTTCCAGAAAATTTTCAAAATGAAAGAAAATTTTCTGCCCCAGTTTGACAATCCTTCTTGTGGCATGTCTTTCTGTCATTAATAACATTTCATGTCCCTGCTTAAAATCAAAGAGAATTTGTTAGTTTAAAACGTAGGGATGCTCCTGCTGGGGACGGTTTTCCCTTTCGCTCTTTTCCATGCTCTGCGTTGTTCGACCATCTTGAAACTTGGTTGTTAACTTCCGACCTTCTTGATGATTATGCATTTACCAACCTCTCAACCGTTGTTTTCCACATTTGCTCTATACTGTCCCGAAAACTTAGACCAATCTATCATTTGGTCTTACAACGACGTCTTTCTCGTCCCATCACATTATCCTCGCATGTCTTATCCCCATTTACCTTGCACCATGTTGGCAACTGGTAGTTAACTCTGAAAATCCTTCTTAAAAACAAACTACTATTGATCAAAAAGAAATGGAAAATGATAACTTCGAAAGATAGAACAAGAAAAATCTTTCTGAACAATTGTTTGAAGAGAAAATAACTTATCTGAATGGTATAACCGATCCCAATGGTCATGTCATGCATTTTTGGATTAATCAACCCAGTCTATTTACATCAATCAATCTTTCTGATGTCCCTACTTTGCATTTCAAAGGTCCCGCAACCCATCTTCTTTTGCCGAAACAACATCTTTATTCTGCTTGATGTCTTGACGGATCCTTTCCATCAAGCTTATCTCGTTTGCCCCCTTTTAATTCCTTGTCGCCTTATAGTGCCCTTCGAGGGGTTTTCACTAATAAGACTCTCTCGTTTCTCTCAACTCCCGTCGCCTTATGGTGCCTGTGAAGGTTTTCACCAATAAGACTCTCTCATTTTCATTAATTTCCCTACTTGGACCGGAGTATTACCCTGATATGAATCACTTATGTTTGCTCGACTTGTCATCTCTTGAAAAATTGATCAAAAGGTCTTTCTTTGGACCGTAATGTGGGCTTTTGGATGGGGTTAGAAAGAAAGGGTATCAAAGGCTCAAAATAATTTGACATGGGTTTAAAATTACAACTTTTGGAATCACATTTCTTATTACAAATACAACATCTGCCCCAGTTTCTTGCTTGGGAATCTTTGGATATTTTATTTTACTATGACCGAACCGTAAAACTGTCTACGTACCCTTAACAGGGATCAGGTCAAACGTAGTTCACACTTGAATTTCCTTGTTGTTATATTTTTTCACTTCTTTTCTTTTCTCTTTTTCTTTTCTTTCTTTTCTCTCTTTTTCGTTATTGATTCCAAAAGAGGGGTATGAAAGAAATAAATAAGGCTCAAAAAGGGGAACAAAGGGTAAAGTGTTTAGATAGTAGAACAAATTGCCTTCGTCATTTCAATCTTCAAAATAATGCCAAATACAAACAATCAACAATTATACCAAAGAAATCATACATAATATCTTTTTACTGCATCAGAATTGATAGCCATGTCTATGCATTTTCCTTCGATATCTGTTAAACATAAAGCACCATTGGACAATACTCTGGTTACAATGAATGGCCCTTGCCAATTCGGGGCGAACTTGCCTTTTGCCTCAGCCTGATGTGGAAGGATGTGTTTCAGCACTTGCTGGACCACTTCAAACTTCCGGGGATGCACCTTTTTGTTGTACGCTCTTGCCATTCTCTTTTGATATAACTGGCTATGACACACAGCTGCCAATCTTTTTTCATCAATCAAGTTCAACTACTCCAGACTGGTTTTGACCCACTCATCATCATCAATCTCAGTCTCAGGGACAATCCGAAGGGACGAGATTTCAATTTTCGCAGGTATTACGGCTTCAGTTCCATATACCAACAAATAAGGAGTTTCCCCTACCGAAGTACGGACAGTAGTACGATAACCCAGCAACGCAAATGGTAATTTTTCGTGCCATTGCCTAGAACCTTCCACCATTTTCCGAAGTATTTTCTTTATGTTTTTGTTGGCTGCCTCAACTACTCCATTCGCCTTGGGACGATATGGGGTGGAATTGTGGTGTGTAATTTTAAACTGTTGACATACCTCTTTCATCAAATTGTTGTTAAGATTAGCACCATTATCCGTGATGATCACCTTTGGGATTCCAAATCGACAGATGATATTTGAGTGAACAAAATCGACCACTGCTTTCTTGGTCACAGACTTGAAAGTTTTGGCCTCAACCCATTTGGTAAAATAATCAATGGCTACCAGAATGAACCTATGCCCGTTGGATGTTGTCGGCTCAATCGGTCCAATGATATCTATGCCCCAAGCGACGAAGGGTCATGGCGCTGACATTGTGTGCAATTCTAATGGCGGAGAATGAATCAAATCTCCGTATATCCGGTACTGATGACATTTGCGCACAAAACTAATACAATCTCGCTCCATGGTGAGCCAATAATAACCTGCTCGGAGAATTTTCTTTGCCAGCACATATCCGTTCATATGTGGTCCGCAGACTCCTGAATGTACTTCGGACATGACAGATGTAGCTTGTCTAGAATTTATGCATCTTAACAATCCCAGATCTGGTGTTCTTTTATACAAAACTCCTCCACTTAAGAAAAATCCGCCTGCCAACCGTCGAATTGTTCTCTTTTGATCCCCCGTGGCTTGCACTGGGTATATCCCTATTCTGATGTATTCCTTGATATCATGGAACCATGGTTCACCATCAAATTCTTCTTCAATCATGTTGCAGTAAGCATGCTGATCTCATACTTGAATATGCAAAGGATCGACATAGGCTTTGTCCGGATGGTGCAGCATTGACGCTAGGGTAGCCAAAGCATCGACGACCTCATTATGAACCCTTGGAATATGCCTGAACTACACTGATCTAAACCATTGACAAAGATCATGCAAGCATTGTCGGTATGGTATGAGCTTCAGATCTCGCGTTTCTCATTCTCCTTGAATTTGATGTACTAGAAGGTCCGAGTCTCCCAAGACCAAGACTTCCTGGACATCCATGTTTACAGCTAGCCTTAAACCCAAAATGCATGCTTCATATTCAGCCATATTGTTGGTACAATAAAAACGAAGTTGAGCTATAACAGGATAGTGATGTCCTGTTTCAGAAATAAGCACGGCTCCTATTCCCACTACTTTCATGTTAGCAGCCCCATCAAAGAAAAATTTCCAACCTGGTTTTTCGGCCTGTTCTAGTTCATCAATATGCATCACCTCTTCATCGGGAAAATAAGTCCTTAGTGGCTCGTACTCTTCATTGATCGGGTTCTCGGCCAAATGATCGGCCAATGCTTGGGCTTTCATCGTAGTTCGAGTCACATAGATTATGTCAAACTCTGTGAGCAGAATCTGCCACTTCGCAAGCCTTCTTGTCGGCATAGGCTTTTGAAAGATATACTTCAATGGATCCAAGTGCAAAATGAGGTAAGTAGTGTAGGATGACAAATAATGTTTCAACTTCTGTGCCACCCAAGTTAGGGTGCAACATGTCCTTTCCAGGTGAGTATACTTAACCTCATAAGCCGTGAAATTCTTGCTAAGATAGTAGATGGCATGTTCTTTCCTGTCGGTGACGTCATGTTGTCCCAGTACACAGCTAAATGAATTTTCCAGGACAGTCAAGTAAAGAATCAAAGGTCTCCCCGGTTTTGGTGGTACCAACACAAGCGGGTTATACAAGTATCTCTTTATCTCGTCAAATGCTTCTTGACACTCATCAGTCCACTTGATCGCCGCATCCTTCTTCAGCAACTTGAAAATAGGCTCACAAGTTGTCGTGAGCTGAGCAATAAACCTGCTGATGTAGTTCAACCTTCCTAACAGGATCATCACTTCAGTCTTGTTCCTCGGAGGTGGCAATTCTTATATGGCCTTGATCTTTGATGGATCCAACTCGATGCCTCGCCGGCTGACTATGAATCCCAACAGTTTTTCGGGTGGAAAACCAAATGCACACTTGGCGGGGTTAAGCTTGAGGTTATACCTGCGAAGCCTCTGGAAGAATTTTCTCAAATCTTCGACGTGGTCGGCCTGATGCTTTGATTTTATGATCACATCATCTACGTATACCTCAATCTCCTTGTGTATCATATCATGGAACATAGTAGTCATTGCCCTCATATAAGTTGCCCCAGCATTCTTCAAACCAAATGGCATTACCCGGTAGCAATAAGTTCCCCATGGCGTGATGAACGTCGTCTTTTCTGCATCTTCTTCATCCATTAGAATCTGATGATACCCGGCATAGCAATCCACAAAAGACCAATCTTGCGCTTGGAATAATTATCGATCAAAATATGGATATTGGGTAGTGGGAAGTTATCCTTCGGACTTGCTTTGTTAAGATTGTGATAATCAACGCATACTCTGATCTTCTTCGGTACAGGCACAACATTAGCCAACCAAACAGGATATCGGGTGACCCGGATAACCTTTGCATCCAACTGTTTGGTAACTTCTTCTTTGATCTTCACACTCATATCAGTTTTGAATTTCCTCAACTTTTGCTTGACGGGAGGGAACGCTGTATCAGTGGGCAGCTTGTGGACCACTAAATTAGTGCTTAAACCCGGCATGTCGTCATATGACCACGTAAAAACATCTTTGTACTCGATGAGTGCTTTGATTAACTCCTCCCGGATTTTTGGCTCGAGGTGGACACTTATTTTAGTCTCTCGGACATTGTCTGTGTCCACTAAATTGACGGCTTCTGTGTCATTCAAATTGGGTTTGGGTTTTTCTTCGAAGTTAATTAACTCCTTACTAATCTCTTCGAAGGCTTCATCCTCATCATCATATTCTGATTCGTAATCACAATCTACTTCTTGAACTAACATTTCGGAATCAGATTGATTTGTAAGACTAGGCTGAGGATTCCTTATGCACGCCATGTCATTAGAACCAGTGTAAAAAGAACTGTATAGAAAAGAAAACAAAACAAAAGGAAAACCATCAGGAATGATGAAGAAAGGGAAATTGTATTTCATTGATTGATAAAAGATAACAAGGTTTGCACAGACTGAAAAAATGAAATCTAGATTACAACCCAGGAATAATCCGTACAACCGTAAAGGAAAATCAAAGCAAACTACCAAGACTCCTTCCGAGTAGGGAGAGGAGTAGCCTTCCAATTATTAAGCTTTGTTTTTGGCCCGACAAATTGCACTTCCGCATTGCTAGAACCCTCTCCAATTTCCACCATGTTCACACTGTCGAACAACTTCTCAAATCTTTCAATCAACTCCTTGTCAGGATTAATCACAGAACTGGGATTGTTGTCACTGGGCGACACCTTGTACCAGACTTGATAAATGATCTGGAAAGACGTGGACCGGCTTTGGAAGGACCCATATCCTCTGTTTCAATTTCCTGGCTCTTTTTATGTCTGTGGTTGTGGGTTTAAATCCCAGACCAAATGTTCCCAAGTTTTCAGGAAGAGACGCGGGCTGTATGATGCCTTGCAACGCTGATCCCAAACATTTTCCTGGTACAAAACCATTCTTCAACATTTCATACGCTACCATGACTGATGCGGCGTTTATCTTCGGATTCGGGATACACTTCCCTTCTGGAACTTTCTTGACTGACATTGCGTCAGAAACTTGGTAGACCCATGGTCCCTTGTCATCTTCCACTTCAATGAATGGCATAATGGTGTTGTTGTGAGCGCACAAATTATCTTCGCCGTGCACCACTATTTCCTGTATGTCCCATTCAAACTTGACCATCTGATGGAGTGTTGATGGTACTGCTTTAGCGGCGTGAATCCACGGTCGCCCTAATAGAAAATTGTAGGAAACAGCTATATCCAGCACTTGGAATTCCATTGTGAATTCTACTGGACCTATGGTCAGCTCCTATATTATGTCCCCGACTAAGTCTTTGCCTCTGCCGTCAAATCCCCGCACACAGATACTGTTCTTATGGATCCTCTCATCTTCTACTTTCAGCTTGATTAGAGTGGAGAGAGGACAGATATTCGCACTTGAACCATTGTTAACCAATACCCGGGTAACCACAGCATCCTCGCATTTCACTGTTATGTTAAGGGCTTTGTTATGCTCAGTACCCTCTACCGGCAATTTATCATCGGAAAAAGTGACTCTGTTTACTTCAAAAATCTTGCTGGCTATCTTTTCCAGATGGTTTACCGAGATCTTGTCGGGAACATGGGCCTTATTCAAGATTTTCATCAGGGATTGGCGGTGCTCATCTGAATGGATTAGCAACGAGAGTAATGAGATCTAAGCAGGCGTTTTCCTAAACTGCTCTACAACAGAATAGTCATGCACTTTCATTTTCCTCAAAAATTCCTCTGCCTCTTCTTTAGTTACAGCTTTCTTTACCGGCATTGAATTATCTTTAGCTCTTCTTAACTCCTCGGGAGTAAAACACCTTCCTGAGCGAGTCAAACCTTGCGCTTCACAAACTTCTTCTTTGACTTCTTTCCCCTTGTAAATCACCGTCACCCGTTCATAATTCCAAGGAACAGCCTTGTTGTTGATTACTGGAAGCTGAGTTACTGGTTTTATAATAACAGGCTCTGTGCGAGCACCCTTCACGACCACAACAGGTTTACTTGCAACCCCTGGCACTACCACTTTAGCTTTCTCTGGTTTCACTGCAACAAGGCTCGATGACCCTCTCTCGGCTACCACAGCTGGCTTATCATCTACCCCTCTCAACTGGACCACTGATTTCCCACTGGTTACTTTTTCCTTTGAGCTGGTTTCGCTGGAACGGATCATCATTACCGTCTGTGAGGGCTTCCTGGGCTCCTCATCTTTGTGTATCAACTCAATCATGTGTGTCTCATGGTGAGCTGGCAGTGGATTCTGATTGATATTTGGTGCTTCTAGGCTTGAACCTCGATCCGATCAGTATCAATAAGCTCTTGCACAGCTGTTTTTAGTTTCCAACACTTCTCTGTATCATGCCCAGTGGCCCCTGAACAGTACTCACAACTCACCGAGTGGTCAAGATTTCTAGGGGGGATTTGGCATTTTAGGCTCAATTGGATTCAACATGCCTAACTACCTCAACCTGTGGAAAAGACTGGTATATGATTCCCCATGGAGTGAAAGTCTTTTGCTTCTGTGACCTCTCATTCTTGAGGGTTTGGTTTGGTCGAAAACCTGTCCCGGGGGGATTTCTTTAGGCCCTTGAGGGTGGATATGTGTTTTGTGGATCTGGGTATGGATTTTGTGCAGTCGGCGCACGCCATTGTGCGTGTGCCGGGGTTTGGGTATAGGCTTGTGCATGATGGACGGAAAATGGGGATCTGGCAGTGGGTAGTAGTGCTGTGGAGGTCTATATGAAGTTTGGGGGTAATTTTGGTGGTAGGGTCGTGATTGCCTATAGTAGGGTGATGGGCCTCTAGATCAGAACCAGGCTCCGGATTCAATAGTCGTGACATCTTCTTTCTTCTTTTTCCCAAGTACATCCCCAGTGTCGCTTTGAATGGCCTGGGTGGTTGCCTTGATCGCTGAATAACTCATGATCTTGTTGGACTTGAGCCCCTCCTTGACCATGCCTCCCATTTTTACAACCTCATTAAAAGATTTGCCAATTGCGGACACCAGATGACCAAAGTAGGTCGGCTCCAAAGCCTGCAAAAAGTAATCAATCATCTCGCTCTCTTTTATTGGGGGATCTACCCTTGCTACTTGCTCCCTCCACCGGAAACCATATTTTCTAAAGCTTTCACTTTGCTTCTTTTCCAGTTTGGTCAAGGACAGTCGGTCCGGAATGATCTCAAGATTATATTGAAAGTGACAAGCGAATGCTTGGGCCAAATCGTCCCATGTGTACCATCTGCTATGATCTTGTCTGGTGTACCATTCTAATGCCGATCCACTCAAACTTTGGCTGAAATATGCCATCAGTAATTCATCTCTTCCGCTTGTTCCCCTCATTTTGCCACATAAACCTCTCAGATGAGCCACCGTATCACCGTGTCTGTTGTACAAGTCGAATTTGGACATTTTGAACCCCGCCGGTAGTTGTACATTTGGGAACAAACACAGGTCTTTGTAAGCTACACTTACCTGACCTCCTAGCCCTCTCATATCCCTGAAGGATTGTTCTATGCTTTTCATTTTTCTAAACATCTCTTCCTGTTCAGGATTTCTGGTCGGCTTTTCTACTTTCCCCGGTAGGTCAGAATGTGGATCATATGGATAGGTTTCGGGCGCTTTGAAGGTGAGATCCTGGGGATAATACTGGTTGTCCTGAGCTTGGAACATAGGTTCACTCGGGGATTTATGGAGTGCAGCTAGTGGAGATGCCACAAAGACAGGGGTGATTGGCGGAGGAGGGTATGGAATTGATTTTGGTGGTGGAGCTTGTGGCGTATGAGAAGTAGTGCTATGGTAGTGTTGATAAATGGGAAAACCTGGATCGGTGGCGGGATGATCCTGAGACTGAGCTAATGGTGGGGTAAAAGCAGGGTTAGCAGGGTAAGCTGGCGGTGATTGCCCTTTGGACCAGGCCTGGTACATTTCAGCCATCTGTTGCTTAAGCTTGAGCATCTCCTCTTTCATTTTATTAACGTCCAACTCCTCTACCTCAACACTAGTGTCGACATCTGGGATAGACATGATTTCCGGTATTGGTCCCTTTGATCTGGTTTGGTAATGATAATGTGCCAGTATCTTCTAAATAAACTAACTGCTTGAATTCTTTGGAAAACAACAAACTTGTTAGTTTTTTTAACACATATGCGATCACAAGTTGGGATGCAATGCACCTAGGCAATTAACCATTTTCTATCATGCATTTGCTTCGGTTGCGTGCATCATTCCAGCCTCTCATGATTGTGCCCCTTCTTTTAAGCTTCTTTTATTCTATCCCTTTTTATTTATTTTTCATTTTCCTTCTTTTTCTTTTTTAGTGGTGGTCGAATCCTATAGAGATTGCCTACGTATCATGTCCCCGCATGAAACAGACTGTGCATAGTTCTGTCAGATAAGTGTGAAAGTAAATAAAATATTTTTGGGATTTTCAGCATTTATAAAAACAGATGACTTAATACTAACAAATTTCAAAAGACTAACAGACTCTGATGCAAAGACAAAATACAGACTCTGAAATTAAGCTATCATACTCTAAAGAAATACAAACTCAAAAACAGAAAGAAAATACAAACCCAACATAACTTACAGACTCTGACAAAAAAGGAAATATAGACTCAAACGGAAAATCATGAGTACATCAACGCTCCTGGTGCCCGCGGGACATCATTCGGTCTTGCCACGGGCCTACGTGCAAGATCCCTTTGAAGTCAGTCCAAGTTGTTCATTATTTGTTTAACAAAGGTCATCACCGCTGCAAAGAATGTAGTACGAGTCATATCCTCACAAATGTGGCACTTCATAACGATGTTTCTAATTCTCTCTCTTATGACGCCTTTTTCCTGAAGCAACCGCCCTATTTGCTGATTACGGGCTTCTAACACTCGAGAGTCATGAAGGTGTTGATTTTGCAAATGTTGCATTCCTTCCTCTATCTGAGCCATCAGATCATAACAATGTTCCCTATCAGCTTTGAAATCTTGAGCCTGCTTGACTGCCTCATTCTTTAGAGTGGCTATCTTTCTTCTTAGGATAGTGATGGTCCCTTCATAGTTCCTCTTCATTTGTTGCATAAACCGTACTCGCTCTTCTGCCTTCTTTATCCATTTCGCCTGGATTCTCGCTAGACCAGCTTCAGATTTTTCCAGGTTTTCTTGATACTCGAGGGATTTCTTCTTCAGACCATTTATGATCCTTTTATCAGCCCGGCTTCTCTCTGGGTTTCTTTTTATTTTCTGGATTTGAGCTTTGAGGACCTCACTTTCCTGAGCTAGTTTTTTCTTTTCTCCCTTGTTTGCCGCGGCTTGAACACCATTTTCAAACTGAAGCTCCATGACTTGCTTCTCCAATCTGCCTATTGTGGCTCTATACTCATGTTCTTTAGTCAACCAATCCCATTGTCCTTGCGACGCCTCGACGAACTCCTAGAGATGGGGTCTTTTGGCCGGCCTCCCAAACTCGATTTCTCTCCTATACCAAGCAAGGTATCCCGGCGAAACTTCACCTTTGGACCGATCATGTACATACGTCTTTGCCGTTAAGTATTGACACTCGCTCCAAATTTGGCGGACTGCTGCTTCATGAAATTGTCCGTTGGGCCCGATCTCGACTACTTGGCCACTAAGATCTTCATCTTTTGGAACTATTTGGCATCTCCCCAACTGCCTCAAAACTCGATAAGGGGTATTGGGCTGGATACTCCCGAGCCTCATCAAAAGGAAATGGGGTCCAGTGGCTGGCATATATATGATTTCATCCACAGGTAGCCATCCAAATGTCCACTCTATTTGGCTTACAGTGACGGAACGGAGACGTGCTATCCATTCTGTGACCCCTTCTGGTAAGCTGATTCCGTCAACCCTCGTAGAAAATTCCTCTATGCATGTTTTCTTTGTCGACCCATAACTTATAAATTGAGGACGACGACATAGGTGTTCGATCATCCACATCTGCAGCAACACATTGCACCCCTCAAAAAAGTTTCCCCTGGCTTTGCAAACTGTGAGAGCGCGGAATATTTTAGCTACTATCATGGGTGCGAGGGTGATGTTGGCCTGAGTAAGTAAAGTGCTGACAACCCCAGATACTCGTATGTCAATGTTCCCGTCTTTTCTAGGAAACACCAGGAGTCCCAAAAAGGCTACCATGAATGCAAAACACCTATGTTCTTCCCACTTAAGGCGGTTTCCTTTGCTACAGATTTTGTTTTCCGACTTGTTGAACCCCCCTATGTGGCCATATCTGTTGTATATAAACCGCAAAGTACAAAAACCAGCTGCCAAGTCTGGGTTGTGGACCCCCTGCTTATTTTCAAAGAGTCTAAGAACCTGTGTACGGCTACGGCCCTTGGAGAAATCAGGTACTAGTGTCTCAGAGGAACCTTGGGACCCCCGATGTATCCGGCTATTTCTTCCAATGTTGGGGTAAGTTCAAAATCTGAGAAATGAAATACATTGTGAGCCGGGTCCCAGAATGCGACCAAGGCCTTTATGATATCCCCCATAGGATTAATCTTCAGCAACCTAGTGAGGCCTCCCAGGTATAGCTTGACCGTGTCACGCCCTGATTCACCCAAGTCATCCCACCACATGTGCAACTCCAAAGGGATCTTGTTCACAATTGTTACGTGTAAATTCTGACTTGTGCTCATTCTGCACATTTATTAGGGTGGTTAAGCAAAAATCACGATTCAATTGACTTAAAGATAACATGGACACTTTTCTCTCTTTTTTTTTCATTTAAAATAAAACTCGGTTTTGTCAATACGGCCTTTCAGCACCTCGGGGTCGAAGATTTTAAGGCTGTGTCGGCTAACCGGTGAAAGCCTAAAAAATGACCACAGGAGGCTGTTCTTGCAAAAATAGCCTTCCGGCGCCCTTTTAGGGACATTCGATTATTTCTAGCAAGAATGGCATCACCCTAATTATTTTCAAATAAAATTTTTGTTCTTTTGGCTAATTTCGCAAAAAGTGAAGTTGAACCCGATGGGGGTTGCCTACATATCTCACACCATGTGAGAATCAAACTGGCGTAGTTCGGGCCGATAAAACAAACTTCTTTTGAAAACAAGACTCTTTTCATTAGCAAATAAAACTATTTTTCATAAACAAAACCTTTTTTTTTCTTTTCTTTTTTTCTTCATTTTTTCAGAGTTTCGACACTATTTGGACATTGGTTTTTTTTTTCAAAACTGGCGATTAACTCTCTTTAACCCTCGTACCTCTATCTTTCTTTCCTTAAAATATTCAAAAGCCGGTCAGCATGCAAGTCCGAAGCAAACAAATGCACAAGTAGCAAGTAAGATGCATCAGGATGGTCTTTTGTCATTTTTGGTACACCTGTCCTAGACAGACCCAACCCCTATGTTGAGCCTCCAAAGTCAAATGCACGTGATGCAAACAAATATTCCTACTATGGATCCGGCATGAAGCTGAGTTATTCTAGGTTCATAACCTGGGTATTTGTTCTAGACTGTGTACCCGAGCGGACAACTCGAGTCGAGGAGGGGGCTACGTACCGGGAACCAAAAGGCCATCTGGCTTAGTAACTTGTTCGAGCCTCTTTCTTATTTTGAGGTATGACACTAACAGAATAGGGAGTCTCGACCAGCGAGCACATCCCCAAAGATGAGAAGAGAAGGGTTTCGTAACAGTTTATATACAGTTCAGATAATATCAAAGCGGTAAAAGCATCACTTAGCACATTAGGCCCAAACATGTAACAAAATCAGATAAAGCCAAATATAACAATTTATCTAAGCTCGAATTCTGAACCTTGAACTAGAGATTCTGGGTTCGATCCCCAGCAGAGTTGCCAGAGCTATCACACCTCTTTTTTACCTACGCCCGCAAGGGCATAAGGGAGTTTTTCCAATTAAAGGACAATCGAAACGGGATTTTATTTAAAGATTCAGAGTCGCCACTTGGGAGATTTATGGTGTACCAAGTCACCTGTTGAATCCCGAATCGAGGAAAAGATTGACTCTGTATTACAGTCCGCGAACCAGAAATCCGAGTAAGGAATTCTGTTAACCCGAGAGAAGGTGTTAGGCATTCCCGAGTTCCGTGGTTCTAGCACGGTCGCTCAACTGTCATATTCGGCTTATTTATCTGATTTTAATACATGTTGAACCTATGTGCAAATTCTAACTTTTTACCGCTATATTATTATTATTTTAAAAGAGAATTGCAAAGTCGTAAAAACGCGTCTCGAACCACGTCACATCAATGTACCCGTGGTTGTTGACATATCTCGACTCCGTTGAGGTTTGGATTTGGGTCACATAAATGCGCACCCGAGTTTAAGAAGGCAATGTTATTTTGGGGAAAACCGTGAAATTAGATAAACAACCCGTTCCCTAAATCTAAGGATTTGAATATATATATCTTATGAGGGCCCCGCAATTTATGAATTTTTATTAGGCGAAGCTCGCCTTATTTTTATTATTTTAAAGGTCCATCCTAAAACAATCTATAATTTTCTATTTAACTCGTCTCTAAAATGAAAGCAGTCCTAGTTAATTAATGTGCGTGAAAGATCCGAAATTACATAATTCGATTTCAAACAGTTAAGCCCCAGAGTTGAACAAAGAGAGAAGGACATTTCTAGTACACGACCAAAGTTTTATTTCACAGAAAATGGGCCGCCTGAGCCCGCAATGGTTCATACACCTAGTATCCTATCAATTGAACTTCCATAGCCAGGACAGGAATTATTTAGGCCTCAGGGATCATGACAGTCCAACTTGATCAATGGGTGTAGGGGGAGCTAATTTACAGAATTAATCATACTTGCATCAAACTCATAATTTCTAATTTTTGCACTCGAGATTGACATCATTTTTAAGCTATTGTAGCACTGATTTTAACACATAGCTCAATTCTCATTTGGTTTAGCACATAACTCACAATTGTTTGCTCATCCCTATTAGAGTAGGAATGGTCTTACCTATAACTCACTCTAACGAATCACTTATCCAATAATGATTTAAATCACACATGGAGTCATGGATAATTTCCAATTCGAAACTAAACATACGTGACCTGGACTAACGTGAATATGCACCTATTTGCTGTGATTTGCCTTTGATTTTTGGTGTGGCGAGCAATTAACCCGAACAGTGAAACTATTTGACACTATGGACTTGATTTCAACAGAAATGAGTTACATATTAGAGTTAACAGTCCATCACAATTCAAAACAACTCAAATCGGTTAAACAACAATCCTAATTATACAGGTACCTATTGTCCACAAGTTACAAAATAGTACATAGCATGTTAATAATCCAACTAGTCCCTTACAGCCGCATTAATGCACAAATTTATCATACAAATCTTAAAGCTAACTGTATCATAATTAACTAAAAACAGTAAAGCTTTAATGAATGTCAAACAGCAATTGCCTTTCCATTCCACTAGAGAAATTACACTAAAACAGGTTCAAATGTGTACCTGGAGAAATGCAACACAAGAAGAGGAGAAAGAATAGTCAGCAGCAGCCTAGTAGCAGTCAATACAACAGCAATACACCAGCAGCAGCAACTCAATCAATACTCCAGAAAAAAAACCAGAAAGGTTGTAAACCAACAGCAACAGCAAATACCAAGACAAACAGACTCAACCAAGCTTGTATTAAACCCAAACCTGAACCAGTAGACCACTGAACCACTTAAGCAATCAAAAGGAATGAGAATCACTGTCCAGAATTCGAATTACATCTACGGATGCAATGAAACAGTATCTTTCTTTTGGTTTTCTGTTCTTAAACTCTCCAGCACTCTCTAAAAGAAACTGATCACTTTCAAAGCTCCCAAAATATTGTTTTTTTCTTCTCTCTTTTTTCTAAAATTGATCCCCCATATTTATACCCAACTTTTGAACCCCTGTCCAGCCCCCCTTTTTCTTTGCAGTTGTCAAAGAAATCTTTTATTATTGCCCCCATGTTTCTTTTACTTTCCAGCTTGTAATATTCCTCTACTATGTGTATCCTTTTAGCTTTTATCATTATCCCTATACCGTTATGTCTTGTTCCCCACTATCATTAAGCAAATAGAATAATTTAATGGTCCATTAGTACTTTCTTGACAGAATATTCAACTAAGCCATTTTCTAATTTCAAACTTCCCAATTACCTCCTGAGTTACCTGGAATTCTTATCCTACCCCAGTTATGACCAATTCAACTATCCATTAACTACACTGATTCCTGAATTTAAACTCTAAACACCTCAGCTATAACCAATCCAGCCTATCAAATGTCTAACAACTGAATGACTAAAGCTGAATTCTAATTGGAACAAATGGACTGAATTTGAATCAAAATCATATTAACACCACACAGAACCCAACGGAATCATTAAAGCTGAAACTGAAACTGAATCAAAATCGCGTTGATACAGGGATTAAGCTAACACAATTCTAAGTCAAACCTATACAAAATGCAGGATCACTGTTAGTATATTGACAATGAGCCCTGAAGTTACGTGTCTAAAGATCAGTACATACAACACTCGACATCAAACCATTTGACGAAACTACTGGTCTACAAACAAGAATGAATTAATCGACGAAACTATTTATAACATATGTTATTAATTGACAGAAGAAAACTGGACTAAGTAAATGGTCCGATGGAGAAGGGAGAAAATAATGGACAAAGACGAATTATAATGAACCTAATTTAGGCGAACGAATAATCGATTGAATTACTCAAACGAACATTGGAGTATTTAATCTAGCCAGAATCAGAAAAAGAGGTGGAATATTTACTGGATTAAGAATTAACTTAAACTGAAAACCTAAAGAAGCGACTAATTACAACTTAACACAGACAAATAAACATACAGAAAAAAGAAAAGAAGAAGCTAAGAAGAACTTACTGTTCTTTTCTCGGATCCCACCAACATGACCTTTCGAACTTGAGTTCCAGTTAGTATTATACGCCTATTTCGTCAGAAATAGGCTTACAATACTAACTAGAACCCGTTCAACCCTGACAGCTTCGAAACAGTCTCGAACCTTTGAACCCTATATACGCCATTCGATGAGTTTTACTCGGATTCGAGCCAATTTGGTTAGGGATTAGCGATGAGGAGGTCCAGGGGATTATTGGGTGTGATTTTGGGGTTAAGTGGACAGGCTAGGGTTTAGGACGGGGATGTTCGATCGAAGATTCGAGAAGTTATAGGATGATTCGAGGCAAGATGAGGGTGGATTTGGAGAGGGGAGGTCGAGGGGAATCAGTGGTGTAAAGATGGGGTCGTTTGGATCACTGGAACCGCCGTGAGGCAATTTCCGGTGGGCGGAGCACGGGGGTAAGGAGCGGAGGGTTCGTTTGGTCTCTAAGGCTTAGAGACGAAGAGGTGAGGGGGGGTTTGGCTTGGGGGTGTGGGGTAAGGTTTTAGGAATATATAGCGAGGTGGGGATTTGCTCTTGGCCGTTGGATCATTCACGATCAACGGCCTGGATCACTTCACTAATGAGAAACGACGTCGTTTGGGTTTGTGTGAGGGTCGGGTTAGACCGGGTACAGGGAATGGGTCAAAAACGGGTGATCTGGACCATTCGATCAAAACAAATCAATGACTTGGATCTATTGGCCAAATAGGACGTCGTTTGGATCTATCTGGAGACGGACTGGATTGGGGCGGGTATTGGGCTGATTTTTTGGATAAGAACTGGGTTGTGGCCAACTTGGCCCAGTCCGGTTTCCATTTTGTTTCTTTTTCTTCTTTTTCTTTTATTTCCTAATTAATAAAACTAAAATTCTAAATTAAATTATAAATCAAATTAAAAAAACTAATTAATTCATAATAATAATTATCACACACAATTAAATACCAACTAAAATAAAATCACACAATTGGAGATTAAATGGTAAAAAATGCAAAGTACATATTTTGTGATTTTCATTCTCGCAAATCCAAATATTGTTTAATTAATTCATAATTATAAAATTAAATCCTAAATGCACATGCAACACATATTTTTGTATTTTTACTTAATTAAAGCAAAAATAAACATGCACAGATAGATACAAATAAATCATAAACAACACAAAACTATTTTATTTTAAATTTTTTGGGAGTAGTTCTCGTAGGGCAAAAATCACGTGCTCACAGACATGTTTCTCTAACTAACAGCAGGTTTAAAAGTGCAAGTAGAATAAATAGAAGGGGAAAACACGATTAAAGTTACTTAATGAAAACTGAATTTTCAACAATTAGCACAAATAAACACTCGTCACCTTACGTACAAGGCATTTCAATTATCACAATACCAATCTTAAGGGGAAAGTCCCCCACGCAAGGTTAGACAAGTCACTTACCTTGAACTGGCTCAAAATCAACTCGAGACCACGTTCTTGTCACGAGTACTCGACTCCAAATGGCTCAAATCTATTCAATTCAATTTCATAATGTAAATAACACCTCAAGTAACTGATTCTACAATTAAATTCTAAGCTAATACGCGAAATTAGGTAAAATGATCAAAACGCCCCTCGGGCCCACGTCTCGAAATCGGTGAAATTTACATTTTCAAAAACCTCGTATTCTCACAAGTCTATACATAACAAGAACATTAAAATTGGAGTTCAATTGACCCCTCAAATACTCATGTTAAGGTCCCTTAATCTAAAGCCCTAATTACCCATTTTTTCCAAATTTTTCACCACTAATTAGGTCTTTAATCACATATAAACGAGTTATGAAGTCAAAAATATTACCTCCAAGTGATTCCCCTTTGTTTTCCTCAAAATTCTCCCGCAAAAGCTTCAATCCCGTTAAAAATGGTGGAAAAATGAAGAAGGATCATGGATTGGGCTTTTAAAACACTGCCCAGCATTTTAATAAAATCCTTCACTGCGATAGCGGTTCATCACATGCGTTCGCATAGAACTGGTTGACTTCCCTCTACGCGATCGCGTACCCCCAATCGCGTTCGCATAGAGTAAACACTCAACCCCCTGCCACGCGCGTCCACACTATGCGTTCGCATGCAGCCTCACACGACCGCATTGCTTTGTCTCCTCACACTTTGCGATCGCGGGCCAACCCTGGCGATCGCATAGAACAAATTCTGCCGCCTCACCAACAACCCTATGTGATCGCAGCCCCACTATTGCAATCGCATATAAGGAATCTAGATACCAGATTTTCTGCAATTCTAACAAGTTCCAAAATGACCCGTTGGGCATCCGAAACACACCCGAGGCCCCCGGGACCTCAACCAAACCTTCCAAGCAATCCTAAAACATCACTCAAATTTGTTCCGACCTCTGGAATTCTCAAAAAACAATCAAAACACCTATTTTTGATCGGATTCAAGCATAAGAATTCCAACAACAACATCTCAGTATAATCCCACAAGTGGGGTCTGGGGAGGGTAATATGTACGCAGACCTTACCCCTACCCCGAGGGATAGAGAGGTTGTTTCCAGGAGACCCTCGACTCAAGAGAGCAACAAGAGACGATATATTAGTACTATCAATAGACTCATAAAAAAATAACATAAAATACATAACAAAATAGCACAATAATAGCAATATAAAAAATATAGGAAATATGAAAATGATGGAAGGTATACTAATATTCAACAGATAAAGCCCTGCATCGATAGTTGATCAGTAGCATCCTAAGACTAACTCCTAACTGGCTAGTCTCACTCTAGTGCGATGTATAAACATTCACAACTTCCTTAACCTACAACCTTAATGCTCGACCTCTACAATTCCCTGTCAAGGGTCATGTCCTCATTAATCCTAAGTCGTGACATGTCCTGCCTGATCACCTCTCCCCAATACTTCTTGGGTCTCCCTCTACCTATCCTCATGCCCACCACAGCCAGTCGCTCGCACCTCCTCACTGGTGCTTCAATGCTCATCCTCTAAATGTGCCTGAACCATCTGAGTCTTGCTTCCCGCATCTTGTCCTCTGTGGGGGCACACCCACTTTCTCTCGAATATCTTCATTTCTAATCTTATCCATCCTTGTATGCCCGCACATCCACCTCAGCATCCTCATCTCTGCTACTTTCATTTTCTAAATGTGTGAGTTCTTAACCGGCCAACACTCGGTCCCATACAACATAGCAGGCCTAACCACTGCTCTATAAAACTTACCTTTTAGTAACAATGGCACTTTCTTGTCACACAAGACTCTCATCGCTAACCCCCACTTCATCCACCCCACCCCTATACGGTGTGTGACATCCTCGTCGATCTCCCCGATCCCCTGAATAACTGACCCAAGGTACTTGAAACTACCCCTCTTAGGAATGCCTTGAGAGTCAATCCTCACTTCCACTCTTGCTTCCGTCGGCTCGGCCCCAAATTTGCACTCGAGGTATTCCATCTTCGTCCTACTCTAAAAATAATTCCAAAAACTCTAAAAATACGCTTTCGATCAAAATGTCCACCAACCCTCGTCCGAATGACCTAACATTTTGCACACACATCACATTAAACACTACAGAGCTACTCCAACTTCCAGAATTACATTCCGATCCTCGGATCAAAATCTCACTATCGAACCGGAAACTTCAAAAATTCAACTTTCGGCATTTCAAGTCTAAATTATCTACGGACCTCCAAAACACAATCCGAACATGCTCATAACCCCGATATCACCCAACAGAGCTAACGGGACCATCAGATTTCCATTCCGAGGCCGTCTTCACACTATTCCGACTATGGTCAACTTTCTAACACTTAAACTCTCATTTAAGGACTAAGTATCCCAAAACTCTCCGAAACTCAAAACTGAACATCCCGATAAATCAAAATAGCAGGAATAAACTTGGGGAAAGAAGTAAATAGGGGATTGGGGCGTAAATTCTTAAGACGACCAGCCGGGTCGTCACAATCAGGCCTTGAGTCTACATATATTTGCCCATCTGCAGTTGAGGTTTGTGTTGCTAAATCCTCAACTGAATTTTGTAGTTGCTATTTTTTGTCTGCAACATCGTTCGTTATGCTTGAATCCACGGCTGAATTGATATTTATAGAAGCTTGTTGATTATCACGGATTTGTTTAATTCAACATTGTGAAGGGAACTTAATAACCTGATGCAAAGTAGACGGAACAACATCCATCTCATGAATCCAAGGTCTGGCGAGAATCATATTATAAGCCATGTCCGTATCTATCACTTGAAATTTTGTATCTTTGACTACTCCTTCTGCAAATGTGGTGAGCACTATTTTCCCTTTTGTAACAATGCTCGAATTGTCAAATCCAGATAAGGTACGTGTTTTGGGCACCAATTTATCATTGGCTTGCATCTCGTTTACCACTCTTAAATAATGATATTTACAGAGCTACCTGGATCAATTAAAACTTGTTTCACATTAGTATCATGTACAAGTAAAGATATTACCAATGCATCATTGTGAGGGATCATCACGCCATCTGCATCTGAATTATCAAACATTATGTTGTCTTCTTCCAAAACTTGGCGAACTCGCTTTCCATGGGTAACTGTGACTTTTGATGTCTTTTTTGCTTCCATATATGTCACACCGTTTACCTCCTTATCACGACCCAAATTTCCCACCCTCGGGAGTTGTGATGGCATCTACTAGTGAAAGCTAGGCAAGCCGATTATTTCAATTATTTAACCCTTTTCATTTTAAATCCCTTAACAGTTGTAAAATAACATTTTATAAACAACGAAAATATTAAAGCGATAGAATGAAATGTAATAACTTAAGCTAATACCGATACAAATCCATAACATAAACCACCCAAAACTGGTGTCACAATCTCACGGACTATCTAAGGAGAGCTACAAATAAAGTGTGAATAAGAAAGTACATGTATGTCTTTGGAATATAAAAGAACAGAAAGAAACTAGATAGGGAGGGGACGCCAAGGCCTGCGGACGCCTGAAAGTCTACCTCGGGTCTCTTGATGGACTGAAGGCAGCAACCCCTAGCTAAGGTACATATACTCCAGTATTGAGATCTGCACAAAGTGCAGAGTGTAGTATCAGCACAACCGACCTCATGTGCTGGTAAGTGTCGAGCATAACCTCGGTGAAGTAGTGACGAGGATAGGACACAACTACCAAATAAACCTATGCAGTTAAAGCATATATAAAAAGAAATAATAACAGAAACTAGCAGTTAAAGATGGGAAGGGAAACATGCTGCGGGGAAATATCAAATACCAACAGTAACTCAGGAGAAAAGCATAAAGAACATTTTAAGGTTTGCTTTAGTAAGAGTAAGGAAAACAGTAACAAATCATTATCCACTTTTATTATTTATTATTGCGGCACACAACCCGATCCAAATAATATAACACTATTGCAGCATGCAACCTGATCCAATCATATATAATTGTTGCAGCGTGCAACCCGATCCAATCATATATCACTGTTGCGGCGTGCAACCTGACCCCTCCTCTCCTCCCTTATTACTCCATGTTGCGGCGTGCAACCTGATCCCATATAATACTGTTGCGGCGTGCAACCCGATCCCAATATATAATTCAACACAAATCACAAATGAATCCTAGCAAGGGAATAATAAGGAAACAACAATGTTCCGACAAGGGAATCAACAAAGAGAATAAGTACATCCCGACAAGGGAACCAACAGTAAAAATTAAATATGTCCCGGCAAGGGAATCATCTATAACCAAACATATACCAACATTTAACTTCACAAATGAAACATCAACTGGAACAATACCCAACAACAACCAAATACCATGAGAATAATCATAATTCTTGCACAACACAAAGAATCAACAACTTAGGCATTTGTAGTATTTATCAAGAACACAACGATTACAATTTAAGACTCACGGGCATGCTTGACACCAACGTATAGATACTCGTCACCATTCCTATACGGCGTACTCAACAATTAACACATAGCAAATAAGACACAAATCCTAATCCCTCAAGCTAAGGTTAGACCAAACACTTACCTCAATGCCACGAACACAATTCAAGCCCCAACTACCGCTTTACCTCTTGTTTCCACCACCAATTCGCTTGTATCTAGCCACAATATACATAACAATATCAATAAATGCTAAATGAATCAATTCTAATGCATGAAAATATGTTTTCCAATGATTTTCCCAAAAAGTCAAAAATCAACCTCGGGCCCACATGGTCAAAACCCGAGGCTCGAACCAAAACATGATTACCTATTCACCCAAGAACTCAAATATAAAATTTGTTTTGAAATCGGACCTTAAATCGAGGTCCAAATCCCCAAAATTTGAAAATCCTAAGTTCTATCCAAAACACCCAATTTCTCCCATGAAAACCTTGATTTTGAGTTGAAATCATGTGAAAAGGTGTTATAGATTAAAGAAAATGAGTTAGAAATGACTTACAATCGATTTGGAGAAGAACTTTTCTTTAGAAAATCGCCCAAGAGAGCTTAGGGTTTGGGAGAGTTTGAAAAATGAAGAAAAATGTGTCTAAGTCCTAATTCACTGGTTGCAGATGTCGCAATTGCAAACCCCTTCAGGACCTGCTATCTTCGCAAATGCAAAGAATCTGTCGCATTTGCGACCAAGGGGAAATTCGGTCACCTTCGCATTTGTGAGGGACCAGTCGCATTTGCGACACTGGGGTTGCAATTACCAAGCATGTCCTCTTCGCAATTGCGAAGTCTGATCTCGCAATTGCGAGATTAGAGGCCTGGGCAAAAATACTAGATACCAGCACTTGCTCCTAAGTCCAATTTCACTCTACGGCCTATCCAAAACTCACCTGAGCCCTCGAGACTCCAAACCAAACATGCACACTAACCTAAAAACATCATATGGACTTTCTCGTGCGATCTAATCACCAAAATAACATCAATAACTATGAATTAAACCTCAATTTTATGAAATCACTCAAGAACATTAAATTTTTCAAATTTCTCAACTATAGGTCCGTTTTATACCAAACCAACTCCGATCTTAGCCAAATTTTACAGATTCATCTTAATTATTATATCAAACTTGTGTTGGGCTCTGAAACTAAGATACGGGCCTGATACCATCAAGAAAACGCATCAATTCACTTCTAAAACCCTTTATATTTTCCAGAAAATAATTTTCTTTAAAAATTTATTTCTCGGGCTTGGGACCTGTCCCGCCCCCTTTTTCCCTCCGTGGAAATTGGATTTATGACATTTTGGTATGGGACAACTCACTCCTTTTGGGAAAGGAGGTTTGCGATTTTGAAGAGTTGCCACCTAACGATTTTAAGGTGCGTTAGGGCACCTATAGGGTTTATTTATAACCACGTTTGGTAACCAGAGATAGGATAAGGGCTTAAAATTATCCTGAAGGAAAGGTGTTAGGCACCCCTTAGGATCCACTAGTGTGGTTCCCAGCCAAACAATTTTTTGTGAATTTGTACAAGTAGCAAATAAACAAGTATGGCTCAAATAGTAGGGGATTTAAATTTAAATACACATGTGTTTGAAAACAATTAGTGAAAAGAGAAATTTTGAAAAGAATTACAATCTAAGCAGGCTTATGAATGTAAAGAGGTGTGTCCTAGGTTTGTTTATAATATGGATCACATCAATGCAATACCCGGTATGACACTCCTCAAAAAGGGGCTATACGTGGTATTAACGCACCGGTCATCATATCCATATCTACCATTTCCCGCCCCGTGAAGGTAACTAAAGCGAGGGTTGGTCTTGACCCCTATTGCATGCTATTACCCGTCCCTTCCTATCAGTCCCGGAGGAATTTAGGACTCCTATCCTATAAGAAGGAGGTTCTAGGCAGACCCTCAGGTTTAAAGGCAAAATACTAAGGCGACATACAATGACAAGTAGGACTTCAATTAAGGGGAGCAGGGAAGACAAACGGAAGGCTCAAATATACCTCCATAGGTAATGTACATAAACCGTATGACTCATACACAATTAAAGTCTGAATTTAAATCCTATGCATGCTATCTAAGTGATAACAACAGAACTAGATTTATTATATGACTCAGAAAAGAAGTCCGAATCAGGCTTGCCTACTGATTTTAAAAGTTGACAGTTAAACAAAGGCAGTTCTGGTTTTATTTAAAGTTATTAAACTAAGACTTCTAAAAGTACAAGAGTAACAGCTTTTATGCCAATGTTGTTATCGTCCTAGGAGCAGGATTTCTAAGTGATAGACATAAATCATGGATTAGCAAGAAACATTGGACCGAAGAGCATGATTTCTAATGCATGTATGAACCCTAAGCATGGTTTCTATTGCGCAATTAGGAATGTAACCCTAATAACATGTTTTCTACCCTTGACAACTATAGCATGCATATTTACCCCATCCCTTTTCACTACCCAGCCCCAATACTTATTTATAAAAAGTTATTACAGCCCAACATTGAAATGAATTACATAAGTAGCAATGAAAAATAAGAAGTTACACTATAGGAATCCTGATTAGGACTTCCTCTCTGAGTTATATAATCAATCACCTCAAGTGCCAAAATGGTTTCATAGCTTTTCCTCATATCTAGGTGTGCCAGAGTTCCCTAAGGACCTCAAGGGATCCCGAGCAGTGCTCACACTCAAATTTCATAGCCAAAACAGAGTAAGTGCAGTGTGGAAAGGCCAACTTTCATGTGTCCAAATTCAGAGGGAACTCAAGGGTCCCAAGGCAAGGCTCACACAAAAGGGGCAGAACCTAGTGTTCTAAGAGTATAGTGAAAGTGCAGGACACATATTTGAAAGGAGTTTGTTTAAAAACTGGTGATAGGTCCATTTTGAAAGCAATCAATAACAGAAATGGTTGAAAGCATTTGTATTAGTAAGACAGAGTTCAAACACTTCAGGGTAAGACCACACACATCAAGTGAATGAATTCAGTAATCACACATGGGGGTAAAAGGGGATTTGGGGATACATATATATTGACTACAGACACCTGACCTCAGTAGGAATATTAGGACTGGTAGGAACATGCTCAGAGATAGTTGGACACTGGCATAATCACAAACAAAGATGACCGGAGAAGGTGGATAAGGTACATCAGAGAGGGTGGAAGAAGAGAAGGTTCTAGAGAGAATCAGAGATAGAGAGAGAGGGAGATGAGAGACCGGTTGAGATAGAATAAGAGGGGGAAATGAGAGATGGGGGTAGTCTTTAGGGTTTAATATGGTAAGAGTGAATCCGGACCGTTGATCAATCCGTTGATCAAAATTGATCAACGGCCAGGATTAACTCAGGTCTGGGTCGGGTATGGTTTGGGTTTAGGCTTGGGTCTGATGGATTTTTTAATTGGGTTGGGGATTTGTGGGTTTAGGCAAGAATTGAAAGCCAATTTTGGCTATAAGTTAAATAGCCAGTTTTTCCCTATTTAATTTATAGAAAATAGTAGATAATTTCTTAAAATAATTTTAAAATGATTTATAATACATAATTAGCAATTTACAAAATATAGGATCCAATTTTATGCATATAAAACATAACTAAATCTTAAAAGGGCTAATATTGTAATTATGTGCAATTTAGCTTTAAAAATACTAAATGTAATGATGAAAATATGTAAAAATTACCTTAGCCATATTTTGGAATAAATATAAATAAAACAATAGATGAATTATCAAAATAATAATTTTAAAAATAATTATTGGGGATTTTATTGGTAAAGAGGGAGAAAATAAATCAATTTAAACCTTTAAAATTATGGGAAAAAATAAAATAAAACCCTTGGACATGCTTATATATGCTATTTTGAAGGTATTTTGCATATTAAAATATATTAAAAAAATTGGGTATCAACAGGACCTCAGAATTCGATTCCGGGCATACGCCCAAGTCCCAAATTTTACCACAGACCCTACGAGACCGTCGGATCACGGGTTCGAGTCCGTTTACCAGGGATGTTGACCAAAGTCAACTTTATTCAATTTTAAAAGCCAATTTCCTTATTTTACTTAGTTTTCACATAAAAGCTTTTCGGAGACACGACCGAACTATGCACGTATATCGAGGTGAGACAAAAGGAGGTTTTTAAGGCCTCGGAACACATAATTTGCTTGTAACACAAGTGAAGGTCATCACATCCTCCACCTATAAAACAATAGTTCTTCCTCGAATGGACATATAAAAGAAGTACCTGAGTCGGGGAAAAGATGGGGATATCGGCTTCACATATCGGACTCGGACTCCCAGGTCGTTGCCTCAACAGGCTGACCTCTCCACAAACACGAACAGAAGGGAAACTCTTCGATCTTAACTAACAAACCTGTCGATCTAGAATAGCTACCGACTCATCCTCATAGGACAAGTCCTTGTCCAACTGAACAGTGCTGAAGTCTAACACGTGGGATGGATCGTCGTGATACTTTCTAAGCATGGACACATGAAACACTGGATGCACGGCTGATAAACTCGGCGGCACCGCAAGTCTGTAATCCACCTCTCCCACTCGATCAAGAATCTCAAACGGGCCAATGAATCTAGGGCTAAGCTTGCCCCTCTTCCCAAATCTCATCACGCCCTTCATAGGTGACACCCGAAGCAACACCCGCTCGCCGACCATGAATGCCACATCACGAAACTTACGGTCGGCATAACTCTTTTGCCTAGACTGAGTCGTATGAAGCCTATCCTAAATGATCCTGACCTTGTCCAAGGCATCCTGTACTAGATCCGTACCCAAAAATCGAGCCTTTCCCTAGTTAAACCATCCGACCGACGAACGACATCGTCTACCATATAAAGCCTCATAAGGAGCCATCTGGATGCTCGACTGGTAGTTGTTGTTGTAGGCAAACTCCACTAAAGGCAAGAACTGATCCCACGAACCTCCAAAGTCCATAACACAAGCTCGGATCATATCCTCCAAAATCTGAATAGTACGCTCGAACTGTCCGTCTGTCTGGGGATGAAATGTTGTGCTCAACTCGACCCGTGTGCGCAACTCATGCTGAACTTCCCTCCATAAATGCGAGGTAAACTGTGTACCTTGGTCCAAAATGATAGACACGGGCACACCATGAAGACGAACAATCTCCCGGATATAAATCTCAGCTACCCTCTCAGAAGAAGAGGAGACTGTCGCAGGAATGAAATATGCTGACTTAGTCGGCCTATCAACAATAACCCACGTTGCATCGAACTTCCTCTGAGTCTGTGGGAGTCCAAAAACAAAGTCCATAGTGATACGCTCCCACTTCCACTCAGGAAGATCAATCCTCTGAAACAAACCACCAGATCTCTGATGCTCGTATTGTACCTGCTGACAATTCAAACGCCGAGCCACATATGCAACAATATCCTTCTTCCTCCTCATCCACCAATAATGCTGCTGCAAATCTTGATACATCTTAGCGGAGCCCGAATGAATAGAGTACCGGGAACTATGGGCCTCCTCTAAAATCAACTCTCAAAGTCCATCCACATTAGACATACAAATACGACCCCGCATCCTCATAACTCCACCATCTCCAACTGTAACCTGCTTGGCACCTCCGTGTCGCACGGTGTCTCTAAGGACAAGCAAATGAGGATCATTATATTGCTAATCTCGGATACTCTCAAATAATGAAGAACGAGCGACTATGCAAGCTAGAACATGATTGGGGTCGGAAACATCCAACCTCACGAACTGATTGGCCAAAGCCTGAACATCCAAAGCAAGCGGTCTCTCACCGACCGGAATATATGCAAGATTGACCATACTAGCTAACTTTCTACTCAAAGCATCGGCCATCACATTGGCCTTTCCCGGATGATATAAGATGGTGATATCATAGTCTTTCAACAGCTCCAACCACCTTCTCTGCCTCAAATTTAACTCCTTCTGCTTGAACAAGTATTGCAAACTCTTGTGATCCGTGAACACCTCACATGACACGCCATACAAATAATGCCTCCCAAATCTTTAACACGTGAACAATGGCTGCTAACTCTAAATCATGAATCAGATAGTTCTTCTCATGAGTCTTCAACTGCCACAAAGCATAAGCAATGACCTTGTTATCCTGCATCAACACTGCACCAAGTCCAATACAAGATGCATCACAATAAACTATATATGGACCTGAACCTTTGGGCAAAACCAACACTGGGGTTGTAGTCAAAGCTGTCTTGAGCTTCTGAAAGCTCGCCTCACACTCATCCGACCAACTGAACTGGGCACCCTTCTGGGTCAACCTGGTCATCGGGGCTGCAATGGATGAAAATCCCTCCACAAACTGACAGTAATAGCCTGCCAAATCCAAGAAACTCCGGATCTCTATAGCTAACACGGGTCTAGGCCAGTTCTTAACTGCCTCTATCTTCTTCGAATCCACCTGAATACCCTCAGCTGAAACAACGTGACCCAAGAATGTAACTGAACTCAGCTAGAACTCACACTTTGAAAACTTAGCATACAACTGACTATCTCTCAAAGTCTGAAGAACCACTCTCAAATGATGCTCATGCTCCTCCCGGCTATGAGAATAGATCAAAATATCATCAATGAAGACTATCATGAATGAATCCAAGTAAGGCTTGAACACTCGGTTCATCAAATCCATAAAAGCTACTGGGGTATTTGTCAACCCAAATGACATTACCAAGAACTCATAATGCCCATACCGTGTGAGGAAAGCTGTCTTAGGGACTGAGATGCCCTAATCCTCAAATGATGGTAGCAAGATCTCAAGTCAATCTTCGAAAATACATTGGCACCTTGAAGCTGATCAAACAAATCATCAATCCTCGGCAATGGATACTTATTCTTGATTGTAACCTTGTTCAACTGCCGGTAATCTATACACATCCTCATCGATCTGTCCTTCTTCTTAACAAACAACACCGGCGCACCCCAAGGCGAGATACTAGGTCTAATAAAGCCTTTATCAAACAAGTCTTGCAATTGCTCCTTCAATTCTTTCAACTCAAGCGGGGCCATACGATACAGTGGAAGAGAAATAGGCTGAGTGCCCGGAGCCAAATCAATGCAGAAGTCAATATACTTGTCGGGTGGCATACCCGGCAGGTCTGAAGGAAATACCTCAGGAAACTCATGAACAATAGGCATAGAATCCATAGAAGGAACCTAAGCAATAGAATCACGAACATATGCCAAATAGGCCAAACACCCCTTCTCGACCATATGCTGAGCCTTCATTTATGAGATAACCCTATGGGTAGAATGACCAAGAGTCCATCTCCACTCTAAATGAGGTAAACCCCGTAAGGCTAAGGTCACAGTCTTGTCATGACAGTCCAAGATAGCGTGGTAAGGTGATAACCAGTCTATCCCCAATATGACATCAAAATCAACCATATCCAATAGCAACAAATCTACTCGAGTCTCAAGACCCCCAATCATGACTATACATGAATGACGGACATGATCTACCATAATAAAATCACCCATTGGTGTAGACACATATACATGAGCAATCAAAGAATCACTAGGCATGACCAGATACAGTGAAAAATAAGATGACACATAGGAGTATGTAGATCCTGGATCAAATAGAACTGAAGTATCTCTACTACAAATCAGAACAGTACCTGTGATAACTACATCGGAAGCCTCAGCCTCAAGCCTGGCTGGAAGAGCATAACATCGAGGTTGGGCCCTACCACTCTGAGCTACGTCCTTGGGACGGCCTCTTGCTGGCTGGCCTCCACCTCTAGCAGCCTGACCTCTACCTCTAATATCTCTACCTCCACCTCCAGCACCTCTACCCCCCACCCCTAGCTGGCTGAGTAGGCAGTGGAACACCTAGTGCGGGAACCATAGCACGGGAACCCTGCTGCTGCGACTGAACACCCACTAATCTCGAACAAGCCCTCCGGATATGACCATACTCACCACACTCAAAGCATCCACCTGAGTGCTGCGGCTGAGGGAACTGAGACTGGCCCTGGCTGACCATGAGAATAGCTCTAAATAGGAGGTGCTCTTATAGGAGCTGATGGTGCACGGTAGGACTGCTGATCAGAATACTGCATATGAGAACCATGGCCACCTGAAGCACCATGAGAAGTCTGAAGTGCTGAATGAAACGGCCTGGGAGGATGGCCCCTCCCAAAAGAATCCCTGCCTCCAGATGAGGCACCATTGAACCTGCCTGAATGATGGGGCCTCTTATCAGACCCCTGACCACTACCCTGTGATAGAACCATCTCAACTCTCCTGGCCACATTGGCTGCATCCTGAAAAGAAATCTCGCTCCCAGTCTCCTTATCCATTTGTAATTGAATCGGCTGAGCGAGTCCCTCAATGAACCTCATCACTCTCTCTCTCTCTCTCTCTCTCTCTCGATAGGAAGTATGATAAGATCATGACAGGACAAAGCAATAAATCTGGTCTCATACTGAGTGACGGTCATGGAACCCTGCTGAAGACGCTCAAACTGCCTCCGATAGTCCTCCCTATGAGTGATGGGAAGAAATTTCTCCAGAAATAGCTGAGAAAACTGATCCCAAGTCAAGGCAGGTGACCCAGCTGGCCTAGCCAAACAATAATCCCTCCACCAAGTCTTGGTGGAACCTGATAGATGAAAAGTAGCAAAGTCGACCCCATTAGTCTCCACTATCCCAATGTTCCGAAGAACCTCATAACAGTTTTGTAAGTAATCCTGGGGAACCTCTGAAGATGTACCACCATAAGTAGTAGTGAACAGCTTGGTGAACCTGTCCAACCTCCACAAGGCATCGGCAGACATAGCTACTCCCTCACCGGTCTGAGCTACCACACCCGGCTGAACTACTCTAACTGGTTGAGCTGATGGACTCTGAAACTGGGGAGCCATCTGCTCCGGAGTACGGGTAGCGGGAGTTTGTGCTCCTCCCCCAGCCTGAGAGACGACTCGTGCTATAGGAAGTAATCCTACCCGGGTGACACTCTCCATAAGGCCTACTAGATGGACCAGAGCATCTTGGAGTACTGGGTAGCAATGAACCCCTCTAGGACCTGATCTGAGCCCACCGAAACTGTCTGGGCCGGAACCTCATCATAAAACTCAACCTGAGGCTCCACCACTGGTGCTACTGCTTTGGGCTGAGCTTTGCCCCTACCTCGGCCTCTAGCATGGCCTCGGCCTCGCCCTCTGCCCCTCGTAAGAGCTGCTGTTAGGGGCTTGGGTTACTGATTAGTGGATGAGGAAGCACGTGTTCTCGCCATCTACGAAGAACATAGTAGAAATTCAATTAGCATTGAGAAACCAAACCGCACGATAGAGATGAATAGAAGTGAAACTGTTCCTAACTCTATAGCCTCTAGGGATAAGCATAGACGTCTCTATACCGATCCCTCAGACTCTACCAAGCTTGTCCGTGAATTGTGAGACCTAAGCAACCTAGAGCTTTGATACCAACTTGTCACGACCTGGATTTTCCACCCTCGGGAGTCGTGATGGCGCCTACTAGTGAAAGCTAGGCAAGCCGATTATTCTAATTGTTTAATCTTTTTCATTTTAAATCCCTTAACAGTTGTAAAGTAACATCTTATAAACAGTGAAAATATTAAAGCGGAAGAATGAAATGTAACAATTTAAGCTAATACCGATACAAATCCATAACATAAACCACCCAGAACTTGTGTCACAATCTCACAGACTATCTAAGAAGAGCTACCAATAAAGTCTAAACAAGAAAGTACATGTCCGTCTTTGGAATATAAAAGAACAGAAAGAAACTAGATAGGGAGGGGATGCCAAGGCCTGCGGACACCTGCAAGTCTACCTCAGGTCTCCTGATGAACTGAAGGCAGCAACCCCTATATAAGGTCCGTATGCTCTAGTACCGAGATCTGCACATAGTGCAGAGTATAGTATAAGCCCAACCGACCCTATGTGCTGGTAAGTGTCGGGCCTAACCTCGAGAAGCAGTGACGAGGCTAGGACACGACTACCAAATAAACCTGTGTAGTTAAAGCATATATGTCAAGAAATAATAACGGAAACTAGCAGTTAAAGATAGAAAGAGGAAACATGTTGCGGGAAAATATCAAATACCAACAGTAACTCAGGAGAAAAGCATAAAGAACATTTTAAGGTTTGCTTCAGTAAGAGTAAGGAAAATAGTAACAAATCACTATCCACTTTTATTATTTATTGTTGCGGCACGCAACCTGATCTAAATAATATAATACTATTGCGGCGTGCAACCCGATCCAATCATATATCATTATTGCGGCGTGCAACCCGATCCAATCATATATCATTGTTGCGGCGTGCAACCCTGCCCCATGTCCTCCTTTATTACTCCATGTTGCGGCGTGCAACCCGATCCCATATAATATTGTTGCGGCGTGCAACTGGATCCCAATATACAATTCAACACAAATCACAAATGAATCCCGGCAAGGGAATAATAAGGAAACAACAATGTCCCGACAAGGGATTCAACAATGAGAATAAGTACATCCCGGCAAGGGAACCAACGGTAAGAATTAAATACGTCCCGGCAAGGGAATCAGCTATAACCAAACTTATACCAACATTTAACTTCACAAATGAAACCTCAACTGGAACCAATACTCAACAACAACCAAATACCACGAAATAATCATAATTCTTGCCTAACACAGAGAATCAACAACTTAGGCATTTGTAGTATTTATCAAGAACACAACGATTACAATTTAAGACTCACGAGCATGCTTGACACCAACGTATAGATACTCATCACCATGCCTATACGTCGTACTCAACAATTAACACATAGCAAATAAGACACAACTCGTAATCCCTCAAGCTAAGGTTAGACCAAACACTTACCTCAATGCCACGAACACAATTCAAACCCCAACTACCCCTTTACCTATTGTTTCCACCACCAATTCTCTTGTATCTAGCCACAATATACTTAACGATATCAATAAATGCTAAATGAATCAATTCTAATGCATGAAAATAGGTTTTTCAATAATTTCCCCAAAAAGTTAAAAATCGACCCCTGGCCCACATGGTCAAAACCCGAGGTTCGAACCAAACGTGATTACCTATTCACCCAAGAACTCAAATATATAATTTATTTTGAAATCGGACCTAAAATCGAGGTCCAAATCCCCAAAATTTGAAAATTCTAAGTTCTACCCAAAATACCCAATTTCCCCCATGAAAACCCTTGATTTTGAGTTGAAATCACATGAAAATATGTTATAGATTAAAGAAAATGAGTTAGAAATGACTTGAAATCGATTTGGAGAAGAACCTTTCTTTAGAAAATCGCCCAAGAAAGCTTAGGGTTTGAGAGAGTTTGAAAAATGAAGAAAAATGCGTCTAAGTCCTAATTCACTGGTCGCAGATGTTGCAATTGCGTTGCGAACCCCTTCAGGACCTGCTATCTTCGCAAATGCGAAGAATCTGTCGCATTTGCGACCAAGGGTAAATCTGGTCACCTTCGCATTTGCGAGGGACTAGTCGCATTTGCGACATCGCATTTGCGAGAAATGATCGCATTTGCGACCAAGGCCTGCCCAGGCTTGGTTTGTATTTACGACATTGGGGTCGCAATCACCAAGCATGTCCTCTTCACAATTGCAAAGTCTGATCTCGCAATTGCGAGATCAGAGGCATGGGCAAAAATACCAGATACCAGCACTTGCTCCAAAGTCCAATTTCACTCCGTGGCATATCCAAAACTCTCTCGAGCCCTCGGGGCTCCATACCAAACATGAACACTAACCTAAAAATATTATCCGGACTTGCTCATACAATCAAATCACCAAAATAACATCAATAACTATGAATTAAACCTCAATTTCATGAAATCACTCAAGAACATCAAATTTTCCAAATTTCTCAACTATAGGTCCGTTTTATACCAAACCAACTCCAATCTTTACCAAATTTTACAGATTCATCTTAATTATTATTTCAAACTTGTGCCGGGTCCGGAACCAAGATACGGACCCGATACCATCAATAAAACGCATTAATTCACTTCTAAAATCCTTAATATTTTCCAGAAAATAATTTTCTTTAAAAATTCATTTCTCGGGCTTGGGACCTCGGAATTTGATGCTAGGCATACGCCCAAGTTCCAAATTTTACCGCAGACCCTACGAGACCGTCGGATCACGGGTCCGGGTCCGTTCACATGAATATTGACCAAAGTCAACTTTATTCAACTTTAAAAGCCAATTTCCTTATTTTACTTGGTTTTCACATAAAAGCTTTCCGGAGATGCGTCCGGAATGCGCACACATATCGAGGTAAGACAAAAAGAGGTTTTTAAGGCCTTGGAACACAAGTCATGATGACCTTTTGGGTCATCACACTCCTCTCCTTCGCTTATAACGTTAACTGTTCTTTTTGGTGACGGAGGTTTTGGTGACTCATGTCTATTCTTCATATACGCTTGCTTAACCTTCTCACTAAACAAATCGGTTAAATAACCTTATTTTAACAAGTGCTCTATTTCACCTTGCAGCAATTTGCAATCTGCTGTTTTATGATCGTGATCACTAAAAACTCAAACCAGAAATCTGGGTTTCTTCTGCTAGGGTTCGATCTCATTTCTTTTGGCCACCGCACCTTATCTCCCATACTCCTTAAAACAGCTACCAACTCAGATGTACTAATATTGAAACTATAATCACCAATCTTTGCCTTTGTATTAACATTGATATCCCGCGTACCTCGCTCATTTCCAAACTTGGATGATGAACCCGCATCTCTGTCCCTTGATCTAGAACCGTACCTCGGGTTTTCGTGTTTAGAATGTGAATTTCTTCCTGCTGGTCCCATGAAAATTCGTACCCATTCTTACCAGACCTTTTTCCAATTTCTGGTCGCCTCGAACTTGTTCTTTCATCACCCTGTGACTGAGTGATACTATCTTCTTCCTGCGACACTTGGCTTCCAGGGCTGTTGAGAATATTTATCAATATTTACTCTATTAATCACGGATGGAATACCAGGTATCTTCTCTATGCGATCATTCTACTCCTTGAGCTGCTACTGCAAAGTTAGTACTAAACCTTGTAAATCGGAATTATTTGGCGTACCCGACCTTCCATCGCGAGAAACGCTGGGAGTTCCTCCACTGCCTGAATTAGCAAGTCCCGAGCGTGGGTTCTCTATGGTTGCGGTGTTGTTTGGAGGTGGAGTTGGTGGTACAGTTGGTAACTTGGTAACGAAAACTTGAAGAGCATTGTTGACGTGTTCTGCAATTAGTTGTTTCAATGCATCTTCAGCAGTTTGATCGTCCCCTTGTTGATTATTCGCATGTGATGTTAATCTTTTAAGTGACCATTCTCGAGAGTGTTGAGGAGAATTTTGGGGTGAAGGGATTGGAGTCTCATCCTCTTGTTGATTCTGTTAGTTTTGTTGGTTGTTGTCGTTGGCAGTCGACATGATTGTTTGATAGAAAAATGAATTTGGAAAGTAAAAAAATTATCAGATTTTCGATAACAGAACCAATTTGTTTAACCAAAAAATATATTTTTCGGTCAAAGTCTATTTTTAGAAGAACTCGGGTTACTGATAACCAAGAAATTTCGTACTTTCTCGATTATATGAAAGGAAAAGTATAAGAATAAGTAAGAAAATAACTGATTGCAAAGTCAATTGAAAAATAAAGTGAATACATTCCAATATTGTCTCAAATGTCTTTACAAATAAAATTCTCTTCCCATATATAGGAATTTACAAACATAACATTTCCTCCCTTTTTATGGCCGAATTATTATGATCATTAATGACATTAATGATCCATTATAATTGGAAATTGTAATTGTTTATGGAGATTCTGTAACGGTTTCAATTCTTCTTCCTCATTAATTAGAGGTTCGTGAATCTTCCCCTTCTTACTGTCTTGATTCATTCAGCCCATAGTTACTGAATGGTTTAGACTCGAGCAACTGCATCCCTTCATCTCGTGAGTGATTTGCTCGTACCTCTTGTATCTGTACATCTTCTAATGCAATATTCCAGCTGTCACCTTCTTAGTGATCCACGTATCATGCCTTGTCAGCCACATATAATTTCATGTGTCATATTTATTTTTTACTAATACAATTAGAAATATGAGCCGATTGTTGTACGTGAGTACATATTCTTTTCTTAAGCCAAGGGTATATCAGAAATAGCTTCTTTATCTTCACAAGGTAGGGGCAAGGTCTGTGTACATACTAACCCTCTCAGACCCTATTTGCAAAAATAAACTAGGAATATTGTTATTATCGTTATTGTCGTTGTTAGTTATATTTGGTTAAGTTTGAATAAAGTCCTCAAGTTTGCATTTGCCAAACTTTCACACACTTTGCCTTTTTGGCAACAACCTTGCTTCTTAAAACACTTTAGTCAGCTCAAAGATGTAGTTGGATGTTTGGGTTCCTAACTCCTCCTTGAACCATCATATCATACTATATTATAAGTATAAAGATGTTTGAGTTCCTAGCTCCTCCTTGAACCATCATATTATACTATATTATAGATATCAATATCAAGAGTTGAATGTGAAAGACTAAAATAACCCTATAATATTATTGGACTTTTATGCCCTTACAAGTTATATTAATAAACAAAATATGTAATCTACAAAGGTTAGTTTTGTAATGTTACATTTGACTTGAGATTATCAAAGAAGTTATTAAGATACATGTATCTAAATTATTCACTTTACAAAGTTAAGCTCTTTAACTTCCCGTGAATATAATAATTTTTTTGAGCTAACATTTACAATTCTTATATTTTATCTTCTTATTCTACTTCTCTTAGTTTATTTAGATTGTTATGATTTCTAAGTACAATACTATTCTTATAAATACAATTAATATTTAAAGCGTTTTGCCACACAGGTAAAAAGCGATATAATATTTTTAATTTTGTACTAATTATAGGAAAATTTTCACATAAGAACAACTGAGATCCCTACTTTTCCATTTTATAGCCCATATTTTAATTTACAACCAACTAGCCCAAAAATAATAGGCTAAGATTTAACATCCAACTCCAATAGGTTCTCAAAATTACTATTTAATTTTTAAAAACGATTGCTCAAACTTTTAAGTTAATTTTTGAATCAGTAACCGTAACCTAAATATTAGTTCAACAAACCAAATCTATTTGGATGGTGAAAATTAGATTTTTAACAAGCTTAAATATGTGGGTTTAGATTCCGAATTTGATTTTGTGAGAAATTTGGAGTGGGTATTATCTAGAATTGTTAGAAACAGTATAAGGAGGTTGTATATAAAATTTTAAGTCATTTAATGGAGATTTGGACTGATTTTGAACAAGAATTGCAACTAAAAATCGTGGAAAAAGTTCGTCTATAGACGCTTGTATAAAGGTGTATAATAGTGTATAAGATGTGTTTATACACTCACATACACTATTATACATAATTATACAAAAAACTGACTTCGTGTCTTCTTCATTGCGTTTTTTTCTGAAATTTAACTCAAATCTTGCTCAAATCTACTCCAAATCACTTCAAATTTAAATTTTAAACTCATTTTGATATTTTCAATCAATTGGAACAACACCCAATCCAAACAACTAACAAACTCAAAAAAAATTAGTTTTGAAAGCCAAGCTCTGAATGGCCTTCAATGGTGGAATGTTGAATCTTCAATTTTCTTACATTGCAACCAGGTGACACATGGGAGAAGCAGTAATGGCGGACAGCTCCTTGAAGCATATGTAGAAGATGTGAGAAGAAAAGAGAGTGAAAGCAATGTTTATGAGAATATAGATTTAACTCCATAGCTTTTAGAAGCAATGATTGTAAGAAAATAGAATTTGAATTTTCTAGTGCTTTCAAAATATGTACAATATAGGCTATGTCGAATAAAACTTAAAAATATGGGCCATTTTTTGTTATGATGTGAAGCCAAGTGTATTTTCTTGTAATTCTTTCCTAATTATATGGGATACACGCGCAACGCGCGTGCCCATTGACTAGTTTAATCAAAAGTTTCAAGTTTGAATCTTGACTATGAAGCATCTATCATGAGATTTTTGTCCCCCTTAGTAAGCTATCGCAGTGTGAATGGCCTAAATGGCACCTATACTTGTGTCACTTTGTCATGTCGGTCCTTCTACTTTACTTTTTTTCATCCAGACACTTCAACTTGTTCAAAATCTATATTTTAAACTCCTCTGACCATTGACCAGGCACATGTGGTAAAATAATGGTTGAGCTGGACAAAGTGAGTGTAATTCACACGGATAATGAGTCACGCCTCCCCCCCACCCCACCCCCACCCCCACCCCCCACCCAACAACACCTCCTCCCTTTTTGGGTTGGAGAAATTCAAAGGGAGTACTTTGGAAATTCCAGGTGCTGATCTTTTTGCAATGAAGGAGAGGGAATTCTCAATTGTTTCAGGGACTGGTTTTTTCAGATTTATTAAAGGTTATGGCATTATGACAACTCACTTTATTGATATTTCTAATCTCATAGCCATTCTTAAGCTTCATGTTACTGTCAAGCACTATTGACGTTTACTAGTTCTATTTATTGGTAGTTTTGTGGGTCCTATCCTAAGTTAAAGTTGCTTCATGATTCAATTTACAAATTGAATTGTAATGTCTAGGTTAATAGATTTCATGAAGAATGTGATTTATGATGTTGGAAGGTTTTTTTAGGCAACTATTTTCTGTGCTTGGTCAATGGTGATGTACGCCTCTCCCTTCCCCAGCTTCTTCTTTCTCCCCTCCACCTTCTGGTTGTGAATGGAGAAGGGATATGAGATGGACAAGGAAGAAGAAATCTGTGAATTTGAGGGAAGAAAGGTGAGGTTGAGGTATTGATTTTCTTTTTCTTTTTCTTTAAGGAAATAGTATATAATAAGTTTTTAGTAAATAAAATATAAAAAATGACATGGAATATGATGTGTCATCCACGTCAAGCAAGTGAAATACACACACGGTCAGAGAGGTTTAAAATATAGATTTTGAACAGTTAAAGTGTCTGGATGAAAAAAAGTAAAGTAGGAGGACCGACATGACAAAGTGACACAAGTATAAGTGTCATTTAGGTCATTCTGCCTTCAAATTAATCATTTAATAAACTTCGAATATATAATGATTCGCAAGTTTTTTTGCTTTAAAAAAAGTGTACTTTAGTCTTTAGTGACATAGCTTGCATAAGGATGATTAATTGATCTAATCGGGGGAAAGGGGCATGGATATATAAAGGAGTAAATCTTGATTAGGTGAGTATATAGATTAAAGTCTCTGCAATATTAATTAAGATCATAAGGATCAACCAAAATTCAAGATAAAATATTAATTTCAGCAAAATAACAAAGCGAATAAGATACAATTAAAAATAAAAACTCATAAAAATAAACTATAGCACAACTAATAAAGACGAAGAAAAATAAAAAATGGAAGATGCAAAATATAAAAAGTTGCAATGGTCGGAAAATGATAAGAAAATAAATGAAAGAGAAAGATCATGAAATTAATACTCTGTAGTATATTTGAAAATAGAAATAAAAGATAATTTAAAAAGTCATCATGTAATTAGTTGCAATAATTCTCAGTTCTCACATTTCTGGTGAGAGTTACAACTTGTTTGGATGGTTGTTACATATCATTTCATAATCTAGCGTATCGTAATATATTGTATTGTACTGTATTATTTGATAAATACAATATTTGGATAGATTGTGACGTTTGTCATCGTTCCATGATATCATGCACCAACAATATGAAGAATAAACTTGTAATATTATTTTTAAAAATTATAATACGGGGTAAAATTACTATATAAAAGGTAATGTAAATGATAAAATAAAATAATTTAATAATAATGAAGGGTGAGATTGAGATAAAAAGATAAGGTAACGGCACGACCACACTAAATCGATCGTTACATAAAGTGACACATTTAGTCGTTACGTAACGACGGATTTAACGATACGATACAATAAAATTAAAGTAACAATCAAAATAAATATTGTATTTAAAGTAACAATACGATATAATACAATAGGTAACAATCATCCAAACAAGTTGTTAGAGAGCATAATTACTTTTCTTTAATTATACTCGAGTTTATATTAATAAAGTAATTACTTGGCCGGATAAACACATTAGAAAATTTTTGTAATTGCATCCAATGTGTTGTCTTTTTCAATTTATTTTTGAAAATTTTCTTTCTTTTTATCCAAGAGAAAAAAGAACACACAAAGAATGAGCCGTATGTATTTTTGAAGGACCTTCTAATTCAAAATTAATTTAGCAAGATTTAAATTATTATTTTTCGATATTTTCTTTATTCAACTGTATCTCTATACAAAGTTGATTTCTTGAGATTATGTTACGATTCAAGTGGAGCAAATTTGAAATTGCAAGTAAAGGAAGATTCTTTACGAACTGTTGTGTCAAAAATATCATTCTTGTGGATTAAATTAGTATACTTCAATCAAAAAAGATTTCGTAATCTTAAATATTCATTATAGTATCTCATAACATTTTTTATCTGCTTGACACTATACTTTGCTCAATTTTTAATATCCCCGTTCCCTTTTTTGTATATTTGCAGTTCGAGGTTTTTTTTTTTCCATAACGATATTCGAGTTAATTTGCATATAATTATATAGTTGAGTAACCGCTATCTCTCCTCAAAACATGGATTAGATTAAAAAAGTCATTCCATATTGAGATTTAAACTCTAGTCAGCTATAATTTTTATTATGCTTCAATCCCACTTCCTTTATTTTAGTTTCATTTACTTTATTTTAATTAATTAGAGATATTTGTCCCGGATAATGGAATATATATCCAATGTTGCCTTTCCTTCTCTTACTCGGTCAAAATAGCACTATGCAATCACAACGTGAAATGTGCCACTGATATTGTTTGACTATACTTTCCTATTGCCAAAAGCAAAATGTGAATATACAAAAAAAAAAATGTTGTAGTTGATCACACTGTTTTAAAAGGCTTTTTTAGGACTCGCCTCGGGGCTCGCCCCGGGGCGGGGCACTATCAAAACGCCTTGAGACTTATGTGTAGGGCTTAGTTCTCTAAGGCTTACGCTCCCAAGCGTCCAACGGTGCACCCTAAACACACCTAACGCTCAACGCTCATGACTCACCCTACCGTTCCTATGCAAATTATGGGTTGAATTCACTAATTGCACTGTTTGCTCCGAAAATTCTTTAACAAATGAATGACTAAAGTTCTTTTTATCTATAGAAATATAAAAATTGTGAATAACTCAAATAACGAAATATATTATTGCATACTTACTAATTGAGAACATCTTGAGGGTGAATATCATTTGAATATTTCTTCTAAAAATGGATAACCAAAATTTATATCTTTACTTGATAGATCTACATGTCTTAGTTCTATGTCTCTCAAAATTATCATAAATTTTTTATTTTACTATTTAAAAATAATTTTATATTTACTCATGAAGGAGTAATATTTTAAATTACAATGTTGAATTTTTTTTATGTATTTACTTTTAAAGAGGTAAAATATGTAGCTTGATAATATTTTTTAAGAAATTATAATTTTTAATTGTTTAAAAATTAAGAGGCTGGAGTTAATTTATATTTCATAGTAACTTTAACAGTATTGTATTGTTTATACTTGTAAAACATGTTAAATATTTTATTTTATATGAATTTCTTTAGTTCTTTTTAGTTTTCTTGAACTTTTAATGTATCTTTTATATTTTATTGTGTTATAATGCTATATTATTAATTCATAAATTTAAAAAATTAAAGATCCGTAGGGCTTACGCCCCATGCCTCGGGGATTTCGCCGCACCCCGTATTAAGTAAAATGCCCCGCCTCACGCCCTCGCCTTTTGAAACACTGGTTGATCGCTTGATTGTACCTTAGTTTTCCACCATTTAATTTACTCTAGCCTTATCAAGTTACCATAGTGAATACTTTTTTGTCTCTCAGAAAGAGCGGCTAAACGATTAGATGTAATTGCTCTAATATTATTTTATCAACTTGTCACGATCCAAATCTTAATTTGTTATGATGACGCCTATCATGGTATTAGGCCAACTGACATTTCCAATATTTAATAGAAAATGAATAAAAGTAGTTCTAAATGACTAAATTTTCATAAACGGGGTAAAACCCAAAACACAAATGCGGAACATAACTCCCAAATCGGGGTGTCACTGAGCTCATGAGCATCTATACATCACCAACCTATAAAAGTAATGACCACAAAGGTCTGGATCTAAATACAATAAAAAGGAAAGATAAGGAAGGAGAAACAAGGATTGCGAACGCGGGGTAGCTACCTCGTAATCTCCAAAGATCAGTTGAGTACGATATCAACACCCGCCGTATCCGGAAACACCTGGATCTACACACGAAGTTCAGGGTGTAATGTGAGTACAACCAACTCAGTAAGTAACAAGACTAAATAAAAAGCTGAAGATAGTGACGAGCTACACAGTTACAGTTCAATTTCAGTGTTCTCAACAAAGAAAGTAGACATGCTTTCAAATCCGGCCATTTAAGTCAAATCAGTTTATACATGCTAAGTTTAACTAAAAATCGAATATAATATCTCTCAGAAGTTTCAAATTAGTGATAAATGGCAACTGTGTGCAACAACAATGAAATCAAATCAACCTCTCAGAGCAATAGTCACTCAGTCCATCACTCATTCCTCACAGTCACTCAATACTCAACACCCATCGCAAATAGGCCTCCAAACGTCTCGAATCTAGCCAGGAACAATACAATACAATCAATACGGGCTAAGGAATCAATTTTACAAGAAATTATGAAGTTATAACTCAATAATCCGAAAATGGTTCAAACCGGCCTCCCGAGTCCACGACCGGAATCCAACAAAACTCACAAAAATCGAAGGCCCATCCAACCACTAGTCCAACCATACAATTTATATCAAAATCCAACACTAATTCGTCACCCAAATTCCCAAATTACACTCTCTAATTTTCTAGACTTAAACTCCTAAATTACACCCCAAAAACATACCTACTAGGTGGGAAAATCAATAGATAACATAATTATTGAAGAAATTTAACCACAAGTGACTTATCTCAAGAATTCCTTTGAAATATCTCTAAATAATCGCCCAATTCCGAGTTCAAAATATTAAAATGAAGCCAAAATCGCGAGCCCTAACATTTATATGTTCTGCCCAGTTATATCGCACATGCGGTCCCAAAATCCGCTTCTACGGTCCCGTTTTTGTGGTGAAAACTCTTCTTCTGCGGAAGTCACTAATTCCAGCTGTCTCTGCTTCTGCGACACCTTTACCGCATCTGCGCCATCGCAGGTGCGAAAAACCCATCGCATGCGGTCTCTGCGATTCCCTTCAACTCCGCTTCTGCGGTCCACCTGCCGCACCTGCGGCATCGCACCTGTGGCCAAGACCCTCGCAGGTGAGATCACACCAGCAGAAACCAACTTCAGGTGCCTCTTAAATCAATTCCAAGTCCGTTAACCACTCGAAATCAACCCGAGGCCCTCGGGACCTCAACCAAACATACCAACACGTCATCAAAAACATGAATCACACTCCAATTCAAGTCTAGTGAACTTTAAAATTTCCAAATTCTACAAATGACGCCGAAATCTATCACATCATGTTCGATTAACCTCAAATTTTCCACACAAGCCACAAATGACACCACATACCTACTCCAACTTCCGAAATTGGAATCCGACCCCGGTCAAACTTTTCAAAATTCCAACTTTCGCCATTTCAAGCCTAATTCTACTACGAACCTTCAAATTACAATCCGGACTCGCTCCTAAGTCCAAAATCACCTAACGAAGCTAACGGAACCATGAAAACTCAAATTTGAGGTCGTTTACACATAAGTTAACATCCGGTCAACTTTTCCCTTTCCATTATGAGATTAAGTGTCTCAATTCACTATGAAATCCTTTCGGACCCGAACCAACTAACCCGATAGGTCATAAAATAACTGTAAAGCACAAAATGATTAGTAAATGGAAAAACGGGACTACAGCTCTCAAAACGACCGACTGGATCATTACACAATGAGATGCTCATTACTAAGGGACGAACTTGTTGAGAAACAAAGCTTATTTTCTCAAAATGTAACGAATAACATTATATTAAGGGTGTCAACAATTTTCTTATGATTCATTCTCGAACATTTAAGTAAGTATTATTTCCTCTGGTTCATACTAAGTGATTTTTTGTCCTTTTTATTTTTATCAGAAATAAGTATTCTTTTACATAATTAAGAAAAAATTAATTTTATTTTTTCATTAATTGCCCTTATATATATATTCGAATGCGTCAGTTATCGATATGCAAATTTTAATTAAGGGTAATTTAGTCAATTTTTTTCTAGGAATTAGTATTTTCTTAGAGAGGTGCCAAAAGCTAAAAGTTAGTTATTATATATCGGAGGGAGTATTTTTTACAAGGATAAAGCTAATACGTTATGAATTTTATATTATATAGAAACATGCATATTTGTATTAAAAAATTTACGTAGTTTTTATTAAAAGAATTACGTAGTTAGTTCTTTAGATGCGATATTCGTTCTTTAGGAAAAAGAACTAAGGTTCGCCCATTAGTCATTAGATTAAGAAAAACAAAAGAAAAAGCATAAGAAAAAGAAGGGCCGACAGTGAAAAGCAAAGAAATAAAGAAAAGAAAAAAGAGAAAGGAAAAAGCCATATAACCATGATTAAATCCACCGCATTTTAAACCACAGACCGCCATTTTGACACGAATTTGTATGCAAAAAAGTAAAAAAGAGGAATGAAACAACAAAAAATAAAATAAAATAAAAATGAAAACAAGAATTCCAAATTCTGTTCATTTTTCCCCCCTTCTTCTATTCTTCTTCCAGTTTTAGTAAAGTGACCAAAACAAGAATCATTATTTCATGGCCAAACCCGAGAGAGTGTACCAGTCTTGGAAAGGGAACAATGTAAGTTTCTTTCTAGTCCATATATTTATGTTATACATTATAATATGCAAACTGTTGTGTAGTGTATTCTTTCATTTTCTTTCTAATTAAGCTCATTCTTTTCTAAAAATATGACTAATTGTGTGTGCTTATATTGTGTTAAAACTCAATGGTTTGGTTTTACTTTGTGGAACTTGATCTGGATTTTTGTTGCTTTACTTGCTTGTCTTCAACAAGAAAGAAGATTTTGCTTGTTGGGGTTTGCTGGTTTGAGTTGTACTTTGTTTTTTGTTTTTTTTTATAATTCTGGGCCAGCTTGCACGTTTCTCCACTATTGCATCACATACATGCCATCTCCTACCAGCAGGGGCGGATCTAGCATGTGGAATACGGTTTCGGTAGAACCCAATAGCTTTGGTTCAAATCCCATATTTGTCTTAGGAAATCCATTAAATATGTACTAATTGATTAATTTAGACACCAGTAACTTAAACAAACTACAATTTGAACTCATAAACTTCAAATTCTAGCTCCGCCTTTGTCTACCCGCTATAGGGTAACTTTGCCGACCAAAGTTTAGGCATTTGAGTGCTGGGTTGAGTTGTATTAGTTCATTATTTCTTTTGAGCTTAAGATTATACAAATTGGAGAGTATACTTTGATTTTGTTTTCGTAGCTAATGGCTTTTTAGGGATATGAGTATTTGGTGTGCATAAATTTTGTATGCATTTTTATCTACTTTGGAGGAATTTAATCTGGATTTTTGTTGCTTTACTTGCCTTTTTTCAACAAGTAAAAAGATTTTGTCTTGTTGGGTTGCTGAATTTAGTTGTATTAGTTGATTATTTGTTTGAACTTAAGGGTCATGTATCCTTTAATATTGTTTGGTAAGCTAATGGTTTCTGAAGGGTATTGTTAATTAGTTGTCCTTATATTGTGCTTAAAGTCTATAATTTGGTGTACTTAAGCAGAATTTGATCTGGGGTTTTTTCGCTTTAATCACCGGTCTTGGACAAGATATGAAAGTTTGGTCTTTTGGATTGCTGGATTAGTTGTATTGGTTTATCACATGTTTGAGCTTGAGGATTTCGGCGTCTTACATATTGTTTCTTGCTTGTTGATGGGATGATGATGTATTAGTAGTAATGCTATAGTTTCAGTTAGTTATTTAGGTTTATTGTTTTAGGTGAACGATTTGACACTGTTGTGGATTTTCTACGCATAGGTGAACTGCAATCGCACATGGTAACCTTGACTAGGTATCAGTTACCGAAATTATGTTAACCTTGACTTTATTTGAATATTGAATGGGTGTGGTTTTGAAGTCAAAAGTAAAACTTAAGGCAGTCGGCTTCACCAGTGCTTCACTTGGCAATCACTAGTTTGTTGATGTTATTATTTGGCATGAGATGCCAATATAGGATTTATTCTTCTCTGATGTTGTGTTGGCATTTAACTTTTGTTTTTGGGTAATGTTTATAATCTGCAGAAATTCTTATTTGATGGGAGGCTGATATTCGGACCAGATGCTAAGTCACTGATCGTCACCTTTACGCTTATCCTTGTCCCTGTTGTTACATTTTGCGTATTTGTTGCAAGAAATCTTGTTCACGAATTCTCAACAGGAAGTACAGGATATGCAATTATGGTCTTAGCAATTGTCTTCACAATCTATGTTAGTTCACTTCCCTTTATTGGGCCTGTAATATTCTATCGTTTGTGGGGCAGAGTTCGGCTAAATACTTCATTTCCTTCTTACTTTCTGCTAGCAGATACTGTTAAACTTGTGACCATCACACTTTAAATTACTTAATTGTATTTTATCTAAACACGCCCCCTCATGTCTGAGCCTGATTCTTTTTCATGGACCAAGCATTTGGAAATATTTCTCTTTGTTTTTTTTTTAGGTGGTGGGGTGAGATTTAACAAAAAATCTCTTGCCTACTCCGATACCATGTTGAACCGTGTGACATCTCATCTAAAAGCTTAAGCTTTTAGTTAGTACATTTGTAGCTGCAGTCCCCTAGTACCATCGTGCTTTCTTCTGTTGTTTTATTAGTACTTCATAGTCTTGATATTGTGCTGCTTGTGATAGGTCTTCTTGCTTCTATTTGCAACATCAACTAAGGATCCTGGCGTTGTTCCACGTAATTCTCATCCTCCAGAGGAAGTGTTAGGTTATGATTCTTCAGCTTCCAATGAAGCTGGTGGGAAACCTTTGCCTCGCACCAAACAAATCCTAGTCAATGGTCTGCCCGTGAAAGTTAAATATTGTGAAACATGCATGTTGTATCGTCCACCAAGATGCTCTCATTGCTCAGTATGTGATAACTGTGTGGAGCGGTTTGATCATCACTGCCCTTGGGTGGGTCAATGCATTGGAAAGGTAATGGATCTTCCTTCTCTACAACTCTTTTTATGACTACTTTATGGTTTCTTAAGGAGAAAAAAGCAGTACGCGTTCCCTGTTTGCTTTGTATCAGTTGCTTATGTGCTTGTAAATGAAAGGTCTATGAGAAAGAACTTCAACTTTCTACGTTTAGCTGCTCCTTCACTGCCTCTTGAGACTCGTTTGTTTCTTTTTTGGTGTACAGCGCAACTATCGTTGCTTCTTCCTATTTGTTTCGTCAACTGCTCTCCTCTGTGTTTATGTCTTTTCCATGTCGGCGTTATATCTTAAGCTTCTTGTGGATGATTATGGAACTATTTGGAAGGCTATTAAAGTATCGCCTGCGTCAGTGGCACTGATGGCGTATTGTTTTGTTTCGCTGTGGTTTGTTGGAGGTCTCACTGGCTTCCATTTGTATCTCATATGTCGAAATCAGGTTAGTCTTTTACACCTCTATGTCAATATATAATTTAATTCTGATGTGCTTTAGTTTACAACAAGAATTAACTTTTCATAAGATAAAAATTACGAGGCTGTCGAATACAGATCAGAAAATGAATTTCATATCAATGTGCTCTTTTTTTTTTCCCATTCGTGATTTTGATTTGTTTTTCTATAGACCACATATGAGAACTTTCGTCATAGAGGACTAAGAGGAGATAACAGGATCAATGTGTATGACCGAGGTTGCACGAACAATTTTCTTGAAGTATTCTGCTCAAGGATTGAACCTTCGAAAAACAATTTCCGCGGATATGTGCATGAAGAGGCATTAAAGTCTAGCAAGGTAGGAAACATTCAAGTAACGGAAGTTGATACCTCTGATGGGGATAGAAGAGTCAAGGTAGAAGAAGATCTTGAGATTGGAGATGATCTCATGAAGATATCCCAACGACGTAACTCTCAAGATATTGGAGATATTCGAGGTAGAGGAAGCGACAGGTCACCCATAAGTCGTTCTGAGCTTGACTTTGGATTTGGTCTGGAGTCACAGTTTTCGTCCAGATCAGAGAGTCGCCATTCTGGCTGGTGAAGCTGAAGTGATGGTAACTGAACCGATAATAACATCTTGATTTTGCAGTCAGTTCCAAGATTTGAAATATGATACATTAAGGTGTCTAGCCATCAAAATGCATCTCGAGTGCTCTTTCCGGGTAACATTCTTGCTCAACCTCTTTTCGTGGACGAGACCAGGCACAGAACAGCACAAAACACAGATAATCTGTTGACTTTGATAATATTTTTGCTGGTTATTATTTGCTGAAAGAACTAGGAAGATATGTCAAAGGCATTTGAAAACGTATACATGTAATCATTCTTTTCCTGTTACCCTTCTTCCTATATGGGTTAAAAGGGCAGCCTGGTGCACTAAGCTCCCGCATAGGGTCCGGAAAAAGGCCGGACCACAAGGGTCTATTTATGCAACCTTACCCAGCATTTCTGCAAGAGATTGTTTCCACGGCTCGAACCCGTGAGCTCCTGATCACATGACAACAATTTTACCAGTTACGCCAAGGCTCTCCTTACTATGTGTGTTATATTGTGAAATTTAGCACTGGCTCTGCCTTTTAATGTCACAAATTGATGATGTGTGGCCTGCTTCAAGCCAAATATTATTGATGAAGGGGGATATAAATTACACTTTTGCTCAGAGAAAATGATAAAAATTAGTATTATACACTGTTTTCTTAGCTAAACTTGTGAATGATGGAAAAGTATTAAAGAGAATAGAGTCGATTTTTGTATAACATTAGTATATTGTTTGGCAACTAGGAAAGAAAAAGAGAAAGGAGAAGTAGGAGGGGAAGTGGGAAAGAATAAGATTCTTTTGCACATTAAATCTGTCCAAGTGGAGCATGACTTCTTTCAATTGCCAAAAAGGAAAAAAGACATTATTAAGTTATTGTCCTGGGTATTTGTTTATAGTTTATTGTCTTGGGTACAGTCAAATCTTTGTATAACAGTCATTTTTTATAACAACACTTTATTATAACGGACAAATTTTATTTGGAATCAATTGTTCATACTTCATATTATGTTATAATATATGTTCTTTATAACAATAGTTCACTATAACAATAAAAAAATATCGGAACAAACAAGTCTATTATAGAGTTTTAACTGTATTTTTTAAAGCCTTTTAGTAAGGAAATGCATTGCAAACTCAAATTACATATAAACTCTTCGATCGTGTTAGACTTGTGTCTGATTTAAGTAATACAAGTATGGCACTTTGTGCGAATTATTCGGAATACATCAATAGAGTAAGTAGAGTTATCAAATATTTATGTGGATAGAAAGTAACAAGTATTCCATGGATTAATTGTGTTAGGCAAACTGATCTTGTTCCACCATTGTTAAAAACTATATAAATATCTATATTTGATAATTAGACGCCGCAAATGATTTGCACGTTATTGAAAAAAGTCTCTATAATATTATTTTCTTTAAAAAAAATAAAAAAATTTGTGCTTCATACCACTAACACAAATGTGTGAAAATTCTCTTTGTTTGACAAGTGAATTTTAATTCATAATTTTCGCTTGTCAAACATAAACAAATTCTCTCAATAATAGCTTTTGAGGAGAAGTAGAAGCAGAAAAAAGTAGCTTATCTCCAAAAATACTTTTCAGAGAAGTACTTTTGAGAAAAATACATTTAGAAGTAGTTTTTAAAAGCTTGGCAAACCTAATTACTGCTCAAAAATATTTTTTAAATTAATTAGTTAAGCACAAATTGCTTATCACCAAAAATACTTTCTTAAAAAGTATTTTTGATAAATTCCTTCTCAAAATAAGCTGATTTTAGAAACTTGTGTCAATTGTGCAAGATAAAATAATTTTTTTGAGATTTTAATTAAAAAAACATTACATCCTAGCCCCCTTCTACAAGAAAACGAGATTGAAAGAAAAGAGAAAAAGATACTAAAACAAAGAAAAAGTAGCATAAGGACTCAAAAGAGTAAAATAGACCGTCTTCAACACTGGATACTTTCCTTCTCTCTCTCTTAGGGTTCCGCAACGATCTCAATCAAGTTCCCGAACTCGAATTCAAAAATGGTAATTCACTATTCTACACTTAAATTCCTCAATTTCAGATCTTATTTCGTCACATAGAATGTAATTTTATTGCTCAATTTTCAGGAAGGTGATGGGAAATTGGAAGCGCAAATAGAGGCACTGTTGAATGTAGAGAAGCAAATGAGGCAAGCTGGCGATGTTGCGGGTACGAGGAAAGCGGCCACCGATATTCTTCAGCTTTGTTTCGAAGCTCGTGCTTGGACAATACTTAATGAGCAGATTGTTCTCTTGTCTAAGCGTCGTGGTCAATTGAAACAGGTAAATTTTTACTCTCTTCCTTCTAATTTGTATAATGTTGATTCACTGTGCTCGGAGTTTATGAAAAAAAAAAAAACTTTTGATGATTAGTATAATGAAAGCACCTGTTTATTCTGTCTCTTTTTAAACTTCGAAGCTAATCAATTTATTGTGCTAGATGGTTTGATGGATTTTGTTTGTATCCTTGGTGTTTTTAGGTAATATTTCGTGTTGAAATTTTGTATGAGTTTAGTTTCATTCATTAGTATGGTTGAATTGGAATGTGTCATGAATGAAGAAACTCTTATGAGTGAATTTAGAGCAAAGACACCAAGCGGAAACGAATTGAAGCTCAATAAAGCAGCAGTGAGACAGAGAAACATAAACTATGAATAGAATACAAAATATGGAAAATACAATTTGGGAGACCATACTATGGAAATATAAGATTTTATGAAGTGTTAGTAAGACCCCATGGCTAATATTAATTTTTCTAGCATATTAATTAATATTAATATATAAATATATATAATAATAAGTTATTCATATAAATAATAATAAATAAGACGAATGAATGAGTTCTTTTTGATTCTGCATCTTCACGTGACTCAATTAATCCTCTAGAATTTCGAAGCTATCTTTTCCATGGTGCCCAAAGATTTTTATAGGGATTGGTTGTGGTATGCAGTGATTATGGTCTCCGATGTAGACTTCTTTAGTAAAATTTGGGTTGCACCTTATTGGTGCTTTCTAATGTTTGTTCACTTACCTTCAGAAATAATCAATAAAAGTCATATGCATTTGGTGGGAGGAAGAGAGGATCTTCCTTTTATATAATTCACTCATCATCTGCATGAGTTCATGTGTAATGTGGCTACATGTATATGGATTTGGATGCTTGGGTTGTGCTTGGCTACTACCATGGTACAATTGAATATATGCTCCTACTCCATTGCTTTAGGAAGTGCTTATCTAGGTAGGCTTTTTCTTTACATAGCATATTGTGTGTAGAACTATCAACTGTTAATAGAATATTGTGAAGGCATATTGTGTGTAGGATGATCTTATGGATTTGTTTTTCCTACTAAAACTGCATGGTGATTTTGTATAGTGGTTTCTTTGGGCTTGTGCAGGCAGTACAGGCTATGGTCCAACAAGCGATGCAATATATTGACCAGACACCAGATCTTGAAACTAAGATAGAACTCATCAAGACCCTGAACAATGTGTCTGCAGGAAAGGTAAGTTTTTTTCTTAAAAAAAATAAAAAAAATAGAACACTTCAGTTAGCCTTCTTCTTTCTCACTGAGGAACTTTGATCTTGCATGTAGATATATGTTGAAATTGAGAGAGCACGATTGATTAAGAAACTTGCAAAGATTAAAGAAGACCAAAAACTCATAGATGACGCTGCCGATTTGATGCAAGAAGTGGCGGTCAGTATTTGTTGACCTTCTCCTCGGTGACTTCTAGCTCTTTTTGCTTCTAGTAATCAGTATTAAACTGAACAGAAGAGTCCCCTTTTTCTTTCTGAAAGAAGCCTTTTGGATTACTTACTTGCAATGTTAACCATCTCTGGGTGTATTGACTGACAGGTTGAAACTTTTGGGGCAATGGCAAAAACAGAGAAGATAGCTTTTATTCTTGAACAAGTATGTCTTGCTAATCTTTTACTTTCTAGTGAAAACCGAAGCCTGGCTTGGGCTAATTATCTAATGCTGAACTCTGCAGGTGCGTCTCTGTTTAGATCGTAAAGATTATGTTCGTGCACAAATACTCTCTAGAAAGATCAATCCCAAAGTGTTTGAAGCTGATCCTTCCAAAGAAAAGAAGAAACCAAAAGAAGGTGAAAATGTGGTCGAAGAGCCTGCACCAGATATTCCATCTCTGTTAGAGTTGAAGCGAATCTACTATGAATTAATGATTAGGTCTGTGGATTATGCTTCTTCACTGATTGTACCTCAAGTTATTTTATCTTACTTTTCAAGTTCATGTCCATTTTACAATTGAATGTGGTTAAAATGTGCATTCTCGTGAAACATTCTGGTAGTGCACATTTTGCATCTTATTGGGTTTGTCTTTTAAATGAATTTGAGCTACTTGTGCTTCTTTTAGTTAATCCTCCTTATGGTGGCAGGCATTTGGCAATGATACTGAGTAGAACTTACTGCTGTTATCAACTGTTCTGTGCTACTAATAAAAGGATGCTTATTTAGTCTGCTTGTACACAAAAATTTTAGATTTTCCACCAAAGAGATAACATTCATGCTTGTGATATCACGCTTACCTGATACCAGATCTTTGTATCTGAGCTATAGTTCTCCTTTGTTGTATTTTGAGATTGGTTTTTGTAATGAATGGACTTTCAATACCAGTAATGAAATGATCCGATTGAAAAATGTCTCAGTACCGGTCCCAGCTAGTTTGGGATGGAAGCATGGTTGGTTGAAACATTGATTGAACTCAACATTGCATTGGGACCGGAATGCTTAGCTGTTAGGAGGTCAATTATAGTTTCATCTGTACTCGCTTTTTCCCTCCAAAAAGTTTGTCATTGGTTTTTGAATGCTAGACAGTTGTTATGTGGACTCTAACATCCTTTTTAGCAGTGGCGAATGATTATTTTACAAATGCTAAAACAATATTTATAGTAGGGTCTCTCTTTCTCCCTCCCTCCCTCCCACCATTTTGCTGCTTTGCATGCGCATGATTGTGCACAAGCTGCATATGGTTGTAACATGCTTAATGGAAATGGTAATCTATAGAGGTCTTCAGCAGTTCTATCTACCTATATGGCCTAGTTAAGATCATGTAATCTCTTTACTACAATTCAGGCACTTGAGTTGCTTACTCGGGTTTGAAGTGGGAGAATCCTTTTGAAACTCAAGTCATGCTTCTTATCGCAGACCATATCATTCCCTTAGCCATATCATTCTCTTAGTGGAAGTTTCATGCTTGAGCGGGGACCACTTCCCTGTCAGAATCTGAAGGAATTAAGAGTCTTGATCCGTGCTAACCTGAAGGGAAACCTCTGAATCCAGAGAAAGATTGACTATATTGTGAGAAGATAGAAAGTGGCCAAGAGCGAACTATACTACATGAGGATAGTATAAGCTGTTGTATCTGCCATTGTGACCTAGTTAAGATAATGCTTTTTTTAAAGTTCAGGCACCTGAATTTGATTTGGGAAATTCCATTGACACTCAAGTCATGCGTCGCATCATAGACTTAAGTCCATGCTCTTCATAGAAGAGTTTTACGTTCGAGTGATGCCCACTGTGGCCAGCACTTGATTGCACCTGATTTTCTTTGACTTATATGTTTTGTCGATTCTAGAGCCTGAAGGAACTCACTTAGTTATGTACTATAAGATTACTGTAAACACTTCTATAAAAATGGGAGATGGAGTTGTTGCATCTGGAACCTTGCTTTGCATTTGTTTCGTCTTAAACTTGTCACTTGTCAGACATTCTTTTATCCCGTGCTGCAGGTATTACTTTCATAGCAATGATTACCTTGAGATATGTCGCTGTTACAAGGCCATATATGAGATCCCTTCTGTAAAGCAAGACCCAGAACGGTGGATACCAGTAAGTCTAGCTCATGTATATTTTTGGATGCTAGTTATAGTACACGGCGTAATGCATGTGCGGTGTATTCATTTTCAGGATTGTGTTCCTGACTAAGAGATCTTAACTAGAGAATTAATCTATAATATCAACGTCGTGCAACAGTTAACATCATTTACAATAACTAATTCCAATTAGAACATTGGTGTCACAAGTAAAAGATGGTGTTGAATATTATAGTATTTACTCGATAGAGCTTCTTTTTTTTGGGGGGGGGGGGGGGGGGGGGAAATGGATTAATTTTGTAAAGAAGAAAGTGAAAGTTTTTCCTTTGGTATCAGCTCTTTAAGATACTAATGAGTTGAGAAAAGTCTTGTGCAGGTAGTCTTTTTCCTTTTAATCTAAGGAAGAAAGAATAGAAATCCTTCTCATTTGTGAGGAAGAAAATCACATGGTAATAAGTAATAAAAATTGAAAAGAATAAAACACTATTATAAGCATGCTCAAGTCCATCCCTTTGTGATTAAGTAGTTTTGGATTGCTGGTATGTCAGGAGAAAAATGTGCTGTATGATTGATATATCCTATAAGTTCAGAACTTAACGGGAACATGATGATCTTTGAAATCTTAAGCATTTCCAACTCAGAGTGGTGAGATAATGTATGTCAATAGGAGCTTGACTTATTGCATTTTTTGTTTTCAAAATGTTGGAAGAAGGAATAATTGCAAGAACAACTAGATGTTTGAATCATGTTTGACAAAAACGAAGCAAAATAACTTTTTGATTTAATGAATTAATGCCACTGGACTTCTTCAAAAGCAGGGACGCAAATATATAATGATACTTGGTTGCCCCACAAGCATGCTGAATTCCTCTTCTATATTATGTAGGTGTTGAGGAAAATTTGCTGGTACTTGGTGCTGTCACCTCATGATCCGATGCAGTCAAGTCTTCATAACGCAACTTTGGAGGACAAGAATCTTTCAGAGATCCCTCATTTCAGGTTTTTCTTTAAAATTGAAATTTGCACTCTTATGTTTATGGAGCTGAGGATAAACAATTAGCTTTCATTCGTCTGGAAGAGGTTGTCACTACTTGCCAACCATCTTCAGCAACCTCTCTGGAAAATATACCCTACTCTTGTATCGACGGACCTTTCGGTAATAAAGTGCTTTGTAATAGAATTGAGAAGGAGACCCATGATTTAACTTATGTTCTCTTTATGCAAGTTAGGTATGAGTTTCATAATAACTTGAATCCTTATTAAAGATGTTTAGATACAAATGTAATAGGTTGCATGTTTGATATAACTTCTAATGTATATGTTTGTAATAAGTTGAATGGTGAGGCTGCTTTGAGATGGACTTCAAGAACATGGTCTTTTATGAGGCTGCTTCTTCATTGAAACATCATTTTTTCACAAACATCAAAGGTGTATATCATAATTCAAACATTTTTCTGAATTAACAATGTTTAGTTTCTGAACTTATGTTTTTAATTAAAAATTGTAAAGAAAATATCAAGTAATCCTTTGGGATTTTCTTAATCAAAAATGATTTTGGATTTATTAGCCATATATGTAGTGTATATAGTGTGGCAATGAGTTGAGTGGCGAGGCTGCTCTTGATGAACTTTTAGAACTCATTCTTTACAATGCATCAATAAAATCATTGCAATTCAAGGGACAAAGTACAAATACTGTACAATAAATCTTTTCAATTTGCTCTCAGGCACACTCCTCGAGGAGCCTGAGAACCTGGAATTCTGAGTTTATACAAACACCATCGGAGAGCCACTAGTGACGCGAGCCTACCCCTGCAAACAGCTCCGACGACGGATCTTCCACGCACGGCCAAGCACCGACGAGCACTCAACCACGCACCGTCGCGTGAGCCTACTCCGGGCAAGTTTTCAACTTTTTTCTTCGGGACAGCCTCTTCATCACCCTTTTCCGACCCCACCCATCCTTGCAGTTCTAGATTCCGACCACTTTTACTTTTCTCCGGCGATGGGAAGCTTTTTTCCGACCAGTTTTCAATCATTTTTCATTCAGTTGCCAAACAAAATTCTCTCTTCTTCTTCTCAAGTCTGCAGAATACCATTACGGGGAGCTTCTCAACGGAGCCAAACATCTCCTTCGGAATCAGCCAGTTTTCAATCATTTTTCATTCTCTCTTCTTCTCAAGTCTGCAGAATACCATTACGGGGAGCTTCTTAACGGAGCCAAACATCTCCTTCGGAATCAGTATTCACCCACTATGATTATTACCAAACACCCTCTATAATTTTCATAACCTGAGCAGCTGGTTAGTACAATATGGGAGACAACAGGATATACTTCAACGTCAGATTCAAATCTTTCGACATCACCCGATGGAACTCCAACAAAGATATATGGTTTTAATGGGTGGAGAAAAGCCGCAACATGATGAGACGCTTATCCATGGGTAGAAAGACAATGGAATGGATTTGCTATGTACTTAAAGAAGCCTCGACAGATCAAAAGAATTTAGTGAAGAGATGGAAGTATAAGGACCAAATGACAAGACATTTTTGCACTAGGAAATTTAATGCTCATGGAAGATATATGAGTATTCTGTCACTAAAGGGAGAAGGGAGGTCAGTTATTATAATCCCAGAGTTAGCCTTGAATGCAGGCTGGAAAGACATAATAGCTAAGATAGAAAGATTCATCTATCATGCCCTCAAGTTGAATACCACAGTACCACCCAGAAACACTGTGGACAACTATCCTTATGTCAAAGCAGTTAAGGAGAGTAAATGGCAATCCAATACCCTTCGAGAGGCAAATGTCAGTACAGACAATGGAGATATCTCTGTTTTGGATCCTTCAGGAGCGGAGGACACAGGTTTACTAAAAAGATGCATTATTGGGTATTTTGGGAAAGAAATCACTCAGAGACCCACTTTAGCAGACATAAGGCGATGAGCTACTGCTTCATGGAACAAAGCCTATGGAGTCAACGTGTATGACATGACTGGCAACATGTTTCTATTTGAGTTTCCGAACAGATACATGGCTGAGCAGATTCTGCAAGGAGATTGGAGATGGAAAAGTTCTAGCTCCATCTGGAATGGTGGAACTACACTGCTGGATGCATTCCAAACTCTCAAATTGTGGAAACATGCTGGATTAGAGCCATGGGGATTCCCTTACATCTGTGGTCACAAAAGATCTTCAAAGAAATAGGAGATCTCTGTGGGGATGGATAGCTACTGAAGAAGAAACTGATCTAAAAAATCACCTTAAGTGGGCTAGAATTCAAATTGTTGGTGATGGCAGAAAGATTCCTAATGAGATTGGGATTGAAAGGGAAGGGACCAAATTTTTCATCCCAATCTGGGCTGAAAAACAGGCAAGATTTAAGCTGAAGTCGTCGAAAAACACACACAGCTTTGGAGCAGAGAGAAACCTGGGCGACCAAGTGGGATGCACCATATTGCAAAATAATAATAAGGGAAAGGCACGTGTGCAACATACGCAAGGTCCAAGTTCGACAAATCTGGGCATGAATGCGGCGAATAATGAGCTGAAATCAAATGGGTCTGATTTGGCTGCACAAGTCATTTTTAATGATCTCTTGTGTGAGGCCACTGATAAAATTAGACTGACGCCTTGTATTGAGGAACTGGGATGCACCTCTTACTTGAAAGTCAAAGAATCCAACCTAGGGGATCCAATTCCCATTGCAAACCTTGAAATTATGCCACAGGCAACACATATGAGTTGCGATCAGCCAGAAGGTGAAGCAAAGATAGGAATATTGGGACAGAAGGCAAGGGAGCATACCATAAACAAAAAGATGGGGGAGGATCAAGTTGAAAATGCATTGGAGCACCAACAACAGCTAAAGCACTTCAACTCTATCCAAGATTGGTAAATCGAGGAGGTTACTCCTATATCAGTACAACAACCCAATCCAGTAATGGATAAAGAGATGGATGCAACACTATGGGTCCATCAAAATATGATCAAATTGGGGAAAATTTTTGGAGTAGATTTTCAAGGCCATGAAGAAGAAGCATTGGAGTTACTAATGCAAATTGATAGTTGCAGACAAGTTAGAAGAGTGGAGACAGAGATGGAGGTGAAGAAACAAAGGTTCAAAGGCTCACTGGAATTAAAAGGATTAACCTCCTTTGATGTCAAATTCAAGAGTGATGGGAAAAGGAGTAGGGGAAGAGATCTATCTATTATTGCAATATGAAGGTCAATTTAATTTCATGGAATGTAAGGGGATTAAATGACAATAAGAAAAGGGAGATCATAAAAAGTCAAGTGCTGAATTGGAAGACAGACATTATCTGTATGCATGAGACAAAAGTGGAGGGGGATATCAAGGAAATAGTCAATAAAATTTAGGGTGGGAGATGGGTGAGGTACGCATGTTTAGAAGCTAACGGCACGAAAGAGGGGATTTTGTTACTATGGGATTGCAGAGTAGGGAAAGGAGAGGTGTTACAGACTGGTGCATACACTTTGACATGCAAGTTCGAGGCACTTTTACAGAATTTTCTATGTCATATAACATGAGTGTATGCTCCGAATTGCAGAATAGAAAGAAGAACAGTATGGAGAGAAATTGGTGCAGTGAGGGAAGGCCCTTTGGTAGTCTGTGGTGATTTTAACGTCACAAGGTACCCTTCTAAAAAACGGGAATGCTCGAGGAGGTCCAGAGAGATGGTGGAATTCTCGGATTTTATAGAAGACATGGAGTTGATAGATCTTCAACTCGAAGGAGGCTACTATACTTGGTTCAAAGGGGATAATCATACAACCGCTTCTAGAATTGATAGATTTCTCATTTCAGAAGAATGGGATGAAAGCTTCAGAAATATCAAGCAAACTCTCCAACAAAGGCTGATTTCTGACCACACCAGTGGCTTTATGATGTGGTGCCTTGGAACAAGCTAAATCATACTTTAAGTTTGAAAATTGGTGGCTGAACGTGGAAGGTTTTGATGACAGAATTAGAAACTAGTGGACATCTTTTGAATTTTCAGGAAGACCAGACTATATTTTAGCTTGCAAATTAAAAGCTCTCAAAGGCAAGTTAAAAGAATGGAGCAGAAGTTGTAAAGGAAATCTGGGATTGCAAAAATCAAAATTGCTGAGTCAATTGGTAGGTTTTGAGGCAACACAATAATTAAGAGCTTTGACAGAGGAGGAATCAGTGAGGAAGGCAGCTACCCTCATGGAGTTTGAGGATCACCTCAAGAACGAAGAAAGTGCATGGAGACAGAAATCAAGAGCTCTGTGGCTCAAAGAATGGGATAGGAATACAAAGTTTTTCCATCGTACTGTCAATGCACACAAGAGAAACAACAATATTGATCAACTAATGATTCAAGATGAAGCAGTAGAGGAGCCAGACATAATAAAGAATGTGATCATTGAATTCTACAAGGGGTTATACACAGAACCTGAAGAGTGGAGACCGACAGTCAATTTCGAAAACAGTTCCAAAATCTCTGAATCAGAGAAGGAGTCTTTACAGAGTAAATTTGAGGAACAAGAAGTCATGATACACAATGGGTTTTTTCATTAAGTGCTGGGATATTCTGAAGCACGACATCATGGAGGCCTTCAACAACTTCCATTCCCAGGAGATGTTTGAGAAAAGCTTCAATGCAACATACATAGCCTTGATTCCAAAGAAGACAGGTGCGAAAGAATTGAGAGATTTCAGGTCAATCAGTTTGATAGGGAGTTTCTACAAACTGCTCTCAAAAGTCTTGACTGAAAGACTTAAGAGTGTGGTGGGAAAACTAGTAGATGCTCAACAAATGTCTTTCATCAAAAGAAGACAAATAATAGATGCAATGTTGATTGCCAATGAAGCTGTGGATTCAAGAATCAAAAAGAAAGAACTCGGAATCCTATGCAAACTAGATATTGAGAAGGCTTATGATCATGTCAACTGGAGCTTTCTATTGAAATTGTTAGAACAAATGGGTTTTGGGCAGAAATGGATCAGTTGGATGAAATTTTGCACATCTACTGTTACATTCTCCATTCTCATAAATGGATCTCCTGAAGGTTTCTTCCATGCACACAGAGATCTAAGACAAGGTGATCCTTTATCTCCCTTTCTATTCATTATAGCCATGGAAGAACTGCACAACATGATTAAAACGGCCAAAGTCAATGGATGGGTTAAAGGTTTCGAGGTTCACAGGAATGGGGCAAACAGTTTAGAGATTACACATCTTCAATATGCTGTTGATACTCTAGTCTTCTGTGATGCTGAAGAGGAGCAATTTAGGTTTCTAAGGATTATCTTGGTCTTATTCGAGGGAATTTTGAGACTACACATCAACTGGAGAAAGAGCCATATTTATCCCATTTATGAAGTTAATAACATGGAGCAACTAACACAGATAATGGGAGGAGAAGTAGGGTCCCTACCTATTGTATACCTTGGGATGCCTCTTGGTGCAAGATCCAAATCCAAAGAGATCTGGAATTTAGTTATTGAAAAGTGTGAGAAGAAGCTGTCAAGATGGAAATCGCAATACCTATCAATGGGGGGAAGGCTAGTTTTAATCAACTCATTATCAGACTCACTTCCTACTTACATGATGTCTTTGTTCCCAATCCCTGCCGGAATCATACAGAGACTCTGGACAAACTCCGAAGATCCTTCCTTTGGCAAGGGAATAAGGAGACAAAGGTTTTCCATTTAGTTAAATGGAAGATCCTCATAATGGCCAAAAAACAAGGTGGTTTAGGAATAAGAAATTTGAAGAATCAAAGCAAGGCTCTTAGAATGAAATAACTATGGAAATATTCTCAAGAACCTCAAACTTTATGGAGCAAAGTGATCAAAGCTAAGTACGGTGAGGAAAATAACTGGGTGTCAAACAAAGTCAGCACATCATATGGAGTTAGTGTGTGGAAATCCATTAGAGAACTTTGGCCTATAATGAAGATTCACTCTTCCATAAGAGTGAACAATGGAAGGAACACATCATTCTGGAACGATAATTGGTTGGGACATGGATGCCTAAAGGAAAGATACCCCGATATATTTGGTTTGGCACAAAACCAGCATAGGACAATGGCTGATATGTGGAGTTATCAAGGATGAGAACTCACTCTTAGAAGACAGTTGAATGACTGGGAGATAACAAGATTAGCTGACCTCTACAAAGAGCTGGAAGCATTTAAAGGATTACAGGAAGGGGTGGATTCACTTTGGTGGCAGAGGCACAATAGAGGAGGGGTCTATCAGGTGAAGGATGCATATAAGATTTTGAATCAAAATGATCTTCAGATAGATGTTTGGCCATGGAAGCATATATGGAGAACAAAAATTCCATATAAGGTAGCATGTTTCTCTTGGCTACTAGCAAAGGAGGTTGTATTAAACCCAGGATAATCTCATAAAAAGAGGAATTTCTCTATGTTCAAGATGTTTCCTATGTGGGGAAAACGCTGAGACTGTTAGCCATTTATTTCTACATTGCAAGATAACAGACCAACTATGGAAAATCTTTATTAGTCTTAGGGGTATTTCATGGATAATGCCATGCAGGATTAATGAAGTTCTTTATAGTTGGGAAGAAGCTGGTGCTGAAGCAACTAACAGAGATAGATGGAGGACTCTCCCGGCTTGTATTTGGTGGACAGTTTGGAGGGAAAGGAATGCTAGTTGTTTTGAAGATAGAAGCAACTCAGTACAGAAGATCAAACTCAATTGTATTCTTCTTTTTTGTTTTTGGTGTAAACAAAATTACACAGAAGATACATTGACAATCGTAGACATACTAGGATCTTGCTAGGTTGCACACCAGCACATCTACTCACCACCTATTTGTAAATTTGGTTTTTAGTACAACCTATGTACTGATGTTATTAATATATACAAAAGTTATCAATTCAAAAAAAAATCATTGCAATTCAATGATCAAGGTGTTTATCTTAATTAACATAGATTCTGAAACCAATTCTTCCAAGTAGAACTATTAAAGGAAAATATTAAGTAATGGCTTGGGATGAATTTACCATGTGATACTCTTTGCAGCGTCCTCCAGTCTTTTATAAACCTTGAAGTTGGCATTTCAATTAGAGATATTGTTGGAAAATATTCTCATCTCTTATGGGTAACTTCGATATGAAAGTCGACAATAAATTTCCATCCTTCTGCTGTTGTAGGCTGCTTCTGAAACAATTAATTACCATGGAAGTCATTCAGTGGACATCATTATGGAATACTTTCAAGGATGAGTTTGAAAATGAAAAGAATATGCTAGGTGGATCTTTGGGTGACAAGGCAGCTGAAGATCTCAGACTGAGAGTTATAGAACATGTACTACCCTATGCTGCAAATCTCCATTTTCCTTCTTTTTATAGTTTCTAACTTTCTATTGATTCATTTTTCCTATTACTATTTCCTTGCAGAACATTCTTGTTGTCTCAAAATACTACTCGAGGATAACTTTGAAGAGATTAGCAGATTTATTGTGCCTTTCTATTCAGGTTGGTACTCACTCTTCCAAATTACATATCACATCCTTAGAGAACAGTTATTTATTACATATCACTATTCAGGTTGGTGCCTTTCTATTTGTTATTTAGAAGGATTCTAACAACAACTAGCATGTTACCGTATCTTCTTTTCCGACATGTCGCTAACATTGTTTCTTGAAAAAACGGTATGTAGTAGCATACATCTCTAGCTTTTGCAACTCATGGTTAGCACGTTAATTGTGCTCCTTCAAGACGTAAAATGTAAAAGGTAAAGAATATCTTTGAGTTAACAATAATAAACAGTATTGACATGAATCAGCATAGTAGCTACTACAAGCTCTCAAATTAGAGACCACCCTTGTATTTATGTCAATAGTAACCCAAAAACACCGTTGGCAGTTAATTCTGCTGGTGTAGTTAGTTAGTTTGAGTGGTTTGGGAAGTAAAAACTATGATACTGCCTAAGTTACTATTTCATGGCTTTGATCAAATTGTGTGTGCATGTCTGTTATCAAGTTCTGTATGATCTTCTTGATCAAATTGTGTGCGCATCTGAGCCCCAACTTCTTTCTTCAATGTTATTTAGAACATTGTTTACATGTTCCTTCTTCATTCTTGATTCAATGAGATTGTTTCTTTTACTTAATAACATGATTCTTCTGATTTTACTCATCTTTTGTTCTCTCATCTCAGGACGCTGAAAAGCACCTTTCAGAAATGGTTGTATCAAAAGCACTGGTAGCAAAGATTGACAGACCTGTGGGTATAGTCTGTTTTCAACCTGGCAAAGACAGCAATGACATTTTAAATTCCTGGGCTTTTAATTTGGAGAAGCTACTTGACCTTGTTGAGAAGAGTTGTCACCAAATCCACAAGGAAACTATGGTGCACAAAGCTGCAACAATAAGGGCTTGAAATAGTGAAGGACTCTACATGTAGCTCATCAGTTATGGTAATTGTGATCAGGGAGCAGTTATGTGACAACATTGAAATCGTTTTGCAGTCTGGCCTGCCCCACTTTGAGACGTGCAGCAGGGAAAAGAAACTCATGGTGTTGATCCTTCTTCCCCTGCTTGCTTTCGTCGGCTCCTGTGCTTTGACGTTTTAACTGCATTTACTACCTTTTTATGGTTTTGTATTTTCTTGTTTTCTCCAGATACTTTATTCATTTGTGATCAACAACATTCTTCATTGATGCCAAGAGATCACAGGTTCAATACTTATTTACTGCTATTCATCAAATAGGATCAGATCATCAGAAAAATGCAGCTTTTTATATGTTTGATGTCAATCATGTGCCTCCACGTGACTACGGATTTTAGTTTATGGTGGCTAACGCATATATCATCTCCTGTGTTGTCAAGATTAGAATACTTGATGACGAGTGCATTCGATAACCGTTTTTAATTTATGTTGTCGCGATCAGTTATTCAGTCTTTAGAGTTATTACAAGAAAAAATGTCGTTAAGTTTGAAAATTTTCCGTTTTTAACTGATTGAAATTATTCAAGGAAACCTCTCTAATGTATAATACAAATTGACAAACTCGTGAGAACTGTACCATCATTTCTTTTATTGTACCAATGTCTCTTCCTTTGAAATTCATGAGACCTGGTAATCATAGCTTCGTCATGATCATTCTTCGTTTTTTGGTATTTTAGGGTCATAAAATAGGTATTCAACACGATACCTAGATTTTCGTGTACTATAGTCTATGTCATCTGCATGAATTCGGGGGATCGGTTCCGAATCACTTATAATCTTGCGGGACCATGAAAAACGACTTAATGAATAATATTCATCGCTTCGTCATGACCTTTCCTCTTTTTTAGCATTTTAACATTTTAAGGCCATAAAATAGGAATTCACCACGATTATTAGATTATTGTGTGCTATACCATGCCATCTGCATGAATTTGGGCGATCGGCTCTGAATCACCTAAAATTTTATGGAATTATTAAAAAAAACGATATAATGAACAATAGTTATCGCTTTGCCATGACCGTTCCTCGTCTTTTTGAATTTTAGGGCCATAAAAAAGGAATTCATCATGATTCTCATATTTTCGTGTGCTATAGTCCATGCCATCTTCACGAATTCGGGCGATCGAATCTGAATCGCCTAAAATTTTGCTTGACCATCAAAATTGACCTAGTGAATAATAGTCATCGTTTCCCATGACCGTTCCTTGTTTTTCGGAGTTTAAGGTCCATAAAATCGAAATTTAGCATAGTTCTCAGATTTTTGTGTGCTATAGTTCACGTCATCTGTTTGAATTCGGGCGACCGGCTCCGAATCGTCTAAAATTTTGCGGAACTATAAAAAATGGCCTAAAGAACAATAGTCATTGCTTCATCATGACCATTCATCTTCTTTGGACATTTTAGGGCCATAAAATAAGAATTCAGCACGATTCCCAGATTTTCATGTGCTATAGTCCATACTCCATACCATCTGCATGAATTCGGGTGACCGGCATGAATTGCCTAAAATTTTACGAGACCATAAAAAATTATCTAATGAACAATAGGCATCGCTTCGCCATGATCGTTCCTCGTTTTTTGGAGTTTTCTTAAATTTTTGCAGGACCATAAAAACGACCTAATGAACAATAGTCATCACTTCACCATGACTGTTCGTTGTTTTTTTTTGGCATTTTAGGGCCATAAAACATGAATTCACCTTGATTCCCAGATTTTTTTCGTGTGCTATAGTCCACGCCATCTGCGTTAATTCGAGCGACTAGCTCCGAATAGCCTAAAATTTTGCAGGACCATAAAAAAGGACATGATGAACAATAGTCATCGCTTCGCTATGGCCGTTCCTCATTTTTTTGGCATTTTAACACCATAAAACATGAATTCAGCTCGACTCTCAGTTTCATGTGCTATGATCCATGCCATCTATATGAATTTAGGCAACTGACTCCGAATAGTCTAAAATTCTGCAGGACCATAAAAACGACCTAATGAATGATAGTCATCGCTTCGCCATGAACATTCCTTGTTTTCTTGGAATTTTAGGACCATAAAACAGGAATTCAGCACGATTCTTAGATTTTCTTGTGTTATCTTCCACGCCATCTGCATGAGTTCGAGCGACCGACTCCAAATCGCCTAAAATTTTGTGGGACCAAAAAAATAACCCAATGAAGAATAGTCATCGATTTGCCATGACTGCTCCTCGCTTTTGTCATTTTAGTACTATAAAATAAGAATTAAGCACGATTCCTAGATTTTCTTGCATTATAATCCACATCATCTGCATAAATTCGGGTGGCCAACTCTGAATCGTCTAAAATTTTTGCGAGACCTTAAAAACGACCAAATGAACAATAGTTATCAATTCATCATGATCAATCCTCAGTTTTTTGGCATTTTAGGGCCATGAAACAAGAATTAACACGATTCTTAGATTTTCGTGTGCTATTGTCCACGCCATTTGCATAAATTCGGGTGATCAGATCTGCATCGCCTAAAATTTTGCGGGGCCATAAAAATGACCTAATGAACAATAGTCATTGCTCGGCATGACCGTTCCTCGTTGTTTTGGGGTTTTAGGGCAATAAAACATGAATTTAGTACGATTCCAAGATTTTCATGTATTATAGTCCATGCCATCTACATGAATTCAGGCGACCAGCTCCGAATCGCCTAAAATTTTGTTGCACCATCAACAACAATCTAATGAACAATAGTCATCGCTTCTTTCTTACCGTTCCTTATTTTTTGCATTTTAGGGCCATAAACAGGAATTCAACATGATTCTCAGATTTTCATGTGCTATAGTTCACGTCATCTGCATGAATTCGGGTGATTGGCTTCGAATCGCTTAAAGTTTGCGAGACCATGAAAAACGACCTAACTAATGAACAATTGTCATCGCTTCGCCGGGACCGTTCCTTTTTTTTTTGTCATTTAGGGCCGTAAAATAGAAATTCAGCACAATTCCCAGATTTTTCTTGCACTATAGTCCAAGTCATCAACATATATTCGGGCGACCGACTCCGAATCGCCTAAATTTGCACGACCATAAAAAATGACCTAATGAACAATAGTCATGGCTTAGCGATGAGTGTTCCTAATCTTTTCGCATTTTAGGGCTATAAAATATGAATTCAGCACGATTCCCAGATTTTTCTTGCACTATAGTCCAAGTCATCAACATATATTCGGGCGACCGACTCCGAATCGCCTAAATTTGCACGACCATAAAAAATGACCTAATGAACAATAGTCATGGCTTAGCGATGAGTGTTCCTAATCTTTTCGCATTTTAGGGCTATAAAATATGAATTCAGCACGATTCCCAGATTTTCTTATCTTATAGTCCACGCCATCTGCATGAATTCGACCGTCTCTGAATCCCCTAAAATTTTGCGAGACATAAAAATGACATAATGAGAAATACTCATCGCTTAGCCATGACAGTTCCTCATTTTTTCGGTATTTTAGGGCCATAAAATAGAAATTCAACACGATTCCCAGATTTTCATATCTATAGTCCACGCCATCTGCATGAATTTGGACGACCATCTCTGAATTGTCTAAAATTTTGTAGGACCATAAAAATGACCTAATGAATAATAGTCATCGCTTCGTCATGAGTGTTCCTTGTTATTTGATATTTTAGGCCATAAAATAGAAATTTGGCATGATTGCTAGATTTTCATGTGCTATAGTCTACGCCATCTGCATGAGTTCGGTACCGGCTCCGAAAAAATGACCTAATGAACAATAATCATCGTTGCTCTATGAATATTCCTCTTTTTGGACATTTTAGGGCCATAAAATAGGAATTCAACACGATTCTCAGATTTTTATGTGCTATAGTTCACACCATCTGCATGAATTCAGACGACCCGCTTCGAATTGCCTAAAATTTTGCGGGATCATAAAAACGAACGAATAAGCAATAGTCATCGCTTCGCCATGACCGTTCCTCATTTGTTTTTGCATATTGGGGCCATAAAATAGGAATTCAGTAGAATTTCCAAATTTTCGTGTCTATATTCCACGCCATTTGCATGAATTCGGGCGACCAGCTCAGCATCGCCTAACATTTTATGGGACCATAAAAAATAACCTTATGAACAATAGTTATCGCTTAGCTATGATTGTTCCTTGTTTTTTTGGCATTGTAGGGCTATAAAAAAGGAATCCAGCATGATCCCTAGATTTTCGTGTGCTATAATCCACGCTAGCTGCATGAATTCTGGCGACCGTTGTCGAACTGCCTAAAGTTTTGTTAGACCATAAAGTGAGCTAATGAACAATATTCATCTATTCTCTAAGATCGTTCCTCGGTTTTTGGCACTTTAGGGTCATAAAATAGGAATTCAACATGATTCCTAGATTTCATGTGCAATAATTCGGATAACCGGCTCCGAATCGCATACAATTTTGTGGGACCATAAAAATGACCTAATGAACAATATTTATCACTTTTACACGACCGTTCCTCATTTTTGGCATTTTAAGGCCATAAAACATGAATTTACATGATTAGTCTACGTCATCTACATGAATTCGGGCGACAGGCTCCCAATCGACTAAAATTTTGTGGTACCATAAAAATGACCTAATGAAAAATAGTTATAAATTCGCCATGATCGTTCCTCATTTTTTGGCATTTTTGGGCCATGAAACTGGGATTCAACACGATTTCATGATTTTCGTGTGCTGTAGTCCACCCCATCTGCATGAATACGGGCGACCGGCTTTTAGTTGCCTATAATTTTGCGGGACCATAAAAACGACTTAATAAAAACTAGTCATCGGTTCGCCATGATTGTTTCTTATTTTTTGATGTTTTATTGTCATAAAACATGAATTTAGCACGATTTTCATATTTTCGTGTGTTGTACTCTATGCCATCTGCATGGACTCCGACAATCGGTCGCCTATACCCGCAAGGGCATAAAGGATTTTTTCCAGTTAAAAGACAATCAGAACGGGATTTATCATTATTATTCAGAGTCGCCACTTGGGAGATTAATGGTGTCCCAAGGCACCGGTTGTATCCAGAGCCGAGGAATCGTATGACTCTGTTAACAGTCCGCGAACCAGAAATCTGAGTAAGGAATTCTGTTAACCCAAAAGAAGGTGTTAGGCATTCCCGGGTTTCGTGGTTCTAGCACAGTTTCTCAACTATTGTATTTGATTTTATCTAATTTTAATACATGCTAGCCTATGTGCCGCTTATTCGTAAACTGCTTTTATCATTATATTTTTAAAAAATTGCAACATTGTGGAAATGCGTCTCGAACCACGTCGCAATCAATGCACCCATGGTTGTCAACACATTTCGACTCCGTTGAGATTTGGATTTGGGTCGCATCAATGCGCACCCGAATTTAGGAATGTAATTTTATTAAAGTCGTGCTTAAAGAGTCTATTGTATTATTTTTTGGGGAAGGCCGTGAAATTCGCTAAACGGCCCTCCCGAATTCGTAGCGTTTATTGAGGGGCCCGTATTTCGTATTTTATTTGGCGAGGCTCGTCTCATCATTTTATTAAAAGACCAACCTAAAAGAGACTACGATTTCTATTTTTATTTATCTCTAAAAAAAACCCACTTAATTTTACATTGAATTATACCAGGTTAGCTGAAAGTTGAAGCCCAACGTGAGCGGATGATGACTTAGACAACTGTGGTGTTTCCAGCTTGGGATCGAGTCCCGGCAAAACAAATATACCTTCAGCGGCTATGATCAATATCCAGTTCCCTACCACAACAGTGATTACTTGTCTAAAATTTTAAACAGTCTACTAATTGACGAGTTTAAACAACAATACTAGAACGATTAGCCTATGTCACTACATTAATACTCAGAACCAATTCTTACGCCAGCTTTCCTTTTGATCTTACCAATTGCATTGCACGGAACCTGAACCGAATTAACTAAGCCCAATGAAAATATCTATTATAACTAGCCTAACAATCCACTTGAATTAGATAACATACTGAGTTAATCACGAATCGTGCCATTTCAAACTGCAGCCTACTGTCTAATTTCAGAATTTGAAAAACAAGTTTAGACAACCAATTCAATTTAAAAGTTCATTTGTTCGTATAGTCCCATTTCAGTCCAAAATATACAACAAACTCTGTTCGAATCTAGTTCAAATGATTACCCGAACTAATTTTATCCTACACAATTAAGCTGATGTCTAAGTCCAATTACAGTCAACGAATTACCACAAAAAACACAACAGGGGACATTTCAAATATAAAAAAGCTAACTGGAGTAGTGAATTTACAACAATAGAACCAATCTCAATTTATTTCATGTTCTAATCATGTGAAGCTACGACCATGAGATATCGAGTCGTGTACCTGGATATGAAGATTCAAAGAAGAAGAAAAGATCAGCAGTAGTGGATAACAGGCAGCAACACTTTGAGATAACCAAACAGCAATAAATACACAGCCCAGAAAATCGAAGTATAGCCCAGAAAGAAATTTGAAAATCAGACGAAGTGATGGATCAACTTGAATCAACTTTAAAACAGACCAAATAACCTTGGAAATCACTCAGAATGAACTCAACACTTTCAACCAGACCCAAGCTCAATCAAACTTAGCTTAATTGGACCTAATCTCATGCGAAACCATCTCAAATTTCTCTGAAACCACAGCTTATCCGATTTTGAACTAGGAAACTGGAAATTGAACTGAAAATTCCAATGGAGTAATAACTAATTTTTTTTGGTTTTTCTATTAGATTTTCTGTTGTTTTTTTTTTTTGAATGTTTTGAACTTCAAGTTCAGATCTAATCAGAGAGGAGCTTCCTTGGGGAATTTTTCTGGCCAAGACCCCTCCATGAAGGCATTGGGGTTGCCTTTTATAGGCAACAAATAGGGTAGAATGTTCTAGATGGCACTCACATATTTTCCCTCTTTTAATTTCAGATTCCCCCTATTAGTCCTTCAATTTCTGCCTCGTTTCTCAAGTTACTCCCTAAGTTTACTGAAATCTACACTAAAGTCTTATTCTAGAAGGCCCTAGGGTGTTCTTTTACCTATACAATACCTATACTACCCTTATCTTGGTTTTGAAATTACTATTCTTAATACAACTACCCTTTTCCATGCCTAACCTACCCTTATTTCCTCCCTGAAATTACTACCCAAACAAGCTAAGCTTCAAACCCCTAACTAATTGACTCAAACCCTCTGTTAGCCTAACTACAAATCAATTATAGTCTCCCAAAGAGTCCAATTCAGCCTTAATCAGACTAAAACAAACTAAACTAATTATAACTAGCTAGACGAGTTAATCAAACTGAAGCCAAACATGAACTAATTAGTAATTAACTAAAGGAACACCAGAAACTAATTTAAGCAAAACTTAGTGAAACTAATTTACAAATTATAAATCGAACTAGGATAAAAAATCGGAACATATTAAAATCAAACAAATAACTAGACTTAATCAAATTAGGACACAAGATTAGAACAATATTGACAAAAATTAAAACGCAAATTAACAAGACATTAACCATGGAATTCACACATGCAGAAAATCAGAAAAGGAAAAAGAAATTGAAAATAAAAGAAAATACCAATAAGAACTCACTGAAAACAAAGAGCTGCGGCCAGTGGTTGTTTCTCCAAATCCCCCGAAATTTCTGACCCGTAACATCCCTAACCACGTGTTTCCATAAGAAAACACCTGGTTAGGGTTGTTAGGGTCCGAAATCATGGAGATTTTGCATTAGGGTTTTGGTCGGAAACCTTCGATTTGATATTCGAGCTTTTTCAGGTAGATTCGAGAGACAGGGCCTTGGGGGTTGGGTAGAGGAGGCCCATGCGGTCATATAGTGTTAATTTGGTGGTGATTGGGTTACTTTGGGTTTTGGACGGAGAATCTTTGATCGAAGATTCGACGAGCTAGGTCTGGATTTGAAGAAAACAGGTGGTGGATCCATGACGAGGGGGAAGAGGAGGTTTCGTGGTGTTATTTTGGTGGTCGATGGCGTAAGTGGTGTTCGCCGGCGGTAGGGTTCCGACGAAGGATATGGGGGCGGCTGGTTTTTAGGGTTAGAGATGGACGGGGGGGTCTGATGGACGAGGGGGTATGAGAGACGAGATAGGGGGCGTGAACATTCGGACATATATATATAAAACATATATATAACATCCTAAGACGACCTCATCCGTTTGATCAAGAAACAACCACTGAGATGGACTTCCTGAAAACGACGTCGTTTAGACTTTTTGAAGATCCGGACCTGGTCTGTATTGGATTGGGCTTGGGTCGTGGGAAGGATGAAAAATGTTGGGCCCGGGTGAATCAATTGGGCATGGCCCAAGTCGTGGGCATCCCTCCCCTATTCTTTTGTTTTCTTTTTTTTTTCTCTTCCTTTTCATTTTGTTTCTTTTATCTATATTTTTTGTATATTTCTGATTTTATGAATTTGCAACAATTAAAGTAAAGTCCTAATATATCTCATTAATTGATTTCTAAAAATTATTTTAAAACTATTTCGGGACGAATTTACAATTTAAACAATTAAAAATGCAAAAGTGAACTATTTTTCTTATTTTCTTCATATTTTGTTCTAAAGAAAATTGACCCCTGATTAATATATGAAATTAAATCCTAAATGCAAATGCATATTTTTGTATTTTCATATGAATTAAAATGCACAGACACAATGCAACAATTAACAGAAAATGACACCAAAAATTCACAAAAATTGTAAAATAATAAAGAAATTGTTTTGTTTGAATTTTTGGGAATAATTTGCTTTGGGTAAAAATAACGTGCTCACAGCTGCCCCTCTTTGCTCGAAAATATGAAAAGTTTTTGGGCAAAGATAAGTGAGCAAATATGAGCGATTTTTGCCCGTTTGAATATTCCGTGTGAGGCATTTTTGAAAGAGTTGACCGCACCCTGCTTCGGAGGTTGCCTACATATCCTGGGCTAAACAGGAATCAGGTCAGTGTAGTTCAGGAGTGTCTGGTAGCTGGGACTACCAAGAACTATGATTTCACTGCGATTGCTGCTGCTAATGCTTGCTGACCTTCCTTATTACACCATGGCAAAATAAAAGAAGTTAAACTAAACTATGACCTACGAATTACAAAATCCTATCTAAATTCTTCAAACTTGTTATTGTACTTCCTCGTTGCTTTGTTGTCTTGTGTTTTCTTGGTAAAATCCCTTGTTGTCATTGCGAACTACACACTGAGGTGTTGTTCCTTTCTTCAAATTGCTGAACTTGAATGTATTCCCTTATTGTACAGGTGGGCTCCCGATTACCGAAACTTGAACTGTATGTCTCTGTTCTCCAGGCGGACTCCTGACTTCTGAATCTTGAACTTGAATGTATTCCTCTGTTATCCAGGCAGGTTCCTGACTGCTGAACTTGAACTTGAATGTATTCCTCTGTTATCCAGGCGGGCTCCTGACTGTTGAACTCGAACTTGAATGTATTCCTCTGTTATCCAGGCGGGCTCCTGACGTCAAATAGACAAAACAAAGAAAATTTTCTGCCCCAGTTTGGTGGCTGGGGCCAGGTGTGATTGTAAAACTAAACCATATTACCAAGTATTACTAAGGATTTGCAAGCTAGGTCTCATTATTCAGGGGGGTCCTGACAACTCTTAACTAAATGACGGATTAAAATCTAAGTTGTATCTTCTACAGGTGTGACTTCTGCTAAATCTTGCTATCTAAGAGGATCTTTACACTGCTCCCCCATTATCCAGGAGGGTCCTGAAAATCAAAGGTCAAATTTTATCTTAAGGTGACAACTTTCATGTCTGAATTATACTACCCTACAACAAAGTTTACGCTAAATGTTGTTATCTAATTGAAATCTTAAAGTTAAGTCCCATTGTTCATGAGGGTTCTGGAAACTCCTAATTGAATCCTGTCTCGAACATGCAAACTTCTAAACCAACTTATACTCCTTTAGGGTACATTTATGCTAGATTATGTTATTTTGAACTTTAAACTAGGTCCCGTTTTCCAGGAGGGTCCTGAAAATTTAAAAACTAAATCCCATTATTCAGGAGGGTCCTGAAAATTTAAAAACTAAATCCCATTATCCAGGAGGGTCCTGAAAATAAAAAAGCAAACCTTTTGGTGACTGCCTTTCTCCACAGAGAGTTCCTCTGAAACAAACGAACTTTTTCTGCCCCTGCTTTAATCAAAGAAAATTTGTTAGTTCAAAAATGGTGGTTAGCTGGCAGTATTCTTGTTGGAGATCTTTCTGCTGCATTGTTTTGTTCCGACTGGCTTCCCGAACTGGCCCTGAACCGCTTTGATTTTCTGACTGATCTTCGAACTCCTGACTCTGACAAATTGAGTGTTTTGTACCCATGTTGTTGTTTCACACCTCTGACCCTTTTCTGAACCTTTGCACTTCCCCCGACATTTCCCACCACGACTTCTGCCCCAGTTTCTTGCTTGGGGACTTTTGAATTTTATTTTGGTATGACTGAACCTCAGAGAGGCTGCCTACGTACCCTTTCAGGATCAAGTCAAACGTAGTTCACGTCATAGTGACTACGTTGTTGTTTTTCTTTTCTGCTCTTCTTTCCTTTCTTTTCTTCATTTTCTTTTCTTTTCCCTTTCTCTTCTTTCTTCTTTTCACCTTCAATTTCCTCTTCTTTTCTTCCTTCTTCCTTTCTTTCTTTCTTTTTTTCTTTTTTTTCTTTTTTTTTTCATTTTCTTTTCTTCCGCACTCGCGTTTCTTAATGGTGCCATTGATTCCGAAAGAGGGATATGAAAGAGAATAAATAAGGCTCAAAGGGGATGACAAGGGGTAAAAGTGTTTAGATAGCAGAACAAAACGCCTTCGTCATTTCAATCTTTAAAATATGCCAAATACAAACAAGTACAATCAAAATAAAGAAATCATACATAGTATCTCTTGACCGCATCGGAATTGACGACCATTTCTACACATTTTCCTTCTATGTCCGTCAAGTATAGTGCACCATTAGACAACACTTTGGTTACAACAAATGGTCCCTGCCAATTTGGAGCAAACTTTCCTTTCGCTTCAACCCAATGAGGCAAAATACGTCTCAACACTAACTGTCCGACTTCAAACTTCCTCGGATGCACTTTCTTGTTGTACGCCCTTGCCATTCTTTGCTGGTACAGCTGACCATGACACACGAATGCCAATCTCTTCTCGTCAATCAAACTCAACTGCTCCAGGCGGCTTTTCACCCATTCATCATCATTGATCTCAGCCTCTACTATGATTCGGAGAGACGGGATTTCCACTTCTGCGGGTATCACTACTTCCGTGCCATACATCAACGAGTAAGGAGTTGCCCCCACCGAGGTATGAACAGTGGTGCGGTATCCCAACAATGCAAAAGGCAGCTTTTCATGCCACTTTCTAGATCCTTCCACCATTTTCCGAAGTATTTTCTTTATATTCTTATTGGCTTCCTCAACCGCACCATTTGCCTTAGGGCGGTATGGGGTAGAATGACGATGAGTAATCTTGAACTGCTCACATGTCTCCTTCATCAAATGACTGTTGAAATTAGCTCCATTGTCTGTGATAATCACCTTCGGTATCCCAAACCGACAAATAATGTTCGAATGCACAAAATCCACCACAGCTTTCTTGGTCACAGACTTGAACGTCTTAGCTTCCACCCATTTGGTAAAATAATCTATAGCTACCAGAATAAACCTGTGCCCATTTGACGCTGCTGGATCTATTGGCCCAATAACATCCATGCCCCAGGCAACAAAAGGCCATGGTGCGGACATCGTATGTAGTTCTGATGGCGGAGAATGAATCAAGTCTCCATGCACTTGGCACTGATGACATTTACGTACGAAACTGATACAATCTCGCTCCATAGTAAGCCAATAGTAACCTGCCCGTAGGATCTTCTTTGCCAAAACATATCCGCTCATATACGGTCCACAGACTCCTGAATGTACCTCAGTCATGATAGATGTGGCCTGCCTCGCATCCATGCACCTCAACAACCAGAGGTCTGGAGTTATTTTGTACAACACTCCTCCACTAAGGAAAAACCTTCTAGCCAACCGTCGAATTGTTCGTTTCTGATCACCTGTGGCCTGTATCGGATACACACCCATCCTGATATATTCCTTGATGTCATGAAACCACGGCTCACCGTCCAGTTCCTCTTCCACCACATTACAATAAGCGTTCTGATCGCGGACCTGAATCTGCAAAGGGTCCATGTAAGCCTTATCCGGATGGTGTAACATCGATGCTAGATTAGCCAACGCATCGGCCACTTCATTATGAATCCTTGGGATGTGCTTGAATTCTATTGACTGAAACCGCTGACAAAGCTCGTGCAAACATTGTCGGTACGGTATAAGCTTTAAGTCCCGTGTTTCCCATTGTCCTTGAATTTGGTGTACCAGTAGGTCCGAGTCACCCATGACCAAGACTTCCTGGACACCTATATCTACAGCTAATCTCAACCCCAAGATACATGCCTCGTACTCTGCCATGTTGTTCGTACAATAAAAACGAAGCTGAGCTGTAACAAGGTAATGTTGCCCTGTTTCAGAAATAAGCACTGCTCCTATTCTCACGCCTTTCATGTTTGCGGCCCCATCAAAGAAAAGTTTCCATCCTGGCTTCTCAACTTGTTCCAACTCTTCAACATGCATCACCTCTTCATCAGGGAAATAAGTCTTCAAAGGTTCATAATTTTCATCCACCGGATTCTCGGCCAGATGGTCCGCCAAGGCATGTGCTTTCATCGTAGTCGGAGTCACGTAGACAATGTCAAACTCTGTGAGCAGGATCTGCCACTTTGCAAGCCTCCCTGTGGGCATAGGTTTCTGAAAGATATACTTTAACGGGTCCAAACGAGATATGAGGTAAGTAGTATAAGATGACAAATAGTGTTTCAGCTTCTGTGCCACCTAAGTTAGGGCGCAACGTGTCCTTTCAAGATGAGTATACTTAACCTCGTAGGGTGTGAACTTCTTGATGAGGTAATAGATGGCCTGCTCCTTCCTTCCGGTGATATCATGTTGACCCAATACACAGCCGAACGAATTGTCCAGTACTGTTAAATATAGAATCAAAGGTCGCACTGGTTCTGGCGGAACCAACACGAGTGGATTTGACAAATACCCCTTTATCCTATCGAACGCCTCCTGACATTCATTTGTCCATTTGACCGCAACGTCTTTCTTTAACAGCTTAAAGATAGGCTCACAAGTTGTCGTGAGCTGAGCTATGAACCTGCTGATATAATTCAATCTTCCCAGCAAACTCATCACCTCGGTCTTGTTCCTCGGAGGTGGCAATTCATGGATGACCTTGATTTTTGATGGATCCAGTTCAATACCCCAGCGGCTGACTACGAACCCCAACAACTTTCCAGAAGGCACCCCGAACACGCACTTTGCAGGATTAAGCTTGAGATTGTACCTGCGAAGCCTTTGGAAGAACTTTCTCAGATCCCTGACATGGTCAGATTGCTGTCTAGACTTTACAATCACATCGTCCACATATACCTCGATTTCCTTGTGTATCATATCATGGAATATTGTTGTCATTGCCCTCATATAAGTTGCCCTAGCATTTTTCAAACCAAACAGCATGACCCAGTAACAGTATGTTCCCTATGGTGTGATGAATGCCGTTGTTTCTGCATCTTTCTTGTCCATTAAAATCTGATGATAACCCGCGTAACAATCCACAAAAGAACCAATTTCATGTTTGGCACAATTATCAATCAATATGTGGATATTCGGCAGCGGAAAATTGTCTTTTGGACTTGCCTTGTTAAGATCCCGGTAATCGACACACACCCTGGTCTTGCCATCTTTATTCGGCACAGGCACAACATTAGCTAACCAGGTGGGATACCGTGTAACCCGAATGACCTTCGCATCGAACTGCTTGGTGATCTCTTCTTTGATCTTTACACTTATGTCCGTTTTGGACTTTCTCAGCTTCTTCTTGACAGGAGGGAATGGCGGGTCAGTGGGCAATTTGTGAACCACTAAATCGGTACTTAGACCCGGCATGTCATCATACGACCATGCAAAAATATCCTTGTACTCGAACAATGCTTTGATTATCCCGTCCCTGAGTTGTGGCTCCAGATGAACACTTATTTTAGTTTCACAAACATTGTCTGGGTCCCCTAGATTAACTGATTATGTGTCATTTAGGTTAGGTTTGGGTTTTTCTTCAAAATGACTTAATTCTTTACTAACTTCCTCATAAGCCTTGTCATCATCATATTCCACCTCATCATGACACTCGATTTCTTGCACTATTATTTCTGAATTATATTGGCTTTTAAAACTGGGCTGAAGATTCCTCATGCATGTCATGTCATCGATATCAGCATAGAGAGAACTGTACGGAAAAGAAAAAGAAAAAGAAATGGAAACAAAATTAGGAATTAAGAAAGAAAAGGAATTGCATTTCATTAAATGTAAAGATAACAGGGTTTTAACTCATCCAAACGGACGGAACATAGCAACTGAATTACAAACCCTGGAATAATCCAGGTGAACAAAAGGAAAACAAAACCCACTACCGCGACTCCCTCCGAGATGGAAGAGGAGTGGCTTCCCAGTTGTTGACATTAGCACGTGGCCCGATGTACTGTATATCTGCTTTGCTCGACCCTTCCCCGGCTTCAACCATGTTCGCCTCCGCAAATACCTTCTCAAGTCCTTTCTCCAAGTTCCCATCCGCACCAATCAGTGGACCTGACACCTTTGCCAATAATTGCTTCCCAATACTTGTCCTAACGAAGGACCTGGACAGACATGGAATTGGTTTGGGAAGAACCCAGCCTCTTTTTTTCATCTTGCGGGCTCATCTTACATTCGCCGCCGTAGGCTTGAAACCCAGCCCAAAGGTATCCAGATTTTTGGGCAAATAAACTGGCTGAACAATAAATTGTAAATCAGCACCCAACCCTTTGCCTGGTACAAACCCATTTTTCAACATTTCAGAGGCTACCATAATAGTTGCGACTGTTATTCTGGGAACCGGGACGCTTTTCCCTTTAGGAACCTTTTCTACCGAGACTGTATCGAAAACCTGGTAAACCCACAGCCCCTTATCATCATCAGTCTCTATGAAGGGTACGATGGCATCACTTACAATGCTCATGTTGTCTTCCCCATGTACTACGATCTCTTGTCTATCCCACTCGAATTTGACCATCTGATGTAGTGTAGAAGGCACCGCTTTGGCAGCGTGGATCCATGGTCGCCCCAACAGAAGATTATAAGACACCGCCACGTCTAACACCTGAAACTCCATGGTGAACTCGACCGGACCAATTGTCAATTCAAGTATGATGTCACCCACTGTGTCTGTACCACCACCATCAAACCCCCAAACGCAGATGCTATTCTTATGAATTCTGTCATCATCAACCTTCAACTTGTTCAATGTAGAAAAAGGACAGATATTAACACTGGACCCATTATCAATCAGTAGTCGAGTGACTACCGAATCTTCACATTTCACGGCCAAATAAAGAGCTCTATTATGTTCTGTACCTTCCACGGGCAATTCATCATCAGAAAATGTCACTCTGTTTACCTCAAAGATTTTGTTCGCGATTTTCTCCAAATGATTCACTGAAATTTTATCGGGGACATGAGCTTCGTTCAATAACTTCATCAGAGCCCGGTGATGTTCATCCGAGTGAATAAGCAATGAAAGCAACGAGATTTGGGCTGGCGTTTTTCTTAGCTGCTCAACAATAGAATAATCTTGCACTTTCATCTTTTTCAAGAACTCTTCTGCCTCTTCCTCCGTAATAGCTTTCTTAACTGGTGCCGGATTTTCCTTGGGAGCCCTAGCCTTTCTCAACTCTTCGGGGGCAAAACAACGTCCCGAGCGAGTTAAACCTTGTGTTTCACAGACTTCCTCTTTGATTTCCTTCCCCTTGTAGGTCACAACTACCTGTTCATACTTCCACGGAACGACTTTACTGTCAATCACTGGTAACTGGATTACTGGCTTTATGACAACTGGTTCTATGTGAGCCCCCTTCATGCCTGCCACAGGTGTGCTTGTTTGGATGGAGGAATCTGTGATGTATGAGAAGTGGTGCCTTGGCATTGTTGGTAGAGGGGAAATGCTGGAGATGAATTCACAGTGGGTGGCTCCTGAGGCTGGGCCAATGGTGGGACATAAGAGGGGTTAGTGGGATAAACTGGTGGTGGATGCCCTTTCGCCCAGGCTTGGTACATTTCAGCCATATGTTGTTTCAACTTATATATTTCCTCCCTCATTGCATGAACGTCCATTTCTTCTACTTCTTTCGATGGGTCAACAATACTCGTATCAGATTTCGGGCCAGTCATGTTCACTTTATCTTTAGACCGGGTGTTGTATGGATGAGTTGCTAGAATGCCAAACAACTAACCACCGACCTGGACTCACACATTTAGACAACCATTCCGTTAGCGATTAGGACTTAACAGATTGGATAACCGCACGTTGGGCATGAATGCACCTATACAGTTAACCATTTTTATTATGCATTTGTTTGACCGCATGCGTCATCCCGGCATTTCCTTAGTTCCAATTGTAAGCCTTCTCTTTTCTTTTTGTTTTCTTTTCTCTTTTCTTTTCTCTATTTCTTTTCTCCTTTTTTCTTTTTCCTTTCCTCCCTCCTTGATTCTATTCCTTTCTTGTTTTCCGCTCCTCTCTTTTCTTTTTTTATCTTATTTTCATTCATTTTTCCTCGTCTCTCTGCTTTTCCCTTTCTTCTTTTCGTTTCTTTGTTTTATTTTCTTTACTTGGTTATGGTCGAATCCTACGGAGATTGCCTACGTACCGTGACCCCGCACGAATCAGACCAGGCGTAGTTTGTGAAAATAAGTGCCAAAATAAAGGAATAAATTTTTGGGAATTTTCAGATTTTCATTACCACAACATTCTATTACAAACTAAACATTTTGAAATGGAAAATCACGAACTCCAACTAAACTCAAATACAAACTCCGAACATACTAGCATACTTGGATGCAAAAAGAAAACAGACTGACAAACAACAAACTCTAGAATGGAAAATACAGACTCGATCTATGAATACATTAGTGCTTCAAAAGTGGGTGTCCGCGGGGCATCGTTCGGCCTCACCACGGGCTTAGGTGCCAAATCCCTTTCAAGTTGCTCCAGCTCATACATGGTTCGCTTGACGTAAATCATCACTGCCGAGAAGAAGGTAGTGCGGGTCATGTCTTCACATGCCCGACATCTCCTAAGGATGGCGTGGGCAATGGTCTCAATCCTGTCTCTTGTTCGACCCTTTTCTATAAGCAATCGCCTTACTTGATTATTGCGAGCCTCCAATACATGAGAATCCTGAAGATGCTGATCCTGCAGCTGTTGTATTTCTACTTCCATTCGGGCCAGTAAATCATAGCAGTGTCCATTTTCGGTCTCAAAAGCTTTAGCTTGCTTAGCTGTTTTATCCTCAAGGGTGATCACTTTCCTTTTCAGACTAGCGATGGTCTTTTCATAATCCTTCTTTAATTGTTGCATGTAAGGGGTGCGTTCTTCTATTCTTTTTACCCACTGTGCCCGGAGTTCCGCTATGGTGCCTTCGGATTTTTTCAGCTCATCCCCGCACTCACTAATTTCCCTTTTCAGCCCCTTTATCAACCGCTCGTCCGACCGGCTCCTTTGTTGGTTATTGGCAGCTATCCTCATTTGCTGGACTTGAACCCTAAGCGCCTCGTTTTCTTGGGCCAACCTGTTCTTTTCTCCCTAATCAGCAGCAACTTGCACACTGTTCTCAAATTTCAGAGCTCCAATCTGTTGTTTCAGCTTGCTGATTTCAGCCTGATAACCTTCTTCTTTTGCTAGCCAACCCCATTGTTCTTGTGATGATTCAGTGAAATCCTGGATGTGGGGTCTTTTAGCTGGCCTCTGATGCTCAAGTTCTCTTTTGTACCATGCGAGGTATTCTGGTGACATTTCTCCTTTGGCCCGATTCTGCACACGAGTATCTGCTTGTAGATACTGACATTCATTCCAAATCTCGCAGACTTTTGCTTCGGGAAACTGTCTGTCAGGGCTAATCTCAATTACTTGAGCACTAAGATCTTCCTCCCGTGGCACTGTTTGGCATCTCCCGAGTTGTCTCAAAACCCGACATGGAGCATAAGGTTGGATGATCTTAAGTCCCATCAAAAGAAAATGTGACCTAGCTGCTGGCATGTATATGATTTCTTCAACAGGCAACCATCCCAACGTCCACTGTATCTGACTGTTCGTGAGAGTACGAAAGTATGATATCCATGTTGTTACTCCTTCAGGCAGACTAACCCCGTCAATCATTGTGTAAAACTCTCCTATACATGTCTTGTCAGATGAACCATAACTCAAAAGCTGGGAACGGTGGCATAGATGCTCAGTCATCCACATTTGTAGCAACAAGTTACACCCTTCAAAAAAATTGCCTCCGGTTTTGCAGGCAGTGAGAGCTCAGAAAATGTCAGACACGATCATAGGCGCAAGAGTACTTTCATTTTGAGCAAGCAAGGTACTGACGACTCCGGCTACTTTTATATCAATATTCTCGTCTTTCCTTGGGAACACCAGGAGGCCCAAAAAAGTTATCATGAAAGCCACCCGTCTGTGCTCATCCCATATTTTACGGTTATTTTTACTGCATAGCTTGATGTCCGTCTTGTTAAACCCTCCCACGTGGTCGTACCTGTCGTATATGAAGCGCAGAGTACAGAAGCCTTTTGCCAAATCTGGATTATGGACTGTCCTGGGTATTTTTAATGAATCTAAAAACCGATGCACCGTGATGGCTCTTGGAGCAACCAGATGTTTTTCTCTTAACGGAACCTCAGCATTTCCGATGTACCCGGCGATTTCCTCCAGAGTTGGGGTGAGCTCAAAATCTGGGAAGTGGAAGACATTGTGCGCTGGGTCCCAGCAAGTGACCAACGCTCTTATAATATCACCCCGAGACTTGATTTCCAGCAAACCCGTAAGACCTTTCAGATATTTCTCGACTTCTTCTTGTCCTTCTTTGCCTAAATCGTTCCACCATAGACGCAACTCGAAAGGGATTTTAGTCATTATTGAGAAAGGTTCGTTTTGCATCGTGCTCATCCTGCACATTTACTAAGGTGATTTAAGAGAAAACAAAACTTTTATTTGACTCAAAACAAAATTAACTATTTCTTTTTCCAAATTTAAAATGAAAGACTCGGGTTTCAAACACGACCTTTCACCACTCCCAAGAACAAAGATTTTAAGGCTGTGAGAGTCAACCAATCAAAAATCAAAATTGACCAAAGGTGGCCGTTATGCAGAGTCAGCCTCCCGACGTCCAGCTCGGGAACGTTCGGCTATTTTTGACGAAAATGACATCACCCGACTTATTCATGCCAAAATTTAAATTGAAATATTTTTGGCTATTTTTTCAAAGGGGAGGTTGGACCCGATGAGGGTTGCCTACGTATCTCACGCCCTGTGAGAATCAAACCTGCGTAGTTCGGGCAAAGAAACTAACTATATTTTTAAAAACAAGGCTCTTCCTTTTCATCTTTCATGGCAAGACAAACTATTTTTCCTTTTCTATTTTTGAAAACAAGACAAAATAACTACTTTCCTTTCCTTTTTCATTTTCGACAAACAATGAACAACCTATTTTTCCCAAACTAAAATAAAAACCCTTTTTTTTCTTTTTCAATAAAAGACTCTTTTTCTATTTTTCTTTTGCTTTTAGTAAAACAGACTATTAAAAATAAAGCATTTTTCTTTTTCATTTCCTCAAAATTTCAGCAGAGTTTCGATAGTATTTGGTCATTGGTTTTTTCTAAAATAATCAATTAACCCCCTAACTGTTATTTCTCTCTTTTCCTCTTTTTCTCAATTTTCCAACCTTCCCGAGATTCAAAAGTCGGTCAACATGCTGGTTCGAAACAAATATATGTACAGAACAAATAGGATGCATCAGGATGGTCTTTTCATTTCAGGTTGCTAGCCCTAGACGGGCCCAACCCCTGTGTTGAGTCCCCCCTAAGTCAAATGCAGCATGATGCAATTAAGCGCTCCTACTAGGGATCTAGCATGAAGTCAAGTTATTCTAGGTTAAAAACCTGGGTATATGTTCTAAACAGTGCACTCGAGCAGACAACTCGGGTCGAGGAGGGGGCAGCATAACGGGGACCTGCGAGATCGTTCGGCTTTGCAACTTATCCGAGCCTCTTTTTTATTTCTGGGTATGACACTAACAGAATAGAGAGTCTCAACTAGTAAGCATATCCCCGGAGGTGAAGAGAGAAGGGTGTCGGCACAGTTTATATCCAGTTCAAATGATATCAAAGCGGTAAAACATTTAGCACATTTAGCATAAAACATGTAAGGAGATCAAATAAAGCCAACACAACAACTATTCTAAGCTCGAATTCTTAAACCCTGAATTAGATATTTTGGGTAAATGTTCCCCAGAAGAGTCGCCCGAGCTGTCACACCTCCTTTTTCGCCTATACCCGCAAGGGCATAAAGGAGTTTTTCCAGTTAAAGGACAATTAGAACGGGATTTATCATTATTATTCAGAGTCGCCACTTGGGAGATTAATGGTGTCCCAAGTCACCGGTTGTATCCCGAGCCGAGGAATCGTATGACTATGTTAACAGTCCACGAACCAAAAATATGAGTAAGGAATTCTGTTAACCCGGAAGAAGGTGTTAGGCATTCCCGGGTTCCGTGGTTCTAGCATGGTTGCTCAACTATTGTATTTGATTTTATCTAATTTTAATACATGCTAGCCTATGTGCCGCTTATTCGTAAACTGCTTTTATCATTATATTTTTAAAAAATTGCAACATTGTGGAAATGTGTCTCGAACCACGTCGCAATCAATGCACCCGTGGTTGTCAACACATTTCGACTCCGTTGAGATTTGGATTTGGGTCGCATTAATGTGCACCCGAATTTAGGAATGTAATTTTATTAAAGTCGTGCTTAAAGAGTCTAGTGTATTAATATTTTGGGGAAGGCCGTGAAATTCGTTAAACGACCCTCCCGAATTCATAGCGTTTATTGAGGGCCCCGCATTTCGTATTTTATTTGGCGAGGATCGTCTCATCATTTTATTAAAAGGCTAACCTAAAAGAGACTGCGATTTCTATTTTTATTTATCTCTAAAAAAACCTACTTAATTTTACATTGAATTATACCAGGTTAGCTGAAAGTTGAAGCCCAATGTGAGCGGATGATGACTCAGACAACTGTGGTGTTTCCAGCTTGGGATCGAGTCCCAGCAAAATAAATATACCTTCAGCGGCTACGATCAATATCCAGTTCCCTACCACAACAGTGATTACTTGTCTAAAATTTTAAACAGTCTACTAATTGACGAGTTTAAACAACAATACTGGAACGATTAGCCTATGTCACTGCACTAATACTCAGAACCAATTCTTACGCCAGCTTTCCTTTTGATATTACCAATTGCATTGCACGGAACCTGAACCGAATTAACTAAGCCCAATGAAAATATCTATTATAACTAGCCTAACAATCCACTTGAATTAGATAACATACTGAGTTAATCACGAATCGTGCCATTTCAAACTACATCCTACTATTTAATTTCAGAATTTTAAAAACAAGTTTAGACAACCAATTCAATTTAAAAGTCCATTTGTTCATACAGTCCCATTTCAGTCCAAAATATACAACAAACTCTGTTCGAATCTAGTTCAAATGATTACCCGAACTAATTTTATCTTACACAATTAAGCTGATGTCTAAGTCCAATTACAGTCAACAAATTACCACAAAAAACACAACAGAAGACATTTCAAATATAACAAAGCTAACTGGAGTAGTGAATTTACAACAATAGAACCAATCTCAATTTATTTCATGTTCTAATCATGTGAAGCTACGACCATGAGATCTCGAGTCGTGTACCTAGATATGAAGATTCAAAGAAGAAGAAAAGATCAGCAGTAGTGGATAACAGGCAGCAACACTTTGAGATAACCAAACAGCAACAAATACACAGCCCAGAAAATCGAAGTATAGCCCAGAAAGAAATTTGAAAATCAGACGAAGTGATGGATCAACTTGAATCAACTTCAATACAGACCAAATAACCTTGGAAATCACTCAGAATGGACTCAACACTTTCAACCAGACCCAAGCTCAATCAAACTTAGCTTAATTGGACCTAATCTCATGCGAAACCATCTCAAATTTCACTAAAACCACAGCTTATCCGATTTTGAACTAGGAAACTGGAAATTGAACTGAAAATTCCAATGGAGTAATAATTATTTTTTTTGGTTTTTCTATTAGATTTTCTGTTGTTTTTGTTTGTTTTTTTTTGAATTTTTGAATGTTTTGAACTTCAAGTTCAGATCTGAAAAATCAGAGAGGAGTTTCCTTGGGGAATATTTCTAGCCAAGACCCCTCCATGAAGACATTGGGGTTGCCTTTTATAGGCAACAAATAGGGTAGAATGTTCTATATGGCACTCACACATTTTCCCTTTTTTAATTTCAGATTCCCCCTATTAGTCCTTCAATTTTTGCCTTGTTTCTCAAGTTACTCCCTAAGTTTACTGAAATCTACACTAAAGTCTTATTCTAGAAGGCCCTAGGGTGTTCTTTTACCTATACAATACCTATACTACCATTATCTTGGTTTTGAAATTACTATTCTTAATACAACTACCCTTTTCCATGCCTAACCTACCCTTATTTCCTCCCTGAAATTACTACCCAAACAAGCTAAGCTTCAAACCCCTAATTAATTGACTCAAACCCTCTGTTAGCCTAACTACAAATCAATTATAGTCTCCCAAAGAGTCCAATTCAGCCTTAATCAGACCAAAACAAACTAAACTAATTAGAACTAGCTAGACGACTTAATCAAACTGAAGCCAAACATGAACTAATTAGAACTAGCTAGACGACTTAATCAAACTGAAGCCAAACATGAACTAATTAGTAATTAACTAAAGGAACACCAAAAACTAATTTAAGCAAAACTTAGTAAAACTAATTAACAAATTATAAATCGAACTAGGATCAAGAATCGGAACATATTAAAATCAAACAAACAACTAGACCAATTAAATCAGGACACAAGATTAGAACAATATTGACAAAAATTAAAACGCAAATTAACAAGACATTAACCATGGAATTCACACATGCAGAAAATCAGAAAAGGAAAAAGAAATTGAAAATAAAAGAAAATATCAATAAGAACTGACTGACAACAAAGAGCTCCGGCCAGTGGTTGTTTCTCCAAATCCCCCAAAATTTCTGACCCATAACATCCCTAACCACGTGTTTCCATAAGAAAACACCTGGTTAGGGTTGTTAGGGTCCGAAATCATGGAGATTTTGCATTAGGGTTTTGGTCGGAAACCTTCGATTTGATATTCGAGCTTTTCCAGGTAGATTCGAGAGACAGGGCCATGGGGGTTGGGTGGAGGAGGCCCAGGCGGTCACATGGTGTTAATTTGGTGGTGATTGGGTTACTTTGGGTTTCGGCCGGAGAATCTTTGATCAAAGATTCGACGAGCTAGGGCTGGATTTGAAGAAAACGGGTGGTGGATCCATGACGAGGGGGAAGAGGAGGTTTCGTGGTGTTATTTTGGTGGTCGATGGCGTAAGTGGTGTTCGCCGGCGGTAGGGTTCCGACGAAGGATATGGGGGCGGCTGGTTTTTAGGGATAGAGATGGACGAGGGGGTATGAGAGACGAGATAGGGGGCGTGAACATTCGGACATATATATATAAAACATCCTAAGACGACCTCATCCGTTTGATCAAGAAACAACAGCTGAGATGGACTTCCTGAAAACGACGTCGTTTGGACTTTTTGAAGATCCGGACCTGGTCTGTATTGGATTGGGCTTGGGTCGTGGGAAGGAAGAAAAATGTTGGGCCCGGGTGAATCAATTGGGCATGGCCCAAGTCGTGGGCAACCCTCCCCCTATTCTTTTTTTTTTCTTTTTTTTTTCTCTTCCTTTTCATTTGTTTCTTTTATCTATATTTTTTGTATTTTTCTAATTTTATGAATTTGCAACAATTAAAGTAAAGTCCTAATATATCTCATTAATTGATTTCTAAAAATTATTTTAAAACTATTTCGGGACGAATTTACAATTTAAACAATTAAAAATGCAAAAGTGAACTATTTTTCTTATTTTCTTCATATTTTGTTCTAAAACAAATTGACCCCTGATTAATATATGAAATTAAATCCTAAATGCAAATGCATATTTTTGTATTTTCATATGAATTAAAATGCACAGACACAATGCAATAATTAACAGAAAATGACACCAAAAATTCACAAAAATTGTAAAATAATAAGGAAATTGTTTTGTTTGAATTTCTGGGAATAATTTGCTTTGAGCAAAAATCACGTGCTCACAATCGGCTCCAAATTGCCTAAAATTTAGCAAGACAATAGAAATGACCTAATGAAAAATAGTTATCTCTTTGCCATGGTTGTTCCTCGATGTTTGGCACTTTAGAGCCGTAAGAAAAGAATTCAACATGATTCCCAAATTTTTGTATGTTGTAGTCTACGCCATCTGTATGGATTTGGATGATTGACTTCCTAAAATTTTATGGGTCCATAAAAAATGACCTAGCGAAAAATAGTCATCGCTTCACCATGTATGTTCCTTATTTTTTGATATTTTAGAGCTATAAAACAGGAATTCAGCATGATTCCGAGATTTTCGTGTGTTGTAGTCCACACCATATGCATGAATTTAGACAACCGACTCCGAATTACCTAAAATTTTGCGGGACAATCAAAATGACCTAACGAACAATAATCATTGTTTTGCTATGGTCGTTCCTCATTTTCGTATTTTAGGGACATACAACAACAACAATCACCCAGTATAATCTCACTTAGTGGGGTCTGGGGAGGGTAGTGTGTACGCAGACATAGCCCTACCCTAGGGTAGAGAGGTTGTTTCCAAATAGACCTCTGATATCCTTCCCTCCAAGAACTTCCCACCTTGCTCTTGGGGAGACCCGAACTCACAACCTCTTGGTTGGAAGTGGAGGTTGCTTACCATCAGAGTAACCCCTCTTGTCCACGCCAGATTCCCAGATAAAATAAGATTTTGTGTGCTGAAGTCCACGTTATCTTCGTGAATTCGGGCGACCGGCTCCGAATCACCTAAAATTTTGTGGTACCATAAAAACAACCTAATGAAAAATAGTCATCTCTTTGCCATGATCATTCCTCGTCTTTTGACATTTAGGGTCATAAACAGGAAATCAATACGATTCTCAGATTTTCGTGTGCTATATTCCACGCCATCTGCACGAATTGGGGCGACCGACTCCGAATCGCCTAAAATTTTGCGGGACCATAAAAAAGACCTAATAAAAAAGTCATTGCTTCTCCACGACTCCGAATCGCCTAAAAATTTTTGGGACAATAAAAAATGACCTAATGAATAATAGTCATTGCTTCGTCATGACCGTTCCACATTTTTTGGCATTTTTGGGCCATAAAACAAGAATTTAGAATGATTTCCTTATTTTCGTATGTTGTAGTCCACCCATGTGCATGAATTGGGACGATCAGCTCCAAATCTCCTAAAATTATTCGGGACCATAAAAAATGACCTAATGTACAACAGTAATCGCTTCGCCATGACAGTTCCTCATCTTTTGGCAACTTTGGACCATAATACATGAATTTAGCACGATTCTCATATTTTCATGTGCTCTAGTCTACGTCATCTGCATGAATTCAGGCAACCAACTTCGAATTGCCTAAAATTTTGTGGGACCATAAAAGCGACCTAATAAACAATAGTCATCACTTCGTCATGATTGTTCCTAGTTTTTTTTTGGCATTATAGGGACATAAAACAGGAATTAAACACGATTCCCGGATTTTCATGTGCTATAGTCTACGTCATCTGCATGAATTCAGACGATCGACTTGAATCGCCTAAAATTTTGCAGAACAATCAAAAAAGACCTACTGAAAAATAGTCATCGCTTCGCCATGTTCGTTCCAAGTTTTTGGCACTATAGGGCAATAAAACAGAAATGTAGCAAGATTTCCATAGTTTCATGTGCAGTGGTCCACGACATCTGCATGAATTCGGGCAACCGGTTCCGAATTGCCAAAAAATTTGCGGGACCATAAAAATGACCTAATGAATAATAGTCATCGCTTCGCCATGACCGTTCCTCATTTTTTTCACATTTTATGGCCATAAAACAGGAATTCCGTACAATTCCCAAATTTTTGTGTGTTATGGTCCACGCCATCTATATGAATCCGAGCGAGCGGCTCCGAATTGCCTAAAATTTTGCGGACATTCCGTACGATTCCCAAATTTTTGTGTGTTATGGTCCACGCCATCTATATGAATCCGAGCGGGCGGCTCCGAATTGCCTAAAATTTTGCGGACCATCAAAAACGACATAATGAATAATGATCATCTCTTCGCCATGACCATTTCTTATTTTTCAGCACGATTCCCATATTTTTATGTGCTATGGTCCACGCCATCTGCATGAATTCAGGCGACCAGCTCTGAATTGCCTAAAATTTTGCGAGACAATAAAAATGAACTAATGAACAATAATCATCATTTCGTCATGACCGTTCCTCAATTTTTGACATTTTAAGGCCATAAAACAGGAATTCGGCATGATTCCTAAATTTTTATGTGTTATAGTCCGCACCAACTGCATGAATTCGGGCGAGCGACTCTGAATCGCCTAGTATTTTACGGGATCATAAAAAATAAAGTAATGAACAATAGGCATCGCTTCTCCATGGCCGCTCCTCTTTTTTTTTTATTAATCATTTTAGGGCCATAAAATAGGAATTCAGCACGCTTCCCAGATTTTCGTGTGCGATATCTATGCCATCTGCATGTATTCGGGCAACCGAGTCCGAATCGCCTAAAATTTTACGGGACCATAAAAACGACCTAATGAACAATAGGCATCGCTTCGTCATGACCTGATCTCGATTTTTGGCATTTTAGGGCCATAAAATAGGAATTCAACACGATTCCTAGAATTTCGTGTGCTATATAGTCCATGCCATCTGCATGAATTCGATGGCCGCCTTCGAATCGCCTAAAATTTTGCGGGACCAAAAAAACGACCTAATGAATAATAATCATCGCTTCTCCATGACCGTTCCTCGTTTTTTGGTATTGTAGGGCCATAAAATAGGAATTCAGCATGATTTCTAGATTTTCGTGTGCTATAGTCCGCGCCATCTGCATGAATTCGGGCGACTGACTCCGAATCACCTAAAATTTTGAGACCATCAAGAACGATCAAATGAACAAAATTCATCACTTCGCCATGACCGTTCTTTGTTTTTGCGTATTTCAGGGCCATAAAACAGGAATTCGGCACGATTCCCAGATTTTCGTGTGCTATAGTCCACGTCATCTGCATGAATTCTGACGACCAACTCAAAATCGCCTAAAATTTTGCAAGATCATATAAAAACAACCTAATGTACAATATACCACTTCGCCATGACCGTTCCTTATTTTTTGGCATTTTAAGACTATAAAACAGGAATGCATCACGATTCCTAGAAGCGTGCTATAGTCCACGGATTAGAAACTATGAGGTTAGGTATCCTACCAAATATTATCCACATAAACTAAGATGAAAGATACATTGTTCTGATAGTCGTTTCATCATCATCAATCATCGTCTTTTTATATTCTTCTTTGTTACAAGAAGAAATTTCCAGAAATAACTCACTTTATAAGCTCTCACTCAACATATATCCCAACAAAATTAGCAGATAAAATAAGATTTTGAGTGCTGAAGTCTAACGCCATTTGCTTGAATTCGGGCGACCGGCTCTGAATCACCTAAAATTTTGCGGTACCATAAAAATAATCTAATGAAAAATAGTCATCTCTTTGCCATGACCATTCCTCGTCTTTTGACATTTTAGGGTCATAAACAGGAAATCAATACGATTCTCAGAATTTCGTGTGCTATATTCCACGCCATCTGCACGAATTAAGGCGACCTGACTCCGAATCGCCTAAATTTTGCGGGACCATAAAAAAGACCTAATGAAAAAAAGTCATCGCTTCGCCACGACTTCGAATAGTCCTAAAAATTTTCGGGACCATAAAAAATGACCTAATGAATAATCGTCATTGCTTCGTCATGTCCGTTCCACATTTTTTGGCATTTTTGGGCCATAAAACAAGAATTTAGAATGATTCCCTTATTTTCGTATGTTGTAGTCCACTCATGTGCATGAATTGGGACGATCGACTCCAAATCGCCTAAAATTATTAGGGACCATAAAAAATGACCTAATGTACAGTAATAATCGCTTCGCCATGACAATTCCTCATTTTTTTGGCAACTTTGGACCATAAATATGAATTTAGCACTATAGTCCATGTCATCTACATGAATTCAGGAAACTAACTTTGAATTGCCTAAAATTTTGTGGGACTATAAAAAGCAACCTAATAAACAATAGTCATCACTTTGTCATGACTGTTCCTAGTTTTTTGCATTTTAGTGCCATAAAATAAAAATTAAATACGATTCCCGGATTTCCATGTGCTATAGTCCACGTCTTCTGCATGAATTCGGACGACCGGCTTTGAATCGCCTAAAATTTTGCAGGACAATCAAAAAAGACCCACTGAACAATAGTCATCACTTTTTCATGTATGTTCCAAGTTTTTTGGCACTATAGGGCCCTAAAACAAGAATTTAGCAGGATTTCAATATTTTCATGTGTGGTGGTCCACGCTATCTACATGAATTCGGCGACCGGTTTCGAATTGCCAAAAATTTTGTGGGACCATAAAAATGACCTAATGAATAATAGTCATCGCTTCGCCATGATTGTTCCTCATTTTTTCACATTTTATGGTGCATAAAACAGGAATTCCGCACAATTCTCAAATTTTTATGTGCTATGATGGTCCACGCCATCTGCATGAATCCGAGTGACCGGCTCCGAATTGCCTAAAATATTGCGAGGCCATCAAAAACGACGTAATGAATAATGATCATCTCTTCGCTATGACCATTTCTTATTTTTCAGCACGATTCCCAGATTTTTATGTGCTATGGTCCACGCGATCTACATGAATTCGGCCTACCGGCTCCGAAATGCCTAAAATTTTGCTAGACCATAAAAATGAACTAATGAACAATAGTCATAATTTTGCCATGACTGTTCCTCAATTTTTGACATTTTAAGACCATAAAACAGGAATTCAGCTTGATTTCCAAATTTTCATGTGGTATAGTCCACACCAACTGCATGAATTCGGGTGAGCGACTCTGAATCTCCTAGTATTTTGCGGGATAATAAAAAATAAACTAATGAACAATATCATCGCTTCACCATGACCGCTCCTCTTTTTTTAATCATTTTAGGGTCATAAAATAGGAATTCAGCACGCTTCCTAGATTTTCGTGTGCGATGTCTACGCCATCTGCATGTATTCGGGCAACCGAGTCCGAACCGCCTAAAATTTCACGGGATCATAAAAAACGACCTAATGAACAATTTGTCATGACCGTTTCTCGTTTTTTGGCATTTTAGGGCAATAAAATAGGAATTCAACACGATTCCTAGAATTTCGTGTGATATAGTTCCATGCCATCTGCATGAATTCGGTGGCCGCTTTCGAATCGCCTAAAATTTTGCGGGACCAAAAAACGACCTAATGAATAATAGTCATCGCTTCTCCATGGCCGTTCCTCGTTTTTTGGTATTGTAGGGCCATAAAACAGGAATTCAGCATGATTTCTAGATTTTCGTGTGCTATAGTCCGCGCCATCTGCATGAATTCGGGCGACTGGCTCCGAATCACCTAAAATTTTGAGACCATAAAAAACGACCTAATGAACAAAATTCATCGCTTCGCCATGACCGTTCTTTTTTTTTTGGTATTTCAGGGCCATAAAACAGGAATTCGGCACGATTCCCAGATTTTCGTGTGGTATAGTCCACACCATCTGCATGAATTTTGTCGACCAGCTCAGAATCGCATAAAATTTTGCGGGATCATATAAAAAACAACCTGATGTATAATATATCGTTTTGCCATGACCGTTCCTCATTTGATGACATTTTAGGGCCATAAAACAGGAATGCATGCAGCACGATTCCTAAATTTTCGCGTGCTATAGTCTGCGGATTAGAAACTATGAGGTTTAGTATCCTACCAAATATTATTCACATAAACTAAGATGAAAGATACATTGTTCTGATATTCGTTTCATCATCATCAATCATCGTCTTTTTATATTCTTCTTTGACGTTACAAGAAGAAATTTCCAGAAATAACTCTCACTTTATAAGCTCTCACTCAAGATATATCCCAACAAAATTAGCAGAATAGGAAAAGTTGACCTTGCTCAGCTAGACCGATCACTATGCAAAATGCAAGCCGATTCTGATTTACAATCCATTCATCAAAAATCACATTGAAGTGACAAACAAAAAACCCTAGCTGCTAAATTATCTAGAAGAAGAAGAAGGATGATCATAAGTTGAATCCGACGAAGTAGCCCGAAAATCATTTCCACTGTTCTGGGGAGGCTGAGAACCCTGAAAAAACATTCTTGGAAGAAAAGGCAGTTGAGAAGAAGAAGACAACGATGATGAAGAAGATGACGAGTACTGGAATTGGTTTAACAAACTTGAAGGTGGTTGTAACCTTTGAAAATCATCATTCAAGAAAATTTGAGGGTTTATGTTAGTATTATTATAGTAATAATTAGGTTGAGTGTGAATTATAGGATAATTATTAGAAATCCGTTGGAAATGTGCTCGTTGGTAATCCCAGATTACCAACAGCGTTTTGATGCGGGAATAACTTCAATTGTGATTGTTCGTGAGTTGAAGAAGTAGGCAAGAGTTTAACATTTTCTGGGAAGTTGAGTTTAGCTTTGCTGCCTCTAAATTTAAGAGCAGCTTCATCATAAGCTCTAGCAGCATCTTCAGCAGTGTCAAAAGTACCAAGCCAAACCCTAGTAGCTTTATATGGATCTCTAATTTCTGCTGCCCATTTTCCCCATGGCCTTTGTCTAACTCCTCTATATCTTCTTCTTGGTTGATGATTAATATTTCCTTCTCCATATGTGGGAGTAATGTATGTGAATGTTGATTCTGTTGTTGGTGTGTTGCTGGCAATAGTCCTAATATTTGAACTTTCTCCACCTATTAACATAATGCATTCCATGAAAAAAAATATTAGGAGAAAGGAAGTTACAACAACAAAAAAGAAAAATCCAGTGTAATTTCATAAGTAGGTCTCGGCAGGCTATTACGTAGCCTTGCCCCTACTTTATGAAGGTAGAGCGTATGTTTTCGATAGACTCTCGACTCAATCAAGGTACAATCGTCGTAACAGTGTTTAAAAGAGGTGCAGTAGTGAAAAGAGCGAGAAGGAAAGTTATTCGTCATAAAATTAAAAGACTAATCGTACAATCTCGACTAATGGTGTATTTACGTTGGGTTCGTTGTTTGTTGTCTTTATGTTTATTTAGAGATATATTTATGTCCGAAGAAAATATGAAGAACTTTTAGATGAGGATCCAAATGAAACGACACGATCTATATTAAGAATTTATACAGCAAACTCCAGCTAATTTGGAACTGCGCATCTAGGTTGTCATTGCGGTAGTAAAATGCAATGACAACTAAGAGTGATCAGTTCCAAATTAACTATAAGTTGGAGTTTGTTATATACAATGACTTACATACCCAGTGTAATCTAATTTAATATAGTGAAGTTTAGGAAGAATAGTATGTACACAGACGTTACCCCTACCTTGTAGAGGTAGAACGTCTATTTCCAATAGATTTTCGGCTCAAGAAAAACAACCAATTATATAAAGAACAATGAGTTGCAGCAATTTACTTATGGTAGATTTGCATACCTGATGACCTAATATCAGCCAAGAACAGTTGCTCACTTTGCTCTTCTCGTCCTCTTTTCTCTCCAACACCTCCAGAAATTGAATACAAAGAAGGAGAAACCCCAGAATTAGCTGCACCAATATCACATCCTTCACCTTGACTCAATACTTTATCTTCACCTCTCACGACACGCGTCAGTGCAGAAACCATCACAGACATCTCCTCTTCTCTATTAATCCCAGAAAACATCACATTGATATTCCGAGGCTTATAAATGGCTTTGTTTCTAAAATTTGCCACCTTGAGTATACACATGTAACAAAACTTCACTAAATTAAGGGACTTTATAAATAAAAAAAAAAGTTAATCTAGTATATAGCTAGTATACTATACTAACTAAAAAGTCTTAACAGAGTATTCTATAAAATGAGAAGTTTGAATCAAACTTCAAGATTCAAAAAGAGGAAAACAAAATATTAAAAACTTTTGCTTTTCAAGAAAGTTGACAAGATGAACAAACTAATTATACCAACCAGCTAACCCCCTCTTTTTTAGGCTTTCTTGAACCAACCGTTATATATATAGAGACTTAGACTAACCTAAGTTGGGAGTTGAAAATTTACTTAAAACAAAAAAACAAAAAAGTAAAGTCAAACTTTTTTGTAAAATAATAAAGACAAGAATATAGAGTCGGCTAGTCAGCTCATGAGCTTCCTTAATTTGTATTCTTCTCTCCAAGTTGGCGGACCTATGCTAGGAGATAGAGGTCACACATCGGCAATTTTTTTTAAAATATTTGTCTATATATATTAAAAACGATGATATAATTTACTTATAACCGTTAAAATCAAAAGTTTGATGGTGACATCATAGGCGGATATAGGATTTTTATAATATGAGTGCACTATTAAAAAAGGAGGAAAAAAAAAGTATTAAGTGAGATTCGATTCGTAGTCCTTTAGGTAAATAATTCAATATTCAACCAAGTGCACCATTTAGCCTTTTTGGAGCATGAGTGTCAGCAGATAATACTAGACCAATTCTAAAAAATATATACATAAAATACTTAGTTTGATGGAAAAATAATAGGTTCAAGTGCCCCATATATTTACCTATAAATTCGCCCCTGGGTGGCACTAGTTGAACAGTTTGTTCATGTATCTCCGCAAATTCTAGATCCATCTTTGCTTGCGTGTAAGAAGGAGAGATTAATCTTGTTGATGAAAACATTGTTTTTTATTGTTGACTTGTCATTATTTCTTTTGGACAAAATGTGAAGAGAATAAAGGACAGCAGTATTAGTAAGTGTGAAGGGAGATCTATTATATGTGGATAAGAATATTTTAGAGAGAAAAAATTAGAGCCGCTTTAGGAGTTGTTTGTCAGTCGGCGTTGAGTTCTTAGCTAAGCTAGAGGCCGACATAGAAGAATATTCCTTTTTTGCTTCTCATTTTTTAGAAAATTAATAGTACTACTTCATCCCTCTATATGTTAGATATTGTTAATGAATTTATGCACGCTCTTATCATCTAAATGATAATTATATGTAACCTTTCATTAAAAAAGAGATATCAATTCAAAAATAATACAAATTACCTATTATAACAAGGTTAAAAAAATATTACATTATTGTCAGTACACATAGACTTCAATTTTACGAGACAGTATTTAATTAAGTGCGGAGATTTAAATATCAATATTACTTATATATAATAGTGTTAATTATACTAAACACCCATATAATACGATTCAGTTTCGGATACACCCTTTTGTATTTTAAGATCAAACACTGACACCCCCTATATTATAAAAATCATACACTTAATTATACCCCCTATGAGGTATATCCATAACTAAGTATTTTAAAATGTAATTATTAAAAGAAAAACAAAAATTACAAATAAATATTTTATGTATTTATTTTTGTGAAATTTAAAAAAGAGGATAAATATTAACATAATAGTTTTAAAATAGCGTACAAAATTACCATATCAAAATTTTAAAGCTAAATCTTTTTGTCTAAATTCTTGAAATTTATGAAAGTGTATAAACATAAATACGGGTATTTTCATTTTGTGGGTTTAATATAAATAGGACAAATGAAGTGAAAATCTGAAATGCTAACTCACGTCCATTTGAAAATACTCGTATCATGTCACACTTTCAATGAAAACATTATATCATAACTCACTAAACCAATACATACAACATAAACAATATAATTTATATACTAGTATTAATTTGTTGGAGGAGGAAAAAAAAGAAAGATAAATATACGTTTTTAGTATTACAAAAATTATATATATGCTTAAGAATTTTCAAGAATCCCAGCTCAACTCCCAAAATAGAAAGTAGAAAGTTCCTCCAAAGTTATTCTAGTGCACCTTTTGCCTCCATTCCTGGTCAAGATGATTGTCAAAGGTTGACAAAAATGGCATAATTTAAAATCTCTAATTTCAAACTTTGAAATGACATTAGATAAATCAATTAAAATTAGTTAAACTATTTGAAGACCACGACATGTAAATTTTATTCTTAATTTGTCTGAAAAAATGTACTAGTCAAATATAACTTTCTTCAGTAATTAATTTGTTTTTTAAAGAATACTAATGTTGTGATATAAAAATGATTATTTTTTGCATTTATAAAAAGGATTTAATATTTCTTAAGTACTATAGCATAGTACTCGACAATTCTTTGGGTTTTAAGTTTTGTTTAGTTCTTTACAATCTTTTTCTTTTTACTTTAGACTTTAGAATTGAAATTTGTCTGAAAGTAGATATATATATATATATATATATATATATATATATATATATATATATATATATATATGTATATATATATATATATATATATATATACCGTAATACAAGTTCTAAATTGTAACGACACAGCCGGTCGTTTCATGAGTTATAGCCCTATTTCCTTCATTTCTGCTTTCTTCTGTGTTCTTCAACTGTGTTTTATCGTATCGTGTTGGTTGATTAGGGTCCAAAGTGGTTTTAGAGTGGAATGAGGCACTTAGCCTCCTATTAAGAAGTCAATCGGATGTTGACTTATGGGTAACGATCTCGGATGGAAATTCTGATGATTCTGTTAGCTCCGTTAGGTGAATTTGAAATTAGGAGCGCGTCCGTAATATGATTTGGAGGTCCTTGGTAGAATTTGGCTTGAATTGGCAAAAATTGGAATTCGGAGATTTTGAGCCGACGGTAAAAATTTTGATATCGGGGTCGGAATGGAATTCCGAAAGTGGGAGTAGGTTCATAGTGTCATTTGTGATGTGTGTGCAAAAATTTTAGGTCATTCGGAAGTGATTTGGTAGGGTTCGGCGTCATTTGTGAACTTTGGAAGTTTAGAAGTTAATAGGCTTGAATTCGAGGGTGATTTGGGTATTTCGATGTTATTTTGAATGATTCGAAGATTCGACTTAGTTCGGATGATGTTATGGGGTGTGTTGGTATGTTTGGTCGAGGCCCTGAGGGTCTCGGGTAAGTTCCGGGTGGTTATCGGATCACTATTTGGCCTAGGAAGTTGGGAAAATACCTGATACCTGGTGTTGGAAAAGTTGCAGGTATCGGATCATTGGAAGTGCGACGGCGGTATGAATTATGCGGACCGCGGTAGGAGAATGTGGCCACGATGCGAATTTCGCAGAACCGCGGAAGGAGTTGATTCAGGATTCGCGGTCGCGGTGGGAATCTTGCGGACCGCGGTAGAGGTTGGCTCAAAACTCGAGGCCGCGATGGAATTTCGATGACCCGGTAGTGATTGTGCGGCCGCGATGAGAAATATGCGGACCGCGGACTGGAAGTTCAGAGAGCACTATATAAGCGAGGTTTAGGGTTTTATTTCACATCTTGGACTTTGGGAGCTCGGTTTAAGGCGTTCGGGAGTTTTTCAAGGAAATCATTGAGGTAAGTAATACTAACTCAGTTTTGGCTAATACTCATGAATCTATCATTGATTTCATTATTTGATTAGTGATTTGGGATGAAATTTAGGGAAAATTTGGGGAATTTCATAAAATGAACTTTTGGGATTAGGAAGCGGATTCGAAGTCGGAATTTAGTAAAACTAATATGGTTAGTCTCGTAATCGAATGGGTTGTTGGATTTTGTGACTTTGGTCGTGTTTCGAGATGTGGGCCTGGGTCCTAACTTTTGAGATGACTTTTTGACTTTTGACCTTAAGCTTAGCATTTTCTTATGGGATTGATTCCTTTAGCTCGTGTTGATTGTATCGAATTGTTTATGGCTAGATTTGAGGCATTTGGAGGCCGATTTGAGAGGCAAGGGCATCGTAGAGTAGAGAATTTAATCGGTTTGAGGTAAGTAACGATTATAAATCTGGTCCTGAGGGTATGAAACCCCGAACACCGTGTCGTATGACTATTTGGGAAGTGACGCACATGCTAGGTGACGGGCGTGTGGGCGTATACCGTAGGGATTATGACTTGATCTGTCCCGTGAGACTGTGGAATCAATTGTCCTACTGATTAATACATGTTCCCTCTGTTTTCATGGAAATTGCTTGTACTTCATGTTAGAAATCATGTTTAGGCCTTATGTGTGCACTGTTGAGACCTACAAGGTCGTGTACTTGCTAAATTAGCTGCTAATTACTATTTTGTGCTCAGTCATAGCTTTTCCTGCTTATTATGCCTCTGTCTCTTATTGTTCATTGTTGATACATGATATTACTTCTGTTGGGTTGTTTAAATGATTTCTGAGAGCCCGTGAGACTGGAAGGATTGGTGACTGAGTGAGGCCGAGGGTCTAATTGTGAGGACATTGAGACTATAGCACGTGAGTTGTTCGTGCGGATTATAGTGCTTGAGCTGAAGGAGACTCTCAGGAGTCTGCACACCCCCAGTGAGTGTAGGTACTTATTGAGTATGATCATTGAGGGCTGAGAGCCTAGTGATTGAGCTGCTGAGATGAGTTGAGTGACTGTGTCTTGAGAGACTGTACTCACTTTCCATTGTTGTTGCTATTAGTTGTTTCCTGTACCTATTATGTAACTCTCTGAAAGACTTATTATCTAGTACTTGGGCACAAACTGATTTGGTTTAAACTGCTGAATTTGAAAGCATGCCTATTTCTTGATGAAGTTTACTGAAATAAACTGTACTTGCATAGCTCGTCACTGCTTCTCAGTTCCTTATTTATTTTCGTTGCTTACTAAGTTGGAAGTACTCACATTACTCCCTGCACCTTGTGTGCAGATCCAGGTACTTTCGGTTCCAGTGGCAATCGTTGACCGAGGTTGCAGGCTTTGGAGATTGTTGAGGTATCTGCATGACGTTCGTAGATCTTGACCCTCCTTCTCTATTCTAGTTGTGTTTCAGTTGTATTCAGTAAACATTATAGTAAACTATGCTATTTCTCTAGACGATCATCTACTCTGTGACACCCTGGTTTTGGGCTGGTTGTATCGTACTATGGATTTCACCTTATGTTTTAAACAATTTATTTAAATGATAAAGTTTTTCCGCAAATGTTTTAAATTTTGTATTGTGGTTTTGGATTTTGTTGAGTTTAGGCTGGCCTAGTTCCACGATAGGCGCTATCACAACGGATTGAGTTTTGTGTCGTGATAAGTTAGTATAAAAGCCTAGGTTACATAGGTCTCACGAGTCATGAGCGGGTTTAGTAGTCTTGCGGATCGGTACGAAGACGTCTATATTTATCTTCGAGAGACTGCAGAACCTTTAGGAAAACTTCACATTCCTAAATTCTTGTCGTGCGAACCTGTTGATTCTGGAACTGAACTTCTATTATTCTATTCTCTCACAGATGGTTAGGACACGTACTATCGGTCAGGACGGGCAGCCACCAGTACCACCAATTGGAGTCGCGAGAGGCCGAGGTTGCGATCGAGGTCGTGGTAAGGGCAGGGGTGTAGCCCGCACAGCGGTTAGGGCAGCACCTGCAGATTCACCAGCCGTCCCAATTCATGATCAGGTTCTAGTTATGGATGCTCCAGTGGGACTAGCTCATGCACCGGCCGTGCCCATTGTTATCCTAGGTCTTCAGGAGGCCTTCGCTCAGATCTTGATCATGTGCACCAGTCTTGCTTAGGGTTGCTATTTCTACTACAGCAGCTACTTCCTAGGCCGGGGGAGGCACTTAGACTCCCGCCGCCCGTACATTCGAGCAGTTTGTTCAGGGACTTCAGATACCAAGGGGAGCACCAACCCAGCCGACTGCACCTGCTTAGGATTATATGGTTCCAATTATGCCTGATGACGAGCAGTGTTGATTGGAGAGTTTTGGTAGACTTCAGCCTCTGAAATTCAATGGTATAAAGGGTGAGAATGCCTAAGGTTTCTTGGACAAGTGTTAGAGAATTCTTCGTACGACGGGTATTCTGGAGATCAATGGGGTCTCGTTCACTACCTTTTAGCTTTTTGGAGTTGCCTTTACTTGGTGGGAGGCTTGTGAAAGGCGTAGGCCTGTTGGTGCAGCGCCCCTTACCTGGCAGCAGTTCTCCATTCATTTTCTGGAGGAGTATGTGCCGCAGTCTCGCAGAGAGGAGCTGCAGAGGCAGTTCGAATAGTTGCGTCAGGATGATATGAATGTGATGCAGTATGAGATGAGGTTCTCTGAGTTAGCCCGTTATGCTATCTGGTTGGTTCCCATAGACTGGAAGAGGATCAGGAGGTTCGTTGATGGCCTCTCATATCAGTTGCAGATTCTTATGACCAGATAGAAGGTGTATGGTGCTTCTTTTGAGGAGGTGGTTGACATTTCTTGGGAGATAGAGTCAATTCACCGCCAGGAGCAAGTTCAGAGGGAGGCCAAAAGGCCTTGGGGATCTGGTAGTTTTGGTGGTGTTCTTCTTAGAGGCCAATTTCAGCACGGCAGAGGCCGTCCATTTAGGCATGCTCAGTCAGCTCGTCTAGGCCACCGTGGTGGATCATCTGGCCACAGTTCGCATTAGGTCCACTCATCTTTCGGTGCCCTTCCAGCATAGAGCTCTCATCATGCCTCGTCTGCTCAGGTTTCTTCGGGTAGTTCCATAAGGTATCAGGAGCAGCAGTTCTGTCGGATGAGAGGTTGTTTCGAGTGTGGAGATCTTGTTCATATCAAGAGAGACTACCTTGGGCTGTTGAATGGGACTCCGCAGCAGAGTTCTAGGCCGAAGGCATCAGCACCAGTTACTTCACCACCCGCCTAGTCAGCTAGGGTGAAGGACAGTCAGCTAGGGGTCGCCTTAGAGGGGAAGGTCGATTAGGTGGCGGTCAGACCCATTTCTATGCACTCCCAGCTAGAACATATGTTATTGCTTCAGATGTAGTGATCATAAGTATTGTCTCAGTTTGCCACAGGGATGCCACTGTATTATTTGAATCTGGTGTACCAGTAAGTCCGTGTCACCCATGACCAAGATTTCCTGTACACCCATATCCACAGCCAATCTCAATCCCAATATACATGCCTCGTATTCTGCCATGTTTTTTGTACAGTAGAAATGAAGCCGAGCTGTAACGGGGTAATGCTGACCTGTTTCCGAAATAAGTACTGCTCCTATTCCCACACCCTTCATATTTGTAGCCCCATCAAAGAAAAGTTTCCATCCCGACTTCTCAGCTTGTTCCAATTCATCAATGTGCATTACCTCTTCATCAGGGAAATAAGTTTTCAAAGGCTCATAATCTTCATCAACGGGGTTCTCCGCCAAGTGATCGGCTAATGCCTGTGCTTTCATGGCAGTCCGTGTCACATATATAATGTCGAACTCTGTAAGCAAGATCTGCCACTTTGCAAGCCTTCCTGTAGGCATGGGTTTCTGAAAAATATACTTCAACGGGTCCAAGCGAGATATAAGGTAAGTGGTGTAAGATGACAAGTAATGTTTCAACTTCTGTGCTACCCAAGTTAGGGCACAACATGTCCTTTCCAGATGAGTATACTTGACCTCGTAAGATGTGAACTTCTTACTGAGATAGTAGATAGCCTGCTCCTTTCTGCCCGTAATATCACGCTGCCCCAGCACACAGCCGAATGAACTATCCACAACTGTCAGATATAAAAGCAAAGGCCTCCTTGGTTCTGGCGGAACCAACACAGGTGGGTTTGACAAATACCCCTTTATCTTATCAAAAGCCTCCTGACATTCATCAGTCCATTTGACCGCAGCATTTTTCTTTAACAATTTGAAAATTGGTTCACACGTTGCCGTGAGCTGAGCAATGAACCTGCTGATATAGTTCAGTCTTCCCAACAAATTCATTACCTCGGTTTTGTTTCTCGGGGGTGGCAACTCCTGAATAGCTTTGATCTTTGACGGGTCTAATTCAATACCCCTCCGGCTGACTATAAACCCCAACAACTTCCCAGATGGCACCCCGAAAGCACATTTCGCAGGATTGAGCTTAAGATTGTACCTGCGAAGCCTTTGAAAGAATTTTCTCAAATCTCTGACATGGTCGGATTGCTGTCTAGACTTCACGATCACATCATCCACGTATACCTCGATTTCCTTATGTATCATATCATGGAAGATGGTTGTCATGGCCCTCATATAAGTTGCCCCAGCATTTTTCAAACCAAAGGGCATGACCCGATAACAATATGTTCTCCACGATGTGATGAATGTTGTCTTTTCTGCATCTTCCTTGTCCATTAGAATCTGATGATAACCCGTATAACAATCCACAAAAGAGCCAATATCATGTTTGGCACAATTGTCGATCAGTATATGGATGTTGGGCAATGGGAAATTATCTTTTGGACTTGCCTTGTTAAGGTCTCGATAATCGACGCACACCCTGGTCTTGCCATCTTTCTTTGGCACAGGCACGACATTAGCTAACCAAGTGGGGTACCGTGTAACCTGAATGACTTTTGCCTCAAACTACTTGGTAATCTCTTCTTTGATCTTCACACTTATGTCTGTTTTGAATTTTCTCAACTTCTGCTTGATAGGAAGGAGTGCTGGATCAGTGGGCAATTTATGAACCACCAAATCGGTGCTTAGACCCAGCATATCATCATATGACCATGCAAAAACGTCTTTGTACTCATGCAATACTTTAATTATCTCCTCCTTGAGTTGCGGCTCCAAATGAACACTTATTTTAGTTTCCCGCACATTGTCTTGGTCCCCTAGATTAACTGCTTCTGTGTCATTTAGGTTAGGTTTGGGTTTTTCTTCAAAATGACTTAATTCTTTACTAATTTCCTCATAATCTTCATCATTGTTACAATCCACCCCATCATCACACTCGATCTCTTGTATTATTACTTCTGAGATAGATTGGCTTTTAAAACTGGGCCGAAGATTCCTCATGCATGTCATATCATTGATATCAGCATAAAAAGAATTGTACAAAGAAATAAAAGAAAAGAAAATGGAAAGAGAATTAGGGACGAAGAAAATTGCATTTCATTAAACGTAAAGACAACAAGGTTTTAACTCATCCAAACTGACGGAACATAGCAACTGGATTACAAACCCTGGAATAATCCAGGTGACAAAAAGGAAAACAAAACCCACTACCACGACTCCCTCCGAACTGGAAGAGGAGTAGCTTCCCAATTGTTGATGTTAGCATGTGGTCCGATGTATTGTATGTCTGCTCCGCTTGACCCTTCTCCGGCCTCAACCATGTTTACTTCAGCAAATACTCTCTCGAACACTTCATCCAAATTCCCCTCTGCCCCAATTAACGAACCTGACACCTTTGCCAATGATTGTTTCTTGATACCCGGCCTGACGAAGGACCTAGACAATTGAGGAATTGGTTTAGGAAGCACCCAAGCTTTCTTCTTCAATTTACGGGCCCTTCTGACATATGCCGTTGTTGGTTTGAACCCTAACCCAAAGGTGTCCAGATTTTTGGGCAAAGACACAGGTTGAGTAATGCCTTGAAGTTCAACCCCCAAACCCTTCCCGGGCACGAACCCGTTATTCAGCAGTTCTGACACTACCATGACGGTCGCAGCTGGCATCCTAGGACATGGCATGCTTTTACCCTCGGGAACCCTGCTAACCGGAACTGTGTCAAAGACCTGATAAACCCATGGCCCCCTATCATCTTCAGTCTCTATAAAGGATACAAGGGCATCATTCATGGCGCATGAGGGATCTTCCCCATGTAACACAATTTCTTGTTTGTCCCACTCGAATTTGACCATTTGGTGCAGCGTGGAGGGCACGGCTTTGGCCGCATGAATCCATGGTCGACCCAGCAACAGATTATAGGATACTGCAACATCCAACACCTGAAATTCCATTGTGAACTCAACTGGGCCAATAGTCAATTCGAGTACAATGTCCCCTACCGTGTTTGTTCCTCCTCCGTCGAACCCTCGAACACAAATACTATTTTTACGGATTCTATCCTCATCAATCTTTAACTTGTTCAATGTGGATAACGTGCAAATATTAGTGCTTGACCCGTTATCGATTAGTGCCCGAGTAACCATTGAACTTTCACATTTGACCGTCAAATAGAGAGCCTTGTTGTGTTCTGTGCCTTCCATAGGCAATTCATCATCAGAAAATGCTACCCTGTTCACTTCAAAGATTTTGCTGGCAATTGTCTCTAAGTGGTTCACTGAAATTTTGTCAGGCACATGAGCCTCATTCAATATCTTCATTAAAGATCGGTAGTGCTCATCAGAGTGAATTAATAATGACAACAACGAGATTTGGGTCGGTGTTTTTCTTAGTTGTTCAACAATGGAATAATCTTGTACTTTCATCTTTTTCAAAAACTCTTCTGCCTCTTCTTCCGTTACAGCTTTTTTGACTGGCATTGGATTGTCTTTTGCGCCCTTAGACTTTCTCAACTCTTCAGAAACGAAACAACGCCCCGACTGGGTCAGTCCCTGTGCTTCACAACTCTCTTCCTCAATTTCCTTTCCTTTGTATGTCACCACTACTTTGTCATATCTCCAGGGTACGGCTTTGCTATCAACCATGGGTAACTGGACTACCGGTTTTATGACAACCGGTTCTACATAGGCTCCCTTCACAACCACCACGGGCGCAGATATTGACCTTGGTACCACTATCTTGACTGGCTCCTGCTTTTTCTCGGCCACGGACGGTCCATTTCCCATTACTAACACTGGCTTGTCTTTTATTGCTTTTAACTGAACCACTGGCCTTGCACTCACTGTCTTTTCTTTGGCTTCCATCGAACGAATCACCATAACCACCTGCGAAGGTTTCTTAGGCTCTGCCCCCTTATGTATCAGTTCGATCATGTTGGCCTCATAATGCGCTGGTAATGGATTTTGATTGATGTTCGGGGCCTCTGGAGCCTATACCTCAATACGACGATTGTCAATGAGCTCTTGTATTACGTTTTTCAACTTCCAACATTTTTCAGTATCGTGCCCCGGCATCCCTGAGCAATACTCGCAACTAACAGAGTGGTCCAAGTTTCTGGGAAGAGGATTTGGTGTTTTGGATTCAACTGGGGTCAGCATCCCCAACTGTTTCAATCTGTGGAAGAGGGCAGTGTAAGATTCTCCCAACGAAGTAAATGTTTTTCTGTTTGGGGCCTTCTCATTTCTAAAAGCTTGGTTTGGGCGGAAGTTGGTTCCTGGTTTGCTAGCCCTGGGAGGTGGATAGGTGTTTTGTGGGTGTGGCTGAGTATTTTGGGGACTTGGTGTACACCATTGCGAATGCACTGGGGGCTGAGTATAGGTCTGGGCATGGTGGATAGAAAAGTGTGGTTCTGGTGGTGGATAATAGTGTTGCGGTGGGCCATATGGGGTATATTGGTAATTTGGGTGATGGGGTCTGGGTTGGTTGTAGTAGAGTGGAGGGTTATTGTGCCTGGACCAAGCATTAGCTTCAACTGTAACAACTTCTTCTTTCTTCTTCTTCCCCAGCACACCACCAGTACCGCTTTGGATGGCCTGGGTGGTTGCTTTCAATGCCGAGTAGCTCAAGATCTTGTTAGATTTCAACCCTTCTTCAATCATGGCTCCCATCTTTACCACTTCATTAAATGACTTTCCGACAGATGTCACTAGATGACCAAAATAGGTAGGTTCCAATGTTTGCAAAAAGTAATCTACCATCTCACTCTCCCTCATGGGAGGATCAACCCTTGCAGCTTGTTTCCTCCAGCGAAAACCAAACTCTCTAAAACTTTCCTTAGGCTTCTTTTCCAGTTTCAACAATGACATACGATCAGGGACTATCTCGAGGTTATATTGAAAATGGCCAATGAATGCCTGAGCCAAATCATCCCATGTATACCATCGACCGGGGTCTTGCCTCGTGTACCATTCTAGCGCTGACCCGCTTAGGTTTTGCCCGAAATATGCTATCAACAACTCATCCTTTCCCCCGGCACCTCTCATTTTGCTACAGAAACCACGCAGATGGGCTACTGGGTCACCGTGCCTCTCATACAAGTCAAACTTCGGCATTTTAAACCCCGCAGGCAACTGTACATCAGGAAAAGGGCACAAATCTTTGTATGTGACGCTAACTTGGTTTCCTAAACCATGCATGTTCCTGAAGGATTGCTTCAGGCTTTTGACTTTACGAATCACCTCCTCTTGCTCTGCATTCTTAATCGGTTTCTTAACTTCTCCCGGGATTTCAAAATGGGGAGAGTAAGTATATGGCTCAGGCGCTTTGAAAGTGGGTTCGGGAGGGTAATATTGGGTGTCGTGAGCTTGGAATAGCGGCTCACTGGATGATCTATGTAGTGGAGCTGGGGGAGGTGCCACAAAGACGGGAACCATGGGTGGTGGAGGGTTCTGTTTGGAGGGTGGAGCTGGGGGAGCGTATGACGTGGTACCATAACCCTGGGCCTGATAAGGGGAAAGCTGAAGATGCGTGGGGAGTGGTAGGCTCCTGAGCTTGAGCCAGGGGTGGGATGTAAGATGGGTTAGCAGGATATAGTGGTGTCGGGTGTCCCTGCGACCATGCCCGATGCATTTCAGCCATTTGTGCTTTTAATTTCCTCATCTCTTCTTTCATAGCACCCACATCTGTTACCTCAACCTCATTCGAAGGGTCTACGATGCTGATTTCCGAATCCTACCCTGTCATTTTTACTTGATCTTTCGACCGGGTGTTGTATGGATGAGTTGCCAGAATTGCCAATCAACTAACCACCTGCCTGGGCTCACACATTTAGACAACCACTTTGTTAGTGATTAGGTTTTAACAGATTTAACAACCACACGTTGGCATGAATGCACTTATACAGTTATTCCTTTCTATTATGCGTTTGCTCAATTGCATGCGTCATCCCGGCATTTCATTCCTTGTTTTGTTCTTCATCCCTTCGCCTTATCCCTTTCTTGTGCTTTTTCTTTTCTCTCTCTTGTTTTTCCGCTTTTTCTCTTTCTTTCTCTTTTCCTTGGTTTTCTTTATATTTTCCTTTTCATTCTTTTTGTTTTCCTTTTGGTTATGGTCGAATCCTATGGAGATTGCCTACGTATCGTGACCCCGCACGAATCAGACCAAGCGTAGTTCGTGCAGATAAATGTAAAAATAAGGGTGGAAATAAAATGCTCAACTTTCATTAATAAACAGACTCTTACAAACTCAACATCTTTTGTTTTGGAAAGAAACTAACAAACGCAATCTGAAAGCAAACCAAAAACTCTAAGCCTGCAAACATACTCAATCTAGAAAGATAACGGACGTACAAAAGACTGACTCGAAATGGTAGACACTCACAGACACGGACTATGCATATTCTAGTGCTTCAAACTTAGGTATCCGCGGGGCGTCGTTCGGCCTCACCGCGGGTCTAGGATCCAAATCCCTTTCAAGCTGCTCTAACTCATTCATGGTTCGCTTCACATAGATCATCACTACTGAGATAAAAGTGGTACGGGTCATGTCTTCACAAACCCGGCATCTCCTGACAATAGCATGAGCAATGGCTCTAATCCTGTCTTTTGTTTGCTTTTTTTCTATGAGCAAGCGTCTTATCTGATCGCTGCATGTCTTTAAAGCTCGGGAGTCTTGCAAGTGCTGGTCTTGCAGCTGTTGCACTTCTGCCTCCATTTGGGCCAACAAGTTGTAACAATGTCCGCTTTCAGTTTCAAAGTCTCTAGCCTGCCTAACCGCTTTACCCTCAAGGGCAACTACTTTTCTCTTTAAATTGGCAACAATTTTCTCATGGTCCCTTTTCAAATGATTCAAGTATTGGCGACGCTCTTCGGTTCTTGTTGCCCACTGTGCCTTAAGTTCGGCCATGACATTTTCAGCTTTTCCTAACTCATCCCGCCATTCTCTGACTTCGCTTTCCAATATTTTTACCAATTGTTCATCGGATCGGCTCCTCAGTTGCTTATTGATGGTTATCTTCAACTGTCGGATTTGGGCCTTAAAAGCGTCATTTTTTCTGGCTAGTCTATTCTTTTCACCTTGATCCGCGGCAACCTGTACACTGTTCTCGAATTTCAGACTCTCGACTTGTTGCTTTAATTTACCAATCTCAACTCGATAACTTTCTTCCTTTGCTAACCAATCCCACTGCTCTTGGGACGACTTGGCAAAATCTTCGAGATGAGGTCTTTTAGCCGGTCTCCCATATGCTACGTCACCTCTGAACCACTCGTGATACCCTGGAGCAATTTCCCCTTTGACCTTATCAGACACACAAGTGTTTGCCATCAGATATTGACACTCACTCCAAATATGACGAACCTCTTCCTCGGGAATCGACCGTCAGGACTAATTTCGACCACTTGGGTACTCAAATCGTCATCTCTCGGTACTGCTTGATATCTACCGAGTTGCCTCAAAACCCGATATGGTGCATAGGGTTGTATGCTTTTGAGTCCCATCAACAAAAAATGCGGTCAGGCTGCTGGCATATATATGACTTTCTCGACAGACAACCATCCAAGCACCCACTGTATCTGGCTAGCCTTGAGATTCCGAAATAATAATGCCCAAGCCGTGACTCCTTCAGGTAGATTAGCCCCTTTGATTCTCGTACAAAATTCTCCTATACAAATTTTCTTAGCCGAACTATAACTCAATAATTGAGAGCGCGGGCACAAATGCTCAATCATCCACATTTGTAACAATAAGTTACATCCCTCAAAAAATTTGCCCCCAGCTTTGCACGCAGTGAGAGCCCTGAAGATATCAGCCACAATCATAGGTGCTAAAGTGCTTTTCCCAATGGTTTGCAAGGTACTGACGACGCCTGCTACTTTTAAATCAATATTACCATCTTTCCTTGAGAATATTACGAGACCCAAAAAAGCTATCATTAATGTCACTCGTCTGTGTTCCTCCCATTTTTGTCGGCTATTTCTGCTGCACAAATTGAGGTCTGGATTATTGAACCCGCCCACATGGCCATATCTATCATACATGAAGCGGAAACTGCAGAAACCCTTTGCAAAATCTGGATGATGAACTGTTCGGGGTATTTTCAAGGAATCCAGGAATCGGTGTATGGTAATGGCCCTAGGAGCAATCAAGTATTTGAATCTCAATGGAGCTTGGTCACTTCCAATGTACCCCGCTATTTCTTCCAATGTTGGGGTGAGTTCAAAGTCTGAAAAATGAAACACATTATGTGCCGAATCCCAATGGGCAATCAATGCCCTGATGATATCCCCCCGAGGCTGAATGTTTAATAAATCCGGAAGGTCTTTCAAATATTTTCTCACTTCGTCTTGCCCTTCTTTGCCCAAATCATTCCACCATAATTGCAGCTCAAAATTGATTTTGGTCATTATTGAAAAAGGCTCATTTACCATCGTGCTCATCCTGCACATTTATTAAAGCATTTAAGCAAAAAGAAAACTTTTATTTAACTCAAAGAAAACTATCTATATTATCGACTCAAAATTACCCCTATATTTTCAAATGAAGAACTCAATTCTCAATTCTAAAAAAAAAAATCATTTTTTTTTTTTTGCAAAGTCAGCCTTCCGGCGTCCCCAGATAACCCCGATATTGCAACACGGCCTTTCAATGCCTCGAGGACAAAACTTTTAAGGCTGTAAGGGTCAAAAATCAAAATATGACCAGAGGTGGCTGTTTATGCAAAGTCAGCCTCCCGGCGCCCCGTTTGGGAACATTTGGCTATTTTTGACAAAACGGCATCACCTGGTTTATTTATGACAAAGTTGAAATTTTGATATTTTGGCTATTTTTGCAAAAGGGGGGGTTGGACCCGGTGAGGGTTGCCTACGTATCTCATGCCCTGTGAGAATCAAACCATGCGTAGTTCGGGCAAATTAACCGAACTATTTTAAAACATGACTCTTTTTCCATTTATTTTTTCATGACAAGACAAACTATTTTTCTTTTCTATTTTTGAAAACAAGACAAAATACGATTTTTCCATTTTCAACAAACAATAAAACAATCTATTTTTCCAAACTAAAATAAAAGACTTTTTTTTCTATATTTTTAGTAATTGGTCATTGATTTTTTATTTCTAAAATAATCAATTAACTCCCTAACTCATATGTATCATCATATTTTGCTTATTATTTGGATACGCCCCGCGAGTCTCTTATTTCATCTGTTTGTGTATCTACTTTGGTGGGCGATACTATTATTGTGGACCGCCTATATCGGTCGTGTGTGGTAACTATTGGGGGTTTGGAGACCCAAGTGGACATTTTGTTGCTTATTATGGTTAATTTTGATATGATATTGGGCATGGATTGGTTGTTCCCGTGTCATGCTATTCTTGACTGTCACACTAAGATGGTAACGTTGGCTATGTCGGGGGTGCCACGGATTGAGTAGCGAGGTTCGACGGATTATTTTCCTAGTAGGGTGATTTCATTCTTGAAGGCCCAGCGGATGGTTGGGAAGGGTTTTCTTTCTTATTTGGCCTTTGTGAGGGATGTCATTGCAGAGACTCCTACCATTGATTCCATTGCGGTGGTGAGGGATTTTTCGGATGTGTTTCTAGAAGACCTGCCGGGCATGCCACCGGACAAGGATATTGACTTCGGTATCTATTTGGTGCCGGGCACTCAGCTTATTTCTATTCCACTGTATCATATGACACCCGCGGAGTTAAAGGAATTGAAGGAGCAGCTTCAGGAATTCCTTGATAAGGGGTTTATTCGGCCTAGTGTGTCGCCTTGGGGTGCGCCTGTTCTATTTGTGAAGAAGAAGGATGGCACGATGAGGATGTGAATTGATTACAGGCAGTTGAACAAACTCACAATCAATAACAAGTATCCTTTGCCTCGTATTGATTATTTATTTGACCAACTTCAGGGAGCGAGAGTGTTCTCCAAGATCGATCTCAGGTTAGGGTATCACCAGTTGAAGATTAGGGACTTGAACATTCTTAAGATAGCTTTCAAGGCCCGATATGGTCATTATGAGTTCCTTGGGATATCTTTTGGGTAGACCAATGCCCCAACACCGTTCATGCATTTGATAAACAGTGTGTTTTGTCCTTATCTCGACTCATTTGTTATTATTTTCATTGATGATATTCTGGTGTACTCACATAGCCAAGAAAAGCTTGCTGAGCATTTGAGAGTTGTGTTGCAGCGGCTGAGGGAGGAGAAGCTTTATGCTAAGTTCTCCAAATATGAGTTTTGGCTCAGTTCAGTTGCTTTCTTGGGGCACGTGGTGTCCAGTGAGGGTATTCAGGTTGATCCGAAGAAGATAGAGGCAATCCTAAGTTGGCCCAGACTGTCCTCAGCCATAGCGATTCATAGCTTTCTTGGTTTGGCGGGTTATTACCGTCGGTTCATTTAGGGATTTTTATCTATTGCATCACCCTTGACCAAATTGACTCAAAAGGGTGCTCCTTTCAAGTGGTCGGATGAGTGTGAGGCGAGCTTTCAGAAGCTCACGACTGCCTTGAGTACAATTCCAGTGTTAGTTTTGTTGTCAGCTTCAAGTTCTTATATGGTGTATTGTGATGCTTCATGGGTCGGCATCAGGTGTGTATTGATGTAGGAGGGTAGAGTGATTGTTTATGCTTCTCGTCAGTTGAAGCCCCATGAGAAGAACTACCATGTTCATAATTTGGAGTTGGCTGCCATTGTTCATGCGCTGAAGATTTGAAGGCACTATCTCTATGGTGTGTCTTGTGAGGTGTTTGTCACACCTCCTTTTTCTATACCTACGCCCCACAAGGGCGTAAAGGAGTTTTTCCAATTAAAGGACAATCGGAACGGGATTTAATTGTTAATTATTCAGAGTCGCCACTTGGGAGATTAATGGTGTCCCAAGTCACCGGTTGAATCCCGAACCGAGGAAATTTATGACTCTGTTAACAGTCCGCGAACCAGAAATCCGAGTAAGGAATTCGGTTAACCCGGGAGAAGGTATTAGGCATTCCTGAGCTCCGTAGTTCTAGCACGGTCGCTTAACTGTTGTATTTGATTTTATCTGGTTTTAATACATGCTAGCTTATATGACTTTTATTTAATTTTACATCGCTTTTATTATAATTATTTATTAAAGAATTGCGACGTCATGAAAACGCGTTTCGAACCCCGTCGCAATAAATGCACCCGTAGTTATCAACATATTTTGACTTCGTCGAGATTTGGATTTGGGTCACATCAATGCGCACCCGAATTTTAAGAGGGTTATTTAATTAAATCGTACCTAAAGATACTAACGTAGTGTTATTTTTGGGAAAAGCCATGAAGTTCGCTAAACGGCCATCCCAAATTCTAATTATTTCGATAATTATTTACTAAGGGCCCCACATTTATTTATTTTTGCGCAGTGAGGCTCGTCTCAATTTGTGAAACTCTTTTCTATCATTATTTATTTTTTAAGAATTACGATGTCGCGAAAACGTGTTTCGAACCACGTCGCAATCAATGCACCCGCGGTTATCGGCTTCATCGAGATTTGGATTTCGGTCGCATCAATGCGCACCCGAGTTTAAGAAGGTTATTCAATTAAATCGAGCTTAAAGATTCTAATGTAATATGATTTTAGAGAGGACCAGGGAATTTGCTAAATGGCCATTCCAATTTCTAATCATTGTTAGTAGCCCATTGTTGACAATCCGCGCATGTGATTTATTCCGGCAAGGCTAGTAGCAATTCCGAAATAGCTACGATTTTCTACTTATTTGTATGCTTCTAAAAGACTAGTTAATTTGGAAATGAATTGCAATGAAATAAAATAAGGACCAAATTTAAAGGAGAATTGGGCCTGCCCATGGCCTTAGTGTGATCCGAACGGCCCAACGAAGATAGATTTATTTCTATTGTAACAATTAATAAAATATCCATGAATCCTTATACTGAACACGTGAATTCTCAGAATCCCTAAATGATCTATCCTACACATTGCCTATCACGACCTGCTGTCCTTAATGAACTAAGTCAGTGATGAATGGGTTTGCTTCATGATTTCCAACTGATTTCTATACCAATCTACTTACCATAATTATGATCTTCCAAACAATTTCAGAATCGTAAAACAAAAGCAAACCTTCTATTACACTATAATGACAAGATACCAATGACTAAGCTAAATGTCATCAAATTTGCTCATGAATTCTCATGTCATGTACACAGGTCTAATTGCTTCTGATGACTAGTGGAACTCACACGAATTTTTTGATCAGCCCAGGCCCATGCTCAAAGCTTATTCAAATGTCCAATTCAACAGTTCTAAACTATGCATCATTCAACATGTAATCTACCCTACTGAACAAGTTTAATTATACACATTCTGCTATTTACATAACAGGAGACCACACTATTACTATCATTAAAGATACAGGCTACTTTCAGTTGAATAACAGGCCTTGGAACATTTCATTTCAACTTCAACGAACATACATCAGTGAGATTCAGGGAAATGTACCTGGAAATTGGAATGTAAAATAGAGAAAAGGTGAGGAGTCAGGTACTTTGAACAGCAACAGCAACAAACCCAGCAATGTTATACCACAGAAACACAGACAGATTACTTCGAAAATCAGAAATATAAGCCAATTCCCACAGATCAGTCTAACATACCCCTATCCCTCACAGCTGAAGTCCAAAACTAGTAATGAGACTCTGAAACTGTTTCAGATCTCCATATTTTGATGTTTTTATTTTGTGAATACCCTCAGAATTGAAATGCTAACTGAATAAAAATGAAAGCTCAAATTAAAACTTAGGGCTCAAGGCAGAAGATCGAGCTGAGCCCCTTTCCCAAGGCATCTTATGCCCTTTTATAGGCAACCCCCAAAGAGAATGGACTAGGTTCTGATTTTCTAATTAGTCTCTCTCTATTTTCAATTTGGTCCCCCTATTTTATCTTGCTAAATAAGTAACTGCAGTATAATTACTAAAAACTTACACTTGAACCCCTTTCTAGAAGGCCCTAAGGTATTCCTATACTCATACAATACCCATACTGCCCTTCCTTATACCTTGATATTACTATTCCTATCAGAACTGCCCTTTTCCATACCCAGATTACCCCTGAAAGCCTTTTAGAATCACTGAACCTACCCTTATCCCTAACAGTTATACCCAATATCCTAAACCATTCTGAAACTTAACTAAAATTAATTAACTAGCCATCAGAAACCAACTAAAATTAATTAACTAGCAATCAGAAACCAACTAATCAGACTGACTGAACCAATTCTGTTCAATTAACCAACTCAAACAAACTAAACAAAATTGAACTGAGCTTAAGCTACCACGATTAACATTAAATGAACTTAAAACTAATTATTAAATCACGAACTTATAATCATTCAACCAACTAACAAGCTTAAACTCAACAGTAATTAACAGAACCTAAACTAACACAATTAAACCATAAAATTAACAGAACAATAATGAAACAACGACTGCAAATAATGTTTCAATCATGCAAGTAAAAGAAGCAGTAAAAAAAGAAAAGAAAAACTCACAAAGGCATAAGGAATTCCGGCCGGTCATAAACATCTGAATCCTTTCAGATTTTTGACGCGTAACATCCCTAACCATGTGTTCTTATACGAGAACACATGGTTAAGGGTACTACGGTTCGAAATCAAAAGGATTTGATTTTAGGGTTTGGCCAGCAATTCTTAGATCTAAGATGTGGGTCGTTTCATGGTGATTTGAAAGAAAACAAACACGGATTAGTGTTGGGGAAGGGCTGGGGGTTGTAGGGTGTGATTTTGGGCTGACTCGGACAAACTGTCACCTGGCCGGAAAACTTCAAATCAAGATTCGAAGAGTTCTGGCCTTATTCGAGGCAAACCAACGGGTGCAATAGAAAGAGGAGGGTGAGGGGAGTCCGTGGTGTTAATTTCAGGGTGAACGGCGTAGTTCGCGTTCACCGCCGGCAAGGAATTTTAGGGCGGCGCGGGTTAGGGTTTGGGAGAAGGGGTGGGGTGAGGAAGACGATGGAAATAGGGGGTAGGGGGGGACGGTTTGGACACTTATATACTGGAAACCTCGTTAGTTCCGGACCGTTAGATTGATCAGATCCAACGGTCCTGATCCAAGGACCCCGAAACGACGCCGTTTTATTTAGCAGGGGGCAGACCGGGTAAGGACCTAGGCTGGACTTAATGCATGAGGCGTTTGGGCCTGAAATTTTGGTGCATTTGGCCCAAATTTCGGGTCTCAAACAAGACCCCTTCTATACTATTATTATATTTTATTTTATTTTCTTGCTTTTACAATTTATAATTTTAATTTTAATTTTTATAAAGATGTAAACTGATATGAAATCCTGATTTTTCAAAACAAAGACTAATTAATTCCTAAAATTGTTCGAAAAATAATAAAAATCATTAAAATACAAAAGTGAACTATTTTTGTGATTTTCATGCTTTGTTCTAAACAAATTAATCCCTAATTGATACTAAAATATAAAACTAAAACCTAAATGCAAAAAGATGCGTATTTTTGTATTTTATAAAAATTAACACGCACAAATAGAAACGCGACAATTATCAAAAGATGACACCAAAACGCACAAAAATTGTAAAAATACAGAAAAATTATTTTGTTTGGGATTTTGGGAATTATTCATATATAGGGCAAAAATCACGTGCTCACAGTGTTTACTGATCATCGTAGCCTCCAGGACTTGTTCAAATAGAAGGATCTCAATTTGAGGTAGCGAAGATGATTGGAGCTGCTAAAGGACTATGTATTACTATCTTGTACCATCCGGGAAAGGCCAATATGGTAGTCACTGCCTTGAGTAGGAAGGCGATGAGTATGGGCAGTCTTGCATTTATTCCTGTTGGAGAGAGATCTCTTGCAGTTGATGTTCAAGCCTTGGCCAATCAGTTGGTGAGGTTCAATATTTCGAAGCCCAGTCAGATCTTAGCTCGTGTGGTTTCCCGGTCTTCCTTGTTTGATCGTATCAGAGAGCGCAAGTATGATGATCCTCATTTACTAGTCCTCAAGGACAGAGTTCAGCACGACAATGCCAGAGATGTGACTATTGGTGATGACGGGTGTTGAAGATGCAAGTCCGGATATGTGTGCCCAACTTAGATGGACTTTGGGAGTTGATTCTGGAGGAGGCCCATAGCTCGCGATATTCCATCCATCAGGATGCTACGAAGATGTACCAGGATTTGAGACAGCACTATTAGTGGATGAGAATGAAGAAATATATAGTAGGGTTTGTAGCTCGGCGTCTTAATTGTCAGCAGGTGAAATATGAGCATCAGAGATCGGGTGGTTTGCTTCAGCAGATGGATATCCAGAGTGGAAGTGGGAGCGGATCACCATGTATTTTGTAGTTGGACTCACACGGACTTCGATGAAGTTCGATGCTATTTGGGTGATTGTGGATCGGCTGACCAAGTCCGCGCACTTCATTCTTGTGTGTACTACATATTCTTCAGAGCGGTTAGCTGAGATTTATATCTGAGAGATTGTTCGCCTGCATGGTGTCCCGATTTCAATCATTTCAGATAGAGGTACTCAGTTTACATCGCAGTTTTGGAGGGTCGTGCAAAAAGAGTTGGGTACTCAGGTTGAGTTGAGCATAGGTTTTGGGTATAGACTTGGTGCAGGATGCTCTAAACAAGGTAAAAGTGATTCAGGAGCGGCTTCATACAGCTCAGTCAAGACAAAAGAGTTATACTAACAAAAAGGTTCGTGATTTGTCTTATATGGTTGGGGAGAAGGTTCTAATGAAGGTTTCACCCGTGAAAGGTGTTATGAGATTTGGGAAGAATGGCAAGTTGATGCTTCAGTTATGTTTCTAGACTCGTTCGAGGACAAATGTTTGTTTAAAAGGCATTGATATTGTAACGACCAGACCGGTCATTTCATGAGTTATAGCCATGTTTCCTCTATTTCTGCTTTCTTCTGTGTTCTTCAGCTGTGTTTTATTGTATCGTTTTGGTTGATTTAGGTCCGAAGTGGTTTTGGAGTGGAATGAGGCACTTAGCCTCCTAATTATAAGCTTAAGCTGGAAAAAGTCAACCGGATATTGAATTATGGGTAACGATCTCGGATGGGAATTATGATGGTTCTGTTTGCTCCGTTAGGTGAACTAGGACTTAGGAGCGCATCTGGAATGTGATTTGGAGGTCCATGGTAGAATTTGGCTTGAATTGGCGAAAGTTGGAATTCGGCGATTTTGGGCTGACGGTGAAAAATTTGATATTGGGGTCGGAATGGAATTCTGGAAGTGGGAGTAGGTTCATAGTGTCATTTGTGACATGTGTGCAAAAATTCCAGGTCATTCAGAGGTGATTTGGTAGGGTTCGGGGTCATTTGTGGACTTTGAAAGTTTAGAAGTTCTTAGGCTTGAATCCGAGGGTGATTTGGGTATTTTGATGTAATTTTGAATGATTCGAAGGTTTGACTTAGTTCGGATGATGTTATAGGGTGTGTTGGTATGTTTGGTCGAGGTCCCGAGGGCCTCGGGTGAGTTTCGAGTGGTTATTGGATCACTATTTGGCCTTGGAAGTTAGAAAAATACCTGATACCTGGTGTTGGAAAAGTTGCAGGTATTGGATCATTAGAAGTGCGGCCGCGGTATGAGTTACGCGGACCGCAGTAGGAGAATGCAACCGTGATGGGTGTTTCGCGGACCGCAGAAGGAGTTGATTCAGGATTCGTGGTCGCGGTGGGAATCTCACGAACCGCGGTAGAGGTTGGCTCAGAACTCGCGGCCGCGACGGAATTTCGCTGACCGCGGTAGTGATTGTGCGGCCGCGATGAGAAGTATGCAGACCGCGGGCTGGAAGTTCAGATAGCACTATATAAGCGAGGTTTAGGGTTTATTTCAAATCTTGAACTTTGGGAGCTCGGTTTGAGGCGAATTTTCAGGAGTTTTTCAAGGAAATCATTGGGGTAAGTAATTCTAACTCGGTTTTGGCTAATACTCATGAATCTATCATTGATTTCATTATTTGATTAGTGATTTGGGATGAAATTTAGGGAAAATTTGTGGAGTTTCATAAAATGAACTTTTGGGATTTGGAAGCCGATTCGAAGTCGGAATTGAGTGAAACTAGTATGGTTAGTCTCGTAATCGAATAGGTTGTTGGATTTTGTGACTTTGGTCATGTTTCGAGATGTGGGCCTGGGGCCCGACTTTTGAGTTAATTTTTTGACTTTTGACCTTAAGCTTAGCATTTTCTTATGGGATTGATTCATTTAGCTCGTGTTGATTGTATCGAATTGTTTATGGCTAAATTCGAGGCAAGGGTATCGCAGAGTAGCGGATTTGATCTACTTGAGGTAAGTAATGGTTATAAATCTGGTCCTGAGGGTATGAAACCCCAGACATCGTGTCGTATGACTATTTGGGAGGTGACGCACATACTAGGTGGCAGGCATGTGGCCATGCACCGTAGAAATTGTGACTTGATCCGTCCCGTAAGACTGTGGAATTAATACACGTTCCCTCTATTTTCATAGAAATTACCTGTATTTCATGTTAGAAATTATGTTTAGGCCTTATGTGTGCACTGTTGAGACCTGCGAGATCGTGTACTTGCTAAATTAGCTGCTAATTATTGTTTTATGCTCAGCCATAACTTTTCTTGCTTATTATGCCTACGTCTCTTATTGTTTATTGTTGATACATGATATTACTTCTGTTGGGTTGTTTATATGATTTCTAAGAGCCCGTGAGACTGGAGAGATTGGTGATTGAGTGAGGCCGGGGGCCTAATTGTGAGGACATTGAGACTATAGCACGTGTGTTTTTCGTGCAGATTCTGATATTGAGACTATAGCACGTGAGTTGTACGTGCAGCATGTGTGTTGTCTGTGCGGATTCTGATATTGATACTATAGCATGTGAATTGTCCGTGCAGCACGTGAGTTGTCCGTGCGAATTATAACGCTTGGGCTGAAGGAGCCCTTCAGGAGTCTTCATACCCCCAGTGAGCGCAGGTACCTATTGAGTGTGATCATTGAGGGCTGAGAGCCGAGTGATTGAGCTGCTGAGATGAGCTGAGTGACTGTATCTTGAGAGACTGTACTCACTTTCCATTGTTGTTGCTATCAGTTATTTTATATACCTGTTATGTAACTCTCTGAAAGACTTGTTCTCTGGTACTTAGGCACGAACTGATTTGGTTTAAACTGCTGAATTTGAAAGCATGTTTATTTCTTGATGAAGTTTACTAAAATAAACTGTATTTGCATAGCTCGTCACTGTTTCTCAGTTCCTCATTTATTTCTGTTACTTACGGAGTTGGAAGTACTCACGTTACTCCCTGCACCTTGTGTGCAGATCCAGGTACTTTCGGTCCTAGTGGCAGTCGTTGACCGAGGTTGCAGGCTTTGGAGATTGTTGAGGTATCTGCATGACGTTCGCAGACCTTGACCCTCCTCCATTCTAGTTGTGTTTCAGTTGTATTCAGTAAACATTGTAGTAAACTATGCTATTTCTCTAGACACTCATGTACTCTGTGACACCCTGGTTTTGGGTTGGTTGTATCGTACTATGGATTTTGCCTTATGTTTTAAACAGTTTATTTAAACGATGAAGTTTCTCCGCAAATGTTTTAAATTTTAGTATTGTGGTTTTGGATTTCGTTGAGTTGAGGCTGGCCTAGTTTCACGATAGGCGCCGTCGTTGAGTTTTGGGTCAGTGACAAGGATTAGTCATATCTATAGTCAAGGATGCATAAAAAGGCAATCTAGGTTATATCTTTGAATTAGTCATATCTATAGTCAAGGATGCATAAAAAGGCAATCTAGGTTATCCCAAAAATTGACTTGGTGAAAGATCAGTTGCTTTTCATTTTCTTATCATGATTATACTTTATTTTATGTTCTTAGAATAATAATGGAGAAGTAAGCCGAGCTGAGTCTTATGGGACAAGAATGCTCCAATATTTTTATTTCTTAATTATGTCTTTAACATTTTAAAAGACGAAAATAGAAAACTTATCAATCAAGCATAACTTCCTCTATTCGTTTTATATGATAATATTATTATATCTAAGATGTTGATGGCGAAGCCAGAAATTCCGCGAAGGGTGCTCAAAATTTAATATACACATATAAAAATAATATTTTTACCTATTTACACAATAGAATTTCTATATACGCAATATAATTTTTCGATGAAGGGTGTTCGGTTGACCATCTTTCAATTTATATAGCTACGCCGTTAGAGTTGATAGTTCCTTTTACTATTAACGGGCAAACATTTCTATAAGATTTTAAATATATATATAAATATAAATTTGTGATTCATAATACTTTAATACTGCCTTTAAATACGTACATTTTTGTTTAAAAAACAAAAGAGTACGTTAATATTTATTTAAAAAGAATATTAAAAGCATGTACAAAGTATTGTGTGTATGTGGATATATATCAGCGGGAATATAGTTAGTGGTTTTGAACTAGACATGCAGAACTTCTTGGTCTGGACCACTTTACCTTTCTTAGTAGGCTTATTCGGTGCGAAACTAAATTAATTGGATCAATCAGTTTTGAGTTCCAAATGATTTTAAACTCTCTCCATTTTAGTTTATGTAAAAAAATAAAAAATAAAAATCGCTTTTCGAAATTCAAACTATATAAATATTGACCAAGTTTGAAATACATTTTTTTATTATATTGACATGACAAGAATTGCATCTTATAGTAATTTTTGTATAGTTTTTGAATAAACTATATTTTAACTTTAAAATATTGAGTTAATCTAATTTAATTTAGTTTCAAAGTTAGTCAAATTAACTTTCGAAAAGCAAAAAGGTTCACATAAACTAGGAGCTCGTTTGGCCATGAAAATTTTTGACTTTTTTCGTAAATTTTTCATTATTTTTCAAAATCAGTGTTTGGCCATAAAATTTTCAATTTTCACTTGAAAATGAATTTTGAAATTTTTCGAAAATTTAATTCCAAAAAGCTATTTTGAAAAAAAAAAAATCACTCAGATCACACACAAAAATTCAAAAATAACCTAAAATTATATTCATGTCCAAACATAACTCTAATTTTTAAATATCATTTTTACTTGGAAAAAGTTTTTACTTTTTTTTAATTTTTACAATTCTTATGTCCAAACGCTCACTAGAACTGAGAGAGTAGATAATATTAGAAAATAAAATTGGAGAAAATAAAAGGGAATTCTGTAACGCTTATGCAATAGTATCTCTTTTGTTGGCGACTAAGATTGTCGACGGAGACTGACGGCGGTGACGCCCAAAGGCCTTTTTATTAAACAGAAATGATCATAGTCAACGCTGACTTCAGTCAAAGTCTGTGAAATTTAACGCGGTTTTGTAACAGTCACAATTGCATGCAATGTAAGCAGACAATTTTTTTCACATATCCTACATATTGCAAATACACCACTCTAGGGTTTCTTTTTTTCCACCCATGTTTGGTAGACGGCTCGATTAATTTGAATTCACGTCGAAAAAATTTATTTTAGGAGAGGAAAAGTACAATTTAATAAAAACGAATTTGCTTTCAAGGCTAAAAATCAAACTTTTAATTAATGATAATGGGGTACTTATCACCACCAAAGGATGTGGTTCAATAGATAGGGTTGTTCTTCCATTAACCAGAGGTCTTGGGTTTGAGTCCTGGGTATGATAAAATCCTTGTTAGAGAACGCATCCCCCGAATGGGGCCCTACGCGGTGCGAATCCGGATATAGTCGGGTTCTAATGCGCGTACCGAACATCATGCGGGAAACAAGGGAAAAAAAGATAATGGGATACTAGAATTCAAGATTTTAGCTCTATGGGGTTAATAGTTAAGTTCTTTAGCATTGAATCATAATATTTAAAAATTATGAGTTCATATTTATAATTTTTATAATCTTAATGGATTTTTTATGTAAATTTATGTTACGTTTGAGATACTGAATTCAGACAAACCCGCTACTCGAAAGCTGCATTCGCCCGTCGTACTTACGGTCTCCACAACCTTTGGTGGTACAAACTCTAGGAAGCCGAGATTTTGTTTTGCTTTTTCCTCCCTTTTTTTAATGATAATTATAATGTCACGGTACGTCACAAAATCAACATTTTTTTTCTTCTTCCCGATGACTTGACAAGACGAAATTCAAAAATAGCCAGATTTACAATTGGTCGTTCAAAAATAGCCCAATTTCAAAAGTAATCGAAATTTAGCCATTTTTTATATAAATATAAATCTGAGCAAAAACACTATTCAAAACCCGAAAAATATGCCAGTATATTATACTGAAGCCAGCAAAGTATACCGGTCCAACATAATATGCTGGAGTTCATACACAGGTGCACTGAACTTCAGTATATTATGTTGGACCGGTCTCTGTTACAGCAAAATAGTGGCTATTTTTCATTGACTTGGTAAACGCTGGCTATTTTTGAATGACCAGTCCGAAAACTGGTTATACCGTGCTATTTTTACGTTTTTTTCCTATAAGGGTTTTAGAAAAAATGACATTCTATAGCCGCTTTTGAAATAATAGCCGTATATATATATATATATATAAAAATTGTACAAATTTCATACACTTTTTCGGCTGGAGAGTGTAAATAGTTTTTGGCACAGACTAAAAGTGGGGGGAAAAACCTAAGTTTTAGTTTACAGCTTTATTTTTATTTTTTTTCGTATTAAATCAACCGGGTATATAGATAAGAATAAACCTAAGTCCACTTGTATTAGATGTACATGCACGAGACATCTTCCCCACCCCTTAAAAATTAAAAGATAGAGAAATATACGAGAAAATGACGAAAGTTTCTGCTTACTAATTATTCAAATAATAAAAATATTGTATCTAGTCAAAATGTAATTATATAATCATATATATTTCAAACCCAAAAATCAATTTTGACCACAAATTTTTATTGTTTACTTTTTATGTAATGGACACGACTCATGCCTGAGATATGAATTGTTTGCAGATGTATTACTAATGTAAGTTCAACTTTATTCGGTGGGTGTTTGGACATAAGAATTGTAAAATTAATAAATAAATAAATAAATAAATAAGTAAAAATTGTATTTGAAAATTAGAGTTGTGTTTGGACATGAATAAAATTTTGGGTTGTTTTTAAATTTTTGTGAGTGATCTGAGTGAAAATTCTTAAAAATATTGTCGTAATCGTAAATGTTCCTTAAAATGTTTCTTAAAAATTCTTTAAAATTAGAGTTTTAAATTTTTTCACTAGATGTTGGAAATTTGAAAAAATATTGTCGTAATCGTGAATGTTCCTTAAAATGTAATAATCAATTCAATATTGATAGTTTGGATTTATTTTTTGAACTAAAAATGTTAGGAAAATAGTACAATTAGAAGACAACTGTTTAATTAATACACTTAGTCAAATAAAAAGATTTAATTCTTTTCCAAATGCCTAAATTGTGGAATAACACTAATATCTTATGTTACCGTCGCTTCAACGAAAAGAAGTTTTCTAAATTCAAATTGATAAAATCTTACCTAAAAACAACAATGGCACAAGAAAGATTAAATGGGTTAGTTATATTATAAGAAAATTATTAATAACTTTGTATATGAAAAAAGCTAAAATATGGACTTCAAATACATAATTAAAAAAATTAAAAAGTTAAGGCTCCTCATAAAGTTTGGCTTTAGGCCCCAAAATTCACCGGGCCGCTCCTGGTAACATTATGGGTAGTTATACTAAAAACTAAAACATAAGGTTAGATGAAGCTTATTTTTAATAGTAGAGGGGTATTTTTAACTCTTTTTCGTTAAATATGACAATATTTTATTGAACCAAGTGTAATGATTTCTTTTTAAAATTTGACTTGTTTTGTCTCTTTTTAAAATGTTCTTAGAGGAATCTGTCAATATGAAAAGTATGAATATGAGAAGTGAAGAAAGAAATGAATATGAGAAGTGAAGAAAGAAGGAATTGGTGAAATTTTAACTCTAAATTAAAATTTAACAGACATTAACACATTTTTATCTCTGATATATTAAGATATGCAATACAGCAATACCAGCTACTGATATAAGAAAATTGCAAGCTTGATAACAGCAGATACTATAACCTAATATATGTACAAAGAGTTAAATAAGATAGCCAGGGACATCAATACAGGCCATATCCCAATAGGGGGCCTATTTTGGCCTATCGATACTAAGATTTCCCAGCATGCAGGGAAGAAATACATAACAAAAGCCAAAAGTTCAAAATCCTTCAGCATATAGCACTAGCTTCCACAAGCCATACACTCATCACGGTTACTCAAAGAGCACACCATCTGGGCCATTTTAGTGTCGTCATCAACTGCAGTCTCTGGCTTTTCCTGCATTTGAGATTTGATGATGAGAGAGTAAAACAAGATGTAATGGTTTGATGATGAGAGAGTTTGCAAGATGTAATGGTTACTACCTTCAGCATGGAAGTGTCAACTGTGAATTTGATAGCATCAGCTGCAGCGCGTGATCTTAGATAGTACATTCCTGTTTTCAGACCCTGTAACAAGTTGAGAGTTCCAAGTTACCTTAGTAACCTGTGTAAACAAAATCCTACGAGACCAGCTTCACATATGAATTTCCAGCCTAGACAGACAAGGTCTACCAGGAAAATATTAGGACATGCCAACTAAGATATTTGAAATATATCACCACTTGACATTAGATAAATCAGATACGCACTGATGCCATATACAAATGATAATTCACAATAATCTTACAACTGAAGCAACAAAGTGATACTAGAAATGGAAAGCATACCCTGGACCAAGCATGAAAATGCAGGGATGTAAGCTTTCCAAAATTGGGTTGGTCCATATGGATGTTGAGACTCTGACTCTGGTCAATATAACATCCACGATCAACAGCCATATCAACCAAAGTCCGTTGCTTGATTTCCCAAACAGTCCTAACATCAAAAAGTAGGTTAAACATGGAATTTGAAGTAAAATGAACATGCAAACAGAAAAAAAACAAGCAACATTAAGGAATACATACTTGTATATGAGTTTAAGGTCCTGTGGAATTTCCGGGATTTTCTGCACAGAACCATCATCGTAAATTATCCTATTCTTGAGAGTAGGAGACCAAAGCCCCATCTCAGTCAAGTCATGAAGAAGATGCTTGTTCACCACAACAAATTCACCACTGAAAAAGAACAACCAGTAGTTAAAATCTGAAGACATCAAAATTAATTCAGTTAGAATTGAGCTAAAGGATCAGGCAGCAAAAGTAACCTTAGAACTCTTCTACTGTAGATATTGGATGTATATGGCTCAAAGCATTCATTGTTTCCAAGGATTTGGCTGGTTGAAGCAGTGGGCATTGGAGCTACAAGAAGTGAATTTCTTACACCATTCTTTGCAATCATTTCACGGAGAACACCCCAATCCCATCGATCTGATGGTGTTACTCCCCACATGTCTGGCTGGAGAATACCCTGAAGAGAATAGTTCAATCTTAATTGAGTACAATGTTAAATCAGTAAGAAATAGATAATATTAAATCAAACACAAAATCTGACAAATCATTAAACTTTTGGCTTCATAATAGCACATTCTATTTTGCTATAATTTTCTAATTATATTTTGACTTGGATGACATCTTCAAATTTAACAGCAGAATCGCATTTTCTTTATCAAGAAGGGTTGATGATAGCCTAGCTCAATTTTCAGAAGTCCTGGACAACCAAACAAGTCATCGATGTAGTAAACCATCAGCTAAAGCAAAAGCTTCAATATATACCTTGCTTACAGGACTTCCTGCATATGTCTCATATGGACCTTCCTTGGCAGCTAATTCAGAAGAGGCTTTTAAAGCATGGTAGTATATCGTCTCAAATATGTCTTTGTTTAGCTGCTGAGCCTATACATAGAGAAAATATAAAGATCAGCACCATTGAACCAATTAAACAATAAAAGCTTATTTACCAAAAACAATAAAAGCTGGATGCCGGGTGGCTTACCTCTGGTGAATCAAATGACATGCCAAGCAATATGAATGTGTCTGCAAGACCCTGGACCCCAAGTCCAATAGGTCGATGTCGTAAATTAGACCTTTTTGCAGTTTCAACAGGGTAGTAGTTGACATCAATAATTTTATTCAGGTTTGTAGTAACCAATGCAGTGACCTGTCTCACATGTAAAATTGAACAAGATAAAGATGGATATTCAAGATAAATAACTCAAGACATATCAGAAGCACAAAACTGATTTGATGGAAAAAATCTAACCTCTGCCAGTTTGTCAAAATCAAAGTATCGGTTTTTAGATCCTCTGCTCCCAACAAGCTTAGATGGTTGTGATTCACTTGGGACCTCCTGAAAGTTATACAGGAAAATTCTATAATAACAGGAGAAATAAACTTAGAAGCAAGTGATGTTTAAGTGCATGGCAATTGTAACTACCTTCTCTCTAACATATCGTGGAAGAGCAATTGATGCAAGATTACACACGGCAGTTTCAGTAGGACTTGTGTACTCAATAATTTCAGTACACAAGTTAGAAGACTTGATAGTGCCAAGATTCTGCTGGTTGCTTTTTCTATTACAAGAATCCTGTGATAACAGGCAGAAAAATGGATTTAAAAAAGAATTCAATGTATCCAATAAAACAAAAATAAGACAAACAATATTAAAGTCACCTTATACAACATATATGGGGTCCCAGTTTCTATCTGAGACTTCAAGATCTCAAACCAGAGATTTTGTGCTTGCACAACCTTCTTCGCCTTACCCTGAATTGACAAAATGGAATCATTTAAGATCATGTATCCATATGCTGGCAAGAATCACTTAGTCCAAGCTTGGCAAGCAATTAATCATAATAGTAGATTTGTTTTTACCTCTCTTTCATACTTTGAATACAGCTTCTCAAAATCTTCACCCCAACAATCTGCCAATCCAGGAGCCTCACTTGGACAAAATAAAGACCATTGCCCGTTGCTTTGGACTCTTTCCATAAAAAGATCAGGCACCCAAAGAGCATAGAAAAGATCTCGGGCCCGATGTTCTTCCTGCAGAGAGAGAAATTGTGTCAATTAAGCAATGACAAGCCCTATGATATGAAAGGATTACACAAATCCTAGAGGAAAAAACAGTTTGATTAAGCAGATAACATTTTAGTCCTATGAGACTAATCCTGGGAATGATTATATCAAGGATAGCAACTGCACCTTTCCATGGTTCTTCCTCAAATCCAGAAATTCAAATATATCAGAATGCCAGGGCTCAAGATAAACAGCAAATGCACCTATGCAAGATATAAAATTTGTCAGAACAAATCAAAAGAAGGCCTTAGCCTGTTATATAACTATATCTAATAGAGACACAGCAGCCCAGGCATACCCTTTCTTTTGCCACCTCCTTGGTCAACATATCGAGCAGTGTCATTAAACACGCGTAGCATCGGAACAATTCCATTTGATGTCCCATTAGTTCCACGAATATAACTCCCAGTACCACGAATATTGTGAACAGATACTCCAATTCCTCCAGCAGATTTGCTAATAACAGCACATTCCTTAAGAGTGTCATATATGCCCTCAATACTATCTTCTTTCATGCATACAAGGAAGCAGCTACTTAACTGCAAGTCAAAAAAGAAAACAATTAGGAAATCAGGGATATCATGCTCTGGAGCTATTTCCTAATCAAATTGACATACTTGAGGCCTTGGAGTTCCAGCATTAAAAAGAGTTGGAGAAGCATGAGTGAACCATCTTTGAGACATCAAATGATAAGTCTTGATGGCAGATTCAATATCATCCTTGTGGATTCCAACAGAAACTCTCATCAGCATATGTTGTGGCCTTTCTACAACATTTCCATTAATCTTTAAGAGGTAAGACCGCTCCAGAGTTTTGAAACCAAAGTAATCATAGTCAAAGTCCCTGTCATATATGATCTCACTATCAAGTCGAGCTGCATTCTGAGGAATAAAAAGGCAAGTTGTTAACAACTGAACTCAAAAATTCAATAGTACCATTGAAGCAACTATTATCATCAGCATAACACTTCAAATATGTTTATCAAATTAAAAGAACACTTCAGTTAATCAAGTTATTATTGAGCCAAAAAATTTGCAAAAGCTTCTAGATAAAGTGATGGAGAAACAGATAGCAACAGTTACTATTTCCTGACAATGGGATGCAAAATATTTAATGAGGCGCACTGGTATGCTCTAAGAACCCAATCACTACTTCCAGCAAGGGCAACAATTCCATAATTACTTGGTTTAAGTAGCAGCAAGGAAATGCCATGCATCAGAAAAATGCCCTAATCAAAAACTTTTTTAATGAAGACACTTTTATGCAATAATAAACAAGCTTCCACACAAAAGCTTAAATAATGTATTCTCGCATTTATCCTAGAAAATAAAAACACAATGAGAACAACACTATCATCAAAAAGGAATGATACCTTCATGATAATCACATACACTTCATCAGAAATAAGAGGAGCCTTAAGTCCAGATCTCTCGCTGATATGGTTGTACATGTCCTTAACCCTGTGGAGACCACAAAACAAACATTGTAAACACCTTTCCATTCTCAATCATTAGACTCGCGTGTAGTTTCCATTGAACAAAAAACATCAATGATAAATGATAAATAATAATTTAAAGCCTTACGTCTCGGAAAATGATTTCTTTGTGTTCTTGTGCAGATTGGAAACAGCAATCCTTGCAGCCAGCTGCAATATAAATATATGTAAACACATGGATTACCAAATGCACCTTCATCGAAAGGAAAATTTCATCTTTAAACATAACATCAACAGTAGCTTAACTCTACCAAAACAATAATATAGGGAGAGAACTTGACATTTACTAGTTCATCCCAATTTATATGACATTCTTTACATTTCTTCTATTTTAGAACATTCAACAATGTTTTGACAGAATTCAAAGTAGCTATATTATCCACCAAAAGTTTCAACTATTCAAATCCATTAAATTCAACTTGTAAACTTTAATATAATGTTTTTCTCTATCAAACTATTTTTTTCAATCAATGTTATTATCAGAGTGCGGATCCCATTAAATTTGATGAGTTTGACCTTATCTATTGCACTTCAGGAAATTATGGGTCCAAAATTCAAATATTAGTTGAAATTTTAGGAACTTTTACATAGAATTATATATAATTTGTGTCAAAAATCCTAGGTTCAGACTAGCCTCTGGTTATTATACAGCATATTTTTTCCAATACTACTAATATGGTGCTAAAATTAAATTAATATCGTCAATTTCATGTCCAATCTTTTACCTCAAATCGACCCAAAATGTGAAACTAATAATCATTTCCGATTTCAACATGTTAAAAACAAACCAACAAACACAATCAATAAGCAAGTATAGTAAATCAGAGACTCACGCTAGCATAGTCAGGGTGATTAGCGGTCAAGGCAGCAGCGGTCTCAGCGGCCAATTCATCGAGCTGGCTCGTCGTAACCCCTTTGTAAACACCAGCACAAACCTTCTGTGATACGAGTACAGGGTCGCAGTGTTCAGGGCTGAGTCCATAACTCAATTTCTTAAGCCTAGCTGTGATCTTATCAAAATGGACTGCTTCTTGGCGCCCATCTCTCTTCCAAACATACATTTTCTCGATTCTTTCTTTCACTGAGGAATTTCGTCGAACAGTTGTCAGAAGGAATGGATTGCTTCGATTTCAGTGAGATGTGTGTGTATATATAGCATAACGAGCAACTTTATGAAACAGGTTTTAGGTTTTTGAACTTTGTATTGAATTTCCCTCGTTAATTTGAAGAATGAAATTAGGGTTTTGAAATTTTCCCGCCTAATGGAAGAGCGGGGGTGACAGTTGGCGGGTAAATATTAAATATGGCTGAAAAAGGGAAAGAAAAGTGGAGGAGAAGCTGGATGTGGGCCCACTTTGTTAAGATTTTAGTGAAAACTATTATTTGAGATAATTATAAAAGAGAAAATAGTTAATGAAGTGTAATTATTCTTGGATTTTGTTTCAGATATTTTCAAATTATTTAGAAAAATATATACTCATATTTCCTAGTTTAGGAAATTATTAAAAATAATACTCTAGTTATACTAACCAATATATAACAAGTTTTAAATAACAAATTCAAATGACTTAATTTTTTAACAGTTTTATAATTTTACTTTTGCCGCCAATTTTTAGGAGTTTGATGTGGTAGGCAAAGACCAATTAAATGTGTGATGAATATATTAGCTTTCATTGCAAGCTTACAGATTGGACCATTATGGATTATTTATTTCTTTTTTCCATTTTTTGGGGGGGGGAATCCAAACTCCAAGCTTGTAATGAAAGTCAATCGATTCACATTTTTGAATTTCAAATCTTTTTATAATCTTAGTTCAAAGGTTTGAATTTTGAACTTCACCATGATTCACACAAGGATGTGTGTGTGTGTGTATTTTTGGATATTACTACTCACAATTTAGATTATTTACATTTTTATAGCAATATCATATGTTGGAATCTTAATTTTTTAACCGCTGCAGTTTTGTTGAGTTTCCTTCTTCATTCGCTAACTATGGAAAAAGAGAAATAAATATCTAAATTATCCAAAATAAATTAGTAAAGAGGTTGTGAGCACGCGATTTTTGCCTCACGTGAATTACTCCTACAGAATTCCAAAATTAGATTTTTTCTTTTAATTATTTGTTATTTTAGGAGTTATTGTAGAATTTTTCTGGTTGTTTGCATTTTTGTGTGTGCATGTTTAATTTTATCTAATTCATAAAAATACAAAAAATACATTGCATTTGCATTTAGGATTCAGTTTTACATATTTTAGATTAATTAGTAAATTAGGGTTTTACAAAAATAAAAAAGCACAAAAAATAACTTATTTTTGAATTTTTAACTTTTAGCTTTGAATTTTGGTAGTTTTCTTTTAATTTGGTATTTAATTAGTTTAATTTGATAAGATAATTTATTTTAGGGATTAATTTAGGTTTTTTTTAATTTTTTGAAAAGGAAAAGAATTTTGAAATAAAAGAAAAGGGAAAAGAATTGAAAAGACTCGGATTTTTTGGGCCAAATCCTTTAAATCCCCAAGCCCAATCGTTATTCACCCTTACCCGTCCAAACACCCGACCGAACAGGCCCAAACCTGTTTCCCTCACCCGGTCTGCCTCACTCTATGACCAAACGACACGGTTTCCCTCATTAAATCTGAGCCTTCGATTTCTTTTAATCAACGGTTGGGAACTGGGTCACATTTTAGTATTTAAATGTCCTAAAGCCTACCCCCCCCCCCCCCGCCCTTTTCAAACTCGTCTCTCTCACTTCCCATCATCAGAGACCCAAATAAAAACCCTAGCTCCGCCCTGATTTTCCACCATATCCACCCAGCGGCGCCACCCCCAAATCACCCCAAATCCACACCACAGAACCCCCTTCACCTCCTCTTCCCCAATTCCTAACTCTTTTCCCTCGAATCACCCCAGAACCCTTCGAATCTTAAATCGAAGATTGAACTCTAAAATCCCAAAAACTTCAAAATCGAGATTTCAGTGAAGATTTAGATCTAGTTTGACTTTATTCGTGTGTTCTTCATAAGAACACACGATTAATATCAAATTTGGCCGAAAATTGGAAGATTTGAAGACTCAGTTTCCATTCTTTACTGCCCGAGCTTTTGTACGTATTTTTCCTTTTTCTTTGGTTTAATCTTTTCTTCATTTTTCTTTCATTTTTTTTCTGCTTCTTCTCTTCTTTTTGATTCCTTCAGAGTTATTCTTTTTATATTATGCATGTTAGTATTTAAGTTTACTTTAATTAGCATATTTCTGTTTTGTGTGAGATTTTATTTAAATTTTCGTTTGTTTCTATTTTCCCCTTAGGCCCAAAACCTTTTGAGTCCTTGTGATTTTTTTTAAGTCATTTAATCCAGTAATTGTTGATTATTTGTTTTCTGGAATCAAAAGCCCAAAAGAAAGGGTTCAAATTGGATTTTGTAAGCCAGATTTCAGGCTGAATTATCGGGTCAATTTGACCCATAAATTTTCATAAGTAAAAAGACGAAGTTAAGGGGTAGTCTAGGAATTTAGATTAGAGAATATTTGTGTAACTGACTGAGGGAAGCTTCCTAGAAGCTGGTTTTGGGATTAGACTGAAAATGCTAATTTTAAATTAAGGGTATTTGAGCAAAAATGAGAATTTGAAAAGGATAAAATTGCAAATCTGAATCCCTTTTATGCTGCCCTAAAAGCTTGCCTATAAAGGCACCCTTTCTTCTTTAACAAGGGAGAATTTTCAGAGATTAAAAAATGCTAAAACTAATACGGTTGGGGTCTGAAAAAACTTTGAAAGAAGTACTGGAATTCTTGCATTTCTTTGGTTGGAATTGATTCAAATCTGCTAAGAGCTTCCTTTTAATCAAAGTTTGGGAGTCCTCAGAGTTTGGTTTTCATTTGGTTTCTCTTTTGGTTTAAAGAAGTTGTTTTAAGTTTGGTGTTGCTGGGATTCTGAACTGGTTCTACTACTGCCGCTTCCTCCTAGTCTCAGGCTAAATTTCTAATCTATTTTGCTGTTATTCAGGTACACACTTCTGTATTTTACCTAATGTAAGGCACGATTTGAAGTTGAAATGAAAATCTGGAGCTTTGAGTATGGTCTCAATTTGTTTTGTTCATAGCTTAGTTTTATTTTGTTTTATTTGCTTTGTTCTGAATTCTATGGTGCATTGTATTTTGGTGGCTATTGACAAATACTCTCTTGAGAGCTGAATTTGGTTTGTAATTAGTGGGGGACTCAATTTTCTATTTAATATCTCATAGCTGGTTGTTGGTTTTTGACAGTTGAACCTTTATCATTGTACTTGATCTTGAACTGTTATGAAATTTGATTATAGCCTGCTTAGTTGAATCGGTAGCTAGGTTTTTTGCATTCAACCATGCTAAATAATACTATGTGGGCTGCCTTTGATTCTCTTTACCTTGTGTTTCGGTTAAATTATTATCAGCATGCTTGTAGGGCACAAATGACCCTTTACCTCATGGATGATTCCCAAGCTAATAGTCAGCTGATCTAGGCAGTACTTCCTTTTTGAAATCCATGTTCCTATGGTTTATGTTTGAATATTAGGTGCTTAAAATTATGGTCGCATAATATCAATCTCTCTAGAATTTATGAGTTTAATTAAGGTTCAAGTCCTCGCGTTTTGGTTGTAAATTAGTTTGAGCTTTTAAATGAAAGTGGCATACTGTGCAATTAGTGTCATTAGAGTAATTGAATTCAAGAAATAATTTTCTTTTAAAATGGCGATATGGATTAGTGACGTTTCACCCTTTACTTTGTTGCTTTGTTTGGCTAAAATCTGATATGGATCAGTTTGTAGTTCTGAATTCCAATGTATGTTGTTTTTCTTGTGTGCTATTGAAGGGACTCGATCATGAGTCCCAGCTATGCAACGATGGTCTGTCTTCAGAGCTGGCCTTCCCTTTTGGGCCTAGCTTAAGCTATTATGAAATCAGCAATTTTGCAACCTTGCAATTTTGTTTAGGCTATTGGGCCTCACGTCAGGCCCAGGCCTTGAAATAAATTAGACTGAACCTCGTTTAGTGTTGGTCCTTTTGTCGAATGAATTAAGTTTGGACTTTAGTTTAGAGTAATTACAATTTCTTCAAAACCGTCCTTAATCAATTAATTGGGTTTTTTAAAAGTAGATTTGAGGCGTGCCATATTAAATAAGATATAGTTTATGGCCCTCAAAGTTTAGTTTGAATTTTCCTTTAAAATTGGACTCGAGGTGTGTCATGCCAAATAAAATCTCAAAACGCATGGCCCTCACTTAATTAATTTTAATCCTTAGAAATCAAGGTGTGCCATTTAGTTGAATTTTCCATGGCCCTCGCAAAGGTAAAAGTGCGTAGTTGCTTTAGGCGCATTATTTTAAAAATTAATTTCCTAAACTCGGGTGTGCATTTCATGTGACCCAAATCCAAATCTCAACAGCGCTAAATAAAATGTGTCGTGGACTGCGGGTGCAGTTCATGTGGCGTGGTTCAAAGACGTATTTTAGATAACGTTGAATCTTCCTAAAATTAATTAAAAGCGGTTAATAAGTTAAAAATGCACCATAGGTTAAACCATGTAATTAATCAGATAAATAGGCCAATATTAATAGCTTAAGCGACTCTGCTAGAACCATGGAACCCAGGAATGCCTAGCACCTTCTCCCGGGTTAACAGAATTCCTTCTTAGAATTTCTGGTTTGCAAACTTCAAAAGGAAAGTCGAATTTCCTCGATTTGGGATTCAAAATAAACCGGTGATTTGGGACACCAATAAAAATATTCCAAGTGGCGACTCTGATAAATTAAATAATCTCATTTCGAATAATGTCACTTAAAATGGAAAAACTCCATTTATATACCTTCGGGTGTGTAAAAAAGAGATGTGACAGGGGTGCACAAAAAAAAAGAATAGAAAAGAACTAAATCAGCAATTGCAATTAAGGAAGATTCCAATTTTCCATAATAAAAAATGCATGAAATTTATAGCCTATTTGGCAAGCTTCTCCCAAAGGCAAAAGTGTTTTTTTTTTTTTTAAAGTGTGTTTTTCTTTAATTTGAGGTGTTTGGCCAAGTTTTTTTGGGGAAAAAAGTATTTTTGGCTAGAAGCAGAAGTAGTTTTGAAGAATCAGAAAAAAGTAGCCCTTAGCAAAATATTATATATACCAAAATAGCCTTACTTAGTTTAAGTTTGGGATGAACTTTCATATTCATTGAATATTTTTAGATATATTCAAATTATCTTAAAAGAATAAGTAAATTTTAATTTTATTTTTATATTTCACTTAACTAAAATAAAAGGACTTAATTATTAACTTTAATAATAAATATTTGTGATTATTTATCGACTTATATAACATTAACTATTAAGTAATTCTCTTCATTTCCTTATTCATAATTTGACATTTAAAAAGACCTTTTGAAAATCTTGGCCAAACACAAGTTGTTGTTCAAAAGTGTTTTCCAAATTAATTAGCAAAACACAAACTACTTTTTTTCTAAAAGTGTTTTTTCGAAAAGCACTTTTCAAAATAAGCTGATTTTTTTAACTTGGTCAAACGAGCTATTATTCTGGTCTCATTTGGACTTTTTGCAAAGATTGGTCGAAGAAAAGAGTGTGTGGTTCTAATTGTAAGCTTTTTCAACTATTTGAATAACTTTTTGGGTATTATCACTTTTAGTCTGCGCCATAAACTATTTAGATCTAGCGGCCGAAAAAGTATATAGAATTTGTATATAACATACAATATATATATGAAGTTGTTCAATGTATTTCTTTTTGTTGGAATCAAAGTTAAAAACAATCCATGTATTTTGTTCTTTCATGGAGTCCAAGTAAAAAAACAATCATTACAACGTATTTGTTAGAACATGCAAAGCGGAAGCAAGCATACAATTCAGGCATCAAATACATGTAAACTAGACAATTATATAATTACGAGATTAGAACCACTAACCTCTTGAAAGCATTGCACAAGTCTTCCTCACAGCAAAAATTCAGGGTTACAGTCTTATGCTATGGTCCTAGTAAGACCATGGACGAAATTGCTTTGAGTGAGCAAGAATAATACAACTTAAAAACGTGAGTTATTGGGTGAAAAATATCTTCCTTATGTAGACTCGTTTTTCAGCCAAAGAGTATATCCCAACAATATCTCACTTAGACTCATAACCATGTGTCTACAACTCTAATACCCATCCCTTCTACATGCTTGTCAAAAATCTTATGTGGCAAGCTCTTTGTAAACGGGTCAGCCAAGTTGTCCTCTGACGCAATCTTCAACACTCTTGCATCACCTCTCTGAGTTATGTCCTGAATTAAATGATATTTATGCTCAATACGCTTACTCCTTTTATGAATTCTTGGTTCCTTCGAGTTTGCAACTATACCACTATTGTCACAATAAAGTACAATGGGTGCCTGAACCGAAGGAACTATATTATAGTCTTTTAGAAAGTTTCCGAGCCAAATAACCTCTTTAGCTGCCTTAGATGCAGCCACATATTCGGCTTCCATGGTGGAATCAGCAACACATGATTGTTTGATACTCCTCCAACTTATGGCTCCACCTTCTAAGGTAAAAACGTATCATGAGGTAGATTTTCTAGAATCTCTATATGACTGGAAATCTGATGTCACGACACAAACCGATGGGCCGTGAGAGGCACCCGGTACCTTATTCAATCGAGTACCAACATAATGTATCTTTTCATGTCATACTATCATAGATAACTGAGCCGGAAGGCTACCGTGAGATAAGTAGAATACAACATGTGATACCAACTTATACATAAGACATACGAGCCTATAAGACCAAAATAACCACTCGTATACTAAACATAGGCCGATAAGGCCATACAATCTTTTACGTACATGACATATGTCTACAAGACTCTAAGAATATATAATTCTCATAAAGGTCGGGATAGGGTCCCACCATACCAAACAATACATGTCTAAATTATACTAACCAAACAAGCAACTCCGAAGCAAATGGAGCTCACCAACATCTTCCGCTTAGCTGATAGCCTACTTGGAGGGCTCTCGACCTGTCTATCAGGATATGCATGCATGAAATGCAACGTCCCTAGGCAAAAGGGACGTCAGTATGAATAATGTACCGAGTATGTAAGGCACATAAATAAGTACATAACAGACATGGAAGAAATATAGAGTAAATGACTCAACCTGTAAGTCTGGATAACTCTCTAAATCGTGAAATAATTATAGTGTCATGTATATGCGTAAGAATGTCATGTCGTGCGTGGGTGCATGTTCCATAACATCATCAGACCTTTGAGGGCATCCCATCATATCATTTCGGCTATTGTGGGCAAAATCATCAACGTATACTAGTTGATCAGGTGGTGGTGCATATATAACACCATAACCTTTTTCCATATCTCATATACATATATTATACATATATACGCGTATATAACGCTGTCTGGTCATGGGTCAATGTACATGTATAAATGAATGCAATGCATGAGAAAGTACGTCAATAAAATCTTTCGGAATGTCATAAAACCATTATGCATCTGATTAATATCATGAAATAACTTTATCAACTTATGTATTTCCTGAGACCCATGAACAAATGATAGAATAAAATGACACATGGGGAATCAAGAACATAAGCATCTCTAGTATTTATATGAATAGAGCCATTTGTGGAAATTGTGCATTTGCTCATTTCGTTTTTAGCTTATGGATTATGCCAAAAAGAAAGAAGAGATAGCCTTAACATACCTCAGTCGATTCTCTTGACAATCCATCCAACACATGTCAATTGCGACAACACGTAACGGCAAGATCGGAGTAGGAAAAAATCCGTATAATATTCTTGAGAAAGATTGCACCGTACTCTGTTATAATTGCAAAATCTCACTTTGCTTTGAATTGATGAAGGTATTACATTGCTTATACAAGGATGTGTGCCCCACTTTCCTAATGACTAAGCCACCAAAAAGAATCTCTTAATGCCACCTTATTCTATGTTTTTAAGAGTCATACTTCCATCAAGCCTTGGCTGCCACGTTTGGAGATGTAACACTTACCCAATTATTTAGATTAATTATCTACTAATCACTTAATTAACTTGTTAATCTCCCATTAACTAATTACACACATAATTAAGAATTATCTTAAATTACTTAAAATACTACCCACTTTTAACATACCTTATATACCTTACTATCATGGCCATGTGGTACCTTGTACGGTATTAGTCCATAAATATCGGGTATTTTAGCTTGTGCCGTATTTTATCCCAAATGTCAAACTTTGACACAATTCATTTTCTTCGATTTGTCTACCCTCTCACCTTCACGAATTTACTCATCACTTGTTTGAAATAGCATCATGCTTGTAATCTCAAAATAATTCTATTCCTAAACTTACGTGGATTAACTTACGGCGAAACTTTAACGTACGAAAATGCGGGATGTAATATCTCATTTTTGAGCTTTCATCAATTTATTGATGCTGTATTTTTACGTACGAAAACATGGGGTGTAACATCATTCCTTCCTTTGGAACATTCGTCCTCGAATGTTGACTGGTGCACTTATCATTTTCATAGCCTATAGCTCTTGCGAATTCCTTAATACTCTTCTTGCCATTTAGGAAACTATGTTTTGAATAAATCCAAAGGCCAAGGCATTCCCCCCTTTAGGCCTCTTTCTCACACCACGACTTGTGGTTGGAATCTGTTGCTATCTTCTGTTATGCAGCTTGTACGACGTTTTCCTTGTATGTGCGCCTATGCGACTCTTCTCTTTAGCTTTTATCCAATCTCTAGGCTTCACCTTTGGGAATATATACAAAACTTGACAAGATGTCCCTCTGGCATATATAGATGTACTAAAGTTCTTTGCTCGGTACTTTGTCGAATTTACGAATATTGCTATTTCCTTACCCCTTACTCCTGTCTTCCAAAAACCTTGCTCTACCACACTTTAGCTTGCAACCTTCCTTCAGCTTGCTTGTACCATAGATTTCCTTGTGTTATTTTACAAATCAAGCGAGACATCACATCATCTCTAACTCCTATTTACTTTATTAACTAGATCTCTCGATATTTAAAAACCATAGGTTGGAAGATATGCCACTAACGATGCTGCTATCATTCCTGGACACTGAATCCTAGTGTTTCTAGCCTTTTGTCCGAAGAATGGACAATTCACAACCTTCTGCATTTGATTATCGCGTGCGTTGTTCACTTTTACCTTACTTACCTTAAAATCTTGCATCACATGTTGTATCCCTTTCATGACCTTCCTCCCACATAGGTATAATTCACATCCATAACTTAAAGCTTTATTATAATACTTGCACCTCTAGTGTATACATAATCCGATGAGAGTTTCATACTGACTTCTTATGAGGATTGTATTCTTCTGATGCCCCTATAGAATATGGTTGCTGAACTATCTCTCTTGTACCTCTAATATTTAAGAGTGATCCTGCAATGTTCTCAATCATGAGGTCTATAATTTTCTAGGTCCAATAATCAGACTCGTGATTTACTTTGTTGATGTAACTCTTTAGTTTCCTCCTTCTTCTGATCAGCCTTTATGTAGGCTTAAGCTACCTCCCGATTTGCGGTTCATGGTATTAGTTATTACGTTTAGCCTTTCATGGGCGTTGAGGAATATTCATGATACAATCCTTTAATAATTCAATCCTTCGTCTATGACTTGGGCTCAATTCTTTCTTTTAACTTATACCGGAATCTTCTACGGTTGTATATGCTGCATGTATAAAACTTCAAACTCTTAAGTACGGTCATAACGTAACTAACTCTGGATCATGAGTCAAATAATTCTTTTTGTTCCATCTCATCTTTCTTCAAACGTAAGCAATTACTTTTCTTGGTCTTTCTGCCCCCTTTTTGCGTGCATACTTAGCTTATCTTGGTGCCCATGCATATTTGAATTCCATACAACTCATATGATCTTGAATATCACTTCTGATTTTACTTTTGGCTCATTAGCCACAGTAGGTGCCATTTTCTTATTGAGTGCATGCAATGTTATTGTGAGACTGTTGTTACAAGACCATTTCCTCCTTAGGTTATCCAGCTTAGGTTAAAGCTTCCTTCCTTACTTTCTCTTATAGTCTTTCATTGTACTAATTAGGAAGGATCCTTTGACTCTCGTAATGCTGCGAGGTAATTACACTGAATACTAGATAATTTTTTTGATGTCCTTTCTCGCATATAATTATCTGTAGTTTACGCTCGTGTGCTTGTAGGGTTGCTTCTGAACTGATATTTTGACTGCCTTCCCAGTGGCACTTTCTTTTATCCCCGTAACACTCATACGGTACTTTTAACTACCCCGACTCCTATTTGAATATATCTCAAGTATTATAATGTTATAACTTGCGAGACTGAATTCCCTATGTTGGGGTTCCCTACGTTTATCTTGCATTGATCTATTGATTTGTCTTTTATCCTCTTGTCTAGCCATAACTAGGCTCTTCCTGAATCAACTATAACTACTCGTTGGCCCATTCTCATATCAATATTCCGGCTAATCTTTCTTAGTTATTCCCTTTGTCTTAACTTACCTCTCGCACTGTCTCCTTACCTATTAAAAACATCCCGGATTGGAAGCCTTACTTCCTTTCCTTGACATCGTGCTTACATTATGTTCTGGAATTGCAGCATATCCGTAGGATTTGGATAAGTGCAATCTCATCCCTTTCTCATTTTTATCGCATTCTTCCTTTACCATTCCATAGTTACTAGAACCACTTAACTCTAGCTTAATTCCACATTACTCCATATTCCCCCCTTAGGGGAGTACTAAGATTTAGTACTATGATGTTCTACATATAGATATTTTACCTCTTTGGCATCTTTTCACATCATCGATGACTCTTACCCGCCTTACGGTAATCCTTCTGCACTAAGGATAACAAAATTCCTTATTCATGAGGGTGACACTTAGTGTAACTGGCACACTTAGTCCATTAAGCTTAACATTGCTCACATTGCTTGATTTAGGAAAGCGTCTTCATGAATGACCTTTAAGGGTTATTCTTGTGTTGTCCATTCTATTATCGCCGAAATGCAATCTCTGAATTTCTTATGATGCCAACTGATCGGGTCCAACCCTATACCATTATAGAGTGGTAAGAGCGGTCGATGTAGCTTTTATCTGAGAAGGTCGGAATCGAATCCACAGGGAGCTAAAACAATGTTTGGAATTGGATTCCTATCTAATGTAGCAGTGTGTAGTGCTCTTGATTACACTTCCAATCATATTTGTTTATTTGTTACTTATAATTTTATACTAATAATGCGCGAAATCAAGCTAAGTAGATATGTTTGCAGGGTTTTTTAAATGGGTAAAGAGGCACTAGGGAAGTGACTTACTCCAAGGCGAGTATCTAACAAGATCTAGAACTTAGGGCAATAATGTTATAGTTGGGATCGTGATATAGCCAATGCACGAAGCTACTCACTCTACACCTCTCGGTAAGAGTGACTTTGCCCTAATTGACTTTCTGAAGCACAATTGGGTGTTCAATTTGTGCAAGCAACGTTGGCTCAAGTCGGGTATTACTATCTCTAGGTTTAACCCTTTAATTGGGGCTATCAATCTCTTGAATACATCATAATTCCTTGTTGTCGTGAAATTATTAGACTTAGTCTCTATTTCTCAAGAAGAGCCTAAGTCAAAAAGACACAAATTAGTGTTTGCAACCACTAATTCAACATAGAAAGCATAAATCAGGCCAAATAACAATCACCCATAAACATATAAGCCCTAAAATAAAAGACCCATTAAATACCCACACTAAGGTTGAGCCACAACCCTAGCTAATAGGTTTAGCTACTCATAATTGAAGAAGAATCATAGATTTAGACGAAGAATAACCCATAAAATGTAATTACAAAATAAGAAACTAAGTTTAATTGCTAAACAAGCTACAAAATTACTCAAAATAGCTAAAATACGGCATTCACGTGCTCACTACTGATAAGATGACCTAAAATCTAAAAAAGTAGTATTTATACATAGCTAATTTTTTTGGACAAAAATGCCCCTGATGGAGGTACCGCTGACAGCGAAAAATAGACCCCTGCTGCGGTGAGACTACCGCGGCCGCATAAAATCAAGCGCGGACTGCGGTCTTCAATCTTCCAGCTCAACTTCCAACTCATTGAACCTCTTCACCGCGGACCGTTGTCGCGGTAGGTCCTTCGCTGTCGCATAAAAGCACCGCGGTCAGCAATGACTTGAATTCCAAAAAATGACAACTCTCTGAATCCTTGCCACCACGGACCGTGATAAAAGGATCGCGGTCGCGGTGGGTCTTCTACGTCCGCGGTGGATTTTCCGTTGTAGCGCTGCTTTGACTTAGTTTTGAACTTGTGCAGGTTTTACTCCCTTTTTGAGCTGGTTATGACATCCTTGTCCCTTTTTGACCAAACACTGCAAACAAGCACAACAAGTTAGTTTTTTGGAATACTTATACACATTTTAGTCCAAAACTCAAGCAAAATGAGCGTAAACTAGACTAGAATCCCTAGTTATCAACTCCCCCAAACTTAAGCTTTTGCTTGTCCTCAAACAAACAAAGTAATTCCCAACTCCTCAAGATAAAAGAAAGGAAAATTCAGCTGTCCTAAAGTAACCTCATCAAGAATCAATTGGGACTAACAATTACCCTCGACTCAAATGCATTATCAACAATAATAACCTCTTAGCACCATGGCTATAATGCGACACAAAAGCATCAAGAGTTGACTCAACTCATCAAGGAAACTCTTTATGTTACATTGGTCACTGTGGAACCCAAACTCATACTCCTCAACTCTCCATAAGCAACCCTCTCTTTTAGATTGTAGCACTCAGAACGAGGATTGTAGAAAACACACTCATCTCTCTGAAAGGAAGGTCACAAGTACGACTCTAAGTACCATAAACTTGCCTCTTATGTGAGTCACCACTAATGTAAGCTCACTCAACTCAAGATCATATAAGGCTTTTGTGGGAATGTAATTAAGGATTTTGGTTCAGGGTAGGATATATTGGTCTAAGAAGGTTTTATCTTCCCTTAGGCACTTCATTTGCTTCATTTTGGCACATATTTTCTCGACTCTTTGAGTCATTTATTTCTTCTTTAGGGGCTGGAGAGACATACTGTCACTCTTTGTTGTTCATTTCAATCATTTTTATCCTTTCTAATCTTTCCATGCCTTTCATCTTTTTCTTTTATTGAATCCCTTCATTTCCTTTACATTGTTTACTTTATTTTTGACTTTTTGGCTTTTCTTTTTCTTTTTCTTTTTGTCTTTCCTTTTCTTCATTTTGTACCTTTTATCACTTTTGCATTTCTCGTCTCTCCCCCTAAACTTTTGCTTTTGCCTTGTGCTAAGGAAAGATAGGGTGCCAAGAGAGGATTATTTCAGAACGGGTAAAGGCCTGTATCATGGTTATTGAAAGAATAAGGGCTATGTCTCAACGAGGTTTACCAGGGATATCATCATTGGTAGGCTATGGATGTTTTCAAATCTCAATTAGAATCAAGGAGAGCCTATAATCACCTCTCAAGTCAAGCTTCACTTAGGATTTCGCCTAGACAAACATTCAGGGCAAGTTCTAGACTCATTGGCACGAGACTTGGACTTGCAAATCAATACCTCACCACAAAAACTATAGGATTGCTAAAGAAACAGAGTCGGGGGCCCACAACAACCTTAGCTAAGATTTGAAGCACAAATGGTTCCGAGAAACCACTCGATAATTGTTTAGCCAACACAAAAGTCTCAAGATCACAACTATCACCATCCTATACACAACAATTTGTTTTTAACCATAAGGTCAAAAGTAAATGTGTTAGGCCCAAGTGAAGCTTTGCCTGAGGCACCATTGCTCACTAACTACTATTTACACAAAAACGAAAAGAAAAATAGACTCAAACCCTTAAGAAGGTTGTCATGCCATCCATCATCAGGAAGAGCCACCCGGTTCACACAAACTCCACCTTTGGAAAGAAAAATGGCATTAAGAAAATCAAAGGCTTATTGATCACACGAAATTGTAAAATAAGAATCTACGAACCGAAGAAGAAGCTACTATATGAAATAAGAAGCTATACTGTTGAGGAAAAATGCCAAAGAAGCTATGAAGAAAAGTGTGGAAAGTAAACTAAAAATGTACAATAGGGGGGTTTAAATGAATATACATAAGAGGGAATGAATATATACATGAGAAAGTAACTTTTTATACATACCAAGATCGAAAAATAACAAAAAGTGAAATAAAAGGTAAAGTTATATACATACCAAAAATGAAAAATAAGCAGAAAGAAAGAAAATAGTGTCATATTTACAAACCAACTAACAAATCAAAGTAGGTCCACCCCCTCAAATGAAAGCTAGCATTGTCCTCAATGCTAACTAACCAAAAATAAGCTCAAAGGAAAGATAGAAAGTGAAGAAAACTCCCTATGGATCCTCTGTCTGCATGGGGTCCTGGGACTGGACGGGGTCCTGTGGCTGGCCACCTGGATCATCTGCCTCGGGGGCCTGTGGCTGGCTAGAAGCAACACCCTCTGTCTCTTCAAGCTCAATCTCCATATCATCCACCTGGGGAATCATCCTCCTATTCTTTGGAGCTCTCTCAATCCCCTGCTCCTCCAGAACCTGCTCTGGGCTGCTGAAGGCTGATCATGCAATAGTAGCTCCAGAGGCAAGTGGTCAATTGCCTTCATCTTCTCCACTTCTCCTCTCAGTTCCTTAACCGACTCCTTCGAGGCTCGCGTCTTCTTCAGCTTCTTTATGTACTTGCTCAGCTCCTTAAGTGTTTTCCCTTAATCAGCAAGAGCATCCATTATCAACTTTTGGTTATCAAAGAGCTTCTTCTGGTTATCCAGAAGCTCCTTGAGAGTCTCCTCTACCGAAGCTGGCACCTGTGGCTGTGGGGGCACTGACTGAGCTACCACTGAACTAGAGAGTACAAACAGCTTAGAAGTTGCTGCCTGCATCCAGTTATTGATACTGGAGAGTGTTTGGCTCAATCTGTGGGCATCCAATGGGTAGGCTGAGGAGGATGGAATATCTGGAGGAGTGGAAGTAGATGGTCCTAGGGCAGGTTCTGGTATGACAGTGGAAGGTTGAGAAGAAGTGACTACTACTACTGGCTCTTCAGACTAGCCAGTAGAAGTAGTGGCTTTGCCCTTGGATCCCTTGGCTTTGGGGTTGTCTGGAGCCTTGAGGTTGTACCATGAAAAGGGCATCTTGGGTTTCACCTTCACATTAAATTTTCTTTTCTCCACCTCCTGATCCTCCAAATACATTGTAAGGAATTTCGGGAAGGGGTATGATCTATCACCCACATTTACCACCCTGGTGATCACCCTAGACATGACATTTCCGACATTGATTGGGAACCCCGCCATAATAGTCGCCACTAATATCGCCCTGGAGACCGACATGGTGTTTTCATGAGAAGTGGGGTCCAGCCTGCTGCATGCAAAAGTTTCCCACCCCTTCTCCTCAAAGTTTAGGGTTTTCCTCAAGATAAGAACCCCTATTGTAAACCATGCTGGAGTGGTGCCCGGGAGAGCTAGATATGACACCAACCAAGGACGGGCTGCCTCATCAAGTGCCACCTTCTCCAAGTACAATGCTTCATCTTCCTCATTAAATCTCAGGTATTCATTTATTGTCTTCCCATCAAACTTGACTGTCAGGTTCCGTACTTTAGTCACTTTGGTATCCTTATTGATGTGGGAAGCATTGGCGTAGAACTCCTTGACTAAGTGCTCATTTGCCTCTGACACCTTGCTAGTGAAGTAATCCCACCCCACTCATTCATCGAATTGCTATTTCACGTTGGGGTTGTAAGGTAGAAGGTCCCGCTCTTTGAACTGGCGCTCATGAATAAGTGACCTTAGAGGCCACCACTCTCAGAACTTGTGGTATGCCAGCTCACTAACAAACCTCTTTTTCCACACTTCAAGGTTTCTAGTTCTTTCCACACCCCCGAGTTAGGTCTTACCCCCTCCCTCTTCATCTAGTATCCCAACATCTACATCTTGTCTAGGTGACGAAGGTGTAGGTGAGGTTGAAGCTTAACTATCACTGCTCTCTGCAGAGCCCTCAAACGACTCAAAAGAAACATGAACTGAAGCACAAGCAGTAGGGGAGGCTGGAGGTGTGGGCTCATCTCTCAACCTAAGTCTCCCCGGGAAGTTTGGAACATATTCTGGCACTGAATCAGACTCTGACTCACTTTCCTCAGAATGGGAAGCAGCTCTATCTGCAGCTCTTAAGGTTTTCCTGGTTTCCCCAATTGTTTTCTGAACTAATGGGGTCAAAATTATCATGCCTCGTCCCCTACCCTAGGAGGACTCTGCTCTACCCTTTTATTTGTCACCACCTCCTCTAGATTTAACCATTGTCTGCAAGTGCAATCAGTTGAAATTTGTTAGTGCAAATGCTAGAAGAAGCAGTGTAGAATATCAATTGACAGTGCAAGAACAAAGCAGCAGTCCACGGACCGCAAAAAATACATCGCGGCCGAAAAAGTGTAGGACTCAGAGTAACCACTCTCTAATTCATAGCACTGCGGACCGCAAAAAAGGAGCATGGGCACGGTAAGTGCACCGCGGACCGCGGAAAATTAATTGCGGCCGCAGACCCTGAAATGTACCTCTCTGAACTTCATCATCGCAAACTACAAAAAAACCATCGCGGCCGCGGAGAGGAACCGCTGTCAGCGGAAAATTCCACCGTTGACCGCGGTTATCAGGACTTAACAATCTCACAAAACAAAGATGACCGCGGATCGCAGAAATACAACCGCGGATAGCAGAGGTCAAATTAGGGCTCAACACCTAGGGTTTCTAATTTTTCATGCATTTTAGCATTAATCAACATATTATCAATCCCAATAGGTAGTTAATAACCATTTCTAACTAATTGAAAACCTAATCTAATTAACATTATGGAACCCTAAGTCAAAATTAAAAGAAAAAGGAAGAAGAAGAAGTAAGAACTATCAATTTAAAACAAAATAAGAACAAAATTAAAGATTAAGGGTTGATTGGAACTACCAGAAGTGAAATGTGAGACAAATGAGGTTCAAGTCTTGTGTTTGTGCAAGCTAGGGCATGAGTGAACAGTAGTTTATGTTGTTTGAGAATGCAATGAGCGAAAAGTGTAAAAAGGGGCCATGAGGTTCTATTTATAGACAAGCCCTGGGACCCACAAATTCTTACCTACCGCAGTCGCGGTAAATCACGCGGACCGCGGTTGTGAAGTTCAGAAATGCTGTTGTTTTGAGACCACCGCGGACCGCGAAAAATGCTTCGCGGCAGCGATAAGCCATCGCTGACCGCAAAAAATGCACTACGACAGCGGTGAAACTTCAGAGAACCTCCATTTGGACCTTTTAGCATCGCTGACCCGATCAATTTATGCCTCCGCGGTAAGGTCATCGCGATAACGAAAAATGGAGCACGAGAGCGGTCCAAACTTTAGAGAGTGACAATTTTTTCTAGATTAGTCTTGTACTGTATCTAACATCTCTATACACATTTCACAACCCGTTAGTCCAAAAACAAATCCTACACTAAGAATAAAATCAAATAAAAACAAGAAGAAAAGCACATGGGTTGCCTCATAAGAAGCGTCTGATTTAACATCGCGGCACGATGTAGGTTACCATCAATCACTTGAGATGGATTATTGCCACCACGTGGCTATCATCAAACTTTCCAAGATAGTGCTTGACTCTGTGCCCATTAACTCTGAAGATCTCACCATTTTTGTTTTTCAAATCAAGAGCACCAAACGAAGTCACAAGCACCACCTCAAAAGGTCCACTCCATTTTGATTTAAGCTTTCCCGGAAATAGTCGTAACTGGGAATTGAACAAGAGAACCAAATCACCCACTTTGAACTCCTTGCCACGAGCATACTTGTCATGAAGGTACTTCATCTTGTCCTTATACAAGGACGAACTGGAGTAGGCATGAAATAGGAACTCATCAAGCTCATTAAGCTGCTCCACCTGAAGATTTGCTGCCACATCCCATTCAAGATTTAACTTCCTCAAAGCCCACATAGCCTTGTGCTCTAACTCAACCGGTAGATGGCAAGCTTTCCCAAACACCAACTGGTATGGAGACATACCAATCGGAGTTTTGTAAGCAGTCATATAAGCCCACAGAGCATCATCCAATTTCTTTGACCAATCGGTCCTATTTGCATTGACCGTCTTTGATAATATACTCTTGATCTCCCTGTTAGAGACTTCAACTTTCCCACTAGCTTAAGGATGGTAAGGGGTAAAAACGTTATGATTAACACCATACTTTGCAAGTAAAGTGTCAAATGCCTTATTGCAAAAAGGAGAACCTACATCACTAATGATTGCTCTACGAGTGACAAACCGAGTAAAGATACTCTTCTTAAAAAAGGCCACAACACTCCGGGCCTCATTGTTGGGTAAAGACGCGGCCTCAACCCACTTTGAAACATAATCAACGGCCACAAGAATGTACGTGTTGCCACAAGAACTTACAAACGGACCCATGAAATCAATGCCCCACACATCAAAGATGTCAACCTCGAGAATAGTAGTGAGGGGCATCTCATCCTTCTTTGAAATTCAACCCGCTCTTTGACATTCATCACATTTCTTCACTAGTTCACTTTCATTCTTGTACAATGTAGGCCAATAAAAACCACAACTTAGCACCTTTGAAGCTGTCATTGCCCCACCAAGATGACCACCGTAGGGAGAGGAATGGCAAGCATTAAAAATACTTACTTGCTCCTCCTCCGGAACACATCTCCGGATCATACCATCATTACAGATTTTGAACAAGTACGGCTCATCCCAGTAGTAGTCCAAGCTATCCCGTTTAAACTTCTTCCTTTGGTTAGAAGAGAGCTCATATGGAATAATACCGGTCACAAGGAAATTGGCAATATCCTCAAACCAAGGCATGCTATTCACAGACACATAGAGGAGTTACTCATCAAGAAATTAATCATTAATTTCGAGGCCATCGCGGGGCCTTCCCTCCTCCCCCAAGCGGGATAAGTGGTTCGCCACTTGGTTTTCACACCCTTTCCGGTCCACAATCTCCATATCAAACTCTTGAAATAATAAGACCCATCTCATCAACCGAGCTTTAGAATCCTTCTTCATCATCAAGTAGCGGAGTGCTGCATGGTCGGTATGAACTATCACTTTGGCACCCATGAGATAAGTCCTAAACTTCTCCATTGTGAACACTTTTGCCAACAACTCTTTTTCCGTCACCATGTAATTCACTTGAGCATCATTCATTATTTTGCTTGCATAATACACTAGGTGAAACATCTTATTCACTCTTTGACCCAATACCGCTCTTACCGCAACATCGCTTGCATCACACATAAGCTCAAAAAGTAAGCTCTAATTGGGTACGGTAATAATGGGAGTGGTTGTCAATTTGTACTTTAGGAGTTCAAATACATTCCTCATTGAACACGAACTTGACATCCTTTTCCAATAACTTGCACAAGGGATTCACTACCTTAGAAAAGTCTTTGATGAATCTTTTATAAAACCCCGCATGCCCAAGAAAACTCCTAACCCCCTTGACTGAAAGTAGGAGGAGGAAGCATTGAGATCACTTCAATTTTAGCCTTGTCCTCCTCTATGTCATGCTTTGAGATCTTATGGCCGAGGGCAATGCCTTCCTCGACCATAAAGTGGCATTTTTCCCAGTTAAGCACAAGATTGGTCTCTTCGAACTGGGCCAACACCTTGTCAAGATTCTTCAAATATTCATCAAATGAGTCACCCACAACAATGAAGTCATCCATGAACACCTCCAAAATGTCCTCCACCATGTCGGTAAATATGGCCATCATACACCGCTAGAATGTAGCCGGAGCAATGCACCACCCAAATGGCATCCTAAAAAAGGCAAAGGTACCATACAGACACGTGAATGTGGTTTTCTCCTGATCTTCCGGAGCAATCAAAATCTTGTGGTACCTAGAGTACCCATCCAAGAAATAGTAGAAGGCACGCCCAGCAAGTCTATCTAGCATTTGGTCAAGAAAAGGCAATGGAAAGTGATCCTTGCGGGTCACTTTATTTAGCTTGTGGTAGTCCATGCACACCCTCCATCCGGTAACAGTCCTTGTGGGAATCAACTCATTTTGCGTATTGGTAACCGCGGTCATACCACCCTTCTTCGGCACACATTGCACCGGCGAAGTCCAAGAACTATTTGAGATGAGGTACACAACCCCTGCATCCAACCACTTGATCACCTCCTTTTTGACAACCTCTTGCATAGCCTCATTCAACCTCCTCTGATGTTCCACGGAGGGCTTGGCATCTTCCTCAAGAATAATTTTGTGTATGCAAAAGGCGGGGCTTATCCCCTGGATATCAGTTATAGTCCATCCAATTGCCTTCTTCCATTTTTTAAGCATCGCCAATGTGGCATCTACCTGCATATTAGTAAGACAAGGGGAAATAATAACTGGAAAAGTTGAACTAGGGCTTAAGAATTCATACCTGAGGTGTGGAGGCAAAGACTTCAACTCCAATATGGGAGGTTCCTTGATTGAGGGCTTTGTTGGTGGAGTTTTTCTATTCTCAAGATCCAATGAGAGCTTTCGAGACTCATAAGAGTACGAGCCCATTCCATGCAACGCATTGACACACTCCACCTGTCCTTCATCCTCATTAACATCAAGGTTCAACAATACCGTTTCTAGAGGGTCCTCCACATTAATCACTGCACTAGTATTATCAACTATCACTTCCGTGACAAGATCCACTAAAGAGCACACTTCAGTACTGTTGGGCTGCTTCATTGACTTGCATACATGAAATACCACTTTTTCATCACCCACCCGGAAGGTGAGTTTCCCTGCTTCCACATCAACTAAGGCCTTCCTAGTTGCAAGGAAAGGTCTTCCCAATATGATCGGAACCTTATAATGAACCTCATAGTCCAAGATCACAAAGTCAGCGGGCAAAATGAACTTGTCCACCCGAACAAGAACATCATCTATAATACCAAACAACCTCTTCATAGTTCTATCTGCCATTTGCAACCTCATTAAAGTAGCCCTCGGTTTCCCAATACCCAAAGTTTTGAACATGGAGTAAGGCATGAAATTGATACTTGCACCCAAATCGTAAAATGCCTTTGCAAAATCCACGCTCCCAATGGTACATAGGATGGTGAAAGCGCCGAGATATTTAAGCTTTGGAGCCATCGAGTGCACAATTGCACTTACTTGGTGAGTCATTTTGATGGTCTCACAGTCCATGGATCTCTTTTTAGTCACCAAGTCTTTCATGAACTTGGTATAACCCGGCATTTGCTCGAGAGCTTCCACCAAAGGAACATTGATTGATAAGCTCTTCATCGTGTCAATAAATTTTCTAAATTGGTTCTCATTCTTTTGCTTTGCAAGCCTTTGAGGGTAAGGTGGAGGAGGCCTTGTCAAGGGAGCCTTAGCCTTTGGCAATACTATTTCCGGTATGTCTATTACGTGTTCCCTAGATGGGTTCACGTCATCTTGGGTCTCCACCTCATCATCATGAACATCAATCCTCACTTCCGCATTCACATTCTCTTCTCTCACTTGCTCATCAACTAAAGGAACATCATCATATTGCACTTGAATCTCGTCACTCACAATTTCCTTTTGCTTGGAGGTATTCACATCATCACCTCGACCACTTTTAGTAATTACCGCCATTGCATGCCTGGTGTTGTTCTCACCCTTCCGGTTTATTATCCTATCACTAGGTAGAGCCCCTTAGGGTGAGTATTCAAAGACTGTGAAATCTGGCCAAGTTGAACCTCCAAATTCCGGATTGAATTATTGTGGGATGCTAACTGGGCATCAGAGTCGGTGTTCTTCATCATCATTTGTTCAAACATCATCTCGATCCTTCCCATCTCATTGTTTGACAAGCTAGGACCTTTGGACAGAAATAGATATGGGTTGTTTGGTTGTTGATACATCGGAGGCCTTTGAAAGCCTTGCCCCTGATTCCCTTGGTTGTCATTGTTCCAACCCCCTTGGTTGTTGTTTCCTCCCAATTGTTGTTGTTGCCACTCCAGTTTCCCTGATTGTTCTGGTTGCCCCAGTTTTGACTGTTGTTCCCCCAGTTGCTATTACCTTGTTGGTGTTGATTCCCCCAATTTCTTTGGGATCTCCATTGTTGTTGTTGGTTAGGAGCATTTCCCCTTTGTCCTTGGTAATTGTTCACATACTGCACTTCTTTATTTTGCTTATCATAGCCCTCATCTTGATTGAAACCACCACTACCTTGGTCATATTGATCCGGACTATCTTGACCTTATTGATCTCTTTGTTATCTCTTATTTACCAACATGTTGACACCTTCCATAGCATTTACTTGTCTAGGAGCTTGAGCTTATTGCAATTGATCTTTTGCCAATTGGTTCATTGTGGTAGTTAACTCCTTTATTGCCTGACCATGATCGTGGAGCTCTTTGTGCAAGTGGATAACAGTGGGGTCACCCTGTGGCACATTTGCTCAACTTTGCCAAGCTAAGGAAGTATCTTCCATCTCATCCAATATCTCACACACCTGATCATAAGGTGCGTTCATAAAATTTCTCCATGCTAGCTGGTTCACTACACACTGATTGGTCATGTTAATGCCACGGTAGAATGTTTGCTGAATCATTGCTTTGGTCATGTCATTGTTCGGACATTAGGTTCCTGTTTGAAGGCCAAAATCTCATCTCTCAAAGTCGCCACATGCCCCGGTGAGAAAATTTTTGCTATGAACTTGTCCTCCAACTCATCCCAAGTAGTGATGGAATGGTTGGGAAGCCTTTCAATCCAGTCCAAAGTTTTCCCTCTAAGTGAAAAAGGGAACAATCCCAAATGAAGTGCATCCTCTGACACATTTGCTTACTTGCTTCCCCAATAGGTATCCACAAAGCCTTTAAGATGTTTATAGGCATTCTGATGGGGAGCACCTGTGCAATACCCTCGCTACTCTAACAAAGTCAACATCACATTTGTAATTTGGAAATTGCCCGTCTGGATCCGGGGTGGGACAATTGCACTAGCATATCTTTGTTTGGAAGCACCCGAGGAGCCGCTCTTGGAGGGGGGGAGGGGTCTGGAACATTATCATTGGCCTGGTGGCCTCTCCTTTGAGCTTGAGTCACTATAGGTATCTCATCATCAATATTGTCATCTACCTCCTCCCCTGGAATAGCATTTCCAAGAGGGTCATTGTTATTGTTCGCCATTTTGTACCTAAATTGGCGACACACACAAATTAGTATCACAGAAAGAAAGAAAAAAAATACACAAAACTATTTAGATAGATAGCCAAAATTGTTAGCTCCCCGACAACGGTGCCAAAAAATGATATGGTCCAACCCTACACCACTACAGAGTGGTAAGGGTGGTCGATGCAGTTTTTACCCGAGAAGGTAGGGATCGAATCCACAATGAGCTAAAACAATGTTTGGAATTGGATTCCTATCTAATCCAACAGTGTGTAGTGCTCTTGATTACACTTCTAATCATTCTTGTTTGTTTGTTACTTCTAATTTTATACTAATGATGCGCGAAATTAAGCTAAGTAGATATGTTTGTAGAGTTTTCTAAATTGGTAAAGAGGAACTAGGGAAGTGACTTACTCCTAGGTGAGTATCTAACGGGATCTAGAACTTAGGGCAATAATGTTATAGTTGGGATCGTGATATAGCCAATGCACGAAGCTACTCACTCTACACCTCTCGGTAGTAAGAGTGACTTTGCCCTAATTGGCTTTCTCAATCCCAATTGGGTGTTCAGTTTGTGCAAGCAATGTTGGATCAAGTCGAGTATTACTATCTCTAGGTTTAACCCTTTAATTGGTGTAAGCACGTGATTTTTGCCCTATGAAAGAATTACACCCAAATAGTTTTTGATAGTTTGCATTTGTTGTGAAATTTGTGTATTATTTGTATTTGTCTGTGCATGTTTATTTATACTTTAATTAAGAAAAATGAAAAAAAATATGTGTCACATGCGCATTTACGATTTAAATGTGCATTTAGTAATTAATTAAACTTTAATTTGGTTTTAAGGAAAAATCACAAAAATATGCATCTTTTATTCTATTTGTTTGTCATTAAGTGATTTTATTTTATTTAAATGGTTAATGTGTGTGATAATTGTTGTTTAAATAATAATCAATATTTGTATAAGTTTTATTTTTGATTTTACAACTTAATTAGGAATCTTGTTTAAATTAGAAATTAAAAGAAGGAAAAGAAAAGAGTTTAAATCGGAGAAAAATCCGGATTTGGGCTAATATTTGAGACCAAAATCAGGACCAAATCATTTCATAACCCAGTTCGTTTCCCTGATCTCTATAGCCTCACAAAACGACGTCGTTTAAGGAATATCAGATATGGGCCGTTGATCAAACATATCTAACGGTCCAGTTCAACTCCCATTTTAAACCAAACGACGCCGTATAAGGATACTCAATCGGAGCCGTCCATCTTGTTCAATCCTACGGCTCCAACACACCTCATTTACCCGACCCACTTAACCCCAAAGACCGACCCAATCTCAATTTAAATCACACGACGCCGTTTCATCAAGTGAAAGATCTTGGCCGTTGATCACTCTTGATCCAACGACCAGGATTCGACTTCCCCATCCCGTATATAAACTTTCTCACCTCTCACCCCCGCACCCCAAGCCAGACCCCCTTCCCTTCATCGTCCCAAACACGGACCTCCCAAACCCTAGCCGCCCCTGTGCACCCTCACCATTAAACCCGGCGGCAAGGACGCCAGTGACCATCGCCTTAACACCCTAGATGCACCTCACCACCCTGAATCCAAATCCATCAACCGCTTAGTTCAAATCAGTCCCTAGGTTCTCGAATCTTCATTTGAAGATTCGAGCAGAACTCCGATCTACACCGATCTACCCCAGGTTCATACCAGACACTCCCCTGACCTCCCTCGTGACCAAACCAGGCTTGGTTTGGTCCGAATCTAACCAGGGAAACATAAATCCCAAATCTGCCTTTAGGAACCCTAGAAATCCTGATGTCCGGTCTGTGTCCGTTTGAACCAGATGATTAAGGTCTAATGGACCTTAATCGAAGTGTTCTCAGTTGAGATTAGTGAACTGCTTTTACTATTGCATCAAACATCCTGGGTTTTTCTGTTGGTCTACTACTCTGTTCTGGGATTGTTGATTGATGCCCGACCATTTGTGGGTTTATCATTGTGGGAATTGCTGTTGGTTGTTCGTGAACTAGTGGTTGTATTGTTGTTGTTTGTTGCTGCTGTGATACTGCTGTGTTACTGCTGTCTGTTCGATTGTTGCTGATATCGTTCTTCTTCTTCTCATTCTTATTGTCCAGCATCCAGGTACACATTCTAATTGCACTGGTGTAATGATGAACTTGGAGCATGATTAAGAGTCTAAAGAGAATGGTTGTTTGAACTTAGTGTAGTGATTTTCATCTTCTACTGTTACAGTTTAAAGCATTCTGTATACCCTACATGTAAAGTTTGACCCCATACTGTGTAATGGATTAGTTTTCATTCTATAAGAGTTTGGTCCAGTAATTTGACGGTGTATCATAATCAAAATTAGTGGTGTATCAGTGATGTTCGATCAACAAACGGTTTCGTATAGGGTCGATTAAGAAGGGTAATGTAGTAATCACGTTTGTTTTACCTTGGCTCACCAGTATATAACGCATGTTTCAAAAGCATGCTAGGCAATTTGGGAAAATATATGTATAAACAACAAATTCGTGTAGGTTATATTATTGGATAAAGGTTGCCTAAAACATGTAGTAATACCACTTAAGTTAGATAAGGTCAGATTAGTCTTTTCGCCTTTGCGTGTAGGAATAATTAACTGAACCTCATATGTGTGCCCGTCAATGAATAAGGTCGCATATGTATAACTTCTTCATCTAATAATGTTAGTTTAAATTAATCAAAGAATAGTTATATTATGGTGTGTCAATCTCATGTTTTAGTATTATTGAATCATAGAATATAGAATGAAAGCAGTTTTTCTTTGTACAAACTCGATCGCAATTTTCCATTCGCATTAGTCGTAAACTAATAACTAATAAATTACGTTTTTAGCATGTAATTAATTAAGAGATTTTCTTTTATTTTTAGAGACAACTTAATAGAAGAAATGTAGTCACTGTAGGTTTATCCTTAAAAATAAAAATGAGACGAGCCTCGCCAAATAAATCACACATCGCTGGGGCCCTCACTAAATACATAACCATTGACTAGATTTTGGATTTGGCCGTTTAATGAACCTTCACGGTCTCTTCCTAAAATAACAATACGTTAGTCTCTTTAGGATGCGCCTTAATAAATCTTACCTTCTTAAACTCGGGTGCACATTTATGTGACCCAAATCCAAATCTCAACGGAGTCGAAATGTGTCTCTAATCACGGGTACATTGATTGTGACGTGGTTCGAGATGCATGTCCATGACGTTGCAAATTCCTTTTAAAAATAAGAATGAGATGAGCCTCGCCGAATAAAAATACAAAATTGCGGGGCCCTCGGTAAATATTTGCTTTAAAATTGCTTAGACTTCGGGATGGACCGTTTAGCAAAACTCCACGGCCCTACCCAAAGTAAATGATACGCTAGTCGCTTTAGGCGCGCCTTTAATAATTTAATTTTCTTAAAACTCGGGTGCACATTTATGTGACCCAAATCCAAATCTCAACAGAGTTGAAATACGCCAACAACCACGGGTGCATTGATGTGACGTGGTTCGAGATGTGTTTCCACGATGTTGCAATTCTTGATAAAAATAACAGTAAATGATAAAAGCGGTTAAAAGTTAAATTTTGCACATAGGTTCAACATGTATAAAATCAGATAATCAAGCCGAATATAACAGTTGAGCGACCGTGCTAGAACCACGGAACCCAGGAATGCCTAACACCTTCTCCCGGGTTAACAAAATTCCTTATCCGGATTTCTGGTGCGCAGACTGTAATATGGAGTCATTCTTTTCCTCGATTCGGGATTAAAATTGGTGACTTGGGACACCCTAAATCTCCCAAGTGGCGACTCTGAAATAAATAAACAAATCCCGTTTCGATTGTCCTTTAATTGGAAAAAACTCCCTTGTACCCTCGCGGGTGCGGAAAAAGGAGGTGTGACAATTGGGGCTATCAATCTCTTGAATACACCCCAATTTCTTGTTGGCATGAAATTCCTAGACTTAGTCTATCTTTCTCAGAAGAGCCTATGTCAAAAAGGCACAAATTAGTGTTTGCAACCACTAATACAATATAGAAAGTATAAATGAGGCCAAATAACAATCATTCATAAACATCTAAGCCCTAAAATAAAAGACTCATTAAATACCCACACTAGGTTGAGCCAATACCCTAGTTAATAGGTTTATCTACTTATAATTGAAGAGCAAATCATAGATTGAGATGAAGAATAACCCATAAAATATAATTACAAGATAAGAAACTAATTTTAATTGCTAAACAAGCTACAAAATTACTCAAAATAGCTAAAATGCGGCGTTCATGTGCTCACTACTGATAAGATGACCTAAAAATCTAAAAAAGTAGTATTTATACACAGCTAAATTTTTCAGACAAAAATGCCCTTGACAGAGGTACCGCTGACAACGAAAAATGGACCACAACCGCATAAAATCAAGTGCCTTCCAGCTCAACTTCCAACTCTCTGAACCTCTTCACCGCGGACCGCGGTAAACGGACCGTTGTCGCGGTAGGTCCTTCGCTGCCGCATAAAAGCACCACGGTCAGCGGTGACTTGAATTCCAAAAATGACAACTCTCTGAATCCTTGCCACCGCGGACCGCGATATAAGGACCACAGTCGAGGTGGGTCTTCTGCGTTCGCGGTGGATTTTCCGTTGTAGCGCTGCTTTGACTTGGTTTTGAACTTGTGCAGGTTTCACTCCCTTTTTGAGCTGGTTATGACATCCTTGTCCTTTTTTGACCAAACACTGCAAACAAGCACAACAAGTTAGCTTTTGGGAATACTTCTACACATTTTAGTCCAAAACTCAAGCAAAAAGGAGCATAAACTAGACTAGAATCCCTAGTTATCACCGATAATTATCAAATCACTCAGTCCCTCATCCATGTTTAGTTTATTTTTTTCATCAGTACATACCAGTTTCTATTACTCTAGGATCTAACTTTTCATTATGGCATCCACGTTGGAGTCACGAACTTATTTCTTGAAATGAGGATACAACTTTATAGCCTATACTCTATTGTTGTCTCCAGGCCTGACGCCTCTCATTTTTTTTCTTGCCTCAATTATAGACTATGTAATATTGTCATTTCATAATTTTTTTCCCACCATTGTCCTCCACGTATCACATCTTACTCATACTTCTTCATTAACTCTCTTCTTATTTCCCGCTAACATTTATATCTATCACTTTATTCTGAAAATGCAAACAAGATATTCTTTTGCTCTTAACTCCCTTGCTCCATCCATTGGCTCTTCGAGTTGCCTAATATTCTCTCTACTAGGGACGAGAGCCATACTAAGATAATATTTATCTTTTCCCGGCTTCCAGTGCCTATCTTTGTAGTACTCATATCTAGTTGTACTATTTTAGGGTGCACCATCTGGGTGTCTCACAAGGAGATCTATTAGCATATTTGCACTATCCTTCAGAAATGTCAATTAATGCAAACAATCCATTAACCATTTTAGGTTACTCTAACCCCAGCCGGATCCTAATATCTTGTCATTCTCTTATACTACTTCTGTTAACTTCCATAGGACATAAATGAGATGGTTGTGGCCATTTGTATGTGCCTCTATTATTGTTGAAGGTAACTCAAAAGGCTTATATTCTTTTGCCTTAATTTGTAAGTACTGATAATCTTTATTAACTGGGTATCTCGTACCCTTCTCATCTTGCTCCTTTTACTTGTTGAAGCTTGTATCTACCTTCTAAATCTCTCATTGCCTTTTTTTATAGGGTGGATAGATATTCTTGCCTCAAGGCTTACACGTTTAAGTACACAACTCTTCGAGTTTAAGTACACAACTCTTTGTATCTACCTTACATTTACTCATCATAAGCATCACGCGAAATTCGAGTTCCTCTAACTCAACTCTTCCACAGCCGCATTCAATCCTTTACCAACCGTCTTTCTAGATGTACACATCGTCTTATTATGAATAAGATAGAGTTTAGGAAATTGTGTTCTTACAACTGAGCTCTACCACACGATCTAGAGTAAGAAGAAAGAGTGACAGTCCTAAATGCCCTGTGGCCTCCTACTGAGAAATGTGGTGCACAACACACCCATAAATAAGACTCTACTAAACACGGCTTATAGACTCCCTAATATAGAACTACTCTGATACCACTTTTGTCACGACCCAAACCGATGGACCACGACGAGTATCCGGTACCTGACTCAACTGAGTACCAACATAACGTATCTTTTTATGCCATACTATAATAGATAACTGAGCCGGAAGGCTGCCGCGAGATAAGTAGCATACAACATGTGATACCAACTTATACATAAGACATACGGGCATATAAGACCAAAATAACCACTCGTATACTGAACATAGGCCGATAAGGCCGTACAATCTTTTACGTACATGACATTTATCTACAAGCCTCTAAGAATACATAATATTCATAAAGGCCGGGACAGGGTCCCACCATACCAAACAATACATCTAAATCATACTAACCAAACAAGCAACTCCGAAGCAAATAGAGCACACCAACATCTTCCGCTGAGCTGATAGCCTACTTGGAGGGCTCTCGACCTGTCTATCGGGACATGCGGGCATGAAACGCAACATCCCCAGGCAAAAGAGACGTCAATACAAATAATGTATCAAGTATGTAAGGCACATAAATAAGTACATAACAGACATGGAAGAAATGTGGAGTAAATGACTCAACTTGTAAGTCTGGATAACTCTCTAAATCGTGAAATAATTATAGTGTTATGCATATGCGTATGAATTTCATGTCGTGCATGAGTATATGTTTCATAATATCATCAGGCCTTTGAGGGCATCCCATCATATCATCTAGGCCACTATGAGCAAAATCATCAATGTATATCAGCTGATCAGGTGGTGGTGCATATATAACGCTGTAACATTTTCCCATATCTCATATACATATGTTATACATATATACGTATATATAATGCCATCTGGTCATGGGTCAATGTACATGTATAAACGAATGCAATGCATGAGAAAGTACATCAATAAAATCTTTCGGAGTGTCATAAGACCATTATGCATCTGATTAATATCATGAAATAAACTTTATCAACTTACGTATTTCCTCAGACACATGAATAGATGATAAAATAAAATGACACATGGGGAATCAAGAACATAAGCATCTTTAGTATTTCTATGAATAGAGTCATTTATGAAAATTGTGCATTTGCTTGTTTCGTTTTTATCGTATGGATCATGCCAAAAAAAAGAAGAGATAGCCTTAACATACCTGAGTCTATTCTCTTGACAATTCCTCTAACACATGACAATTGCGACAACACATAACAACAAGATCGGAGTAGGGAAAATCCGTATGATATTCTTGAGAATGATTGCACCGTACTCCATTATAATTGCAAAATCTCACTTTGCTTTGAATTGATGAAGGTATTGTGTTGCTTATATGATATATGTATATTAAATGAACCAAATAATGTGATGAAGTTCTTTAAGAGTCATAAGACTCTTAAGCTATTGATAATAACGTGATTTGGGATGTGGACAATAAAGTGAGTATAAGACTCTTAAGTTATAGTCTCTTAAGTTTAATATTTCTTATACAAGGATGTGGTCCCCACTTTCCTAATGACTAAGCCACCAAAAAGACTCTCTTAATGCCACCTTATTCTATGTTTTTAAGGGTCATACTTCCATCAAGCCTTGGCTGCCACGTTTGGAGATGTAACACTTATCCAAATATTTAGATTAATTATCTACTAATCACTTGATTAACTTGTTAATCTCCCATTAACCAATAATTAGCTAATTACTCACATAATTAAGAATTATCTCAAATTACTTAAAATACTACCCACTTTTAACATACCTTATATACCTTACTATCATGTCCATGTGGTACCTTGTATGGTATTAGTCCATACATACCAGGTATTTTAGCTCGGGTCGTATTTTATCCCAAAATATCAAACTTCGACAAAATTTATTTTCTTCGATTTGTCTACCCTCTCACCTTCACGAATTTACTCATCACTTGTTTGAAATAGCATCATGCTTGTAATCTCAAAATAATCCTATTCCCGAACTTACGTTGAATAACTTATGACGAAACTTTAATGTACGAAAATGCGGGATGTAATATCTCATTTTCGAGCTTTCATCAATTTACTTATACCGTAATTTTACGTACGAAAACATGGGATGTAACATCTGAATTAGTATAGCCAATGGGTACAATATCACTTGAGTGATAAATCAACATATAATCCCTAGTCCTTTTCAGGTACTTGATTATATGTTTAACGGCAGTCCAGTGTTCTTGTCCAGGACTAGACTGAAATTTACTAACCATGCCAACAACAAAACAGATATCAGGTCTAGTACATAGCATACCATACATGAGACTCCCTACAACCGAATCATAAGGGACCGCCTTCATCTTTTCTATCTCATTAGTCATTTTTGGGGACTGATTTTTTGACAGAGAGATTTCACGCCTAAAAGGGAGAAAACCTTTCTTGGAATCTTGCATGTTAAACCTTGTGAGAATAGTATCAATATAAAGTGCTTGGGATAAGCCTAATATCCTTGGCTTGCAATGTCGCATAAGTTTGATCCCAAGGATATATGCCACTTGTTCCAAGTCTTTCATGTCAAAAAGCGAGGACAACCATTCATTTACTGAATTCAACATGCTTACATTATTTCCTGTGAGCAAAATATCATCTACGTACAAAACCAAAAATGTAACTTTATCTCCATCCCACTTCTTATAGACATAAGACTCGTTTTCACATTAATCAAAACATAAGGTTTTAATCGATGTGTCAAAACAAGTATTCCATGCTCTAGAAGCTTGTTTCAATCCATAAATGGATTTCTTTAATTTACACAACATATGCTCATTGCCACTTTTATGAAACCAATTGGTTGTGCCATATAGATGCACTCACCAAGACTTGCATTAAGAAAAGCCATCTTGGCATCCATTTGCCAAATTTCATAATCGTAATGAGCAACAATGGATAAGATAATCCTAGTGGATTTAATCATGGCTACTAGCGAAAAAGTTTCCTCATAATCGATCCCTTCTTTTTGAGTAAACCCTTTTGTAACAAGCCTAGCTTTAAAAATTTGCACTTTTCCATCCACTCCTCTCTTTTTCTTATAGATCCATCTATAACCAATGGGTTTGACTCCAGTAGGTGGTTCTACAGGATCCCAGACTTGATTGGAGTACATGGACTCCATTTCAGATTTCATAGCAACAACCCATTTATCAGCGTCTGTATCATATAGTGCTTCATCATAATTAAGAGGTTCTGTATTGGGATCTTTAGGGATTCTATCATAATATTCTCCAAAGAGCATAAACCAGAGAGGTTTTTTAATAATTCTCCCACTACGACTAGTCACTACAGGTGCAGTTGGATTTTGTTGTTGAATCACAATATCATTTTCTAGAACTGAAGCCTCATGTTATCCTCCACACCTTGCGGTGCTGGGATATCATTAAGTTCTTCTTGAAGTGCAGGTTGCACAACAATTTCAGGTTGCTCAACATTACTCCCACTACTTTGGGGTAGTAAGATGTCAGGCAATTGCTCTTGTGCGTTCTGCTGCCTATTGACATGTCTCTCATTATGATAATGCATTGGTATATCAATACTAGCTTCCAGGATACATTCCAGAGATGAGTCATTAGTTATTCCATTACTTAATTCATGTAAAACTAGTTTACTTCTAGGAATATGGTTTATTAAATAGTCCAATTCTAAAAATTAGGCATTTGTCGTAACAATTACCTTCTTTTCTTTGGGAAAATATAATAAACCTCCTTTAGTTTCTTTTATATATCCAATAAATATGCATAATTCTGTCCCCGATTATAATTTATCCGCTTTCCCTTTCAGCACATGTGCAGGACAACCCCAAACCCGAATGTGCCGTAAACTTGGCTTGCGCCCAGTCCACAATTCCGCTAAGGTTGAAGGTACTGACTTTGAAGGAATCAAATTTAGAATGTAATTTGTTGGTTCTGAGGCATATCCCCAAAAGGAAAAAGGCAAATCATAATAACTTAACATTGATCTAACAATTTTCAAAAGGGTTCTATTTATTCTTTCTGCCAAACCATTTTGTTGTGGTATTCCTAGGCAGATAATTGAGATGTAATTCTACAATTTGATAAGTATTTAATGAATTTCGTAGAAAGTCACCCACCACCACGACAGTTCGCAATGTTTTGATATATTTATCATATCGTTTCTCCGTTTTCGTCTTAAATTTGAATTTCTCAAAGCATTCAGACTTACGACGCAACAGATAAATGTATCCATATATTGAGTAATCATCTGTGAAAGTCACAAAATACTCAAAACTACCTCTTGCTTGTATATTCATAGGGCCACACAAATCAGAGTGAATTTTTGAGGGAAAACGTCTCTTGGTCATTTTAGCTTCTGAACATGATTCGCATGTTGGCAGTGCCTCCATTTTCAATGAACTCAAAGGTACATCAAAAATCAATCTCGAGATCCTATTTAGATTTATATGACCTAGACGTAAGTGCCATAATTAAGTTTGGCTCAATTCAGAAATATGTTTTCTTTTATCTGGAAAATTAATGTTATTTAATTCTTTTGATTGTAGCACATTGAGAGAGATATCAAGAATAAAAAGGTCATGTACTCTAGTAGTAGTGTAGATAAAACACTTATTAATTATTAGCAAAATAAATATTATAACCAACATCTATATTTTCGAAACCGAAATCAAATTCCTTCTTATAGAAGGTACATAGAGAACATCTTTCAAAACTAAAACTCTATCACTAATAGACGAAACTCTAATATCTCTTAATGCTAAAGCTGGTGATGGCTCGCCATTGGCTTGAAAAACTATCACGACCCAAGTTTGCCCTCCGTGAACTGTCGTGACGCCACCTAGTCTCTACGACTAGGCAAGCCTAACAATCGCGGAAACAAAATGTGGAAAAACTAATAAAAATTGAAGATAAGCAAATATAGAAACGTTTAAGATGCCGCTCGGCATATACTAATACAAGATCTAAAAAAGTGAACAACTTCTCAAAATCCGGAATCTCATGAAATCACAAGCTTTTAAATGACTACAGGCGTCTAACTCCAGAATGTCTAAACAAAAGTAAATACAGAAGGGCTAATACTATGAGAGAGAATGGAAAAGGACTCCCCGGTCTGCGGATACGGCAAATATAACTTGAAGTCTCTGGAGGATCGCCTCGCCTCAAGTGTAGTGGGACTGAGTCGAAGTACCTGGATCTGCACATGAAAAACATGCACAGAAAGGGCATGAGTACACCACAACGGTACTCAGTAAGTGTCAAGCCTAACCTCGGTCGAGTAATGACAAGGAAGGTCAGGGCCCTACTGATTATAGCTGAAAAACGAGGTAAAACAGTATAGAATACGACAATATAATTAAATGCTAACAATAAGAAGTAACACAGGATAATAAGAATAACAATAACTATAACAGACAAAATAATCACAAAAAGAATACCACTCAACACATAAATAACAAGCGGGGATCTCTCGGTATCCCGAGGAGCTCTTAGTATCCTCAATATGTGTGCTGGGGATCTCTCAGTATCCCGAGGATCTCTTAGTATCCTCAATATATATGCTGGGGATCTCTCGGTATCCCAAGGATCTCTTAGTATCCTCAATATACGTGCTGGGGATCTCTCGGTATCCCGCACTACAGTCCAAATCAATATATGTGTTGGGGATCTCTCGGTATCCCGCACTATAGTCCAAATCATTATATGTACAAGGGATCTCCCAGGATACCGTCCCGCAGTTCCAAAGTAAACACACAACAACAACATGAAGAATGCTCAATTAAATTCAATTTCATACCAAGGTAAAACAGATATTTCTAACCTAGCATGTTACACATAATTCAAATAAGGCAGTTTGAGCAAGTAAAGCAATTAAGTCAATTAGTCATGCTTCCCTAAGCTAACAACAGACTTAAATTGCAAGTAGTATAAACAGGAAAGGAAACACAATTAAAGTTACTTAATAAAAATAGGATTTTTAATAATTAGAACAAGTACGCACTCATTACCTCACGTACAAGGCATTTCAAATATCAATAATACCAAATCCTAAGGGGAGTTCCCCCCATAAGGTTAGGCAAGCCACTTACCTCGAACCGTCTCAAAATCAACCTGAAACCACGTTCTTGCCACGAGTATTCGACTCCAAATGGCTCAAATCTATTCAATTCAATCGCATAATGTAAATATAACTTCAAGTAACTGATTCCACAAATAAATTCTAAGCTAATATGCGAAATTAGGTAAAATGACCAAAATGCCCCCGGGCCCACGTCTCGAAATTAGGTAAAATTTACAAATTCAAGATCCTCATACTCCCACGAGTTCATTTATACCAAAACTATTCCAATCCGAGATTAAAATCTAGATCAAATCCCAAAATTAGGCCTAGGAACTTTTTTCAACTTTTCTCCAAGTTTTCACCCCAAATTCGAATTCAAAGGAATTTAAGCATAGATTCGTGGAAATTAATCAAAACTAAGTAAGAATTACTTACCCAAAACACCCAGGTGAAAATCCCTCTCAAAATCGCCAATCCCGAACTCCCAATTCAATTTCTAAGGTTTTTAGACTAAACCCTTGATTCTGCCCCTTTTCTGATCAGTGAAACCGCATCTGCGGCACTAGGACCGCTCCTGCGGTCCCGCTTCTGCGTAGACCAAGTCGCACCTACGACTTTTCATTAAACCCAAATTTCCGCTTTTGCAACTGCCTTTCCGCACCTGCGGTCTTGCAGGTGCGTTCTACTTCTCGCACCTGCGGCTTCTGGAGCCTGGACCAAATTCTGCTTCTACGGTCACCTAGACGCTTCTGCGACGCCACACCTACGGTCCCACATACGTAGGTGCGGTTATGACAGGTTCATCAATCAGATTTTTGCCCAAGTCCAAAAATCAATTTTCGTTAAGCACTCGAAACTCACCAGAGGCCCCCGGGACCTCAACCAAACATGCCAACCAATCCTAAAACATTATTCAAACTTGTTCCAACCTTCGGAATTATCAAAACAACATCAAAACACCAATTTAACATCGGATTCAAGCCTAAGAACTCCAAAAACTCTCAAATTACGTTTCCAATCAAAAAGTCTATCAAACCTCGTCCGAATGACCTGAAATTTTGCACACATGTCACATTCAACACTACGGAGCTACTCCAACTTTTGGAATTCCATTCCGACCCTTAGATCAAATTCTCACTATCGAACCAAAAACTTCAAAAATTCAGCTTTCGGCATTTCAAGCCTAAATAATCTACGAACCTCCAAAACACAAGCCAAACACGTATTGAAACCCGAAATCACCCAACGGAACTAACGGAACCAATGGAATTTCATTTCGAGTCCGTCTTCACACTTCTTCAACTACGGTCTAAATTCTACAACTTAAACTCTCATTTAGGGACTAAGTGTCCAAAAACTCTCCGAAACTCCAAATAAATCTTCCCGACAACTTACAATAGCAGAAACAAACACGGGAAATGCAGTTAATAGGGGATCGGGGCGTTAATTCTTAAAATTACCGGCCGGGTCCTTACAAAAATGCAAACTACATTCTGACTTAGACGTCGTGTTTCCTGAAACCCCTGCAAAGTAGTGCAGATATGATTAGTGGCTCCTGAATCTACACACCAAAACATAGTAGAGACAGTCGCTAAATAAGTTTCAACGATATTTAAATTCGAATTACCTTGCCTATTCAACTTTGCCAGATAGGTAGGGCATTGCTTTTTGTGATGCTCAGGCTTCTTGCAATGATAACACTTTTCTTTGGGCTTTTTCACACTAGACGCACCTTCAGGTGCCAAATCTTTTTGAGCCTTCTTCTTTTTCTTACCGCCTTTCGACTTAAAAATTGAAGCTTTCTCAACATTCAGTGCCACAACTAGAGCTTGCTATTTGATAATAGATTATGCCGTTTGCATCTCATTTAACAATTTTGCTAGTGACAAATCCATTTTGTTCATATTATAATTCAAGCGAAATTGTTGAAAACTGTCAGGCAGAGTCTGCAGGACCATCTTAACTTGAGATTCCTTATCAATCACAGCTCCAAGGACTTCCAGTTCATTCAAAAGACCCATCATCTTCAGAACATGGTCCATGATCGATGATCCTTCAGCCATCTTGGTGTTCAAAGGGGCTTTCATGGCTGTATGCTTAGCAGCACGATTTTGCCAAACATTTATTTATGACTTTCAAGCATGTCATAAGTAGACCCCATAGTCTGTTGCTGATGTTGCAAAATATTCGCCATAGAGGCAAGACTGTAACATCGTGCCATCTCATCAGCCTTGACACATTTGTCATAGGCCTTAACCTGATCATCAGTAGCATTTTTATCATGTTTTTCTGGGAACTCCTTAGTGATTACAAATTTGTCTTCAGCAGTTAGGACAATATCAAAGTTCCTTTTCCAGTCAACATAATTTGGGCGTTCTAACTTATTTTGGTTCAAAATTGAGGTAAGTGGGTTGAATGGAGACACGTTAATGTGAGAGATATTCATATTAAATAAATCATTATTTATGTAATTAGAATAATTAAATTCAAAATGGCACATTACACATACAACCATGCTCATTAAACAGTTAGATTCATTAGAGAAACTTAACTGTTCATGCAGAATATATAAGTTATGTAAGATATTTACCCCATAAATTAAAACAGGACCAACTCATATGGAGAGCAAACTATTAATTTAAGATAGGTAAATATCACTTTTATAAACTCTAGTTTTATTGAATCAACATGTAACTCAGTTGGAGAGTTAATACAAGTAATCAAATAACTAGAGGCAAAACTATAGTAATCATCTATAATGAACTTATCTGATGTGGAAGAAGACTTATGTCAACATATAAATTCATTATATTATTGTAAAACATGATTGAAACCCATGGGAATTGAACCCTACCATCACTATTTCTTTTTTAAAAAATATTAATTTTTTTCTTCAGAAAATAGAAAAATGACCAAAACCCCATCTAAACGACCCCGAATGCCCAAAGAACAACGTACATCATAAGCAAAGCTTATGTGTATTGCTCACTGGGTCGTTTCCAATGAACCTACCAAATTTGAGGTCAATCGGAGTTCGATAAAATTTCAGGATTTCAAATTCATGACCTATTCGAAACATTCTGTTTTTGGCGTTTTTTAAGGTTTTGATTATTTTGACTCGTTCAAATCACATAATATACTTATGTATGTTAGTTCATAATTTCAGAACTCAAAATAAAATTATTATAAAATTACAGTGTCGTTTTTATATATAAAAAACTATTTTCATGTATCAAATACAACAAACATGGGAAAAACGACACTATTTTCACCCTGTCACGACCCGGAATCCCCATCGTCGGGACCGTGATGGCGCCTAACATCATACTTGCTAGGCAATCCAACATTAGAGGTTTATTAGCCAATCTTTTTACGTTTCAGTGATTAACAATAAGTAAGCTATAACAAGTCGAAGTGAACGCGGAAGTAAATAAATAACAACTTTGATTATATACTATTACTACCCAGAATTTGGAGTCACAATTCACGAACATACTAAGATTTTTACTACAAGTATTTGTCCGAAAGAAAATACAATTGTTTGCGAAATAAGGAAAACAGTAAAGTATGGGTATAGGAGGGGACGCTAGGGCCTGCGGACGTCAACAAGACTACCTTGGGTCTCATAGCAAGTGAATCCTACACCTAACCTCTCGATCAACCCGAACTTGCTCCAAAATCTGCACAGGAAGTACAGAGTGCAGTATCAGTACAACCGACCCCATGTATTGGTAAGTGCCAAGCCTAACCTCGACGAAGGAGTGACGAGGCTACGGTGGGCACTCACAATATAATCTGCATACAGTATATAATAAAGGCAGAAAGGAAACATAATAAATTGAAATAGTAACTTGCAAGAGGTGAATACAACTCTCAAACTATTTCATCAGTGTTCAGCTACTACCAATCCTTAAGTGCAATTTAAGACTACCGTACAGCTAACACAGTTAAGGAGAAGTATAAACATATAGGTTGTTGCGGCGTGCAACCTGTTCCCACCGTACATATCATATTCCTCCAGTATTTCCTCTTATTAACATAAATAACATAATATAAATAAAAGTATTGTGGTATGCAACCCGCTCCCACCATATCACAACATTCACAATCAAGTTTACCCTTATTACACCACAATCCACCCTTATTACACTTGTTGCGGCGCACAACCCGATTCCACCATCTCAGTATAAGTTAATCATTATGTACAAGAATTTCATAATTCAAATCACATAACCCTTCACAAGGCTTAGCTTCAAACCAAAAATACTAGGAAACTTGTACACTATGAAACTTTACACAAGTAATACTGCTCAGCGAGACCAATTCAGAATATACCATGAATGTACCGATAACTAGCTTAAGCAAATAATAGGAGACAACAAAGCTATGAAATAACTAATACCTTCAACCAAGAGAAGCAATGTCTAACAAGTAGAAATTAAACATGGAAATACAAGTAAAACATGTTGTCACACCTCCTTTTTACATACCCGAGAGGGTACAAGGGAGTTTTTCCAATTAAAGGACAATCAAAACGGGATTTGTTTATTTATTTCAGAGTCGCCACTTGGGAGATTTAGGGTGTCCCAAGTCACCAATTTAATCCCGAATCGAGGAAAAGAGTGACCCCATATTACAGTCTGCGTACCAGAAATCCGGATAAGGAATTCTATTAGCCCGGGAGAAGGTGTTAGGCATTCCCGAGTTCCGTGGTTCTAGCACGGTTTCTCAACTGTCGTATTCGGCTTATTTATCTGATTTTAAATACAATTATGAACCGGTGTGCCAATTTCAACTTTTTACCACTTTATTATTATTATTTTAAAGGAATGTGAACATCGTTTAAAACATGTCTTTGGATTGCGTCACATGAAATGCACCCGCGATCCGGAACATATTTTTATTCAATGTTTTGGGATTTGGATTTGGGTCGCATGAAATGCACACCCGAGCTTAAGAAGGTAGATTATTAAACACGCGCCTAAAGAGACTATCGTGTTATTATTCTGGGAAGGCCGTCAGATTTGCTAAATGGCCTGCCCTGGAAACTAAGTACTTTGATATATACATTTAATGAGGGCCCCACAGTTTGTGCATTATTTGCTTGTCGAGGCTCGTCTCATCTTTATTTTAAAAGGATATCCTGTGGTGGCTACATTTCGTGTTACGTTTGTCTCTACTAATGAAAGCAAAATGATCCTACTTAATTACATGCTTGCAGGTTATTTTATAGAGGGTTTCCGAATGCTTTCGCAAATTCAGAAGTATGGCCACGTACACGGGCAGCTTATCGAATATTATGGGCCCACACCCAGCCCAACCAGTATCGGCTGGGCCTGGGCCACTGCTTTTCCGATGAAAGCCTGCTTGGTTCGTTCGACTTGGGCTCAACCTTCGTGAGGTTGAGAAATGCATACTTGTGCTATTTGTTCTAAAGGCATGGTTTGCCAATTATAATGAGGCAGTTTGTCAAAAGGAAATGAAATTAGCTAACAATGGATAGTTTTCATACCTAACATTCATTAAGGATATGCTAATCACAAACATAGCTAAAGTCTAAGATATAACCTACTGCATTGTGAATCCTTTTATCTACCAGCCTATATACACAATCTGACATCCAGTTACCCTACATTGACATTCACTACATATGAGGGCTACCTCCAGTATCCGAGCAAAGATGTAAACTATAATACATTACATGATATTCAATATAACAGGCTATGTATGAAAATAACATCTTCAACTCTTCTCTTTTGTATTCATGCTCAACTTTCAAGTTACATTGACAGTGTATTAGTCGTGTACCTGGTATAGAAAAGCAAAAGAAGAAGGAGAGTGATCAACTGAGTAGTATGCAACAAACACAACAACAGCAGCAAACAGAAGCACACTTAGTCGAACAGCCCCAAACCAGTAAAAGAGATAGTCCAAGAAAAGCAGACCAAAGCTCAACAGTAATTTAAGAGACAGACCCAACAGCGAGTCCAGAAAACCAAATAGCAACAACCCACAACAATCAATAAAAATAACCAGTTGCGACAGTTGCTTAAAACCAAAATAGTATTCCCGGAGTAAACTGATGGAACAATATTCAGCCAACAAAGAACTGGACACTACCAAACTGGGAATCCAACAGTGCTAAACCGTACACAGACTAGTACGAGAGGTAGTGATTTCTGATTTTTGTTCACACTCAAAAGCAAAGACAGGTTCAGGCCTTTTGATGTAAAGCTTAACCTGAGAATGCAAAACTTAACACACTTCTTTTTTAGAAAACTTCAGCTATTTTTCAACTGTTTTTCTGACCCCTTTCTTTGTTCTAAACAGTCTTATTTATAGGCAGAAATGGCAAGCACTAAGCTGCCTTGATCCCCTCATTCCTTTCCTGCCCATATCCCCTTAAAACTAATCAGAAGAATGCCCCATGCTCATCCATTCGACAGGCCTCTAGCCTGTATTTTCTGCCCAAAAGCATGGGCAGCCCTTTTTATTCAATCAGCCCCATGCTACCAAGTTTGGTTCTCCACTATTACATTAGTTTAATCCTAATTCAGTACCCTATTTGTCAGCCCACTTAAACTAATCATTTCTGTTCTTTTTTACACCCAAAATACCCCTGATAACCCCTGGTTATCACTGGCTTGCCCTGCTTATAGCAGGAAATTTGAACTTCTGAAAGTTCAATTTCCAGCTGCCCTAGACTAAATCTTTTAGTTGTTTATAATGCAGTTACAAACTAACATTCACAGATAATGTCAAACATCCAATTAACAACACAGGTTCGTTCAATTATGTGAAGTTGTATGAATTAGAATATTTGAACATTCAGTCTTATAAAATTAATCGACGACGTTTATCAAATCGACTATACTAATTATAACAAGGAATAATCAGTCGATTAATCAAACAACACGGACATGGTCCCAAATGGCTTCAGACAACTTTGCACGACACTGGAGGCTATATGAGTTATCTATGCGACGACTAATCTAATTGAGCATGTATATCACAGAACGTATTCAAACATACACAGAAGACAATCAACCAAATAAAAGGCCTTACAAAGACAGAAGAAATTGGAAGAAAATATCAGAAATACCAAACAATCACAACAAAACATGCTAACGAACTCAATCAATATTCAAACAAAACTAAAAAGAAAAAGGAAAACTTACTGTGAATGCTTAACAAAGGCCGAACCAGGTATGAACTAGATTTGACCATTTGAGGCCGAACAAACTTTAATCGGGGTGTTCTCAACCGAGAACACCTTGATTAAAGTCTATTAGGCCCCAAACCCCCTATGAAACTGGCCGGATTCCCCAGGTTCTTGTGTTCTAGGGTTTGAATCTTCAGATTTGGGATTTTAGGATTTGTGGGTAGATTCGGACCAAACCAAGCTTGGTTTGGTCACGAGGGAGGTCAGGGGGTTGTCCAGTGTGAATCTGGGGTGGTTTGGTGTAGATCTGGGTTTGGTCTCGAATCTTCAAATCAAGATTCGAGATGGAGGGGGCTGATTCGAGGCAAGGGGGTAACAGATTTGGGTTTAGGATGGTGAGGTGCATCAGGGGTGTTAAAGGGGTGGTTACCGGCGTCCTTGCCGCTGGCTTTACGGTGAAGGTGAAGGGTGGCGGCTAGGGTTTGGGATATTAGGGTTGGTCTCTGGAGACGATGAAGCTGGGGGGGTGTTTGGATAGGGGCGGGGTAGCAAGGTTGGGCTTTATATATGTTTTAGAGTTTTAGATCCTGGCCGTTGGATCAAGTGAGATCTATGGCCAGGATCTATTCATTTAGGCAGGACGTCGTCGTTTAGGTGTGAAGGTGGGTGAGATCGGGTAGGGAAATGGATCGGATCAGATTAACGGGTCTTAAGGGAGGGCATGGATCCGTTGGATCAATGGGATTGGACGGCTCAGATCAAACGCCCTGAACGACGTCGTTGTGGTTAAATGAGCGGTCTGATCGGGACCGTTCATCTGAATCATATCAACGGATCAAAACCAAGGCGCCGATACAGCGTCGTTTGGGGCCGTGCTTGGGCAGCCTGGTTTGGACTGGGTCAAATTTAATTGGTTTGGGCCTGATTTTAGTTGAATTTTTTGCCCAAATCCGATGTTTTCCTCTTATAATTTAGACAAAAATTCCTAAAACAAAAAAATTAAACACACAAATATTAATCAATACCTAACAACAAATATCACACAATTTAAATGCATATATTTTGATTTTCTTTTAACCAAATTATGGTTAATTAATTTCTAAACGTGTCCGTAATTCCTAAATGCACGCAACATGTATTTTTTGTATTTTTAACTATAGCAAGGTGAGCATTCATGGACAAAACAATTATTAAAATGTCACGCAGATTCTCAAAATTGTACCCGAAGGATAACCTCTTTTAATTTTGAATTTTTGGGAGTAATTTTCATACAGAGCAAAAAATCACGTGCTTACACATGTAACCGTTACGACAGGGAAAGAAACAATATGAGAAGAACAGGAAGAAACAGGCAAAAACAGATAAATTGGCGGCGCATAAGTACTCGTCACCTCACGTATACGCCGCTCACATGAATTTCATATAGTAAATAAGTCAAGGGTTCCTAATCCCTCGAGTCAAGGTTAGACACAACACTTACCTTGCTATACAGGTCACCCAATGCTCAATTACCGCTTTTCCTCTAGTAACCACCTCTAAACCACTCGTATCTAGCCATAATTAACTCAATAACATCAAATATTGCTAAAGGAATCAATTACAATGCAAAAAATTTGATTTTTCAAACTCCCCCCCCCCCCCAAATTCAAAAAGCGACCCCAGGCCCGCTTGGTCAAAAGTCAGGGTTTGGACCAAAACCCATTCACCCCCGAGCCCGATTATGTAATTAGTTTTGAAATCCGACCCCAATTTTAGGTCTAAATTCTAATTTTCCAAAAATTCCTAATTCTACCCAAACCCCCAATTTCTACCATGAAAATCCTAGATTTTAGGCTAGGAATTCATGAAATGTGATGGAAAATTGAAAGAAAGTGGGTTAGGATCACTTACCAAAGTTTTGGGGAAAAATTGGTCTTGGAAGAATCGCCTCTAGGGTTCTAGGATTTGAAAATTTGGAAATGAATCAAAAATCCCGTCTAAGTCTCTTTTCATCAGCTGCAGATGTCGCATTTGCGACCTGGGCTTCGCAACTTGCGAAGCCTGCAAATGCGAACCCCTTCTCATTTCTGCATAGTTCGCAAATGTGAGAAAATGTTCGCAAATGCGAACACTGGATGACTGCAAATGCGACACAATTGTCGCATTGGCGAAGGCTACCCTCCCCAGACCAACTTCCCAAATGCGAAGTTTGTTTCGCAATTGTGAAACTCGTGTGGCCCGGCTCCTTTTCGCATTTGCGATGAGAAGCTCGCAAATGCGAATCTCTCAGAGATCGCAATTGCGATGCGTTATCTCTCAAATGCGAGATCAGAGGCCTGCAACAAGATCAGTTACACCAACAAATTTTTTCCAAGTTCAAATCACTCTGTAGCCTATCCGAAACCCACATGAGCCCTCGGGGCTCCAAACCAAACATGCACACAAGTCTAAAAACATCATACAAACTTTCTCGCGCGATCAAATCGCCAAAATAACACCTAGAACTGCGAATTCAACCCCAAACCACATGAAATTTTCAAGAAGACTTCGAAATTCCTATTTTCACAACCGAACGTCCGAATCACGTCAAATCAACTTCGTTTTTATCAAATTTCATAGCTAAGTCATAATTATGGTATTGGACCTATATCGGGTTATGGAACTAAAATATGGACCCGTTATCCAAAAAGTCAAACCTTGGTCAAACACTTCCATTTCATTTAGCCTTAATTTTTCAAATTTCAACAAAGTCTGATATCTAGGGCTAGGGACTTCCGATTTCGGCTCCAGGCATACGCCCAAGTCCCAAATCACGATGTTGTCACGACCCGGATTTCTCACCCTCGGGAGTCGTGATGGCGCCTACTAATGTGAACTAGACAAGCCAATTATGTGAACAATTTACCTTTTTTTTTACCCATTTTATATTCATTAACAATTGCGAAGTAATAATATTTAAACAACGGAATTTAACATAAGCGGAAGAAATAGCAATAAGCTAGCTGAACATGAATCCAATACAACTGTTTGAGTCTCGACTACCCAGAACTGGTGTCACAGACGGTCTAAGAATAGTACAATTAAAGGTCTGAAAGAAATAAATACAACACTGTCTCTGGAAATGCATGAAAGAAATAGGAATAGTAGATAGAAGGAGACGCCAAGGCCCGCAAACGCCTGGAGGACTGCTTCGAATCGCCTGATGAACAAGAAACAACAATCTCATTGCGGTTCGAAGTCTACAGCACTAGGATCTGCACAAAAGAGTGCTGAGTGTAGTATCAGCACAACTGACCCCATGTGCTGGTAAATGCATAGCCTAACCTCGGCGAAGTAGTGACGAGACTAGGACCATACTACCAAATAAACCTATGCAATTTAACTATATACAACAGAAAAGAAGTACATAAAGAACAGTCATATACAGTCAAGTATGGGATGGGGAAAACATGTTGCGGGGAAATATCGAATAGTAACAGAAGAGCAACAAATAAATATGAGGATCACCACAGTTCAATTGAAAATAGGAAGGGGAAATCATGTTGCAGGGTGCAACAAGTATCAACAGGAAACCAGCAATTTAGTGTAGAGAAACCGTAACACATTTATTAATAAAAATTAGTAAATCAAAGACAAGTGCACGACATCACCCTTCGTGCTTTTACTCTCTCTCACCAAAACAATACACGCCATTACCCTTCGTGCTTTAACACTCTCTCACCAAAATAATACACGGCATCACCCTTCGTGCTTTACACTCTTCCTCACCCAAACAACAATCACAAGGCAAATAGGGTAAGTGAATCTATAACCTCGAAATAAAATCAAATAACAACAGAAAATCAGTAAATAAACGTAAAGGACAACATAACTCAATTATCAGCAAGAATTAGGGAAATCAAGGACAAGTGCACGACACCACCCTTTGTGTTTTTACTCTCGTTCTCACCATAAGAATCAATACAATAGGCACGGAATGGTACATCGTGCGGCACGACATCACCCTTCGTGCTTTACACTCTTTCTTCACTATGGAATCAATATAATAGGCATGGATTGGTACATAGTGCGGCACGACATTACCCTTCGTGCTTTACACTCTTTCCTCACAAAACAAACAATGCACGGCATCACCTTTCGTGCTTTAACTCTCTTCCTCACCCAAACAACAATCACAAACAATAGGGCAAGGAAATAAAGGAAATTTGCAATAAGAATCCTAGCAAGGGAGCAACAAGTCAACAATCAAATCCCGACAAGGGAACAACATCAATAACATCCACATCCCGGCAAGGGAGATAACAAAATACATCAACAATATCCCGGCAAGGGTGACAACATAATGATCTCTTCTCTTTCTCACTTTTACTTCACAATTCACTTCACAACTCGAGCCAATGCTCTAGAGGTTCCATTATCACTTATACCTTCACAACTCATTTCACGACTCGAACCAATGCTCTAAAAGTTCAATTTCCACTTATACTTTCGCAATTCGTTATACAACTTGAGCCAACACTCCTCAATGTTCATAGGTCACAATTCTTTCCACAAACTTTATACAACAATTAGAAACCATTACCAAGGCATGAAAGATACAATGAAGTCATGATAATCACAATATAAAGATTCACGGGCATGCTAGACACCAACGTATAGATACTCGTCACCATGCCTATACGTCGTACTCAACAATTACCACATAGCAAATAAGACTCAACTCCTAATCCCTCAAGCTAAGGTTAGACCAAACACTTACCTCGATGCCACAAACACAATTCACAATTCAATTATAGCTTTACATCTTGATTCCACCACCAATTCGCACGTATCTAGTCACAAGTTACTTAATTATATCAATAAACGGCAAATGAATCGATTTGAATGCATAAAAATGAGTTTTCCAAAGTTTTGCCCAAAAAGTAAAAAAATTCCCCCGTGACCACATGGTCAAAACCCGAGGTTCGAACCAAAACCCGATTACCCATTCCCCCACGAACCCAAATATATAATTTATTTTGAAATCGGACCTCAAATCGAGGTCCAAATCCCCAATTTTTGAAAAACCTAGGTTCTACCCAAAACACCCAATTTCCCCCATGAAAATCATTGATTTTAAGTTGAAATCATGTTAAAAGATGTTAATGATTGAAGGAAATGAGTTAAAATTAACTTACAATCGATTTGGAAGAAGAGTTGTTCTTGGAAAATCGCCCCAAAGAGTTTGTGTTTTGAAAAGATGTGAAAAATGGGTTTAAAATCGTCTAAGTTTAAATGTTGCAGGTCTCAGGTATAGGAATTGCGAACAGGGGTTCGCAATTGCGAACAGGGGTTCGCAATTGCGAATCCCGACCTCTGCCGGCTTAGGAATTGCGAAGGGAGTTTGGGAAATGCGAACTGGGAATTGCGAAGGGATTTTGGGAAATGCGAACTGGGAATTGCGAAGGGAATTTGGGAAATGCGAACTGGGAATTGTGAAGGGAGGTTGGGAAATGCGAACTGGGAATTGCGAAGGGAGGTTGGGAAATGCGAACTGGGAATTGCGAAGGGGGGTTGGGAAATGCGAAGCCTGCAGGCCTGCAATTCCTTAAGTCCAAAATTTTACCCCGTGGCCTATCCAAAACTCACCAGAGCCCTCGGGGCTCCAAACCAAACATGCACACCACCCTAAAAACATCATACGGACTCACTCGTGCATTCAAATCACTAAAATAATATCAACAACTATGAATTTAGCATAAAAATCATGAAACTTTTCTCAAGACTTCAAATTTCCAATTTTCTCAATAACTATCCGATTCACATCATTTCAAATCCGTTTCTTATCAAATTTCACAGAATTATCTTAAATCATATATAAGACTTGTACCGGGTGTCGGAACCAAAATATGGGCCTGATACCTTCGAATTTTAATCAAAATTCATTTCCAAACCTTATAAACAATTTCAGAAAATAATTTTCTTCAAAAATTCATTTCTCGGGCTTGGGACCTCGAAATTCGATTCCGGGCATACGTCAAGTCCCATATTTTCCTACGGACCCTACATGACCGTCAAATCATGGGTCCGGGTCCATTTACCCAAAACGTTGGCCGAAGTCAAATTAACTCATTTTATAGTTAAAATTTATCATTTTTCACAGATTTTCACATATAGGCTTTCCGGCTACGCGTTCGGACTGTGCACACAAATTGAGGTGATGCTAAAATAGGTTTTTAAGGCCTCGGAACACAGAATTTCATTTTAAAACAACACATTCTCTACCTCTAAAACAACAGTTCATCCTCGAATGAACAGAAGAAGGAAGTACTTGAGTCGGGGAAAAGATGGGAATAACGGCTCCGCATATCGGACTCGGACTCCCAGGTCAATGCCTCAAGAGGCTGACCTCTCCACTAAACATGAACAGAAGGAAAACTCTTCGATCTCAACTGACGAACCTGTCGGTCTAAAATAGCTACCGGCTCCTCCTCATAAGACAAGTCCTTGTCCAACTGGACAGTGCTGAAATCTAACACGTAGGATGGATCACCGTGATACTTCCGAAGCATAGACACATGAAACACTGGATGCACGACTGATAAGCTCGGCGACAATGCAAGTCTATAAGCCACCTCTCCCACTCGATCAAGAATCTCAAACGGGCCAATGAACCTAGGGCTAAGCTTGCCCTTCTTCCCAAATCTCATCACGCCCTTCATAGGCAACACTCGAAGAAATACCCGCTCACCGACCATGAAAGCCAAATCACGAACCTTGCAGTCGGCATAGCTCTTTTGCCTGGACTGATCTATACGAAGCCTATCATGAATGATACTGATCTTGTCCAAGGCATCCTTCACTAGATCCGTACCCAATAACCGAGCCTCTACCGGCTCAAACCATCCAACTGTAGACCGACACCGCCTACTATATAAAGCCTCATAAGGAGTCATCTGAATACTCGACTGGTAGCTGTTGTTGTAGGCAAACTCTGCTAAAGGCAAAAACTGATCCCACGAGCCTCCAAAGTCAATGACATAAGCTCGGAGCATATCCTCCAAAATCTGAATGTTTCGCTCGGACTGCCAGTCCGTCTGAGGGTGAAACATTGTGCTCAAATCAACCCGTATGCCCAATTCTCGCTGAACTGCTCTCCATAAATGGGAGGTAAATTGCATACCTCGATCTGAAATGATAGACTCAGGCACACCATGAAGGCAAACAATCTCCCGGATATAGATCTCAGCTAACCTCTCGGAAGAATAGAAGACTGCCACATGAATGAAATGCACTGACTTGGTTAGCCTATCAACAATAACCCACACTGCACCGAACTTCCTCTGAGTCTGTGGGAGACCAACAACAAAGTTCATAGTGATACACTCCCATTTCCACTCAGGAATCTCAATCTTTTGAAATGAACCACCGGGCCTCTGATGCTCGTACTTAACCTGCTGACAATTCAAACACCGAGCCACATATGCAACGATATCCTTCGTCATTCTCCGTGACCAATAATGTTGCCGCAAATCCTGATACATATTCGCGACGCTCGGATGAATAGAGTACCGGGAACTATAGGCCTCATCTAAAATCAACTCTCGAATCCCATCCACATTAGGCACACAAACTCGACTCTGCAATCTCAAAACTCCATCATCACCCAAGGTAACCTACTTGGCACCTTCGTACTGCACCGTGTCTTTAAGGACACACAAACATGGATCATTATACTGTCGATCTCGGATCCGTTCCAATAATGAAGAACGAGCGACTGTGCAAGCGGTCTCTCACCGACCGGAATATAAGCAAGACTACCCATACTGGCTGACTTCCTACTCAAAGCATCGGCCACCACATTGGCCTTTCCCGGATGATATAAGATGGTGATATCATAATCCTTCAACAACTCCAACTACCTCATCTGCCTCAAATTCAACTCCTTTTGCTTGAACAAATACTGAAGACTCTTGTGATCCGTGAACACCTCACATGCCACGCCATACAGATAATGCCTCCAAATCTTCAACGCGTAAGCAATGGCTGCCAACTCCAAATCATGAACCAGATAGTTCTTCTCATGAATCTTCAACTGTCGCGAAGCATAGGCAATGACCTTGCCATCCTGCATCAACACTACACCAAGTCCAATACGAGATGCATCACAATAAATTGTATAAGGCCTTGAACCTATAGGCAAAACCAACACCGGTGCCGTAGTCAGAACTATCTTGAGCTTCTAAGAGCTTGCCTCACACTCATCCGACCATCTGAACTAGGCACCCTTTTGGGTCAAACTGGCCATCGGGGATGCGATAGATGAAAACCCCTCCACGAACCGACGATAGTAGCTTGCCAATCCCAAGGAACTCCGAATCTCTATAGCTGATGCTAGTCTAGGCCAGTCCTTGACTGCCTCAATCTTCTTCGGATCAACTTGAATACCCTCTGCTGATACAATATGACCCAGAAATGCAACTGAACATAACCAGAACTCACACTTCGAGAACTTACCATATAACTGACTATCCCTCAAGGTCTGAAGCACCATTCTAATATGCTACTCGTGCTCCTCCCGGCTGCGGGAATAGATCAAAATATCATCAATAAAGACTATTACGAACGAATCCAGATAATGTCTGAACACTCGGTTCATCAAATTCATAAAAGCTGCTAGGGTATTTGTCAACCCGAATGGCATCACCAAGAACTCATAATACCCGTACCGAGTGCGGAAAGCTATCTTAGGGACATCACATGCCCTAATTCTTAACTGATGGTAGCCAGATCTCAAGTCAATCTTTGAAAATACCTTGGCACCCTGAAGCTGATCATACAAATCATCAATTCTCGACAATGGATACTTATTCTTGATTGTAACCTTGTTTAACTGCCGGTAATCAATACACATTCTCATCGACCCATCCTTCTTCTTAACAAACAACACCAGCGCACCCCAAGGCAAAACACTGGGTCTAATGAAACCTTTCTCAAGCAAGTCTTGCAACAGCTCCTTCAACTATTTCAACTCAGGCGGAGCCATACGATATAGTGGGATAGAAATGGGCTGAGTGTCCGGAACCAAATCAATGCAAAAATCAATATCCCTATCGGGTGGCATACCCGGCAGGTCAGAGGGAATACCTCAGGAAACTCACGAACAACGGGCACATAATCAATAGAAGGAACTTCAGCACTAGAATCACGAACATATGACAAATAGGCCAAATACCCCTTCTCGACCATACGTCGAGCCTTCACATAAGAGATAACACTATGGGTAGAATGACCAGGAGTCTCTCTACACTCTAAACGAGGTAAACTTGGTAAGGCTAAAGTCGCAGTCTTGGCATGACAGTCCAAGATAGCGTGGTAAGGTGATAACCAGTCCATCCCCAATATGACATCGAAATCAACCATGTCCAAAAGAAGCAAATCTACACGAGTCTCAGGACCTTCAATCACAACTATACATGATCAGTGAACACGATCCACCATAATAGAATCACCCACCGGGGTAGACACATAAACAGGGGCACTCAAAGAACCACTAAGCATGACTAGATGCGGCGCAAAATAAATCGAAGCTTCTCTGCTACAAACCAGAACAATACCTGCACCTCTACATCTAATACCTCTACCTCCACCTCTAGCATCTCTACCTCCACCTCTAATACCACTACCTTCACCTCTAGCTAATTGAGCGGGCTGGACGAGTCCCTCAATGAACCTCCTCGCTCTCTCTCTCAGTGGGAAACATGATAAGAGCATGACGAGCCAAGTCAATGAATCTGATCTCGTACTGAGTAACAGTCATAGAATCCCGCTGGAGACGCTCAAACTGCCTCCGATAGGCCCCTCTCTGAGTGATGGAGAGAAAATTCTCCAGAAATAGCTGCGTGAACTGTTCTCAAGTCGAAGATGATGAGCTAACCGGTATAGCCAATCAATAATCTCTCCAACAGGTCTTGGGGGATCCAAACAAGCGAAAGGTAGCAAAATCAACCCAATTGGTCTCCATGATCCCCATGTCCCTGAGAAACTCATGACAACTGTTTAGATAATCCTGGGGATCCTCAGTATATGCATCGCTGAATGTAGTAGTGAAGAACTTGGTGAAACTTATCCAACCTCCACAAAGCCTCCGAAGACTTAGCTGATCTATCACCGATATGTGCTGCTACTCGGCTGAAGAAGCGGTACATGACATCGCCATTCGCGAAAGGACAAGAGTAGAGGTTTCAATTTAGCATTGAGAGAACAAAATCGCACGATAGGGAATAATAGAAGTGAAACTTTTCCTAACTCTGTAGCCTCTGAGGGATAAATACAGATGTCTCTGTACCGATCCCTCAGACTCTACTAAGCTTGTTTGTGAACTGTGAGACCCATGTAACCTAGAGCTCTGTTACCAACTTGTCACGATCCAGATTTCTCATCTTCGGGAGTCGTGATGGCGCCTACTAATGTGAGCTAGACAAGCCAATTATGTGAACAATTTACCTTTTTTACCCATTTTATATTCATTAACAATTGCGAAGTAATAACATTTAAACAACGGAATTTAACATAAGCGGAACAAATAACAATAAGCTAGTTGAACATGAATCCAATACAACTGTTTCAGTCTCGACTACCCAGAACTGGTGTCGCATACGGTCTAAGAATACTACAATTAAAGGTCTGAAAGAAATAAATACAACACTGTCTCTGGAAATGCATGAAAGAAATAGGAATAGTAGATAGAAGGAGACGCCAAGGCCTGCGGACGCCTGCAGGACTACCTCGGGTCACCTGATAAGAAAGAATCAACAATCCCACTGTGGTCCGAAGTCTACAACACTGGGATTTGCACAAAAGAGTGCAGAGTGTAGTATCAGCACAACCGACCCCATATGCTGGTAAATGCCTAGCCTAACCTCAGCGAAGTAGTGACGAGGCTAGAACCAAACTACCAAATAACCTTGTGCAATTTAACTATATACAACAGGAAAGAAGTACAGAAAGAAATAGTCATATACAGTCAAGTATGGGAGGGGAAAACATGTTGCGGGGAAACATCGAATAGTAACAGAAGAGCAACAAATAAATATGAGGATCACCACAGTTCAATTGAAAATAGGAATGGGAAATCATGTTGTGGGGTGTAACAAGTATCAACAAGAAACCAGCAATTTAGTGTAGAGAAACTGTAACACATTTATTAATAAAAATTAGGAAATCAAAGACAAGTGCACGACATCACACTTCGTGCTTTTACTCTTTCTCACCAAAACAATACACGACATCACCCTTCGTGCTTTAAAACTCTCTCTCCAAAATAATACATGACATCACCCTTCGTGTTTTATACTCTTCCTCACCCAAACAACAATCACAAGGCAAATAGGGTAAGTGAATCTATAACCTCGAAATAAAATCAAATAACAACAGAAAATCAGTAAATAGACGTAAAGGACAACATAACTCAATTATCAACAAGAATCAGGGAAATCAAGGACAAGTTCACGGCACTACCCTTCGTGCTTTTACTCTCGTCCTCACCATAAAAATCAATATAATAGGCACGGAATAGTACATCGTGCGGCACGACATCACTATTCGTGCTTTACACTATTTCCTCACCATGAAATCAATATAATAGGCACGGAATGGTACATCGTGCGACACGAAATCACCCTTCGTGCTTTACACTCTTTCATCACAAAACAAACAATGCACGACATCACCCTTCGTACTTTAACTCTATTCCTCACCCAAACAACAATCACAAACAATAGGCCAAGGAAATAAAGGAAATTTGCAATAAGAATCCCAGTGAGGGAGCAACAAGTCAACAATTAAATCCCGGCAAGGGAACAACATCAATAACATCCACATCCCGACAAGGGAGATAACAAATACATCAACAATAGCCCGGCAAGGGTGACAACATAATGATTTCTTCTCTTTCTCACTTTTACTTTACAATTCACTTCACAACTCGAGCCAATGCTCTAGAGGTTCAATTATCACTTATACCTTCACAACTCATTTCACGACTCGAACCAATGCTCTAAAAGTTCAATTGTCACTTATACTTTTGCAATTCGTTATACAACTTGAGCCAACACTCCTCAATGTTCATAGGTCACAATTCTTTCCACAAACTTTATACAACAATTAGAAACCATTACCAAGGCATGAAAGATACAATAAAGTCATGATAATCACAATATAAAGATTCACGGTCATGCTAGACACCAACGTATAGATACTCGTCACCATGCCTATACGTCGTACTCAACAATTACCACATAGAAAATAAGACTCAACTCCTAATCCCTCAAGCTAAGGTTAGACCAAACACTTACCTCGATGTCACAAAGACAATTCACGATTCAATTATAGCTTTACATCTTGATTACACCACCAATTCGCTCGTATCTAGTCACAAGTTACTTAATTACATCAATAAACGCCAAATGAATCAATTTGAATGCATAAAAATAAGTTTTCCAAAGTTTTGCCCAAAAAGTAAAAAAATTCCCCCGGGACCACATGGTCAAAACCTGAGGTTCAAACCAAAACCCGATTACCCATTCCCCCACGAACCCAAATATATAATTTATTTTGAAATCGGACCTCAAATCGAGGTCCAAATCCCCAATTTTTCAAAAACATAGGTTCTACCCAAAACACCCAATTTCCCCCATGAAAATCATTGATTTTAAGTTGAAATCATGTTAAAAGATGTTAATGATTGAAGGAAATGAGTTAAAATTAACTTACAATCGATTTGGAAGAAGAGTTGTTCTTGGAAAATCGCCCTAAAGAGTTTGTGTTTTGAAAAGATGTGAAAAATGGGTTTAAAATCGTCTAAGTATAAACGTTGCAGGCCTCAGATATGGGAATTGCGAACCCCGACTTCTGCTGGCTTAGGAATTGCGAAGGGAGTTTGGGAAATACGAACTGGGAATTGCGAAGGGAGTTTGGAAAATGCGAACTGAGAATTGCGAAGGGAGTTTGGGAAATGCGAACTGGGAATTGTGAAGGGAGGTTGGGAAATGCGAAGCCTACAGGCCTGCAATTCCTTAAGTCCAAAATTTCACCCTGCGGCCTATCCAAAACTCACCCGAGCCCTCGAGGCTCCAAACCAAACATGCACACCACCCTAAAAACATCATATGGACTCACTCGTGCATTCAAATCACTAAAATAATATAAAGAACTATGAATTTAGCATCAAAATCATGAAACTTTTCTCAAGACTTCAAATTTCCAATTTTCTCAATAACTATCCGATTCACGTCGTTTCAAGTCCATTTCTTACTAAATTTCACCTAATTATCTTAAATCATATATAAGACCTGTACCGGGTGCCGAAACCAAAATACGGGCCCAATACCATTGAATTTTAATCAAAATTCATTTCCAAACCTTATAAACAATTTCAGAAAATAATTTTCTTCAAAAATTTATTTCTCGAGTTTGGGACCTCGGAATTCGATTCCGGGCATACGCCCAAGTCCCATATTTTTCTACGGACACTCCAGGACCGTCAAATTACGGGTCTGGGTCCGTTTATCCAAAACATTGGCCGAAGTCAAATTAACTCATTTTATAGTCAAAAATTATTATTTTCCACATATTTTCATATATAGGCTTTCCGACTACACGCCCGGACTGCACACACAGATCAAGGTGATGCTAAAAGAGGTTTTTAAGACCTCGGAACGCAGAATTTCATTTTAAAACACGAATCCGGGTTTGTTTACCAAAAATGTAGACCGAAGTCAACCCAAATAAAGTTTTTAGGTAAAATTTCTTATTTTTATCAACTTTTAACATCAAAGCTTTCTGAAAATACGCCCGAAATGTGCACGCAAATCGAGGAGGGTAAAAATGAAAATTTTAAAGCTTAAAAGCACAAAATTGAGTTCTAAAATATAAGATGACCTTTCAGGTCATCACACACCTGTTCGAACACCACTGTTCATACTTTATGTATATTAGTCCACTATTTCAGAACTGAAATAGTATTCAAAATAGTCACGTTTTTATTAAATCAAGACTGTTATCATAAAAAAAATGCAACAGAAACATGATAAAACCAGAATGTCATGAAATATAACACCAGTATTTATACATATGTATATTAATCCATAATTTCAGAATTAAAATACTAATTAAAACAGTCATGTTTTTGACATAGAATAACCATGCCAAAACAACATTGTATTGTATATGTTAATCTACTATTTTCATAGAATAATCATACCAAACATGTATCATTTAACAACACATTTTAATATTACTCTATTCATATTGTATTACATTATCTAGTTAGATGTAAGACGACGTCTGATACCAATTATTAGACATCGGAAGCAAGCATACAATTCAGGCATCAAATACATGTAAACTAGACAATGATATAATTACGAGATTAGAACCACTAACCTCTTGAAAACGTTGCACAGGTTCTCCTCAGAGCAAAAATTTGGGGCTGCAGTCTCTGTTATGGTCCTAGTAAGACCTTGGACGAAATTGCTTTGAGTGGGCAAGAACAATACAGCTTAGAAAAATGAGTTATTGGGTGAAAAACGTCTTCCTTATGTAGACTCGTTTTTCAGGCAAAGAGGGCTCCAAGAACGTGTAGGATTCTGCTTGTGCAAGTAGAATCCTACTCTAACTCTATCCTACTATAATTAATTATAGTTTATTCCACTAAAAACTGCAATTGAACTCCTCAATATGAATTTCGAAAATTCACTAACACTTATTTTAACTCCCCACGTTAAGATCATAAATACCAGTTAATTAAATTAAATTACTGATAATTTAATTTAATCAACTAATTAAATCCTCTATAATTCCGCTTAAACTATTTCATGTGACGGATACAAAATCTACCAGCCGGATTTTCACATGAAAACTTACAAGATTACATAAAGAGGTATCATAGGACTCAAAATCGAGTCATGGATTCTATCAACTAATTATTATTTCACAAATGCTATTTGTTATTGTCCAATCTATTAGGCATACACTAACTCTGAATAGAGTTGTACCTTTTGATAAATTCAGAACAATAATCAAGTCACATTGTTCATAATAATTATATCAACATTAGGAGTATAAGCTCATTTAATGGATTAGAGAAAATATTTTATATATATTCAGTACAAAACATCTTTTCTCTACTTGGTCCGTTCAATATACACTAAGTATACTAGCACAAGAAGTAGGAGTAAAACCATTCCCATAATCAAGACAAATTATACTATAATCTTGTGCCACAATCATCAAGATATTTTGCCCAATAATGTCTTCGATTGTGAGAACCGACAGTTTAATCTTCTGTGTATGAGCTAAGACTCCATACACTAAATTGTCTACTATATAACTAAATGACACACATGTAACAAATGAACTATTTAAAATAGTACTTTATTGAATTGAATAAATTAAATAAACAATTATTCCATAAAGAATAAAATATAATACTATGTCTAAACTGCATGGTTAATAATATATCTCAACAATATTTACAATTATCTATTTACTTTTGAATATGAACAACTAGTATACATCTAATATTATATTTTAACTCATTTCCTACTGCGATAAGACAAAACCCATATTAGGATTATTACATCGTCTACAAAGAGGTTTTTAACTTTGGAAATAATTAAAATAAATTACACTGAACAACTTCTTCAAGTAGTGAAGAGATTCTAGATGAAGCAATTTGACGTTTGTATTTTATTTGGACTCCAAAAAAAAAAATTACATGACATCACGATACTTTTAGTAAAGAAAATTACAGTGAAGATTGTATATGGAATATGCAAAAATTGTTTTGGCGCAAAAAGGAAGAAAAGAGATAAAATAACCAGGTAAGCTGATAAGGAAACAAATAGATAATGTGTAGGAAAAGAAAAAGTAGGAAGAGCAAGAAAAGTTTTTAATATATTTATGGACAAGTTATTAATTATTTAAACTATGATTGGGGCCTTGCTTTAGTCAATTAAATCTTAGCCATCAATTCTAATATATACCATGTGTTCCTAATCTAAACTAGAACTTGAAAAAAATGCAGAGAAGAGAAATGGAGAGGAATCGGATCACTTTATTAGTATTAATTGTCTATCAACTCTTAACTAAGCTTTGAGTAAAAAGGAAGAACTCTTATATCTATGGAATATTAGTCAAAGTGAAAAATGAACAAAAACAACCTAAACTTTCTATTACATTTTGTAACTTCTTTGTTGAATAAAAGAGAGAAATAAAGATATATTTATAAGTAATTGCAAACTCTATTTCAAATATCTTGCATATTTAGTTGCTATTTCTTAATCCATAAGTTTAACTTACTCGTATTTATTGCTTATTTATTTTTGCAACGACCCCGTCAAAAATAGACAACGAAAAATCAAAGAAGGAAATTTGAAAAGGAAAAAAGTTAAAGTTAGTTCAAGCGTTAGTGAAGTGGCAGAATGATACTTTACATTTAATACTAATTGTGACTTGTGTGAGAGAAATTTGGGAGATTTAGAGTGTGTTTGGTACGAAAGAAAATATTTTCCAAATTTTTCATGTTTGATTTGCTTAAATATTTTGGAAAATATGTTCTTCATCTAACTCATTTTCCTTCAATTGGAGGAAAATATTTTTCCTATCAAGAGAAGGGGAAACATTTTTCAAAACTCCTTTTTAACCTTTCCCACCCTATTTTCCATCCCCGCCAACCCACTCCCACCCCACCCACACCATCCACCCCACCCCACCCTTGCCCTAACCCCCCACCCTAAATAGAAATATTATTAATGACACTTTCTTTTGATTATAGATAAAGTATTTTTTTTTCATTTCAACAAATGAGTATTTTTCTTTCATGATTTTAAAAAGTATTTTTTTCATTTTAACAAAAAAGTACTTTATTTTCATGATGTAAAAAAATATTTTCTTTCCTTTCAACAAAATGATGTAGTAAAAAGTATTTTCTTTCATTTCAACAAATTTTTTTTTCCTAAAAAGTATTTCTACTCTCTAATCAAATACTAGAAAAAAATTTACAGAAATATTTTTCCACCCACCAACCAATAAGTTATAAAACCACTTATTTTCCATGAAAACATTTTCCTTCGTACCAAACACACCCTTGATTTTATGAGCTATTTTAAACGTCGTTTTAGTTATGTTATACTTTTCAAAGAGAAGCAATAAAGAAATGAATAGAAAAGATATGTGAATAAAATTCAGAAAAGTTTATAGGATCATTTTTTCTTGTACTCAAATATTTGACCTTAGACTTAGACTACGTAGCTCGATGGGCGCCGAGATACTCTCACGTATTCGCATATTCTCTTGATAGTTCCTCCGATACAACGACCTTCCGACATTAAACTATTTTTTACTACTATTTATATTTCATATAGAGTGGAGGCGAACTTATGTATAACATTGAGTAGGTGGATTTAAAATTTTCAGTATATGTGTGCACTCCTAAAAAAAGGAGAAAAAAATATATTAAGTGAGAATTGATCCTTATTTTTCTTGGTAAATAACTCAATATTTAACCAAGTGTATCATTCAGCCTTCTTGGAGCATGAATGTCATCAGTTTATATTATACTACCAATTTTAGAAAATATATATATAAAATATCTAATTTTACGGAGAGACCATGGGTTCACGTGCCCCATAATCTTGTCTATAAATCCGCCCCTGACATTGAGGGGTCATCGAACCCCGTAAACCTCGATAAAAATACGTATATGCGTATACCTTGAAAATGGTCAATTTAAATAATTTGATATTTGAACACTAAAAGTATTTAGAGGACACTGGTTAAACAGAATATTGGTGTCTCTACTGCGTGCGTTAAGATCTTGGGTCCACCTCTAACTATTCTCATACCATGTGTTAATATATGAACCAAAAGCCAATTTCCATTATTGCCAGGAAATAATGTAGTAGAAACAAATAAAAAAATTAGCAAAGCCCAACAAACTACATATGACAAGTTGCAAGAGTTGTTTTTAACTTTTTTTCTTTTACAAGAATTGTTTAATTTAGCAGGTACCTCTCCTTTCTTGTCTTAGACTTGAATATAGAGATTAGAGAATGAAAAATCTAATCTGTGGACCATGATGAAACCGACGTAGATAGAAACGTCAAAGTGGCTGGCTAGGTTGGCCCATTGAGATGTCCGAAAAGGAGCCAACATGTGTGAAATTACAATGTGTTTATATCGTAGGCGTGCACGAAACATCCCGCATTTATGTATGGGCCGGGAAGGACCGCACCCCAAGGGTGTGACGTAGACAACTTATACCCTAATGAAACATTAGTAACTGATTTCATGGCTCGAAAACGTGACCTATAGGTCACACGAAAATAACTTTACCGTTGCTCCAAGCCTCTCCTCCAGGGGCGGATTTATAGCCTATTTTATGGGGCACATGAACCCATATAGTCTCTCCGCCAAACTAGGTATTTATGTACATATTTGCTAGAATTGATCTAAATATTATCTGGTGTCATTCATGCTTTAAAGGAGCTAAATGGTGCACTTGGTTGAATGCCTAATTAATACCCAGAGGAACATGGAACAATTTTCACATTACTTAAAATCGAGCTGTGAGTTGTTATGTGGACTCTATTGATTCTCTCTTCTATCAATAAAAATATTTTCAACCCTCTACCTTACTAGAGTTAAGATACAATAAATTCAAAGACAAAATACAAAGATGATCACTGCCAACAACAGCATCAACAGTAACATTAATGGGAGTTATGATATACCAGGCAGCAACAGCAGCAGCAGCAGTAGTTTAGGGAATGAGATTGAAGAAATAGAAGATGATAATATGAATAGTGGTTATGTTGTGGCAACTGAGTTGTTGGAGATCAATGAACACAGAGGAGGGTTAGCTTCCATTAAAGAAGGTGAAGTAGAAGGTAGCTTATATTCCTTTGATTTCCACAACAATGGTGATCATACTGTTGTTTATGTTGCTGTTGGTGATAACAACAAGATTAGCAAAGAGTCAAGTATGGATGCTCTTCTTTGGACTCTTAAACATGTTGTGGCTGATCCCTCTTCTACCATTCTTTTCCTCATTCATATCTATCCTCAGACCAAATACATCCCTTCTCCTTGTAAGCTCTCTCTCCCTTTCCTTCATTTTCTGTCTTTAGTTTTCATATCTTTCCCGTACCGAGGGTCATTCGGAAACATCTCTGCCTTCTTGAAGGTAGGGTAGGTCTGCGTATATACTACCTTCCCCAGACCCCATTTGTGGGATTACACTGGGTCTGTTGTTGCTGTTGTTCTTGTACCGAGGGTCTACTGGAAACAACTTCTCTGCCTTTTTATAGGTAGGGGCAAGGTCTGCGTACACACTACCCTCCCAGACCCTACTTATGGGATTACACTGGGTTTATTGTTGTTGTTATTGTTTTATCTTGTCTATCTCTACCTATTGTAATGTTCATTGGGTTGACTTGTAAAGTCAACAACTGAGGTTGGAATGGTTATACGATTGTTTAGATTGATATATTTGATGCAAAAGCCAAGTTTGTAATGGTGATTTTGATTAGTTAAAAATTGATAATTCTGTCAATGAAATCATAATTGACCCCGAGGAATTGATGGAATGGGCTACTGCCTATGAACTCACTTGCTCAATCGAGCACATGATACAGCACTGCCGGCAAGAATTTTGGCACAGATCATGACTCAAGATACTAATGCTTGCATTAGGTTAGACTGTCTACATTACACCCCTAGGGAAGCAGCCAGAAGCGAACACACACTATAGGTTGAGGGGCCACTCGCACCCGAAAATTTCCGCAAAAACTCCATGTAGACTCGCAAATATCTTCATAAAATAGTCAAATATTACCATAGACCCCCATGCCAAGCTTTATGAGCAGTGATAAATTTAATATTGAATGTCATGGTACCCCCGACATCCAAATCCTGAGTCCGCCTCTAGGTGCGGCCCTTCCCCGGACGCAGTAAATGCAGGATGATTTATGCACTGGGTTGCCAGTTATCATGGCTCTAAGGCCTGCGGATTTTGTGACAATTGTGCCTGAAAGTATAAAAAAGCTCTTCTTAGTCCAGAATCTCCGTTCATTTCATGCTGGGGAGCAGACATCTGATTTTGGATTGGATTAGTTTGTTGTAATCTAGGTGAGACTTCAACATTGACAAATTGTTACTTGTGATGATTACACCAGTGGGAATGATTCCAATAAGCCAAGTGAGTGCTGAGCAGAAGGAGAACCACATGGCTCAAGAAAGAGGCAAGAGGAGGCAGTTCCTTCAAAGGTTTTTTGATGCATGTGCTGCTGCAAAGGTACACATTATTTTGATAAACAAAGATAGCATGAGGCTATGTAAGGCTATGTTGCTTAGACTCTCCGAAGATGTTGTCGGGTGCATGTCGGATTCTCCGAAAGCAGTGCATTTTTGGAGAATCCGACACGAGGCGGCAACATTTTGTAGAGTCCACGCAACAAAAATGTAAGGCTTGAGGCTAACCATGTAAAAAGCAATATTCAACAACAGGTTAAAGTTGACACCATACTTATAGAGAGCGACACAGAAGCAAAAGCAATACTGGACCTTATTCCTATCTGCAACATAAGAAGGCTGATCTTGGGCACCTCTAAAGCCAATCTCAAGTATGAAATTCACTTAAATTTTAGAATGCATTGTCCCCTCCTAGCTATATATATATCCTCATTTCTGAATCTTGTTAATCTTAATTCACTTCCCACTTAAGCAGTGACGTAGTCACACTATCTCAATGGTGGTCAAGCAAACACTCTTCGTTGAAAAATTATATTGCTGTATATAGTTTAAATACTACTTTCTATGAGTATATATTACATCTTGCACGCATTTAACATAGTTGAGTGGGGTAATTTAGTGGTCTAGGGTGTTCAAAGTGAGGTGCTTTTCATGGGTTCAAGTCCCTATCTAAACGTTTTCATTAAACGGAGACCACAATATGTGATCTATTGGACTCTTTTCTAAAAAATTTCTCAATATAAAGCTCTAAAAACTTAAATTTTGTGAAAATACTATAGTTTTATAGTTCTAGTACAAGTGTTTTTATTGTTTAGATTTAACAAATTTGGTGCACCCCTTCATCGAAAAAATTAATTTCTTTAAAGTTTGAACTCCCTTGTCGAGATTCCTGGCTACGATACTGTTCTTAACTATTTCTTTTTGATGGGTTTTTTAAGGAAACTAAAGTCGAAAAAAGGTGGCGGAACAGCGGATGAGATATTACTAAATGCACCTGAATTCTGTGAGGTCAAGATAATATGTGAAGGCAAGGAAATGGTTGAGCTGCAGATGTTTGAAACAACTTCTCCCCAAGCCAGTGCTGGTGACAGTCCAAAGCCAATTCAAAGTCATATCCAAGATCAAAATCAGCCCCAGAATGAATCTTTCAGATGTGGATGCTTTAAACCCAGAGTCATGCAGTAAATCTTCAACAATCTGCATTAGATCAATACCAAAAATTCAAGACTGGATGTCAATTTCAAGTATTACCACCAAAACCTGCCCCAAGGTTTATCATATCATAAAATATGCATGAACGTCTGTAACTATTCTATATCGATAAACAATTAACATACACACCATCTCTGATATCTTAAAAAAGACGTAAAGTTCTCTTTTTTCCTTCAATCAACTACATATCCTTAGATCCTAGTCAATGGCGAAGCCAAGAATTTCTCCAAGGATGTTTAAACTTAAAAAAGTAAAAAATAGTTCCGCCAAAGAGTGTTCAATATATGTAATATACCTCTAAAACCTAATATTTTACTTATATATATAGTCTAATTTTCCGACAACCTTACCAAAGAGTAGCTTCTCCCCTCATCCTAGTAACTTTGGTCTTTGCATAACTTACAAGTGAATCTGAAGTTGGTCCTATAACACAAACTTTTGGTATCAGTCAATTCTCACCCTTATCATTTTCTGCAGCCTTCTCAATTCTAAGGCATCATAGTTTTGATTTTTATTTTCTTTTCTCATTTGAATTCAGTTCTTTCTATGTTCTACTAGTAAGTACAACTCTGTATTATTATCCTAAAAGATATCTTCTGTATGCTGTGTTAAAAAGTTCCAATCTTTTTGGAACTTAGAGCCAATAAAAGGTTTGTTCACCTTACTCATAAAGAACTTCACAAAATTAGTACTATCAAACTTTATCAGTAGAAGCAAACACACACCTAGATACCTCAGATAACCGTGAAAAAAGAAACAAAAGGAACAAAGTTGAAGCTTACCTCAACAGATAATCAACGACGAAAGAAGATCAAATATCAATAGGTGCAGAAAACCGAAGCAACAACTCAAGAACCCATAGACGAAGACGTAGGGAAAAAGAGTTGGACATGGTGAGAAACTAATACTTCAGCCTCAATGTAATACTACAGGAGCCAGTAATCAAAAACTACAGCAGACAATAGAAAAATACAGTGAGATACATAGGAAATGTAGAAGAAAGCACAATTCATTGAAGAATTTTTTCAAACACCTACAGAACAAAAGCTCTTGGCAGGTAAAAGCAATTTCTCCAGAGAAAACACAAATTTCTAACATGCTATCAAAGATGGAAAAGATGATAGTAATAGAAAGCACAAGATATATATACTTGCAGTAATCTATCATTTAGACTTTTTTTTTTGTTAGCAAGAAAAATAATGGAGAAATGATAAATTACTAAAACAAATATACAAAAAAGATCAGCCACCTATAGTTTTCACATAGATATGCAAATGTTCCAAAGAATAATTTAAAACTTAAGAGGTCACAATTCGAACGGTAGTGTCACGAGTTTGAATCTCAACAACCTTTTAATCACTGTTTTCTGTTAATTCCCAATCTCAAACATTCTATACATATGTGAAATACCAGTCGAAGCTTGAATTGGTTCAGTCTGCTCACATATGTGAAATTCCAGTAAGTGTTAGATCAGTGAAGGGGCGTAAGCGTAAAGTTGCTGCCACGTGATCACTAGATCACGGGTTCGAGCTGTAAAAATAGTCCCTTGTAGAAATTTAGGGTAAGGCTGCGTAGTATAGGCCCTTATGGTCCGCCCTTCTCCAGACCTCACGCATAACCAGAGCTTAGTGTTGGGATCGAAATAACATAATGCATACGGAAACTAACAATACAAAGCTTGGTGGACGATAAATCAGACGACAAAAGAAAAATATGTTAAACCAATCATAATAGTTTATAATAGTTTGGTCAATTGATCTACGTATGATAAACTAATATAAAAGAAAAACTATCGAGAGGTGGATATTTTTCTTGTACTCTTGTGAGAAGCAAAGATACTTAATTTATAGATGTGCAAAACTTGTCGTCCAAGAAAAGTATAAGACATATTAAGGAGACGTAATCCTTTTAGAAGTCTTTTTCCATTCTTTCAAGAAAGAGAGTCCTAATAAATTAGAAATTCAGGGCAAATCCTAACACTTAGTGCACCAGACTGCCTTTCATTAAGTGTTAGATTAGATGTATTTTTGGTCCTCGCTTGTTGTCCCATATATTTTCAGTTTCTGCTGTTGCAAGAAATTCCTGTTAATGATTCTAAAAGAGAGTGAATAACAATACGAGAGTTAACTAAAGAAAGCGTAGATATTACATCAATTTTCCAAAGAAATATTAAAGTATGCTTAGGTACGACAGTTATTAACTAAAGAAAGGGTAGATATGACATACAATGCCTGAGAAATATTAAAGTATGCTTGGGTAGATATTCATTACTCTCTAAATCTTGTGCATTCAAATTAAAGCAAACGCAAAAATAGTTGGGTAATTATGCTTGCTAACAAAATAACATGCACCATAATCATCATATAAAAAAAGAAAAAAAAAAAAAGAAAAAAGGAAAACAACAAAGCCATACAACATTTTTTGGACGAATAAAAGTCTGTGTCAGCACATTATTACGATTATGGACATTCTTGAAAATTTAAATCCTTTTTTTATATAATCGACGGCGAAGTCGGAATTTTTACCATAGAGATTTCAGAAAATAAAAAAGTAAACATACAAAGAAATCAAGGGATTCCCCTTCCGCCAACCTAGCTCCGCCCATATCTCTAACAGATTGTTTTGTAATTATGCATATATTGTTAGAATTTAATTCTTATATCTCCAAAATAAAATATAATATATTCATTATCATTTACTATCGATGATTAATAGCCATTATTATAATATTATAACTAATTTTTTATTAGCCTTAATGGCTTTAATTTGTAACAGCCATCTCAATAGCCTTTGAATGACATTTAATAATTTTTAAAACGTTGCTTAGAAGTTAAAATCTTTGGATTATATATATATTTTTCTATGTGTTACTTTGTGTAGGAGAGTGAACAAAGTTAAAACTTTTCTTTCCTTTTCTTTTGTACTGGGTTTTCTTTTATACAATCTTTGTTGTTTCTGCTCCTAGTTTATACTAGAAGAGCTTGTTGAATTCTGGGGGATATGCCTAATTTTATTCATTACGGTGTAGGCGAAATATCCTTAAGGACAGTATCTTTGACACGCCTCAAGCTAAACCTCATATTCTCGATAATCATCCAATATTTTTCCAACAAATCTTAAGGATATTTCACACTCTATTCTCATGGAGAATACCGATTGCAATATTTCGCTGATGCTCGTTATAATGGAGTACTGAAATTCTCAAGTATTTCGTACTGCTCACAATTTAATTATAGCAGCCACTAATTCCAAGTCCAAGCTCCATCCAACAGAAGTGAAAGTAATGAAAGAGATAGCCAAAAAGCTTGGGAAAAGAGATTGAGATTTTAACAAGGATCCTTGCAGTGGAGAAAGGAACTGGAGTATTGCAGTTATTGTTAAAGGAATTGAGAGTTCCGTTGCTTGTGATTGCTCTTTTAACAATAATTCTACCGGCCATATTACCTCCATTGTGTCAAACGGTTCGACTCCTTTTATTTTATAAAGGAAGATGTCACAACTTGGCAAGAATTCCGAGTCACGCCATTATTTGGAGACATTGGAACCATTTGTTGTTGATGTTCCTCATGAATATTATTCTAGTATGATCTCCAACCTAATTACTGAGAACTTATATTTTAAAATAAATGAGAGCATGCTTTGCGAGGACACAAGAGAGTAAATTAAGATTTATTAAGATTATATCATTATATATTTTGAGTATTAAGATTGAGATATTAAATAAATTTACTACATAGAAGTGTTGCAACAAGCATTTGGTGTTATTATCTATTATTGATGTGGTTAAATTTGTTGTGTCGTTGGATTTCAAATGTGTTATTTGATTTCTTTTGAAGAAAATCAATCAAGATCATTGACTTGCATTAGTTAGAATTAATGGATTTTCTTATGAGAAACAAGTAAAAATCTTTATGAATTGTGAAAATATTATATCCTTAACTTGAAATTTCCTAAAATGTGGGGGATCGGGTGTCCAGAGTGTTATAGCCCGGTCATAAGAAGGGAAATGTGAGGGAAAAGATTATTTTATGATTTTGATATCATTGAAAGTGGTCAATATCAGACGTATGCTTGGGGAAAAAAGTCATTTGAAGATATTTTAAAGACAATGAGGGACAGACAGTGTGACTATTTGACAATGTATAGGCTTGGAGGTTTGCCACTTACATTACAAATATGGTTTTTTGAGTGTTGCTCTATGGTTGACAAGCATCTAGCTGTTCGTGTTGGCACAAATGTGCCATGCATTCTTAATTGGAAAGTCACTGAAACTCCAACATATGCGGATTTGGCTGGCGGGGTGATCATGTCTAGTATCGACAAGGTAAACATTTTGTACCATAATACTTCTTCATATATGATTTCAATTTTTCTTTAAGTATGTATATTTATGAATATGTCACAATTTCCTTTTTCTACTATTGTAATCCAGTTTTTCTTCTTGTAATTGAACTATAGGAACATTTCCCCTACTCGTGAAGAGATGTCAACTCTGAACATCGCGACACATTTTGAAGTTACTGCCGATGATGTTGCATCAGGGGAGGTGCCTGCCTTTCACACTGATGTTGTTGCTGAATCTCCACCTTATCCTCAGAATATGGAGCAACAGTCTAAACGACCTTATCCTCAGAATACGGAGCAACAGTCTAAACGACATTTTCCTCAGAATATGGATCGACAACCTAACCCGAGTTATGATCCTTCAGTGCATATTGATCTGTTGAATGCTGAAGTTGAGAAGTTGAGGAGTGCTGTTGGAAAGGTACTAGAGCTTTAGCTTTTCTATAGTTTATCGGTACTGTAGACATGTGATTTTTGACCCTCCCCAAGATCTTTTATATATTAGCGTAAAATATTTAATTTAGGCATAATATAGATATTTCAAGTAATTTTGACTCTTTTACTCTAATTTATTACAAGGAAACAAAATCACAAAAATAGGTTCATTTATGTTTTGTAGTCATTTTTAATTTAAAAAAAAAATTTTAAAAATATATACAACAATAGTATCGTATTTTTATTTTAATGTGATATTTTGAAAATACCAAAAATAGATTTGTTTTAATGGTTAGTTTTATTTTAATAATTATTTGAATAATAGGAATAATTAACAAATGGACGGTATTTTTAATCTCATTCGCGGCAAAAAAATAGAGCTTGGGCTCGAGCAACCCATCTTTAGGCCTAATTTTGGACCTAGCCCACAATTGCCAAGCCCATAATTTTTAGGCCCATACCCTTAACCTAAAGCCCTACCACTAACCTAAACCTATATATATTAAACAAAGCCTAAAACTAAAGGGGGGATCAACACAAATAGAGAGGGAGGAGAACGACAAAAAGCAACAGAAAAAGCTGCGCATAGAGAAAAAAAGAAAGCTAAGAAAAGCTGCGCGCAGAATGACCCACCCCCTGACTTCGTCTTCTCCAAACGACCCTCCCTGAAGCTTCTGCTTCTTCGAACTCACATTCATGCAAGCCTTAACCAGCCATACTCTATCATCTCCCTTACCTCACACATCACCCGGAACACAAACACACACACAACGCCCCAACGACACCGACCACACCAGCCGTCCCACCACCATAATCGTCGGTAAATCCCCATTGATGGCGAGCTTCTCAAAAGCTTCACTGTTATACTCAAAATGAGCAGATCTAGAGCAACAAAACATACACACTTCTCCTTTGCTGATTTTCTTTCTCTTTGATTCGATTCGATTTTTGGTTTCAAATTCATGGAATTCATTTGTGTTTGAAAGTTGTTTTACGTTCGGGTTGGTTCAAGGTCGTGGGTCGTTATTGTTCGTCGAGGTTCGGAATGGTGCTTCGTAGCTTCGGATGATTTTGATCGCTGTTTTGGATTCGATTGGGGCTTTGGTTTATTGACACCCTTGTAACTGTTGGAATTCTCATAAATCAAAGGCAAAATTTCAATTCGTGGCAGTTTCGGTTCAAATCGGGCCTTTACCTGGGTCAAAAATTCTGATGTTCTCTACTATAGGTATGTAGAAATGTATCTATTGTCCTGTACTTTGTTTTGTGGTTGCTGGCTAGTGTGAATTTCGATTTTGCAAATAATTACATTGTTGTTTTCATCTGCTCCGGTATATTTGTTTGCATAGATAGTGCATCCATTTGTTTCTCTTTTCAGAACTATCTACGACTATATGTTGTTGCTGAATAGACTTTAATTAGCTGAGAAAAGGGAGGAAACTTGATGTTACAATTGTTAGTTTGGCGTGAACCATGGATGACATCGGTCTTGTATCTTTATTGTAAAAACAGATCTTGGAAGCCAACTCCAAACGGAATGAATGTTGCATAGGGTCCTGTATCTTAGCTAACTATATTACTGGAGACAAAGCATGTCTAACCGTGTATATATATATATTACTCAATCCCTTTAGTTAACCCAATAACCTTTGAATATTGTATTCACAAGATTTGGTGGTGCTTTTCAAATCATTGGTATACTTGGTTGCCTTCATGTCATGGGCTTCAAAATTAAAATGAAGCACCACTTCATTCTTGTTGTCTGCCTGAAATCGTAGCTTACAATTCCAACTATACATAGTAGCCTTGAGTGAATTGATTCACTTTGTTATACTTGTGCTAGTTCACAATTTCTCTTTTTTTTTTAGATTAATATAGAAAAAATGGATAAATGGGATAATTTATTGGTGAATGTGAAGCGTGTCGTGCCAAATAAAATTCCAAAACCAGTGGCCCTCACTTAATTAATTTTAGCCCTTTAGAAATCGAGGAGTGCTATTAGTTGAATTTTCCATGCCCCTCGTAAACTTGAAAGTGCGTAGTTGCTTTAGGCGCGCTATTTAAATTAATTTACCTTCCTATATTCGGGTGCGCATTGATGTGGCCCAAATCCCAATCTCAACAAAGTTGAAGCGTGTTGACAACCACGGGCGCATTGATTGCGGCGCGGTTCGAAACACATCTTCACGACGTTGCAATTCTTTTAAAAATAATTATAAAAGCACATAAGCTAGCATGTATTAAGATCAGATAAAATTAAATACAACAGTTAAGCGACCGTGCTAGAACCACGGAGTCCGGTAATGCCTAACACCTTCTCCCGGGTTAACAGAATTCCTTACCTGGATTTCTGGTTCGCAGACTGTAACAGAGTCATAAATTTCCTCGGTTCGGGATTCAATCGGTGACTTGGGACACAATTAATCTCCCAAGTGGCGACTCTGAATAATTAATAATTAAATCCCGTTCCGATTGTCCTTTAATTGGAAAAACTCCTTTACGCCCTTCCGGGGGTGTAATGAAAAAGGAAGTGTGACAGCTCTGGCGACTCTGCTGGGGAATGAGAACCTAGAATCTCTGGTTCAGGGTTCAGAATTCGAGCTTAGATAAATTGTTGTATTTGGTTGTATCTGATTTTCCTACATGTTTTATGCTGAATACGCTAAATGTTACCGCTTTAATATTATCTGAACTGTATATAAACTGTGCCGACACCCTTCTCTCTTCACCTCCGGGGATGTGCTTACTGGTTGAGACTCCCTATTCTGTTAGTGTCATACCCTGAAATAAAAAAGAGGCCGGACAAGTTACGAAGCCGGATGACCTTTTGGTTCCCGGTAAGTTGCCCCCTCCTCGACTCGAGTTGTCCGCTCGGGTACACAATCTAGAACATCGACCCAGGTTTTGAACATAGAATAACGTGACTTCATGCCGGATCCCTAGTAGGAACGATTATTTGCATCATGTTGCATTTGACTTAGGGGACTCGACACAGGGGTTGGGTCCGTCTAGGACTAGCAACCTGAAATGAAAAGACCATCCTGATACATCCTACTTGTTCTGTACATATATTGGTTTCGAACCTGCATGTTGGCCGGTTTCCGAATCTCGGGAATGTTGGGAAATTGAGAAAAAAAGAGAAAGGAGAAAAAAAAGAAATATCAGTTAGGGAGTTAATTGATTATTTTAGAAATAAAAAATCAATGACCAATTACTGGTGAAACTCTGGAAAAAAAAAGGAAAATATTTTATTTTGTTTTACTAAAAAAAAAAGCAAAGAAAAAATAGAAAAATGAGTCTTTTATTTTTGGAAAGTTGGTTGTTGATAAAGAAAAGGATAAGAAAAGTTTTAGTTTTAGTTTGAAAAACATAAGTTGTTTCATTATGTGTTGAAAAAGGAAAGGAAAAAAAGAGTCTTTTATTTTTAGTTTGGAAAATAGGTTGTTTTATTGTCTGTGGAAAATGAAAAAAAAAGTCGTTATTTTGTCTTATTTTCAAAAATAGAAAGGGAAAATAGTTTGTCTTGCCATGAAAAATGAAAATGAAAAAGAGTAGTGTTTTAAAATAGTTGTTTTTTTGAAATGCCAAAAATGAAAATGAAAAGAGTCGTGCTTTTGAAAGTGGTTTTGTTATTTGCTTTTGAAATGCCAAAAATTAAAATCAAAAAAAAATCTTGTTTCAAAATAGTTCGGTTAATTTGCCCGAACTACGCATGGTTTGATTCTCACAGGGCGTGAGATACGTAGGCAACCCTCATCGGGTCCAACCTCCCATTTGCAAAAAATAACCAAAAAATATCAAAATTTTAATTTTTGTCATAAATAAACCAGGTGATGCCGTTTTTGTCAAAAATAGCGAAATGTTCCCAAACGGGGCGCCGGAAGGCTGACTTTGTATAAACAACCACCTTTGGTCGTATTTTGATTTTTGACCCTCACAGCCTTAAAATCTTCGCCCCCGAGGCGCAGGAAGGCCGTATTTGCAATATCGTGTCATTTATTTTAATTTTGAAAAAACAAGAAAAGAGTCAGTGGTCAAGTGAATACCGTTCGGATTTTTGGGTCAAAGTTGGCATATAGGGGAAGGAATATGTCATTTTGTTTTTGGGTTTGTATTTCTTTTGATTAGAGTATATGGGTCGTTTGATTTTCGAGTCTGTTGGTCCGTTTTGTCGTTATTATAAAAATGGAAAATTCCAAAAAAAATATTTTATTGTCGTTTACCTTGTAATTGCACGAACTACGCCTGATCTGATTCGTGCGGGATCACGATACGTAGGCAATCCACATAGGATTCGACCGCAACCAAAAAAAAATGAAAAATAAAAAATGGAAAAGAAGAATTGAAAAAAAATGGGAAAAGATGTTGTGAATAATGAGGACCGACCCAATCCATTCTAACATGTTTTGTTTTGAATTGTGAAGAAAGTTGAGGTAGTTGGTTTGTGGTAAGCTGGAAACACAAGATCTGAGGAAAAATGATAACTGACATCGAAGCTGTTACGAGTGCTCAAGAGACTCAGGGTCAGAGGGTTCAACAAGGGTCTACTGTGGTTGAGGAAAATAGAACACTGAAACAACAAATGACCAAAATGCGTCAGACCTGGGCCAATGGCCAAGGACAGTCTTGTCACGAGTCACGATTTGCTACACAACAAGAACAGTACCACTCTCTCGAGTACCACTCGTACTCGTTTGAGCTTCCTGTAAACATCGAGAAGCCTTCCCGAAAGAGAGTACAAGAAGAAATAACCCAAAGAGTGAAAAGATTAGAATAACGGTTGAAAACACGCAAGCAATGGCAGGTCAAAAGAGCGTTGCCTTCAGAGATCTATGCATGTTCCCCGATGTCCACTTGCCGCCTGGTTTCAAGGTTCCCAAATTTGAAAAGTACAATGGATATGGAGACCCCATAGCCCACCTGAAAAGGTATTGCAACCAATTGAGAGGTGTGGGAAGAAATGAGGAATTGCTTATAGCTTATTTTGGGGAAAGCCTCACGGGAGTAACATCTGAATGGTTTTTGGATCAGGACACATCTTGCTGGTATGTCTGGGATGACATGGCACGAGCCTTTGTCAAACAGTTTCAATACAACATCGACATCGCCCCAGACCGCATTTCCCTTTCTAACGTAAAAAAGAAACCAACTGAAAGTTTCAGGGAATATGCCATCAAATGGAGAGAGCAGGCAGCTAGAGCTAAGCCACCCATGGATGACCACGAGTTAATCACCCATGGAAAATTGTCGGGATTTGAAGAGAGAAATAGAAAGGATGATCCAGGAAAATTTGATTCAAGACGGTGGCACCCAGAACATGTCCGGTGACATGGGGTATGAGAATCCTCTTGGGAACTTGTTGACCGAAGTTGAAAATACTGACGCAGATAGTGGTCATGGTAATACGGATGCGAAGCTTAGTGGCTAAAATGCCGTGTTTGGTAATTGAAAAGACGCTCCATTCCTAAGTCAGCTGGGGAGGAGCTTTGGTGGTTCATTTTGCTGTCATTTCTGTTGTCCGGGTTATTTGCAGGGTTGTAATCCGGATATTGTCTTGTGATCAAATCCTCTTATCCTTTCATTTTTGTCTAGCTTGTTTAGTCGTAGTGGTTTGTCTAGGGTTGTCTAGGTTGTTTCAGTTCATTCTAGGGTTGCAATCCAGTTTGTTTTGTTTTTGTTGTAAGCATGTGATTTTTTCTCCACGAACAATCACTCCAAAAGAAATCAAAAATAATAATAAATGGCATTGCGGTACAATTTTTACGTGAGATGTGCTGGTAGTCATTTGTGTTTCTGTCCATTTTTCATTGAATTTTATCGAACAAAATACAAAATATGTGTGCCATGTGTAATTGAGCCATAATTCAGTCATTAAAAGAAAATTCACAAAATATGCATCTTTTATTCTAGGTTGTGATTTAACCATTTAAAGAATTTTTAAGATGTGTGTGATAATTGTGTTAAGTGTTGATTAATGTGTGTTTTAAACTCATTTTAATTTAGTTGTATTTTAAAATTAGAAAACAAAGGAAAAGAGTGCAAATTATTTAGAAAATCGGATTGGGCCTATTTGTTTCAAAAATTTTGAGGCCCGGAAGCAGCCCAAGTCAGCCAGCCCGAGACCCATCCTCAGGCCACCAAAACGACGTAGTTCAACCCCAAAACTACGTCGTTTCAGGGACGGTTCATCTCAGCCGTTCCAACCAGTCCAATCCAACGGCCAGGATCATACCCCAGATCCGTGTAACATGACCTGGTCCATCCCCCTTACCCGGTCAACCCAACCCCTCACTTAAACCAAAACGACCCCGTTCCCATACCAAACGAACCCGTCCTGTCACTCACTAGTAGATCCAAGCCGTTGAGATCACTTGATCTAACGGCCCTGATCTATCTTCCCCTTCCGTATATAAACCCTCCATCACACCTCACGCCCCCTTATCCAAACACCCCCCGGTTCCATCGTCCCCAAGAGCCCAACCCTAATGTCCCAAACCCTAGCCGCCCCCCTTTACCTTCCCCGTAAAGCCGGCGGCAAGGACGCCGGTGACCACCCCCTTAACACCCCTGATGCATCTCACCACCCCAAACCCAAATTTGCTACCCCCTGGCCTCGAATCACACTCCATCATCTCGAATCTTGATTTGAAGATTCGAGACAAAACTCGATCTACACCAAACCACCCCAGATTCACACTAGACAACCCCCTGACCTCCCTCGTGACCAAACCAAGCTTGGTTTGGTCCGAATCTACCCACAAGTCCTAAAAAACCAAATCTGAAAATTCGAACCCTAGAACACAAAGAACCTTGGAATCCGACCGGTTTCATAGGGGGTTTGGGGTCTAATAGACTTTAATCAAGGTGTTCTCGGTTGAGAATACCTCGATTAAAGTTTGTTCGGCCTCAAATGATCAAATCTAATTCAGGCCTGGCCCGTTCTTAGTTAAACATTTTTCAGTAAGTTTTCCTTTTTTCCTTTTTAGTTTTGTTTGAGTATTGTCTGAATTTGTTAGCATGTTTTGTTGTAGTTGTTTGTTATTTCTGATATTTTCCTTTCAATTTCTTCCGTCTTTGTAAAGACCATTTTTTTGGTCGCTTGTTCTTCTGTGTATATGTTGAACACGTCTTGTGATATACATGTTCGTCAATTAGATTAGTCGTCGAGTAGATAATTCATATAGATTCTCTGTGTTGTGCAGAGTTGTTGAAGGCAGTCGATTGCCCTGTTCGTGTTGTTTGATTGATCGACTGATTATTTCATGTTATAATTAGTATAGTCGACCTGATAAACGTCGTCGATTAATTTTCTATGACTGAATGATCAAATGGTCTAACAACTTCACATGACTGATCAAACCCTGTTGTTGACTGGATGCCCGACATTGTTTGAAATTAGTTTGTTTGCATTGCAAAACAACTGAAAAGATTCAGTCCAGGGCAGCTCTGAATTTGAACTTTCAGAAGTTCAAAAATGCCCTACTGTTGCAATGAGTTAATACAGTAATAACCAGGGTTAACAAGGGTAGTTTGGGTGTTAACAAGAACAGAAATAATTAGTTTAAGTGAGCTGACAAATAGGGTACTGAATTAGGATTAAACTAATGTATTAGTTGGGACAAAACATAAGAGCATGGGAGTTTAATACTTAAATGAACCCATGACTCTTGAATAGAGCAATAGGCCAGGCGTGGGGAACAAAATGACTTGCATCAAGAAGATGCTTAGGCATGGGAAATGAGGGGGATGGGCAGTCACTGAGGCTGTGAAATTCTAGGCAGACCTTAGGGGTTCTCTGGAAAAACTATAAATAGAGCTGTTTTTAGCTGAAAAAGGGCTGGACATTTTTTAGTCTTCAGAGAGGTTTTAAGTTGGAAAAACTGAAAGAAAGAAAGAAAGAGAAAAATTTCAGAATATTGTAACCAAACATTGTCTGAAAACTACATAAGAGTTCAAGTTGGTCAAGCTGTCTTTGCCAATTGCTGTTGGTTATCTACCGAGCTGTTTGTGATTGTTGAACTGCTGGTGCTGTTACATTGAATACTCTGTTTTTCTGCTGGATTCATTTTTCTGTTTCTGGGATTGTTTGTTTGTTGCTCGACCATTTGTGAGCTTCATCATTGTTGGCTGGTTGTTGTTGCTGTGTTGTTGCTGTGTATCTGCTGTTGCTGTGTTTGTTGCATACTACTCAGCTGATCATTCTCCTTCTTCTTTTATTTTCCTATACCAGGTACACAATTAATACTGTCCATGTAACTTGAAAGTTGAGCATGAATACAAAAGAGAAGAGTTGAAGATGTTATTTTTACACATAGTCTGTTACATTGAATATCATGCAATGTATAATGGTTTACGTTTTTGCCTGGATACTGGAATTAGCCTTCCCATACAGTGAATGTAAATGTGGGGTAATTTAATGTCATATTGTGTGTGTAGGCTGATAGACAACAGGATTGACAGTGCAGTAGGCTATATTTTAAAAGTTAGCTATGTTTGTGATCAGCATGTCCTTTAATGCATGTCAAATGTGAAACTATCCATTGTTAGTTAATTTCTTTCCCTTTTAATAGACTGCCCCGTTACAACGAACAAACCACACCTTCAGAACAAAGAACACAAATTTACGGTCTCAACCTCACGAAGGTCGGGCCCAAGTCGAAACGCTAAGTAGGCTTTCATCGGAAAAGCCGTGGCCCAAGCTTGGCCTATCCCGCATGAGCTGGGTTTGGGCCCATAATGTTCGATTAGCTGCCCACGTGCATGGCCATGTTTTCTTATTCTGCAAAGGCCTTTGGAATTCCGTTATAAATAACCTGCAAGCATGTAATTGAGTAGGATCATTTTACTTTCAATTAGTAGAGACAAATGCGACAAGAAAACATAGCCGCTATAGGATATCCTTTAAAAATAAAGACGAGATGAGCCTCGACAAATAAATAACGCACAAGCTGCGGGGCCCTCGTTAAATGTATATGTCAAAGCATTCAGTTTCTGGGGCGGACCGTTTAGCAAATTCCACGGCCCTACCCAAAATAACAATACGCTAGTCGCTTTAGGCGCGTATTAATAATATTATCTCTTTAAACTCGAGTGCACATTTATGTGACCCAAGTCCAAATCTCAACGGAATCGAAATGTGTCTCTAATCACGGGTATATTGATTATGGCGTGGTCCGAGATGCATTTCCATGACGTTGCAAATTCTTTTAATAATAAATGAGATGAGCCTCGACAAACAAATGTACAAGTTGCGGGGCCCTCTAAATGTGTATATTAAAATACTTAGAATTCGGGACAGGCGGTTTAGCGAATTTCACGGCCTTCCCCAAAATAACAATACGCTAGTTACTTTAGGCGCGTATCTTAATAATCTTACCTTCTTAAACTCGGGTGCGCATTTCATGCGACCCAAATCCAAGTCCTAAAACATTGAACAAAAATATGTTCCGGACCGCAGGTGCATTTCATGTGACGCGAGCTAAAGACATGTTTTAAGCAATGTTCACGTTTCTTTTTTAAAATAATAATAATAAAGCGGTAAAAAGTTGAAATTGACACATCGGTTCATAAATGTATTAAAATCAGATAAATAAGCCGAATATGATAGTTGAGAGACCGTGCTAGAACCACGGAACTCGGGAATGCCTAACACCTTCTCCCGGGTTAACAGAATTTCTTATCCGGATTTCTGGTACGCAGACTGTAATATAGAGTCATTCTTTTCCTCGATTCGGGATTAAAATTTGTGACTTGGGACACCCTAAATCTCCCAAGTGGCGACTCTGAAATAAATAAATAAATCTCGTTTCGATTGTCCTTTAATTGGAAAAACTCCCTTGCACCCTCGCGGGTGCGTAAAAAGGAGGTGTGACAGCTCTGGCGACTCTGCTGGGGATTTGTACCCAGAACCACTGGTTTAGGGTTAGAAATTCGAGCTTAGATAAATTGTTATATTTGGTTTTACCTGATTTTTACATGTTGAGCCTAATGTGCTAAATGCTGCTTTTACCGCTTTGATATTACGTGAACTGTATATAAACTGTGTCGAAACCCCTATCCTTTCTGCGTCTTCTAAATCATGAAGAAGGGCGTACTTCGTACGACTTATTTTCTGTATAGTGTCAAATCCCAATTTAGAACGAGGTTCGGATAAGTTGCTAAGCCGGTGAAGCTTCTGTATTCCCGGTACGCTGCCCCCCCTCGGCTCGAGCTGTCCGCTCGGGTAATCCAGGTCTAGAACAAACACCCAGGTTCTGAACCTAGAATAACTCAACTTCATGCCGGATCCCTAGTAGGAACGCTTATCTGCATCATGTGCATTTTTGACTTAGAGGACTCAACACAGGGGTTGGGTCCGTCTAGGAATAGCAACCTGAAACAGAAAAAGGCCATCCTGATGCATCCTGCTCACTGCTTGTGCATTTATTTGCTTGCATGATGACCGGTTTTGAATGTTGGGAAATTTTTACAAAACAAAAAAAATAATAAAAAAAAATGACAAAGTTCAAATAGAAGAGAAATTGGGTATATTTTATTTTAATAGTTTGGTTTTACTAAAAACAAAGGAAAAGAGAAAAGAGAAAAATAGCATGCTGAGAATGAGGAATGAGTTTTTATTTTAATTTGCTTTATTTTCAAAAAAAAATAATAAAAAAAATATAATTTGCTTTATTTTCAAAATATATATATATATATATATAAACTAGTTAGTTTATTACCCGAACTACGTCGGTTTGATTCTCACCGGATGTGGGATACGTAGGCAACCCTCATCGGGCCCAACTCCCTGTTTCATTTTACCAATAATGATATACAACAAAGTATATATGTATATATATATATATATATATATATATATATATATATATATATATATATATATATATATATATACACATATATATATATATATATTGTTTTTCTTCCTTTCTCAAAGATTTTGTTTGGAACCAAAATAAAGATTTTTGCTGTCGCCTAAAAACACCTTAATAAATGTGCAGGATGAGCACAAAGCGTAATGAACCGTTCTCGGCCCTCAGCGAGGTCCCTCTCCAACTCCACATGTGGTGGAATGACTTGGAAGCCGATGGCAAAGAGATAGCGGGAAGAATATTGGGAGGTTTTGTCGATTTGCTGAGTGTTAGGCCAAGGACAGATATTCTTGAAGCTCTAATACCATTTTGGGACCCAACCCGCAATGTATTCCGTTTCGCTGACTTTGAACTTTCACCAACACTGGAGGAAGTCGCCGGATATGCAGGATTGAGTGGGAGGTTAAGAGGGCAATACCTACTTTCGCCAAGGCCGGTATCTCCGCATGCGTTTCTAGATCTGCTAAGCATCAGTCGAAAGATACAACATGATGATTTATCGAGAGGATGTTGTGATCTCCATTTTTTGTATCAGCGGTACGGAACTCCGCAAGGTTTCGAGGAACCAAACCTTGGACTAACTCATGGCGGGAACAGAAACAAATGGGAAGCAAGACGTACTTTGGCTTTCATCACAGCATTCTTGGGAGTCATGGTCTATCCAAGGAAGGATAAAAATATAGAGATAGGCCTTGTAGGGATGGCCGACGTTGCAATCAAAAGAACCGACAACACTGTGGTTCCTTTAATTTTGTCCGAAATCTACCGAGCTTTGACTATATGCCGAGAAGGAGGCAAATTCTTTCAAGGTTGCAATCTGTTACTTCAGCTATGGATGCAAGAACACCTCCATCACCGAGTAGGATACATGAACCACGTGTTGACCGAAAGGAATTGTATCAGCGGCTTCGAGAAGCGCATGACAGGCGCCAGATTTCCTGAAGGTGTCGAAGCATGGTTTACACGGTTAAGGTCAACAACAGCTGACCAAATTGAATGGGCATTCGGTTGGTTGATTGATACTGAGGTGATCTACATGTCGGCTGAAGAATGTCATGTTCTCTTAATGGGACTTCGCAGCATCCAGCCATATGCTCCTCATCGGGTATTACGACAGCTGGGCAGGTTTCAAGTAATCCCTACTGATGAAGATCTGAGCAAGCATGCCTTGGAGCTGAGCCCGAGAGTCATATTTCCTGAGGGGAAGATTAGAAAGCTGTGGCACGAATGTAGATTCTTGGAACCCAAGACCATGGTGCGAGAACTAGCTAAAGGTGAGGTAGACCCAAAGTACGATGCTTGGTTCGAAAGAAGGTTTCAGATTCGGCAGAGACCTGCTAAAAGAGCCCACGTCCAACAATTCACAGATGATTCACAGGAGCAATAGGGATGGTTAAAAAGGGAAGAAGGTTACCGGGCTAAAATCGGGAAGCTAAAACAACACGTTGAAAGGCTTGTATTTGAGAACAACGTGCAAGTCGCCTCGGAGCGAGGCGAAAAGAACAAGCTAGCCCAAGAGAACCAGACACTAAAGGCCCGCCTACGCCAAGCCAGCAAAAGTAACATTGACCGACAGAAACGTCGCTCCGACGAAAGATTGATAGCAAGTTTGAAAAATTAGGTCGTCCAAAGCCAAGAAGAATTAGAACAATCAGAAGCTCGCGTAGCAAGGATGAAGGTCAGATGGGCAAAATATACAATGGCCCGGAGGCAGCGTATGCAACAGGTCATAAGGGATTATGAAATGAGCATCGGGATATTAAGGGAAACGAACTCCACTCTACATGATCGGATCATCAAACAAGCACAAGATGCCCAGACCGACAGAAGACATTGTTACGATGCAATGGCCTGCATGGAAAGACAAATGGAGATGTTCCAGGATCGACTTGCTGACAATGCTCAAGCACTGGGATTAAAAAACCGACAAATAGAGCAATTGTTCGCTGAAAGGGACAACATTCGAGGAAGGATCAACGAGATTGGGCACTACATCTACATGAGATGCCTAGCATGCAAGCAAATGCCTCAGAAGACCCTCCTTGTTTCCATCATGGGCTGCGTCCACCGGATTATGAACGAGTTGAAGAGCTTGCAAAGGGACCTCACACCAAGGGCCGCGGAAAGGACGAATGATGCCTCGCGGACCCCTAAGTTGGAAAATTAATCTTTGGCCGAGTCCTGTTTATTTGGCTTTGACGCTTTCCCATATGTTGTTTTCTTTTCTTTTAGTCAAATCAGGTTAAAAACTGTGGAGTCTGTACTATTGCCGTTCCTTGTTTGAAGTAATTTGTAATAGCAAAATTTTGAGAATGAATTTAATGATTCCAAAAGAATTTTGTATTTCTTTACTTTATGGCAGAACTACGCCTGGTCTGATTCGCGCGGGGACGTGATACGTAGGCAATCCCCATAAGATTCGACTGCTTTTAATAAAGAAAGAAAGGAAAAAAAAAGAGAAAAGAAAATACAAAAAATAAAATAAAATACAGGGTTTCCCAAAGTACTTTAAAAAAAAGGACAAATGAGCAAGCCGAGATGACGCATGTTGTTTGAAGCAAAGCATGTAGAAACGGTTAACTGCCTAGGAGCATTGCATCCTCTATGTGTTGTGATCAAATCTGTTAAACTCTAACGCTAACAAAGTTTGTTGTTGTCTGAACCAGACAGTTAGTTGTTAAAGAATTCTGGCAACACACCCTTACCAAACCAGATCCAAAGGACCGGTAGCAATAAGCATGACTACTTCACAGAATAGTAACGAGGAAGAAAGGCCGATGAGCCAGTTGTTAAAAGAAGCGATGGAAAAGATTGAAAGGATGGGACTAGAGATGAATGCAATGCAGCTAGCTTTAGCCAAAGCACAAAAACGCCCTGAGCCACTGGGGCACATGCCGGAATACCCTCATTCCGGCCCTTCAACAAGCCTCCCGAATTCCCGTTATCATCAGGAAAGAAGCCCCCATGATTCCCAAGCTCCACCACCCCACCAACCTCTCCCAACACCGAATATTCCCACTTTTTTGGGACCCACATCATCCACCTTGCAAAGAACGACTAGTGAGCCATTGTTTCAGGCTCACGATACGCAATACTATCCCCCTGAATCTACATTCCATGCCCTCGAACCACAGGCCTACAATCCGCACTTGGAGGTACCGGCAGAGATTGAAAAGCCGGTTAAAGCCCCTGAACAGGATGAGGTATTGAGGAAGTTCAAAAGCCTGGAGCAGTCCTTCAGGAACCTGCACGGATTGGGCAACCAAGTCAGCGTGGCTTACAAAGATCTATGCCCTTTCCCGGACGTCCAACTCCCGGCTGGGTTCAAGATGCCTAAGTTTGATTTATATGAAGGGCACGGTGATCCCATGACACATTTGCGGGGATTCTGTAGCAAAATGAGAGGGGCAGGCGGCAAAGATGAGCTGCTGATAGCTTATTTCGGCCAAAGTCTGAGCGGATCTGCACTAGAATGGTATACCAGGCAGGATTCCAGTAGATGGTACACTTGGGATGATCTGGCGCAGGCTTTCGCGGGTTATTTCCAATACAATCTCGAGATAGTCCCCGACCGTCTCACGTTGTCGAGGACCGGGAAGAAGCCCGGGGAAAGTTTTTGCTAGTACGGGTTCCGTTGGAGAAAGCAAGCAGCCAGAGTCGATCCTCCCATGAGAGAGGGAGAGATGGTGGACTACTTCTTGCAAACATTGGATCCAACCTACTTTGGTCACTTGGTGACGACAGTTGGAAAATCCTTCAACGAGGTAGTGAAGATAGGGGTCATGATAGAAGAAGGTCTGAGGTCTGACAAAATCTTGAATTATTCGGCACTCAAGGCCACGACCCAGGCTATTCAGAGCGGCACGAGAGGTGCGCTGGGAAGAATAAAGAAAGAAGAAATTGCCACGATCGAGGCAGGCAGTTGGTCCAGGGCTGGCAAGCCACACTACAACCAACCCAGACCTCACAGGCCAAACTACCCATACAACCCACCACAACATTGCTATCCGCCTCGAGAACCACATTGCTCCGTACACCAGGCCCAGACATACACTCAGCCTCCGGTTCGCCCGCAATGGCGCGCGCCGGCTCCCCAGAACATATATGCACCACCACAAAACACCTATCCTCCACCGAGGGCGTATAGAAACCCGCCAGGGGCAGGCTTTCGGGGAAATCCAAATGCTAGTAATGACAGGCTGCAGAAACACAGAACTTTCACGGAGTTGGGAGAAACCTACACCGCTTTGTTCCACAAATTGAGGCAACTGGGTTTGGTTAGTCCTGTCCAGACTCGAGAACCAAATCCCCCACCCCAGAATTTGGATCGATCAATAAGTTGTGAATACTGCTCAGGGATGCTGGGGCATGATACCGAAAAGTGTTGGAAATTGAGGCATGCCATACAGGATCTTATTGACACCAATAAGATCGAGGTCCAGACACCGGAGGCTCCTAACATCAACCAGAACCCACTGCTAGCGCACCATGAGGCTCACATGATCGAGTTGGTGTATGAGGGAGGAGAGTTGAGAAAACCTTCACAGATGGTTATGATGATCCAGGCCGCTCCGAAAGAAGGATCGACCAGTGGATAAATCGGGGTACAGTCACAGAAAGAAGGCGTCAAGCCAGTAGTGATATTGGGAAAGAGCCCGTCCGCCATAACAAGCAAACTCGAGCCAAACAAGTTGGTAATATCAGGGACTCCACCCACGCCTGCAGTTTTGTTGAAAGGGGTGTACAAGGAACTGGTCACTATAAAACCTGTAGTCCAGCTACCGATGATTGATAGCAAGGCTGTGCCTTGGAAATACGAGAAGGCAGTGGTGATGTACAAAGGAAAACAGGTGGAGGAAGTTAGTTATGAAGCGTAAGGGCTGACTCGATCAGGTCGGTGTTTTGCTCCGGTGGAGCTAAGAAGAACCAACCCAGCTGCAACCAAGAAACCTGTGTCCGAAGAAGAGGCTGAGGAGTTCCTGAGGAAGATGAAAGTGCAGGATTACTCCATGGTTGAACAGCTGAGGAAAACACCGGCCCAGATCTCGCTGTTGTCATTACTAATCCATTCTGAGGAGCATCGTCGGGCCTTGATGAAGATATTAAACGAAGCTCACGTGCCCAACGAGATTTCGGTAAACCACCTGGAAACCATTGCCAACAAGATTTTCGAGGTGAATAGGGTAACATTCTCAGATGATGACCTGTCGATGGAAGGTACGGAGCATAATAAAGCTCTCTACCTAACTGTTAAATGTGAAAACTCGGTAGTTACTCGGGTATTGGTGGATAACGGTTCAAGTGCCAATATTTGTCCATTATCCACCCTGAACCAGTTAAAGATCGACCACAGAAGAATCCACAAGAATAACATCTGTGTCTGGGGATTTGACGAAAATGGAACAGCCACTGTGGGCGATGTTGTGCTTGAATTGACCATCGGTCCGGTCCTGTTCACCATGGAGTTCCAGGTGTTGGATGCCACAGTATCTTATAACCTTCTATTAGGACGACCGTGGATTCATGCAGCCAAAGCAGTGCCTTCCACCCTACATCAGATGGTCAAATTCGAGTGGGATAGACAAGAGGTCGTACTGCACGGCGAGGACACGGCATGCACCATGGGTGGCGCCATTGTACCCTTCATAAAGACCGATGATGACAAAGGTCCTTGGGTCTACCAGATTTTCAATACAGGGTCGGCGAACAAAATTGCTGAAGGAGAAATCATCCCGCACCCTAGGGTAGCTGCCGCGATAGTCATGATGGTCTCGGAAATGCTGGGTAATGGATTTGTGCCGGGAAAGGGCTTGGGAGTCGAGCTTCAGGGGATTGTCCAACCTGTCTCCCTGCCTAAAAATCTGGAAACTTTCGGGTTGGGGTTCAAACCAACCGCGGCAGATAGGAAACAAGCGCGAAAAATGAAGAAGAGGGTTTGATTTCTGCCCAAGCCGGTGCCACATCTCTCAAGGTCTTTTGTCATAGCAATCGCCAAGGGGCCGCCAGTCCCAAAGATTCTAGGACCATTGATTGGTATGGATAGGGACCTGAATCAGAGTTTCGAGAGGCTATTCGCTGATGTCAGTATGGTAGAGGCTGGAGAAGGTTCCAGCAGAGCAGAGATACAGTTTGTGGGGCCTGAGGCCATAACCAACAATTGGACAGTTACTCCTCTTCCTGTCCGAGGGGAGTCTTGGTAGTAGGCTTTGATTTATGTTTTTGTTTGTTTTGTTTTGCTCGGATTATTCCAGGGTGTAATCCAAATTTTACTTTTGTTTTGTAAAAGTGTGAACCCTTTTTATCCCGCACGTTTAATAAAGTTCTCTTCTTTTGTCTTATTTTAATTTTGTCTTGTTCTTTTTCTTTCTAAACAGTTCTCGTTTTACTGGTTCTAATGACATGGCATGCACAGCGGATCTTCGACCTAGTCTAATAAATCAATCTGAATCCGACTCAATGATACAAGAGGTCGTTTGTGACGATGAATCTGAATATGACGAAGACAAAGCCTTCGAAGAGATAAACCAAGAACTGTGCCAATTTGAAGAAAAACCCAAACCTAACCTAAATGACACTGAGGCTGTAAATCTAGGAGACGCTGATAACGTCCGAGAAACCAAAATTAGCATCCATGTTGAGCCGAATGTCAGGGAAGAATTGATCAAAACCCTCGTGGAATTCAAAGATATTTTTGCATGGTCATATGATGATATGCCGGGATTAAGCACCAATTTAGTGGTTCACAAATTGCCCACTGACCCGGTATACCCTCCGGTCAAGCAAAAGCTAAGGAAATTTAAAACAGAAATGAGTGTAAAGATCAAAGAAGAGGTGATTAAGCAGTTGCAGGCGAAGGTCATTCGGGTCACTCGATATCCCGAGTGGTTGGCCAATGTGGTACCAGTTCCAAAGAAGGATGGGAAAATCCGGGTGTGCGTCGACTACCGCAACCTCAACAAAGCAAGTCCCAAGGATAATTTTCCATTGCCCAACATCCATATCTTGATCGATAATTGCGCTGGGCGCGAGATCGGATCATTTGTGGATTGCTATGCGGGTTATCATCAGATCCTAATAGACAAGGAAGATGCGGAAAAGACAGCATTTATCACGCCATGGGGAACTTACTGCTATCGGGTAATGCCGTTCGGACTGAAGAATGCCGGGGCAACATACATGCGAGCAATGACTGCTGTGTTTCATGACATGATACACAAAGAAATTGAGGTGTACGTAGATGATGTGATCATAAAATCTTGGCGGCAGGAAGACCATGTAGCAGACCTAAGACTCCGAAGGTATGATATCAAGCTTAACCCGGCCAAATGCGCATTCGGGGTTCCATCAGGAAAGCTGTTAGGATTCATCGTCAGTCGACGGGGGATTGAGTTAGACCCATCCAAGATCGAATCCATCCGAGATTTGCCACCGCCAAAGAACAAAACAGAGGTAATGAGTCTGTTGGGTAGACTCAATTACATCAGCAGGTTCATCGCTCAACTCACGGCGACTTGTGAGCCCATATTTCGGTTGCTAAAAAAGGATGATGTGGTAAGTTGGACGGCAGAGTGTCAAGAGGCTTTCGACCAAATCAAAGGGTATCTGTCTAATCCACCCGTGTTGGTCCCGCCTAAGCCAGGGAAGCCCTTAATTCTTTATCTGACGGTCCTAGAAAATTCTTTTGGTTGCTCAACTGGGGCAACATGACGACACAGGAAGGAAGGAGCAGGCCATCTACTATCTTAGCAAGAAATTCACAGTATATGAGGTCAAGTACACTCAACTCGAGAAAACATGCTGCGCCCTAACTTGGGTAGCTCAGAAGTTGAAACACTACCTGTCCTCGTATACTACTTATCTCATATCCCGTTTGGACCCATTGAAGTATATCTTTTAGAAACCTATGCCCACAAGGAGGTTGGAAAAATGGCAAATTCTGCTCACAGAGTTCGATATCGTCTATGTGACGAGGACAGCCATGAAAGCCCAAGCGCTGGCCGACCATTTGGCAGAGAATCCCGTTGATGAAAAATACGAGCCTTTAAGAACGTATTTTCCCGACGAAGAAGTGATGCATACAAATGAACTGGAGTTACCTGAGGAAATGGGTTGGAAGCTTTTCTTCGATGGAGCTGCAAACACGAAAGGGGTTGGAATAGGAGCGGTACTCATTTCTGAAACAGGGCGCCATTATCCTGTTACGGCTCAGCTACGCTTCTATTGCACCAATAATATGGCCGAGTACGAAGCTTGCATTTTGGGTCTGCGATTGGCTGCGGACATGGATGTCCAAGACGTTTTGGTCTTGGGAGACTCGGACCTCTTGATACATCAGATTCAGGGAGAATGGGAAACACGGGATTTGAAACTCATACCATATCGACAATGCCTGCACGATCTGAGCAAGTGATTTCGATCGGTGAAGTTCAAACATATCCCGAGAGTTCATAACGAGGTTGCAGATGCATTGGCCACCTTAGCATCAATGTTGCACCACCCTGACAAAATGTATGTTGACCCTCTGCACATCCAGGTTCGTGATCAGCACGCTTATTGCAACGCAGTGGAAGAGGAAGTAGATGGCAAGCCCTGGTTTCATGATATCAAGGAGTACCTCAGAATGGGGATATATCCGGAACAGGTCACTGGAGACCAAAAAAGAGCCCTTCGGCGTTTGTCGAATGGTTTCTTCCTCAGCGGAGGAGTTTTGTACAAAAGAACCCCGGATTTGGGATTGTTAAGATGTATAGACGCCGGTCACGCCACGACGGTCATGGCAGAGGTACATACTGGAGTTTGCGGGCCACATATGAGCGGATATGTATTGGCAAGGAAGATCCTTCGAGCAGGGTATTATTGGCTTACCATGGAGCATGACTGTATCTCTTTTGTGAGAAAATGCCATCAGTGTCAGATACATGGAGATCTGATTCATTCTCCGCCAATAGAGTTACACACGATGTCAGCACCCTGGCCATTTGTTGCATGGGGCATGGATGTCATTGGGCCTATCGAGCTGGCAGCATCCAACGGTCATAGGTTCATTCTAGTAACCATTGACTACTTCACCAAATGGGTTGAGGCTAAAACCTTCAAGTCGGTAACTAAAAAGGCAGTGGTGGATTTTGTGCACTCCCATATCATCTGCAGATTTGGGATCCCAAAAGTGATCATTACGGACAACGGTGCAAACCTTAACAGCAGTCTGATGAGAGAGGTATGCCAACAATTCAAGATTACACACCACAATTCCACCCCATATTGCCCCAAGGCGAATGGAACGGTCGAAGCAACCAATAAAAACATCAAGAAGATACTGCGAAAGATGGTGGAAGGATCTAGACAATGGCACGAGAGATTACCCTTTGCTTTGTTGGGTTATCGCACTACCATCCGGACTTCCATAGGTGTAACTCCTTATTTGTTGGTGTACGGAACTGAGGCCGTAATACCGGCGGAGGTCGAAATTCCATCCCTCCGGATTGTCGCTGAAGCCAAAATTGATGATGATGAATGGGTCAAAGCTCAACTAGAACAGTTGAGCTTGATAGACGATAAAAGATTGGCAGCGGTGTGCCATGGTCAGCTATATCAGAAGAGAATGGCAAGAACATATAATAAGAAGGTACGCCCCAGGAAGTTTGAAGTAGGGCAACAGGTATTAAAGAGGATCCTCCCGCATCAGGTCGAAGCAAAAGGCAAGTTCGCCCCAAATTGGCAAGGGCCTTATATCGTGACCAGAGTGTTGTCCAACGGTGCTTTGTGTCTAACGGATATCGAGGGAAGATGTGTCGACATGGCTATCAATTCGGATGCAGTCAAGAGATATTATGCGTAATTTCTTTGATTGTGGCAATTATTGGTTCGTTTGTTTGTACTTGGTACTTATTGGATAATGAAATGACGGAGGCAATTCTTTCTTCTAACCAAACACTTTTAACCCTTGTTTCCCCCTTTTTGAGCCTTAAGTTATTCTTTCATACCCCTCTTTTGGAATCACTAACGGAAAAGATATGAAAAGAGAAAGAAGAAGAAAAGAAAATTTTTAAGAGAAAATGAAAAAAAAGGAGAAAGAAACAAAAAAAAAAGAAAAAAAAGAAAAAAGAAGAAGATAAAAATCACAAGAAATACAAAACGGTGGGAACTACGTTTGACCTGATTCCTCAAAGAGGATACGTAGGCACCTCACGGCTCGGTCATAGTGTGCATAATGTCCATAAGTGTGCATAATAGGCACAGTGTGCATAACACACATAGCTCAACATAGTGTAAAAAATAAAATCCCTCAAGCAAGAAAACTGGGGCAGAGGTTATGTTTTAAGGTTCCAACAAAGGTTTGATTCCAAAAGTTGTAGCGGATCACCCATCCAAGTTATTTCATTTTTTTGATAGCCTTTCTTTTAGCCCCACACCAAAACCAACATCGACGTCCAAAAAGACCTCCCGATCAATATCCAAGAGGTGCCAAGTCAGGCAAATTAAGCCGAGAATAATACACTGATCCCCGATGAAGAGGAGGATCATAAAACTGGAAATGAATTGATAGTCCAAAGGAATCTCCAAAGAGAGGGTCATATCGACAGCACTCCAATTCCCCATTGAAGAAATAAAATGAGAGAGTCTTGGCGGTGAAAACCTTCGCAGGAACCACAAGGCGACGAAAGATGAGAGATATAAAACGAGAGAGTCTTATCGGTGAAAACCTTCACAGGCACCATAAGGCGCCGGGAGCTGAGAGAAAAGAGAGAGTCTCATTAGTGAAAACCCCTCGAAGGGCGCTATGAGGCGACAAGACAGATCGACAGAAGGGTCCACGTTCGCAAAGAAATGGACACTCATTTATCCCCAGCAAGTAAGACCATCAGGCGAGATGATTGATACAAATAGACTGAGTCGGGAATCTATGGTGCACGTCATGATCATAAGGACCAGTCATGTCATCCAGATAAGTTTCTGGTTCAGAAAGATTTTTTTCCTTTTCTACCTTTTTCGTTTTCTTTCTAAAAATTTGTTTTGAAAAGGATCTTTCAAAGTTTACTACCAGAGACTGAAGGGGTCCAAAAGCAAAGTACGAAAGGGATAGGCCAAAAACCGAGAATAAGACAAAAGGCGTCGGTCGCAAAACCAAAGGACGAATTGCATCGAAAGAAGGGTGACGTAAAGAGAGCGGAAAATGACGAGTAAAGGACTCGTGGACCAAGTTCCGAGAAGGTCTCCCCGCAGAACGTCGATAAATCACGGACCCAAGTCCAAAGTGGTCGGACTCCACAGGAAAGGGAAATTGATCCGATGTAAGATAACCCTAACAGTCCCAAAGTTTATCCCCAGGCAATACAGTTCTATGCCTTGCAGTTCCGGGAGGAAATAAACTCTTCTTAAGGGAGTGGTTTCGGGAGGGAAGCAGACTCCCACAGTTGGTTCTGTAAAGGGAAAAGCAGAAAGAGGGATAAATGGAAAACCATCCCCATCAGACGGATCACCCCCAACAAGAAACTTTGTCCCCCAACCAGTTGTGGGGGGCACAAAGCCAGAAAAGAGAAAGAGAGAAAAGTCATCTCCCAGCGGAAAGACACCGCTGCCCACCATGATTAAAACTAACTAAATCCTTTTGTCTGCTGCAGGAAAATAAAGGTCGATGATGGCAGCAAGACGTGAAGCCAGGGAAATCACCAAAATCGGGGCAGAAATTTTTCTGCCGTTGTCAAAATTTTCTCGGAATAACGAGGAAACAAATTAAATACATTTCTGTTCTAGGTCGCCCACCAGTATAATGCGGGAATACCTTTCTGTTCTAGGTCGCCCACCAGTAAAATGCGGGAATACATTCTGTTCTAGGTCGCCCACTAGTAAAATGCGGGAATACTTTCTGTTCTAGGTCGCCCACCAGTAAAATGCGAGAATACTTTCTGTTCTAGGTCGCCCACCAGTAAAATGCGGGAATACTTTCTGTTCTAGGTCGCCCACCAGTAAAATGCGGGAATACTTTCTGTTCTAGGTCGCCCACCAGTAAAATGCGGGAATACATTTCATGTTCTAGGTCGCCCACCAGTAAAATGCGGGAATACTTTCTGTTCTAGGTCGCCCACCAGTAAAATGCGGGAATACTTTCTGTTCTAGGTCGCCCACCAGTAAAATGCGAGAATACTTTCTGTTCTAGGTCGCCCACCAGTAAAATGCGGGAATACTTTCTGTTCTAGGTCGCCCACCAGTAAAATGCGGGAATACTTTCTGTTCTAGGTCGCCCACCAGTAAAATGCGGGAATACTTTCTGTTCTAGGTCGCCCACCAGTAAAATGCGGGAATACTTTCTGTTCTAGGTTGCCCACCAGTAAAATGCGGGAATACTTTCTGTTCTAGGTCGCCCACCAGTAAAATGCGGGAATACTTTCTGTTCTAGGTCTCCCACCAGTAAAATGCGGGAATACTTTCTGTTCTAGGTCGCCCACCAGTAAAATGCGGGAATACTTTCTGTTCTAGGTCGCCCACCAGTAAAATGCGGGAATACTTTCTGTTCTAGGTCGCCCACCAGTAAAATGCGGGAATACTTTCTGTTCTAGGTCGCCCACCAGTATAATGCGGGAATACTTTCTGTTCTAGGTCGCCCACCAGTATAATGCGGGAATACTTTCTGTTCTAGGTCTCCCACCAGTATAATGTGGGAATACTTTTAGTCTTATACTACAGATTTTGAAATCCGTAACCCCACCGGAAGGCAGAAGGTTACAACAGGAATCCCCAGCAAGGAACAATAAAAATCCCCAGCACCGGGAAGCCAAAGGTTGCTAACTCAAGTGCATGCGTCAAAAGGAAGAAAAGACGCGTTTTGAAAGAAGCGGCTTGGGAACGTTAGATCATGCCCAGCATAACAAATCTGATGAAGAGAGCCATACCACCGAAGAAACCGCTGAAAAGCTTAATGAAGAAGGCCATGTCCCCAGCGGACCAAGCAAAATGATGAAAACTGGCATTCAGAAAGGCAAAGGACCAGTGTCATCCCCAAATTCACAGAAGAAAAAGCACCGGAGGAAAACGCAAGCCGACAAGAAAGCAAGGCGACAAGAACATGTTGAAGATAGATGAGATCTTATGATCCATAGGCTAGCCTAGCTTCTTGTTTTCTTTTCAGCACAATGTAACGAGGGGATCAGTAAGCAATAACGGCATACAGCAGCACGTAACAACACACAACAACAACAAACATGACAGTCACATGGTAGTCCCAGCTACCGAAACTTCCCGAACTACATTGACCTGATTCCTGTTCAGCCCAGGATATGTAGGAAACCTCTGAAGCAAAGGTTCGGTCAAATCGTTTTCGAAAAATGCTTCACACGGAGTACTTAGACGAGCAAAAATCGCCCGCTTTGTCTTTGCGCGAAAACCCTTCGTGTCTTCGGGCAAAGAGGGGCAGCTGTAAGCACGTAATTTTTGCTCCACGAACAATCACTCCAAAAGAAATCAAAAATAATAATAAATGGCATTGCGGTACAATTTTTACGTGAGATGTACTGGTAGTCATTTGTGTTTCTGTCCATTTTTCATTGAATCTTATCGAACAAAATACAAAATATGTGTGCCATGTGTAATTGAGCCATAATTCAGTCATTAAAAGAAAATTCACAAAATATGCATCTTTTATTCTAGGCTGTGATTTAACCATTTAAAGAATTTTTAATATGTGTGTGATAATTGTGTTAAGTGTTGATTAATGTGTGTTTTAAACTCATTTTAATTTAGTTGTATTTTAAAATTAGAAAACAAAGGAAAAAGAGTGCAAATTATTTAGAAAATCGGATTGGGCCTATTTGTTTCAAAAATTTTGTGGCCCAGAAGCAGCCCAAGTCAGCCAGCCCAAGACCCATCCTCAGGCCACCAAAACGACGTAGTTCAACCCCAAAACTACGTCGTTTCAGGGACGGTTCATCTCAGCCGTTCCAACCAGTCCAATCCAACGGCCAGGATCATACCCCAGATCCGTGTAACATGACCCGGTCCATCCCCCTTACCCGGTCAACCCAACCCCTCACTTAAACCAAAACGACCCCGTTCCCATACCAAACGACCCTGTCCTGTCACTCACCAGTAGATCCAAGCCGTTGAGATCACTTGATCTAACGGCCCTGATCTATCTTCCCCTTCCGTATATAAACCCTCCATCACACCCCACGCCCCCTATCCAAACACCCCCGGTTCCATCGTCCCCAAGAGCCCAACCCTAATGTCCCAAACCCTAGCCGCCCCCCTTCACCTTCCCCGTAAAGCCGGCGGCAAGGACGCCGGTGACCATCCCCTTAACACCCCTGATGCATCTCACCACCCCAAACCCAAATCTGCTACCCCCTGGCCTCGAATCACACTCCATCATCTCGAATCTTGATTTGAAGATTCGAGACAAAACTCGATCTACACCAAACCACCCCAGATTCACACTAGACAACCCCCTGACCTCCCTCGTGACCAAACCAAGCTTGGTTTGGTCCGAATCTACCCACAAGTCCTAAAAAACCAAATCTGAAAATTCGAACCCTAGAACACAAAGAACCTTGGAATCCGACTGGTTTCATAAGGGGTTTGGGGTCTAATAGACTTTAATCAAGGTGTTCTCGGTTGAGAATACCTCGATTAAAGTTTGTTCGGACTCAAATGATCAAATCTAATTCAGGCCTGGCCCGTTCTTAGTTAAACATTTTTCAGTAAGTTTTCCTTTTTTCTTTTTTAGTTTTGTTTGAGTATTGTCTGAATTTGTTAGCATGTTTTGTTGTAGTTGTTTGTTATTTCTGATATTTTCCTTTCAATTTCTTCCGTCTTTGTAAAGACCATTTATTTGGTCGCTTGTTCTTCTGTGTATATGTTGAACACGTCTTGTGATATACATGTTCGTCAATTAGATTAGTCGTCGAGTAGATAATTCATATAGATTCTCTGTGTTGTGCAGAGTTGTTGAAGGCAGTCGATTGCCCTGTTCGTGTTGTTTGATTGATCGACTGATTATTTCATGTTATAATTAGTATAGTCGACCTGATAAACGTCGTCGATTAATTTTCTATGACTGAATGATCAAATGGTCTAACAACTTCACATGACTGATCAAACCCTGTTGTTGACTGGATGCCCGACATTGTTTGAAATTAGTTTGTTTGCATTGCAAAACAACTGAAAAGATTCAGTCCAGGGCAGCTCTGAATTTGAACTTTCAGAAGTTCAAAAATGCCCTACTGTTGCAATGAGTTAATACAGTAATAACCAGGGTTAACAAGGGTAGTTTGGGTGTTAACAAGAACAGAAATAATTAGTTTAAGTGAGCTGACAAATAGGGTACTGAATTAGGATTAAACTAATGTATTAGTAGGGACAAAACATAAGAGCATGGGAGTTTAATACTTAAATGAACCCATGACTCTTGAATAGAGCAATAGGCCAGGCGTGGGAAACAAAATGACTTGCATCAAGAAGATGCTTAGGCATGGGAAATGAGGGGGATGGGCAGTCACTGAGGTGTGAAATTCTAGGCAGACCTTAGGGGTTCTCTGGAAAAACTATAAATAGAGCTGTTTTTAGCTGAAAAAGGGCTGGACATTTTTTAGTCTTCAGAGAGGTTTTAAGTTGGAAAAACTGAAAGAAAGAAAGAAAAAGAAAAATTTCAGAATATTGTAACCAAACATTGTCTGAAAACTACATAAGAGTTCAAGTTGGTCAAGTTGTCTTTGCCAATTGCTGTTGGTTATCTGCCGAGCTGTTTGTGATTGTTGAACTGCTGGTGCTGTTACACTGAATACTCTGTTTTTCTGCTGGATTCATTGTTCTGTTTCTGGGATTGTTTGTTTGTTGCTCGACCACTTGTGAGCTTCATCATTGTTGGCTGGTTGTTGTTGCTGTGTTGTTGCTGTGTATCTGCTGTTGCTGTGTATCTGCTGTTGCTGTGTTTGTTGCATACTACTCAGCTGATCATTCTTCTTCTTCTTTTGTTTTTCTATACCAGGTACACAATTAATACTGTCCATGTAACTTGAAAGTTTAGCATGAATACAAAAGAGAAGAGTTGAAGATGTTATTTTTACACATAGTCTGTTACATTGAATATCATGCAATGTATAATGGTTTACGCTTTTGCCTGGATACTGGAATTAGCCTTCCCACACAGTGAATGTAAATGTGGGGTAATTTAATGTCATATTGTGTGTGTAGGCTGATAGACAACAGGATTGACATTGCAGTAGGCTATATTTTAAAAGTTAGCTATGTTTGTGATCAGCATGTCCTTTAATGCATGTCAAATGTGAAACTATCCATTGTTAGTTAACTTCTTTCCCTTTTAATAGACTGCCCCGTTACAACGAACAAACCACACCTTCAGAATAAAGAACACAAATTTACGGTCTCAACCTTACGAAGGTCGGGCCCAAGTCGAAACGCTAAGTAGGCTTTCATCGGAAAAGTCGTGGCTCAAGCTTGGCCTATCCCGCATGAGCTGGGTTTTGGCCCATAATGTTCGATTAGCTGCCCACGTGCATGGCCATATTTTCTTATTCTGCAAAGGCCTTCGGAATTCCGTTATAAATAACCTGCAAGCATGTAATTGAGTAGGATCATTTTACTTTCAATTAGTAGAGACAAATGCGACAAGAAAACATAGCCGCTATAGGATATCCTTTAAAAATAAAGACGAGATGAGCCTCGACAAATAAAGAACGCACAAGCTGCGGGGCCCTCGTTAAATGTATATGTCAAAGCATTCAGTTTCTGGGGCGGACCGTTTAGCAAATTCCACGGCCCTACCCAAAATAACAATACGCTAGTCGCTTTAGGCGCGTATTAATAATATTATCTCTTTAAACTCGGGTGCACATTTATGTGACCCAAGTCCAAATCTCAACGGAATCGCAATGTGTCTCTAATCACGGGTATATTGATTATGGCGTGGTCCGAGATGCATTTCCATGACATTGCAAATTCTTTTAATAATAAATGAGATGAGCCTCGACAAACAAATGTACAAGCTGCGGGGCCCTCTAAATGTGTATATTAAAATACTTAGAATTCGGGATAGGCGGTTTAGCGAATTTCACAGCCTTCCCCAAAATAACAATATGCTAGTTGCTTTAGGCGCGTATCTTAATAATCTTACCTTCTTAAACTCGGGTGCGCATTTCATGCGACCCAAATCCAAATCCTAAAACATTGAACAAAAATATTTTCCGGACCGCGGGTGCATTTCATGTGACGCGAGCTAAAGACATGTTTTAAGCAATGTTCACGTTTCTTTTTTTAAAATAATAATAATAAAGCGGTAAAAAGTTGAAATTGACACATCGGTTCATAAATGTATTAAAATCAGATAAATAAGCCGAATATGACAGTTGAGCGACCGTGCTAGAACCACGGAACTCGGGAATGCCTAACACCTTCTCCCGGGTTAACAGAATTCCTTATCTGGATTTCTGGTACGCAGACTGTAATATAGAGTCATTCTTTTCCTCGATTCGGGATTAAAATTGGTGACTTGGGACACCCTAAATCTCCCAAGTGGCGACTCTAAAATAAATAAATAAATCCGTTTCGATTGTCCCTTAATTGGAAAAACTTCCTTGCACCCTCGCGGGTGCGTAAAAAGGAGGTGTGACATTTGTTTTGTTATTCGAACTGTTTCATCATTTGTCTAATGCAAATTCCGTTCTGTTGTTACTCCCAATCATTTTCTTTGTTTAGTTCTTTTCTAACTTTTTGTTTTGCCTTTTACCGGTTCTAGTGACATGACATGCACGCATAATTCTCAGTCTGATCTTTAAAAGTGACGAAGCAATGAGACCATTTTGAAAACGATAAGGACACTTGAGGAAATGAGAACAGATTGGGACATTTTGAGATTGTTTGACGCCCGAACCATGTGAAACTGGGGAAAGAAAAATATAAAAATCCCCGTAAAAGCAAGTTGGCCAAATTGACAGGGGGCCGGTCGTGGTAATAAGAGAAAAGTATTGTCGAATGGCACATTATATCTGACAGATGTAGAAGGAAAATGTGTGAAAATGGCCGTCAATTCCGATGCGGTCAAGAGATGATGTGTATGGTTTCTTTATTCTGATTGTACTTGTTTGTGTTTGGCATATTTTGAAGTTTGAAATGACGAAGGCGTTTTGTTCTGCTATCTAAACACTTTACCCTTTTGTCAACCTCTTTGAGCCTTATTTATTTTCTTTCATACCCCTCTTTCGGAATCAACGACACAATTAAAGAAAGGCAAGTGCCGGAGATACGCAAATGGAAAAAGAAGGAAAAAGAAAAGGAAAGGAAAAAAAGGAAAAAGGAAAGAAAGGAAAAGGAGAAAGAAAGAAAGAAAGGAAGAAAGGAAAAGAAGAGAAAAAAAGAAAAGGAAAGAAAAAAAAGGGAAAAGAAAAGAAAGAAAAGAAAGGAAAATGAAAGAAAAGAAGAACAGAAAAGAAAAGAAGAGAAAGGAAAAATCCAAAAAAAAAGAAGTAATTTCTATGTCATGAACTACGTATTGACTTGATCCCGAAAGGGTACGTAGGCAGCCTCTCTGAGGTTCAGTCATACCAAAACAAAAATCCAAAAGTCCCCAAGCAAGAAACTGGGGCAGAAATTGTGGTTGTTGTGAGAAGTTGGATTCCGAAAGTTGTAATTTTAACCCATTTTGAAATTGTTTTGAGCCTTTTATACCCTTTCTTTCTAACCCATCCAAAAGCCTACATTACGGTCCAAAGAAAGACCTTCTGATCAGTCTTTGAGAAATGCCAAGTCAAGCAGGTAAGATAATTCATGTCAGGGGCAACACTCCGGTCCAAACAAGGAAAATGAAAATGAGAGAATCTTATTGATGAAAGTCCTCATGGGTATCGCAAGGTGATGAAAGCTGAGAGAAATAAAAAATGAGAGTCTTATTGGTGAAAACCTTCACGGGCACCTTGAGGCGACAGTAAGTTGAGAGAAAGAATGAAATGAGAGAGGTTTGATGGTGAAAACCCTCTGGGGCACTACAAGCCGAATAAGGAATGCGAATCAAATTGGATAAGCGGAGCAATGAAGCCCAGTTTCACGGCAAAAAGGAACAAGAGATGAACATCAGATTTGCTTAACAGAATAGGTCGCAGGTGCATGTCAAGGTCATTAGAGTCGGTATCCACATCCGATAGGTTTCTACTGTGTAGTTTTCTTGTTAGGAATCATATCTTTCTATTGTCCTTTACTCTGTTCCTTTTGTTTTGTTTATTTCCCCTTTTTGAGTCTTTTGGTCGTAACAAGTGAGGAATGACTTCAAAATTTTCCACCAGCTTTCCAATTGCACAAAATGGGGTCACAAGTCAGGAAAAATAACAAGAGCACTGAGCTGGTAATAATCAACATACTTTGGGATCCTTATGAAACACAAAGTTTGGTAGATGTCGGTTCAGGAATAATGCAACAGATAGAGGGTATTGGGATTGAACGGGGAAAAAGGGTATTTTAGTGACACAGATGACGGAGAAAGTGGTTAATCAGTAAACATGCAAGACCTTCAAGAAGAATCAGTTGTCACAGAAAACATATGAGGTCAGATAAGAAGACTAGAAGTAATAATTGAGAGATAGTCGTCAAGAAGGGCGGAAGTTATCAGCCAAGTTTCAAAGATGGTCGGACCACGCAAAGCATGGAAAGGAGAAAAGGAAAACCATCCCAGCGGGAGTACCACAACCAACCACCGTACTTTTAAACTGACAGAATTTTCTTTGATTTGAAACAGGGGCATGGAAATGTTATTGATGGAAGTATGCTACAGGAGGATTATCAAACTGGGGTAGAAAATGTTCTGTCGTGTTGAAAATTTTCTTGAAGTCGGGTACCTATCTGAAGAACATGAAGGTCAATACAAGTGTTTTTAAAAAGAGAGAAAAAGAGAGGGAAGTAGTTTTCAGGAATGAAACACCAGTTCTAAGAAAAGTAATTTTTGGAGGAATGAAACACTAGTTTTTAGGGAAGTGATTTTTTTTTGAAGGAGGACAACACCAGTTTTTAGGGAAGCAGTTCCGAAGGAAGATAATTCAAGTTAGTGGGTAGATAAAACAAATTTTGAAGGAAAATGGTTAAAAGAAATCTTAGTCTGATGAATTTTTCACCTAAGATAAAGAAATCTTAGTCTGTTGAATCTTTCACCTAAGATAAAGAAATCTTAGTCTGTTGAATTTTTCACCTAAGATAAAAATCTTAGTCTGATGAATCTTTCACCTAAGATAAATGCAAAAGTTGGAAAAATGATTCACCTAAGATAAAGATAAAAATCTTAGTCTGTTGAATCTTTCACCTAAGATGAGAATCTTAGTCTGATGAATTTTTCATCTAAGATAAAGATAAAAATCTTAGTCTGTTGAATTTTTCTCCTAAGATGAAAATCTTAGTCTGATGAATTTTTCACCTAAGATAAAGATAAAAATCTTAGTCTGTTGAATCTTTCTCCTAAGATGAAAATCTTAGTCTGATGAATTTTTCACCTAAGATAAAGATAAAAATCTTAGTCTGTTGAATCTTTCTCCTAAGATGAAAATCTTAGTCTGATGAATTTTTCACCTAAGATAAAGATAAAAATTTTAGTCCGTCGAATCTTTCACCTAAGATGAGAATCTTAGTCTGATGAATTTTTCACCTAAGATAAAGTTTAAATTTTAAGATACATTGCGGTCTCTAAATTTTTAAAAGTTGCATTTCAGTCTCATCACAATTCAAGTTTTAGTTCTTATTAGTATGTGGTAACAAACAACCAGTTTGCCAAACTGGAGCAAAAAGTTTTCTTTGTTTTGTCTTTTTGCAGTCAAGAACTCGCCTGAAGAATAGAGGTATACAATTCAAGTTTCGGAAATCAGGAGCCCGCCTGGATAATAGAGAAATACATTCAAATTTTAAGCAATCAGGAGCCCGCCTGAAGAACAGAGGTGATACAATTCAAATTTTAGTTTTCAATCGACTTTTTTTTGTCTTCTTGAAGTCAGGAGCCCGCCTGAAGAACAGAGGCATACAATTCAAGTTTCGGAAGTCAGGAGCCCACCTGTATAACAGAGGTATTTCAAGTCAAATTTTAATCAAAAAAAAAGTGAGCTCCAAAGTTCAGAAGCAGGAAAATATGTGAACTGCTCAAGACATGGCCGAGGTCACAAGCACTATATGTTCGGTCCTGACCCAAAAGCTGTAGAAGAACAAGCTAGCACCTGCAGCTAACAAGTGTCAAGGTTCAAATCTAAAGTCTACATGAAGAACCATTCAAGACTCAAGATCAAGCTTCAGAAGACTTATAGATGGGAATCTTGTAACTCGTAGTTGACAGGTTTAATTAGTCTTTTTCATTTGATTTTGATGTAATAACAGGAACCGCGGACCGGAACCTCGACGGAATAGCACCTCGACCGGATCTCTACCTCGGCATACTCCATCACCTCGCTCATTTCTAAACTACACGTGGCCTGATTCCTTTATAGCCAAGGATATGTAGGCAGCTCAAATGCCAGAGCTCGGTCACATCCCCCTTTTCTCTTAGTCTTAGTCTCTCCAAATAAGGGTCGGGTCAAAAACCTGTCTAGTCAGTCTTTGTCTGAAAACTCTGTACGTTTCCAGTCAAAGAGGGGCAGCTGTAGACATGTGATTTTTGACCCTCCCCAAGATCTTTTATATATTAGCGTAAAATATTTAATTTAGGCATAATATAGATATTTCAAGTATTTTTGACTATTTTACTCTATTTTATTACAAGGAAACAAAATCAAAAAATAGGTTCATTTATGTTTTGTAGTCATTTTTAATTTAAAAAAAATCTTAAAAATATATACAACAATAGTATCGTATTTTTATTTTAATGTGATATTTTGAAAATACCAAAAATAGATTTGTTTTAATGGTTAGTTTTATTTTAATAATTATTTGAATAATAGGAATAATTAACAAATGGGCGCGTATTTTTAATCTCATTCGCGGCAAAAGAATAGAGCTTGGGCTCGAGCAACCCATCTTTAGGCCTAATTTTGGACCTAGCCCACAATTGTCAAGCCCATAATTCCTAGGCCCATACCCCTTAACCTAAAACCCTACCACTAACCTAGACCTATATATATTAAACAAAGCCTACAACTAAAGGGGGGATCAACACAAATAGAGAGGGAGGAGAATGACAAAAAGCAACAGAAAAAGCTGCGCATAGAGAAAAAAAGAAAGCTAAGAAAAGCTGCGCGCAGAATGACCCACCCCCTAACTTCGTCTTCTCCAAATGACCCTCCCTGAAGCTTCTACTTCTTCGAACTCACATTCACGCAAGGCTTAACCAGCCATACTCTATCGTCTCCCTTACCTCGCACATCACCCGGAACACAAACGCACACACAACGCCCCAGTGACAACGACCACACCAGCCGTCCCACCACCATAATCGTCGGTAAATCCCAATTGATGGCGAGCTTCTTAAAAGCTTCACTGTTATACTCAAAATGAGCAGATCTAGAGCAACAAAACACACATACTTCTCCTCTGCTGATTTTCTTTCTCTTTGATTTCGATTCGATTTTGGTTTCAAATTCATGGAATTCATTTGTGTTTGAAAGTTGTTTTGCGTTCGGGTTGGTTCAAGGTCGTGGGTCGTCATTGTTCGTCGAGGTTCGGAATGGTAGTTCGCAGCTTCGGATGATTTTGATCACTGTTTTGGATTCGATTGGGGCTTTGTTTATTGACACTCTTGTAACTGTTGGAATTCTCATTAATCAAAGGCAAAATTTCAATTCGTGGCAGTTTCGGTTCAAATCGGGGGAGTTACTGATGGTGTTGATCATGGTATTCATTTTGCATTTTATCTTTTGTTGTCTGGTTTTTCTTTTCTTTATTTTGAAAGTTTTTTATTATTGGTTTTCTCTGTCTAAGGGGTAGCAGGTGATGTCAAGGGTGACACATTTTGGGATGACATTGGCGATGAAGATTTAGTTGCGCTATAAATGTCCCCAATTGTGTTTCACAGACCATCCATCATAGACATAGAAGACGATTACATTTCTCCTGAACAGTCTATTCGACAGAAAATACCAGGAAAATATGCCAAATCTCTATATTTGCCAGTTTTTGATTTGGGGGCATCAGGATTGGCTCATAAGCTCATTTTTAATATCAAACATCCTTTCACGATCGAAATTGATGATTTTCATCCATTGTCGCCATTAGCTAAAGAGTTTTGCACGTTTGTTGATAATGGGATAGATACGAGGCGAAGGTATCTTAACCTTCTTTAATCTTTCATGTTCTGATTTTATACTTGTCAATGAAGGCAGTTCTGATTATTTTTTATTTTTTGTGATTTGAAGTGCCAAAAATATATATACCGATGAAGTAAATAAGCTTGCGGAAGCTTTTATTTTTGGCTCGTGTCATCTGACCACAAAGGATTGGTTCCACTCACTTGCGTATTGTGGTCGACCTTTGATTGACACGGTATTTAATAACTTTCTATTCTAATGCCTTTTTTTATTTATTGCATATATTTATTGTTTGAGGCCCCCATAGTGTATACATAGCTTTGTATAATTACAGTATAAGATTGTATAACCTTGTATAAATATGTATAACTTTGTATAATATTGTATAAATTTCTGTATTTAAAAAATCTAGTAGTGATGGTTGTTTTGTTTTATTTTTTGTCTCAGCACTTGGATGTCCTCTTTTATTATTTGGGGAAGAGGGAAAAATATGGGCCGAATGTTGCCATGCAGTTTACTACAATCGACTTTGCCTTTGGTAACAAAATCAACTCCCTGTATAAAGATTTCAAAGTTTATCAAGATCCTTCAGTGATTCCTGAAGGACATGAGATAGAAGAGTACATTAGAGGATATTATTGTGATGCAAATGTACCGTGGCATACTGTTGACCACGTCCTATTCCCCATCTATGTGAAGCGCGGAAGAGCAAAATTGGGCCATTGGGTTTTGGGTTTGTTTACGTTCATAGATAGGCGCATCCACATCTATGACTCTAAATGTGGAGCTATTAATGATAGACTTGCTTTGGATGCTGCATTACCTTATGCAATTCTGATACCTTACTTCTTGAAGAGTTCTGATTTTTATGTCGAGAAGAAGGGCATTGATTGGAACAATGGTGCATATACTGATAAATCCCATTCTGATGCTTTGTAGATTAATCTGGTTAATAATGTGCCCTAACAGATCAAATGGTAGGTTAATCTCAATTGTTTTACTATTTTACTATTAGTGTACCTATTTATAGTAACATACAGAGAATCTGCTTTATTTCTTTTTAATTACAGTGATTGTGATGCTTTTGTTGTTGGCTTTGATGAGTATTTCATCCTTGGTAAGGAAATTCGAAAAGATAAATTTGACATTGAGACACTTCGCACCAGGTGGGGATCTCTGTTGTGGGATTATGGAAGGAAAAAACAACAGTCCGATGCAATTAGTGGTGATGAAATCACAGGGAGACTTTTCAGGAAGAAGAAGAGGGGACGACCGAGAAAGTAGTTCTATTTTTTCCATTTTACTGTAGTTTTGCTATGTGTCAGGAGTTGTTGCCTAGTTTTATCTAAGTACTATTCTTCTACTTGCGAGATAACCTTAAATGATATTATAGGTGTTTTTATTTTTGTGTAATTTGTGGTAGATATTACACATTGTGACTGTAAATGAATTACATTTTAATGAATATTTCAGTTGCTTTTGTCCTTTAACAAAGTATGTATTTTCATTATGGTTACAATTTTGTTAATGTTGCTGGGTTTATACATATGTATACAATAATATATATAATTATACAAACTTATACTCTCATTTATACATCTGTATACATATAATACCATTGATTGTTTGCAGTTTTGTTTTGTATTTGTACAATCTATCAATATATTTAGCACCATTAAAAACAGCAAGACACTATTATTGGATAATCAAAACATGTTTAATGAAACATATTTAACATAATTGCAATATATAGTGTAAATTGTAATTCTTTATTGACATTTGTAACTCAATTGCTTGTGAAACTTAACTACTCAACATTTGTAACTCTATTGTTTGTGAACCTTAACTACTCAACATGACAACAAATGTAATAGGAAGTATTATGTTTCCAACTATTTATTTTGGTCGATTCCTATATGTTTTTCTATTGTGACCACCTTGTCCACACACAGAACATGAAAACGCCCTCTTAGACTCTTTCTCTAAAGCAGGTTTGAGTCATTCCTTTCTTGGCCTTCCTGCTCCCTTTAGGTGGTAGGACCACATCTTCCAGCACCTCTGTTGAGATTACCCATAAACTCTCATCTGGTATCAGATTCACTTGAAATTCATAAGTTCTAAGGAGGTTATCCTTCTTGTAGTAAAAAGAGCAATACTGGCCAGGTTTCAGCTGCTGGTTCTTCAAAACCGCCCAAACATGCATTTAAAATTTTCTGCAACTGCATGTTCCCGCTTCGAGGCACACTATGTTTCGCCTTACCCCTTCAAACACGATATATAACTACTCCGTAGCAGGCCTTGTGAGCACGTGATTTTTGCCTCATATGAATTACTCCAAAATAACTCCTGAAATTAGGTCTTTTCTTTAATTATGTGTTATTTTTAGGAAATATTGTACGGATTTCCTGTTTGTTTGCATAGGTATATGTGCGTGTGTAATTTTATTAATGCATTTAAAAATACAAAAAAAAAATAATAATGTAATATGTGTTGTATGTGCATTTAGGATTTAGTTTTTTTAATTTAGGAATTAACAGGCTTGTTTTACAAAAAGAAAATCACAAAAATATATAATTGTTGTAATTTTGTCATTTTAATGTGCCATTGGGTGATTTAATTTTTGTTTGTTTTGTATGTTAATTATTGTAAGTGTTAATTAATATTTGTAGTTGTATTTAGATTTTTTTAGGAATTATGAAAATTAAAAAAGGAAAAGAATTCAAAAAAATAAAGAAGGATTCGGACTGGGCCAGTTTTTAAAAGAAAATCAGGCCCAAAGGTTATACCTCCTACCCGGCCCAGATCTTCCAACCCAAAAAACCATCAAACGACGTAGTATAAGGCAAGAGCTACGTCGTTTTGATGGTGCCCATCCAGGTAATTGCCAGACAATCAAACGACGCCGTATTGGTATTCTTATCTGAACCGTTGATCAAATAGATCCAACGGTCCAGTTCATTTCTTTCATTAAACCAAACGGCGACGTATGATCGTATTTAATCAGGACCGTTCATTGTTTTAAATCTAATGGTTCCCAGGCCCTCCCCATGACCCGACCCACTCCCGCCTGAAACCGACCCATTCCCCCAACCTAAACAAACGACACAGTTTGGATAAATAAATTGATCCGGGCCGTAGATCTTACCTGATCCAACGGTCAAGATCAGACCACCCCTCCCCTATATAAACTAAATTCTTACCCTAGCCCCCTAACCAAGCACCCCCCCTCGCCTTCCTGTTCATCATCGTCTCTAAGACGACACCCCCCAAACCCTAGCCGCCCTAGTTCCCTCTCACCTGAAACCCGGCGGCAACGACGCCGCCGGTCACTACCTTAACACCCCTGAACCCCCTCGACCTCCTCTTTCCAACCATCACCATAACTCCCCTCAAATCAGGCCCCAGCTCTTCGAATCTTAAATCGAAGGTGGGCCTGAGGATACGACCGTCTCCGATGACCACCAAACTAACACCCAGTGACCTCCCAGCCACCCCCAATACATATCTTCAAACCGTTTGGTTCGAATCATCTCAGAGCTTCTCGAATCTTTATTTGAAGATTCGAGCCAAACGTGAACTCGACCAGATCCATCCCAAATTCATACCAAATAACCCCTAGGCCTCCTTCACCCCTAAGTCGTCTTTGGTTCCCTTCGAATCTGCCCAAAAATGTTCAAACCCCAAATTCGAAGAAAGACAAAACCCTAAAAATTCAAACCATGGAGTCTGTCCAAATTAGATAAAAGATTGGGGTCTAATAGACCTTAATCGAGGTATTCTCAATCGAGAATACTTCGATTAAAGTCTATTCGACCTCAAAGTGTCCAAATTCAAGTTCGAGCCTGGGTCGGAATATTTATGAGGTTCTGAGGTATTTTCCTTTTCCTTTTATTCCATATTTATGATTTTTGTTTATCTATGTATCTATTTAGTATAGTTTTATTAGTTTTCCATATTCTATCTGTCAATTCTGCTCATCTTCAGCGGACTTTTTATTTTGTCCAATTCTTTCACTTGTTTATTGTTTGCTATAATTGTTATATGCTATAATTTGTGTAATCGATCAAATAAGTATTGTCGATTGGTCTCGGACGTTTGAATGTTAAGATTAGCCTGATAATAGTCTAAGTTATGGTTCATTCATGTCTGTTTCCCCTCTTGCCTCGTTCATGTTCTGAAGTTGTACTAAAATGAGTTCATTGTTATATTTGAACTTAGAATTGAGCCTGTTGGTATGTTCAGTTCCTTGAACTGAAGTTATTGGCTACCCTGGATCATTGTTCTTATGTTGATGCCATTTGATCTGATTTAAATCCATCCTGGTTTGAATGGTCATTTGAGTTCACATTGAATTGGTTATAGCTGTTGCAGTTAATTGAATTCAGTTAGTGGTTGGATTTGAATAGTTTGGAGAGGTTCAATGCAGGTTGAAAGGGAGTAGGTAGGGAAGTAATTTCATAACTTTCAGGGGGCAATTTGGGAATGAAACAGTTAAGATAATACTTTAGTGTTAGTGCTTTGTTAAAATAGGGTATTAATTAATGCAATAATGGGGGACAAAGGGAATTGGGAGTGCTGAAAATAAGGGAAAAAGTTTTCTTAGTGGAACTAAAAGTGAAAATCAGGGAAGTGGGAAATTTCTAATTTTAAAAGGGGAAAAGGGGTCCGGGCAGTAGGAAAAGAGGGGAAATAAGTTGTATAAGAAGGGGTGTTGGGACTGATTTAAGGACAGACAGAGAAGGAGATATACTGAGGAAAAAAAAAGACAGAAAGAGAGGACAGAAGGTAAAAACAGAAAAAGAAAAACAGAAAAAAGAGCACACACACACACACACAAAGAAAAGAGAAACAGAACGGAAAAATAAAGAAGAAAGAAAGAAAAATCAGAAATATTGTTTCCTCATATCTGTACGGGCTTGTTTGGTGATACTGTTTGATTGAATCTGAAATTTTCTTAAAATTTCTGCTACTGTTCGTCTGGTTTTCACGGTTTCTGTCGGTTTTGCTCAAATCTGCTGAATTGTTTGGCATTTTATTTCTGCTGTTGGGCTTCTTTTGCGGCTACTGCTGAATACTACCTCTTTTACCCTCATTTCCAGGTATATATTTAGACTCATGATACTGCAAAGTTTCAAGATTATAGAGAAATGAAATCTGGAATTTCAAATATGTCTGCTATTCATTTGAAGGCATTAGTTGAGTTTCAATTTTTTTTTAGTTAACTATTAGCTTGCGCTTGACATGAGAACTAGTTAATCATCCTCTTTTGAAGTTAGTATAAGCTTTGCAATAATTCTATTTATTTCAGAATCTCATCAAGTATAGTTATATTCGAATTGTCGAGACAGGGGATTTGGTAGAAAGTTGACTATTCTTAAAACTTTGTATTTAGACCATGTTAACTAAGCGCTTGGTAACATAAAAATATCGGGGAACCATGCTAGTAAACTTCGTCAAGTCCGACATTGTTTAATTCTAGTTGACATAAGTATTCTCGTTTATACAAAAATAGGGCCTAATAATGCGGATAACTCTAAGTGAGAGGTGAATCGATATAATTCGTTACGATTAAGATATTGGAATATTACGGATGGTTCAGATGTGTATTTACATTACATGTAATGTCATTTTATTAAATCAATTTGTAGATTAGTTCTCTTTCTTAACAACAAATGGCCCATTTATTTTAGGAATGCGATTAACTCATTTCTTAAAAAATAGTATATAAAAAATAATGTCAATGATTTTTACAAAGTATAGATTCAGTATTTGTAAATAGCTTGCATAAGCCGAGATAAAAATTGGTTTGATTTTATCTATCCCAAACTCAATCATCGTAAGCAAACTAACCAAATAATTAGAACTTTGGACTAAAAAAAAGTTGTGTAGAAGGTCAGATTTATGAATACTAATTGCAACATTTTAAGTCAAAGATATACAAAGTAGAGTTCACTCCGAGTAGAATAATGGAAATTCTTCGAAAACTACTAGTTTGCTTATCAATTAAATTTTTTTCCTAGTTTTACACGTAATTCACTTTGGTAAGTTTTTAAACATATACACTTAGTCTTAAGCCTAGAAAAATAATAAATAACTTGTGCATATAATTATCAAGTACTAAAAATACATAAACAAAATACATATACCGTATTCACGATAAAAATGGTAGTTTTAGTTGTACGTTATTTATTTATTTTTCATCTCATTAATTCTTTTAATTTGAATAGTTTTGAGGTATATAATTCACACGCTTAAAATATAACTTGTGGCCAACACCTAATAAATTTTGTTTTTTTTTTAAGAAATCTGGAGGCATCCCATACGGTGATTTCCCATGGCTTTTATATTTTAAAATAGATGGACATAATAAATATTTGTAGAAAATTTATATTACCATCAAGAATATTTTGTGTAATTAGGGACACGTTCGCGTGACCTGATTACATTTCTAAAGGCAATTCGAATTATGCGTTCGCGCAACTTCGAGCAAACTTTCTTAATAAGAGGGTTTTTTTTCCGAAGGATATTAAATTAATTTATTTCATATAACCTGAGATGTGCAGTTCACTATTTAATCATACAAGAGTGACGAATGTTCGTAATTTTATTTTAAGCACGCGCAATTTCGGCCATAAATTCTTTTTATAATAAAAATATAAATAATGCTATCAATCTCATTGTGTACACGTATGCGTGACACGATTCTTTACATTTATAAAAAAAATATAATGCGAATATACGTACGCGTGATTCGCTTCAAGGAAGGTCTATAATTGTAAACAATCTAACCAAAAGTGGCAACAAAATCATGCAACAAGAAATAATGTATTTAGTAAATCAAGATAGTTAGGCCAAGTATAAAAATGGTTAAGCGACCGTGCTAGAACCACGGAATTCGGAAATGCCTAACACCTTCTCCCGGATTAACAGAATTCCTTACTCGGATTTCTGGTTCGCAGAATGACAAACAGAGTCATATTTTCCTCGATTCGGGATTAAAACCGGTGACTTGGGACGCCATAAAAATCCTAGGTGGCGACTCTGAAATTAATAAAGAATTCCGTTTCGATTGTCCTTTAATCGGAAAAACTCTCTTTACGCTACGCCCCCCTCCGGAATGTTGTGTAAAGAAAGAGGTGTGACAGCTCTGGCGACTCTGCTGGGGAATTAGAGTTGAACCCAGAACCACTGGTCAGGGTTCAAGAATTCGAGCTTAAAATAACTGTTATAGTTGGCTTTGTTCGTTATCTGATTTTTCCACATATTTATGCTTAATGTACTAAATGTTGCTTTTTACCGCTTCGATATTATCTGAATTGTGTATATAAAACTGCTACGAAACCCTTCTTCTTTCTGAGTCTTCTGAATTTATGGTGCACACGTGCGCGTGGCCCACCTTTCTGTTAGAAGTCATACCAAATAAGACGAAGTTGAGACAAGTAACTAGGCCGGGTAGACTTTCGTGCTCCCGGTACGTTGCCCCCATTTCGGCTCAAGCTGTCCGTTTGGGTAAGCCAGGTCTAGAACAATCTGCCTCAGGTTTTTCACTTAGAATAACTCAGCCTCGTACCAGATCCCTAGTAGGAACGTCTATTTGCATCATGTACATTTCACCTTGGAGACTCAACACAGGGGTTGGGTCTGTCTAGGACAGGTGAACCCGAAATGAAAAGACCATCCTGATGCATCCTACTTGCTACTTGTGCATTCATTTGCCTCGGATTTGCATGTTGACCAGCTTAATTGAAAAAAAATCATTGTGAGAGCCGAGAAATAAAATGGGTTGTTTTAGAAAATTCCCAAAATAGTTTTACATTTTGAAAAAAAAGAAGAATAATTGTTAAATAAATAAAAAAAATGATTTTTATGAGTGTCTGTTTTCAAAAAGAGTCTTGATTTTGTTAAAATTAATCGCAGATACAAAATGAGCACCACCCAAAAACCACCATTCGTAAATGTAGATGAGTTTCTATTTCGGCTTCAGATATGGTGGCATGAGTTAGGAGAAGATGGTCAGAAATGGGTCATTAAGCATTTGGGAACTCTCACAGATATTATGAAAGTTAAACAACGTGATGATTTGATTGAGGCGTTAGTAACTTTTTGGGACCCTGTTCACAATGTCTTTCGCTTCTCTGATTTCGAGCTTACTCTTACATTAGAAGAGATAGCTGGATATGCCGGTTTTGACGGAGATTTAAGAAATCAAAATCTGATATTCCCAAAGGCTCCCTCAGTGCATCGATTCTTTGGTCTTCCGAACATCAGTAATCAAATCAGAAAAAGGAATGTTGTCAAAGGGTGTTGTTCTTTCAACTTCCTATATTCAAGGTTCGGAAAGCCGGACGGATTTGAAATTCATGAAAAGGGCCTTACAAACAAACAAAACAAAGACACCTGGCAGATTCACCGTCGCTTCGCTTTCATGGTGGCTTTTCTGGGAATCATGGTCTTCCCAAACAAAGAACGAACAATTGATATTCGCACAACGAAAGTCGTACAGGTCCTCACTACCAAGGAAAATCACACCCTTGCCCCGATCATTCTCTCAGACATTTATCGGGCGTTGACTTTATGTAAATCAGGGGCAAAAGTCTTCGAAGGGTGCAAAATTTTGTTGCAAATGTGGATGATTGAACATCTCCAACGTCACCCCAAGTTGGTGCAGTATGGTCCAAGCAATGACAATTTCATCGAGAGTTATGAAGAAAGAATAAAAGATTATAAGTCTCCAGAAGGGGTGGAAGCCTGGGTATCTCATCTAAGATCTTTAACGGCAAGTCAAATTGTGTGGACTTTGGGATGGCTCCCGGTAAGAGAAGTGATACACATGTCAACCTTGAACAGTTATTTGCTGCTATTGGGATTGAGAAGCGTCCAACCATATGCGCCACAGATAGTTCTAAGACAACTAGGGAGATACCAAATGGTGCCTGATGATGAGGATTTGAGTATGCAAGTGATCGAGTCACACCCCGAAGCCACTCTTCCCGAGGCTTTAATTCAGCAGATGTGGAATGGATGTCGATTCTTGAAAGATGATACTCAAGTTCCAGATACTACAAAGGGCGAGATAAATCCAGGATATGCAAGGTGGTTTGAGAAACGATCCCGCGTGGATGATGCACCAGAACCCGATCTGAGAAGGCCTATAAAAAGACTCCATGTTCAAACCTTTAACGATAAAATCCAAGAACGACTGGTTTGGGGAGAAAAGGAAAAGGGATACAAAGCAACTATTCATGCCTTAAAGGAAAGTCTGAGGAACCTCAATTTGGAGAAAGACTTACAAGCACAAGAAGCAGAAGGTGAAAAGAAGAGTCTGGCTTGTGAAAATAAAAATCTTCACGCTCAGTTTTAAAAAATGAAGAAAGCTTCTGAAACACCAATGAGAAGTTGGAAAGATCAAAAAATCATCGCCAATCTTTTGGAAAAAATGCAAGATTATGACTCCATTTTGGCAAAAACTGAAAAGGCGTCAGGCAAAGCTAAAGAAAGAACCATACAATTAAACGAGGAGGCCAAATCTAATAAGGAACGCCAAGTAATGCAAGCCGAAGAAGATAGGGCACAATTCAAGAAAGAGAAAGACCGTTGGATACATTCAGAAGCTCAAATCCATGCACAATTGGAAGAAGCGAGAAGGTACAATAGAGAACATCAGCACGCGGACATCGACAGAGAAAGAGCACAGTACAAGACTCGATCAGGCCAGACTCCGAGCTCAATTAGAGTCAACTTTAGATCGCAAAGATCGTATAAGAGATATAGCCACCACTCGCCAACAGCAACTGTAAAACCAAGACCAACGTCTCCAAGATTTCAGGGCACAAATCCATGATTTGGCGGTTTACACCTCTCAAAGTTATGTGAACTGCCAAGGGATGGATTATGAAAGGTTTATAGAGCATGCACCTATTTTTGCCCGTCATCTGGCAATGGAGTTAGAAAGAATGTATCGTACGCTAGGAGGTCAGCCGGGTCAAGCCCCACCGTGAGCAGATGATCCAATGATTAAAACAAAAGTGGGGAATGGAGCATGTTCACAGATGTTAAGAGTTATGTCTTGTTTGATTTGGGTTTGTGTCGAGTTTTTAAACCATTTTCTTATAATGTTTTCCAAATGTAATGTCCGTTCCATCTTTGTATTATTTCAAGAATAAATAAAAGTGTTGACAATTGCTTTACGTCCGAACTACGCAAGGTCTGATTCATGCGGGGACATGATACGTAGGCAATCTCTATAAGATTCGACCACAATCAAAAGAAGGAATAAAATAAAGAGTGAATGACAATAAAAAGAAAGATCAAGAAAAGCTGGGATGACACAAGCAACCGAGCAAATACATGATAGAAAATGGTTATTTGTTTAGGAACATTACATCTCAACGTGTAATTATATATGTGTTAAACTCTCAAAACTAACAAGTTTGCTCATTTCCAGAATTCAAGCAGTTAGTTTTTCTAAGAGTATACTGGCACATTATCATTATCACACCAGATCAAAAGGACCGATACCCGAAAGCATGTCTATCCCGGATGTCGACACAGGTATTGAGATAGAGGAGATGGACATCGGTAAAATGAAAGAAGAGATGCTTAAACTTAAGCAACAAATGGCCGAGATGTATCGGGCTTGGTCTACAAGGCAATCACCCCCATCTTACCCAGCTAACCCTGCCTCCACCCCACCACTAGCCCAAACTCAGGATAATCCTGCCACTGAACTATCCCCGAGTTTCCCCATCTACCAGCACTACCGGGGCACCACCTCTCATACACCGCAGTCTCCACCTCCTAAACCAGTTCCATACCCTCCTCCTCCAGTAACTCCTGTCTTCGTGGCACCTCCCTCAGCTACATTCCACAAATCTCCTAGTGAGCCTATATTCCAGGCCCAGGACAACCAATACTACCCCCCGGAGCCCACTTTATAAGCTTCCCGTTTTGACCTCCCAACAGAAATTGACAAGCCAGTCAAAAATACCGAACAAGAAGATATGTTCAAGAAGGTCAAAAGCTTAGAACAATCGTTCCGAGACATGCGAGGGTTAGGAGGGCAGGTCAGTGTGGCCTACAAGGACTTATGTTTGTTCCCAAATGTGCAATTACCAGTTGGTTTCAAGATGCCCAAATTCGACCTATACAACGGGCACGACGATCCAGTAGCCCACTTGAGGGGTTTCTGCAGCAAGATGTGAGGAGCTGGGGGAAGAGACGAATTATTAATGGCTTACTTCAGTCAAAGTTTGAGCGGATCAGCTTTGGAGTGTTATACCCGCCAAGACCATGGGAGATGGTACACCTGGGATGACCTGGCACAGGCATTTTCTTGTCACTTCCAATACAATCTGGAAATCATCCCAGATCGACTATCCTTGACAAAATTTGAGAAAAAGCACAATGAAAGCTTTAGAGAGTATGATTTCCGGTGGAGGGAACAGGCAACAAGGGTGGATCCTCAGATGAAGGAAAGTGAGATGGTAGATTACTTCCTACAAGCCTTGGAACCTACTTACTATGCTCATTTGGTTTCAACGATAAGAAAATCATTCAACGAAGTAGTGAAGATGGGAGGTATGGTGGAAGAAGGCCTCAAGACAAATAAAATCATGAGTTATTCGGTTATTAAAGCAACTACTCAAGCTATTCAAGGCGGAGTAGGAGGGATTGGAAAGAAGAAAAGAGAAGAAGCGGCAATAGTTGATTCAGGAACTTGGTCGGGATCCAGAGGTTCACCTCATTACTACAATCAACATCGATCCCACCAACCAACTTATCACCACAATTCGCCCCAACACTACTATCACCCGTCGGAACCTCATTTTTCCATCAACCATGCGCAAGCATACAATCAGCCACCTGCCCACGCTCATTGGCGTGCTCCTGTCATACCAAGTACCTACCCTTATCCGCAAACCTATCCCGGATCAGGTTTCAGGCCTAATCAAGCACTCAGAGGTGAAAGATTGCAGAAAAAGAAAACCTTTACTCCATTGGGAGAATCCTACACTAGTCTGTTCCACAGGCTAAGACAGCTAGATATGCTAAGGCCGATACAATCCAAGCTGCTAAATCCTCCTCCAAAGAATCTGGACTACACCGTTAGCTGTGAGTATTGTTCTGGTACACCAGGCCATGATACAGAAAAGTGCTGGCATTTAAAAAATGCAATACAAGAGCTGATTGATACTAATAAAATTGAAATTCAAACCCCCGAATCTCCCAATATCAACAGAAATCCAATGCCAACCCATAAGGAGGCCAATATGATAGAAATAGTACGGGCTGATAGGGAAACAAAGAAGCCGTCACAAACCGTCATGATAATTCGGTCGCATGAAGCCAAGCCAGATGAACAGTTAGCAGAGGACAAGTCGGTACCTAAGCAGAACAAAAATGGTGATGAGACATCTGTGGTAGTTAAGAAGGGATCTTCGAGCAAAGTTGCCACGAAGAAGGAAGGGTCAAAGGTGATTGTACCAGGGGTGGCCAGCAAACCCATCATAGTCGTGGAAGGAGCCCGTGTAGATCGGGTTATTATCAAGCCAGTAACCCAGTTACCAGTGATCAACAACAAGGTTATTCCATGGAACTACGAACAGGTGACGGTAATGTACAAAGGAAAATAAGTCAAGGAAGAAGTCTGTGAAGTGCAAGGTTTGACTCACTCGGGAAGATGTTTTACTCCCGAAGAGTTAAGAAAAACTAAAAATAATCCAACACCAATGAAGAAAGCCGTGACTGAAGAAGAAGCGGAAGAATTCTTGAGAAAGATGAAGCTCCATGACTATTCTATCGTGGAACAATTGAAAAGAACGCCCGCTCAAATTTCATTATTGTCATTGCTGATCCATTCGGACGAGCACCGTCAAGCTTTAATGAAGATCTTGAATGAGGCACACGTTCCTGATAAGATCTCCGTGAATCACTTGGAAAAAATAGCCAACAAAATCTTTGAGGCAAACAGAATCACATTTTCTGATGATGAATTGCCTGTGGAAGGTACTGAGCACAACAGAGCTCTTTACCTCACCTTGAAATGTGAAAACTCCGTAGTGACCCGGGTGTTGGTTGACAATGGGTCAAGCGCAAACATCTGCCCTCTCTCCACTCTGAGCAAGTTGAAAATAAAAGAGGAGAGAATCCACAAGAATAGTATTTGCGTACGGGGATTTGATGGTGGAAGCAGAGATTCATTTGGTGACATAGTGCTGGAGCTGACGATAGGGCCAGTTGAATTCACAATGGAGTTTCAGGTGTTGGATATAGCTGTTTCTTATAATTTACTGTTGGGTCGACCATGGATCCATGCTGCTAAAGCAGTCCCATCAACATTACACTAGGTGGTCAAGTTTGAATGGGATAAACAAGAAATAGTTGTGCATGGGGAAGACAGTTTAAATACTCACAACAGTGCTATTGTACCGGTCGAGGGAATAGAAAATGACCAGGGACCATGTGTTTACCAGGTTTCCGACACAATGTTGGTAGAAAATATTCCAGAGGGGAAATACATTCCGAATCCAAAGATAACCGCTGCATCAGTCATGGTAGCCTATGAAATGTTGAAGAATGGTTTTATACCCGGCAAAGGTTTGGGCTCATCTTTGCAAGGCATTATACAACCAGTATCTCTTTCCGAGAACTGGGGAACATTTGGTTTGGAATTCATACCCACTGTCACAGACGTGAGAAAGGCTAGAAAGCCAAAACAAAAGGCATGGGTCCTTCTAAAGCCAGTCCCACATCTATCAAAGTCTTTTGTCAAGTCCGGTACTAGAAATAACCCGATAACAACAATTCCTAAATCCATGATTAATCCTGAGGAGGAATTAATTGAAAGATTCGAAAAGCTATTTGACGATATGAACATGGTGGAAAACGGTGAAGGTTCTAGCAACGCGGAAGTTCAATTCGTTGGGCCAGAGACAAAGCTTAATAATTGGAAAGCCACTCCTCTCCCCATTCGAAAGGAGTCTTGGTAGTTTATTTTGATTTTCCTTCAGTTTGTTGGGTTACTTCAGGGTTGTAATCCAAATGTTTATTTTACAGTTTGTTTGAAGTGTGCAAACCTTGTTATCTTTCATCATCCAATGAAATACAGTTTCCTTTTCATTATCATTCCTGATAGTTTTCTTTTCTTTTTCTTCTTTTTCTGTACAGTCCTTTTTACGCTGGCTCTAGTGATATGGCATGCATAAGGAATCCTCAGCCCAGTCTTAAAAATCAATTCGATTCCGAAATAATAATTCAAGAAGTATATTGTGATTATGAATCAGAATATGATGAGGATGAGGCTTTCGAAGAGATTAGTAAAGAGTTAATTCATTTTGAAGAAAAAACCAAACCTAACCTGAGTGATACCGAAGACATCAATCTAGGAGACACAAATAATATCCGAGAAACTAAAATAAGTGTCCACCTCGAACCAAAGATCCGGGAGGAGTTAATTAAAACACTCAACGAATTCAAAGATGTTTTTGCATGGTCAAAACTGATATGAGTGTGAAAATTAAAGAAGAAATCACCAAACAGTTGGAGCAAAGGTCATTCGGGTCACTTGATATCCTGTTTGGTTGGCTAATGTCGTTCCTGTGCCAAAGAAAGATGGCAAGATTAGAGTATGCGTCGATTACTGCAATCTCAACAAAGCAAGTCCGAAGGATAACTTTCCATTACCCAATATCCATATTTTGATCGATAATTATACCAAGCATGAGATAGGATCTTTTGTGGATTGTTATGCCGGGTATCATCAAATTCTAATGGATGAAGAAGATGCAGAAAAGACGGCATTCATCACACCATGGGGAACTTATTGCTACCGGGTAATGCCATTTGGTTTGAAGAACGCCGGGGCAACTTACATGAGAGCAATGACCACGGTGTTTCATGATATGATACATAAGGAGATTGAGGTATACGTGGACGATGTGATCATAAAATCAAAGCATCAAGCCGATCACGTTGGAGATTTGAGGAAATTCTTCCTGAGACTTCGCAGGTACAACCTCAAGCTTAACCCTGCCAAGTGCGCATTTGGTGTTCCATCTGGAAAGTTGTTGGGATTCATAGTCAGTCGGCGAGGCATCGAGCTACACCTGTCAAAGATCAAAGCCATCCAAGAATTGCCACCTCCAAGGAACAAGACTAAAGTAATGAGTTTGTTAGGGAGATTAAATTACATCAGCAGGTTTATTGCTCAGCTCACAACAACCTGTGAGCCTATTTTCAAATTGTTGAAGAAGGATGCTGCGGTCAAGTGGACTGATGAGTATCAAGAAGCGTTTGATAAGATAAAAGGATACTTGTCAAACCCACCCGTGCTGGTTCCACCAGAACCAGGAAGACCTTTGATTCTTTACTTGACAGTCTTGGAAAATTCATTTGGTTGTGTACTGGGGCAACATGACATCACCGGCAGAAAGGAACAGGCCATCTACTACCTTAGCAAGAAGTTCACAACTTATGAGGTTAAGTACACTCATCTGGAAAGGACATGTTGCGCCTAAACTTGGGTAGCTCAGAAGTTGAAACACTATTTGTCATCCTACACTACTTACCTCATTTCGTGTCTGGATCCGTTGAAATATATTTTTCAAAAGCCTATGCCAACAGGGAGACTTGCAAAGTGGCAGATATTGCTCACGGAATTTGATATCATCTATGTGACTCGGACTGCAATAAAAGCCCAAGCATTGGCCGATCATTTAGCTGAAAACCCGGTCGACGAAGAGTACGAGCCATTGAGAACTTATTTTCCCGATGAAGAAGTAATGCATATCGGTGAGATGGAGCAAATTGAAAACCCAGGCTGGAAACTTTTCTTTGATGAGGCTGCTAACATGAAAGGAGTCGGGATAGGAGCTATAATTATTTTTGAAACCGGGCATCACTATCCTGTTACGGCTCAACTTCGGTTTTATTGCACCAATAATATGGCTGAGTATGAAGCTTGTATTTTGGGGTTAAGGCTTGCTGCAGACATGGATATCCAGGAAATCTTGGTCTTGGGAGATTCAGATCTTCTGGTACATAAATTCAAGGAGAATGGGAAACACGAGACCTGAAGCTCATACCATATCGACAATGTTTACATGATCTTTATCAACGGTTTCGATCAGCGGAGTTCAGGCATATTCCAAGGATCCATAATGAAGTCGCCGATGCATTGGCTACCCTGGCATCAATGTTGCACCATCCGGACAAAGCTTATGTGGATCCACTGCGTATTCAAGTCCACGATCAACACGCTTAATGCAACATGATTGAAGAAGAATTTGATGGTGAACCATGGTTCCACGACATCAAGGAGTATATCAGAATGAGGATATATCCAGCACAAGCCACATGGGATCAAAAGAGAACCATTAGACGGTTGGCAAGTGGATTTTTCTTAAGTGGAGGAGTTTTGTATAAAAGAACACCATACCTTGGATTATTAAGATGCATAGATGCTAGACAAGCTACGACTGTCATGTCTGAAGTACATTCGGGAGTTTGCGGACCCCACATGAGCGGATATGTGTTGGCAAAGAAAATTCTCCGAGCTGGTTACTATTGGCTTACCATGGAGCGAGATTGTATCAGTTTTGTGCGCAAATGTCATCAATGCCAGATACACGGAGATTTGATTCATTCTCCACCATCCGAGTTGCACACAATGTCGGCACCATGGCCCTTCGTCGCTTGGGGCATGGATATTATTGGACCAATTGAGCCGGCAGCATCCAATGGGCACAGGTTCATTCTGGTAGCCATTGATTATTTCACCAAATGGGTTGAGGCCAAAACATTCAAATCAGTGACCAAGAAAGCTGTGGTCGATTTTGTTCACTCAAATATCATATGTCGATTCGGAATCCCAAAGGTGATCATCACAGATAACGGTGCTAATCTTAACAGTAACTTAATGAGAGAGGTATGTCAACAGTTTAAGATTATACATCGCAATTCTACCCCATATCGGCCTAAGGCGAATGGAGTAGTCGAAGCAGCCAACAAAAATATAAAGAAGATACTTCGGAAAATGGTAGAGGTTCAAGACAATGGCACGAAAAATTACCATTTGCGTTGTTGGGATATCGCACTACTGTTCGCACTTCGGTAGGAGCAACTCCCTATTTGTTAGTATATGGCACTGAGGTGGTAATTCCTGCAGCTGCAGAAGTTGAGATTCCTTCCCTTCGGATCGTCGCCGAAGCTAAGATTGATGATGATGAATGGGTCAAAACCCGTTTGGAACAGTTAAACTTGATTGATGAAAAACGATTGGCAGCAGTATGTCATGGCCAATTGTATCAAAGAAGAATAGCAAGAGCATACAACAAAAAGGTGCATCCCCGAAAATTTGAAGTGGGTCAACAGGTGTTGAAACGTATTCTTCCACATCAGGATGAAGCAAAGGGCAAGTTTGCCCCGAACTGGCAAGGACCATTCATTGTGACCAGAGTATTGTCCAATGGTGCATTATGTTTAACAGATATTGAAGGAAAATGCATAGACATGGCTATCAATTCTGATGCAGTAAAGAGATATTATGCATGATTTTTCTTTGGTATAGTTACTGAATGTTTGTATTTGACATTATTTCGAAGATTGGAATGACGAAGGCAATTTATTCTGCTATCTAAACATTGTACCCTTTGTTCCCCCTTTGAGCCACATTTGTTTCTTTCCTACCCTTTTTTGGAATCAATGAAAAAAAATTTATTATTATTGGAGTAAACTACGTTAGACCTGATTCCTCAAAGAGGATACGTAGGCGCCTCACGGCTCGGTCATAGGGTGCATAATATGCATAATGTGTATAAAATAAAACATCAAAAGACCCCCAAGCAAGAAGCTGGGGCAGGAATTGTGCTGGCAATAAGAAAAATGATTCCAAGGGTTGTAATTTTAAACCCATATCAAAATTGTTTGACTTTTGATACCCTTTCATTCCAACCACATACCAAAAGACCTTTCGATCAATCTTAGAAAAATGCCAAGTCGAGCAAATGGAGGTGATTCATAACACTCTGGTCCAAACAAGAAAAAACGATGAAAATGAGAGAGTCTTATAGGTGAAAACCCTTACGGGCACCATGAGACGACGGAAGCTGAGAGAAAGTAAAATGAGAGAGTCTTATTGGTGAAAATCTTCACAGGCACCATAAGGCGAAAAGGAATTAAGAAATAAACAAATGAGGGAGGTTTGTCGGTGAAAACTCTTTAAGGCACTACAAGTCGAACAAGGTCCGTAAGTTGGCAAAAAGTAAAATTGGGTTGTGGAAATTTTGGAAAGCAAAGTGAAACAATTGAAAAGGAGATTGGTTAAATAGACTGGGCTGATTAATCCAAAATGCATTACCCTAATCATTGGTGCCAGTGACTCCAATCAGATAAGTTCTTTATTCCTATCACCAACAGTCATCCAAATTTGGATTTTTCTTTTCATTCTTAATTGTCAAAATCGTCATGTTTCGTCACTAATAATCTTACTTTTCTAAAGCTTTTGAGGTAAGTTTCGTTCCAAGCAAATAAAAAGGAATGTCAAGGTATACTACCAAGATTCAAAATTGCACAATGCAAAATACGGCCATGGTAGGCGGGAGGTAATAGGATGAAAATAAGATATGGGTGTGAGAAAAGTTGAATCAGAAAAGTGGTTCAGTAATGTCATGAGAGACATATGATTACGATTGAAAGGGTTTGAATTGAAAACAACAATTGGGGATCCTACGGTTGAGGATCAATCATGAGGACAAAACAGTCTTTTCAACCGCTTCAAGGCAGTAAAACAGGACAAAGAGAAACCCCACCCCCAGCGAGAATGCCACAACTAACCACCATGCCTTAAACTAAACAAGATTTTCCTTGATTTGAAACAGGGGCAAAAACAATATTTGTTTCAGGAAAACACCCAATGTTGAAATATCAGCAAACATGCGTCCACCTGGAGAACAAGGAAGAACAGTTGAAATAACAGCAAGCAGGCGTCCACCTGGAGAACAAGGAAGAACAGTTGAAATAACAGCAAGCAGGCGTCCACTTGGAGAAGGCAGTAAAACAGGACAAAGAGAAACCCCACCCCCAGCAAGAATGCCACAACTAACCACCATGCCTTAAACTAACAAGATTTTCTTTGATTTGAAACAGGGGCAAAAACAATATTTGTTTCAGGAAACACCCATTGAAATAGCAAGCAGGCGTCCACCTGGAGAACAAGGAAGAACAGATGAAGTATCAGCAAGCAGGCGTCCACCTGGAGAACAAGGAAGAACAGTTGAAGCAAGCAAGCAGGCATCCACCTGGAGAACAAGGAAGAGCAATGAAGTATCAGCAAGCAGGCATCCACCTGGAGAACAAGGAAGAACAGTCAAAATATCAGCAGTCAGGCGTCCACCTGGAGAACAAGGAAGAACAAATGAAGTATCAGCAAACAGGCGTCCACCTGGAGAACAAGGAAGAACAGTTGAAATTTCAGCAAACAGGCGTCCACCTGGAGAACAAGGAAGAACAGATGAAGTATCAGCAAGCAGGCGTCCACCTGGACCTGGAGAATAAGGAAGAACAAATGAAGTATCAGCAAGCAGACGTCCACCTGGAAAACAAGGAAGAGCAGATGAAATATCAGCACAACAAGTGTCCACCTGGAGAACAAGGAAGAACAGTTGAAATAGCAAGCAGGCGTCCACCTGGAGAACAAGGAAGAACAGTTGAAATAATAACAAGCAGGCATCCACCTGGAGAACAAGGAAGAACAGTTGAAATAGCAAGCAGGCGTCCACCTGGAGAACAAGGAAGAACAGTTGAAATAATAGCAAGCAGGCGTCCACCTGGAGAACAAGGAAGAGCAATTGAAATATCAGCAAGCAGGCTTCCACCTGGAGAACAAGGAAGAACAGTTGAAGTATCAGCAATCAGACGTACACCTGGAGAACAAGGGAATATAATTCAAAAGAGGTCAGGATCCCCCCTGAAGAATAGAATGACGATTTATTTTTTGACATTGTTGGTTGAAGTCAGGAGCCCACCCATATAATGGAGGAATACACTTGGAATCAATAAGGCAGAGGGATCCGATCGGAATTCCCAGCGGGAAACAACAAAGAATCCCCAAACAGAGGAAGGAAGTACAAAACTCAATGAAAAACAATACAAAAAGGAAACAAGCAGTTCAAGATCGGTAGTCTGAAGAGAATACAAGACAAATCGGAAGCAAAAGATACCAAAGGAATCACCAAGACATGAAAGCAACAAGAGACACAAAGGCATGATCTAGATAAGATTTTGTAATTCATATACCATAGTCTAGTCTAGCCTTTTTTTATTGTTTTTCTTTAAGCAGGGTGTAATAAGGAGGTCAGCAAGCAGTAAAAGCAGCATGCAACAGCAGTAACATCACAGTCCCATGGTAGTCCCAGCTACCAAAACTTCCCGAACTACATTGACCTGATTCCCTTTTAGCCAGGGATATGTAGGAAACCTTTGAAGCAAGGTTCAGTCAAATCTTTCAAAAAATGCTTCCCACGGAGTATTCAAACAGGCAAAAATCGCTCGTATCCGCTCACTTTATCTTTGCACGAAAACTCTTCGTGTTTCCGGACAAAGAGGGGCAGCTGTGAGCACGTGATTTTTGCCTCATACGAATTACTCCAAAATAACTCCTGAAATTAGGTCTTTTCTTTAATTATGTGTTATTTTTAGGAAATATTGTACGGATTTCCTGTTTGTTTGCATAGGTATATGTGCGTGTGTAATTTTATTAATGCTTTTAAAAATACAAAAAAAAATAATATAATGTAATATGTGTTGTATGTGCATTTAGGATTTAGTTTTTTAATTTAGGAATTAACAGGTTTGTTTTACAAAAAGAAAATCACAAAAATATATAATTGTTGTAATTTTGTCATTTTAATGTGCCATTGGGTGATTTAATTTTTGTTTGTTTTAATGTTAATTATTGTAAGTGTTAATTAATATTTGTAGTTGTATTTAGATTTTTTTTTAGGAATTGTGAAAATTAAAAAAGGAAAAGAATTCAAAAAAATAAAGAAGGATTCGGACTGGGCCAGTTTTTAAAAGAAAATCAGGCCCAAAGGTTATACCTCCTACCCGGCCCAGATTTGCCAACCCAAAAAACCATCAAACGACGTAGTATAGGGCAAGAGCTACGTCGTTTTGATGGTGCCCATCCAGGTAATTGCCAGACAATCAAACGACGCCGTATTGGTATTCTTATCTGAACCGTTGATCAAATAGATCCAACGGTCCAGTTCAGTTCTTTTATTAAACCAAATGGCGACGTATGATCGTATTTAATCAGGACCGTTCATTGTTTTAAATCTAATGGTTCCCAGGCCCTCCCCATGACCCGACCCACTCCCGTCTGAAACCGACCCATTCCCCCAACCTAAACAAACGACACCGTTTGGATAAACGAATTGATCCGGGTCGTAGATCTTACCTGATCCAACGGTCAAGATCAGACCACCCCTCCCCTATATAAACTAAATTCTTACCCCAGCCCCCTAACCAAGCACCCCCCTTTGCCTTCCTGTTCATCATCGTCTCTGAGACGACACCCCCCTAAACCCTAGCCGCCCTAGTTCCCTCTCACCTGAAACCCGGCGGCAACGACGCCGCCGGTCACCACCTTAACACCCCTGAACCCCCTCGACCTCCTCTTTCCAACCATCACCATAACTCTCTTCGAATCAGGCCCCAACTCTTCGAATCTTAAATCGAAGGTGGGCCTGTGGACACGACCATCTCCGATGACCACCAAACTAACACCTAGTGACCTCCTAGCCACCCCCAATACAGATTTTCAAACCGTTTGGTTCGAATCATCTCAGAGCTTCTCGAATCTTCATTTGAAGATTCGAGCCAAACGTGAACTCGTCCAGATCCGTCCCAAATTCATACCAAATAACCCCTAGGCCTCCTTCACCCCTAAGTCGTCTTTGGTTCCCTTCGAATCTGCCAAAAAATGTTCGAACCCCAAATCTGAAGAAAGACAAAACCCTAAAAATTCAAACCATGGAGTCTGTCCAAATTAGATAAAAGATTGGGGGTCTAATAGACCTTAATCGAGGTATTCTCAATCGAGAATACTTCGATTAAAGTCTATTCGACCTCAAAGTGTCCAAATTCAAGTTCGAGCCTGGGTCGGAATATTTTTGAGGTTCTGAGGTATTTTCCTTTTTCTTTTATTCCATATTTATGATTTTTGTTTATCTATGTATCTGTTTAGTATAGTTTTATTAGTTTTCCATCTTCTATCAGTCAATTCTGCTCATCTTCAGCGGACTTTTTATTTTGTCCAATTCTTTCACTTGTTTATTGTTTGCTATAATTGTTATATGCTATAATTTGTGTAATCGATCAAATAAGTGTTGTCAATTGGTCTGGGACATTTGAATGTTAAGATTAGCCTGATAATAGTCTAAGTTATGGTTCATTCATGTCTGTTTCCCCTCTTGCCTCGTCATGTTCTGAAGTTGTACTAAAATGAGTTCATTGTTATATTTGAACTTAGAATTGAGCCTGTTGGTATGTTCAGTTTCTTGAACTGAAGTTATTGGCTACCCTGGATCATTGTTCTTATGTTGATGCCATTTGATCTGATTTAAATCCATCCTGGTTTGAATGGTCATTTGAGTTCACATTGAATTGGTTATAGCTGTTGCAGTTAATTGAATTCAGTTAGTGGTTGGATTTGAATAGTTTGGAGAGGTTCAATGCAGGTTGAAATGGAGTGGGTAGGGCAGTAATTTCATAACTTTCAGGGGGGCAATTTGGGAATGAAACAGTTAAGATAATAATTTAGTGTTAGTGCTTTGTTAAAATAGGGTATTAATTAATGCAATAATAGGGGACAAAGGGAATTGGGAGTGCTGAAAATAAGGGAAAAAGTTTTCTTAGTGGAACTAAAAGTGAAAATCAGGGAAGTGGGAAATTTCTGATTTTAAAAGGGGAAAAGGGGTCCGGGCAGTAGGAAAAGAGGGGAAATAAGTTGTATAAGAAGGGGTGTTGGGACTGATTTAAGGACAGACAGAGAAGGAGATATACTGAGAAAAAAAAAGACAGAAAGAGAGGACAGAAGGGAAAAACAGACAAAGAAAAACAGAAAAAAAGAGCACACACACACATACACACAGAAAAGAGAAACAGAACGGAAAAATAGAGAAGAAAGAAAGAAAAATCAGAAATATTGTTTCTCATATCTGTCCGGGCTTGTTTGGTGATACTGTTTGATTGAATCTGAAATTTTCTTAAAATTTTTGCTACTGTTCGTCTGGTTTTCACGGTTTTTGTCGGTTTTGCTCAAATCTGCTGAATTGTTTGGCATTTTATTTCTGCTGTTGGGCTTCTTTTGCTGCTACTGCTGAATACTACCTCTTTTACCCTCATTTCCAGGTATATATTTAGAATCATGATACTGCAAAGTTTCAAGATTATAGAGAAATGAAATCTGGAATTTCAAATATGTCTGCTATTCATTTGAAGGCATTAGTTGAGTTTCAATTTTTTTAATTAACTATTAGCTTGCACTTGACATGAGAACTATTAGTTAATCATCCTCTTTTGAAGTTAGTATAAGCTTTGCAATAATTCTATTTATTTCAGAATCTCATCAAGTATAGTTATATTCGAATTGTCGAGACAGGGGATTTGGTAGAAAGTCGACTATTCTTAAAACTTTGTATTTAGACCATGTTAACTAAGCGCTTGGTAACATGAAAATATCGGGGAACCACGCTAGTAAACTTCGTCAAGTCCGACATTGTTTAATTCTAGTTGACATAAGTATTCTCGTTTATACAAAAATAGGGCCTAATAATGCGGATAACTCTAAATGAGAGGTGAATCGATATAATTCGTTACGATTAAGATATTGGAATATTACGGGTGGTTCAGATGTGTATTTACTTTACATGTAATGTCATTTTATTAAATCAATTTGTAGATTAGTTCTCTTTCTTAACAACAAATGGCCCATTTATTTTAGGAATGCGATTAACTCATTTCTTAAAAAATAGTATATAAAAAATAATGTCAATGATTTTTACAAAGTATAGATTCAGTATTTGTAAATAGCTTGCATAAGCCGAGATAAAAATTGGTTTGATTTTATCTATCCCAAACTCAATCATCGTAAGCAAACTAACCAAATAATTAGAACTTTGGACTAAAAAAAAGTTGTGTAGAAGGTCGGATTTTATGAATACTAATTGCAACATTTTAAGTCAAAGATATACAAAGTAGAGTTCGCTCCGAGTAGAATAATGGAAATTCTTCGAAAACTACTAGTTTGCTTATCAATTAAATTTTTTTCCTAATTTTACACGTAATTCACTTTGGTAAGTTTTTAAACATATACACTTAGTCTTAAGCCTAGAAAAATAATAAATAACTTGTGCATATAATTATCAAGTACTAAAAATACATAAACAAAATACATATACCGTATTCACGATAAAAATGGTAGTTTTAGTTGCACGTTATTTATTTATTTTTCATCTCATTAATTCTTTTAATTTGAATAGTTTTGAAGTATATAATTCACACGCTTAAAATATAACTTGTGGCCAACACCTAATAAATTTTGATTTTTTTTTAAGAAATCTGGAGGCATCCCATACGGTGATTTCCCATGGCTTTCATATTTAAAAATAGATGGACATAATAAACATTTGTAGAAAATTTATATTACCATCAAGAATATTTTGTGTAATTAGGGACACGTTCGCGTGACCTGATTACATTTCTAAAGGCAATTCGGATTATGCATTCGCGCAATTTCGAGCAAACTTTCTTAATAAAAGGGTTTTTTTCCGGAGGATATTAAATTAATTTATTTCATATAACCCGAGATGTGCAGTTCACTATTTAATCATACAAGAGTGATGAATGTTCGTAATTTTATTTTAAGCACGCGCAATTTCGGCCATAAATTCTTTTTATAATAAAAATATAAATAATGCTATCAATCTCATTGTGTACACATATGCGTGGCACGATTCTTTACATTTATAAAAAAAATATAATGCGATTATACGTACGCGTGATTCGCTTCAAGGAAGGTCTATAATTGTAAACAATCTAACCAAAAGCGGCAACAAAATCATGCAACAAGAAATAATGTATTTAGTAAATCAAGTTAATTAGGCCAAGTATAAAAATGGTTAAGTGACCGTGCTAGAACCACGGAATTTGGGAATGCCTAACACCTTCTCCCGGATTAACAGAATTCCTTACTTGGATTTCTGGTTCGCAGAATGACAAACAGAGTCATATTTTCCTCGATTCGGGATTAAAACCGGTGACTTGGGACGCCATAAAAATCCCAGGTGGCGACTCTGAAATTAATAAAGAATCCCGTTTCGATTGTCCTTTAATCGGAAAAACTCTCTTTACACTACTCCCCCCTCCGGAATGTTGTGTAAAGAAAGAGGTGTGACAGGCCTCACCTGCAAAAGTTTAAAAAAAAAAAGAAGTTAAAGAACATTATACATTATTATACAGAGTTATACATCCTTATACAAGTAGTAAAATGCAAGTCAGCAATGCCAAACATCATTATATTTGATTCATTTTACCGTCATTCGCTCCGGTGCAATCAGATTTTCCCGAAGGAGTTTGTCGTACTTTTTGCCAAGCTCTGTAGATGTCTCCATTGCAAATTTTCTGTTTTTGTTGTTCCACTGTTGTAGCAAATTTGTCATGTACTCCAGCAATCGCATTACTGGTAACTCTCTAGCATCCTTATTTGCTGCATTAATTGACTCTGCAATATTAGAAGTCATTAGCATCGACCTTTTCACTTTGGAGTATGTCCTACACCACCTTTCGTAGCCAATTTCGAACAAGTAAGGATGCACCCTTGGATCAATTTTGCACATCTCTATCATATGGCAATCAAACTTCTCTATTATGTAAGCTCTAGCCAAAGCAAAAAAGGTATTATCCTTCAATTGTTTGTGATATTTCTTGAATGTGCGCTTTACATTCTGCCACAAGTGAACATGCAAATACAATGTGGTACTTCTGGTATACAACTTTTGTGGCATTGAAGATGCTATCGTTTCTAGCTGAAACTATACACATCCCTTCCCTAACACCAAAAGTACCCTTTATCTGGCAAAGAACCACTCCCAAGATTTGTTATTCTCTGAATCTACAATTGCATATGCAAGTGGAAGGATTTTTCCTGTTTATACAAAATAGATATTAGGATTCAGACAATTATACAAATCTTATACACAGTTATACACAATTATACAACTTTATACAAACTGCAAATTTTATAAAAACATCAGCTGTGAAATCCTATACACTTTTATACATGAAACTACAACATTATACAAACTGCAGAAAAAGGTAGATGCAGTCAACTCACCAGCTCCATCATGTGTGCAAGTAGTCAATATGGTACCCTTATATGCTCCTTTAAAGAAACTTCCGTCAACAACCATTATCGGTCTGCAATGCTCCCAACCCCTAATAGATGCATATAGCGAAACATATGCATAAAGAAAGCATCCATCTTCTAATTTGTGCAACTTTGTAACCGTTCCTGCATTTGTATGCCCCAACATATAAAAATACTTCGGCAACTCCTTATATAAATCACTCGGATTCCCTCTTATCATTACCATTGCTATCTCTTTAGCTCTCCATGTTTTCATGTAACTCACTTCAATCCCATGTTGCTTTTGTATGTCCTATATTATATCATTTGCGGTATAAACCTTTTTGGAATTAATATACTTGTCCTTGACTATATTAGCAATTACACCCGAAGTAGCTTAACATTGTGTTAAGTATCTTTCACCATAGCCGCATATGTGATTATTATTGTAACTTCTCACCTTAAATATGTTTACCTTGAAAACGACAGAAGATTTGAAATTCCAAGCACAATTGTCATCTACATACATAAGGTGATACCTAGGATTAAAGATCATTCAACTTCTAAATACACTTATATACAAAAACATAACTAGATATATACTAATTTTAATACCTATATACAAATATATACTACTTTATACATATTTATACATATATATAATAGAATATACAACTATTGTCATACCTTGTTGCGCTTGATCTCTTCACCTTGAATTGGAACCTCTCGCGTATAGCCAAGTTCTTCATCACATTCATAAATGTCTCTTTATCTTTATAAACTTGATCCTCCTCAATAAATTCGTTCAACATATTATCTATTATACCCGTATTTTCACTAAATTTCGTGTTTTCAATGAATTCGATATCACGCCTAATCTGAGTGCTATCAATCGTGGATACATCTATAGAATTGGAACTTGTAGCAACCAAACAACTGGAACTTGTAGCAACCAAACGATTATCATAAATCTCTTTCACTATCACAAACACGAGGTATTCAGTGAAATTCAAGTTTTTCTTCTTTAATTCGATATACACCTTAACACCCCTATCGTTGTAAATCAGGATAGATGGCAAACCATCATTTAGGAGAAAGTTAATCTCTATTATGTTTAATTCACTATCGATCCTAATCTGTTCCGAAATAGCTGCAACTAAATTGTTGTAGCTGAATGTCGACTCGATTATTACAAAATTGCTGACGAAATCGATAAACTTGTTTTCTTCCCATTCACCACTATGAAGAACGTAAACTGGAAAAAGCTCCATCGAACAAAAAGTTGAAATCAAAATTGCGGCAAAAATGAAAATTGCACTGATTTGCAGCAGAAAAATTTCATTCAATTTTGTTTGATTTACTGTTAATTCGAGATGAAGAAGAATTTCTAAGGTTTTTGGAGTTGCATTGACCGCAAGATCGCATTTTTGTAGATTTGGGGAAGAAGAATGGAAAGAATGAGAGAAAATCCCGCTGAAAGGTACAAAATCCCGCTTCTGAGTCCCAAAAAATGAAAATAACGCCCCTTTTTTCGGATATGAGCCTGTTATTTTTGAAATATGAACTATAAAATTAAAAAGGAGGCAGCCCAGTTATTTTAATATGAAATTTTTCCATAAAATTATTATACATAAATTGCTTACTTTAAACCTCACTTTCCTCTTCCCTTTATCAAAAATCTGAAAAAATTTGACCCCAAAAATTAAATAAAGAAAAATAACCTTTTTCTTTGATCCCTTCTATTAATATTTCTTTTAATTCTTTGACAGCAGTCCAAAGGAAAAGTATGTAAACCAATTTTCAGACAGCAAGATCCCAGCAAAGACTAGCCAAGATCTGCGTCTCCTCTCTTTCTAATCTCTCTCACTCTCTCCCAATCTCTCTATCTCTCTCTCTAACTTTCAGCTGCTGATTGACTATACAGAAGCTTAATTTTCTGGCTTAAAAAAAATGGCGAGTGGGTATGGGGATGCGAGCCAGAAGATAGACTATGTATTCAAAGTGGTGTTAATCGGTGACTCAGCTGTAGGCAAGTCTCAGATACTGGCTCGATTTGCTCGTAATGAATTTAGCCTGGATTCTAAGGCCACAATTGGGGTTGAGTTCCAGACACGAACCCTAGTCATTCAACACAAGTCTGTTAAAGCTCAGATCTGGGATACTGCTGGTCAAGAACGGTATCAATATTTTTGACTCTTCAATTCTTCTTTTGAATTACAGCAAGCTCCATTTCTCCTTTTTTTTTTTTTGGTTGTATATGAGTTTAAGGTGCATGCACAGAATAATTAGAGACGGATCCATGATTTAAATTTAGTGGGTTCAGCTTTTAAGATAACTTATTGTACTGTTAAAATTGTGTGTTTAAATATAATATTTGTTGAGATTTTAGTAGGTTTTTACGTACAAATTTATAGTCCGTGTCGAAATTTATGGGTTCAACCCGTAGCCGAAAGGTTACATCCGCCAGTGGCAGTGATGGTGTAATATTTAGACAATCTATTAATAAGTTTGATTGATAACCTTTAATAAATGATAAGTAACCTGCTTTAATTGGTTAAATTACACTGATGTTGTAAAAAATTTACTACACTGTCATCAATGTGTATAACTTAAATCCTATTAGTAATTCCTCAGTCCAAAAGGAATGAAGGGGTTGAGAGTGGAAGGGTCACACTTTTCGTGCTAATTTTGGGGGTGATTCAATATAGGAGTGCTATAAAAGTACTATAAATATTTTTTATACATATTTTTAATAATGGTAGTGCCAGAGGCAGCTTGCGGCGACTATTCTCCTGGTATCTCCGACGATAGCACGGGCACACTGGATATGAGCTACATCATATTCAATGATTTAGTTTGGTTGTTGGAGAGTGATTATCAATTAAGAATTAGATGGGGTATTTGAAAGTTTTGGATAACGTAGCAAGTTTTATGTCTACTTCAAACTCACACTCAAAATGATAAGATAAGGCTATCTAAGGCAAAGACTCAGTTGACTCGAAAATTTACGAACTAAAACAAAGACTTAGTCATGTATTAATGAAGATACGCATAAATCATCACTACACTTTTTACAACCATATATTGTACATGACTAATTTTATTCTTCTATTTCATTTTATGTGTCTTAGTTTTATTGGACACAAAGTTTAAAATGTAGAGAACAATTTTGAATCTTGTGGTCTTAAACTAATGGTGTGAATGACATACCAAAATACCCTTTAAATCTTGTGGTAAACTTGTCATGTCATTCATAAGGGATGTCATAAAGGGTAAAATGGAAATGTTGGAATTCAAAACTTACTAAATATAGTAGGGTGAGATATATTATAAAAAAAAAAAGGGTGACATTCTTTTTGAAACAAACTAACATAGAAAGTAAGACATATTAACTGAAACCAGGGGTTGGGGGGTGGGGTGGGGTGGGGGATTGTTATGACTTATGAGTATTACATTTGGTTGTCAATTGCCATTACATAGATATAATTGTAATGCAATTTTGCTCCTTTCAAATTGATTTAAAATAGTTACTCAAACTGAAAACAGTCATGTGCTTGAGTGGAATCATATCGTGAAATATCATTTTAACTTGACAAATCAATTGAGTTGACCATGTTGAGTAGGCTCAGGCCTAAGTTTTTGACAACTCAGTTGAACTGTCTGAGTCGGGTTGACTTTGTCGCAGTTTGCTTATTTTGCTTTTCTAATTGATTAGTGCAGTGTGCTCAGTCCTAGTTTGCCTAGTTTAATCATGTTTTCAGCATTGACCAGAAAAGACTCTACCAAGTAGTAGGAAAAATTCATCTTTAAGCTTATGCACCATAAACAGAATTTAGTACAGGACCAAATCTCAAGTATCTTGGTATTGATAGTTGAATTTTAAAACCTAAGGAGCCAAGTTCTTTTTATTTGGTTCCTCTAGCAGCTCAGGGATTGCTGTGTGCATGTCAACCTCGTGTTTTCTTGTTGAACTCTTTCCTTATGCGGGTTGGGTCCTGCTTTCTACTGCTCTTTGTTTATCGAATGTATTCTCTTGTCTAGCAATAGTTTGATATAGTAATTAATATGAAAGGTATCTGTCCTGAATGTTGTAGTTTAGGTTGATAGATTGTCTGTCTTGTTTTTGGTTTTCACTAGTTTGGTGGTAACCGGAGAGCTCTTTCTCCAATAATATTCCTTGAACCATCAGGTCGTTTTTCTGTTCACTATGATGTGAAAAATTACAGTCTTTTTGACATTCAACCTTTCTAAGATTACCTATTGAAAAGTGTATATTGATGAATTTGTAGATGATTGTGAAATATAATTTTCCATGTATCATATCATTGGACAAAAAGGCTACATGTGCTCTATTTTGTCCTAAACTGGATAGGTGATAAAAATTTAGTCTATTTCAAGTTGTCACACCATAGATTTTAAATGTTTATAGTATCCTGAAGGAATCCTATCATACAACCCCCACCCCCACCCCCCCACCCCCCACCCCCAAAAAAAAAAAAAAACCCCAACCCCAAAGCTGAAACGGAATGCATCACTTGCCCTCCTTATATATATAATACATTATCATGAGTCTTGATGGAGCTACCAAGTCATTTGCATCTAAGCTAGGACCAAGTATGAAACTAGGACAAGATTGGTGGAGTATGTCTGGGCTTATGAGGTAACAAATTGGACAACTACTTAACTGGTGCAACATAAATGGGATATTATCCATAAATTAGGCCCCATTATTAGTGATTGTATCCCATAGTTAACAGGAGTGGAAGTCATTGTAAATAAAACAGGGATATAGATGTGCAAGGTTGAGACACTGCTCTGATGCAATTGTGCGCAATCTCAAAATTTTGGTTCTCTCTCAATTACCAAAAAGAAATTATTTCATTTGGTTCTCCGTATTTTATTCTTCATATATTATCATGACCATTGTAACCCCAGAGGATAGTCAAGGTCTTTTGGCTCACTGACAAACTGCTTAAAGATGTTCGGAGGCCACCCAGTTTTGACAGAAATAAAGTAGTACCAACTTTTATTGTCACCAGAATCTCCATTATTGATCCAACCATCTTTAATCTCCTTGCTAGTAGTATTTCATCCTGGTCTATCTCAGGTTAAGAATATAGGCCTTACGTGCCCATCTTTGATCTTCTCCTTTTAACTCAGTTCTACTTCTACAACACTCTCGTGTAGTTCACCTAAAGATCTTAGTGTTAAGTCATTCTTTTCACTGAAAAAGTTGTTTCCATTCACTTATTGCATGCTTGTCTGTCCTAATTAGTCAGTTGACCACACCAACAACTTCATTTCACAAGTCTTATTAAGAAACAGCTTTGTTTCATAATATGAACACGGAGATGAAAGGCTCATTTTGAGAGTTCTCAGTATGCACTCACTGATGCGGCTTGAATTCTTGGCTTTGGTGGTGCATCTGTCCCTTGCACTAAGTTCAGTATTCGCATTATGAATTCACATCAGCAGTCACATTGGCAAGGACATATCCAGTTTTCTTTGCCAGCTTTCCTCTGTTTGTTGTTTTTGTTCAGCTTCTTAAAATTACTCTTACATTACAGGTTCCTTTATTGTATTTAAGACCCCAAGTTTTGGGGCGAAAATGTCTCATTGAGATGCTTCTTTAATATGGAGTTGGTAATATTAGAGGGGATGGATGGTAACATTCTAAAACATCAATGCCACTTGAGGTTTGGATAAAACACGGCGTCTTTGGTTGCTAGTTGCTTCCTGCTTAGTGCTTACTAATATGCAAAGTATGCCTGGTATGGATCAGACATTGTAGTTGTTTGGACGAAACATCTACGCTACTATCAAATTGCTATTGTGTGCAAGTGCAATGCCAAATGATCGTTAGAGTTAGTATTTAGTGTATACCCTTCTAGATTCTCACACGCTCTTATACATTCTTGTTACCAAATGTTGATATCCCCATCAGAGTGATACCACATTAGGGATCTGAGTAGCTTGATTTCCACATGTAAAGCTTTTCCTTGTCTAAGACTGTTTCTTGATAAGTGGAATAGAAACTTAACAATTTTGTAACTGATTATCAGATATAGAGCTGTCACAAGTGCATACTACAGGGGAGCTGTTGGAGCTATGTTGGTTTATGACATAACGAAACGCCAAACCTTTGACCACATACCCCGTTGGCTGGAAGAGTTGCGTGCACATGCCGATAGGAATATCGTGATCATGCTGATCGGAAACAAAACAGATCTTGAAGACCAACGAGCTGTCCCTACTGAAGATGCTAAAGAATTTGCCCAGAAAGAAGGATTATTCTTCTTGGAGACTTCTGCAATGGAAGCGACAAACGTGGAGGACGCATTCTTGACTGTGTTGACAGAGATCTTCAACATTGTAAACAAGAAGAATCTTGCTGCAGATGATAATCAATCCAATGGCAATCCTGCATCTTTAACTGGAAAGAAGATTCTTGTACCTGGTCCTGGACAAGTTATCCCAGAAAAGAAAGCATGTTGTAGTTCTTGAGATATCGGGATTCGGGCGTTTCTTTCGCTTTTTAGGTGACAATTTTTCGAGGTATTAAGGTTTCAAAGTTTTACTGATAGTCATTCTTGAAAATCTCATGTATTCGGTTGTAAATTTTATTATTTTGTGATGGTTTTTGTAAAAGGAAATGATTATATTGTTGTCTGTGAGGAATGAGGGCAACATCAGCAGACTACATGTGCTTTTACTAGTTAATATTATGTTTTGTTGTTTAACTTCAAAATACGGGAGAAATTCAAAAGTAGTCAGATTTACAACTGGTCGTTTAAAAATAGCCTAGTTTCAAAAGTAATCGAAATTTAGCCATTTTTCATGTAAAGATAAATCTAAGCGAAAACACTGTTCAAAACTCGGAAAATATGTCAGTATATTATACTGGAGTTCCAGCATAAGTATGCTTGAACTCCAGTATATTTTAGTGGAGTTCCAGCATAAGTATGTTGGAACTTCGGCATAATATGATGGAGTTCTAGCATAAGTACATTAAAACTCCAGCATAATATAGTGGAGTTTTAGCAAGTATAATTGTCCAGTATAATATACTGGAGTTTGGAGCATCAGTGCTCCATTCTCCAGTATATTATACTGGGATCAGCAAAGTATACCGGTCCAGCATAATATGCTGGAGTAAATACACAAGTGCACTGAACTCCAGTATATTATGCTGGCCTCTGTTGCAGCAAAAAAGTAGCCATTTTTTATTGACTTCGTAAACGCTGACTATTTTTGAATGACCAGTCCGAAAACTGGCTATACCGTGCTATTTTTACTCAAACTACATTTCTCTTTCATTTGGAAGGCAAGCTATTCAGAAAAAAAAACTGTAAGCTTTCAAAATAGTTTGTTGCGGAGGATTGGTTATACTAAATTTCGATTTAAACTTTTTTTTTTCTTTCTTCGTTTTTTTAAATTATTTTTTAAATAGGACAGTGGTCGAATGTGTTTCATTTTTATCAAGTCTTGAGTTCGATTTTCTTGGATTGCATTTGATGTTTAGTGTGTTGTTTGGATTCTCGAGCCCAAAAAGTATAACGAGGAGCACAATGTGAAAATAGCATGGGCTAGCCAGTTTTCGAACCAATTATTGAAAAGTAGTCACTATTTTGCTGAAACACGAAGGTTCCAGCATAATATGCGGGATTATGGAGATCCCACGTATAAACTTCTAGCATGTTATGTTGGAACTCAAGCATACGGAAAGTTCCAGCATAATATGCTGAAGCTCATAGTAAAAAATTCGAACTCCTGCATATTATGCTAGAATATTTCTAGATTTTTAAGGGTATTTTTATTCAGATTTTATCTTTACATGAAAAAATAGCTAAATTTCGTTACTTTTGAAAAAATGGCTATTTTTCCATTATCAGTTGTAAATTTGACTATTTTTTATTTTTTCCCGATTTTGATGACTAGGTTTAATGTATGGTGAAAGAAAAGATCACTAAGCTACCTCAAATACAAATGCTTATGCTAAATTATCGTAAAAATAATACGGTATAACACATTTTTTGGACTAGTCATTCAAAAATAGTCAGCGTTTATCAAGTCAATGAAAAATAGCCACTATTTTGCTGCAGCAGAGACCAGTCCAGCATAATATACTGGAGTACGGTGCACCTGTGTATGAACTCCAGCATATTATGCTGGACCAGTATACTTTGCTGGCTCCAGTATAATATACTGGAGACTGGAGCACCGGTGCTCCAAACTCCAGTATATTATGCTGGACCGGTATACTTGCTGGAACTCCAGTATATTATGCTGGAGTTAGGGGTGTACATAGGTCGGGTTGGTTCGGATTTTACAATTACCAAACCAAACCAATTGTGTCGGGTTATTAAATCTAAAGACCAAACCAAACCAATAAAACTCGAAATTTTCACTCTCGGTTTTTCTCGGTTTTTCGGGTTATTCGGATTTTTTTGGATTTTTTTCTGGTAAAATCTTCGTAGAACAAAACATATAAATTGTGCTCAAAATATTTCTTTAATCCTAGTAAAATACAATTATATAAAGTATTTTCCAAGAAAATAATACAAAATATGAGATGTGTCATGGCATTATCCTAAAATATTCAACAATAAAGACAATAAAATTATGTAATATAAGTATTGCTAATTAAAAAGTCATAATAAAAATAAACATAATCTAAAAGTACTAAGTCATGCTAAAATAAGTAAACTAATAAGGAAGTACTAATTACATGACTAAACGCTAAAGAAAAATAAAAATAGGTTATGCATTTTTATTTAAATTATTGCAAAACAAAAAGTAGATATTCAATACATTCCCGTTCGGAGTATTGAATTGAATGCCTTTTGTTAGCATTAGTATTGATTTGATTTTGGTTTGGGCTTTTGTTAGCATTATTTAATTTACTAATGTTAATGACTATAAAACTTATTGGAACATTCAAAAGTTCTAAGTCCAACCTTAAAATAATACCTTAAAAGATAAAATTATGAAAAATTTTAAGAAATATTTATAAACTACATCACAATAAATATATTTATGTATTAAATATATCTAAAATTTCTATATATGTAATTTCGGGTTGGTTTGGTTTCGGTTTGACTTTCTTTAGTTAAAACCAAACCAAACCAATTATGGTCGGATTTTTTTTTTCCAAGACCAAACCAAATCAAACCAAACCATAGTCGGGTTTTTTTCTCGGTTTGACTCGAATTATCGGGTTGGTGCGGTTTGTCGGTTTCCTTTGTACACCCTTAGCTAGAGTTCTAGTGTACTTATGCTGGAACTCCATCATGTTATGCTGGAGTTCCATCATATTATGCTGGAGTTACAGCATACTTATCCTGGAACTCCAGTATAATATGCTGGAGTTCAAGTATACTTATACTGGAACTTCAGCATAATATACTGGCGTATTTTCCGGGTTTTAAACAGTGTTTTTGCTCAGATTTATCTTTATATGAAAAGTGGCTAAATTTCGATTACTTTTGAAACTGGGCTATTTTTGAACGACCAGTTGTAAATCTGGCTATTTTTGAATTTAACCCTAAATTATCTATTCGTTTTACTTTATTTGACACTTTAATTAATCGTCTAAACAAGAATGTTATAATTTTATATTTTTTAAAAGAATTTTTTTTATATATACATAAATATTACAATATATTTTAGAGCACAAGTTCTCGAAGTTTTTCGTTTCTTGAATTTCGTACCGAATAACTTTGTGAAACAAAGTGGAACGAGGAGAGTTGCAAATAAATGTTAGGTACTCGTATATATAATTTTCTTTTCCGAAAAATAATAGGTGGTGTTTGTTTTGACTTTTTTCAAAACTGCATTTTCAAGGTCGATTCATAAGGGTTTTTTTTTTTTTTTTTTAATTGAGCTGTTTTATAAAAAAGAAAAAAGAACTCATTTTGAAGATTTCTGAACTCAATTAAAAAACTCCAAAAAACTAGATCAATAACCAATGGCGTGCAAGTCTTTACATATCTCTTGTGCCATTTGCTCTTTTTTCAAAGGACAAGATCAATGACCAATGGCGTGCATACATATCTACAAATTATTGAAAATTTTAAAATTTTTTATTCATTTTACATAAAATTAATGATTGTTTTTTTCTTCAAAATTAATAAATTCTGTTATCAACTTCAGTTAGATATTCATTCAAATCCACACCGTGTGAGGCGGTAAAGGTCAACAAACAATCATAATTTAGTAATTTTCTTTATCTTCTCCAATTTGATTTGTTTTTCTATTGCCTTGAATAATCAGCCTATATAAATCCTTATCAAATGGTGTAAACAATTATTATGACATGAGTTGTTAACGTTTTGCCACATCAATATAGTGGCCATGAATTATTGAGGCCCCAACAGGCAAAAAAAAAAAATCTGTGACATACTTATTATAATGTAATAGCATAATTCACTAGTGATATTGTCGTTTTGGGTCTAGATCTGCATGGCTTTTTACCAATTATAATCTTGATCTTTTCTTAGAATAAAAGGGAGAACATAACATGTTTTTCCTAATTCGTCGAGGTTATGGAGTGTACTAAAGAAATGTAATACAACAACAACAACTAAGTATAATCCCACTTAGTGGGGTCTGGGGAGGGTAGTGTGTACACAGACCTTACCCCTACCCTAGGGTAGAGAGACTGTTTCCAAATAGACCCCCGACATCCTTCCCTCCAAGAACTTCCCACCTTGCTCTTGGGGAGACTCGAACTCACAACCTCTCGATTGGAAGTGGGGGTTGCTTACCATCAGAGCAACCCCTCTTGTCTTTTACTAAAGAAATGTAATGTCTTTATTATATTGTTATCTACACAAGTTTATTAAGTGAGTGGCTTCTCATAGCTTCGTCACTACTTCGTCGAAGTTAGGCTCGACACTTACGAGTACATGAGGTCGGTTGTACTCATACTATATTATGTACTTCTTATGCAGATTTTGGTACCAGCCCAAGTTGTTCGTGAGGGGTAGCAGCTTGGACTTGCTTATTGGAGACTCGAGGTAGATTTGCTGGCGTCCGCAAACCTTGGAGTCCCCTTCAATTTTTCTATTTTACTGTTTCTTTTCATTCAGAACAGTTGTATTTCTTTCAGCTCTGTTTGTAGAAAATCTTAGAAACTCGTGAGTTGTGATTCCAAATCTGGTTCGTAGTAGATATTATGAGTAATTATGTTATTCCGCACTCGATTTTATTTCATTTTGTCTTAATTGACTTTATCTATTGAATTTGAATAATAATTGACTTAGCGACTCTCTAACATTGGCTTGCCTAGAAAGTGAAGTGGTAGGCACCATCATGGTTCCGAAAGTGGAAATTTCGGATCGTGACAGTCGGTCGTCCTCTCAACATTTCTGGCAGCTCCGCACGTTAGTAACACATTATCTTACACCGAGAGAGAAGAGCGAAGAGAGAGAAACCACTAATATTTAATTAAATTTTAGAATTAAATAAAAAAATTCATTTTATTTGATACTATTTTTTTATTAATTCGCCTAAAAAAGAATATCACATTTTTATATTTCTTTAATAAGAAGTTTTTATAAATACATAAATATAATGACATGTTTAAGAACACAAATTTTAAAAATATTTTTTCTTGAATTTCTTACGGGGTAACTTTGTGAAACAAAGTGGAACGAGGAGAGTTGCAAATAAATGTTTGGTAGTATATATCATTTTCTTTTCCTAAATAAAAATAGGTGGTGTTTGTTTTGACGTTTTCAAAACTGAGTTTACAAGCTCGATTCTTAAGTTTTTGAAAAGGAAAAAAACAACTGTTTGTTTGAGCTGTTTTATAAAAAAGAAAAAAAGAACTCATTTTGAAGATTTCTAAACTCAATTAAAAAAACTCCAAAAAAATAGATCAAGAACCAATGGCGTGCAAGTCTTTACATAATCTCTCTTATGCCATTTGCTTATTTTTCAAAGGACAAGATCAATGACCAATGGCGTGCATAAACATCTACAAATTATTGAAAACTTTAAAAACTTGTATTTATTTCACATTAACATAATGCTTGTTTTTTCTTCAAAATTAGTAAATAATACAATTCTTTTATCAACTTCCATTAGATATTCATTAGTCCACATCGTGTGAGGCGGTAACGGTCAACAAACAATCATAATTTATTAATTTTCTTTATCTTCTCCTATCTGATTTTTTTTTCTATTGCCTTTCATAAGATTATTAATTATGGAAATAGTTATACAGATCCTTATCAATCTCAATTCATGAAGAGGAACAGAGAAGAAATAGTGTAAACAATTATTATAACAGGAATTGTTAACGTTTTGCTACATCAATATAGTGGCCATGAATTATCGAGGCCCCAACAGCCAGCAAAAACCAAAATTTTTTTCAATGATGTACGCAGAATTTTGTGAAAATGGTGTTTGAATATTATTTCCATTCAATTTATATAAATTAGGATCTAGGATTGTGGGGAATTTAAAACTTTACTTTCTGTTATAATATAACATCACAACTCACCAGGGATAATGTTTGTTTTGAGTCTAAGTCTGTATTGCTTTAAAACGCGTTATTAGCGTCTAAGACTTGTTTATTTATATATGCGGTATCTATGTTTGCCCCATCACCTTCTCAAATATGTGGGATTCGCCTAAACTCATTTTGACCACTGAGTTTGTCCCACTATCGTTCAAGGTTGAACGAAGAGTGACTCCCAGCCCACTAGTGATATTGTCCGCTTTAAGCCTAGGTCCGCACGGTTTTAAAACGTATCACTAAGGTTAATGCTTGTTTACTTATATACCGAACATCTCTCTCGTATTTTGTCGATGTGAGATTATTATATTTTAATATTATTTTAAAATAAAATATCACTACACATATATTTAATGAATTTTTTCGACGAAGTAGTATCGAATGACACTACTGCTAATAAGGTGTCTTTGCTACTGGCAAAAAACACTATCATATTCTTGCACAACTTCACGTCCATAACTTTTTCACCAAAATTAGAGCTAAAAGCCTAAAATGTAAACGATATATTAATTATTATCCTCAATGACAAGGCAGGAAATAGCAAAAAGTCCATGTCTCACCAGCTTGCAAATCCTTCAATGGTAAATGATGGTGACTTCTACTAATTGATTAAGATCAATATTAACAAATTTAAATCAAATCATATGTAAATGACCCATGGTTTAGCAATTAAACTACTTGTTTATGTTCCTTGTACTAATCAAGACCCAATGCTAGGACTTCTTTATAGATTAGTTAATGCAAGGATTAGTAATATCATATCATCAACTTGACAAAGATCTTATATTTAATTACATACAAAGTAGTTGCACAATTTATTTACAATTGCAAACAAAACTATGTGGTATCCTTGGTGTCATACATGATGTTTTTTTTAAATAAAGTATCTTAAAAAGACCTTCAACTTCCTATCAAAATCAAGATTAATGAAACTAAACATGGATTTAAGTAACATAAAGTACAAATCAGAAAATTAAACCACTCTGCTATAGAATGACCCCAAGGGCCAACTAGGACTAAGTAAATTATTTTCATCTCCATGGCCAAGAAAAGATACCTTATCCCAAATTCATATTTCAGCAATATTCAATTCCATGCCAAAAATTAGCACTCATAATTAAAAAAAAGGTAGCCCGGTGTACAAAGCATCCTGTAGTTGCACAAGGTCGGGGAAATAGCGGCACCTCAGCGGGTTGTAGCAATCATAATGCACATACAAAATCTCCACTTGTATCAATTTCATCATCTAAAATAAGATACCTTATCTCAAATTCATATTTCAGCAATATCGGCTTCCATGCCAAAAGTAACACTCATAATAAAAAAAGACAGTCCAGTGCACAAAGCATTCTGCACGCACACATGGTCGGGGAAAAGGCCGCATCGGTGCACCCCAATAGTGTAGCACTTACAATGCACATACAAAATCTCCACTTGTATCTATTTCATCATCTAAATCAGCATCAGTATCAAAATCATCAAGTTCCATGCTAATACTGCTATTAACAAAAGGATCATCACTTTTAGATCCCACTGCTGGTGTTCTTGCTTCTTGAATTATAGCCAATGCTTCTTCAATACTTTGCAATGGTTTCTCTCCACCATTCATTTGTACTAAACTAGCTTCCTCTCCTTCCATAAATTCTTTACGCAAGTTCTTCAAAAACCAAGGATGCTTCTTTATTTCTTCGATCGTTATTCTCTACACGTATAATACTCGACGATTAGCTGGTGTTTTACAAGATAAAGAAAGGATAAAAGGCAGCCCGGTGCACTAAGCTCTCGCTATGCGCGGGGACTAGAGAAGGGCCGGACCACAAGGGTCTATTGTACGCAGCCTTACCCTGCATTTCTGCAAGAAGCTGTTTTCACGGCTTGAACCCGTGATGCAACTTTACTAGTTACGCCAAGGCTCCCTTCAAAATAAAGAAAGGATCAATGAGCAAAATCGAAACGATTAAGAACTAGAACTCCAACCTTCTCCGGATCAGCTACGAATATTCGAGATAAAAGATGATTACACTCCTTGGAAACTCGAACATAATAAGGGATTGAATACTGCACACTTAATATCCTCTGCCACAAAATGCAAAATCTTTGAGACAAAGAAAGCAAAACAAGAAGTCACATTATGAATTAAAAAATGAATCAGAAGTTTACTGTTATTGTTTTCTTGAAATTTCTTGGATCATCAGGATCTTCAAAAGGATAAGCTCCAACTAACATCACATATAATGTGACCCCACATGACCAAACATCTGCTATCTTCACATCAAAATACATATAAATCTTGAAGATTAGGTCAACAGATTAATACATTAATTGAAACTGTATTTTAAAGGTCATTGTTTGCTACTTGTTCCCTTATATCTCTACTTTGCCTTGAGCCGAGGGTCTATTGGAAACAACCTCCCTATCTTTATAAGGTAGGGGTAAGGACTGAATGCGCACTACCCTCCCAGACCCCATTTATGGGAACACTGCGTTCGTTGTTGTTGTTGTTGTTGTTTGTATTTTAAAGGTTATTATATCATACCTTTCCATCATATTCTTTTCTTGATAAGACTTCTGGCGCGATATAAGCCGGAGTTCCTACTGTAGATTTTGGTTGTGAATGCAATGCTGCTGACTAAACAACGAAATAACACCAGTCAGAAACTGAATTAAGAAATAAACCAATTCGACGATGGAATATAGTTGTGGTTTCATTGCCTTAGAATAGCCAAAATCGCATATTTTCAGACGTTGTGTAGAGCTACCATCTAATAATGTATTTTCAAGCTTAAGATCTCTGTGGCAGATTTGCTGCAACTCAAGAAAAATAATCACATCATAATCTCATAATCCAAGAGTAAGTTAATGTTCGAGGAATAAACCAATTCGAGATGAACTAAGATAGGCCTGTTTATACCATTGAGTGACAGTAACTGACTCCTGATATAAGTTGTTGAAAGAAAAACCTTCCCTGAAACAAAATAACCATAATTCGGACAAGATTAGAAATCACATCAGTTAACAATAATTTCAAGATTTATCTTATAAAATTTCTAACTGCTACGCGATTTGTTGAAACTGAAATCTTTGCAGCATTGACAATTACAAAAATAGAAAGAGATCTCTAAAATCTTGTGTTACCTCATCTTCACTGAATCTTCCAGCATTGCATATTCGTTCGAAAAGCTCTCCTCCCGAAGCATATTCCATAACTATGGCTAGATGAGCTGGGGTTAGCAATACCTGCACAATAATGAAAATTATTTTAGCGTTCAAATAACTATGGCTTCTAAAGTGTTGGTACTAAGGATGGCGTAAGATCAACAATAACAACAACAACAATTACTACTACTACGTCTCAGTCTCAAACAAGTCAGAGTCGGCAATATGAATCGTCATTGACCATGTTTTTTTTGTAAGATCAGTAACAAGAAAAAAAGAAGAATTTTTACCAATCATCAAGTATTAAAAGATAAGATGAAAAGGCAATTTGGTTAGAAATGTCTATTCATAACATGATTCCAAATTCCCAGTTAGTGGAAGACAAAGAAAATGAAAAAATTCAATTCCACCTTTCACTTTGTGAGGAAGAAACAGATTCAAGTGGAATAGATGTGCACAAAATACATATGGAATCTGATTCAAAGAGGCCATCTTTAACAAAGGTGTATTAAGAACAATTAACAGACATGTTTCTTGAAATGAAACCTTAAACACCAAGTAACTTTTGGGCTGGTCAATTATTGACTCAACCTATTTTGACCGGCCCAAAATCGGCCCACCCTGCTCATTTGACACCCCCCATTTACCTCTTTAAATCTAATGATATTTGGGTGCCTCAAAGACCTGTGATTCATGATTTCCCTTTGAACATGCTCATCAATCTGCAGAAATAACTCAAAGAAACCAAAAAAAAAAAAAATCAACACATTAATAGTAAGGAATCTTTTAAATGAACAAGATCAAAAACTCTGTTACAGCCTCATTATATGCACATATGTACTTGTTCAAAAGAAACTTGATAAGAAGAATGGAAGCCTTGGCGTAATGATAAAGTTATTGCCGCCATATGACCAGGAGGTCAAGTCGTGGAAACAACCTCTTGTACTGTGTACAATTGGCCCTTGTGGTCCGGCCCTTCCCCGGATCCCGCACATAACCGGAGCTTATTACACCAGACTGCTTTTTTTTTTAAACTTGATCATAAGAATTGGATGATAGAGAGAAGAAAACCAACCTTTTTGCCTCTTTCAATATACTTGACAGCAAAAAGCTCACCACTCCATTTATCTTTCACAAGTTTAGCCACACCAAAATTTCCAGAACCAATGTCTTTAACAATATCATACCTTTCCATTCTATATTTCAGCTTCAATACCTCAAATAACCATGCATGAGAAAGAAGAAAAAAACAAAAGGGTGTCTGTTTAATGTTATGTATATATATATATATATATATATATATATAGGCTAAAACTTAAAGATGTCAAGAAAAGAGCTATGTCAAGGGAAGAGCTGTAATTGAAGAAGCTGTCTAAATCTTGCTAACTGGAAAGAATGAAACTCTCTTTGTGATTTTGGTATTTCAAAAGACATTCTTTCTATATTTGAAAGGGGCATAAAATGGTGGGACCAGAGGCGCAACTAGGATTTCAAATTTATAGGTTCGAAATTCTAAGTATTTTAAGTTACTGAATTATAAATTATTAAATTATAAATAATCAATGAATTATTTGAACCAAAGCTTCTAGGTTCGCTAAACCATAGCCAGAACACTGGCTCCGCTCCTAGTGGGACCAATAGCGGAGTCAAAAATTCTAACCGAGAAAAAAAATGCAAGAAAATGTTGTTTTGCCAATAAACTAAAACTTTTTGGATTTATATATATATATATATATATATATATATATATATATATATATATATATATATATATGTGCATATAAAGCCAGGTAATTTTATTTGTATAATATAATTTTTCGACTAATAGAATTGATCGAATCCCTTTGGAGACATGTAGCTTTGTCCCTAAGTGGGACACCACTAATCTAACGGTTTGAAATTTGAGCATGGCTAAAACAAGTTGCACACCTAAACGTGGTACGTATAATTTAGAAAATTTTTATTTTGTGACTCACACAATCAATATTAGGTCCCAGAATTTTGTGGACCCAGATGTCTAAGATATGGGTCCACAAATATGTGAGATAAAAAGAAACCTTACACAATTAGTGTTAGTTGTGTGAGACACAAAATAAAATCACTCTATAATTTAGGTGTCCAAAACGAGAAAAAAAAAGAAAAAAACGAAAGAAGAAAATGTAAATACTACAACTTGGTACCTCTGTAGGCTCTACATGCATTATTTTTGGTTATGTGATCAACTCGTTTATTTGTCCTTACTGAAAGCTACTCGACAGAAAGAGATGTTAAAAAAAATTCACTTTTTCCTGAAAAATTTCCACCTTTTTTTAAAAAAAAAAAAAATTAATGTTTGACTATGAAAATTTTAAATTTCACTTGAAGTTGAACTTCAAATTTTTCGGAATTCGAAAAACTTCAAAAAACTATTTTTTAAAATTTTCACTATAAATCACTTACAAAATTTCAAGAACAGCTCCAAATTATATTCATGTCCAAATACGTCTCTAATTTTTAAATATCATTTTCACCGTTCTTATTTCCAAATGCCCACTAATTTTGGAGATTTTTGTGGAATGTTGAGCGATGTAAAATCTTCAAATTTAGAAAGAATCTTTAAGTTTTACAGTCTGAGGAAAATCATCCAAACTTATTTAAAAGAAAGAAAAAAAAAATATGTTTAGGAAGCTGCATTAATTTTTTTTTAAAAAGCTAAGGACCATAGACTTTTCACAATATATCCTTTATTTTGTTGGAGGTGAAGGTGACTTAGAAATTAGCATTGAACAAGTCTGGAAGTAGCATGGATTTTATCATTTTTTAAAAGGTCTCACTCCATTAATACTTATACTTTATGTTTGTTTTCTTTCTCGAATTATCAATGTGATACTTTTATTTGCGCACCTAATAATTTTTCTCTCAAACTAAGTTCTATGTGACCTATCACCAAACCTCCAGAACTAAGTTCCGCAAAGTCATTACAAAGATTTTTGGGCTAATCTAAGAGATTTAGGACTTGTTGGGCCATAATTTTTTTTTTCAATTTTTAATTTTTTTGGAATCAATGTTTGTCCATAAAATTTTCAAATTTCACTTGAAATTGAATTTCAGAATTTTTCAAAAATTTAAAAAACTTCAAAATGTTATTTTTTACAATTTTCACTTCAAATCACTCACAAAAATTCAAAAACAATTTCAAATTATATTCATGTCCATGCACAACTTTATTTTTCAAATGCCATTTTCACATTAATATTTTTTAATACATTTTTTCGGAATTTCACATTGTCATCCATATTGTCATGTATTTATGGATACTGAATCTCACGAATAAGCTTCTTTTGTTGCGTGTGCCTCTCAAGTTCGTGGTAAAGGCAGTAAGGCCTCACTTTTTTTTTTTTAATAAGATTAACACGTCTGAATCTGAATACACATATGAATATCAAAATGTATATTAAAATTAAGATATCTGAATCTGAATACACATCTGAATATTAAGATGTGTATTAAGATTGAATACTAAATGATTAAGACTATTTGATTTTTAACATCTGAATGTATAAAATTTATCTTTATTTGAAAATTTAAAAACATAAAATTCAAATGAAATACTAATTAATCTAAAATTCAATCAGTAAAATATATAGTTTTTTATAATACGATAGATGTTGATGGTGATGGCTTAAAGGTGAATGCCGATTAGAGACGGTGGTTGGTGATAGTTTTGGTTGATGGTGATGGTTCGGGGTAGTTTTGATTAAGTCTCTGTTATAGATCTTAATCATACAGACCTATTCAGACTCATTAAGTGGTTGTGAAGTAAAAAAAAAACACATTTAATGATTAAAATCTGAATAATTAAGATTCAGACTTTAAAAATAAACGCACTTAATATGTGAGATCTGAATAATTAAGATTCACACCTCCATTAAATACAAATAAATGAGGCCTAAGTCGGCTCCATGCCATCTGTCATATTTCTCTTATATAATACTTCAAATATTGAGCTTAGATAAATAAAACCAAAATTTGTTAAGTACTATGTTTATTTACCAAAAGGGACAGGACGGATGGCCAATTAATATAGTATTATTTTCTACTTCCGACCATTGATTCACGTGTGATATTTTTACATCATGCCGGCCTTTACCATTTAAAATTAAGAAAATAATATTTTTAGATTTCTTATGTATAAAAGATAAATTTTTTTTGTGTAAAAATAATTTTTTCATGTATAAAAAAAAAGTTAGGGTCATTAAACTAAAAACAAATTTCTAAAAAGCCAAAAAATCAGTTGACCTGATTTACGTGACAAGAGATAAAAGAGATTGGAGGTAGTATTATCTTATCCATAATCATTCAAAAGTTTCTACTTTCAATTGTCAAGAAATAGCTTACATTTTAGAGTAGAAAATTTTTAACATTTTTCAAACCATACTACTCCCTTCGTTTCAGTTTATGTAAACCTATTTCTCTTTTGGTCTGTTCCAAAAAGAATGATTCCTTTCTAAATTTTGAAATAATTTAGCTTGAACTTTCAATTCTACCCTTAATAAGAAATTTTTATAACCACACAAATACTCTGGATTCCTTTTTGACTTGTTTAGGACCATAAATTCAAAAAGTCTTCTTTTTTCTTAAACTACGTATCTAGTCAAACAAGTTAGTATAAATTGGAACGGAGAGAGTACTTTCCTTCCTCATGTTTTACTTTTCCTACACTCTAATAAATTACAAGGGCAGTCCGGTGCACAAATACTCTAGAGTCCGGTGCACTAAGCTTTTGCTATATGTGAGATTCGGAAAAGTACTGGACCACAAAGATCTCTTGTACACAGCCTTGGCTTGCATTCCTGCAATAAGTTATTTTCATGGCTCAAACCCGTGACCTTCTGATCACATGACAACAACTTTATCAGTTACCTTACTAGAGTAGTCACCTTAAAACACAAAAAAAAAAGAAGAAGCAAGAGCAGAGTTTCTGACAATACTGATTTAAATGAAAGAAATTGAGCTTTTTATCATTTAATATTAATTCTTCACTTAAATTCCATATTGTTTTTTTATTTAAACACTTAAATTTTGAGTCGCGGGATCAACCATTGATACTAGCAATAAGGTAGGTTGCCTACATTATACTCTTTTGGGATTCGATTCTTCTCCGTACCCTACATAAATGCGAGATGCTTTGTGCACCAAGCTGCAACTAATTTTGAAGCGTAATATATTGAACACTTTACATCGTTGAAAATTGTGCCTATTAAATCCTTCATTGACAGCCAATCAAAGAAATGAAATGCAACAACAACAGCGACTCAGAGAAATCTTACTAGTGGGGTCTAGGAAGAGTAGTGTATGCACAAGCATTACCCTTATCCGATGGAGTAGAGAGGCAATCAAAGAAATGAATCACGTAAAAATTAAATGCTTGTGACGTGTCCAAGAAATGAATAAAAAGGACACATCATATTCAAATTCATATGAATAATTTTGATCATTGTTCTTTGAATCAGCACACCTGTAACACCCTAGACTATAGACAGAGTCCCACATCGGCAAAACACAAGAGGGATGCTGAGTATATAAGTTAATAAGCCTTAGACTCTAATGACGTCCTAGGCTCAGAGCGGACAATATCACTAGCGGGTTGGGCTGTTATAGATGGTATCAGAGCCACTCTTGTGTCAGCCTTGCCGATGGTGGGTCAGATAAGAGTTCAACTGAGTTTAGGCAAATACCGGTTAGGCGGGGCAAACCTCACTGCTGAGTCTAGGCGAAGGTTAGGCGGGGCAAACCTCACTGCTGAGTCTAGGCGAATCCCATGCGGTGGGGCAAACTTCAGCGAGGACGCTGAGTGACAGAGTCCCACATCGGCAAAATACACGAGTGATGCTGGATATATAAGTTAACAAGTCTTAGACCCTAGTAATGCGTTTTAAATTCGTGAGGGCCTAGGCCCAGAGCGAACAATATCACTAACGGGCTGAGCTATTACAACACCTTTCTCCTATTCCTTAAGGAAATTCACAAACTATTGGACCAACACATTGGCCCCCTCCCCCTACAACCTCTGCGACAAATACATCAAAGAGGAAAACGACGTTGCCGTCACGAAAAAACCTCAAAGTTCTCTTTTTTATTTTTCGTCCAAAGTGAAGTGAACGATGGGAGAGGCAACAAATCAACATGGGGTTCAAGAAATTTATAGGAAACTGCTAGTTTTGTCCTTTTACTTCCCTCTAAAACTTTGGACAAATCATTGACCGACTTTTATTTTTATCTCCCACGCGATGTACTCTTATTGCGGCCCCATAAATCCAAACTCTCCGTGTAAGTCTGTAGGATTTACTAAAAGGGAACACTATTAGGATATTTTTATTTTCAATTTCAAAATTCATCCATTAAATCTTATTTAACTTCCCATGTTAAGATTCAGATACTAATTATGACTTTATCCTCAATATATTATTGTGGATTTAGAGTTGCCTCTACGGGTTCCCATACAGGGGTGAAGCTACATATATATCTTCGTTCAAAAAATTACAAGATGTATATAAGTAAAATATTATGTTTTAGAGGTATATAATACGTATTGAACATCCTTTTTGCCGAATTTTTTTCACTTCTCTTAAGTTTGAACACCCTTGAAAAAATTCTTGACTTCGCCACAGTTCACGTGAGCACAGTAACTTTTGCCCAATCCGTATTCATGTATTTATAAATTCATTAATATCTAAAAATATTTGATTGTGCATTCAGTTTTTATTATATATTAGTTGGAGGTCGCCGTACGAATTTATAAACTTTAAATCATGGACCCACCTCTGATCACTCAATCATTGGAAAGTTCTAAGGTTTTTAACTTACACAAAATTTTGTATAAATAGTATCGATATATTATACTTTGGTTTGTACGTAGACATGTCATGAATAGTTCTAAATTTTTACTTCCTATAGCAAATTAATAGGGTTGGCTTATTATTACATACTTACACATTAATTTTAGAAAAATATTATATAGTTTATATAGTTTATTTTTTCAAAAACTGGTGTTTGATCAGTGAACTACTTGATTGAAGATGTCTCTGATGGATTATTATATGCAGCGAAAGCAATCCCAGTATCAAAATCACATGTAATCTAGACTAGTATATACGGAGTTTCAGGGGTTACCTTTTGAATCGTGAACATATCTCTTCTATCACGTGAGCCTTCAGTTCCATAACTTCTCAACGGAATCTCCATTACCCGCACAATCGTGATCCTCGAACGTTCCAGGTCTTCTACTGTGTTATCCAAATAATACCCGGAAAACAACAATTTCGTGTGGGCAAAATTTCTAGGAAAATATGGCTGAAAATTTCGGCCACCATCACCCATTCCTCTAGGTGGAAAATCTTATGTATTTATAGCACAAGTTTTAAGGGTTAAAACTCTTTTCCCAAAACCTGTTGGGTTTTCATTTCCACCAGAAAAAGGATTCCTTTATTTCCTATTATTTAGGCACATCGGGGACCACCAAATTTAATTAACAAGGCTTCCAATTATGAAATTAATTTCTAATTTTCGAAACTAATATCAACCATAATTAATTATAAATTATTCCACTAAAATTTCGTAATTGCACTCCTTATTCAATTTCGAAATTCATGCATTAAATCTTATTTAACTCCCCATGTTAAGATTCAGATACTAGTCAATTAAATTAAATTACTGACAATTTAATTTATTGATTATTTCCTTTAGACTTTCGCTTAACTTATTTCATGTGTCGGACACAAAATCCACCGGTCGGGTTAACACATGAAAATTTATAAGCTTTCATAAAGGTGTATCATCAATCTCTAAACCGAGATATGGATTCTATCAACTAACTATTACTTCGCCAATGTACATTATTATTATCCAATTTACCAGGCATATTGACCCACAGAAGAATCTCGCCTTTTAATAAATCAAAACAATAATAATGTACACAACTAATAATAATTATATCAAGATTAAGAGTATAAGTACATTTAATGGCTAGAGAGTTTATTTTATTAAGTCAGTATGAAATACTTATCTCTACTTGGTCCGTTCAATACATACAAAATGTACTAGCACAAGAAGTTGAAATTAAACCATTCCCATAATCAAGATAAATTATATTTAATCTTGTGCTACAATCATCCATGATGGTTTGTCCAATTTCATCATTAGATTGTGAACTCAAACTTTATACTTATAAGAACCGATGATTTAATCTTCCGTGTATAAGTTAAACTCTATACACTAAATCATCTACTATATAAGCAAATGACACAGACTAATATATGATCTATTTAAAACTTTATTAAAATTGATAAATAATTATTCCATAATAAATACTATATTTAAACCAAATTCATAATTAATAGTATATATCCCAACAGTCTCCACCACATATTTTGAGAAATCAACTATATTATCCAAGCTGAAAAGAAAGAAAGTGTATTTAGGTTAGCAAGCCAGCTAGAAGCAGTATTTTGGATTGATCATTCCTTTTAGCATTTTCTAAATATGTTAGAAATTAAGATAAAAGATAGTGACACGTGTTAAACACTTAAGTAACGTCTGGTTGGTACCATTGGGAGAAATGTCCACATCAAACTTAATATTGTTAATCCTGTTATGATAAAAATCAAAATATGGTGGATGTTTACTCTTCCTCCATTATCATTCTCTCAAATGGTTAATGACATATTCAATGACATATTTTCTATGTTCAATGACATATTACATGACATATTTTCTTTACTTTTCATGCCTATATAAAGGCTTTGTAATAGATAGGAAAATACACACAATTTAAGAAGAAAATCTCTTCCTTTCTCTCTATCTCTATTTCTTGTTCATGTTTTACTAAATTGTCTTTATTTCTTGTTCATGTGTTACTAAATTGCTTTTATTTCATAACACGTTATCAGCACGAGTCTCTAACCAATTGTATATATATATCTACAAAAATTTTCCTACATCCAGAAAGATTACAATTTGAAGCCATACATATCATCACATGGTTAAATGTAAAGAGAAACTGCATATGATAAGTAATGAAATGTAAGAAGGTATGATTATCTTATACTTGTCATTCCTTTAAAATCCCATATGCACACAACTTCGTACTACACCTATATTGTATAAGAACATATTAATATTACATCTTTTATATCACATGAATGGAATAAAATTTTCGAAGTTCTATATGTTAAAATCATAGTAGCAGTTAATTGTTGATATGATGCATGTCATGGTAACCAAGGATATTTTATATAAATTGTCTTATACATATTTATGTGTTAACTATCTTCAATCTGTCCTGCCGCTTTTAACATTTTCTTTTACTTGGATGAATATTTTTTTTCCTTTTGGATTTTTACACTTGCATATAGTACCAAAAAAAAGGAATAAAAAATAAAATAAAATTGGTCATACTGATTAAAAGCATAAATCATCTTGAAGAAAACAAGAAATACTTCACATCTTTATCTAGGTTGATTAATTACTTCTTTGAAGTTTGGAAAACAAACCAGCTATTGAGAAAGTATACTTCATAATTTATGGTCGTATCATTTGAAAGCAAACAATGATTAGTATGACTACTAGAAGAGGTATTTTTGAGTATCCATGACCTACTTGATGTTTGCTACTGATTTACCATTTTTAAGTATTTTATATGACTGATGCACATGCTACAACTGGTAAGTTGTTACCTATAATGTCACTTTTCAGGTAATATAAATGCTGAATTTATGTATTAGTACTATATATGTGTTGTTACCTATATGATGTAATTTTGATAAATTTATTCACTAATTATTTGGTTGAATTGAGTGAATGAAAGTCATGGCGTTAAATCAAATCCAATAGGTAGGGTATACCCCGAAAACAACAATAATTTTGAGAGAGACTCAATAAATATTAAGACAATGATTTTATGATCCTTTTAAACTCTAATAGAATTTAGAAGAAATATTCTGACTACAAACAATTGTATTTCATATAGATGCTACAAATAATTAATAAAGCTTTACGCTGATTTGAGATTTGTACACTTATTTAAGAAAGCAAATTTGATTTGCTAAGTTGCAAATTAGTTGTGTATAACTTTCTTGGCATGTGATTGAAATTAAGGCTTGAGAATGAATCTCAATATTGTTTAGCCTATTATGCCATTAATTGAGGATAAAACATCGAGATCAAGTCCTGATGCTCCATAATGATAAGAGTTGGGTTTGAGTCCCAATTTATTATGGCTTAACATGCCTTTATATTGGTAAGACATTAGGTTTGAGTCCCAATGTACCATATTGATGATATAATGATGACTAAAGAAAAATAATAAATTTTTCATGAAAAGGCATAAAAATTGTCCCACTTGATTTGCTCTATTCTTGAAGTGAATGTAAAGGCAATGCTTACCATCAAATTGATATGAAAATAATAAAGCATGTCGCTGATTATGATCCATTCCTTGAAGAGAATGTGACTTGTGATAAGCATTGAGAATGCAAACCCATTCCTAAAGTTGAATGTGGCAATATGTGATAAAAACAATGAATAAAGACATGCAATTCATGATTATATGAATATCACACAACTCACCTCTAAGGGAGGTTTGAGTAAAATAAAGAGAATAAATATTATTGTGTGGTTACATGAATATGTCATTGGTCGCGTACATGTGATATGCCAAATATTATTTTGTCATGCCTTATAAAAGTTATTAAAGGCAAAGTTAAAGCAAGAAATGATTTTGCTTATGATGATTTTGACCATGACAATTTATTATGATATAATTTTCTCCGTGAAGGAGACATTTACCATATGAATGGTATGATAAAAGATCTTGTAGTACAAAAGTTGTTAAGAACTCCGGAAAAACTAATTTGTTACTATCCGGATGAATAAACTTATTCATGACATTGATATTGTAAAGTCTCAAAAGAAACTTTTTGAGTTTCAACTATATAAGTCAAAGTAATTGGCATATTGAGACTATAAATGAAAGGAAGATTGAATATCTTCATATTTCTATAATCATACCGGGTAAATATGAAAGGTTACCCGATCTTCTTTCTATTTGTACTACACAAATATAAGCATGATGCTGGAATCATATGCCACAAGTAAACTAGAGGTTTACTAAAACAAATATTAATTGGCATGACCGGTTGACCATCTCGGTTCAATTATGATGCTAAAAATTAATTAAGAATTACATTGACATATATTGAAGAATAGAATATTCTTCCAGAATTCTCTTGTGCTGCTTATTCTCATGATATATCAGTTAAGGTTGGGATTGAATTCTTTGATTTCTGGAAGGAATAAAAGGTGATATAGATATATGGGCCCAGTCACCTGCCATGTGAACCGTTTACTATTATATGATTTTAATAGATGCATCTATTTTATGGTCACATGTGCATTTGTTATCAACTTGCAGTTTGGTTTTTGCAAGATTGCTTGCTCAAATTATTAGAGCACAATTCCAGAATATAAATTATGATGATTTATCTTAATAATACTGGTTTAAATCCAAGTTGGTTTAGCAGAAATTGTATGCCTCCAATTATAGCTAAATCATTGGTTATGAGAACAAAACTCCCAAAAACGAAATTTGGTATGAGATTTATTATTTAATATACAGCAGCACTTGTACGCATCTAGCCAAGTTATAAAAATTTCTCCCTATCACAATCGGTTCAGGGTCAGGAACCAAATAATTTCTATATAGAAATATGGATGTGCTATATGATTTAATTATGCCACCAAAATGCACAAAGATGAGTTCCCAAAGAAGGTTGGGAAATGTGTTGGTGATCCCAACATTAGGGGGAGAAAATGGGCAGCTGAGAAAGTGATACGTGAAATGAATTATTATGAATACATATAGATCCTCGTACAAGAAAATATGAACTTGAAGTTCAAGTGATAATTCATTTACAAATTATTGCCAGACGCATTTGCTGACCCAAAGCTAAATGTCATATTTCAGCTGCTAATGCTCCAAATAGAATAAAGTCTATGAGGGACAAAATCTATGGCACGTATGAAGTGTAACAGACCAATCGGTTCCAAAGATAAAACTCCTTGAAGAAGGAGAGGGGCAAATATTCAAAATAGTCATAATAAGGAGGCAAGTGCCCTAGAAGAGCACCACGACATAACACTTCATAAGACCTCATGGGAGAGGCTCAGGTACCTGAAAATAATGAGATAAAAAGATCTCAATAAGTTATGTCTTTATTAGGTAATAATGGAACCGACGTAAAGTGATCGTCGATGATATTGTTAACATAATGTAGCACTCAATATTATTAATATTGACGAGGATCTTGAGCTCAAATCTGTCATGAAATTTGGACACATAAATGATTGGCCAAATGAAAAATAAGCAATGAAAATTGACTTCACTTGAAAAAATGTAAAGTTGCGCGGATAGTCCCAACACATGAAAGTATAAAGCCAATGGAGGTATAAATGTATTCTTGTGCAAAAAGTTCAAGTCGATAGACATAAAGACGACTTGTGACACAAGAAAATTAGTAAATATCCTCACATTGATTATATGGAGACATGTTCTCTTATGGTGGATATAATCATTTCAGGTTTTAATCTGGCAATACATGAAAACTTGATATGCGTATCATGGAAATCATTGAAGGATTAAAATTGTTCTGAATCATATTAATGTTTCCAAGAAATTTATTAAATAAAGCTTCAAAAATCCTTATACGGATTGAAACAATCAGGGCGCATGTGGTATAATTGCCCGTGTGAGTACCTATTGAAAGAAGGGTACAAGAATGATTCAATTTGTCCTTGTATCTTTATAAAAAGATCTGGATTTGAATTTGTTATAATCTCTGTGTATGTTGATGATTCAAATATCATTACAACTCCCAGGCAGCTTCCTAAAGCAGTAGACTGTTTAAAGAAAGAATTTGAAATGAAAAATTTTGGAAAGACTTTTTGTCTTGGTGTACAAATTGAGTATATGAAAGATGAAATTTTTATCAATCAATCAGCATACACTAAAAAGATTTTAAAGCAATTTTATATGGATAAAGCACATCCATTTAGTACCCCGATGGTTGTGAGATCACTCGATATAAATAAAGATCCATTCCGACCTCATGAAAATAATGAAGAACTTGTTGGTCCTGAAGTACCATATCTTAGTGCAATTGATGCACTAATGTATCTTGCTAACACTACAAGGCGTGACATAACGTTTTCAGTTAATGTCTTAGCAAGATATAGCTCTGCTCCTACAAGGAGACATTGGAGTGAAATCAAACACATATTGTGTTATCTAAAAGGGACTACCAATGTGGGCTTATTTTATGGCAATGATTGCAATCCCGATCTTGTTGGTTATGCCGATGTAGAATATTTATCTGACACACACAAGGCTTGATCTCAAACATGCTATGTGTTTACATGTGGAGGCACTGTCATATCTTGGTGATCGACTAAGCAATCAATCGTGGCTATTTCTTCTAATCATGCTGAGATAATTGTTATTCATGAAGTAAGTCGAGAATGTGTATGGTTGAGGTCTACTATACATCTTATTCGAGACAAATGTGGTTTGAAGTGTGATAAACTACCCACAGTTTTGTATGAAGAAAATACAACATGCATAGCCCAATTAAAGGGAGGATTCATAAAGGAGTTAGGACAAAGCACATTTCACCTAAATTATTATTCACACATGATCTTCAAAAGAATGGTGATATTAATTTGCAACGGATTCGTTCAAGTGATAATATGGCTGGTTTTTTCACCAAATATCTAGGCGTCACCCTTCAAGAAACTAGTGTACAAGATTGGGATACGAAGGCTCAACGATGTGAACTGACGATCTCATCAGGGGGAGTTAATATGCGTTGTACTCTTTTTCCCTTACAAGGTTTTGTCCCATTGGGTTTTCCTTGTAAGGTTTTTAACGAGACAACCAAAAGGCGTATTTCTAAATATGTGTACTTTTTTTCCTTAATTAGGATTTTTTTCCCATAGGGTTTTTTCCTAATAAGGTTTTAACGAGGCACATTATTTATGGACATCCAAGGGGGAGTGTTATGATAAAAATCAAAATATGGTGGATGTCTACTCTTCCTCCATGATCTTTCTCTCAAATGGTTAATGACATATTCAATGACATATTTTCTATGTTCAATGACATATTCTATGACATATTTTCTTCACTTTTCATGCCTATATAAAGGCTTTGTAATAGATAGGAAAATACACACAATTTAAGAAGAAAATCTCTTCCTTTCTCTCTATCTCTATTTCTTGTTCATGTTTTACTAAATTGTCTTTATTTCTTGTTCATATTTTACTAAATTGCTTTTATTTCATAACAAATCCAATATTGTTTAGTTCCTATATTTCTTTTTCGCATAATCCTATATTATTTTGTGTGGAATAGAAAACTACAAGTACTGTAATATATGAATAAATCAAGTAAAATGACAAAATTTATATAAGACTAATATAGCAACACAATCTTCCATTTTGAGTAAAAAGCAAACACATATTTAAAATTTTACACTATATTCTAATTTTAATACGACAAACCAAACTTCGAATAAGAAACAAATCCTACATTATAACTCATGCATCACCCTTAAATTGAATGATTTTTTTTTTAATATGGACAAGAGCAAAACTTAAGTAGATTATGTTGCTCGAGCTGTTAAATTTTGACCACAACATGTTAATTAGGAGTTTGAACTAAAATATTTCGGAACTGATATGCAGTACTTTTTGTCCAATCTCTCGAACTTGTAATCGAAAAAAAAAATCTAATCTCTTAAACTTCATTACTCCCTCTATTTCAGTTTATGTGGACCTATTTCTTTTTTTATCTGTTCCAAAAAAAATGACTCCTTTTTAAATTTGGAAACAATTTAGCTTAAACTTCCAACTCTACCCTTAGTGAGAAGCATTTATAACCATGCAAATACTCTGGACCCTTTTTTGATTTAAATTCTAAAAATCTTCATTTTTTCGTAAACTCCGTGCACAGCCAAATAGGTTCACATGAATTGAAACGGATGGAGTATAATTTTTTAGTTTAAGAAATCAGCGGAGGAAATAATTGCATTGTTGTTGCTGGTTCAGAAAGGAAAATATCACAAAATCAATCATCAATCAAACAAATAATTATAAGCAAGAGAAACCTGTCTTACCTATATATGCATGATTGCTTGTGTGTTGGCATGCAGTTCCAACTCAAAATGAAGAAGTAACAACTTAAATTAGTTGTTGTAGATGCTAAGTTAGGTTCATTTGTCTTCACTATTGTCCATCTGTCGATTAATCAAGTTTGAATCCTTGAACTTCATTCATTGCGAATAAAAAGGAGCAGTCCGGTGCATTAAACTCCCATTATGTGTGGAGTTAGGAGAAAAACCAGATCACAAGGATCTATTGTACGCAGTTTTACCTTGTGTTTCTACAAGAGACTATTTCTATGGCTTGAACCCGCAACCTCCTGGTCACATGGTAACAACTTTACCAGTTACGCCAAGACTCCCCTTCTCATCGTGAATGGGTGACTCAATAATTTTCTTGTAGTTGGAGCCGTAACTAAGATGTAGACATTGTCGCTATCCTTATATTCATCAGCCATCTATCATTGTCTAACTAATGTATTCCAAGGACATAGATCCTATTTAAAACTTTGGAGAATGGGGAACACATGGCACCATTCCAATACTTTGCATTTTTGGCATAGCTAAAACAAGTGCATGCCCAAAACGAGAAATAGAGACAAAAGGAAAAAAATGAAGACTACAACTTGGTAATTCGTATGGCTCTATATACAATTACTTTGTTATGTTTGTTATGGTACAACTGTTGGATTATTATATGCAGTGAAAGCAATTCAATTATCAAGATCGATCATGTATATCCTAAACAACTAGTATATATAATGGGTTTTACAAGTTATCTTTTAAAGCGTGAATAAAGCTCCTCAATCACGTGACCCTCAAGTTCCACAATAACTCAATGGAATCACCATCATCGACGCAATCAGGATCTCCAAATATTCCACTATCTTCTACTTTGCCGAATAATAATTGAAATTTGTAAAATTTGTGTGGGCAGATTTTTCACCAAAATTAGAGAGGAAAACGTCCACCACTAATAGAAAAAAAAATCTTCCTTTATGTCGGTCATGTTTTTAAGGAGATTCAAACCCTTTTCTAAAACCTATTGGATTTTTATTTCCACCAATTTTTTTTCTTCTTTTAATTCTAAATTATACGGGCATAGTAGAGATCACATAATTCAATTAACAAGACTTCCTATTAAGAAATTAATTCAAAAATTCATCCTGTCTCAGAACAGGAGGCTCGAAAGGCACATCCTCGTCACCGGATGGAGGCCTTATAGTAGCATCCTTGGAAAGACCTGCCAAAGAAAATGGAACTAAAAAGAACTCAACGGCACGAGGAAAAAGGTCAAATATTATTAACTCAGAGAAGGAAACTTACCATGGGTGTAAAGCCCCGTAACCTGTATGAATAATTTGGATTTAATTTGAGCTTAAGGATGTAATTTGAACAAACCCAAGCTATATGAATTATTTGAGTAGAACGAAGTTATTGAGATATTTGGAACTAATTACTTATATCAAAGAATGAATATGGGATTGATGGTAATTAAAAGGATTATTAACAACTCTTGAAAGGAAATGAATTAAGGAACAAGGAAATACAAATGGAAAATGAGGGAATCAATGATATGAGCTTAAGGTGACGATGGATGGAATATGAGTTAGATGACGTGATTACTAGCTAGGAAACAAGGGAACAAAAAGGAAATTGAAAGAATAAAATAGTTAGGCAAGGTGAACACATCTGGATACAATTTTAAATTAAGGGAATGAGATTAATCAAATAGGAAGTTAAACGCATCAATTTTTGATCTTCAGAGGTTGACGCTATGGGTGACGCGTCGCATCCCCATAGTCCCTCAATTCTCTATCTGCCAAGAATGTGCGCAGTGAACTATGCCCATCACGCCAACCTTGGCGTCCCCTTAAATTTCATATAGCTGGGACGCACACGATAGTGCATGCGACGCGTCCCAAGCGGCATGCGATCTTTGAAGCCTTTTTAAGGTAATTACGGGATGATATTGGTCTTTTATGTTTCGGGGATTTGTCTTTGAAGATTTAGAGAGAGAAGAAGACTCTCTACCATTAATACACCTTAAGGTAAGAATTTAATTCTTTCTTTGTAGATCTAGTTCATTAATTACACCTCTTAACTCTTCAACTACATGGAAATCCTAAAAGAAAATCTCAAAAACACTTCAAGAACCTAAATTTTGAATTTTTTAGGGTTTGACAAAAAGGTAATCTCTTCACTCCAAACTTATACATTATACTCCGTGGATGTAGAAGAGTATGTTTATGAAGATCGATTTGTATTTAGGCCTCTATTCATGAAACCCTAGAAGAATTGGTTGGTAAGGATGATGAATAGTGTTGGGTCTTGTTCAAAAGATGTTATTTTGAGCTTTTAATGGAATGACTAAATCCTATGATATGTTTAATGAAGGATTTGGAGTTAAAGTTCAAGGATTTATGTGACGACCCGACCCGTCGTCTCATAGGTTACCGCTCCGTTTTTCCCATTCTCAGCTTCTTTATGCTTTATAATCTGTATCTTATGTGATCGAGTTGGTTTGGAGTGGTTTTGATAAGAAATGAGACACTTAGTCTCTTTTAAGAAGGCTTAAGTTGGAAAAGTCAACCGGACGTTGACTTATGAGTTATAGGGATCGGATGTGAATTCTGACGGTTCGATTAGCTCCGGGAGGTGATTTGTGACTTAGGAGTGTGATCATAAATGGTTTTAGAGGTCCGGTGTAGAATTAGGCTTGAATTAGCGAAGTCAGTATTTTGGCGAATTCCGGTTAATAGGTGAGATTTTGATCCGAGGGTCAGAATGGAATTCCGAGAGTTTCTGTAGCTTCATTATGTCATTTCTGATGTATGTGCAAAATTTCAGGTTATTCGGACATCATTTGGTCGGGTTTTTGATCGAAAGTGTATTTCAGAAGTTTTTGGGAACTTAGGCTTGAATTCGATGAGTTTTGGGTAATTTGATGTTGTTTGAGGTATTTTGATGGTTTGAACAGGTTTGAATGATGTTATGAATTATGTTGGCATGTTTGGTCGGGGTCCCATGAGGCTCGGATATGTTTTGGAAGAGTTTTTGGAAGATTTTGGCGTTTCGATTATGAGCATGTAATGATCCAAAGGTCTATTTTTAGTTCTAGAGATTGAAATTTGATTTTGAGACTTCCGAAATTTTGATAATGAATTATAGGAGTGATCTGGAAAGTTTGGTCTAATTTCATCAAGTCACGATTGTGTTTTGACGCGAAACATGAGTTAATTATTTAACGAGCAAAATGGGTATTGAACTGAGCAAATGAGCTCCAAATTGAGTTTCGACTGAAGGGCTATGTTTTTATAATTATTTGTGACTCATAGGAACAAGAATCATCGAATTCCGAGGTCCCAGGCCCGAGAAATGAATTTTTGAGTAAAATTGCTTTCGAAAATATTTAAGGAAAATGGAAATGAAATTTGATTAGAAAGTGATGGTATCGGGCCCGTATTTTGGTTTCGGCGCCCGGTACAGGTCTTATATATGGTTTAAGCACTTTCTGTAAAGTTTGGTTGAAAACGAACGCCGTTTGACGTGTTTCGGACTCAAAATGGAAAATTTGATGTTTTATGAAATTTGAAAGAATTCTTGGATTTTAAAGCTTAATTCGTGGTATATGATGTTATTTTGGCGATTTGATCGTACGGTTAAGTTCGTAGGATGTTTTTGAGTTTGTGTATGTGTTTGGTTAGGAGCCTCGAGGGCTCGGGAGTATTTCGGAGGTGTCTCGGAGTGATTTCGGACTTAGGAAAATTGGAGAAAATTGCAGAAATAGTACCCCATGAACAGTATCGTGTACAGTACCCCCGTGAACAGTACTGTGTACAGTAACACGCGTGAACAATAGCCGAAAATTCTGGACAGTGTAGAGAAAGAGCAGTCCGATTTTCTTTCATTTTTTGGACTTTCAAGCTCGGATTCTGGCAATTTTGAGCGAGAAGTTATGGGAATTCTTGGGGTAAGTGTTCTTGACTCTCTTGTGATTATATTCCATGAATAAATCTTCATTTTTGGCTTTAGATTATTGATATTTGAAGAGAAATGGATGATTTTCTAAAATTCTCTAAAGATGAATTTTTAAGATTTGAAAGTCAATCCGATGTCGGATTTTGGTAAAATTTGTATGGTTGGACTCGTGGTTGGATGAGGGTTCATATTCCATGACTTTTGTCGTATTCCGAGACGTGGGCCCCACGGGCGAATTTTGAGTGTAATTTCGGATTTTTGATGGAAAATGTAGAATTCCATATGGAATTAATTCCTATAATTTTTATTAACTGAATCGAATCGTTATGGCTAGATTCCAGGCATTCAGAGGTCAATATGGGGCAAAGGCATCGCGAGCTAGAGAATTAGCCGGTTCGAGGTGAGTAATGATTTTAAATGATGTCCTGAAGGTTTGAAACCCCGGATTTGCACAATATAGTGCTATACTAAGTTGAGATACACGCTGTGTGACGAGCGTGAGGTTCAATGCTATGGGGATTGTGATTTGGTCCATCCCGAATGATATTTTACTACATTTTTGATTGAGACGTATACTTTATTATTGTGAATTGGGCTTGTTGCCATGCTTGGGGCCTTGTGCCGACCTGTAGAACCCTTAGGGGATTTTTGACTGGTTTTCCTCACTTATTTTGTTAAAGAATTTATATCCTCAGTCATGTTTTCAATTGTTTAAAAATGATATGAACCAGATTTTTGAAATGCTAATCATATAGAAAGAGATATGAGGGCTGAGATCCCGACCGTACATTATGCCCGAGAGGCTGTGATTTTTAAATGACTCAGAGGGGCCGAGGACCCAATAGTGAGGATATTTTATATGATATAGATTGGGCTGCACGCCGCAGCAAATACATATATTGGATCGGGCTGCACGCCGCAACAAATACATATATTGGATCGGGCTGCACGCCACAACAAATACATATATTGGATCGGGCTGCGCGCCGCAGCAAGTACTTATATGGATCGAGCTGCACGCTGTAACAATATTATATATATATATATATATATATATATATATATATATATATATATATATATATATATATATGGATTGGGCTGCACGCCGCAACAATATAACGCTTGGGCTGAAGGAGCCCCTTCGGAGTCTGCACACCTCCAGTGAATGCAGTTGACTATTATTATTATTATGGATCGGGCTGTGCGCCAAAGCAATATACGGATCGGGCTGCACGCCGCAGCGATATATATATTTATTGATTCGGTTATCGTAAGAAGTATATGAATTGAGAACTGAGGATAAGAACGAATAAATGAACTGAAATGCTTGAGGAGCTGAATTATACTGATTATATCTGTTTTACCTGGTTTAAAGAATTTCACATGATTTCCTCATTCACTGCTGCTTAAATGATTTTACTGTTTTGATATAGAACTGCTTAGTGCCTTTACGTGATTTCATACTATCAACCATTATTTATTGTTATTACTCACTGGGTCGGAGTACTCACGTTACTCCCTGCACCATGTGTGCATAGAGCGAGCTTTCCTGCCGTTCAGTTTTCATCGGAGTTATCGAGGTAGCTGCATGGCGTTCACAAACCCGATTTCTCCTTCTATCTCCACTTATTATTCCGCATTTTAGACATATTTCTATATTAGATTGTTGAAACCTTGTATTAGAGGCTCAGACTTGTGACACCAGATCAGTGGGCTATTTTACAGAGATCTTTCGTGATTATAGTTTCCGCACATTTCAACTGTTAAATTCATTCTTCTATTTATATTAAATTGATATCTATTTCCGAAAATTGGTATTGAATTATAAAGAAAGAGATTGTGAGATGTCAATTGGTCGGGCTTGCCTAGCATTATGTTGAGCGCCATCACGGCCGGGTTGGGGTCGTGACAATTTACCTTCAAATGATGAAGTGGGGATTTTTGCTAAACTTATGAAATTAGACTTAAAGTGTTGGGCACTTAGTTAGGTTAGTTGGTATTATTGTGATGCGTTATTGAATTATGTGAGTTCGTATATGTAGATTGTGACTCGTCGGTATTATTGGATCATTTGGGATAAGGTTGGAAGCAATTTAAGGTACGTTGAAACTTATTACCTTCGGAGCTTTTCTCCAAACTCATATCGAGGCACGATTAAATTGAGTTTCTAAATATGGGTCCAATCTTGTGGGGACGAGCTAGTTGGGATTTTACCATTTCTTGCATCATAAAGGGTTTGAGTGCTACAAATATTATTTTCTTGACATGTTATTCAAATTTTAAAATTTAATAAATGAGAATTGACACACCTCCTTTTTTACTACTCCTAAAGGGGTATAAGGGAGTTTTTCTAATTTAAGTGACAATAGAAACATGATTATTATTTAAGATCAGAGTCGCCACTTGGGAGAGTTTATGGTGTCCCAAGTCACTGGTTCAGAATCCCGAATCGAGGAGATTTGACTTTGTATTAATGTCTGCAAAACACAGAAATCTGGGTAAGTAATTCTGTTAACCCAGGAGAAGGTGTTAGATATTCCCGAGTTCCGTGGTTCTAGCACGGTCGCTTTGATCATACTTGGCTTATTAAATTGTTTAATTACTCAATTTCAGAACCTATGTGCATTAGCTACTTTTAATCTTGATTTATTCATACTTAAGGAATTATCTTGAAACGGGTCACGCTTACGGGTACCCATTTGTTTGGCGTGTCAAAAATTATATCACGCAAACGTGTCCACAATTAATAACGCTTTATTGTAGCTAAGAAAGTTTGGCCGAAGTTGCGCGAACGCATACTCCGATTTTGTTTTTAGAAATCATAATCATATCACGCAAACGTGTCCACAACCACGATAGTATATTAAACGGGCCTAAAGCAAAACTATGAATATTTGTCATTTTTGTATCTAAGTCATAAGATTAATACGAGGGCCATGAATGATTAAATTGTGGATGGCACACCTCAGACTATATGAACTACATTTGATTTAGCGACCTATTAAAAATAATTTTATTATTAAGAAAGTTTGACCGAAGTTGCGTGAAGACATACTCCGAATTGATTTTTAGAATCGTAATTATGTCACGCGAACGTGTACACAATCACAATAGTATATTAAAAGCGCGCCTAAAGCATTGCTACGATGTTCTTGAATTGCTTAATTTCTAGAATTTGAGATTAACGAATTTAGTCAAACTTCCCAAGCTATAAAGGCTCGACTGAATTAACAATTTGTAAGTTATAGGCTCACCTATAAAGTTACCGATCACGGGCCCAAAACTGAAGTTGAGATATGTGGGCCTGGGAGCCTATAAGACCATTGATCATGGGCCAAAAACTGAAGCTCAGCTAAATGGATCTGAGCAGTGACATTCTTGAAAGAAAAGAACGTCAAAGACCTTTTGCATAAGCTCCAGATCTAGGCCAAAATGTTGTTGGCATCCACTACTTACAACACAATCAATTCTGCCATATATAACCCTTTATTTATTCTATGGCCATAGTTATATAATGTCCTAATAATAATAACATTTATCTATTTCTAGCAAGCATGGTAGCAGATGGTCAGAACCTCCCTCTAGGCATTAGGCTAGATGGGACTTGGATCAAATTCACAAATGGAATCAAATAAACCAATCTATTTTCATTCCTAATTTCTGAATTCTATAGGACTGATATGAGGGATGCTATTCGACGAGTAGATTACCAAATGCTTCAGAACAAACAAACAAGCGAATGCTATAAAACAACTAATTAGGAATAGAGAGAAAGCAACCCAACGCAGAGAAGAATAAGGCTAATCGACAGTTCTGCATAACTTAACAGTAGTGCCATGAAGTTATGACAATGATAACTCAAATAGCCAGTAGTGCCAACGATTCCCAACAAATAAAACATTTGGGTAGAACTAATCACAAGAACAACACAGAATCTAGAGGAACATAACTTGTTGCAGCTAGCCCGCAGACAGAATTGGTAGATCAGCAGGTTAGTGTAAGTGTTTCAATAATAAAGTCCAAAGGCATAGCTCAAACCACGCATTTTTAGCAAGCAAACTCAAACCATATTAAGGAGGCACACATGAATCCTTATCAACAAAATGGATTAGGATAGTTTCAGATTCGAACCATTAAGAAACGATCATGCTTAGCGCGAAACTGCCATGAATTCAAACTGATCTTTAGCTAAATTAATAGCATATCTTAACAGAAAATCAAAACTAAAAAAAAAAGCAAGAAAAGGATTTCCAGCATTTCAAATTCGAACCACATGATGATTTCAAATTCTCAGCATTTCAATGATGATTTTAGCACTCATTTAAAATTCAAACTTCAGCAGCAAAGACTCACCAAAGCTCGTTCCTGAACATATGAAGTACGAAACAAATTCGACACTATTTTGTACTTGAAGACAAAGTTCGATGCTAGTTTATATAGGAGTAAGCAAGGAATTTAGAAGATGATTTTCGATTTTATTTTTTAAAACTCTAATTTAACCAAAAAAAACAGAGATGTCCAATGAGAAAACAGAACGAGCAATCACTGAACCCTCATACACTGACCTTCAACTTGAAATAAGCATATTCGAACAAATTTAAACCTGAAGACGTCACCAAGAACACTCTGAGAGAAATATAGAATCAAAAATCATGTTGGGATTTAATTGAGCATATTCACAAAGAGCAAAACTAAACTTAGAAACTGCTTTAAATACAAAGGTGAAGCATGGCTCGATCAAAATCCAGAATCGACACCATTCAAGACACACAAATATGCGCTCATATTAAACCTTGAATTCAGCATTTATTTCTAAACTTTCACCATATTTTGCACACCAGAAACAATAACGAAGGAGAAAATTAAACCTGCAATTGATACGTACAACACAACAAATTACTCACGAAACCGCGACTCGTGACCTTCGAACAAACCTCACCTCTCGTACTCAATCCAAACTCATGATAAAGGTGAAATTTATGAATTAAAGAGATGAAGAAAAACCAGAAATGTGAACACTGAACTAAAAGAAAACAAATATTTTTTGTATTTTTGTACTTTTCTATTCTGGGAATAAATGGAAGAACAACAACGAAAAGAGAAGAATATTTTAGACCCTGTTTTTCTCTCAACTTTTTCTCCAGAAATTTCTCTCTAAAAAAATCCCCCTTTCCTCTGAAAATATCATCTCTCTTATATAGGACCTCCGGTGTTCTCGAACTTTCTTCCCTCCTCTCCAAAAAATCTCCAAACAAAAATCTTCCCCGAATCTGATTTTTTTACCCCTTTTTTGATGAAAAAAGGGACAAATGGAGGGAGTAGATCAAATTAAATCCAATCTAACGCTCCCCATTTTTCCTCATTTCCATCCAAAGGGTTAATAATCCGAAATAAATCAAAGAGAAGGCATGTGAGGAAGAGGAATTTTGTCAGAAATGGTTAGAATCTTGGTGACATGGTGAAGATGGGGGCCGTGTGAGTGAACTCACCTGAGTTTTCGGGCGAGTTAGGATTGAATCGGCTTGATGGAAAAGAAGAACAGTGCCCTTGCACCGTTTGAGTCTCTTTGGGATTTAGGGTTTACTTTTAGGGAAAAATTATAACAGGGTTTATATATTAAAGGGAAATGGGGTGGGTCAGTGGAACGGGTCATGGTTTTGGGTTGGACCGGGCGGGTAAGTTGGGAGAAAGGGTTTGGGACTCAATTAAAATAGCCCTTTCTTTTTTAATTCTCTTTTCCTCTTTTTTTTCAATTGCTTTTATTTTCCTTTTTAATTCATTAAAGACCTAGATTAAATTCCCAAATTAAATTAAATTATAAAATTAAGCTAATTATCTACTACAATATTTACAAAAATTAATTACTCCTTAATAAAAAGAGGAAATTACTAATCTAAAAATAAAAAAGCTAAAAATGCAAAAGTAAGCCAATTTTTGTGATTTTCAATTTTTAATAAAACAACTAATTAACCTTAAAATGTAAACATGGAACTTAAATATAATGCATGGTATTTTTGGCATTTTTATGATTTTAAAAAAAATAAACATGCATAGAAATGCAAACAATCAGCACAAATTCCCACAAAAACCTATAAAATTGTAAAAAATAGAAAAAATTATTTTTCTTGTATTTTATGGGAGTAATTCCTATAGGGCAAAAATCATGTACTCACAGCTGCCCCTCTTTGCTTAGAAACACGAAGAGTTTTCTTGCAAAGATAAAGTGAGAGGATACGAGCGATTTTTGCCCATTTGAATACTCCGTGGGAAGCATTTTTGAAAGATTTGACCGCACCCTACTTCCGAAGTTGCTTACATATCCTTGGCTATAAAGGAATCAGGTCAGTGTAGTTCGGGAAGTTTTGGTGGGATGAGTTGTAGAATCGAGTGAGGTGCCGTCGAGGTTCCGGTCTGCGGTTCCTGTTATTACATCAAAAATCAAAATGAAAAAGACTAACTAAACCTGTCAACTACGAGTTACAAGATTCCTATCTATAGGTCTTCTGAAGCTTGATCTTAAGTCTTGAATGGTTCTTCATGCAGAGTTTAGATTTGAACCTTGACGCTTGTTAGATGCAGGTGTTAGCTCATTCATCTTCAACTTTTCAGATCAAGACCGGACATGTAGTGCTTGTGACCTCAGCCATGTCTTGAGCAACTCACATCTTTCATCTACTTGTGCATTTGGGTTCACTTCTTGCTTTTCTTTCCTTTTTTTAATTCTGGATTGTGACTAATTTCTGTTGATCATCTCGGACTGTTGACTCGCATTCTTGCCGCGAGCTTCTGCTACTTCTGACTTGAATTGAATTTTGAAATGACTTCCCTTATTCTCCAGGTGGGCGCCCGATTGCCGATACTTTCAACTGTATTCCCTTGTTCTCCAGGTGGCGCCTGATTGCCAAAAACTCTTAACTGTTTCCCTTGTTCTCCAGGTGGGCGCCCGATTGCTAATACTTTCAATTGTTTTTCCTTGAAACTTGAGTTGTTTTCCCTTGTTCTCCAGGTGGGTGCCTGATTCCTAACACTTGCGCATGTTTTTCCTTGAGACTTGAACTGCTTCTCCTTGTTCTCCAGGTGGGTGCCTGATTTCCAGCACTTGCACTGTTTTTCCTTGAAGCTTGAACTGCTTTCCCTTAATTCCAGGTGGGTGCCTGATTTCCAACACCTGGACTATTTTTTCCTCGAAACTTGCACTGCTTTTTCTCGAAACTTGACATGTTTTTCCTTGTTCTCCAGGTAGGCACCTGATTTCCAACACTTGTACAGTTTTTCTTGAGACTTGAACTGCTTCTCCTTGTTTTCCAGGTGGGTGCCTGATTTCCAACACTTGCACTGCTTTTTCCTCGAAACTTGACCTGTTTTCCCTTGTTCTCTAGGTAGGCTCCTGATTGCTGAACTTGACCCGTCTTCCTTTGAACATTGTTGCTTTCCCTTTGTTCTCCAGGTGGGTGCCTGATTACCAACATGTGAATTATATTCCTTTGCTCTGAAACTTGCATTGTTTTTACTTATTTTTCATGCGGGCGCCTGATTACAGACACTCGAACCATCTTCTCTTGCTACTTGGAAATGTTTTCCCTAGAAACTTGCACCATTTTCCCTTGCTCTCCAGGTGGGCACCTGATTGCTGAACTTGCACTATTTTCCTTTGAAACTTGAGCTGTTCTCCCTTGTTCTCTAGGTGGGTGCCTGATTGCTAAGCTTTGATCCGCTTTCCTTTGAACTTGTGCAGTCTTCCCTTGTTCTCTAGGTGGACGCCTAATTGCTGAACCTGAACTGTTTTCTCTTTAAACTGCTTTTCCTTGAACTGTCTTCCCTTGTTTTCCAGGTGGGTGCCTGATTGCTGAACTTGAATTGTCCTCTTCTTGAAACTACTTTTCTTTGAACTGTCTTCCCTTGTTTCTCCAGGTGGGTGCCTGATTGCTTGAGCATGGACTGCTTTCTATTCTTGAAACTCGTGTTGTCTTCCCTAGTTCTCCAGGTGGGCGCCTGATTTCAACAAAACAGACAAAACAAAAGAAATTTTTCTGCACCAGTTTGGTATCTGGATGCATCTATGAGTGTTAATCGAATCATGCTATCCAAAATCTCTAAGAATTTAAAAGCTAAATCCCATTATCCAGAAGGGTCCTGAAAACTTCAAATTAAATATCATCTTAAGAGTGACAACTTTAAAGCTAAATTATATTTCCTAAAGGTAGAACTTACGCTAAATCTTGTTATCTATGAAGGTCTTGAAATTTAACTAGGTCCCATTATCTAGGAAGGCCCTGAAAACTTTTAAAATTAAATTCCATTATCCAGGAGGGCCCTGAAAATTTTAAATTAAATCCCATTATCCAGGAGGGTCCTGAAAAGTCGAGAATGAACTTACCTGAGCCATGCTTTCTTCCTGGAGGATCTCTGCAAAACGAACAAAATTCTTTGCGCCTGAACGATGCTTTTCCTAATGGAGGGTTCCTGCAGATCGAACAAATTTTCTTTCCCCTTCTCAAACCGCCTTTGTGCTGACAAAATTTGGGCACGACACTTGAAAAAAATTTAAACTTCCAAGCTTTGATTTGGACATAATTTTTCGTCCCTGTTTCAAACAAAGAAAACTTGTGAGTTTATAAATATGGTGGTTGGTTTGTGGACTTGACTTTGAGGGCGATTGCTCCTTCACTTCCCATGATAACTTTGATTTCAACTCGAAATACCTTGCTTGTTTATTGACTAACCACTTTCTCTGTCACCCTTATCACAGAAAATACCTCTGATCCATTCAAATCCAATACCCTCTATCTGTTGCATTTTGCTCATGAATTAATATTTACCGAACCTTTGTATTTCACATAAATCCCAAATCACGTTGATTGTTACCAACTCAGTGCGTGTACTGTTCTTTCCTGACGTATGCCACTAGCCTTGGCGTTGAGGTCTATTGTTCCTTCACTTGCCATGATAATTTTGATTTCCACTTGAAAGACCTTGCTTGTTATACTTTCTATGTCAACCTTATCACAGAAAATACCTTTGATCCGTCCAAACCCAACACCCTCTATCTGTTGCATTGTTCATGAATTGACATATACCAATCCTTTGCATTTCACATGAATCTTAAAGCACGTTGATTTTTACCAACTCAGTGCGCTTGCTATTCTTTCCTGACGTATGCCACTTTGATGTGCTAGCCAGATACCGTTTTGTACAATTGGAAAGCTGGTGAAAATTTTTGAAGTCATTTCTCACTTGTTCTAACCAAATAGACTTAGGAAAAGGAAGTAAACAAGACAAAAGAAACAGAGAAAAGGACAATGGAAAGAGATGATTCCTAACAAGAAAACTACAAAATAGAAACTTATCAGATGTAGATACCAATTCTAATGACCATTACATGCACATTTGGATTATGTGGCCTAATCTGTCAAGCAAGTCTGATGTTCAACTCTTGTTATACCCCTAAACTGTGAAACTGCGCTTCAATGCTCCGATTATCCAATCTGATTCACGATCCTTTTTTGACTTGTAGTGCCCGAAGGGTTTTCACTATCAAGCCTCTCTCATTTTGTTCTTTCTCTCAACTCACCATCGCCTTATGGTGCATGTGAAGGTTTTTACCAATAAGACTCTTTTACTTTGTTCTTTTCTTCTTATTTCCTCTGATTCTGCAGATGATAAGGTATTAACCATGGTAAAAATATCATATACTCTTAGCATGTCTAGACTCAGCACTCTCAAAGATTATCTGGGAGATCTTTTTTGGACTGTAATGTGGCTTTTAGACAGAGTTAGAAAGTAAGGATATCCTAAAGGCTCAAAACAACTGAGATAATAGGGTTAATTTATTTACAACTTTTGGAATCCATTTTAAACTTTGCCCCAATTTCAAAAATAAAAGAATTTGATTCTTTTTTTTTTCTGTTTTTCTTTTTGAAATGGAATATCTAAGAAAAACTGTCCCACTCTCGACTTCGTGGGATTATGAAATATTTTATTTGGTGCGACCGAACCGTAAGGCTGCCTACGTATCTTGTGGTGACAAGAATCAGGTCGAACGTAGTTCACAAAGATACTTTCTTTCTGTTGTTATTTTTCTTTTTCTTTTTTCTTTTTTCCTTTTTTCTATTTTTCTATTTTTCTCTTCTTCTTTTTTTTGAATTTTCCTTTTGGAATGAACTTTCTAAAATAAACCTATAGGGATATGAACCTTTTTTCGTATGACTTTAACTTGCAAAAGAGGGGAGGTCAAGAAAATTAGCACAGACTCAAGAGGGTATCGAATGGTATAAGTGTTTGGGTAGCTTAAAGAGGGCCTCCCAATCCCTGAAAATGCCGAGTACAACACATGCAACTTGAAATGAAAAATGAAGAGCATACACAACATTTCTTTTACAGCTTCGGCATTAATATCACTGATATGCCTTCCACCTTTTAGTGCCTTGTCAATTACAACTCTCGTTGGGTGATTACCTCTTCACAATGGATATCCTCCGTCAATTCGGAGCAAACTCTCTTGACTTTATCATGTAAATTAAGGTGCATTTGAACTCAAAACTGCTCGCTTTAAATTGTTTGGGATGAACTCTATTTTAACAATTTCTTGTCATCTTATTAACTTCCAAAATTATCTGCCCCAGTTTCGCACATCTCGGGCTTCAAATGATCTCAAAATGTCCAAATATGTACTTATTTCCCTCAAATGTCCCTATCATCTTCAAAATTGCTTTATTGATTCATGACTAAACTATTTTTAAGATCAGGCCTAGAATTATGTGTGCATGTCATATCACTAGAGCCAGCATGAAAAAAACTATAAAAGGAAAAGAGAACTAAACAAAAATGACTAGAAATAACAGAAAATAGAAAATTGCATTAGACAGACGGTGAACGGGTTTGAACAACAAGACAAACAAAATAAACTGGGGTATAACCCTGGAACAAACATAGATAAGACTAAATGAGTTACTGCGACTAAAGTAACTAGGCAAAATAAAAGTATAGAAGGGTTTGAGTCACAAGACAATATCCGGATTACAACCCTGAAATTACTCAGACAATAGAAATGACAACAAAATGAACCACCAAGACTCCTCCCTAGCTAGCCAAGAAAGGAACGTCTTTCCAATTACCAAGCTCGGCATCTTAGCCACTGAGTTCCATATCAATATTACCAAAACCATTACCAATTTCAAAATCATTAACTTCACCAAGTGGCTCATTGACTCCTTTGACCAACTCTTCGTCATTGCAAACTATCCAAACAATCTGTGCGTTGTCATGTACCTGTAGAGGATTATGTGTGACACTTGGGGTATTACTGCCTTGGACTACAATTATTCCTTCTTGAATCATTCTTTCTATTTCCCTTTTCAAAGCATGACAATCTTCAACATTGTGCCCCTGAGCATTGGAATGGTATTCATACCTTTTAGCAAGGTCAAAGCTTCTCCCACGTGGGTCTATATAATTTAGAGGAATAGATGCAATCATGTCGTAATGCTTTGATTTCTCAAACAAGCTTGCATAGGACTCTCGTATTGGTGTAAAATTATCTTTCAGCCTTTGTTCCCTTCTACACCCTTGGCTTGAATGTGGGTTATAGGGCACTTGGAAATTTTGTGGAGACTGGTGGGGTTCTACGGTGCTCGTGCTCACCTTTTGGAGTGACCTAGTGGTTGGACAGATGGCCGGATGTTGTTCGGAGGATAATACTAGGGAAGATTATGTGGAGCTCGGGGATATTCATGGGGTCGGTATTGAGGCTGAAAACGTTTAGCAGGAATGCCCACTAGATCATGTCGTTGGCGAGACTCAACAACATCTTTTCTATCAATGGGAGGACTGTCTCGAGCAACTTGTTCGTTCCATCTGAACCAAAATTCCCTAAAACCTCCCTTGGGTTTTTTTTCCATCTGAGATAGGGAGGAGCGGACTGGGACTGTAGACATGTGATTTTTGACTCTCCCCAAGATTTTTTATATTTTAGCATGTAAATATTTAATTTAGGCCTAATATCGCTATTTCAACTAATTTTGACTCTTTTACTTTATTTTGTTACAAGAAAATGAAAATTACAAAAAAATAGTTTTATTAATATTTTGTAGTCATTTTTAATCTTGAAAAATACCAAAAAGTATGTTTGTTTTAAATGGTTAGTGTTATTTTAATACTTATCTTCTTAAGTAAGATTTAGTGGTATTTTTAATAGTTTATCTTGTTTGCTATATTATTTTTAAATATAAAAGGAGGAGGGAATAGGATTAATTTTTTTGGACTAATTTAGTCTTGCTTGTAGCTCAATTAAACCAATCTCTTAGCCTATTAACTCAAAAGCCCAAAACCCCCATTACCCCAAAACCTAGACTAACGCCTAAAATCTAATAAAAAGAGCCGAAAATACAACAAAAGAAGGGGGCCAAAATCTGAAAAGAACCTAAAACCCTAAGGAGCAACAAATGACCTTAGACTCTAGACCCTAGATCCCTACCCTGTTGAGATCTACCGCAATAGATCTAGGACTCCCCCCCACGACATTTCATCTTCTTCTTCACAAAACAAACCTAGACAACTTAAAACCAAAACCTAGCAACCTCGAAACAAAAGCAGGAGGAAGCTATTTGGCACCTTCACCGTCTCTCACCCTTGTACCATGTAGCACCGCCCAACCTCGCCGCTACACCACGATGACGACCACCTCCAGCCTTCCAACGACCCCTCCATCTCCTAAGCCAAACAGTCACTGCTGCTCTTTCATATCAACCTAAAAGAACACCCCTAAACTTCCGCGACATTAACCAGTTGACATACCAGCTCCCCCTCTTCTTCACACAACTGTCGCGATTCTACTAGCCATCGACAACAACCAGCCGACAACTCCTCATTCTCTAATACCGGCGATGATCTACAGTCCGAAAACGGGAGAAACAAAGGCCAAAAATAGTAAAGAAAACAAAAACAAATTTGAAAACAATAAAGAGTCCAAAAGTTCGTTTGGCATCCTTGTCCGGCGAGTCTCAAGTTTTCCGACTGAGTTTCGATGACTGTTTCCATTGGTTCTTTGTCGAGGTCCGTTCGTTGGTTCCGTTCTTAGTTCATGGTTGCTGTTCATTAGAGGTCACACTTTAAACTTCATCCTTCTTCCTATTTTCAAAATTTGAGTCATGAATATTTGAGTTATTTGCTGATTTCTCCTATAAGTTTATTTTTAATAGTCATGCCATGTATTTTGATGTTGCTGTTAATATGTTGCCCAACCAGATTATTATCAGTCCAAAAAGGGCTTAAGATTCTGCATTTAATGTGACCTCAACATAAGCATATTAATAGCACATCAAAATACATGGCATGACTATTAAAAATAAACATATAAGAGAAATCAACAAATAACTCAAATATTCATGACTCAAATTCTGAAAATAGGAAGAAGGATGAAGTTTAAAGTGTGACCTCTAATGAACATCAACTTTGAACTAAGAACGGAACCATCGAACGGACCTCGACAAAGAAACAATGAAAACAGTCATCGAAACTCAGTCGGAAAACTCGAGACTCACCGGACAAGGATGCCAAACGAACTTTTGGACTTTTTATTGTTTTCAACTTTGTTTTTGTTTTCTTTACTGTTTTCGGCCTCTGTTTCTCCCGTTTTCTGAATACAGATCGTCGTCGGTATTAAATAATGAGGATTCATTGGCTGGTTGTTGCCGGTAGCTAGTGGAATCGCGACAGCTGTGTGAAGAAGATAAGGAGTTGGTGGGTCAACTGGTTAATGTCGCGGAAGTTTAGGGGTGTTCTTTTAGGTTGAGATGAAAGAGCAGCAGTGACTGTTTGGCTTAGGAGATGGAGGGGTCATTAGAAGGCTAGAGGTGGTCGTCATGGTGGTGCAGCGGCGGGGTTGGGTGGTGCTACATGGTACAAGGGTGAGAGACGGTGAAGGTGACAAATAGCTTCCTCCTGCTTTTGTTCTGAGGCTGCTAGGTTTTGGTTTTAAGTTGTCTAGGTTTGTTTTGTGAAGAAAAAGATGAAATGTCGTGGGGGGGAGGAGGGGAAGTCCTAGATCTATTGCGGCGGATCTCAACAGGGCAGGGATCTAGGTTCTAGAGTCTAAGGTCATTTTTTGCTCCTTAGGGTCTTAGGCTCTTTTCAGATTTTGGCCCCCTTCTTTTGTTGTATTTTTGGCTCTTTTTATTAGATTTTAGGCGTTAGTCTAGGTTTTGGAGTAATAGGGTTTTGGGATTTTGAGTTAATGGGCTAAGAGATTGGTTTAATTGGGCTATAAGCAAGACTAAATTAGTCCAAAAAATTAATTCTATTCCCTCCTCCTTTTTTATTTAAAAATAATATAGCAAACAAAATAAACTATTAAAAATACCACTAAATCTTACTTAAGAAGATAACTATTAAAATACCACTAACCATTTAAAACAAACCTATTTTTTGGTATTTTTCAAGATTAAAAATGACTACAAAACATTAATAAAACTATTTTTTTGTAATTTTTATTTTCTTGTAATAAAATAAAGTAAAAGAGTCAAAATTAGTTGAAATAGCGATATTAAGCCTAAATTAAATATTTACATGCTAAAATATAAAAATTCTTGGGGAGGGTCAAAAATCACATGTCTACAGCTCCCCCTCTTTGACTGGAAATACGAAGTATTTTCAGACAAAGAACGACTAGACAGGTTTTTGACTCGGCCCCTATTTGAAGAGACCAAAACTAAGAGGAAGGAGAATGTGACCGAGCCCTGGTATCCGAGTTGCCTACATATCTTTGGATATAATGGAATCAGACCACGTGTAGTTCAGAAGTGAGTGGGATGATGGAGTATATCGAGGTGGAGAGCCGATCGAGGTGCCGTTCCGTCGAGGTTCCGGTCCGCGATCCTGTTATTACATCAAAATCAAAAAAAATGAAAAAGACTAACTAAGCCTGTCAACTATGAGTTACAAGATTCCTATATATATGTCTTCTGAAGCTTGATCTTGAGTCTTGAATGGTTCTTCATGTAGATTTTGGATTTGAACCTTGACGCTTGCTAGTTGCAGGTGCTAGTTCATTCTTCTTCAGCTTTCGGATCAAAACCGGACATACCATGCTTGTGACTTCAACCATGTCTTGAGCAACTCACATCTTTCATCAACTTTTGCATTTGGATTCACTTCTTGTATTTCTTTTTCTTTTTTTCTTTCTTTCTTATTCTTTTTTTTTTATTCTGGATTGTGACTAACTTTTGTTGATCATCTCGGACTATTGACTCGCATTCTTGCCGCGAGATTCTTTTGTTGCTGACTTGAACTGCATTCTAAAGTGAATTCCTTTATTCTTCAGGCGGGTGCCTAATTGCCAACACTTAAACTGTATTCCTGTGTTCTTCAGGTGGGTGCCTGATTGCCGAAACTTGAACTGTCCTCCTTTGAAACTTGAATGACTTTCCCTCGAAACATGACCTATTTTTCCTTTGTTTTCCAGGTGGGCGCATGACTGCTGAACTTGAACCGTCTTCCTTTGAACATTGCTGCTTTCCCTTTGTTCTCTAGGTGGGCTCCTGATTGCCAATACTTGCACTGTTTTTCCTCGAAACTTGAACTGCTTTCGCTTTGTTCTCCAGGTGGGCTCCTGATTTCCAACACTTGATCTGCTTTCCCTTTGTTCTCCAGGTGGGTGCCTGATTTCCAACTCGAACTGACTCCTCTGAAACTGCTACTCTCCCTTTGTTCTCCAGGTGGATGCCTGATTTCCAACTCGAACTGACTCCTATGAAACTGCTGCTCTCCCTTTGTTCTCTAGGTGGAACTTGATTTCAACAAAACGGACAAAACAAAAGAAATTTTCCGGTCCCGGTTTGATATTGGGAACATCTGTGAGTGTTAACTGAATCATGTTACCCAAAATCTCTAAGAATTTAAAAGCTAACTCCCATTATCCAGGAGGGTCCTGAAAATTTCAAATTAAATCTCATCTTAATAGTGAAAACTTTAAAGCTAAATTATGTTTCCTAAAGGTAGAACTTACGCTAAATCTTGTTAACTATGGAGGTCTTAAAATTTAACTAAAGCCCAATATCCAGGAGGGTCCTGAGAACTTTAAATTAAATCCCATTATCCAGGAGGGTCCTAAAACTTACTACCGAGCCTGTCTGGCACCTACTTTCCTTACGGAGGGTTTTTCCGAAACAAATAAAATTTCCTGCCCCTGTTTCAATCAAAGAAAACTTGTGAGTTTAAACATGGTGGTTGGTTTGCGACCTTGACTTTGAGGGCGATTGCTCCTTCACTTCCCATGATAACTGCAATTTCAACTCGAAAGACCTTGCCTATTTATTGATTGACCACTTTCTCTGTCACCCTTATCACGGAAAATACCTCTGATCCTTTCAAATCTAATACCATTCATCTGTTGCATTATGCTCATGCACTGACATATACTGAACCTTTGTGTTTCACATGAATCCCAAAGCACGTTGATTTGTTACCAACTCAGTGCGCATGCTATTTTTTCCTGGCTTATGCCACTTTGATGTGCTAGCTAGATCCCGTTTAGTGTAATTGGAAAGCTGGTCGCAGATTTTGAAGTCATTTCTCACTTGTTCTTACCAAACAGACTCAAGAAGAGGGAGTAAACAAAACAAAAAGAACAGAGTAAAGGACAATGGAAAAAGATGATACCTAACAAGAAAATTACAAAGTAAAAATTTATCAGATGTGGATACCAACTCTAATGACCATGACATGCATCTTTGGATTAAGTGGCCTAATCTTTCAAGCAAGTCTGATGTTCAACTCTTGTTATACCTATAACCCGTGAAACTGGGCTTCAATGCTTCGATTATCCAATTTGATCCACAATCCTTATTCGACTTGTAGTGGCCGAAGGGTTTTCACCATCAAGCCTCTCTCATTTTGTTCTTTCTCTCAACTCACCATCGCCTTATGGTGCCTGTGAAGGTTTTCACCAATAAGACTCTCTCATTTTGCTCTTTTCTTCTTATTTCCTCTGGTTCTGCAGATGACAAGGCATTAACCATGGTAAAACCATTATATACTCTTGGCATGTCTAAACTCAGCACTCTCAAAGATTATCTGGGAGGTCTTTTTTTGGATTGTAATGTGGCTTTTGGACAGTATTAAAAAGAAAGGATATCATAAAGGCTCAAAATAACTAAGACAACGGGGTTAATTTATCTGCAACTTTTGGAATCCATTCTAAAAACTTTGCCCCAATTTCTAAAACGTGGGAATTTGAATCTATTTTTCCCTCTTTTGTTTATGGAATGTCTCACTCTCGACTTCGTGGGATTATGAAATATTTTATTTGGTATGACCGAACCGTAAGGCTGCCTACGTATCTTGTGGTGACAAGAATCAGGTCAAACGTAGTTCACAAGACTACTTTTTGTTACTATTTTCCTTTTTTTTCTTCCTTCTTTTTTTTCTTTATCTCTTTTTCCTTTTTCCTTATTTTTCTTCTTTCTTCCTTTCCCTTTTTATCTCTATTTTTCTCGTCTTTTTTTGAATTTTCCTTTTGGAATGAACTTTCTAAAATAAACCTATAGGGATATGAACTTTTTTTTTTCATATGACTTTAACTTGATTCCAAAGGAGGAGAGGTCAAAGAAATCAGTACATGCTCAAAAGGGTATCGAATGGTATAAGTGTTTAGGTAGATGAAAGAGGGCCTCTCAATCCTTAAAATGCCGAGTACAATACATGCAACTTGAAATTGAAAAGAAAGAGCACACACAACATTTCTTTTACAGCTTCGGCATTGATATCACTGATATGCTTTCCATTTTTTTTAGTGCCTTATCAAGTGCAGAACTCTCATTGGGTGATTCCCTTTTCACAATGGATATCCTCCGTCAATTCGGAAAAAAACTTCCTTGACTTTATCTTGTAACTTGAGATGCACTTGAACTCAAAGTTGCTTGCTTCAAATCGTCTGGAATGTACTATCCCTTAACGAATTCTTGTTACCCTATTAACTTTCCATATGATCTGCCCCAGTTTCACACAATTCGGACTTTAAGTGATTTCAAAATCCCTTTACTTACTTTCCTCAAATGTCCCTATTATCTTCAAATATTTCATTGCTTCATAATTAGACTAACTTTTAAGACCAGGCTTAGAATTATGCGTGCATGTCATGTCACTAGAACCAGCATGAAAAGAACTATAAAAGGAGAAGAGAACTAAACAAAAATAACTAGAAATAACAGAAAACAGAAAATTGCATTAGACAGACGGTGAAAGGGTTTGAACAACAAAACAAGCAAAATAAACTGGGGTACAACCCTGGAACAAACATAGATAAGACTAAATGAGTTACTGCGACTAAAGTAACTAGGCAAAATAAAAGTATAGAAGGGTTTGAGTCACAAGACAATATCCGGATTACAGCCCTGAAATTACTCAGACAATAGAAATGACAACAAAATGAACCACCAAGACTCCTCCCAAGCTAGCCAAGAAAGGAACGTCTTTCCAATTACCAAGATCGGCATCTTAGCCACTGAGTTCCACATCAATATTACCAAAACCATTACCAATTTCAATATCATTAACTTCACCAAGTGGCTCATTGACTCCTTTGACCAACTCTTCGTCATTGCAAACTATCCCAACAATCTGTGCAATGTCATGTACCTGTAGAGGATTATGTGTGACACTTGGGGTATTACTGCCTTGGACCATAATTATTCCTTCTTGAATCATTCTTTTTATTTCCCTTTTCAAAGCACGACAATCTTTAATGATATGCCCTTGGACATTAGAATGGTACATGCACCGTACAGTAGGATCAAATCCTTTTGCATATGGGTCCAGCGTATAGCCGAGGAGCGTCTCAATCAGGCTAGAATGTTTTAACTTTTCAAACAAGTTTGTGTAGGATTCTCAAATGGGCGTGAAATTATCCTTTTGCCTTTGTTTCCCTCCATGCCCTAGTTTTCTAGGGTTGTTGGATGCTCAAAAATGTTGTAAAGGCAAACGTGCATTATGCGGTGCTAGCGCTCGCCATGAGGAATGACCTAGTGGTTGGACAGATGGTCGGACTTTGTTCGGAGGATAATACTAAGGTGGATTATATGGAGCTCGGGGAGGTTCATGGGGTCGGTATTGAGGCTGAAAGCATTTAGCAGGAATGCCCACTGGATCCTGTCATTGGCGGGGCTCAGCAACATCTTTTCTATTAATGGGAGGACTGTCCCAAGCAACCTGTTCATTCCATGTGAACTAAAATTCCCTAAATCTTTCCTTGAGTTTCGTTTCCATCTGAGATAGGGAGGAGCTGTCTGGGACAATGTTTATGTTATACTGAAAGTGTCACACAAAATCTTGAGCCATATCATCCCAGGTATACCACTTACCGACATCTTGACGAGTATGCCATTCCAAATCGGCCCCAGTGAGGCTCTCACTGAAATATGCCATCAGCAGCTCATCTTTCCCGCCAACACTTCTCATTTCACTGAAATAAACCCTTAGGTGGGCTACTGGATCTCCCCGCCCATCATACAAATTAAACTTTGGCATCTTAAACCCTTTCAGCTTTCTGGATATCTCATCTTGCTCCACTATCTTAGTAAGCTTTGTAGTTTCACCGGGAGGCTTAAAATAAGGAGCGTGAAAGTATGGACCGGAGACTTTGAAAGTTGGTTCTGAAGTATAGTGTTGGGCATCAGGGGATTTAAACACAATCTCGTTAGAGGATCGAGGAAAAGTAGTTGGATGAGGAGCTACAAAAACGTGAGTGGTCAAAGGAGAGGGATATGAGGTGTTTTGGCGGGTGGAGTGTGAAAAGGTTGTGATGAGATATCAGCAGCAGTAGGAATCTGGATTTGTGATAGTGGTAGAACGGCGACAAGGCTTTCAGTGTAGTTAGTGGGAACTGATAATGGAGGACGCCCACTAATCCATGCTTGGTATATTTCGGCCATCTGTCATTTCAATCTTAAGACCTCTTCTTTCAACTCAGATTCTGATTCAAAAATTCCCTTAGATGGATCAATAACCCCTGTGTCCAAGTCTTTGCTAGCCATGACTACCTTGCTCTTTGACCTTGTGTTGTATGGATGAGTTACTTAAAACCACAATCTAGCCACCCTTATGCTCAATGAAGATAACAAAAGGAACAAAATGGGGTCATCCTGTTAGCATTAGGGCATTTAACAGCTAAAAATATCACATTGCGTGCAATGCACCTAGCAATAATTAACGGTTCTAGAATGACTTCGAGGGTCACAAGGTCACTTGGAATCATCCTAATTTTATTCATTTCAATCTTCTCTTTTCTTTTGTTTCCTAGCACTTCTTGGCTTGCTCATTTCCTGCTCATTTTTTCTTCTAATTATCACTTTTTTCTTTCCTCTCATTTCTCACATCCCATGATTTCACCTCTTTTTTTTCGTTTTCTTTTTTTCCTTTTTCTCTTAAATAAAATAAAAAAATGAATGGATCGAACCCTATGTAGGTTGTCCACGTATCATGTCCCTCATGAATCAGACCAAGCGTAGTTCTTGAAAAGTAATGGATAATTAAACTTAAAAAAATAAAAGTCTTTTTGGATTATTCATTTACAACATTTTTTTTGATTTTCTAAACAAAAACAAGAAATAATGAGAGACTCAACTCAACTATACTACAACAAACTCCGATACCAACTAAAAGAATCATTGCTACTGGACATAATTATAAAGTACAAGACAACATAAAAAAGAAACAGACTCAAAATATAAAAAATTTCTCCTTAAGCAACTCCTGAATGCAACGGTCCTGGGGTGTTTGTCATGCTCAAACTCCGGTAAGTAGATTCACACCTGTATAAGAAAATGAAAGCCAAATAAAGTTAAGGATTTAGAACACTATGTGAGACAATAACACTCCTTGTTTGACACATGCAAGACATGATTGTGCAAAATAGCCTACGTGGCCAAAAAGTGGCTAAAAGTGCAAACTCAAAAAAGGTGACCTCTAAGACATGGAAAAATTACTTTTGTAGAAATGACCGATTTTGTAGAAATGGCCAATGTGGCCAAAAAATGGCTAAGCATGCAAATTCAATACAATGAGCCTTAAACATAGAGGACACCTTGTTGTGGACCTAGGACTCTAAGACATGGTTTAATTGAACCACTTTTACGAAAATAGCCCTATTTTGCAAAACGGCCTATGTGGCCAAAAGCGACAGGCATGCAAATTTTGGCTAAGACCCTGTGAAGCCAAGGACCTAAGACTCACTAACAAACTGAACCCTATGTGGGTTGCCTGCGTATCACGCTCCGAAAAACGAGAATCAAGTATGCGTAGTTCGGGCAGATTGGATACAGGCGAGAATTAAAAAAAACAACAAACTAATTCAAAGAAAAATATGTTTTTTTGTCTCTTTTTTTTTTTGAAAAATGATGAAACATGTAAACTCTTTTTTTTGGATTTTCTTTTCATTTTTTTTATTTTTGATTTTCAAAAAATGATAAAAAAGGTGCAAAATCTTTTTTTTTTTTTGAATTTTTCATTTTTTTCTTGTTCTTAATAAAAATGTGACAGAAACCCCTACTTGCTTTATTTTTCACACTTTATCCTCTTTTTTTTTTTCATTTTCCCTCAACTATCATTGGTCAGCCAAATGACCCTTTTGCCCTGGAAAATCGCAACATGTAGCACATAGGATGCGTTAGGATGGTCTTTTATTTTTTAGGTACATCTGTCCTAGACGGACCCAACCCCTGTGTTGAGTCCATAAAATCAAATGTATATGACGCAAACAAGCATTCCTACTAGGGATCCGACATGAGGCTAAGTTATTCTAAGTTCAAAACCTGTGTATGTTGTTCTAGACTTGTGTACCCGAGCAGATGACTCGAGCCGGGAGGGGATACATAACCGGGAACCAAAAGGCCATCCGGCTTTGTAACTTGTCCGAGCCTCTTCCTAATTTAAGGTATGACACTAACAGAAGAGGAGTCACGCCAGCGTGCACAAGATGAGAAGAGAAGGGTTTCGTAGCATTTTATATACAGTTCAAGTAGTATCAAAGCGGTAAAAAGCAACATTTAGCACGTTAGGCCCAAACATGTAATTAAAACCAGATAATAAATAAATCCAAATATAACAATTATTCTAAGCTCGAATGAACCAGAGATTCTGGGTTCTATCCCCAGTAGAGTCGCCAGAGCTGTCACATATCCTTTTTCTACCCCGAGGGATATAAGGGAGTTTTTTCCAGTTTAAGTAACAATAGAAACGGGATTTATTTATATTAAAATCAGAGTCGCCACTTGGGATAATTTATGGTGTCTTAAGTCACCGGCTTAAATCCCGAATTGAGGAAAGATTGACTCTATTTTACAGTCCGCGAATATAGGAATCCGGGTAAGGAATTCTATTAACCCGGGAGAAGGTGTTAGGCATTCCTGGATTCTGTGGTTTTAGCACGGTCGCTCAACTGTTATTATTGGACTAATTATCTTATTTTTTTACACGTTTTAATCCTATTGTGCATTTTTTTAACCTTTTAGCCGCTTTTAATTATTTCGGTAAAATTTAAGGTTATTTAAAATACATTGTAAGCCACACTACATGAAATGCACCCACGGTTCACGACACGTTCTATTCATCCTTGTTGGAAATTAGAACCGGGTCACATGAAATGTACCCCCGGATTTGGAAATTGTGTATCACAACTACATCACGGAAACTGTACCCGTAGTCACGATAATTTATTCAATCGCACCTAAAACAAACTACGAATATTCATAATTTATTCAACTTTTAAACCCAAACCCCCACGGTCCAATGTCTAAAACACGTACTAACAGCAAAAGCATCCAATCAATTTATATCTTGCTTTATCAAACATCTAAACAAAAGCTTTCTTATCAAAAACATCAGTCAAATTAGTGTGTTTCTGCATGTAAAGAACAATTTATCTGTCTATATCGACGATGTTTCCGACCAACTTATTATCAGTCCAAAAAGGGCCTAAGATTCTGCATTTAATGTGACCTCAACATAAGCATATTAATAGCGCATCAAAATACATGGCATGACTATTAAAAATAAACATATAAGAGAAATCAACAAATAACTCAAATATTCATGACTCAAATTCTGAAAATAGGAAGAAGGATGAAGTTTAAAGTGTGACCTCTAATGAACATCAACTTTGAACTAAGAACGGAACCATCGAATGGACCTCGACAAAGAACCAATGAAAACAGTCATCGAAACTCAGTCGAAAAACTCGAGACTCACCGGACAAGGATGCCAAACAAACTTTTGGACTTTTTATTGTTTTCAACTTTGTTTTTGTTTTCTTTACTGTTTTCGGCCTCTGTTTCTCCTGTTTTCGAACTGCAGATCGTCGCCGGTATTAGAGAATGACGAGTCGTCGGCTGGTTGTTGCCAGTGGCTGGTGGAATCGTGACAGTTGCGTGAAGAAGAGGGGGAGCTGGTAGGTCAACTTGTTAATGTCGCGGAAGTTTAGGGGTGTTCTTTTAGGTTGAGATAAAAGAGCAGCAGTGGCAGTTTGGCTGAGGAGATGGAGGGGTCGTCTGAAGGCTAGAGGTGGTCGTTGTGGTTGTGCAGCGGTGGGGTTGGGCATTGCTACATGGTACAAGGGTGAGAGACGGTGAAGGTGACAAATATCTTCCTCCTGCTTTTGTTCTGAGGCTGCTAGCTTTTGGTGTTAAGTTGTCTAGGTTTGTTTTGTGAAGAAGAAGATGAAATGTCGTGGGGGGGAGTCCTAGATCTATTGCGGTGGATCTCAACAGGGTAGGGATCTAGGGTCTAGAGTCTAAGGTCAGTTTTTGCTCCTTAGGGTCTTAGGCTCTTTTCAGATTTTGGCCCCTTCTTTTGTTGTATTTTCGACTCTTTTTATTAGATTTTAGGCGTTAGTCTAGGATTTGGGTAATGGGGGTTTTGGGCTTTTGAGTTAATGGGCTAAGAGATTGGTTTAATTGGGCTACAAGCAAGACTAAATTAGTTCAAAAAAATTAATTCTATTACCTCCTCCTTTTGTATTTAAAAATAATATAGCAAACAAGATAAACTATTAAAAATACCACTAAATCTTACTTAAGAAGATAACTATTAAAATAACACTAACCATTTAAAACAAACCTATTTTTTTGGTATTTTTCAAGATTAAAAATGACTACAAAATATTAATAAAACTATTTTTTTTGTAATTTTTATTTTCTAGTAATAAAATAAAGTAAAAGAGTCAAAATTAGTTGAAATAGCGATATTAGGCCTAAATTAAATATTTACATGCTAAAATATAAAAAAATTTGGGAGGATAAATAATCACATGTCTACAGGGACAATGTCTACATTGTACTGAAAGTGTCGCACAAAATCTTGAGCCCTGTTATCACATGTATGCCACTTACCGACATCATGACGAGTATGTCATTCCAAAGCTGCCCCAGTCAGGCTCTCACTGAAATACGCCATCAGCAACGCATCTTTCCCGCCAACACTTGTCATTTCACTGCAATAACCCCTCAGATGGGCTACTGGATCTCCACGCCCATCATACGAATTAAACTTTGGCATCTTAAACCCTTTATGCTTTCTGGATATCTCATCTTGCTCCATTATCTTAGCAGGCTTTGCAGTCTCACTGGGAGGCTCAAAATGAGGAGCATAAGAGTATGGACCGGAGACCTTGAAAATTAGTTTTGGAGCATAGTGTTGGGCATCGGGGATTTTGAACACAGTCTCGCTAGAGGATCGAGGAAAGGTAGCAGATGGATGAGCTACAAAAACATGAGTGGTCAAAGGAGCAGCATATGAGGTGGTTCTAGGGGGTGGAGTGTGAAAAGGTTGTAGGGAGATATCCTCGACTTGTGGCGGTGGCGTAATGGTGACAAGACTTTCAGTGTAGTTAGTGGAAACTGATGGTGGAGGATGCCCACTAATCCAGGCTTGGTATATTTCGGCCATATGTCATTTCAACCTTAAGACCTCTTCTTTCAACTCAGATTCTGATTCAACAATTCCCTTAGACGGATAATAACCCTTGTGTCCAAGTCTTTGCTAGCCATGGCTACCTTGCTCTTTGAACTTGTGTTGTATGGATGAGCTACTTAAAAACCACAAACCAACCACCCTTCTGCTCAGTGAAGATAACAAAAGGAACAAAATAGGGACATCTTGTTAGCACTAGGGAATTTAACAGCTAAAAATATCACATTGCGTGCAATGCACCTAGCAACAATTAATGGTTCTAGAATGACTTCGAGGGTCACAAGGTCATTTGGCATCATCCCAATTTTGTTCATTTCAAACTTCTCTTTTCTTTCATTCTAGCACTTCTTGGCCCGCTCTTTTTCTTTCCTCTTTTTTTTCTTCTAATTATCACGCTTTTCTTTCCTCTCATTTCTCACGTCCCCTAATTTCACCTCTTTTTTTCTGATTTTTTTCTTTTTTCCTTTTTCTTTTAATAATAAAAAAATAATTCGATCGAACCCTATGTAGGTTGCCTACGTATCATGATGCAAATCAGATCTTTGCGTAGTTTGGGAATATCGAGAATAGACTAAACAAACTGACGTTCTCTTTTCTTTTTAACCTTAATGACTACTCTGACGAGAAAGGGAAATAAAAGAAGCAAATCTTTTTTTTTTTGAATTTTCTAGACTTAATGTTCTATAACCTATTCTAAACTCGAGCATATATTTTTTCTCTTTTCTTCTTTCTTTTTGAAACAGATGCTCTATTAGAAATTATTAAGGAAAAACCCCTAAAAGAGAAATATTTTTTGATTCTTTTTTTTAGGAAGGAAATCTAAAGAATGACCCAAAGAAGAGTATTTTGAATTTTCACTTGATATCTTGAAGAAAGATTTCGAAAGAAGAAATGAAAAAGATAAAAAAATATTTTTGGATTTCAATTTTTAATTACCCAAAGGAGAGATTCTAAAGATAAACAAAAGATAAGGTATGTTTTTTTTCTTCTAAGTATAATGTCCTAAAGTTCTAATGAAAGTAAAAAGAATATTTATTTTTGTTCTTTTTGTTTATTTTTTATTAATTTCCAAAAGAAGAACATCAAAAGAAAATCTTTTTGGATTTTGGAATTAATATCTTAAAGAAAACTTTAAAAGAGGTACTAAAAGAAAATTCTTTTTTTTTCTGAATATTTAGTCTTAATATACTAAAGGAAATATAAAAGCAGTTTTTTTTTATTTTGAGTTCTAGATATTAATTTCCTAAGGAAAATCACCTCAAATAAATTCTTTTTTTTTTTCATTTTTTGAATTAGCTTTCTAAAGAAAACTTCTAACGGAAATATAAAATGCAAAATCTCTTTTTTTTTTGGATTTTTGAGTTATAACACACTTTTTCAATACAAAATAGAGAGTACAATAACAAAAGACTTGACATTAATGTACAAAACTAGAAGGTAAAAGATGACATAAAAAGAAAAACAGACCCAAAACATAAAAAATAAAAATAAAAAATCTTCTAAAGCAACTTCTGAATGAGCAATCCTGACTGGATGGTCCCGGGGTGCCTGTCATGCTCAAATTTCGGTAAGTAAATCCACACCTGTATGAGAAAATTAAGACCAAATAAAGTTAAAGACCTTGAACGCTATGTGAGACAATAACCCTTCTTGTTGGACACATGCAAGACAGGATTGAGACTATTTTTGCAAATGACATTATGTGGCCAAAAGGTGGCTAGAAGTGTAAAATTTGGCTAAGACTCCGCAAATCCAAGAAACTAAGATTCACTAGGAAGACCGGACCCTATGTGGATTGCCTACGTATCCCGCCCCGAGAGACGAGAATCAGGTTCGCGTAGTTCAGGCAGATTGGATACGGGCAAGAATTGGAAAAACAACAAATTTAGAGAAAAAATATTTTTTTATCCTTTTTTGAAAAATGATGAAATATGTAAACTCTTTTTTGGATTTTCTTTTCCCCCTTTTTTATTTTTGGAAAATGATGAGAAAGTGCAAAAAAATCTTTATGGATTTTTCATGTTTTTTTTCTTAACAAAAATGTGACAGAAATATAATTAGGCCCTACTTGCTTTATTTTCACACTTCACCTTTTTTTTTTCTTTTTTTTATTTGCCCTCAACTATCATTGGTCCACCAAATGACCCTTTTACCCTTAAAGAAATGCAACATGTAGCACATAGGATACATCAAAATGGTCTGTTATTTTGGGTACACCTGTTCTAGACGGACCCAACTCCTGTGTTGAGTCCCCAAAGTCAAATGCACGTGATACAAACAAACGTTCCTACTAGGGATCCGGCATGAGGTTATGTTATTCTAAGTTTAAACCTAGGGTTGTGTTCTTGACCTGGCTTACCCGGGCAGACAACTCGAGCCGAAGAAGGGGCAACGTACCGGGAGCACTAAAGTCTACCGGTCTTGTTGTTGGCCCAACCTCGTTCTATTTGGTATGACTTCTACAGAAAAAGCGCGCCACGCGAACGTGTGCACCATTTTCAAAAGACTCAGAGGGGTGGCATAAGAAGACAATTATATACAATTCAAATAATATCAAAACGGTAAATAGACAGCAATAAGCACAAAGGTTCACAAAATACAGTAATATTAACAATAAATAAAGCCAAGTATCATATTAACAAGCTCGAATTCTGAACCCTGAATCAGAAGTTCTGGGTTCTTCCCCAGCAGAGTCGCCAGAGCTGTCACACCTCCTTTTAACTACCCCAAAAGGGGTATAAGGGAGTTTTTTCAATTTAAGTGACAATCGAAATGAGATTATTATTTAAGATCAGAGTGCCACTTGGAAAAGTTTATTGTGTCCCAAGTTACTGGTTCAGAATCCCGAATCGAGGAGATTTGACTCTATATTAATGTTTGCAAAACATAGAAATTCGGGTAAGGAATTCTGTTAATTCGGAAGAAGGTATTAGGCATTCCCGAGTTTCGTGGTTCTAGCACGGTATCTTTGATAATACTTGGCTTATTAAATTGTTTACTTACTCAATTTTAGAACCTATGTGCATTAGCCGCTTTTAATCTTGATTTATTCATACTTAAGGAATTATCTTGAAATGGGTCACGCGTACGTGTACCCATTTGTTTGGCGCATCAAAAATCATCTCACACGAATGTGTCCACAATTAATAACGCTTTATTGTTGTTAGGAAAGTTTGGCTGATGTTGCACGAGCGCATACTCCGGTTTTGTTTTTAGAAATCTTAATCATATCACGCGAACGTGTCCACAACCACGATAGTATATTAAACGGGCCTAAGTCATAAGATTAATACGAGGGCCATGAATTATTAAATTGTGGATGGCACACCTTGGACTATATGAACTAAATTTAATTTAGCGGCCTATTAAAAATAATTTTATTATTAAGAAAGTTTGACCGAAGTTGCGCGAACGCATACTCCGAATTGATTTTTAGAATCGTAATTATGTCACGCGAACATGTACACAATCACAATAGTATATTAAAAGCGCGCCTAAAGCATTGCTACGATATTCTTGAATTGCTTAATTTCTAGAATTTGAGATTGACGAATTTAGTCAAACTTTCCAAGCTAGAAAGGCTCGACTAAATCAGCAATTTGTAAGCCATAGGCTCACCTATAAAGTTACCGATCACGGGCCCAAAACTGAAGTTTAGATAGGTGGGTCTGGGAGCCTATAAGGCCATTGATCATGGGCCAAAAACTGAAGCTCAGCTAAATGGATCTGAGCAGTGACATTCTTGAAAGAAAAGAACGTCAAAGGCCTTTTGCATAAGCTCCAGATCTAGGCCAAAATGTTGTTTTGGCATCCACTATTTACAACACAATCAATTCTGCCATATATAGCCCTGTATTTATTTTATGGCCATAGCTATAAAATGTCCCAATAATAATAACAGTTATCTATTTCTAGCAAGCATGGTAGCAGATGATCAGAACCTCCCTCTACGCATTAGGCCGGAAGGGACTTGGATCAAATTTGCAAATGAAATCAAATAAACCTATCTAATTTCATTCCTAATTTCTGAATTCTATAGGACTGATATGAGGGCTGATATTCGACGAGTAGATTACCAAATGCTTCAGAACAAACAAACAAGTGAATGCTATAAAACAACTAATTAGGACTAGAGAGAAAGCAACCCAACGTAGAGAAGAATAAGGTTAATCGACAGTTCTACATGACTTAACAGTAGTGCCAACGGTCCCTAACAAAGAAAATATTTGGGTAGAACTAATCACAAGAACAACACAGAATCTAGAGGAGCATAACTTGTTGCAGCTAGCCCGCGGAAAGAATTGGTAGATCAGCAGGTTAGTGTAAGTGTTTCAACAATAGAGGCCAATGGCATAGCTCAAACCATGCATTTTTAGCAAGCAAACTCAAACCATATCAAGGAGGCACACATGAATCCTTATCAACAAAATGGATTAGGATAGTTTCAGACTCGAACCACTAAGAAACGATCATGCTTAGCGCAAAACTGCCATGAATTCAAACTGATCTTTAGCTAAATTAATAGGATATCTTAACAGAAAATCAAAACTAAAAAAAAAAGCAAGAAAAGGATTTCCAGCATTTCAAATTCGAACCACAAGATGATTTCAAATTCTCAGCACTTCAAAGATGATTTTAGCACTCATTTAAAATTCAAACTTCAGCAGCAAAGACTCACCAAAGCTTGTTCCTGAACATATGAAGTAAGGAACAACTTCGACACTATTTTGTACTTGAAGACAAAGCTCGATGCTAGTTTATATAGGAGTAAGCAAGGAATTCAGAAGATGATTTTTGATTTTATTTTTTAAAACTCTAATTTAACCAAAAAAAACAGAGATGTCCAATGAGAAAATAGAACGAGCAATCACTGAACCCTTATACAATGACCTTCAACTTAAAGTAAGCATATTCGAACAAATTTAAACCTAAAAAGGACACTAAGAACACTCTAAGAGAAATATGGAATCAAAAATCATGTTGGGATTCAATTGAGCATATTCACAAAGAGCAAATCCAAACTTAGAAACTGCTTTAAATACAAAGGTGAAGCAGGGCTCGATCAAAATCCAGAATCGACACCATTCAAGACACACAAATAAATGTTCATATTAAACATTGAATTCAGCATTTATTTCTAAACTTTCACCATATTTTGCACATCAGAAACCGTAGCGAAGGAGAGAATTAAACCTACAATCGATACGTACAACACGACAAATTACTCTCGAAATCGCGACTCGTGACCTTCGAACAAACCTCACATCTCGTACTCAATCCAAACTCATGATAAAGGTGAAATTTATGAATTAAAGAGATGAAAAAAAACCAGAAATGTGAACACCGAACTAAAAGAAACAAATATTTTTTGTATTTTTGTACTTTTCTGTTTTGGGAATAAATGGAAGAACAACAACTAAAAGAGAAGAATATTTTAGACCCTGTTTTTCTCTCAACTTTTTCTCCAGAAATTGCTCTCTAAAAAAATCCCCCCTTTCCTCTGAAAATATCATCTCTCTTATATAGGACCTCAGGTGTTCTCGAACTTTCTTCCCTCCTCTCCAAGAAATATCCAAACAAAAATCTTCCTCGAATCTAATTTTTACCCTTTTTTGATGAAAAAAATGACAAACGGAGGGAGTAGATCAAATCGAATCCAATCTAACGCTCCCCATTTTTCCTCATTTCCATCCGAAGAGTTAATAATCCGAAATAAATCAAAGAAAAGTCATGTGAGGGAGAGGAATTTTGCCAGAAACGGTTAGATCTTGGTGACGTGGTGAAGATGGGGCCCGTGTGAGTGAACTCACCTATGTTTCAGGCGAGTTAGAGTTGAATTAGCTTGATGGAGAAGAAGAACAGTGCCCTTGCGCCGTTTGAGTCTCTTTGGGATTTAGAGTTTACTTTTAGGGAAAAATTATAACAAGGTTTATATATTAAAGGGGAATGGGGCGGGTCAGTGGAACGGGTCATGGTTTTGGGTTGGACCCGGTGGGTAAGTTGGGTCAAAGGGTTTGGGCCTCAATTAAAACAGCTCTTTCTTTATTAATTCTCTTTTCCTTTTTTTTCAATTGTTTTTCTTTTCCTTTTTAATTAATAAAAGACCTAGATTAAATTTCCAAATTAAATTAAATTGCGAAATTAAGCTAATTATCTACTATAATATTTACAAAAATTAATTACTCCTAGATTAAAAGAGGAAATTACTAATCTAAAAATAAAAAAGCTAAAAATGCAAAAGTAAGCCATTTTTTGTGATTTTCAATTTTTAATAAAACAACTAATTAACCTTAAAATGTAAAAATGGAACCTAAATGCAATGCATGGTATTTTTAGCATTTTCATGATTTTAACTAAAGTAAACATGCACAGAAATGCAAACAATCAGCACAAATTCCCACAAAATTCTATAAAATTGTAAAAAATAAAAAATTATTTTTCTTGTATTTTATGGGAGTAATTCCTGTAGGGAAAAAATCACGTGCTCACAAGAATAACACTTGTAGCATTTTCTTTTAACGCAAATACATGAGTTGTGAAATATTTTGGGTTTAACTATTTTCAAATAGTTGATTTGGCTATAAATATCGTCATTGATAAGTGTAAAGGTTTTGGGAGTTACTTAAGTTCACCGAGATTGACCTTGGATATTTTTCCTCAATAGGTCATGAAACTACATGTGTCGGTGTAGGCATAGGACCTGCCTTACGATTGGGGACTACGGCAGAGTACTTTCTATTAGGGGGTATTATTGTGCTACTTTATTAGCACGGCTGAGTCGATTCGTGCGGCACCACGATGAGACGACCTAAGCAAATAGGGTATATGATACTTGTCGCTAGGTATATAACCTAGTTGACTTTCCTCGTGTCGATGATGGTATAGTGCTCCCGGTAAATAAAAAATCTAACCTGATTCCGTAAAGATCACGCTAAAGGAAGACATTGAAATACGCTTTATCTTATTATTAGATTTTATTTTCTTAATTGTTAATTGATATAAATGCTCCTTTCTAATATCAATTGTTATTGCATATCTTACAACTCCTTAAGGCTTGTCCTATATTTTGTTGGGGAACGGTTCATGATTTGTACTAGGCATATGGAGCTTAGGCCTTTCAACCATATTTTCCTTTCTGTTTTCAGGGACTGGACCTGAGCAGCTTAGACCGCATGGATAGGGCAGCTCTATATTTCATGTTGATACTTTTGGTGAGACTCTACTCTCGCACCCATGGAGGACTTTATTATATTATCATTCTTTTGAGCCACCGGGGTATGCCTTGGTTGGTTATGCCATTCGTGTCATACAGATTCCATAGACAGTAGTAGTATTCATTTTGGGTTGCGATTCTATGGTTACTCATATGGCATGTATGAATGAAACTTTCCTCTACCGTTTTTTTTTTGAATTTTCTTTCGAAGTAAAATAGTTGTTTAAAGATATTTTTTATGATTTGGGTTATATCTTAAGGTGATTGTGTTTTGAAGAGGCTTTCATATTCCCTATTAGGCATACAGATGGGTATTAATTTATGGGATGGTTCACTTGGGTCGGGTAGAGTACCGGTTGCCGGTCACAGGTTTTTAGGGCGTGACAATAGGAACGGGCCTCCCACCGGCCCTTCGAGAGTTCGCGCCACGCGTGCTCAGAATAGGGTTTCTGTGATACGAGGTCCTCGACCTACTCCTTGAGTTGAGGAACTGCATTTGGCGTTCGAGCAACACTTGCACCACTAAACGTCGCTAAGAAGGGAGGAAAAAGGAAAAACAATAAACGAAATATTTAAGGCAAAGTTATACTTACGTTGTATATTCCATTTCTCGGGAAATGGCATGTCCTCGATCTGGATTAAATCCGAGGTCTTTTTTCGAACGAATCGGCACAACCATCCTCGATCCTGATCCTCGTCTATACTCGAGAATGGGGCCTTACTGGCCCGACGGACAAGCTTTATTAATCCTCCTAGATAGAGTAGGGGACTGTATAGGCACATGCAATGATAGAGGGTGAAGGGACACCCCTCGATTTTGTTTATAAAGAAGCGGAGGAGAATTACTATCCTCTAGAAAGAGGGATGGATTTGACCAAGGGTCACCTCATACCTCTTACAGAAGGAGATGAGGACCGGGTCTAAGGGGCCCAACATGAAGCGATTGGTGTAAACACTTAAAAACCCGTGGGCACCACCACGTGTTTATCAACCCAGTTGCAATCTTCTTTGACCTTGAAGATGAGACCGTCGGTGATCGAGCATATATATCTCGAAACCGTCTCGCATTGACCCATACCGAGGAAGTCTTTTCGACCTTGAAATTAGCACCGATCGAGCACCCACCAGGAACAAAGACTTCAAGGTAAGGTTCCGTCGTTGTTTCCTCGCCGGCCGGTCGTGATGAAGAGGCAGTTTCTTTTTGTGGAAATGTCTTAGAAGTTTCCGCCATTTTTTCTGAATAAATATGAAGAAGAGAAAGTTAAAAGATTATGCTAATATTTTGGAATGAAGACAAGCAAAGATTCTTGAAAAAACCTTAAGAAATCTGGAACAAATGTTAGAGAATGCAAATATTTTTTAAAGAACAAGAGTAGAAGAGGTCTAAACGTAAAGTTTGAATGAATGAAGGATGGAGTATATATAGTATTCAAACAACGGTTTTCAAAGTTTGTAGAGGTTGACCAATGACTAACGAACATTTAATGCCATTAAGATGTGATTGACGAGACGTTTCGTCTATTTTTGTCATTTCTGAAGTGAAGTATCGAGATAAGGATCAAGGGCTCATATCATTTCTCGTCATCTACACTCCAAAAAATGAGGAAACTATCTGTATATGGATAAAACTGGGCTCATCTATTGCATGACGGATCGGAACCAAAACATGATGGATTGAAGATCGACCCCAAGTTCTATCGAACCAAAGTACGACGTCAAAACATACGTCTCTAAGATCTTCGAGCTCGTGACTCCAAAATTGACCCCAACTCTGAACAAGCTCGAGAAAATATTATCGGACCCAATAACGTAGGCTAAAATATCTGCAACCGGTCGGATATCATGGCAAAAATCTCGGCACGTATTAACGAGAGATCGACTAATTAGCAAATCACAAGATTTCTTACCTATTATAGAATTATACCTAAAGAAGGACTCCCTCACTATATAAAGGGGGTCTGATTCTTTGTAATATACATTGTAACACACATCCCAAAAGCATTATAATATTATTTTCTTTCTGCAAGCTACTATTCTTCCGTATTCGACATTATTTAGATCATATTCAGTTCGAGTGAGGTCTATTTCTCAAGGCTATAGCTTTTCAAATCACATGATTTGAATTTACTTTATTATTGTTTGCTTTACTTATAGGTCAATCTATCGCTTTGTGTCAAATTAATCCATGTATCCTTAAAACCACTTATTGTGATGACTCGGCCAGTCGTCCTATGAGTTACCACTCTATTTCCCCCATTTATGCTTCTTATTACTTTGTATAATGGTTCTATATGTGATCGGGTTAATTGGTTAGGGTTCAGAAAGGAATTGGTAAGGTTTGAGACACTTAGTCTCTTTTCAGGAAGGTTAAGTGGGATAAATCAACCAGATGTTGACTTATATGTTAGAGGGCTTGGATATGAGTTCCAATGGATCGGTTAGCTTTGGGAGGTGATTTGGGACTTAGGAGCGTGATCGTAATGAGTTTTGGAGGTCCGTAGTAGATTTAGGCTTGAACTAGCGAAAGTGGATTTTTGGCGATTTCCGGTTGGTAGGTGAGATTTTGATATAGGGGTCAGAATGGAATTTTGAGAGTTTCACTAGTTCCTTTGTGTCATTTTGTATGTGTGTGCAAAATTTCAGGTCATTCGGACATGGTTTGGTTGGGCTTTTGATCAAAAGCAAAATTCGGAAGATTTTGGAAACTTAGGCTTGAATCCAATTTGTTTTGCTTGATTTGATGTTGTTTGAGGTGTTTTGAAGATTTGTATAAGTTTGAATAAGATTTTGGGATATGTTTGTGCCTTTGGTTGAGGTCCCAAGGGCCTCGGGGGGGTTTCGGGTGGTCAATCGAATCATTTCTTGATGTTTGGAGTTGTAGATTTTAGTTTCAGCTGTTGCAGGTATTTTACTCTTTGCATTCGCGAAGAGTCAGTTGAGGAAGGTAGAATTTAAGCCTTTGCGTTCGCGAGGAAGGATACATGTTCGCGAAGGGCTAAGAGGTTGTGCATCGCGTTCGCGGGGTGGTATCGCATTCGCATAGAAGAAAATGGGCAGCTGAGCTTCAGTGGATTTTTATTCATCGCGTTCGCGAGAGGCGGAACGCGATCGTGAAGGCTGGTCTGAGCAAAGCATCACATTCGGGATGGGGAGGTCGTGATCGCGAAAGAGGAAAAATTGGTCAAAGTTAATTTGTGCTTCGCGAACGCGAGGCTTTGACCGCGTTCGCGAAGAAGGATTTCAGGCCTGGGCAGAAGGTTTAAAAGGTTGTCTTGTCCGCGAATGTGGGGTTTATTTCTTCCATTGTTGGTCATTTTTGGAGCTATTTGAAGGGGATTAAAGAGGGATTCAAAGGGAATCACTTGGAGATAAGATTATTAGACTTAAAACTCGATTCTAATGTGAATTCCACCTTAAGTAATCATGGAACTTAAGCCAAAAATTGAAGAACTAGGACTTGGAAACTTAAACCTTTGCTTGAGGATTTGAAGGACCATTTGAGGTGGGATTTCAGAACTTTTGATATATATGAACTCGTGGGGAGACAAGGAATCTATTGATGTAAAAATTATCGAATTCCGAGACGTGGGCCTGGGGGTCGGGTTTTGGTAATTTCGGAATTTGTGTTGTATACTGATTGTTTTCGTTTGGGCTTCGACCCCTTAGCCTATTTTGACATCCTCGTTCTGATTTTGGATAGATTTGACGCGAGTTGAGGCCGATTCGAGAGGCAAAGGCATCACGAGCTAGAGATTTAACCGGTTCGAGGTGAGTAATGATTGTAAATGATGTTTTAAGGGTATGAAACCCCGGACTTGCACATCGTTGTGTTATATTGAGGTGACGCACATGCTTGATGACAAGCGTGGGGTCGTGCACTGTTGGGGATTGTGACTTAGTCCGTCCCGAATGACCATTTTACCACGTATTTGACTGAAATCCATTTGCAATCATCATTATTTGGGCTGAATGCCAATTATTTGAACCCTTTGGGGGCTTTTATTAATATTTTCTCACTGTTTTGATTTTATACTTGAACTCGGTCCTGATATATTTCACTATTTTCGTACTCAGCCATGTTTACTCTGTTTTAACACTTAAATAATTTTTTAAATGATATTTTGGGCTGAGAATCATGCTTTACTATTGCCCGAGTGGCTTGTGAGGATTTTGACTGAGTAAGGCCGAGGGCCTATGTTGTGAGGAAACATTTGATATTGATTATGAGGTCGAGGGCCTGAGTTATGTATGCCGCGAGGTGGCTTGATTGATATGAGGCCGAGAGCCTATTGATGATGCCACAAGATGGCTTGATATTGCGCTTGGACCGTAAGGGCCCCTCCAAGAGTCTGCACACCCCCATTGAGCGCGGGTACCCATTGTGATGTGAGATTGAGACCGACGGGCTAGTATTGTTCTGAGATATTGCCCGAGGGGCGGATTTGCTGATACTATGCCCGAGGGGCGAACCTTTATGTGTTTAATTTTTTCTTAATTGCGTGCCAAATTACCTGCTTAATTGTTGAAAAAGGCTTTTCATGAAGTTAAATTTGAGTTAAAGGATTTTTTCCTATCTTTCACTTGTTTACTGTTTTTAAGGGTTTTACAGCTTCATTATAGCATGTCATGTACCTTACGTGATTTCTTGCTTTCAGTCTTTATTTATGATTATTACTCACTAAGTTGGAGTACTTACTTTACTCCATGCACCCTGTGTGCAAATTCAGGCGTATCTGGTCCCGCTCTCGAATACTGTTCATTTCCAGCTCAGGCGGATCCGAGGAGTCTTTAGGTAGTTGTCAGCGTTCATAGCCCAGAGCTCTTCCCTATCTTATTTCTTCATGTTCTTAGTTTCTATATTAAACTCTGTAGTTTGATTTGGAGTATTCTGGATTGTTTAGATGCTCATGACTAGTGACACCCCGGTATCGGGCTGTGTTGGGTTATTTTCTGCGAATTATGCTATTAACTGCTTAAACCTTGGGTTATTTATCATGCTTTAGACTTGAATATTATTGTTTAATTGCTTAAAAATCGAAATGGGAAGTGTCGGCTGGCCTTATCTTCACGAGAGGTGCCATCACGACCGGGTTTGGGTCTAGGGTCGTGACAAGTTGGTATTAGAGCCTAGATTACATAGGTCTTACTAGTCATGAGCAAGTTTAGTAGAGTCTCGCGGATCGGTATGGATACATCTATATTTATCTTCGAGAGGCTGCAAAACCTTTAGGAAAAACTTCATATTCTTGAAATTTTTGTCGTGCGAATTTGTTGATCCGAGTACTAAACTTTTGTTATTCTATTATGTCATAAATGGTGAGGACACGCACTACCGGTCAGGATGGACGACCACCAGTACCACTAGCTATGGCCACCAGAGGCTGAGGACGCAGTCGTGGTCGTGGTAGGGGCAGAACAGCTAGGACAGCACCTACAGATCCACCAGCTGCCCCAGTTTAGGATCAGGTCCTAGTTATGGATGCTCCTACAGCATCAGCTCAGGCACCAGTTGTGCCCATTGTGATGGGTCTTCAGGAGGTTTTGGCTCAGATCTTATCAGTTTGCACTGGCCTAGCTCAGGCGGTTTCAGCCACTACAGCCGCAACTATTTCTCAGGTAGGGAGAGGCAATCAGACTACCGCCGCTCGCACACCTGAGTAGGTCGTGCAGGGACTTCAGACGTCGGGGGCACATCCAGCCCAGTCAGTTGCAACTGCGTAGTTCCTACCATTCCAGAGGATGAGCAACGTAGCTTGGAGAGGTTTGGTAGGCTTCAGCCTCCGACCTTCAGTGGTGCAGAGGGCGAGGATGCCCAGGGTTTCTTAGATAAGTGTTAGAGGATGCTTCGTACAATGGGTATTCTGGAGACTAGCGGGGTCGCTTTCACTACTTATCAGTTTTCTGGAGCTGCCTTCACTTGGTGGGAGGCTTTTGATAGGCATAGGCCTATTGGTGCAGCACCCCTTACCTGGTAGCAGTTCTCCGTTCTCTTTCTGGAGAAGTATGTGCCACAGTCCCGTAGAGAGGAGCTGCGTAGGGAGTTTAAGTGGTTGCATTAGGGAGATATGACTATGAAAAAGTATGATATGAGGTTCTCCGAGTTAGCTCGTCATGCTATTTGGTTGGTTTTGACAGATAAAGAGAGGATTAAGAGGTTTGTTGATGGCCTCACTTATCAGCTTCGTATTCTCATGACCAGAGAGAGGGTGATTGGTGCTACCTTTGAGGAGGTTGTAGACATTGCTTGGGTGATTGAGTCTGTTAATTGCTAGGAGCGCGAGGAGAGGGAGGCCAAGAGGCCTCGAGGATCTGGTAGTTATAGTGGTACTCCTTCGAGAGGTCAATTTCAGTACGGCAGAGGTCGTGCATTCAGTCATGCTCAGCCAGCTCGCCTAGGTTATCGTGGGGCATCATCGGGTCATGGTTTTCACAGTTCTCATCAGGGCCAGTCATCACTTAGTGCCCTTCCAGCTCAGATTTTGTCTCGTGATCCATTAGTTTAGGGCTCTTCTATGCCAGGTGCATCTGCTAGTCACTCCGGTGCGAGGGGTTCCTTTCAGTCCCCTTATCTAGCACCTGGGAGTTGTTATGAGTATGGTGAGATAGGTCATATGTGGATGAAGTGCCCTCGTCGTCTTGTGAGTTCATCTCAGCAGAGGGGTCAATCATCGACTTCAGCTCCAGTTACTTCACCACCACCCGCCCATCCAGCTAGGGGTCGCCCCGGAGGGAGAGGTCGATCAGGTGGCGGTCAGGCCCATTTCTATGCACTTCTAGGCAGACCCGATGTTATTGCTTCAGATGTTGTTATTACAGGTATTGTTTCAGTCTGCCACAGAGATGCCTCTGTATTATTTGATCCCGGTTCCACCTTTTCTTATGTGTCATCATACTTTGCTCATTATTTGGGTATGCCCCGTGAGTTTCTTACTTCACCTGTTCATGTATCTACCCCGATGGGCAATACTATTACTGTAGATCGTGTGTACCAATCGTGTGTGGTGACTATTGGGGTCTGGAGACCCGTGTGGATCTTTTATTATTGTGTATGGTGGATTTCGATGTCATTTTGGGCATGGATTGGCTATCTTCGTGTCGTGCTATTCTGGACTGTCATGCTAAGACAGTCACATTGGCTATACCGGGTGTGCCACGGATCGAGTGGCGAGGTGTGACTGATTATGTTCCTAATAGAGTAATCTCATTCTTGAAAGCCCAGCGTATGTTTGGAAAGGGTTGTCTTTCGTATCTAGCCTTTGTGAGGGATGTCGGTGCTGATACTCCTAGTATTGATTCTGTTTTGGTTGTGAGAGATTTTACTGATGTGTTTCCTGCAGACCTGTCGGGCATGCCACCGACTGGGATATTGATTTTCGAATTGACCTGGTGCCGGGCACTTAGCCCATTTATATTTCGTCGTATTGTATGGCACCAGCGGAGCTGAAGGAATTAAAGGAGCAGCTTTAGGAACTCCTTGATAAGGGGTTCATTTGGCCTAGTGTGTCACTTTGGGGTGTGCCGGTTCTATTTGTGAAAAAGAAGGATGGCACTATAAGGATGTGCATTGATTATAGGCAATTGAACAAAGTAACAGTTAAGAACAAGTATCTTTTGCCTCGCATTGATGATTTATTCGACCAACTTCAGGGAGAGAGAGGGTTCTCCAAGATTGATCTTCGTTCAGGTTATCGCCAGTGAAGATCAGGGACTCAT